>NC_047110.1:61239490-62516990 GCF_902500255.1 Thalassophryne amazonica
GGGAGAGACCGACTTGACCAGAATGGGTTGTGGATTGAGATCCAGGACCAGGCAGCCGCAACGGAGCTAACAGGAGGCAAGAATGCTGGAAGCACAGGAAAAAGAACTGTCAAAACAGGAAAACACAGAATCAAGAGAAAGAATCTCAAAAACCCAGGTCAGAGGACTGACACCAGGTATCACTTAGGCAGAGCTGAGCTTCTGGTGATTGTGGAGAGGCAGGACTGGAGATACAAGCGGCGTTGATAGAAGACGGGTGAGAATCAGTTCCATGGCGCGTCGCCTGGAGAAACAGGGAGAGAGGGAGAGGCAGAGCAAATACCAAGGCAGCACAACACTGCCTTTTCCAATCCAGACCATTATCTGGTAGTCGACTCAAAATGAGTGAAATCTAGTGGAGGATTTTATGAATGATGTCGATGCAATTTTCTTTGCCATGGTTTTGTGGCGCAAAGATGCTAGTGCCTGAGTATGCTTCCCACCAAATACAACAGCCATTGCCTTGATGCCAAACCCTTCAGTCACTCTTTGTTCCTGATTGGTGGAAAGGAATTGATCAGCACAGGCTTGGATCACAGCATTGCCTTTCACAAATGGACTGCATTTTTATAGCGCCTTTCCTTACTTATGGTATGGAAATTGAAGACTTAACAGTATTCCCTGAAAACCCCCTTCTGTCTGATCATTTCTTAATAACATTTACATTTACTCTGATGGACTACCCAGCAGTGGGAATAAGTTTCATTACAGTAGAAGTCTTTCAGAAAGCACTGTAACTAGGTTTAAGGATATGATTCCTTCTTTATGTTCTCCAATGCCATATACCAACACAGGGCAGAGTAGCTACCTAAACTCTGTGAGTGAGATAGATTATCTCGTCAATAGCTTTACATCCTCATTGAGCACAACTTTGGATGCTGTAGCTCCTCTGAAAAAGAGAGCCTTAAATCAGAAGTGCCTGACTCCGTGGTATAACTCACAAACTCGCAGCTTAAAGCAGATAACCCGTAAGTTGGAGAGGAAATGGCATCTCACTAATTTAGAAGATCTTCACTTAGCCTGGAAAAAGAGTCTGTTGCTCTATAAAAAAAAGCCCTCCGTAAAGCTAGGACATCTTACTACTCATCACTAATTGAAGAAAATAAGAACAACCCCAGGTTTCTTTTCAGCACCGTAGCCAGGCTGACAAAGAGTCAGAGCTCTATTGAGCCGAGTATTCCTTTAACTTTAACTAGTAAAGACTTCATGACTTTCTTTGCTAATAAAATTTTAACTATTAGAGAAAACATTACTCATAACCATCCCAAAGACATATCGTTCTCTTTGGCTACTTTCAGTGATGCCGGTATTTGGTTAGACTCTTTCTCTCCGATTGTTCTGTCTGAGTTATTTTCATTAGTTACTTCCTCCAAACCATCAACGTCTATTAGACCCCATTCCTACCAGGCTGCTCAAGGAAGCCCTACAATTAATTAATGCTTCGATCTTAAATATGATCAATCTATCTTTATTAGTTGGCTATGTACCACAGGCTTTTAAGGTGGCAGTAATTAAACCATTACTTAAAAAGCCATCACTTGACCCAGCTATCTTAGCTAATTATAGGCCAATCTCCAACCTTCCTTTTCTTTCAAAAATTCTTGAAAGGGTAGTTGTAAAACAGCTAACTGATCATCTGCAGAGGAATGGTCTATTTGAAGAGTTTCAGTCAGGGTTTAGAATTCATCATAGTACAGAAACAGCATTAGTGAAGGTTACAAATGATCTTCTTATGGCCTCAGACAGTGGACTCATCTCTGTGCTTGTTCTGTTAGACCTCAATGCTGCTTTTGATACTGTTGACCATAAAATTTTATTACAGAGATTAGAGCATGCCATAGGTATTAAAGGCACTGCACTGCGGTGGTTTGAATCATATTTTATTTAATAGATTACAATTTGTTCATGTAAATGGGGAATCTTCTTCACAGACTAAGGTTAATTATGGAGTTCCACAAGGTTCTGTGCTAGGACCAATTTATTCACTTTATACATGCTTCCCTTAGGCAGTATTATTAGACAGCATTGCTTAAATTTTCATTGTTACGCAGATGATACCCAGCTTTATCTATCCATGAAGCCAGAGGACACACACCAATTAGCTAAACTGCAGGATTGTCTTACAGACATAAAGACATGGAGGACCTCTAATTTCCTGCTTTTAAACTCAGATAAAACTGAAGTTATTGTACTTGGCCCCACAAATC
The DNA here is from genome assembly GCF_902500255.1 of Thalassophryne amazonica. NCBI lineage: Eukaryota > Metazoa > Chordata > Actinopteri > Batrachoidiformes > Batrachoididae > Thalassophryne > Thalassophryne amazonica. The sequence goes on from NC_047110.1 coordinate 61,241,737, forward strand.
TTAGAAACATGGTGTCTAACCAGAGCCTTACTCTGGATGGCATTACCCTGACCTCTAGTAATACTGTGAGAAATCTTGGAGTCATTTTTGATCAGGATATGTCCTTCAATGCGCATATTAAACAAATATGTAGGACTGCTTTTTTTGCATTTGCGCAAAATCTCTAAAATTAGAAAGGTCTTGTCTCAGAGTGATGCTGAAAAACAAATTCATGCATTTATTTCCTCTAGGCTGGACTATTGTAATTCATTATTATCAGGTTGTCCTAAAAGTTCCCTGAAAAGCCTTCAGTTAATTCAAAATGCTGCAGCTAGAGTACTGACAGGGACTAGAAGGAGAGAGCATATCTCACCCATATTGGCCTCTCTTCATTGGCTTCCTGTTAATTCTAGAATAGAATTTAAAATTCTTCTTCTTACTTATAAGGTTTTGAATAATCAGGTCCCATCTTATCTTAGGGACCTCATAGTACCATATCACCCCAATAGAGCGCTTCGCTCTCAGACTGCAGGCGTACTTGTAGTTCCTAGGGTTTGTAAGAGTAGAATGGGAGGCACAGCCTTCAGCTTTCAGGCTCCTCTCCTGTGGAACCAGCTACCAATTCGGATCAGGGAGACAGACACCCTCTCTACTTTTAAGATTAGGCTTAAAACTTTCCTTTTTGCTAAAGCTTATAGTTAGGGCTGGATCAGGTGACCCTGAACCATCCCTTAGTTATGCTGCTATAGACTTAGACTGCTGGGGGGTTCCCATGGTGCACTGAGTGTTTCTTTCTCTTTTTGCTCTGTATGCACCACTCTGCATTTAATCATTAGTGATTGATCTCTGCTCCCCTCCACAGCATGTCTTTTTCCTGGTTCTCTCCCTCAGCCCCAACCAGTCCCAGCAGAAGACTGCCCGTCCCTGAGCCTGGTTCTGCTGGAGGTTTCTTCCTGTTAAAAGGGAGTTTTTCCTTCCCACTGTCACCAAGTGCTTGCTCACAGGGGGTCGTTTTGACCGTTGGGGTTTTTCCGTAATTATTGTATGGCTTTGCCTTACAATATAAAGCGCCTTGGGGCAACTGTTTGTTGTGATTTGGCGCTATATAAATAAAATTTGATTTCTATCAGCATCAGATACTCAAAGTGCTTTACACATCAATGCCTCACATTCACCTCAATGTCAGGCTGCTGCCATGCAAGGCGCCCACTACACACTGGCAACAACTAGGGAATTAAGGACCTTGCCCAAGGGCCCTCACTGATTTTCCGGTCAGGCTGGGATTTGAACCGAGGATCCTCTGGTCTCAAGTCCAGTGCTTAACCACTAGACCATCACCTCCCCCAACAGTTTACAGTCCTGTTGCCATGTTTACTGGACCAAGAACCTTATTTATCATTGCCGCAAGACATGAACTCTTGAACTACAATTGAACTTGGAATCAGACTGCCTGATATCTTAGCATCACTTCTGGAAAATGACCATTCAGTAGATAGTCTTGTGGACATCTTGAAGTCAGTGCTCACAACCACACTTGACATGATTGCTCCACCTATATTAAAACGATGAAGACACCCCCCTCCCAAAAAAAAAAACACAATCGCCGTGGTTCAGTGATTACTTACGTGGCCTCAAGCATAATACCTCCGTCACACATAGCCAGAATGAGGCTGATAGACGTCAGAATGACGACTTGGCCTACATCCGAAAAGTGTCTAGTTGCAGTCCGAACATGTTCTGACAGCCATCTGTGAGAGTCCACACAGTTGGTCAAAAGTGTGATGCACATGTTCAAAACCCTCTGGGCGCCGTCGACATGGGACAACTATCTGATGGCGGTCCATGTGCAATCTGAGCACCATCTGACCGTAATTTACTGATTCTGATGACGGAAAAACAGGATCCGAGATGATTTGAGCGCATTTGAGGGAACTTCGAGATGGATCTGGCACGGCAAAGCCTGCCGGTATGACCTGCATGTGCCGCGTATAGTATGTCCACCTCCAATGCTCCCCCCCCCCCCACCCCCCATCCAGAGAGCAAAGGAACTGTTCATATGTATGTGGCGTGCTTCATCATGATAATAATTCATCATCATGATAATAATTCATAATTATTATGTACAGTTAATGTGAACAGCGGCTATCAAACCAAAAGCACCATGTGCTACTGCTCGCACGCCGCCACAAATCTGAACAGTCTGCTATATCAGTAGACCTTACAGTACAGATATTTGTCCATTCCTTCCCATGGACGACGTAAATAATGCAAACTATTGTCTATATCATACCTCTATATACCAGGGGCAGCTGCGCCTCACCAAGGTGCGCAGTAACACGTCATTGCATGCGTCAGGCTCGGAGCTGAACAAGCTTTTGAACACTGGAATTCTTCCCCACACCAAAGATCCAAGATACGAGGTCTATCAGAAAAGTATCCTACCTTTTTATTTTTTTAAAAAACTATATGGATTTGAATGACGTGCGATTACACCAATCATGCTTGAACCCTCGTGCACATGCGTGAGTTTTTTCACGCGTGTCGGTGACGTCATTTCCCTGAGGGCAGGCCTCGAGTGAGATGTGGTCCCGCCCTCTCGGCTGAATTCCTTTGTTTCACACTCTGCTCGAGATGGCGCGCGTTGCTTTATCAAAATTTTTTTTGGACCTGTGAGGAATATCCGAGTGGACACTATTCGAGAAATTAAGCTGGTTTTTGGTGAAAAGTTTAACGGCTGATGAGAGATTATGGGGTGTTTCTGTCGCTGTAAGGACTTCCCACGGAGTGGGACGTCGCGCAACGCTTCCAGGCGCCGTCGTCGGCCTGTTTCGACCTGAAAACATCCTAATTTAAGGCTTAATTCACCCAGGACGTCGTGAGAGAACAGAGAAGATTCAGAAGAGGCTGGCATGAGGACTTTATGCGGACATTCCACTGTTTAAGGACATTTTGTAATGAAAGACGTGCGCGCAAATTCGCCGGGTCGTTTTCTGTGACGACTCGGCGAATCTGTGTGCGCCGCGACAGGAAAAACACCTCCGTGTTGAAAACCATTTGTAAAATTCAGGCGGCTTTTGGTGGCTTTCAACAAGTGAGTAACTGAGAAATTGTTTAACAGCTTGGGCATGTTCCAACTTGCCCGTTAAGGTTTCCAACGGAGGTGTTTTTCCTGTCGCGACCCCCCGCGGTCGGGTCCGGCCCGACATGCGACTCTTCCCGCACATTCTTTCATTACAAAATGTCCGTTAACAATGGAATGTCCAAATAAACTCCTCATGCCGACGACTTCTGAAAGTTCTCTGTTCTCTGATGACTTCCTGGGTCAACATAACCTGAAATGTGGAAGTTTTCAACTTGAAACGGCGAGACACTACCGCCTCGAAGCGCAGATCGCCGTCAGGCACCGTGGGCCGTCCTTACGGCGACACTACCAGACCAAAATCTCTCATCAGCCGTTAAAATTTTTACCGAAAACCAGCTGAATTTATCGAATGGTGTCCACTCAGTTGTGCCTTACAGTTTTGAAAAAATTTTGATCAAACAAAGCAGCAGTCTCTGAGCCATTCCTAAACAATGAAAAAATCGATGAGAGGGTGGGCCACTCCTCACTCAAAGACTGCCCACAGGCGAATGACATAACCGACAGGCGTGAAAAAAACTCTTGCATGCCCACGAGGGTTCAAGCATGTCTGATGTAATCACACGTGATTCAAATCCATATGGTTTTTGAAAAAAATAATAAGGTCGGATACTTTTCTAATAGACCTCGTATACTGTCACATGGGAACATAGCTTTTGCCCTACTGCAGAGGCAGGATTATTGATGTGGTACACTGGTGTTGCAGTTGACTTGTCTGAGGATTTGTCTGATCAGAAATAGAGGTCCTTCCTGTTGGGCTTGACATAGTAAAGGAGGAGAATACAGAGGTCGGTATCTTCTCCAATCAGAGTTGTGGAATGGAAATGAGATGCCTCAACTGCTGCCTTGGCAATGTCCACATCTGCATCACCTCGTGAATTAATGACGATGCACCCTCTATTCCTCAGTTGCTACTTATAATATCTATCAGTCTTTGTTGACATCCCTCCAGAGAAAATCATTTTTCTTGCCTGTAAACTCTGTTTCGGTGGTGAAACTCACAATAGGGTGAACCACCATCTGTCCCAAACACTTTTGATGTACACTCTCTATGATGGATGGACCTCCATCATAGCCATCAAAGACTATGGTTGCTAGACCATAATGTTAATTGTGAAATCTGCATATGGTTCTGATATTGCACAGTATGTCTCTCCCTTTTTCCAAAGTACATAGCACAGCGATGATCCTCCATCATGGACGTAATGTTCAGTTCTCGTGACAGATTCAGTGCGGACTTCTCCATGTTCATTTGATGCATCATTCACTTGATCAGTGATAGCATGAGCAAGTTGTGGCTTGTCTGACTTTCTAAACACATTTCTGGCCTTGAAAAGAGCAGTGGGAAATGGGCTAAGCTCATATGCCATAATGTCATCCAGGGAAAGTACACCCGTTTTTGACACAACCAGAAATTACTGGAACAACAAGGCACATCGTGTTGGCGATTAGATCGTGTCACATAACACACTTTAACAACTGCACATAAGAAGGAAAGAACACACAATTGTTTTACCAAGCCATGGCAATGTAAACATGACAAATAATTTAGATGGCTCAAAATGCTTTCTGCAGCTTGTTATCTGGGCGTATGCGCGCGAACAGCTGAAGCTGGAGTGGTCCTCTGTGATTCAAGAAGTGATTACAGCCATTTTCAACGTCCAATTTTCAGAGAAAATTATTAATCCGACATGGCACAATCCAGTGGAAGTGGTAGTTTCAGCTGTATTCCCTCTGCCATTGTACCGAAGTGAACTTCTTCGGTGAAATGAGATGAGTGTGCACACGCGGAGGAGGGAGGGACGGGGGGGTGTTGAGTCTGGTGACGCAGACAGGAAGAACTAGACATTGTTATGTGCAGACGCAGGTTGAGGAGCGGACCAACGTCTGACCGAACCCAGCGCTAAATAACCAGAAAGCGGTTCCACAAACAAAATGATTTTATTTCCCCTCCAGTGCAATAATTAGTGTACAACATAAATATTTGGTTTGTCTGGCAGAGTGAAGGACGGCGCGCTCTCCAGCGCCCAAAAGGATCGAAGCCTCGGCGCTTCTGGACTCAGATTCACCGCCAAACACCCCCCAGGTGGACACGACAAACTGACTCTGTGAAGGATGGAAAAGGTGAGATAAGTCAACAGAGCTACAGCAAATATCCTTCAGAGGCACACACTATCAGCAACACATTCAGGTCTGAATTTAAGCTTTATGTAAATGAGCAGCTTCTCACAACAGGTGGAGGATCATCAGTCCGTATGCCACTGCAGTGAGAAGCAAACTGCGCAATTCTCATCAATGTTCAAATATACTGCGTAACAGAATACCAAATTACTATTAACGATCATTCAGACAATAATCACCTCTGATGTGTGCTGACAGCATGTGTCCCTCACCCGTCCTCCTTCACAGGCACGATGTGTCAAACCTTGGCGCGGTCCTCAGCGTCTCACAAACGAACGTCACAAGGTCGAGTTCCCGGCAATTCTGCTTGAACCACTCATGGCTTAAATGCAGAACGCCATCTCATTATCTGCTTCAGCTGAAAGTCTTTAAGTTTGCACGTGAGCATCATCCACAGGTGCTGCGAGTCAGTAGGCCTGCACGTGAACATCCTCCACAGGTGCAGCTAATAATGCTGATGAGGGTGAAGGATTCTTCTGCCAGCACCTTCTCCACAGACAAAAACCAGTTTGCATACCACCTGGAGAGCAAAGAAAAGAAAACAACACAAAAACATCCAGCCAAACCCCCCAACACACAACAGTACCCCCCCATCAACGGGAAGCCTCCCGGCGACCGAACAGACCAGGCCCGTGAACAGCACCTCCCTCCGGGGTCCATGACAGAAAGCACACAGCAGGACAGGGCACCGCGGCTGGAAGGCTGGCTGGCATCAACAAAAACCCCAAAAAAGTCCCATATACAACCCAACATAGAAGAAAAACACAAAACCCACCCAAACCCTCCCCAGGGGACCATCCCATCCAACCCCGGGAAGAAAAGAAAAACTCCCAAATGCAATAACCCAACACAGCCCCAACAACACAATACAAACATAAATTCACAAAGAAAAATAACAAACAACCCCTCCCCCCAGAACGATATGCAGAGCCCACCCAGAAGACCTTTACCGCCAGTTCCAGGAGAGACAACCAAAAGCGGAATCTTACAGAGGTCCCCAGGTTTACACGGAGGAACAGCGCCCCCCAGAGGACCGTACCATCAACCCCAGGAGGCACCCTCCCCACAACCCAGGAACCCCAGACCCGGCCACACTTGGTTAATCGGCCCCACAAGCAATTCCCCCCCAGAGGACCGTCCCATCAACCCTGGAGGTGGAACCTGGAAGGAAGCATAAAAACACAAAAATCCAACCCCCGGCGGACTTCATTAAAACACCCCGGGGGCAAAATAAAACAACTGACAAACCCTGTTACCCCCCCCCCAGCACCCGAAAGACCCCAGATTACTCCCAGAGTCTATCGTTAGCCCAATTTTGGCGAACGGCACAAAACTACTAAGCTGGGGAAGGAAACAGGAAAAACTAACCCGGTCCCATCCCCGAAGCGCAGCGGAAAACCGGAAATACATCCGGCTCCCCTACCCGACCATACCACCAGCCCATCGGGAGGGGTGGAACTACCGAAATGGCAAATGGCAACAGATCGGCCCACAACTCCGACTGAGGTATGTTCCCGCTGCACCACACCCCGGTAACACCAATGACGAACGGTCAAAGGCCCACCGGGGCTGGAGAGGAACCATGTGTTGGGAAAGTGTAGGAACACGGACCCACAACAGGGGCGCAAATGAACGGACAATGGAGGAAGTCAAATAACAACACTTTACTGTTGTGAATGGGCACAACAAATACAACAGATTACAATAATGGACAAAAAGCCAAATCACAAAAGGTGTCGTGTGGGTAGGCTCGAAGATAGGAGACGTCCGTCCAAAGCAGAACCGGAACCACACGATTTCCTCCGCCACCAGACCCCGGGAATACTGGAGCCGCCAAGTCCCGAATTCCCAGGTGGCCACTGCCTCCGCGTGTCGGACCTGGTACTGCTGGTGAGGAACAAAGAAACAATTAAATGAGGGCGCGTTTGCACCCAGCAATCCGCACGGCAGGAAAACTACCTCCACCTCTCGTTGGAAAAGGAGTCTGTTATACAACGCACAAAGTCACAAAAAGTTACTGTCACACAGTTAGCTGAGTACGTTACCATCCAGGTAGAACGATATCTCGGCAAAGAGGTGGAGACGTCGTCCTGCTGATGTACCCCTGCTGATCGGATGATTGGTAACAACTGTTGCAGGTAATGCGTGACAGCTGTCACCCTGGCTGCTCCTGTGAGGCGGCTGCGCCCTCTGGTGCCTGGAGCCTGCACTCCAGACAGGGCGCCCTCTGGTGGTGGGCCAGCAGTACCTCCTCTTCTGGCGGCCCACACAACAGGACCCCCCCCTCAACGGGCGCCTCCTGGCGCCCGACCAGGCTTGTCCGGGTGGCGGCGGTAGAAATCGGCCAGGAGGGCCGGGTCCAGGATGAAGCTCCTCTTCACCCAGGAGCGTTCTTCGGGACCGTACCCCTCCCAGTCCACCAAATACTGGAAGCCCCGGCCCATCCTACGGACATCCAAGAGCCGGCGTACAGTCCAAGCCGGCTCGCCATCGATGATCCGGGCAGGAGGCGGCGCCGGACCCGGGGTACAGAGGGGTGAGGTGTGATGTGGTTTGATTCGGGACACATGAAACACAGGATGGATCCGCAGTGAGGTCGGAAGCTGAAGCCTCACTGCGGCTGGACTGATGACCTGAAGGATCTTGAAAAGGCCGATGTAACGGTCCTGTAGCTTGGGAGAGTCCACTCTGAGGGGAATGTCCTTTGTGGATAACCACACCTCCTGCCCTGGCCGATACGCAGGGGCCGGGGTCCGCCGACGGTCTGCATGGGCTTTTGCCCTCGTCCGGGCCTTTAGCAAAGCAGAACGGGCGGCACGCCACACCCGACGGCACTTCCGTAGGTGGGCCTGGACCGAGGGCACACCGACCTCTCCCTCAATCACCGGAAACAACGGGGGCTGATACCCCAGACACACCTCAAAAGGGGAGAGGCCGGTGGCTGAAGACACCTGGCTGTTATGGGCATACTCGATCCAGGCCAAATGGGTACTCCAGGCCGCCGGGTGCGCGGCAGTCACGCAGCGCAAGGCCTGTTCCACCTCCTGGTTTACCCGTTCTGCTTGCCCGTTGGTCTGAGGGTGGTACCCAGACGAGAGACTCACCGTGGCCCCCAGTTCCCGGCAGAAGCTCCTCCAGACTTGCGAGGAGAACTGGGGACCGCGATCGGAGACGATGTCTGTTGGAATCCCATGCAGCCGGACGACGTGGTGGACCAGGAGGTCCGCTGTCTCCTGGGCTGTTGGGAGCTTCGGGAGGGCCACGAAGTGGGCCGCCTTGGAGAATCGGTCCACTATCGTGAGGATGGTGGTGTTACCCTGGGACGGCGGGAGGCCCGTGACAAAATCCAGGCCGATGTGGGACCAGGGGCGATGAGGCACAGGCAGTGGCTGGAGTAGTCCTGATGCCCGGCGATGGTCAGCCTTGCCCCTGGCGCAGGTGGTGCAGGCCTGGATATAGTCCCGGACGTCGGCCTCTAGGGGCGCCCACCAGAAGCGCTGCCGGACAACTGCCACGGTTCTTCGCACCCCTGGATGACAGGAGAGCTTGGAGCCGTGACAGAAGTCCAGGACTGCAACCCTAGCTTCTGGTGGGACGTATAGTTTGTTCTTTGGCCCAGTTCCGGGGTCCGGGCTTCGTGCCAGGGCCTCCCGGACGGTTCTCTCTACGTCCCAGGTGAGGGTGGCCACGATAGTGGACTCCGGGATGATGGGTTCCGGTGGATCCGACAACTCCGCTTTGACTTCATCTTCATGTACCCAGGACAAGGCATCCGATCTCTGGTTTTTGGTCCCGGGACGGTAGGTGATCTGGAAGTCAAAACGGCCGAAGAACAGTGACCAGCGGGCTTGCCTGGGGTTCAGCCGCTTGGCGGTCCTGATATACTCCAGGTTCCGGTGGTCAGTGAAAACCGTGAATGGCACGGACGTTCCCTCCAACAGATGTCTCCACTCTTCAAGAGCCTCTTTCACTGCAAGGAGTTCTCGATTGCCGACGTCATAGTTCCGTTCGGCCGGGGTCAACCTGCGGGAAAAATAGGCACACGGGTGAAGGACCTTATCGGTCTTCCCGCTCTGGGAAAGCACAGCTCCTATCCCTGAGTCCGAGGCGTCCACTTCAACCACTAACTGGCGACTAGGATCGGGCTGCACCAGAACGGGTGCAGACGAGAAGCGCCGTTTCAACTCCTTGAACGTGACATCGCAACGATCCGACCAGGTGAAGGGGACTTTTGGTGAGGTCAGGGCTGTCAGGGGGATAAAACCTGACTGTAGCCCTTAATGAACCTCCTGTAGAAATTTGCAAAGCCGAGGAACTGTTGCAGCTTCCTACGGCTAGTGGGTTGGGGCCAGTCTCTCACCGCCGCAACCTTGGCCAGATCAGGAGCGACGGAGTTGGGGGAGATGATAAACCCCAGGAAGGACAAAGATGTGCGGTGAAACTCACACTTCTCGCCCTTCACAAACAGCCGGTTCTCCAACAACCGCTGCAGGACCTGACGTACATGCCGGACATGAGTCTCAGGATCCGGAGAAAAGATGAGTATATCGTCTAGATATACGAAGACGAATCGGTGCAGGAAATCCCGCAAGACATCATTAACCAATGCTTGGAACGTCGCGGGGGCGTTTGTGAGGCCGAACGGCATGACCAGGTACTCAAAGTGACCTAAGGGGGTGTTAAATGCCGTCTTCCACTCGTCTCCCTTCCGGATCCGAACCAGGTGATACGCATTTCTAAGATCTAGCTTTGTGAATATTTGGGCTCCATGCAGGGGCGTGAACACTGAATCCAACAAGGGCAACGGGTATCGATTACGAACCGTGATTTCGGTCAGTCCCCTATAATCAATGCATGGACGAAGTCCGCCGTCTTTTTTACCCACAAAAAAGAAACCTGCACCCATCGGGGAGGTGGAATTCCGGATCAACCCGGCGGCTAAAGAGTCCCGGATGTAGGTCTCCATTGATTTGCGCTCAGGTCGTGAGAGGTTGTACATCCTGCTGGACGGGAACTCAACGCCTGAAACCAAATCAATGGCACAATCGTACGGACGGTGGGGGGGAAGGGTGAGCGCCAGATCCTTACTGAACACATCCACAAGGTCATGGTACTCCACCGGCACCGTCCCTAGATTGGGCGGGACTCTGACCTCCTCCTTAGCCTGGGAACCGGGAGGAACCGAGGAACCTAAACATACCCGATGGCAGGTCTCGCTCCACTGAACCACTACCCCGGACGGCCAATCGATCCGGGGATTGTGTTTTAACATCCACGGGAACCCTAGAATCACACGGGAGGTGGTAGGAGTCACAAAAAACTCGATCTCCTCCCGGTGATTTCCTGACACCACCAGAGTTACTGGTGGTGTCTTATGTGTGATTGGAGGGAGTAGGGAGCCATCTAGTGCCCGCACCTGCACAGGCGAGGTAAGCGCCACCAGAGGGAGCCCTATCTCCCTGGCCCATCTGCTAACAGATTCCCTTCAGAGCCCGTGTCCACCAGTGCTGGGGCCTTCAGGGTTAAATCCTCATAAAGGATTGTCACTGGGAGTCGTGTGGCGATATGGGTATGTCCCACGTGAATGTTTTGGCCCACCCCTAACCCAGTGTCTAGGGGCGGGCGTTTGGTGTTTAACCGCTCGGGGCAGTCCCTCACTTGATGCTCTATTGAGCCACAAACAAAGCACGCTCCGCGGGCCAGCCTCCTCTGTCTATCTGGTGCCCTAAATGTGGCCCTGCTCGTGTCCATAGCTTCGTCAGCAGGGGGAGCTGTCACCACACGGAGCGTAGAGGCCGTGGAGCGTGGGGAGGGCGGAACTCGGTCGGAACCGGAAGGGAGAGGGACGGCGCGTGCCCGGCCACGCCCTTCCTCTCATTCCCGGCGGCGTTCTTCTAACCGATTGTCTAATCGTATAACGAGATCGATAAGCCCGTCTAAATCCCGCGGTTCGTCCTTGGCCACCAGGAGCTCCTTCAGGACCAACGACAGTCCGTGCTCACAACCACACTTGACATGATTGCTCCACCTATATTAAAACGATGAAGACACCCCCCTCCCAAAAAAAAAAACACAATCGCCGTGGTTCAGTGATTACTTACGTGGCCTCAAGCATAATACCTCCGTCACACATAGCCAGAATGAGGCTGATAGACGTCAGAATGACGACTTGGCCTACATCCGAAAAGTGTCTAGTTGCAGTCCGAACATGTTCTGACAGCCATCTGTGAGAGTCCACACAGTTGGTCAAAAGTGTGATGCACATGTTCAAAACCCTCTGGGCGCCGTCGACATGGGACAACTATCTGATGGCGGTCCATGTGCAATCTGAGCACCATCTGACCGTAATTTACTGATTCTGATGACGGAAAAACAGGATCCGAGATGATTTGAGCGCATTTGAGGGAACTTCGAGATGGATCTGGCACGGCAAAGCCTGCCGGTATGACCTGCATGTGCCGCGTATAGTAATGTCCACCTCCAATGCTCCCCCACCCCCCACCCCCCATCCAGAGAGCAAAGGAACTGTTCATATGTATGTGGCGTGCTTCATCATGATAATAATTCATCATCATGATAATAATTCATAATTATTATGTACAGTTAATGTGAACAGCGGCTATCAAACCAAAAGCACCATGTGCTACTGCTCGCACGCCGCCACAAATCTGAACAGTCTGCTATATCAGTAGACCTTACAGTACAGATATTTGTCCATTCCTTCCCATGGACGACGTAAATAATGCAAACTATTGTCTATATCATACCTCTATATACCAGGGGCAGCTGCGCCTCACCAAGGTGCGCAGTAACACGTCATTGCATGCGTCAGGCTCGGAGCTGAACAAGCTTTTGAACACTGGAATTCTTCCCCACACCAAAGATCCAAGATACGAGGTCTATCAGAAAAGTATCCTACCTTTTTATTTTTTTAAAAAACTATATGGATTTGAATGACGTGCGATTACACCAATCATGCTTGAACCCTCGTGCACATGCGTGAGTTTTTTCACGCGTGTCGGTGACGTCATTTCCCTGAGGGCAGGCCTCGAGTGAGATGTGGTCCCGCCCTCTCGGCTGAATTCCTTTGTTTCACACTCTGCTCGAGATGGCGCGCGTTGCTTTATCAAAATTTTTTTTGGACCTGTGAGGAATATCCGAGTGGACACTATTCGAGAAATTAAGCTGGTTTTTGGTGAAAAGTTTAACGGCTGATGAGAGATTATGGGGTGTTTCTGTCGCTGTAAGGACTTCCCATGGAGTGGGACGTCGCGCAACGCTTCCAGGCGCCGTCGTCGGCCTGTTTCGACCTGAAAACATCCTAATTTAAGGCTTAATTCACCCAGGACGTCGTGAGAGAACAGAGAAGATTCAGAAGAGGCTGGCATGAGGACTTTATGCGGACATTCCACTGTTTAAGGACATTTTGTAATGAAAGACGTGCGCGCAAATTCGCCGGGTCGTTTTCTGTGACGACTCGGCGAATCTGTGTGCGCCGCGACAGGAAAAACACCTCCGTGTTGAAAACCATTTGTAAAATTCAGGCGGCTTTTGGTGGCTTTCAACAAGTGAGTAACTGAGAAATTGTTTAACAGCTTGGGCATGTTCCAACTTGCCCGTTAAGGTTTCCAACGGAGGTGTTTTTCCTGTCGCGACCCCCCGCGGTCGGGTCCGGCCCGACATGCGACTCTTCCCGCACATTCTTTCATTACAAAATGTCCGTTAACAATGGAATGTCCAAATAAACTCCTCATGCCGACGACTTCTGAAAGTTCTCTGTTCTCTGATGACTTCCTGGGTCAACATAACCTGAAATGTGGAAGTTTTCAACTTGAAACGGCGAGACACTACCGCCTCGAAGCGCAGATCGCCGTCAGGCACCGTGGGCCGTCCTTACGGCGACACTACCAGACCAAAATCTCTCATCAGCCGTTAAAATTTTTACCGAAAACCAGCTGAATTTATCGAATGGTGTCCACTCAGTTGTGCCTTACAGTTTTGAAAAAATTTTGATCAAACAAAGCAGCAGTCTCTGAGCCATTCCTAAACAATGAAAAAATCGATGAGAGGGTGGGCCACTCCTCACTCAAAGACTGCCCACAGGCGAATGACATAACCGACAGGCGTGAAAAAAACTCTTGCATGCCCACGAGGGTTCAAGCATGTCTGATGTAATCACACGTGATTCAAATCCATATGGTTTTTGAAAAAAATAATAAGGTCGGATACTTTTCTAATAGACCTCGTATACTGTCACATGGGAACATAGCTTTTGCCCTACTGCAGAGGCAGGATTATTGATGTGGTACACTGGTGTTGCAGTTGACTTGTCTGAGGATTTGTCTGATCAGAAATAGAGGTCCTTCCTGTTGGGCTTGACATAGTAAAGGAGGAGAATACAGAGGTCGGTATCTTCTCCAATCAGAGTTGTGGAATGGAAATGAGATGCCTCAACTGCTGCCTTGGCAATGTCCACATCTGCATCACCTCGTGAATTAATGACGATGCACCCTCTATTCCTCAGTTGCTACTTATAATATCTATCAGTCTTTGTTGACATCCCTCCAGAGAAAATCATTTTTCTTGCCTGTAAACTCTGTTTCGGTGGTGAAACTCACAATAGGGTGAACCACCATCTGTCCCAAACACTTTTGATGTACACTCTCTATGATGGATGGACCTCCATCATAGCCATCAAAGACTATGGTTGCTAGACCATAATGTTAATTGTGAAATCTGCATATGGTTCTGATATTGCACAGTATGTCTCTCCCTTTTTCCAAAGTACATAGCACAGCGATGATCCTCCATCATGGACGTAATGTTCAGTTCTCGTGACAGATTCAGTGCGGACTTCTCCATGTTCATTTGATGCATCATTCACTTGATCAGTGATAGCATGAGCAAGTTGTGGCTTGTCTGACTTTCTAAACACATTTCTGGCCTTGAAAAGAGCAGTGGGAAATGGGCTAAGCTCATATGCCATAATGTCATCCAGGGAAAGTACACCCGTTTTTGACACAACCAGAAATTACTGGAACAACAAGGCACATCGTGTTGGCGATTAGATCGTGTCACATAACACACTTTAACAACTGCACATAAGAAGGAAAGAACACACAATTGTTTTACCAAGCCATGGCAATGTAAACATGACAAATAATTTAGATGGCTCAAAATGCTTTCTGCAGCTTGTTATCTGGGCGTATGCGCGCGAACAGCTGAAGCTGGAGTGGTCCTCTGTGATTCAAGAAGTGATTACAGCCATTTTCAACGTCCAATTTTCAGAGAAAATTATTAATCCGACATGGCACAATCCAGTGGAAGTGGTAGTTTCAGCTGTATTCCCTCTGCCATTGTACCGAAGTGAACTTCTTCGGTGAAATGAGATGAGTGTGCACACGCGGAGGAGGGAGGGACGGGGGGGTGTTGAGTCTGGTGACGCAGACAGGAAGAACTAGACATTGTTATGTGCAGACGCAGGTTGAGGAGCGGACCAACGTCTGACCGAACCCAGCGCTAAATAACCAGAAAGCGGTTCCACAAACAAAATGATTTTATTTCCCCTCCAGTGCAATAATTAGTGTACAACATAAATATTTGGTTTGTCTGGCAGAGTGAAGGACGGCGCGCTCTCCAGCGCCCAAAAGGATCGAAGCCTCGGCGCTTCTGGACTCAGATTCACCGCCAAACACCCCCCAGGTGGACACGACAAACTGACTCTGTGAAGGATGGAAAAGGTGAGATAAGTCAACAGAGCTACAGCAAATATCCTTCAGAGGCACACACTATCAGCAACACATTCAGGTCTGAATTTAAGCTTTATGTAAATGAGCAGCTTCTCACAACAGGTGGAGGATCATCAGTCCGTATGCCACTGCAGTGAGAAGCAAACTGCGCAATTCTCATCAATGTTCAAATATACTGCGTAACAGAATACCAAATTACTATTAACGATCATTCAGACAATAATCACCTCTGATGTGTGCTGACAGCATGTGTCCCTCACCCGTCCTCCTTCACAGGCACGATGTGTCAAACCTTGGCGCGGTCCTCAGCGTCTCACAAACGAACGTCACAAGGTCGAGTTCCCGGCAATTCTGCTTGAACCACTCATGGCTTAAATGCAGAACGCCATCTCATTATCTGCTTCAGCTGAAAGTCTTTAAGTTTGCACGTGAGCATCATCCACAGGTGCTGCGAGTCAGTAGGCCTGCACGTGAACATCCTCCACAGGTGCAGCTAATAATGCTGATGAGGGTGAAGGATTCTTCTGCCAGCACCTTCTCCACAGACAAAAACCAGTTTGCATACCACCTGGAGAGCAAAGAAAAGAAAACAACACAAAAACATCCAGCCAAACCCCCCAACACACAACAGTACCCCCCCATCAACGGGAAGCCTCCCGGCGACCGAACAGACCAGGCCCGTGAACAGCACCTCCCTCCGGGGTCCATGACAGAAAGCACACAGCAGGACAGGGCACCGCGGCTGGAAGGCTGGCTGGCATCAACAAAAACCCCAAAAAGTCCCATATACAACCCAACATAGAAGAAAAACACAAAACCCACCCAAACCCTCCCCAGGGGACCATCCCATCCAACCCCGGGAAGAAAAGAAAAACTCCCAAATGCAATAACCCAACACAGCCCCAACAACACAATACAAACATAAATTCACAAAGAAAAATAACAAACAACCCCTCCCCCCAGAACGATATGCAGAGCCCACCCAGAAGACCTTTACCGCCAGTTCCAGGAGAGACAACCAAAAGCGGAATCTTACAGAGGTCCCCAGGTTTACACGGAGGAACAGCGCCCCCCAGAGGACCGTACCATCAACCCCAGGAGGCACCCTCCCCACAACCCAGGAACCCCAGACCCGGCCACACTTGGTTAATCGGCCCCACAAGCAATTCCCCCCCAGAGGACCGTCCCATCAACCCTGGAGGTGGAACCTGGAAGGAAGCATAAAAACACAAAAATCCAACCCCCGGCGGACTTCATTAAAACACCCCGGGGGCAAAATAAAACAACTGACAAACCCTGTTACCCCCCCCCCAGCACCCGAAAGACCCCAGATTACTCCCAGAGTCTATCGTTAGCCCAATTTTGGCGAACGGCACAAAACTACTAAGCTGGGGAAGGAAACAGGAAAAACTAACCCGGTCCCATCCCCGAAGCGCAGCGGAAAACCGGAAATACATCCGGCTCCCCTACCCGACCATACCACCAGCCCATCGGGAGGGGTGGAACTACCGAAATGGCAAATGGCAACAGATCGGCCCACAACTCCGACTGAGGTATGTTCCCGCTGCACCACACCCCGGTAACACCAATGACGAACGGTCAAAGGCCCACCGGGGCTGGAGAGGAACCATGTGTTGGGAAAGTGTAGGAACACGGACCCACAACAGGGGGCGCAAATGAACGGACAATGGAGGAAGTCAAATAACAACACTTTACTGTTGTGAATGGGCACAACAAATACAACAGATTACAATAATGGACAAAAAGCCAAATCACAAAAGGTGTCGTGTGGGTAGGCTCGAAGATAGGAGACGTCCGTCCAAAGCAGAACCGGAACCACACGATTTCCTCCGCCACCAGACCCCGGGAATACTGGAGCCGCCAAGTCCCGAATTCCCAGGTGGCCACTGCCTCCGCGTGTCGGACCTGGTACTGCTGGTGAGGAACAAAGAAACAATTAAATGAGGGCGCGTTTGCACCCAGCAATCCGCACGGCAGGAAAACTACCTCCACCTCTCGTTGGAAAAGGAGTCTGTTATACAACGCACAAAGTCACAAAAAGTTACTGTCACACAGTTAGCTGAGTACGTTACCATCCAGGTAGAACGATATCTCGGCAAAGAGGTGGAGACGTCGTCCTGCTGATGTACCCCTGCTGATCGGATGATTGGTAACAACTGTTGCAGGTAATGCGTGACAGCTGTCACCCTGGCTGCTCCTGTGAGGCGGCTGCGCCCTCTGGTGCCTGGAGCCTGCACTCCAGACAGGGCGCCCTCTGGTGGTGGGCCAGCAGTACCTCCTCTTCTGGCGGCCCACACAACAGGACCCCCCCCTCAACGGGCGCCTCCTGGCGCCCGACCAGGCTTGTCCGGGTGGCGGCGGTAGAAATCGGCCAGGAGGGCCGGGTCCAGGATGAAGCTCCTCTTCACCCAGGAGCGTTCTTCGGGACCGTACCCCTCCCAGTCCACCAAATACTGGAAGCCCCGGCCCATCCTACGGACATCCAAGAGCCGGCGTACAGTCCAAGCCGGCTCGCCATCGATGATCCGGGCAGGAGGCGGCGCCGGACCCGGGGTACAGAGGGGTGAGGTGTGATGTGGTTTGATTCGGGACACATGAAACACAGGATGGATCCGCAGTGAGGTCGGAAGCTGAAGCCTCACTGCGGCTGGACTGATGACCTGAAGGATCTTGAAAAGGCCGATGTAACGGTCCTGTAGCTTGGGAGAGTCCACTCTGAGGGGAATGTCCTTTGTGGATAACCACACCTCCTGCCCTGGCCGATACGCAGGGGCCGGGGTCCGCCGACGGTCTGCATGGGCTTTTGCCCTCGTCCGGGCCTTTAGCAAAGCAGAACGGGCGGTACGCCACACCCGACGGCACTTCCGTAGGTGGGCCTGGACCGAGGGCACACCGACCTCTCCCTCAATCACCGGAAACAACGGGGGCTGATACCCCAGACACACCTCAAAGGGGAGAGGCCGGTGGCTGAAGACACCTGGCTGTTATGGGCATACTCGATCCAGGCCAAATGGGTACTCCAGGCCGCCGGGTGCGCGGCAGTCACGCAGCGCAAGGCCTGTTCCACCTCCTGGTTTACCCGTTCTGCTTGCCCGTTGGTCTGAGGGTGGTACCCAGACGAGAGACTCACCGTGGCCCCCAGTTCCCGGCAGAAGCTCCTCCAGACTTGCGAGGAGAACTGGGGACCGCGATCGGAGACGATGTCTGTTGGAATCCCATGCAGCCGGACGACGTGGTGGACCAGGAGGTCCGCTGTCTCCTGGGCTGTTGGGAGCTTCGGGAGGGCCACGAAGTGGGCCGCCTTGGAGAATCGGTCCACTATCGTGAGGATGGTGGTGTTACCCTGGGACGGCGGGAGGCCCGTGACAAAATCCAGGCCGATGTGGGACCAGGGGCGATGAGGCACAGGCAGTGGCTGGAGTAGTCCTGATGCCCGGCGATGGTCAGCCTTGCCCCTGGCGCAGGTGGTGCAGGCCTGGATATAGTCCCGGACATCGGCCTCTAGGGGCGCCCACCAGAAGCGCTGCCGGACAACTGCCACGGTTCTTCGCACCCCTGGATGACAGGAGAGCTTGGAGCCGTGACAGAAGTCCAGGACTGCAACCCTAGCTTCTGGTGGGACGTATAGTTTGTTCTTTGGCCCAGTTCCGGGGTCCGGGCTTCGTGCCAGGGCCTCCCGGACGGTTCTCTCTACGTCCCAGGTGAGGGTGGCCACGATAGTGGACTCCGGGATGATGGGTTCCGGTGGATCCGACAACTCCGCTTTGACTTCATCTTCATGTACCCAGGACAAGGCATCCGATCTCTGGTTTTTGGTCCCGGGACGGTAGGTGATCTGGAAGTCAAAACGGCCGAAGAACAGTGACCAGCGGGCTTGCCTGGGGTTCAGCCGCTTGGCGGTCCTGATATACTCCAGGTTCCGGTGGTCAGTGAAAACCGTGAATGGCACGGACGTTCCCTCCAACAGATGTCTCCACTCTTCAAGAGCCTCTTTCACTGCAAGGAGTTCTCGATTGCCGACGTCATAGTTCCGTTCGGCCGGGGTCAACCTGCGGGAAAAATAGGCACACGGGTGAAGGACCTTATCGGTCTTCCCGCTCTGGGAAAGCACAGCTCCTATCCCTGAGTCCGAGGCGTCCACTTCAACCACTAACTGGCGACTAGGATCGGGCTGCACCAGAACGGGTGCAGACGAGAAGCGCCGTTTCAACTCCTTGAACGTGACATCGCAACGATCCGACCAGGTGAAGGGGACTTTTGGTGAGGTCAGGGCTGTCAGGGGGATAAAAACCTGACTGTAGCCCTTAATGAACCTCCTGTAGAAATTTGCAAAGCCGAGGAACTGTTGCAGCTTCCTACGGCTAGTGGGTTGGGGCCAGTCTCTCACCGCCGCAACCTTGGCCAGATCAGGAGCGACGGAGTTGGGGGAGATGATAAACCCCAGGAAGGACAAAGATGTGCGGTGAAACTCACACTTCTCGCCCTTCACAAACAGCCGGTTCTCCAACAACCGCTGCAGGACCTGACGTACATGCCGGACATGAGTCTCAGGATCCGGAGAAAAGATGAGTATATCGTCTAGATATACGAAGACGAATCGGTGCAGGAAATCCCGCAAGACATCATTAACCAATGCTTGGAACGTCGCGGGGGCGTTTGTGAGGCCGAACGGCATGACCAGGTACTCAAAGTGACCTAAGGGGGTGTTAAATGCCGTCTTCCACTCGTCTCCCTTCCGGATCCGAACCAGGTGATACGCATTTCTAAGATCTAGCTTTGTGAATATTTGGGCTCCATGCAGGGGCGTGAACACTGAATCCAACAAGGGCAACGGGTATCGATTACGAACCGTGATTTCGGTCAGTCCCCTATAATCAATGCATGGACGAAGTCCGCCGTCTTTTTTACCCACAAAAAAGAAACCTGCACCCATCGGGGAGGTGGAATTCCGGATCAACCCGGCGGCTAAAGAGTCCCGGATGTAGGTCTCCATTGATTTGCGCTCAGGTCGTGAGAGGTTGTACATCCTGCTGGACGGGAACTCAACGCCTGAAACCAAATCAATGGCACAATCGTACGGACGGTGGGGGGGAAGGGTGAGCGCCAGATCCTTACTGAACACATCCACAAGGTCATGGTACTCCACCGGCACCGTCCCTAGATTGGGCGGGACTCTGACCTCCTCCTTAGCCTGGGAACCGGGAGGAACCGAGGAACCTAAACATACCCGATGGCAGGTCTCGCTCCACTGAACCACTACCCCGGACGGCCAATCGATCCGGGGATTGTGTTTTAACATCCACGGGAACCCTAGAATCACACGGGAGGTGGTAGGAGTCACAAAAAACTCGATCTCCTCCCGGTGATTTCCTGACACCACCAGAGTTACTGGTGGTGTCTTATGTGTGATTGGAGGGAGTAGGGAGCCATCTAGTGCCCGCACCTGCACAGGCGAGGTAAGCGCCACCAGAGGGAGCCCTATCTCCCTGGCCCATCTGCTGTCTAACAGATTCCCTTCAGAGCCCGTGTCCACCAGTGCTGGGGCCTTCAGGGTTAAATCCTCATAAAGGATTGTCACTGGGAGTCGTGTGGCGATATGGGTATGTCCCACGTGAATGTTTTGGCCCACCCCTAACCCAGTGTCTAGGGGCGGGCGTTTGGTGTTTAACCGCTCGGGGCAGTCCCTCACTTGATGCTCTATTGAGCCACAAACAAAGCACGCTCCGCGGGCCAGCCTCCTCTGTCTATCTGGTGCCCTAAATGTGGCCCTGCTCGTGTCCATAGCTTCGTCAGCAGGGGGAGCTGTCACCACACGGAGCGTAGAGGCCGTGGAGCGTGGGGAGGGCGGAACTCGGTCGGAACCGGAAGGGAGAGGGACGGCGCGTGCCCGGCCACGCCCTTCCTCTCATTCCCGGCGGCGTTCTTCTAACCGATTGTCTAATCGTATAACGAGATCGATAAGCCCGTCTAAATCCCGCGGTTCGTCCTTGGCCACCAGGAGCTCCTTCAGGACCAACGACAGTCCGTTTACGAAGGCGGCGCGGAGGGCAGTGCTATTCCAGCCGGACCTCGCAGCCGCGATGCGGAAGTCGACTGCATAAGCAGCTGCGCTCCGGCGCCCCTGTCTCATTGACAGCAGCACGGCTGAAGCGGTCTCTCCTCTATTTGGGTGATCGAACACTGTTCTGAACTCCCTCACAAACCCATCATATGTCAGAAGGAGCCGTGAATTTTGCTCCCAGAGCGCTGTAGCCCAAGCGCGTGCCTTGCCGCGAAGCAGATTAATCACATAAGCTATCTTACTAGCATCAGTCACGTACATGACGGGACGTTGTGCGAAGACGAGCGAACACTGCATAAGAAAGTCTGCGCATGTCTCCACACAACCCCCGTACGGCTCTGGAGGGCTTATGTATGCTTCAGGGGAAGGTGGGAGGGGTCATTGAACGACCTGTGGAACGTCACTGTTGCGCACAGGATCGACAGGAGGGAGAGCCGCAGCAGCGCCCTGAGGGCGCACCTCCACCTACGCGGCGAGAGCCTCCACCCTGCAGTTAAGGAGGACGTTCTGCTCGGTCATCAGATCCAGCCGAGCCGTAAAAGCGGTGAGGATTCGCTGCAACTCACCGACCATTCCTCCTGCAGACGCCTGTGTGCCCTGCTCTTCCATTGGCCGTTCAACAGCCGGTTGACGCCCCTCGGGGTCCATGACGTTGGCCGAGATATCCTGTTGGGAAAGTGTAGGAACACGGACCCACAACAGGGGGCGCAAATGAATGGACAATGGAGGAAGTCAAATAACAACACTTTACTGTTGTGAATGGGCACAACAAATACAACAGATTACAATAATGGACAAAAAGCCAAATCACAAAAGGTGTCGTGTGGGCAGGCTCGAAGATAGGAGACGTCCGTCCAAAGCAGAACCGGAACCACACGATTTCCTCCGCCACCAGACCCCGGGAATACTGGAGCCGCCAAGTCCCGAATTCCCAGGTGGCCACTGCCTCCGCGTGTCGGACCTGGTACTGCTGGCGAGGAACAAAGAAACAATTAAATGAGGGCGCGTTTGCACCCAGCAATCCGCACGGCAGGAAAACTACCTCCACCTCTCGTTGGAAAAGGAGTCTGTTATACAACGCACAAAGTCACAAAAAGTTACTGTCACACAGTTAGCTGAGTACGTTACCATCCAGGTAGAACGATATCTCGGCAAAGAGGTGGAGACGTTGTCCTGCTGATGTACCCCTGCTGATCAGATGATTGGTAACAGCTGTTGCAGGTGATGCGTGACAGCTGTCACCCTGGCTGCTCCTGTGAGGCGGCTGCGCCCTCTGGTGCCTGGAGCCTGCACTCCAGACAGGGCGCCCTCTGGTGGTGGGCCAGCAGTACCTCCTCTTCTGGCGGCCCACACAACACCATGCCCTAACCAAACCCAAAAAAACGCCCCTGACAACCCCCCCCCTAGGTGCAAAGGTCTTCTGAGAAACGCTCAGAGTGACCAACCTGCACCACCCCACAACCCAAAAGACAAACGGTCTCAGAGCAATGTGAGGTTGGGGTTAGGGAAGCAGGGAAATAAAAAACAACAAAACGACCCAATCCTCAAACAGAAAATACCTAAGTCCAAATAATGAAAACAAACGATTACCTGAGTCCAGCCGAGCTCCGAACTGCCAGTCGTTCACTCCACCAGAACCGCCTCTAAATCCCCAAACAATTTATAACCCCTTACAAAAAAAAAACAAAAACAGCCCAAATAATTTTTTTTTTGTTTGTTTTTTTTTGTGTCCATTGCTATGCCTGTCCCAGAACACCTGGAGATATGTCATCACTATCTTTCTTGATGCTTATGTAACCGGGGCAATATGGCGGCTTCAGCTCGTCCGAGCTGCATGAGCTCATCCGCAACAGGAGCCAGAGGTCCCGTCGGAGGAGTCTCAGTGGGGCGAAGAAGAGGCAGCCCAGATCTGTGTCGGGGAAAGCCCCGAGACGAAAAGACCCGCTCTGATGTCCGCCCTCTCTCGCGTCCACGCTCCTTTATCTGATCATCTAGACGAATAACCAAAGATATTAGCTCATCTAAATCTTTTGGTTCGTCACGGACTGCTAGCTCGTCTTTTAATGAATCGTTCAAACCATCCACAAACACTCCTCTTAAAGCTGCGGCATTCCAACCGGACTGAGCAGAAAAAATTCGGGAATCCACGGAATAATCCGCCGCACTCCGCCTCCCCTGCCTGAGATTCAGCAACCGTTGGGCAACGGTATTTGTTTTCACCGGATGGTCAAAAACCAAGCGGAACTCCCTGGAGAAATCCTTAAAGGATCCTAACAATGGAGAGTTATTACTCCACAACGCAGTGACCCAAGCTAAGGCGTCACCTCGGAGCAAATTTGTCACATATGAGACACGGCTACCATCACAAGAGAAGGAAGCCGGTCGCTGAGCAAAACCCAGAGAACTGTTGTGTGGGCCGCTGAAGAGGAGGTACTGCTGGCCCACCACCACCAGATGGCGCCCTGCTTGGAGTGCGGGCTCCAAGCACGAGAGGGCGTCGGAGCCGCTGGAGGTGACAGCTGTCATCATTCAACACCAGCTGTCACCCATCACCACCACTATAAAGACCGGACTGCAACTCCAACTCCTCGCCGAGAAATCGTCTACCATACAGGTAATTTTTCTCTGCTGAACAAAACATTGAGTAATAGTCTGAACTTCTTTTGCAGCCGTTTTCCTGTGGTGCTTGCCTTATCTGTGGGATTGGCGTTTGGTGTGATCAGCGACGGCTTCGCTTCACACCCCAACCAGATAAGTGGTTAGACAGAAGCTGCACGAGTGTGTGATTGGAGGTGGAGGTTCTCCCTCCGTAACTGAACACAGACTGTGGGATTACTGAGTGTGCGGACTCACACTCATCCAGAACTGTTTCTGTTTTCTGCCAGCAGTACCGGGTCTGACTGCTGAAGACAGAGGCCACCTGGGGCGCAGGGCTTGGCGGCTCCGGTGTTCTTCAGGTCCTTTGGTGGTGAGGCTTGTGTGGGTTCCGGCTTCTCTCTCACTGGACGTCTCCTATCTTCGAGCCTGCCACACGTCACCTTTTGTTGGATTGATATAATACATATTTGTATCTGTCTGTATCACGTTGTGCACCTTCACAACATTAAATTGTTACTTTTTGGCTATTCCATTGTCCCTTCATTAACGCCCCCTGTTGTGGGTCCGTGTCACGACACTTCCCCAACAAGAACATTGCATCAAAAACGGAGCACAGGCTTCAACGTTTCCCGCATAAGGCTCCGGATGACAAATGATTGGTTCGGAAGCCGAATCTCTGGGTGACGGAGTTATCTGCACCGGTATCGATGGTGCAGCAGCTGGAGCAGCAGGAAGCGGAATGGCTTGCGCTACAAGCTCCGTAACGCGGGCATCTGTTTCTTTAATTTGGTTTGCGAGATGCTGTAATTGCTCCCATATTTTCTCCAAGTGTTCTTGAACTCTTTCAGCAAATGGAACTGCTTCTGCCGCTGGGTCCATTTTGGAATGGCCGGGAACTACTGTTATGTGCAGACGCAGGTTGAGGAGCGGACCAACGTCTGACCGAACCCAGCGCTAAATAACCAGAAAGCGGTTCCACAAACAAAACGATTTTATTTCCCCTCCAGTGCAATAATTAATGTACAACATAAATATTTGGTTTGTCTGGCAGAGTGAAGGACGGCGCGCTCTCCAGCGCCCAAAAGGATCGAAGCCTCGGCGCTTCTGGACTCAGATTCACCGCCAAACACCCCCCAGGTGGACACGACAAACTGACTCTGTGAAGGATGGAAAAGGTGAGGTAAGTCAACAGAGCTACAGCAAATATCCTTCAGAGGCACACACTATCAGCAACACATTCAGGTCTGAATTTAAGCTTTATGTAAATGAGCAGCTTCTCACAACAGGTGGAGGATCATCAGTCCGTACGCCACGGCAGTGAGAAGCAAACTGCGCAATTCTCATCAATGTTCAAATATACTGCGTAACAGAATGTCAAATTACTATTAACGATCATTCAGACAATAATCACCTCTGATGTGTGCTGACAGCATGTGTCCCTCACCCGTCCTCCTTCACAGGCACGATGTGTCAAACCCTGGCGCGGTCCTCAGCGTCTCACAAACGAACGTCACAAGGTCGAGTTCCCGGCAATTCTGCTCGAATCACTCATGGCTTAAATGCAGAACGCCATCTCATTATCTGCTTCAGCTGAAAGTCTTTAAGTTTGCACGTGAGCATCATCCACAGGTGCTGCGAGTCAGCAGGCCTGCACGTGAACATCCTCCACAGGTGCAGCTAATAATGCTGATGAGGGTGAAGGATTCTTCTGCCAGCACCTTCTCCACAGACAAAAACCAGTTTGCATACCACCTGGAGAGCAAAGAAAAGAAAACAACACAAAAACATCCAGCCAAACCCCCCAACACACAACAGACATAAAGGCATCTGTTTTTTTGAGAGTGGACCGCGGGGCTTATATCGGTCAGAGTTTTATCAATCCTACAGCTTCTACAGACGTCTGATTTTTTTTGTTCCTTTTTCTGAATACATAATGTATTGACTACTGTTAGGATAGATGGACCATTTCACCCAATATAACAAAAAGTGTTTCTGAAGAGAGTTACCTACCCTAGCTTTAAATAATTTAATCTAAAAACAACAAATAATAAAAATCGACCATTTGGTTTGGACTTTGGCAAAAATACATTAATCCCTTCACCCCTTACTCTCAAAATGTTATAGCTTGATATGTGCTGTGTTATTTATTTAATAATTTTTTCCATGTTTCCGTGCATAGGTGTGCACGCCATCAGTTGGCACCATCAATCCTTTTCCTCTGCGTCAGCCAAAAGTGAAGCAGATGGACAGTGCAGATATAAAAACTCACAGTGTGAATGTACGTAGATAACTAGACACGAATAAGAGAACTTCTATGTTTTGAATGGATAAATATGACCAGCCAGCCTTTCATCACCGCAGGCCAGGTGGGATAGTACCGCGCCACCCTTGGAGAGACACAGGTTCGATTCCTATGAAAGATGTGGTCTGTACCAGCCAGTATGACTGGGGGAGTTATTTCGCTGTAATGAAAGCGCAGCTCTCACTTGAGGACCATCACCCTAAATTTATGACGCTAGTCACTGCGACACGCAGCTTTGTAAAGGAGTGCTGACAGTGACCATGCAAGTGGAGATTAAAAAAAATGGATGGATGTGAATACAGAGCAGGCCTCTCCAACCCTTCTCCTGGAGGGTACCTGCCCCACATATTTTACAACTCAGTCTACTCCACCCACAGCTAATTAACTCAGTCAGGTGTACTCAGCCAATCAAGAGCTGGGAAACACCAATGCTACTTGACCAGGTATGAGTCGAGCAGATAGACATGGAAAATATGCAGGATGGGTTCACTCTTCGGGAACAAATCTACTAAAGGTGCATCTGAATATTCCACCATATAAACAGAGGTAAACTTTGCACTCAGATTTTGAACAGGTTTTTGGTGGTGCATGGCGCGATTTTATTTTGTTGACTCACAATAGAAATGCACCACCATTGCACTTGGGGCTGTACCTTGTTTTTCCACCAACATGCCCATTGGCGCACATGTACTTTTGATATTTTAAGAACTTGGTGTTATGTGTCAGACGCAGCCCGGAGAACCGACCAGCGTTTGAAGGACCCAGTATGAAATAAGCAGAGCACGGTACAAAGGATAACTAAATTTATAACAGTGAGGAAGTGTGCTGACGAGCGTGAGCCCTCACCCCCTCCTCTTTCACAGACCATGCCTCAAACCTGGACGTTCTCTGCATCCACTGATGATGAGATGGCTCTCGAGACGACAATCTCACCCGTCTGGTCACAAGGTCGAGTCTCTGGCAAATACACACTGTGTACTCCAGACTTAAATGCCACCATGTTCCAATCCATGTAGATGCACCACAGCTGTGAGTCCTGAACGAGCTGCACTTGATCAGCCTCAGGTGATCAGGGTGAGGTCCTGGTAACTCAGCCACACAGCCACTCAGTCCCAAATGCGCACCACCTGGAAGGAAAACCAAAAGACAGAAACAGAAGACAAACAAAAGCCAGCCAGGCACGCCAGCCACAACAGCACCCCACCCTCACGGGAAGCCTCCCGGCGACCACACAAACCTGGCCCAGGAGAAACACCCCCCTCCAGGGACCATGGCTGGAAACCGTATCTGCATTCATCTTCCAACAGAATCTTCATCCAACAGAACGGTTGACGTCTTCTCCTCTGGCTGCATCTTTGCCTTTGTTTCTGTCAGTCAATTAGCACAGGTGTGGCCAAGAGTTCTTAAACCTGTGCGGTCAGCCTTTGTCCAACCATGTTTACAGTCTGATTAGTCATAAAACAAAAAAGACAAACACAAACAACCAAACCATCCCCCCCCCCTCCCCAGAGGACCGTCCCATCAAACCCCGGGAAGAGGAGAAAAGAAAAACAACCCAAACTTAAGCTTACAAATAAAAACGCTAACACCCCCCCCCCCCCCGACGACATGTAGGGACCAACACCCCCCAGAGGACATCCCCCCAGCTCCAGGAGTAATAACCACAGCCGAGGTCCCTCTGGGATCCAAAGTCACCCACGGGGACTCCCAGCGCCTCCCAGAGGACTGTTCCATCAACCCCAGGAGACACCTCCCCTCATGACCAACGGACCCAGCCCCGGCCGTCCATGGCTAGATGGACCCACAGCCCTTTCCCCCCCAGAGGACACCACAGTCAGACCCTGAGGGCGGAAACCGGGGGGAAAAACAAAAGGAAAGGAAAAAAAAAACATACAAACAAAACAACCCCAACCCCACCGCCTCGGAGCAGTGGAAACTGGAAGCACGTCCAGCGTCACCAACCATGACTATACCCCAGAAGTCAACCCGGAGGAGTGGAACAGCAGTTATAGCAGACGGCACAAAACGGCGCCACCCCTCTGACTTCCAAACCAGCCACCAGCTGCGGGTATATCCCACTGCCCCAGCCACGCCGATGGCAGACGGCTCAAAGGCGCGCTGAAGCCGGAGGTGGAACAGGGAATCAATAAACAAAAAAAAAAACAACACCCCGAACCCCCCCCCCCCCCCCCCCCAGGTGCAGAGGTTACCTGGGAAACGCCCAGCATAACCAAACTGCACCACTCCAGCAATGCCGACACGTACGGCTCACACGGCTGGAGCCAGAGGAGAAGAGAGGGCATAACAAAAACAACAAAAAAAAAAAGAAAAAAGAAAAAACAACCCAATTACCCCCCCATCACCCCCCAGGGGACCGTCCCATCAAACCCTGGGAGGTGAAACTAAAAGAAATAAAAAGAAAGACTAACAGACTAACATAAAGTTGCTTGGGTCATTGTTTTTGCTCCAAACAGACTGCAGGGTCACGACCCCAGACCACTAAATAGTGTAAAAACACACAACCAAAAATGTGATTCAACTAAATTACGCCGGAGCTGAACAACAGACGCAGTAGCTATCATTACCCGGGGAAACGGGGCTACAACTGTAACACAGGAAGCACAGCGACCCGTGCCACAGAGCTCCGCCGTGCACGTTCACCCATTACAGACCCACTCATGCAGCTCCCGTTTAAACCTCTTATCCGGTCGAAGTGTGACGCGAAGCCGTCGCCAGTCACACTCCACCATGACCCATGGATAAGGCACACACAGGAACATGGCTGCAAGAGCGCTCAAAGCAGTATTCAGTAATGGGTTCTCAAACACGCACCATCCGGGCGGAGAGCACCCGCAACTGATCCGGATAACTTCTGAACATCTGCTGCCGCCTTCCTGGCGCGGTACCGCCTCTGCTACCGCTGGGTCTGTGATGTTTGGCCAGAGACTACTGTTATGAGTCGGATGCAGCCCGGAGAACCGACCAGCGTTTGAAGGACCCAGTATGAAATAAGCAGAGCACGGTACAAAGGATAACTAAATTTAATTACATAACAGTGATGTGGAAAATATAACAAAAGAGTGCGCGGTCTGGCGTGGTGGTGAAACGGTGTGCTCCCAGCAGCATTAACGGTCCGGAGCCAGAAACTGTTCGGACCCAAGGACCCCGCCGACACCCCCCAGGTGGCCGCGACAAACCGAGTCTGTGAAAGAAGAAATCATCATGTGAGTCCACACTCCACACACAGAGAGACCGCTCAAAGGTGTTCACAAACAGCAAACACTTCCTGGCTTAATTACTAATCAGCTTCCCACCCTGCAGGCATGGAACACCCTGTTCACAAACTCAACTGCAGTGGAAGCTGATTAAACGACTAACATAACAGCTCAATACAATAAGGTGTGAGGGACACCACATTTACTGACTGTATAAATGTTAGTCACAAAACCTAACGTACCTCAGGAAGTGTGCTGACGAGCGTGAGCCCTCACCCCCTCCTCTTTTACAGACCATGCCTCAAACCTGGACGTTCTCTGCATCCACTGATGATGAGATGGCTCTCGAGACGACGATCTCACCCGTGTGGTCACAAGGTCGAGTCTCTGGCAAATACACACTGTGTACTCCAGACTTAAATGCCACCATGTTCCAATCCGTGTAGATGCACCACAGCTGTGAGTCCTGAACGAGCTGCACTTGATCAGCCTCAGGTGATCAGGGTGAGGTCCTGGTAACTCAGCCACACAGCCACTCAGTCCCAAATGCGCACCACCTGGAAGAAAAACCAAAAGACAGAAACAGAAGACAAACAAAAGCCAGCCAGGCACGCCAGCCACAACACTTGGGTGTTGGGCATGAAAATGAAATGACAGTGATACTTGTGCTGCACTATATGCTGCTTTGATTGATAAATTGGATTGAGGGCAGTAGGGGAAAATTTAATTTTAAAGCTTGTATGAAAGGTACGTGTGAATTTATTTAAAGTCTTTGAGTTTTTATGCTAATCCTCAATATACAGCGTGGTTTCATTGCTCATGGAGCTTGAAGGAATCTTGAAAACTGTTGATTTATTGTCTGTGAACTGTCCAGCCGACACAAGACAAATATTTTTCACATGCCAGCAACGTGATCCCAGACTCTGACTGCATGAGGTCCATCTCGAGTTGAAATATATTATGGTGTTTTAGGGCCACATTGAATTTTTTTTTTAGACTTTGAGAATAAAGTCGTAATATTATGAGAAAAAAACTCAAAAAAAAAAAAAAAAGCTTGATTCCAGAAATGAAACACTGACAGCACACAAAACAGCCTCTGTGACTCCTCTCCGTTGCACCGCATCCATGTCAAACCTCTATAAAACGGTTTTGCTTGTTCATAAACCCAAGTTTGAGGCACTGTTTAGTTAACTACTTCTAAGGCTGTTTCCAAAAAAAAGAAAAAAAAAGAAAAAAAAAAACCTTCTAAGGCTGCTTCCACATGATAGCGTTAGCTGTACTGATGTGTGTCAACTGGGAAACTTGTTTTTCTCATAAAAATACAACTTTATTCTCATAAAATTACGACTTTATTCTTGTAATATTATGACTTTATTCTCGTAATATTATGAGGTTTTTTTTTCTCATAAAATTACGACTTTATTCTCGTAAAATTACAACTTTATTCTCGTAATATTACGACTTTATTCTCGAAGTCTAAAAAAAAAATAAATCAATAAAAAATTCAATGTGGCCCTAAAACGCCGTCTTAGAAATATGTGTTTAAACCCTGACAAAAGAAATCCTTCCCTCTGAAGATTTTTTTTTTCTCCAACGGAAGATGTGTCCCGGCCATTACCGTTGGTTTTAATTGACGGTGTTACCACTAGGGAAGTGTTGGTCCAAAGGTCAGTAATGACTGTGATAACCCACTCCCACTATAGTTTACAACCTTCACTCACTCCAGGAAACAGAACACAAAGACAAGCAACAAAATGAAGCACCTTCTATTTTTTGGAATTCTTTTGGCTGCACTCCACACAAGTCAATCCATTCCAGGTATATGCTAAACTGCTTCCTTCCTAACTTGCTTTCATGACCTTACGCAAAGATCGATAATAGGCTTGAAACAAACTTTTCAGACCATAGGCCAAGCTATTTGCATGTGAGCTCCTGTTAACTAGTTTAAAAAGGGTTTGTGTAAAGCTGTACTTTCACTTTTAATTACAAAATGACCATCAGTTATTATTTTTTTTTTATCATCAGTGAATTTCACTTTACAGCTATAAGTTAAAAGCTATCAGGACACAAACCTTCACCTTTAGTCTTTTCAGAGCAACGTGGCAGTTCCACCTAGAGGTTTAGTTTTCTACAACATACTGCAGATTGAAATAACTTGCCAAACCAAAAATGGGACCTGAAGTAAAGTGCTTTTCACTCATTACACGAGTTTAGTTCTCACTTCTCAGGAGCATTGTGTTTTTAACCATTTTATGAGCTACGTCTAAAATTAAGAATTACCTCTGAGACTAAACTAATACAACACTGTACATGTCTGCTGTCCTGGAAATGTTATTTACACACTGCTTTATGGTTACGTCAAGCTGACTGGGTAATTGCTTATGGTATAATTTTAATCATTTAAGCAGTGAGATCATTTCTGTCTGTGTCTGGTTCTTGTGATGAGCTGATAACTGCAAACCTCAAACTCAGACTCTGCTCACTGATGTACAAAGAAGGAGACTTCTGTTGGAGTCCGAAAATTTTGTGTGACATTTGTAGTTTATTTGAAAGAAGCTGCAGACTGAAACCTACAGCAGGGAGCAAACGTACCATAAACAACACATTATTGCAGTCATAAAAGCAGGGAGTGGACATCTTCTGATGAGGCCAGTTAAACATTAGTTCAGTTGGTGCTGTGTGAAACCAAAAGCTAAATGCCGCAACTGTGAAACATCACTTTAGCTCTTTTACTAATTTATTTTTTTTTAAACAGATTTCTGTCACTTGCCCAGTGACGAAGGGGAAGGCACCAGTTTCATCTATTCTCTGTTTTACAACGGGTCCAAAGATGCTTGCTATCCATTCCTGTACAAAGGCCAAGGAGGAAATGGCAACCGCTTTCAAAATGAGAAAGCGTGCATAAGAAACTGTTCTGTCAATGCAGAAAATATCTACCCCATGGATGGTGAGATCCTTTTACAAACTTAACAATAAAACAATACGGTTTTGATCAGTGGTGTGCACTGCACTCACTCTAAAACGTTTGTGCAGCTTTTTTTTTTTCTTAATGAAATCTGGAATATGAACCTACAAGGGGTAATTGAGACATTTTGAGCCTGACTTAAAAAAAAAAAAAGCTGGGTGTGGTTCTCCATCTTTTGCATTTACTCTATGAGCCACTCATCAATTTTGACCTAATTGGTATCATGTAAGACGACAAAATGACACTTAGAATTTAGACTCAGCGTATCACGGCCTACAAAAAAATGTATGATAACCATCCCAGGGTGGTAGCTGTAGCCAGCTAGCGGTCAGTGAAGAATTACACAGAGGTCAAAATGTAAAAATGCTTCAATCATGTTGAAACCTATACTACTTTATTTGTCTGATCATTATCATTCCAAAAAAGTATAGTTTGGACTATCTATGATGGAATGTTCTGGAGTTATGGGGTAAAGACAGCAAAAATGGGAACAAAGGTCAGTTTTAGTTTGTACAGGGGTCAAAAGTTAAAGTTGCTCCAATTTCAGTAAAAAAAAAAAAAAGATGCAAGTTATTGGTTGAAATAAAAGGATTAATAAATTAAATAGCTTTGACTGTGTTGAATGTTTGGTCTCCAATGTAAAGGTCAAACAAGGTCAATGTTCATTGGATTCTATGACGTATGACATATGTTACCCCGTAACATGATAACTAAGCATGACAGATGGTGCAAATTATTCCTTTTTAGAGCCCTATTAACCCAAACAATAATAAAACAATAATAACCTTTGATGTCTGCGGGGGGTGGGGGGGTGTATTAATTATATATGACTTCCAAGCTTACATGTATTAATTCCAGTACTGGTGTTTAAATAAATATGTGCTTCACTCACGTGAAACAATTTCTGAATTTGCTTGACACATGCTATTCCTTCATTATGCAGTATGGATGAAGATAAAAGAAGTATAAAAGAATAAAAGAAGTATGCCACCAAGTGGCGAAAGGACAGGACAGGGAACTATAGACGGAAACATATTTGTGGCTTTGCAGCTCAGCCAGTTGTGCAGTGATTCTCACATTAATCTTATTGTGCACGTTCATAAAATAGATGTTATTTTTATGTTTGTACAAAGTAACATTTTTCCTCTCACAGAAAGAAAAGCTTGTTTGCTGCCCAAGGCCATAGGTGAATGTGGCTTTAACTTATTAAGCTACTACTACAACTCCCGCTATGACAAATGCAAAAAATTCCTTTGGAGTGGTTGTCTTGGGAACGGTAACAGATTTCCTACTCAAGAAATCTGCAATGCCACGTGCGCTGGCATCCATGGTGAGTGCCAGTCTCTCTGATGATGACGAAATGTCAAATGCATGCATGGATGATACAAATTACAATGATACTCTCTTTTTTCTAAGCTGACGGTGATGAAGAGGAGGAGGATGACTCAGACACACCTGTTGGTGAGTATAATGGCTGGAGGCTATATTTACAATGTGCTACTGGTGTTCCTCTTAATATTGTAACAGCATCAGTGGGATAAATGTCTGTATTTGCTTTGTCCAGTTTGTTAAACAGCAGGATCTTGTTGGTGCTGACTTCTTGCATCAAAACGGTCTGCTTAAATGACATGAATCAACACATTGCTCATGATTATCCTCTTTAACAGCAATCATTGTTGGAGTTGGGCTTGCTGTCATTGTCACGGCTATCATCATATCTGTGACTGTCCTCGTCGTCCAGTCAAAGTAAGAACACTTTTGTTTGTTTTATTTGGGCTAAATTTAACACACACACACAAAACATTTAAAAGACAGGATCCATTACTTTCACCTTTTGTTTTTAATGTTACAACTCAATAACTGTCTTTTAATGATGTTAACCTTTATTGCACATTTAGGAAAAACGGCTCCAAGAAGAAGCCAAAGACTGGAGGGAAAAGTAGAGAACAGCAAGTCGACACACCTCTGCAGACAACTGAAATGCCTTAGATCTTCTCCCTGAAAAGCCTTCCTTATAACATGTACTGTTTTTAACAGTGTAGGGTTTTTGTGTGTGTGTGTGCGCGCTAAGACCACTAGTCTTGCTCTTATTCAAAAGAAAATAACAGATTGGAATATTTCTTCTACTTTTCTCACTATACAATTTTCTACTCTATTTCATGTTTAAAGGGGTATCTCTAAAGTTGTATTATTTTTTTGGTGTTGTGACATTCATTCACTAGACCCAATTATTCCAATTAAGGGTCACAGGAGAGCTGGCACGTATCCCGGTGGTCACTGGGAGAGAGGCAGGGTGCACCCTGGACAGGACGCCAGTCTACTGCAGGGCGGCATAGAGACAGAGAAACACATTCATACCTACGGCCAATTTAGAGTTATCAGTAGACCTATCCTACATGTCTTTGGAAGTGGGACAAAACCATAACATGTAGAGAGAACTCCACACAGCAGACTAGGTGGGAAGCTAAAAACACAAGTTTCTTGCTGTGAGGCAACAGGGCTAACCACCAAGCCACCCTGTTGTCACGTTAATTTCATCGAAAACTCACAATCATTTTAAAAAAGCTCATCTTGCAACATTAAACTTATGTCAGGAAGTTCAAAAACAACTGTACAATTACCTAAAATAGCATAGAACCTGAAACTAAATGTTGCCGAAATATAACTGCATCATTGCCTGACTCAGTGCCAATGGTTTGCTGAAAATGATTAAAGTCTTTTGAATGTAAATGCCAATTTAAAACCCAGCATATATTTAGAGCTGTTTTTGTGCAGTGATGTCTGTGTGCACAGTAATTCAGTGTCTTGCTCAACAAGTTTCTTAAAGCCACTGTCACATTTTCTGATGTTCTTTTCAAACAGTATGGCTGAAACATCATTAAATGTTGTTGGTTTTTTTGTATTTGGATCTTACAGTGTTGTTTTGTGATATCATACTTTTCCAATAAAGTAGATCATTAAAAACTGGAAACTAGAGCACCGCGCTCATAGAGCACAAACCTCCACCAACACTAGTTTCCAATTCCACAAATTTTTACAGTGGAAAAAATTTCAACCTCAAAATCGTATTAGAAGTGACTTTCCATAAGCTAAAATATAACACAAAAAAATATAGATCAAAGGGGCTTTTCAATGTTATAATCAATTATCCACAAAATCTGCAATACGGATCAAATGTGGATCAAACTTAGTCTATTCACTAAGAGTGCCAGTTTGCATCTCACTGTCACAAATGAGAGTGATTGAAGCACTTTTGATTGAGGTATAATGCAAAATATGCACCAAATGGGCTTTTCAATATTAAATTCAAATGTCCACAAAATCCACAATCCAGATCAGATCCAGATCAAACTTTGCCAGGTGATAGTAAGTGCCAGTCTGCACCTCACTTTCAAATATGAAAATGAGTGGGGCACATTTGATCAAGATAGAATGTAAAATATTCATTAAATGGGGTTTCCCATTTAATGAATTAAGCTCTCGATTAACTGATCGAGCTACATTCCGACCCTCACCTATGGTCATGAGATTTGGATCATAACCGAAAGAACAAGATCGCAAGTACAAGTGGCCAAGATGAGTTGCCTCCGCAGGATGGCTGGGCACTCCCTTAGAGATAGGGTGAGGAACTCGGTCACTCGGGAGGAGCTTGGAGTCGAGCCGCTGCTCCTCCACATCGAAAGGAGCCAGCTGAGGTGGCTCGGGCATCTTTTCCGGATGCCCCCTGGACGCCTCGTTGGAGAGGCGGGAGGAGGCCCCTGGGAAGACCCAGGACACGCTGGAGGGACTACATCTCTCAGCTGGCTTGGGAACGCCTTGGAGTTCCCCCGGAGGAGCTGGGGGAGGTGTGTGTGGATCGGGAGGTCTGGGCGGCTTTGCTTGAGCTGCTGCCCCCACGACCCGACCCCGGATGAAGCGGAAGAAAATGGATGGATGGGTTTCCAATGGCCAAAAAAAAA
This sequence comes from Thalassophryne amazonica, assembly GCF_902500255.1. Taxonomy (NCBI): domain Eukaryota; kingdom Metazoa; phylum Chordata; class Actinopteri; order Batrachoidiformes; family Batrachoididae; genus Thalassophryne; species Thalassophryne amazonica. The sequence continues at coordinate 61,277,906 of NC_047110.1, forward strand.
AAAAATCTATAATCCAGATCAAACTTTGTTAGTCAATAAAGGATACCATCCATCATAATGCTTTCAAATATGAAAGAATTTCGATCTTTCTTAATAGTTGTGAATGTCTGAAAATTCATTCAATGTTAAAGGACAGGGATTTTCTAATATTTTTCTTGACTTTGACCTTTGACCTTGAAAACTGAATCAGTTCTTGCCTATCAGGATATGAATTGTCTGTACAAATTTCATAACGATATATGAAAAATTGTGGGTTCCAGGCTGTTCACAAACATGCAACAAACAGGGTGAAAACATAACCTCCACCCAACTTCATTGGCAGAGGTAATAAAGGAAAAATACAAAATTAAGAAATCACGTGTGCAAGTAGAGAAACTTGAATCTTCGACTGGACTGGGTTGCTTGAGGCGAGGACGTTTCACTTCGAATCGCCGAAGCTTCCTCAGCTAAATTTCTTGCTCTGGTAGTCTGACTTCTGCCTTGACTCTTTTAGAGAAGAATAATCTTTGCGATTAGAAGCAAAACGTCCTTGCGTCATGCAACCCAGTCCAGTCGAAGATTCAAGCTTCTCTACTATGGCAACCACCTGGACAACTGAGAGCCTTCACAGAAACACGTGTGCAAGTATTCATACCCTTTGCTCAATACTTTGTTGATGCACCTTTGGCAGCGATTACAGCCTACATTCTTCTTGAATATGACACCACAAGCTTGGTGCACCTATCTTTGGGCAGTTTTGTCCATTCCTCTTTGCAGCACCTCTCCACCTCCATCAGGTTGGATGGGGAGCATCGGTTACAGCCATTTTCAGATCTCTCCAGAGATGTTCAATCAGATTGAGGTCTGGGATCTGGCTGGGCCACTCAAGGACATTCATAGAGTTACCTGAAGCCATTCCTTTGATATCTTGGCTGTGTGCTTTGGGTCATTGTCCTGCTAAAAGATGAACTGTCGCCCCAGTCTGAAGTCAAGAGCGCTCTGGAGCAGGTTTTCATCCAGGATGACTCTGTACATTGTTGCATTCATCTTTCCCTCAATCCTGACTAGTCTCCCAGCTGCTGCTGCTGAAAAACATCCCCACAGCATGATGCTGCCACCACCATGCTTCACTGTAGGGATGGTGCCTGGTTTCCTCCAAACATAACGCCTCACAATTCACACCAAAGAGTTCAGTCTTTGTCTCCTTCTGCCAATAGTCCCACCACTTCACCCCCACGACCAGCACCCAATCCCCTAACCCAGGTGAGAAATAAAAAGGTGTGAGTACTTTCCAGTCGCACTGCAGTTGACCAAGATTTATCTTATTCCGTCAGATGGTTGAAGAGGTGCAGGAAATGAGACAAAAAACAGCTTATTGAGTGTTGTTAGAAGGAAAAGTAATGAGGTAAACACACCACTGTCCCAGCTTTTTTGAAACATGTTGCGGGCATCCATTTCAAAATGAGCAAATATTTGCACAAAAACAATAACGTTTATCAGTTTGAACATTAAATATCTTGTCTTTGTGGTGTATTCAATTGAATATAGGTTGAAGAGGATTTGCAAATCATTGTATCCTTTTTTATTTACATTTTACACAACGTCCCAACTTTATTGGAATTGGGGTTGTACGTCCATTCCTCCATTTAAGATCTGAAACACATTCCAGAAGAACTCTAGAGCATTTGCAACTTCTAATATTGCCATTCCTTCTTCTTACAACACTTTAAAGATGTTTTGGGATTGAGAATACCAAGCAATGAAGCATGTCAGGTGTTATTTTGGCCTCGTTCTTTCTGCAAACATAAGGTGTGCAATATTTGCTTGATGGGAAATTTTGTAACCATCAGTGCACACTTAAGAAACTTCCAAAAGACATTTTTACAAATTGGTATGTGCACTGCGGTGTTGTGGAAGTTAGATTCCCATCTTCCAATAGTTAAATTGTTTCAGGAAATCAACAGTTCTGGTTGCACTTGTTTATGGGTCTATATGGTAATTCTAAATGTTCTAAATGATCTTTATTAAATTATGAGTAAATCTCTACTTCACAAGGGAAAAAGAACTGATTTTGTGAGATCTGGATCATGTAGATTTAAAAGGATTTTTCATCACTGATAATTGTCAATACAATCAAAAATACTGCCCATTTTCAATCTACAGATCCTTCCAGACAACAAGGGATGCCAGTGAATCATCCACAGGCTGTGAAATGTTAACAGTATTAAATGTAATGAAACAAGCAAATATGTGTATATTAGCTTTGAAGTTTCTTCCATTATTTTGAAAATTTTGTTCAATGTGACTGTGAACACATCTGTGTTTCATGGGACAACATGGTATGAGGACATGAAAAAAGCATGCAGCTCTAAAAATGAAGCTGTGGAGTCTAGAAAGTTTATTTAAATACTTCAGCTTTATTTTTCACATCAGAGTTCATCCAATTCTGAGAGTTCTCAGTGAATGCAAGCATGAATATCAGCAGTGCTTATTACCTCCGGCAACGAAGTTGGGCAGAGGTTATGTTTTCCCTCTTTGTTTGTGAACAGCCTGTAACCCACAATTTTTCATATATGATTATGAAAAGTTTACAGAGGATTCATATTGTGATAGGCAAGAACTGATACAATTTTCAAGGTCATAGGTCAAAGTCAGGAACATCTTGGAAAACTGGAAAACTCCATGTCCTTTAAAATTGAAAAAAATTTCAAAAAATTCATAAATCTGTCAAAAAATATTCTTTCATATTTAAGAGCATTATGTAGGATGGCATCTTTTATCGACTGACAGTTTGATATAGATCTCATTCGGATTACAGATTTTGTGGCCGTTTAACATTGAAAACCCTGTTTAATGTATATTTTACATTATATCTTAATCAAATGTGCGCCAATCACTCTCATATTTGAAAGTGAGGTACAGACTGACACTCGCTATCACCTGACAAAGTTTGATCCGGAATCTGGATTGTGGATTTTGTGGACAAATCCCATTTGGTGTACATTTTGCTTGATATCTCAATCAAAGGTACCTCAGTCACTCTCATTTTTCTGTTATGGATTTACCTACACCAACAAAATTGGATGGAGGGAGCCGGTCTGCTCTGTGTGAGCCTGATTCCATCAGATCTCAGCTAAGCAGTGCAGGATCTGGTTAGTACTTGGATGGGAGACCTCTTTAGAACACCAGCAGCTGTGTGTGTTTCTCCAGGTAAAACTGGAATTGCGTCAGGAAGGGCATCCAGGATACAACTTGTGCCAAATACTGATGCAGATCTGGCTATATACGCTGTGGCGACCTGAACAAAACGGGAGCAGCCAAATGGACAACAACAACAATCAAAATTGGATGGAGGTTCCAATTTCATGTGTTTGTCTGTCTTCCAGCTATCAGTTGGAAACCAAGTGTCACAAAGCAATGACAAATTGTGCATAGCAAAGATAAATGGTCTGCATTTATATAGCGCTTTTCCATCTGCATCAGACGCTCAAAGCGCTTTACAAATAATGCCTCACATTCACCCCGATGTCAGGGTGCTGCCATACAAGGCGCTCACTGCACACCGGGAGCAATAGGGGATTAAGAACCTTGCCCAAGGGCCCTTAGTGATTTTCCAGTCAGGCTGGGATTTGAACCGAGGATCTTCTGGTCTCAAGCCCAACGTCTTAACCACTAGACCATCACCTCACCTAAATTTAAGCAATGGTCTGTGAAAATTATCTGAAAAAGAATTCAGAAACCAAAAAAGTAAAAAATAAAAAACAAAAAATTTGGCACCACCACAAAAAAACTTTAATTCAAGTGCATGAACTAAATACATACTCATGACATTTGATCACATCTAATTTAGCTTATGAAAAGCCACTTCTAACAGGACTTTGACCTTGAAACTTTTTTCCAAGGTAAAAATTTGTGGAATTGGAAAATAGTGCGGCGGAGGTTTGCACACTACGAGCGAGGTGCTCTAGTTTGCAGCTGTTGAATTTCCCAGGGCCTTTGATTGGGTTAATGAGGCTGTTACTCTCTGGGACATACTGAGATCTTGTAGGATCCCCAATAACCTGCTGGACATCAGAGCCAACCTATACACAGGTGCCGTGAGTGCAGTGCACAGTCTCTGACTTCTTCACAGTGTACACTGGTGTTCATTAGGGATGTGTTCTGGCTCTGACACTGTTCAGTGTTTGCATGGAGACTAAGTGCTGGGTCAGCTCATGGAGTCCAGCTACTTTGTAGAGGATGATGTGATCCTTGCAACACTTCAGAAGCTGAATGAAAAATCCGCCTCAATGCTGAGGACTACAGCAACTGGGGAAGGCTAACAGGACACGTATGTATCACTTGGCTGTGGCAGATAGAGTTCTACTTTCAGGAGGTTCCATTATAAGATGGTCTGGGAGGTTGCCAACCAGTACCCACAACAGTTTTGGACTGTGATGGATGGCAGCCAGCCCTGAACAGACCAGAGTGCCTATACAATTCATTTAAACTGGCAGAGCTGCACAATGACAGAAGCCGGAATCTATATATTTGTCGGGGTGTAGACGGGAGTGCTGGTTTGACACCCAAAAGCAAGTCCAAGGAAAGGGTGTTGATGTGGAGGACACTGAAGGTAGTCCTGCAGTTCTCCTGATGGAAATGTTTCTGTTTCCATCAGAATTGCTAAAAGAAAATTAAACATAAAAACCAACCATTAAACAAACATGCAATCATATAGACATCTTGGTGGAGAAAAAAAAAACTCAACCTCTGACAAGGAAAAAAAAACAACTTCCTGTCTGAACAACATTTTGATTAAAGGTACTGTTAAAGTATAAACATAAAGTACAGCTGATTTGTTCATATTCACTGAACAGTGCTTGTCCTTGTGTGACCTGAATACAACTCCAGCTTATTTTTTAAGATCTTTGTGATTAGACTTTTCAAACTGCTGCTCCAGCTTCTCCACCTGAGCCTCTGCTCGCACCGGGTTTCCCTTCAGGCTGTCAAGTGATGGTGACAGGGCGTACGAATGGTCCTGATTAACTGAGCTGGCAAGTTAAAAACAGAAGACACCCCTTAATCTCTCAGAGACGATACTGTTTGCCATCATGTGAGTGACTGCAGTTGTCAAATCAGTAAAACAATTCACAGCTGTATTCTGAACGTGTCCTTTTTTTGCAAATGATGTTTGAATTTGGATATGAACTACTGCACACAGGTGTAAAAAAAAAAAAAAACTAGATCAACTTGTGACCTCTTTAAAACTTTGTGTGTCTGATAGTTTTTAATACAAACTACATTTTTACATAGGTAAACACATGTACATATTCATCTTGTGTATAATTATTCCAGGTATGAACAACCATTTTGAAGTGTCGTAAAAACTAACATCTGTAAGCCCAAATCATTTATCTGAATTTCAGTGTTTTATATCACTCATAGTGTGACGGAGGCCAGCAGTTGTCGCTGTGCAATAGTAGTCAAAAGGCTTCAGTCCCCCCACAACCAAAAGGATACCCTGCCCACTTTGGCCAGAGCCCAGGTTTTAGCTGATTGGACAGAGCGTCCACCTCCCAAAACTCACCTCCAGTCAAAAACACAGGAAGTGCAGAAGTTAATGTATGTGGTCACTTGTGCCTATCTGAAGGCAGAATATCTCAAAAAGTGGTGGACAAATTTTGACAAACATTTTGTCTTTTTTCGAGTGATTATCCGAGAAATTGTGGATGTGCCTGGACATGCCAGAACATGTCCTGTGAGGCTTCATCACGGTGTTGCTTTGCGCCATGTGGCACCGCCACGATGCGCGGAATTCCTCCGCACGTCTGTCTCAACGTGCCGAAAAAGTGCTGACGTCCACGTCTTTTCACAATTCCTGTGCTAGCCAGATGACATCCCGGATAAAACACAGCGTCCAATTTGGAAATGAACGGCACATTCCACTGTTACAAGAGTTTTTGTCATGGAAAGAGGAGCGGAGGCTTCGCGTGTTGCGGCGGTGCCGCATGGCGCAAAGCAACGCTGTGATGAAGCCTCACAGGACATGTTCTGGCATGTTCAGGCACATCCACAATTTCTCGGATAATCACTCGATGGAAAAACCACCGACAGCTGTCTGAATGCCATCTCAAAGCCGTCCTGTGAGAACAAAACGGAGGTGGTTTTGTCTCGCTCCAGTAGCGAATCCATCGTGACACGCGAAGCCTCCGCTCTCATTAAAAGTGAAATCTGCCGGAAAATGGTTGATGTCCAGCTCTTGTGATAACCAGAGAAATTGCACACGATAGTCACGGATCCATACAGCCATCCGTTTAGAAATGAAATGGTCGCTCAGCCTGTCGATGACAGCTTCGGAGCGCGGCGCACCATCAGTCGCTCTGGGCCGTCCTTAAAGTGACAGTAACACTCCGTAATCTCTTTGAAGCCCATAAAATTTTCACCAAAAACCATCTGAATTTTTCGAATGGTGTCCACTTTGATGTCCCTCACAGTTTCGGAAAAAAATTGATCAAGCAAAGCGGCAGTCCCTGAGCCATTCGTAAACAATGAAAAAAACGACGAGCGGGGTGGACCACTCCTCACTCAAAGCCTGCTCACAGGCGAATGACGCAACCGACAGGCGTGAAAAAAACTCATGCATGCGCACGAAGGTTCAAGCTTGGCTGACGCAATCACACGTGACTCAAATTCATATGGTTTTTGAAAAAAATAATAAGGTCCGATACTTTTCTAATAGACCTCGTATACAGAGGAACAGAAGGCTCATACTTGTATTGTCTCGATAGGAGGGATTAAATATTAGGACTTGCTGCGTTTTTTTTTTTTTTTTTTTGATGTGTGGTTTTTTTCTCCCCACAGCAGCGGCCCGATGTGGTGCCACACATTCCAGGTGCTCGCACTGTGTTTGTGCACGCGCATGAGCGTGCACAAACCATCACTGCGGTATCATGCATGAAACCATCGCCGCACTATCATGCACGCCTGTCCGACCATGTGTCCCTCCCGACAGCAGGTGGAATGTTTTGTGGTTCCCCATTTAGTTTTTGTTTTTTTAGTTTTTTGTTTGCGGTTTTTCGCCCGGTTTCTGCTTCTTTCACCCAATTTCGTGTTATGTGTGAAGGGGTCCTAACATGAGAGAACTGTGGGAGGAGAGGCGAGGAGGTGCTGGGCCACATGCACAAGCTGCAGGGGAGCACACCACAATGGCAGAGATGATTGGAGAGGAACAGCCGCTTTTGAAAGTAGCAGAGTTACTGCCACAGTTGGCCAAAGTTGTAGGACACAAGGATTCCTGTTTGAGCTTTCTGGACTTACGCATTTAATGTCTTCTTTTTTTTACTAGGGACCACCAGTCTACAGGAGCAGAGCGTATAGCCCTGTGTCGTTTTGAATTTATTTTTATCGCGAGCGCTCTCTCTCTCTATCCCTCTCTCTGAGGACGTGCGGTGGGAGTTCTTTGATGTGCTTGTTGTGAGGAATGCACAAACAGGGAGGAAATATGACCACATGCTTTCATTAAACTAGAGACACTACTAATATCCAGCTCCAGCGGTGCATACAGGTGTCTATCTTTAAACTGGCCAAATCTTTCCACTAAATGCCATGCTGTGGAAATGTGACGTCATATGTCCATTAGAGCCAAAACCCACAAAATGGACTTTCTTTTTTTGTTGTTGTTGTTATTGTTGTTTTGTGTCCTTACTGGGTTCAGTTTGAGGAATTTCCACAGTCTATTCACTTGGATAATAAGAGCAGATTCACCATGGATCTGCTGTGGTGACCGTGAGTGAAAACAAGGGAGCTGCCAAAGGTACTTCCTATTACTTTTTTTTTTTTGTCCTTACTGGGTACAGTTTGAGGGATTTCCAGTCTATTCACATGGATTACAGCATGATTAAAAAGAGCTGAACAATTTGTGTGCAAATGTGTGATTCGTGTTCAGCTGCAAGTGGCCACTGCAGTGAGACACCAACTGCAATACTGTCACTCGGTCACATGTATAGTCGCTAGGATGCGTCTCCAACTGTTCTCCAACAGTCGTGCCCAGTGAGATAGGATCCTAGGTTGCAATTTATTTGTGAAAAAGTTGAGTCCCTGTCACTATGGAAAAGATACAAATGACAGATGTGTGGTGTTGACCAGTAGTGGGCACAGTTCAACTAATCCGCTAACCGCTAATTATCGATGTTAAAGTTTTCATTATCAGATTAGCTTTTCAGATCACTTTGAAAACCATCATCAGACCAATTATCTTACGATAAGTTTTGGTCCGATAATTTGCTAAAATATTTTTGGAGGGGTGATGAACAAAGCTTTATAGCTATAATCTGGAATTTTGTTTTGCAAGTTTGCAAGTTTTCACGGTCTCTACTACCATCTACTGGCCAGTAGTGTTCATGGCAGTATAAGCGTCCGGACACCAGTAGATGCCAGTGTTCTGTTTATTTTGACCCTGGTTATATTAGATGGTTGTCAAAATAACAACTTGTCTTTTTGACTTTTTGCAAATGGCTTTTTTTTTTTTACAAATAAAAAAGACATTTTACAAAAGTACATTTATATGTAAACACCAACATACACACCTCACATTAACATGTTTGTTTTTACATAGATTGAATGAGTCAACCAATCAGTGTTATAGCGGAGGCACATTTTACCCATAATGCCTTTGGCATCTGTCTGTGTTTGTTACAAAACTTCAGAATGAGTGCATTATTTAAAATTAAAAGATATATATTTTAACTTTGGAAAATGACAGAATTGACATTAATGGAGTTATTCTATCTGTATTAATTTTATTTATAAATCAAATCCACAAGTCAGCACTGCTTTATTTACCAAGACCTCTGTCTCACGGTGACACTACTATTGAGTAGAGAGTTGAGCTTTGCTGCTCCTCTCAGTTGAATGAATGAATGAATGAATGCTATATCGTAAACAGGAGCTTCCAGCAGTGGGCAGCTCAAAGACAGCAGTGCTGACTCATTGTTTGGGTCTCTGGTCACCTTTGATGCTACCAGAAGTGATTGTGGTGTTAAAACTCAAAATCAGCTTGTTAGTAGTTGCAAGGGTACTGGAGACAATACTGGAAGTTATCGGTTAGCTGTAGCTTCCGATAACTTTTTGGGTGGTTTATCGGTTTAGCTTTATAAAAGATAACTTTTTAATTAGCTGATTATCTGTTATCAATGCTAACTTTTTGGGTAGCGGTGCCCACCACTGGTGTTGATACATACCTTTGTGAAATGGCAGTGCAGCACTTATATTCAACACCGTGGTCGGCTCCCACTGGGTGAGGTGGTGCGCGTCCTTGTGGACCTACTAATGGTGCAGTGAAATGGGCATCAAGGTGTTTTAAGACTACACTTTTGTTCACAAATATTTGTGGACAATAACAACCATGGAAATGTCTTATCTTTCCATCACATCAGAGTCTACAAGGGTATATTATATAGCCTAAAAAGACATGCAGGAAAAAAATATAAATAAAGAAACTCGTACCTAAAATCTATGGAAAAAGCAGAGATACTGAAACAGAAGCACTCACCTTTGCGCTGAATTAAACTTATGACTCAGCAGGTGGGTCACAATCTCCTGGTACTCCTTAGGCTTATAAACCTCTGGAGAACAGAAGGGGCTTTGAAATAAAGTTGCTTCATTGTGGGAGTGCAGTGCAGGATCTGCTTTTGCTTTTTGGTGGACTGTTATGTGCTGTAAATAAAAGGTTTTCCACATGAACCATCTCCACATAAGAACTTTCTACAGCAAGAGCTGCTGCAACATGACTTTGAGGTCAGATATATTATATAACTTTAACAGATGGATTCAACATTTAATGACTGTGACTCAAGACCGCCTGACTGAATTTGGCACTACTTCATGACAGAATTCATCAAAAGCACTTTGGGTTCTTAACTGTACAACTTGATCCAGTGCCAAGTTGGCTTGTTAATGATCTCTGGTCATTACTTTGTGTTGAATATTTTTAAGTTAACACTCACCCCTGGTGTTATTTCTGCTTGATTTTAAAACTGTGGGTGGTAAAAATGCAATTTGTGAACATACATTTCATATATTTCTTCAGTACAAACCATTTCACATAGACGTTTCATCTTGTTGAGCAACTTCAAAGTCATCTCTCATGGGACAAGCATTCAACATCTCTGGTCAATGCAGATGTCGATGGAAGAGGAGAAAGTAGAGACTGTCCCTGGTTGAGTCCTGATTACAAAGGAGCTCCCTGTTAATAACTAAATCTACTATATTAAAAATACATCCACCATCAGTACTTAAACATTCATTAATTACACTTTAATGCAACTTTAACACTAAAAATAAATAAAAATTCACATTCTTAGCGGGGGATATGAAACGATAGATTACTATGTTTCTTTCAAGCAATAAAACTGTGATTATAATACAAAACATGGTTAGAATACAACCTGCTTTGCAGTGTTAATTCCATACACCACAGCAGGAAGTTTGAGATCCCAGTCATGATGGTTGTCATTCACATGATTTCGGAGAGCCTGTTTGATGACCTGTTCCGTCCTTGTATCCTGCACATTTCAATATATGATTGAGCCTTAGGGAATTGCCAACAACAGATCATCAGGGACAGACTTCCTAAGAGTTACCTTTCCACTGGTCTGGAGATGGGATGTGCTGAACACCACAGGTTTGATGTTCAGCACATTGAAAATCTTGCATTGAGCTGCAGTGGAACGATCAGTTAAATTTAAGAGTTACAGTTAAGTGTTTGCATACAACATTCAGGGGATAATGAAGCGTAAAACAGAACATTTTGAAAGTTACACAAAACTTCACCTCATTGATGACCTCCTTCTCTTGGTCTGAGATCATTGTCCTCACCATGCCAAACACATATAACTTAGAAGTTATTATTGCAGACACCTCGGTTGCTGTCTCAGTTTGCAGTAGTTCAGCAATCAACCACTATGTGTAGATATCTGTCAAGGTGAGGACATATCTGTTGTTGCATGCTGTTTCTGGTAGTGGTCCAATCAAATCCAAACCAAGCACATCCCAAGCTTTTTTGACCTGTACGCAATTTTGTAACTAGCATGTTAATCTACATTTGTCTTCATTATGTTAAAACAACATAAATGATAACTCAATGGAATGTAACATCGGTGCGGCAGTCTTGACAGGATCTTTCAATCGGCAGAGGTGGCAATACCTGACCTGAAAATACAAAAGAATATGCTTTTAGAATAGAATAAATGTGCCAATGAAAACACTGAATGGCCGGTTGATGAAGATGACAAAAACAATTTCAAAATGAAGGCAGTATCAATCAAACAAGGCACTTGCAAAAAAAAATTGAAAAACTGAGTGGTACAAAAGCCAAAAGTCACATGTGCAAGTCTGAAGAACTCAATAGATGTGTCAAGTGACAGGTGTACAGTAAAACTCACCTAAACTGTCATTGTATAAACCAGATATTCGCACTCACCGGATAAAAGCAAAAGTGCCAATGCTTTTGTATAGTTTTCTATGTAATAAACACCATATATAATGGATTTTCGCTCACATCAGACAAATCATCCCAACCTATAGTAATGTATTCCCATTAAAAAACCCTGCATGTACCGGACAGAGCAGTCTGGGCGTGCCCAGTAATAGAGGTACGAAATGAAGTTCAGCACTGACACTCACCATTTCGAGGAAAGTGGGTACCATATTTCCTTGACTAAAAGACTGGCTATTTATTTCTTTTCAAACTGTGTTCAGACGTGGGATCTAAATGGCGCAGGGTGTAATTCAAGGTCGGTGATCATTAATAAAATGCTGCTTGTTGCCTGAACTGCAATATGGTACGTTTCACACATATCCCTGGGTGTGGCAAACCAAATCACTTTAGGCTAGAGCCCTCTGCTTGGCCCTCCAGAGCCTGACGCACACCTGCAAAATGATGGAGACCGCAAAAGGCTGTGATTTGTCACATTTACATCTTCACTCCTTCCTCTCCAGTCATATTTTAAAAGTATTTGCAGTGTGCCCGCCAATTACATTTCGATCATGACTCAAATATGTCTGGCAGAAAAGTCCGCAAATATGACCAACTTTACAAGGAGTCGGAAAAAGATGCTCAAATGACCTACAATTCATGGAGGAAATTGTATACTGCACCATTAGTTTGGAGGTTGATGAATGTATAAAGAAGTGGAGCTGGTTGAGGGATAATTTAATCCAGGAAAAACTGCTGTTCTTGCTGCAAATTGCATAAAGATGCGACGGAGGGTAACGCACACGCCAGCGTCATTGTATGGACACAGAGTTGCAGAAGTATAAATCAGACTTAGATTTGTCTTAGAAAAAAGTTACTCGACCAAATGTAATCTTTTTAATGCACAAAGGAAAATGTTGAGAAAGCTACAGTTGAAAGTATTAGGACAATGACTATAAATCTGATATTAAAGTTGTACAACCTTTCAAATTTCACAAAACTGAGTTTCTACTGAAATCCAAGCATTGTAATGTTGGTTTATCTTTGAAACGAGTTGCAAAATTACAGCTCATTTTAATGAAGATAACATATTTACGTGGGAGGATTTCCATAGTTAAAATTTTATTTTCCTTTTAATACCATCTTTAGGAGAAAGTGCATGTGCGCACGCATGAGGTTTTGAAATTACATGATGCGCATACACGGGGTGCGGAGGCTAACAACCAGAAGACATCTTGTAAATCACTTCAGAGTTGTTTCAAAGACAGTGTTTTTTTTCTATTTAGAAGTGTTTATTTCTCACTAACTCTTTAAAAATATATAAGAAACATATTAGATTAATACAGAAATAAGCTGTTTCTGTGTCATCTTGGTTTATCTTGTTCAGACGAGCCATCCTGATTGGCTGTCACCATGTGCTTCGCAGCATCCCTCATGCAAGTTGGGAGAAGCCTCACGTGATCCATGATGTCACTACCATAGACCGTATGGATTGCTCCAAAACATAGCTCAAGGCCATCAGTTCATTTGAAATGTTTCCCTTATGGAGACATAAATATTAACTTTTTTACAGACAACACAAATTTTGATCATATTGACAATGTCATATTATGAATCCCCTATTTAAAGGCTAATAAAAAAAATATAGTGGTGTCAAAGGAAATTCTTTGCATGAAATAAATCTTGTGATACACATAGAGATGATACCACAGTTATTTGGTGACAATAAATATTTTGTGATGAAATATTTGAATTAATAAAGTGATCTGTCTATTCATTCATTTTCTATACAAGCTTACTCCAAGACTACAAGGAGCCCTGAAGGCTATCCCAGTTGTCATTGGACAAGAGGCAGGGTGCAAGCGTCCTTGACAGCCATAACAAGGTTGTGCTACGTAGGAACAGAATTTGTAATTATTGATAATTCCACATCCTTTCAAATTGAAAACCTATTGTTAAGTAAGTGGTTATTCATATGTAGCCATATTAATAATCCCAAGCTGTATTCGTACATAGCGCAGCCTTGTGGTTGAGGTTAGGATTTATGGTTAGGGATAGGGGTTATGGTTAGTTTAGAATTAGTGGTTGTGGTTAACGTAGTTTAAGGATCTAAGTATAGCAACTACATGTCCAAGTACCTAGGCTCATGATCACGTGACCTATACTGACCAGTGAGAGACTACGTACCAATAGACGTTCACTATATGAATACGGCTATGTAGGGATAGCCACTGCCTATTGTTAAGGGTTATGTTTGGGGTTGTGCATGAGCCCAACTGTTAGGTAGTTTAAATAACAATGGGTGCCATACAAATAGCAATTTATGGTTTGCGTATGATAACATAATAACAATGACCTAAAAAACATAAACATACATTAAGCATAAAAATTAATACACAACTTCTCCTCGGGTACAGATATTGAACAAGTACTGATCACTGTGTAACAAATTTTTATTTTTGTTTTGTTCCTGGGCACACAGTGTTTTCCTAACCTGTTATGCCTTAAATAAATAGAAAATAGCTGTTATTCCACAGAAACTTTGCTTCTGTGATCATGACAATGATATTTTGAAATTGGTCTGTTTTCAAGAATATTCTCAATTCGCCTTCACTACTACTGAGTAGTCTTCTAGAATATTCCTGAACTGCCAGAACTGTCCAGAATTTTCTAGAAGTTTCCAGAATTATCTAGAAATTTCAAGAAACTTTTAGAACTTTCTAGAATGTTAAAAAAAAATAAAATCAATGTTTGTACTGAATGTAGTCATTTCTCCACAGACTTTAGACATAAGCAGTTGAAATATAACACTTACAAGCCAGGAACAAAAAATTGTGTTACATAGTGTAATTTTTAAATGCAGTTGGACATCGTTTTAAAGAAATTGTACGTTTTAAAAACGTGACAAAAATATTAAGAATCAAAAAACGTTATTATTAAACTTGTTATACAAAGTTCCAGGTCTTGTAGAATTCCACACCTGAACTAAATTATTTGAGTACTTTGTAAGCTTAAACAACGCATTTGTTTCAGTACGTCTTGCTTTTCCAGTTAACTTTCCAGTCACTTTGTTTCTTTAGAAAAATCAACTTCGACGAACTTTTAAGAACAAAATTTGAAGATGCCCGCTTCAACTTGACGTTTCTAAATCAAAACGCCGGAGGAAAATTCACCTTTTAACAGGTGCATATGACGTAAAAAGCCGAATGAATCCATGTCATCAGGCGAAGCAACACACTTTTTCAACAGTCACAGAGTTTTTAAAAAATGTGTGTTCGTATTTTATGATGTATATAATAAATAAATAAAAAAACTTTCACCGGATGTGGTACGGCAAATACCGTTTGGACAAACATCTTCAGAGTCCCGCCTCTTCGATGCAGGCGTAAAAGGAGGCTGGAACACAGCCACACTCTCACAAACGCGTTTATTTTCCTTTTATTGCTCCCTCCCTCCAACTCATGTAAAGTCTTGTATTTTTTATTTATTTTATTTTTTGTTAATTTGATGTCTCCCATCGAGAGTTTTTTGTAAAAATAACAAATGTAATGTTTGGAGAAAAAAAAAAATCTAGTGTAGCTGCATGGGTAGCCCACACTGATTCCACGCCACCAGTTTAGTTTATGACAAGCTAAAAATAGACGCTCTCGTTATGGCCGAACAACTTTCCACAGTTTCTGGGGATTCTGTCTTCGTACGCGCCCACGGCCGATGTGCTTGATGAATTCCTGCGCAAAAAGTAATTCCCAGATAATTGTGATATATTCCTGTGAGATAATGAGTATATCTCATCTAAATCAATTCTAAAATTTACCAGTAATAAAATTATAAAGAGAACTGAAGTTTTAAGAGTGGCCATAATAAATATTTCAGAAACTTAAACACGATGAAGTTTGATGCGGAAGAGTTCAGAAAGATACGATCGGAATGGTTTGATTACCATTTACAGTTGGCGATGAAAGACTTGGCTGTTAACTTCGTGTTAAAGTCAGAACAAGAAGCTGCACCGAAATAGATCTATCTGGGAAGAGACACATTCCGTGTGTTGTCGCTCCAACGAGAGCGGAACACTGAGCAGTTTCGCGAAAGTAGTCCGGCGAGTTCAAGCTGTGGGCGCGAGCTATCCCACAATGCTAAAATAGCAGAGACGTCGGTCCAATGAGAGCGATACTGAACAGAGTGCACTGATCCCCCTACACTTGAAGCGAAGTAGGAAATGTGAGGACGATCATTTTCTTGATTACTCTTTGTAGCTGAGCCGGTATGTGCTACGTCATTTCCTCGTGTTGTTTCCATTTGTTTGTGGCGAACGCCACAGTTTACCACACATATCTGTTTTGTGTTTAATATGAGCACACATGATTAGGCGTTTGTTTAAGTCGCTGCACCTAAAATAATACAAGGGCTATAAAGGCTCGTAGTCTGTTAGCATTCGCTGAAAGAGAGAAACGTGTGTTAGCATTTTCCGCTATTTGAAGTAGTTTGTCAGCTAGCTCACGTTAGCACAGGAATTAATTCGGCCAACTATTGTTAGCTGCTAATTTCGCCGTTGCGTTAGCTGTTAACTCGTAACCTGATGGAGTGTCCTCATCTAAACTTAAACGTGTGTCATCCGATCGATTCCTCCAGACTTCCTAACGGTAGTCCATCCTCATGGTGCTGCAGCGGTAAGACAAACCTTTATCTCCTTGGTAAAAAACTTTATCGTTGATTGGGATCTCTGGCAGTTAAAGTCTTTTGAGAAGTCGTAGTATATTTTTTCTTCCTTATTTTTTAAATGAAATAAAACCCGAAATGGAATCTCATTAAGTTTTAACTCCTCTCTTTTTGTGTAGTTTGCAGATCTACTAAAAGTCCATGGATTTGCCTTACCTGTCTCATTGTCCATTGTGGAAGGTAAGCTTATGTCCGACTGACACTCTGTACTCAAAACATAAAAAAATAAAATAAAATAATATTTTAAGGCTTGTGGTAGCCAAAGTGGATCCAGTATAAACAATTTTTATGCCAGATGTACAACTCCAGATCTACATTAGTGGGCTCGAACCCAAGACCTTCTTGTTGCAAGGCAAGAGTGCTCATGTCTGCATATAAGTACAGTCATTTGCCCAGTTCTGGATCACTTTTTTGAAAGTTCCGCTATATGGAGCCATAATGCAACTGAATATCCTTTGTTGGGTATTGTTGTATTGGGTATTTGGATGTTATCTAGCTGAAGAAGTCAGGATGGGGTAGCCCTTCTACTTAAAGTGTGAAGCCACATTATGTGTGGTGCAGATATTTGCCGGAAATGGATCACTTTGCCCGGTTCTGGATCACGACACGCTGTGTCACTTTGGGGGCATTCCTGGCATCTGGCTGGAGCCCTTCTAATGCAGAATGATACACAGAGAATGTGTTTTTAACACAAAATGATATAAATTATACTTATTAAATGAGAATTTACTTAGTTTTGACAGACACTGTTATACGTTTTTACAAGCAAAAAATGAAGTGTTTACTCAGATTGGGTGGCATTCCTTAATAAATGAAGATAAAATCTGTGGTAATAAACATTCTTGGATTTTGACATCTCCCCCTAAGGTTTAAACTCAATGAAGTGGGTCAGGATAGCACAAGATGCCCCAACTTGCTATCATTTTGCACCTTATATTGTTAGAGATGGAGAGCAAAGGAGGGTTTTAAATGTGTGGAGGTGAGATTTCTCCCGACTTAAAAAGTAAAAGCCCCCACATTCATGGCCATTCGTGATGTTGAGATGACCCCCAAAGTACACATGGCTCACAAGTACTGACACGAGTCTGCTGCTTCAGTGATCCACAACTAGCAAATTTTCACGTCAGAGATAAATAAAAAAAAATCAGAAAATCACATTGTATGATTTTTAAATAATTAATTTGCATTTTATTGCATGAAATAAGTACGAGGTCTGTCAATAAAGTAACGGACCTTTTTATTTTTTTGTCCCAACTTGTCCCATGACACGCCGAAACGGAGGTGTTCCTTTGTCTCGTTCAAACAGCGAATCGGTCGTTATGCACGAAACCTCCGCGCGGCTTTCCATGACAAAATCTCTTGTTAAAAGTGAAATCTACCGGAAAATGGTCCAGCTCTTGTGATAACCAGAGAAAGTGCACACGACGGTCTCGTATCCACAGAGCCATCAGCTTAGAAATGATCAGGCGTTTTCTGCCTCGTTGTCGCAGCTCGGAGCGCGGCGCGCCAAGCGTCCTTAAAGCCATCCTTAAAGCTGTAGTAACAGTCCTTATTCTCTGTGAAGCCCGTAAAATTTTCACCGAAAGCCAGATAAATTTTTCAAATGGTTTCCAGGTGCCAGTCTCTAACAGCTTCTGAAAAAATTCTGATGGAAAAAAAAGTCCAAATCATTCCGCCATTTCCAGACAATGAAAATCCGACGAGGGGGCGGGACCACTCCTTCCACAAGGCGTGCTCACAGGCGAATGACGTCACCGACAGGCGTGGAAAAACTCTTGCATACGCACGAGGGTTCAAGCTTGTCTGACGTAAAAACATATGAATCAAATCCATATAGTTTTAAAAAAAAAAATAAAAAGGTCCGTTACTTTATTGACAGACCTCGTATTTGATCCAACAGAAAAACAAACCTTAATATTTGGTACAGAAACCTTTGTTTGCAGTTCCAGAGGTCAGACATTTCCTGTAGTTCTTGACCAACTTTGCACACACTACAGCAGGGATTTTGGTCCACTCTTCCATACAGATCTTCTCCAGATCCTTCAGGTTTGGAGTTTCAGCTCCCTCCAAAGATTTTCTATTGAGTTCAGGTCTGGAGACTGGCCAGGCCATTCCAGCACTTGAAATGCTTCTTAGCCACTTAGCCATGCTTAGCCACTCCTTAGTTGCCCTGGCTGTGTGTTTCAGGTCACTGTCATGCTGGAAGACCCTGCCACAACCCATCTTCAATGCTCTTACTGAGGGGAGCAGGTTGTTTGCCAAAATCTCCCGATACATGACACCATCCTCCCTTCAATACGGTGCAGTCGTCCTGTCCCCTTTGCAGAAAAGCACCCCCCAAAATTATGTTTCTACCCCCCATGCTTCATGGTTAGGATGGTGCTCTTGGGGTTGTTCTCATCCTTCAAACACAGCGAGTATAGTTGATACCAAAAAGCTCTATTTTGGTCTCTTCTGACCACATGACCTTCTCCCATGCCTCCTTTGGATCATCCAGATGGTCACTGGTGAACTTCAAACGGGCCTGGACATGTGCTGGCTTGAGCAGGGGGACGTCACTGCCCTGCAGGATTTTAAACCATAATGGCATCATGTGTTACTAATATAATCTTTAGGACTGTCGTCCCAGCTCTCTTCAGGTCATTGACCAGGTCCTCCTGTGTAGTTCTGGGCTTTCTCAGAATCATCCTTACCCCACAAGATGAGATCTTGCATGGAGCCCCAGACTGAGGAAGATTGACTGTCATCTTGTGTTTCTTCGATTTTCTAAGAATTACTCCAACAGTTGTTGTGTTCTCACCAAGCTGCTTGCCTGTTGTCCTGTAGCCCATCCCAGCCTTGTGCAGGTCTACAATTTTGTACCTGGTGTCCTTAGACAGCTCTTTCGTCTTGGCCATGGTGGATAGGTTGGAGTGTGATTGATTGTGTGGACAGGTGTCTTTTATACAGGTAATGAGTTTAAACAGGTACCATTAATACAGGTAAAGAGTGCAGAATAGGAGGGTTTCTTAAAGAAAACCTAACAGGTCTGTGAGAGCCAGATTTTTTGCTGGTGGTGATCAAATACTTATTTCATGCAATAAATGCAAATTAATTATTTAAAAATCATACAATGTGATTTTTGGATCTTTTTTTTTTTAGATTCTGTCTCTCATAGTTAAAGTTTACCTACGATAAAACTTAGACCTCTCCATTCTTTGTAGGTGGGAAAACTTGCAAAATTGACAGTGGATCAAATACTTATTTGCCTTACTGTATAAAGACTCTTTAAAATTAAATTAAAATTGACATGTCGTTGTGAATTTGAGGTTTCATTTAGGTTTTATTTATTTGTTTATTTTTGGAAGCCATTTTAAGATAGTCACAAATCATCTCATTGGTGTGGGCCAGTCACATCCTGAAACTCGCAGCTCGTGTGAATGATTATAACGAGATATTAAATCTGTGCAACATGTAGCTGTTTTATCAAGCCATTACAATATAAACATGACAAATAATTACCTTTTCAGATGGCTCCAAATACGTTCTCCGCCTCATTAAGCATGCGCACGAAGAAAGCTGCAGCTGGGGCACTCCTCTGTGATTCCAGAAGTGATTAGAGCCGTTTTCAATAGCCAACTCGGAAAGAAAATGATTAATTCGCTACAAAATAATTATTTTATATACGCAGTGCACAGTTCGTGGCAGCCATTGGAACAAAGCATGGTGTCCAGCTGGGAACACAGTGGGTGGGATCATCGATGTGTGTGCAAATGCGCAGATCAAAGTCGTGCAAGTGTCAGGGCACCTTTATTTTGTGGTCACACTAACTTTTATACGTTGACATTTCAAAGTGAATTTTTAATAATTTCATATGTTCTGCAAATAATGTCAAGCCCTGTTTGCACTTCTCTACATGTGCATCCTGGAAGGTCATGGTTTAAAACCTTGTCCATACCTTGGGAGGGTGTCCATTATAAACGAGGACATTCTGTCATTGGGTTGTGGTCTTTGTTTAACTTTGACAGGATTGTCAATATGTTCAAACATTTCTTTTTTCCATTGCAAACTTTGACATACTTTGGTAATCCTGTAATATTGTCATATGTCACTGGGAGTTTTTCCGGATGCACCAAGGTTGTGCTAAAGTTGTATCACTGGTGCGCTATGGTTATTTTTACACAAATCACATGGTAGAAGTCCACCACATTGCACCATCAAACAGAATGCAGGACCACATTGGAGGGCTCATGTGATCTTCACACACCAGTTTGCCACGGTTATAGATTTTTTTTTTTTTAATCTATAACAGCGATTTAGTTTAGATTACTACTCAGTTAATGATTTTATTTGTGTCAGTGTTTCTGAGATTTTTTTTTCAGGCACAGTAGTATACCATTGCACAGAAAAATGTGAGGCTTTGAGAAACACAAAAGCTAAAGTTAATTGATGTGCTCATTACTGATGTATTCCTGCCACAGTCCTGCATTTGTGGTTTAAAATAAGAAGAAAAAAAAAACTGCTTTTGACAGAACACACAAGTATTTTTCATATAAAAAAATACCAAAGATGAGGATTACTCAGTTTCAGCCTCACTAACCGCATCAGTAACTGCATGGGTGCAAACACTGTATTTTGTTTATGCATAATTCAGAATGCATATTTATTGACAGAATCCCACCAGTCACCACTGACATACTTCAGTGTGCAGTGTCCATGTTTTCTTCAAAGTTTAACTCCAGACATGCTGGTAAAGTATATCCACACAAAGCAGACTGCGCCTTATGTGGCGGGGGGGTTAGCAGTTAATAACCCTCATTCATGCGCTGCAGAACTTCGGACTTGCTGTCCCACAAACCATTACTCGGACCACATTAAGAATTAAAGGAGTTAATGAGGGATTTTTAAACAGTACAAACTGTGACTGAGCCTTTTATGGTGGCGTGCATGCATGGCACGCAGCGGTTCGAGAAGGTGGAGGTAAAGTCTTCAGAGTACTATCTTGACTTTTTTGTTTTGTTTTATGAGTCAGAATCTGTTCAGTAGTTGTCATTTTTGACACGTTTTTTTTAATTATTATTATTGAAAGCTCTGACTGCTCTCATGTGGGCCACAGCAGGAGCTTTTTAGTGTTTTGTGCTGCAGTCAGCTGACTACAACGAAATAACATTTACCAATATCAAAGGGCTCTGGGTGTGTTGAAATGATTCTTCACATTCAATTTAATGTTTTATTTGGCTGGAGGGATTTTTATTTATTTATTTATTTTTGTACTATTAACATTTTTCTGGCCTGGTGAGATTCTTGTTATCTGGCAGCCCCTCCAGGCTGTAAGGGAAACATTGCATATGATTAGCTCTACAGTTGCAACATTTCTAAATCAAATTTGCTATTTAAAAACTGCACAAAAAGAAATGATAAAGGATTATTAACCGACTGCGAGGTCTGTACGGGGAAATGTCAGACTGAGGTGTAAGTATGGACCGAGCGACAGCGAGGTCTGTGCGAGAAACGCAGAGGTCTGATATTCCTGTACAGACCGGGCAAGTAAAATTAATAATTTATTTATATATATATATATATATATATATATATATATATATATATATATATATATATATATATATATATATATATATATATATATATATATATATATATATATATATATATATAATATGCACCCAAATATGAAAGCTGCTGATGGCTCGTAGACAGAGCTCATAGTCAGAGCGGAAGTGAAGCCGTTCGCTTCGGCATCGGAGTTGAAGTTCACCTCCAACAAAAAAAAGAAGAATGACTTCACCTCCTCTGCTCACTTCAGAGCTCTGGAGCTGAGTTGTGCAGTGGCTCAGCTCACCTCTGAGCTGACAGTCGGTGTACCAACAGAACACCAGAGCAGAGCAGGAACTTGCTAACAGATGGTCCAGTCGTTAGCTGGTAAGCTTTCAATCTTTGTGTTTTTTCAGATGCTGTTTGGATATTTATGGAGTACGTTCATCTCCGACTTGCTTTTTTAAATCGGGTTTTTAGCTTCTGGTTTGTAAAGAAAATACGCATTTCGGACTGATTGTCATGGAAACCAGTCCGATATGGGGAAAATATCCGACCGGTAATCAGCCAATCAGAGCGCGCGAAGTGTCACAGCCATATAATAATGGGTCATATTGTGCCACATAAATTCTTCTAAATAAGTCTTTTACAATTATACATGTTAATCATCCCAAATTCTCATCATTCTTAGAGGGCATGTAGACACTCCGCTGCTGTAAGGAAAAATGTGGATCTAAAATGGCTTTTTTCCAACTTTGGTGATGGTTGTAACAGAAGTTTGTATCTGGACTCTGCTTGTGTCAGGCGCCCGCTGAGCTGGACGGCGCTCTTTGTGACACCTCACCATGATCTGTGTGATAGGAATATTTGAGACTGGTAGGTCATATTCATTTCTGACGGGGCATTTGTGGCTTAAAAGATGACTAACAGTTAAACTAAAAATTATTCAATCAAGCAGCCGTTCCTAAAGTTGAGAACACCATGGTCCACTTTAAGTTTAATTAGCTTATAATGCGCCAAATCACAGCAAAAGCCGTCTCAAGGCGCCTTACATAAAACAAATCAACATAAAATTGAATAAATAATTAAAAATGAATAAAAAAAAATTCAAATAGAATTCAAAAAGAATAAAACAAATAAAAATAAAAACTATTCATAAGAAAGAGAATAAAAATAGGTTTTGAGCCTTGACTTAAAAATGTCCACGGACTCAGACTGCCTCACGGTCGCAGGAAGACTGTTCTGCAGGGTGGGTGCACGATACGAAAAGGCTCTTTGACCTGCTGACTTCTTCTTCACCCTGGGAACACAGAGAAGTCCCGCATCCTGCGACCGCAAAGCCCGTGTTGTATGGCTGGGGGGGCCTGGCTGCTGGTTTGTTTGCCTTTTGTGTTTCCTCCCAGGTGGCGTGCATTTGGGACTGAGTGGCTGTGTTGCTGAGGCTGTTAGGACTTCACCCTGATCACCTGCGACTCGTCAGGACTCACAGCTGAGGTGCATCTGGAGGGATTGGAGTATGTTGGCATTTAAGACTGAAGTGCACAGTGTGCACTTGCCAGAGACTCGACCTTGTGACCAGACGGGTGAGATCGTCGTCTTGGGAGCCATCTCATCAGCAGCGGACGCTGAGAATGTCCAGGTTTGATGCACGGTCTGTGAAAGAGGAGAGGGTGAGGTCTCACGCTCGTCAGCACACTTCCTGAGGTACGTTGGATTTTGTGACTAACAGTTATACAGTCAGTAAATGTGGTGTCCCTCACACCTTATTATATTGAGCTGTATGTTAGTCATGTATCAGCTTCCACTGCGGTGGTGATTTGTGAACGGGATGTTCCATGCCTGCAGGTTGGAAGCTGATCAGTAATCAAGCCAGGAAGTGTTTGCTGTTTGTACACCTTTAAGTGTTCTGTGTGTAGAGTGTGGACTCACATAATGGTTCCTTCTTTCACAGACTCGGTTGTTGCGGCCACCTGGGGGGTGTCGGCGGGGTCCTTGGGTCCGAAACAGCTTCTGGCTCCGGACCATTAGCGCTGCTGGGAGCGCACCACGCCAGGCCGCACCTTTTATTATTATTATTATGATCACTGTTATGTATTAAAATCAGTTAGCCTTTGTACCGTGCTCTGCTTATTTCATACTGGGTCCTTCAAACGCTGGTCGGTTCTCCGAGCTGCGTCCGACACATAACAGCCCGGGCCGGTACGTAGAGTCCCACCAGATCAGCCAGATAAGATGACTTGATAAGATGACACTTTGAAATATGAAAGTCTTGTATACAGTCTCTTATGTCTTATTAAGGCCAGAACTGCAGCTAAGCGATTCCTGTGTGGACATACTGAGCACATCAGCAGTCAGTGGTACAAGAATTAAGTTGATAGCAGGGTTCCGGTCCGGACCACTAAATGTTTTTCATATATTTGTGTTGTTTTGGAGTGTACATTATTATATAAACAAAATAAATATTCCCCTGTTGAGTACCTATTTGTTTTTTGGTACAAAAGCCAACATAATGTTAAAGTCCACGGGGTACTGGTAGTTGAGGGGTTAAGGTGCTTGGCCATGTGCCATGTAATGGGGTTTGTAGTACAACCAGGTTAGAATCTTAGCTTGGTTGAGCTTTGCTTCTTCTTAGGGCAGGTTCAGTTCAAATCCCAGCCTGACTGGAAAATCACTAAGGGCCCTTGGGCAAGACTCTTAATCCTCTATTTGCTCCCGGTGTGTAGTGAGGGCCTTGCATGGGAGCAGCCTCACATCGGGGTGAATGTGAGGCATTGATGTGTAAAGCGCTTTGAGCAGCTGATACAGATGGAAAAGTGCTGTATAAGTGCACTCCATTTATGTCTTGCCATTTCTCTTTAACTAATTGCTATCTTTATTTTGGTATTTCTAAAATAATGTCTAGAAAACAACCCACAGGGCACTCAGAAGCACATACAGTAGTTTTCAGAATAATAGTAGTGCTATGTGACTAAAAATATTAATCCAGGTTTTGAGTATATTTCTTATTGTTACATGGGAAACAAGGTACCAGTAGATTCTCACAAATCCAACAAGACCAAGCATTCATGATATGCACTCTTAAGGCTATGAAATTTGGCTATTAGTTAAAAAAAAAAAGTAGAAAAGGGGGTGTTCACAATAATAGTAGCATCTGCTGTTGACACTACAAACTCAAAGCTGTTATGTTCAAACTGCTTTTTTTAGCAATCCTGTGAATCACTAAACTAGTATTTAGTTGTGTAACAACAGTTTTTCATGATTTCTTCACATCTGCGAGGCATTAATTTTGTTGGTTTGGAACCATGATTTTGCTTGTTTACTAGTGTGCTTGGGGTCATTGTCTTGTTGAAACACCCATTTCAAGGGCATGTCCTCTTCAGCATAAGGCAACATGACCTCTTCAAGTATTTTGACATATCCAAACTGATCCATGATACCTGGTATGTGATATATATATATATATATATATATATATATATATATATATATATATATATATATATATATATATATATATATATATGGCTTGAATTCAGAGTTTGGGGGTCGTCTCACAAACTGTCTGCGGCCCTTGGACCTAAAAAGAACAATTTTACTCTCATCAGTCCACAAAATATTCTTCCATTTCTCTTTAGGCCAGTTTATGTGTTCTTTGGCAAATTGTAACCTCTTCTTCACGTCTTTTATTTAACAGTGGGACTTTGCGGGGGATTCTTGCAAATAAATTAGCTTCACACAGGCGTCTTCTAACTGTCACAGCACTTACAGGTAACTCCAGACTGTCTTTGATCATCCTGGAGCTGATCAATGGGTGGCCTTGTTATTTTTCTATCCATTTTGATGGTTGTTTTCCGTTGTCTTCCACCTGTCTCTGGTTTTTTGTCCATTTTAAAGCATTGGAGATCATTGTAGATGAACAACCTATAATTTTTTTGCACCTGCGTATAAGTTTTCCCCTCTCCAATCAACTTTTTAATCAAACTACGCTGTTCTTCTGAACAATGTCTTGAACGTCCCATTTTCCTCAAGCTTTAAAAGAGAAAAGCATGTTCAACAGGTGCTGGCTTCATTCTTAAATGGGGGACACCTGATTCACACCTGTTTGTTCCACAAAATTGACAAACTCACTGACTGAATGCCACACTACTATTATTGTGAACACCCCCTTTTCTACTTTTTTTTTTTCACTAATAGCCCAATTTCATAGCCTTAAAAATGTGCATATCATGAATGCTTGGTCTTGTTGGATTTGTGAGAATCTACCGAATCTACTGGTACCTTGTTTCCCATGTAACAATAAGAAATATACTCAAAACCTGGATTAATCTTTTTAGTCACATAGCACTACTATTATTCTAAACACTACTGTATCACCATCGATAGAGTAACAGTGACAAACACCATTACTCCAAACCAGTTGGAGGTGTCAAGGCAGAATTTGGACTTTAAATTAAAGCCTCCATCCACAAGTCTGGTGGATTGTCAGTATTTGTAGGAGGAATAAGTGCTACATGTATACTGAATAGAAGATAGAAGTTTTCTTCTCAAATATGCTCTTTTTTTTTTTAATAAAGATATGTCAACGGACATGCTAAGAAACACTTTGAGGAGAGTCAGGTCCTTGGCGTTAGCCAGAAGAAGAGTGAGAAACAAGAGAAAAGCCACCACTCTGTGTGCATGGACTGCAGCAACTACAGCATATTTTGGTATGTTTCCTTCATAGCATTCTGTTGCCCTGGCTCACTGTGTTCTTGTCTCCCTTTGTCTGACATGCCCCGTATGAATATTTGTAAACTGAATTTAAAAAGTCATCCTGTCATTATTTAAATGAATCCTTCATCTGCTGTAGCATTTCACCTTGTACTTAAGTGTGACCTGTTAACCCTCTCAAGAAAACCATGGCTATGTTTTTAATTTATTATATAATCCAAAAATCTTTGAAGTTGACTTTCTGGATCTGTAGTTACAGATGTGATGACTTTATTGTTAATGACACCAGACTTGGGCAAGTGCAGAAGGTTAGGGAACATCTTCAAGGTTTAGAAAAGTAAGTACATATGTCACTGTTTTATCAGTAAAGATAAGCTGGCTCTTTAAAAGTAAACCTACCAGGGCCCGTTTCATAAAGCAGTGTAATCTTTTAGTCTGCTAAACTTGCATAGTCGACTAAGGTTAGTTGCCCAGCATTAGCCGTCTAATCTCGGTTTCACATCGATGGCTAAACTTGTAGCCGTCTTATGTTAGTTGACGATTTTCACTGATATAGCGGCCTCGTGAATGCTGTTGCCAAGAAACGCCTCCAATGCGTGAGAGATTTGGTTACTTCCGGGTTGGTCGGAACCGCAGTGTGTGTGTGTGTGTGTGTGTGTGTGTGTGTGTGTGTGTGTGTGTGTGTGTGTGTGTGTGTGTTAGACTCCCACCCGATGTGTATGTCCAGTCCCACCTGCAAAAGTCTGATAGTTTACGCCAGTACAATAATAGAGATGCTTTGATTTTGTGTCTTCTCCACTCACGCAGAAGAAAACACATCATTTAGTGTATTAATAAAGAGATTTGTGGGGTTCATTGTTTTGTATCCCTGATCTGTATGTCTTTTGACACACTGGTCAGCAATAGCACTCCTATTTCATTGCTTTCATTTAGTTTAAAAACTATTTCATTTGTGTGCCATATATGGGCATGTAATCTTGATATGGTAACTCTTGCTGCGGCTGTGTCTGTCTGTATGTGTACCTGTTGCTGTCCGCTCATAAGTGCCAAACTAACATTCCTCACATTTTGGCACACGGTCAACTTGAAAGGCGTGGATGGTATCGCTGATAACATGCTGAAAGGTCCCACAGGTGCCATTTTTGAGGTAAGACACTGAAGTTTTGTGGACTAAAATAAGATTAGTGTCCTCTGTAGCAGGCTAAAAACTTTAGTTGGGTAACGTGAAACTTTAGCCGACTAAGCGCTTTGTGCAACGACTAATATCAAAAGATTAATTGACTGAGTTTAGTCAACTAAACAAGATTAGATTGCTTTATGAAACCGGGCCCTGGTGTGCTTTTATAAAGAATGAAAAATTTAGTATACACTGCAAAATGTATGTGGCATGTGTAGATCAAATAATTCTCTGTGTTACAGCTCAGCTCTGATTGGTGACAGACAAAAGAAAAGAAAGCTTCAGGAAAGCCCATCTCTAGACGCTAAGATGTTAAAAGACAATGTAAGTGCCCTAAAGCAGTGTAAAGGTTTTTCCACTGTAAATAAGAGATTTGGTGACACTTCATGTTTGTCTTTAGCACAATGGATTACACGGCTCAAACCTGGCCTCCCATTTCCCAGTGATAAGTCTATAGTTATACTGTGGCACAGGTTTTTAATGAAATATAACGCTGTCAGATTTGATATGTTTTCATTTTTTAGCATGGCTATTTAGTGCTGTTTGTAAAAATAAAGTGTACATTGTTGTATTTTTCACATTGTCAGGAAGGGGTAGCTGTGTCTGCTACAGGCTTACGCAACTTGGGAAACACATGTTTCATGAATGCCATCCTGCAGTCTCTAAGGTGAGGTTCCGCACTGAAGTTGAGGTTTGTAGGTGGCAAACTGGGTTTATGGCTTTGTTCAGTAACTCCCCCCCCAGAGGGCCTCAGAATGATTCAATCATCCTTTATTAATACAGCGTGGGGTGCAAATGGGGAGATTCAACATCCCGCTTGTAAACTAAATACTTATAAATTCTGGGTTTCCTGGAGTCATATTTTGACGGACTGTTAAAATGTCTTAGTGTTATTTTTGCATATGTTTCTTCTCAATACAGATCAGATGGAGGGATCTCCTTGCCTTTGACAAAGTGCATATCGCATATGAATGCACGTTGTGACAAGTCTAGTTTGCTTATAAATCACCAAGTGGCAAATATAAAAATCTTTCCAAATTCTTGTACTTTACTGGCAAAGACTAGGATTATTGTCCTTTTTTCAAAGTGTTAAAAGACTCTTTTTTTCCTTTTTCCTTTTTTTTTGTTTTTTGTTTTTTGCTGTGCTCTGAAACCCATTATTTTAACATGGCTGTGTGATGCAGCCTTTGCAATAACAAGAGGCTTACCTGTGACGCCTATCTACAGAAAAAAATATAATGCAATGCTGAAATACCCTCAGCCATATGAGCACTGTCTTCTTTATAATTTGCAATTGTTTAATTGGTATGCCAGTACAAAGTGTGTGTGTGTGTGTGTGTATATATATATATAATATATATATATATATATATTTTGTATGTACATTAATTATTAGGATCCTGTTGTCGTACAAGTTGTACATGTTCAACAAAGCCCCTCTATCAATCAGTCATAAACAATATTTGCGTTTATCAGCTTTTGACAGAGCATGACGTTAGCTTTACGTTAGCGGACCTTAGCGTGCACGCTGACGTCCACGCAATGTCTTGTAAGTCACTTAAGAGGTGTTATTAGGTTCCAAAACGCATTCTCAGTTTTAGAAGTGTTTACGTATTGCTAACTTTTACAGAATATATAGAAACGTATATAAACACATAAAATTAAGCATTTTTAACAGAGACCTGCCACTGTTGTCACTGTGCGGCTCTGCTCTGATGGGCTGTCACCCCCCGCCACTCAAAGAAAAAGAAAAAGGAACCGAGTGAAACAAAATATGACTTTAAAACGTTTTAAAATACCTCTTAAATAGGTCGACGTTAGCCATCTTGAAGTTCTCCAAGGTCTGTGTCCAAAGAATGTTCCCTGTGAATTTGAAAACTCTGGCAGTAATAGGATTGGACTTATGCTGAGCACAACAGACAGACGGACAGACGCAAAGTCTTCGCAATACCCAATGGCCATATTTGATGGCCTTGGGAAAAAAAATCATTAATTCTAAATATCTGGCATATTTAATGCATTAACAATATAAAATGTTTACAATAATTTAATCAAACAGTATTTAACTGTATTCTGTGTTTAAATTTAATTTTAAAGGCCCACATAGAAATGGAGCTCTGGGGCCCCTTAATTGGCCTCTGACATACACAAATATGAATGTCTGCCTACCACACAGACTGTATTCAGTTGCAGCAGAGTTCAGACAGTCAGAGTGAGGCATGTGCAGTGCAGTACAGTGTGAGCTGAACACAATAGACCTCTGTCAGAGCAGTGGTACTGTTGAGGTTTTTAATAGCGATTTATATTAAAGTTTGCAAGTTGTCAAATTTTGAATATGCACGTGTGTATTTGTTATTCCTTTCGAGTTGATGTGTAGCTGATCAACTTCCCATGTGGCTAAATGAAACTGTTACCGATTAGCCACAATGGCTAACCTCCCCCCCCCCCCCCCCCCCCCCAGAGAGAACCCTGCAAATGTGACATAACATTTTATAAGCAGGGAGAGGTGTTAATGTTTTTTTGGCAGTGACCACACTGCCTGCCAAGCCCTGAAGCTTGATGGGCAGAGTACATTTTTGATGACCCAAATGTCAACCTATTTAAAAACAATTCAGAAAAGCCAATTTTGCACAAGTTCTTTCCTGTCTCAACTATGATATTTCAAAAAATGAACATTCATTAACAGAATGAAAATGCAAATTTATTTGATAAAATTTAAGTTAATTCAAGTTATGTGTTTTTGGGTGATGTAACTGCAAGGTGTTGGAATTCTCAGCTAGTTGAGGAAACTGCCAGCACACTGCAGAACATTTCATCCTTAGATGTGTCATATTCCAGACACATAAACGGCTGCTTTCATTCATTTAACGTTTTTCCCACCCTCCTATCCAGGCTCAGCTTTTGTATTTCTGGTTCAAGTTTTGTAATCACATTAGCACTTTGAATAGGTTTGGCTAAATGCAAACTAGAATAGCCTCAACATACAGTACTAGTCAAAAGTTTGGACACACTTTACCCATCAGTTGACTGTAGATAAGTGAAGTCCTTCCTCTGAACTGTTTGATAACAGTAACATTATTGTACTCTTTGCTGATTTTTGTTGATTTGGAGTAAAAGGTATGAAGGATTAAGGTGTTTGTTGAACTGCAGGGTTCGGGATTTTTGTGTAGCTATTAAATAATGTTGTCTTGGTGAAGGCTTTCAGAATGTTGGCTGCCTACACTGGATATTTGTTGGCCACAGAGCAGCCTATTATGGTCACAGGCCACCAAGTCATGGTAAAAGGTGAACTCCAAAATTTGGGTACTTTTCTTTTCAGAAATTAAGAAATTATTCTATCCACTGACATCAGTATCCTTTTTGCTTAATGATTCCCTTATCAGTCCTTCAGAGCAGCCATTGTTTTTGAGGGTGTTTTATTGGGAAAATGAACATTTCTTTACGTTGATTGCAGACCCTGCAGCGGGTCTGTAATCATCCGCCTCTGCAGTGGCTGTTCTTGAAGCTTGAACCAATGAAGTAGTGCTCCGATCTGCTGCTTCGTTGGTTCATTGCTTCGCTGCTTTTCAGAAGCGGATAAACCACTTCTTAACCCCTCTCAAAGCCATTTAAAAATGTCAGTCATGCCAAAATTGTCAGTCACTTTTGTGCGGATTAAAGTCACTAATTGGGACTCTTCTCTTGTTGCAGGCAAGAAACGAGAATCATCCTCCATTTCGTTCACACAGCTCCAAACCTGCGCCGCTCTCTGCCGAGTCAAGTTAAGTCTGGCAGGAATTAATAACTTCAAAGCGAATCACTGTTTTAAATCAAATGACACCTCTTAACAAACGTTATAACACAGACAACAAACTACAACAGACTAAAACATTTTTTCCCTCCCAAAATGAGACATCCTGCGTTCTTTATGAATGACATTGATGCTGACTTACAGTGTACCCGGCTGAGCTCAGCTCAGAGGTATGGAGTGACATTCATGCCATTAATATCTGAAAGGAATGCTTTTGAGAAAAACTACAGGTTTTGTTTATTTTTATTTATGTCCAGAGATCAGGGATCCAGTGACTTAATTTCATATTTATTTACTTTAAGACTCAGTAAAATGTTATTGACATAGAAAACCTGTAAAGCCTAGTTTTAGTACACAGAAAATTCACAGGAGCTATTGATAAGGAAATCTATAAGGAATAGGATCAGTAAGAGAAATCGATAATGGCATTGATATCGATAAAATCTATCAGTACCCATCCCTATTTGAATTAATATTATTTATGTTAAAAATGTTAGTTATGCCAAAGACATTTAAAAGCACACAGAGATGTTTTAAAAAACAATGTTTAAAATATGACAAAAGGGTAAAAATAGGAAGTTCTTTAAAAACACATGCTTAAAATATTTGAAAAGGGTGTAAAATGTGTATAAGAATAGAAAGTTCTCAAAAACATGTTTAAAATGTTTGCAAAAGCTCACTCTCCCACACTTTGAAAACTCCTGGCCTAAACAAATTAAAATGTGTAAAATTGCAAGGGGCTGCATACTTTTCAAGGCACTGTAGCTTTTGAAGTTATAGTCAAAAAATATTAGCATGATTTTAAAAAAAAGAAAAAGAAATCTTGTATAGATAGAGCTATCTTCAGTTTATGTATGGATTTTGCTCCTGCAGTTTGTTTTCTAGTATTATACTTGCACTGGTTAGTTGTGGCTTTTGCATATTTTGTGATGTTTACTAATGAAGTTGTTGTCCCCAAAATGTGTGTCTTGGACAGCAATAGTGAGCAGTTCAGCTGTTATTTCAAGGAGTTGCCTGCAGTAGCACTGCGCAGTGGCAAGACTGCAGGAAGAAGGATGTACCACACCCGCAGCCAGGGGACAACAGTGTGTAGGTCCTCTTCTGGGCAGGAAGAGTTAGGAGTTGACAAACCTAAAACAGACAATGCTAAATAAATAATAAAATATTCATAAGTAGCAGAGGTGCATCTAAAATGAAAAGAGGACATCTGTTAAACCTTTAAATGACCAATACAACATTGCTGCAGTGACACTACCTCACTGTCACCAGCTGTCACCAAAAGAGCAGGAACATGCATGGATCAACAGGAAGTATTCTGATTGTCCCCAAAAAGAGACAGCTACATGAGGCTTTGACTGCATCATGCAGTGTTATTTATTAATTTTGGATTGGTGGGTTTGTTTTTATCTACCACTAATGAGGCTGCTCATGTCAATGGCAACAAAAGGGCAAATTGCTAACTTGACTGATTTTACAGTGCAAAGTAAAATAGGTTAGATTTCACAGTAACTTATTATAAAAGCCAGTAGTCTGATGTAATGTGCAGTTGAGTGGCGGTAGGCCATAAGATTTACATGTTAAAAGACTTGTTACTTAGTTGAGGCTAAAGGTAGACTTATGAAATTTCCAATCTCATGCACAATTATGTTAATGTTTGAGCTGAGTGTCCTGTTTTAAAAAAAAAAAAAAAATGAGTGCACAGCATCTGTAGTTTTGCTGCTATGCAGCAGAAATGCTGCTTTCACTCTGCAGTGAGGGTATATAAGGTGTAAGAGTGATTGTTCTAGTCAGAGATAATTGTGTTCTCATTAGAAGTAGATTGTGCCTGATTGGTGAGTATGATGGCATTATGATTGTTCTCTATTTGACAGTTCTTTGGTGGAGGAGTTCAGGAAAACCTTATG
The DNA here is from genome assembly GCF_902500255.1 of Thalassophryne amazonica. Classification (NCBI taxonomy): domain Eukaryota; kingdom Metazoa; phylum Chordata; class Actinopteri; order Batrachoidiformes; family Batrachoididae; genus Thalassophryne; species Thalassophryne amazonica. The sequence goes on from NC_047110.1 coordinate 61,311,166, forward strand.
CTCGCTGTGGCAGGGGAACCAGACAGCCTTCAGTCCAGACTCCTTATTTTATGCTATATGGAAAATCATGCCAAGTTTCAGGTATAATGGAGTTGTATGCACAAATTGTCACTATTAAGTTGTTCACCAACATTTACAAGTTGTCTTTTACTTGCTCGTGATAGTATTGATGTGTTAAATGTTGAATACATTAGATTTATCATTGAGTATGTTTGAAAATATGCAGTCTCACACACACATACCACCTAAAATATTTCCAGTTGTGGGAAAAAAATATGAAAAAAATCTGAAAAGAAACACAAACTAAAGTTAAACCTGTGGAAAAAGCACAGGTAGTCTTTGCATTCCTGTTTGAACTAATTTGTGTAGCTCCCACCTTCCTGAGCCTTGTACATTTCATGTTAACACTGTTTGTGTGTGCAGAGGCTATCAGCAGCAGGACGCCCATGAGTTCATGCGCTACCTGCTGGACCACCTCCACCGAGAGCTCCAGTGCAGTCGTAACGGGGCGGCTCACCCCGTCTCTGCCCAAGACGGGATCAGAAAGTCCAGCTCAGAAAGCAAATGTTGCATGTATGTCGGGCAGTATTTCAAATATTCTGCTGGTGTTACGAGTACTGTATATAATCTTGGACTGTGCCACACATCTGCCTTTGATCTGTTTCACCGTGATGCACTTTCCCTTTGTAGTGTTCACTCATTCTTTTCTTGGCCACTAACAGTTTTGGTTATGATAACTAGAAAGTCAGGCTCACTTTTCCCATCTTTAATATTCTGTTGCTCATGCAGTGAATGATCGTTGGGAAAAAGATGTAGTTAATGCTTAAAGATGTTGCTGTTTTTATTTTTGGCTTCTTTCAGAAATGGGACCAACAGTGTTGTCACATCAATATTTGGTGGCATACTTCAGAATGAAGTCAACTGCTTGATATGTGGTACAGAATCCCGGAAGTTTGACCCATTTCTTGGTAAGATAACTATAAAATGTATCTGTTCATATGTTACAGAAAAGTAAAGTAGGTTAATGAATAATGGGGAAGTGGCTCATGAAAATGAGTGTTTTAGGCAGGGCTGTGAAAACTCCGCGGATCCGTGGGATTCCGCGGATATCATCATGGGGGGCGGGGTGTTAGTGACGTACTCTTTAATGAATGAATGAATTTATTTGGCACACAAACTCAACAATAATCGTGAACATCACTGAGTGTTTAAAATGCTTATCGCAACGCGTTCTCTTTTTTACGACATCGTGTAAGTTTATAAGTCTGCGGACACTGATCTGTGTGTCACAGATACAAATCAGTTTCCTCGGATCCGCGGAGTTTTGCGGAGGAAAAATGCCACTCAAAGCATAGCTGTTACGACAGTTTTCGTAAAGCAGGACTGGTTGGTTGCTGCGGCGACGCTGTGTGGTTCCTGTGCGACGCCACAGCTAAACTTAGCATGTGGACATCCCAAACTTTTAGAGCTTTCAAGTTTTTAAAAGAAGAATTGTGCAGCATGTCTGTGTCACGGACTAATCTAGACTTTCTTTCATTGTAAAAAAGACATTGTGGCTTTGAATGGATTTAGGCTGCATGAAGTTACACAAGAATATAACTGACTTTTTACTATAAGGTATGTTATTAATATTTTACCATGATTTTCCAAATATTCTACAAGCTTTAGCTGTGGTTTTTGAAGTCTTCATAAATTTCATGTAGTTTAATTATTCTGAGTTAATGCATAATTTGGTTTACAATTAAAAGGAAAATCATTCCAGGTCCTACTTCCACGTCATTTTCTGTTATTTCAGCATCATCATTGACAGGTCAAATAAAAGGTTGAATATAGGATCATTTAAATATCCACTAATTTTGAGATTTGTTCTTCTACGAGATGCTGAAAAAGTATCATTTAATTCTGGGGCCCCACAGGACCCTAGACCCCGGCACCTGCGGTGGCTGAACCCCCCCCCCCCCCCCCCCCCCCCCCAAAATTTTCCTCGGATTTCACAATTTTCATTTCACAGCCCTGTTTAGGAACTGTGAAAGATATTAGCTATCTGTTAGGGTTTTCTTTTTGAAAGTTTTAGCATTGCAGTTTTCAAAGAAGTTTTGTTTTGTTTGTTTTTTTTAAACTACGGGTCACTTTCATGGCCATTTTGGAGGGAAGCACTGTTTGGAATGTTAAATACTAAAGTGGGCTTCCTTAGAGGATGTACTGTTAATGCACCAATGAATAGAATTCATTTCCTTTCTTTTTCACTTTAGATCTGTCTTTGGACATTCCCAGTCAGTTCAGACACAAGAGGAGTAAGGACCAGGAGCCTGGGCCTACCTGCACGTTACGTGGTAGGTTTTGTGAAACACTTCTAAGGTGCATTATGGCAGAAAACTGATTACCATTTTGAACACAAGACATTTTTCACATTGATGTGCATCATTTGTATTTCCAGCCTGACTGTGAGTGTTATGAAATTAAGTTTATAGACTTTTACACAGAGACGTCCTGTAAATATAAGTGAAGTTGTCACTGTAAAAGCCCTGTTGAGCATCTGCATCGTATGGTAAAGCGCTGTAGAAAGTCAGTTTACCCTTTACTACAACCCCTGTCAATAATTATGGAATCACCGGCCTCGGAGGATGTTCATTCAGTTGTTTAATTTTGTAGAAAAAAAGCAGATCACAGACATGACACAAAACTAAAGTCATTTCAAATGGCAACTTTCTGGCTTTAAGAAACACTATAAGAAATCAGGAAAAATAATTGTGGCAGTCAGTAACGGTTACTTTTTTAGACCAAGCAGAGGGAAAAAAATATGGACTCACTTAATTCTGAGGAATAAATTATGGAATCACCCAGTAAATTTTCATCCCCAGAACTAACACCTGCATCAAATCAGATCTGCTTGTTAGTCTGCATCTAAAAAGGAGTGATCACACCTTGGAGAGCTGTTGCACCAAGTGGACTGACATGAATCATGGCTCCAACACGAGAGATGTCAATTGAAACAAAGGAGAGGATTATCAAACTCTTAAGAGAGTAAATCATCACGCAATGTTGCAAAAGATGTTGGTTGTTCACAGTCAGCTGTGTCTAAACTCTGGACCAAATACAACATGGGAAGGTTGTTAAAGGCAAACATACTGGTAGACTAAGGAAGACATCAAAGCGTCAAGACAGAAAACCTAAAGCAATATGTCTCAAAAATTGAAAATGCACAATAAAACAAATGAGGAACGAATGGGAGGAAACTGGAGTCAACGTCTGTGACCAAACTGTAAGAAACCGCCTAAAGGAAATGGGATTTACATACAGAAAAGCTAAACGAAAGCCATCATTAACACCTAAACAGAAAAAAACAAGGTCACAATGGGCTAAGGAAAAGCAATCGTGGACTGTGGAGGACTGGATGAAAGTCATATTCAGTGATGAATCTCGAATCTGCATTGGGCAAGGTGATGATGCTGGAACTTTTGTTTGGTGCCGTTCCAGTGAGATTTATAAAGATGACTGCCTGAAGAGAACATGTAAATTTCCACAGTCAATGATGATATGGGGCTGCATGTCAGGTAAAGGCACTGGGGAGATGGCTGTCATTACATCAACAATAAATGCCCAAGTTTACGTTGATATTTTGGACACTTATCCCATCAACTGAAAGGATGTTTGGGGATGATGAAATCATTTTTCAAGATGATAATGCATCTTGCCATAGAGCAGAAACTGTGAAAACATTCTTTGCAAAAAGACACATGGGGTCAATGTCATGGCCTGCAAATAGTCCGGATCTTAATCCAATTGAAAATCTTTGGTGGAAGTTGAAGAAAATGGTCTATGACAAGGCTCCAACCTGCAAAGCTGATCTGGCAACAGCAATCAGAGAAAGTTGGAGCCAGATTGATGAAGAGTACTGTTTGTCACTCATTAAGTCCATGCCTCAGAGACTGCAAGCTGTTATAAAAGCCAGAGGTGGTGCAACAAAATACTAGTGATGTGTTGGAGCGTTCTTTTGTTTTTCATGATTACATAATTTTTTCCTCAGAATTGAGTGATTCCATATTTTTTTCCCTCTGCTTGTTCTAAAAAAGTAACTGTTACTGACTGCCACAATTTTTTTTTTTCCTGATTTCTTATAGTATTTCTTAAAGCCAGAAAGTTGCCATTTGAAATGACTTTAGTTTTGTGTCATGTCTGTGATCTGCTTTTTTTCTACAAAATTAAACAACTGAATGAACATCCTCCGAGGCCGGTGATTCCATAATTTTTGCCAGGGGTTGTATATATTACACATGCAAATAGCAACTATTGTGCATAGACACAAACTAATTTAATTTTATTTTGAATTTGTTGCTTTTATTTAGATTGCCTACGTAGCTTCACTGACCTGGAAGAGCTTGATGAAACTGAGCTATATTACTGTCATAAGTGCAAAAAGCGACAGAAATCCACCAAGAAGTTCTGGATCCAGAAGCTACCGAAGGTAGCTGATCAGCTACTTTCAGTCTTTATTATCAGTTTAGCAATTTCAAACACAATAATTTTGATTGCTTATTCAATTTGAGTAAAATATACAGCATACAACTGTGTTCTTGTATAATTTGAAATCTTTCCCCTGGTAGGTTTTGTGTCTCCACCTAAAAAGGTTCCACTGGACGGCATTTCTGAGAAATAAGGTTGATACCTATGTGGAATTTCCACTCCAAAGCTTGGACATGAGGGGTTACTTACTTGAGGTGAGCTGCAACATGAGTTATTTACAGCATAATTTGACTTTTGAACCACTTGCCTCTGAATTTCAGCATATATGGATTTTTAAAGTCTTTAGAATTTCAGAGTACCTTTTGATACTCAAAGTGCTGTGAGATTAAACATGCTGGGGCATTTGATGAACTGTCACAAATCATTCTTGAACAAGAGGATGGAGTCTTTTCAATTTACTCTGAAGTATCTGTTTATGTCCTCCAGGGGGCAGTATGCTGTAGTTATTCTGCTGCCTTTGTAACTGTGACATCTTTAACAACAACATGCAATTTTTGATTCAGTATCCCCTAATATGTGGATCTGTGTGGCACTGACATTTGACCAATTCTGTCCAAAATTGAATTGCATTCTTAACTAACACACAACCCTTCCGCTGGGTTTAGTCCATTTTGGCTAAAACGGTTTTAGTTAAACAACTGTGAAATTGACCTTTTAAGGTCACCCAAGGTCACATGTCATGTGTAACTTCATATTAGTGTTCATAATAACATACAGTAGTTGGTTTTAACCAATTCCTCAGAATAGACATTCTAAATGCCTATTTTTTATTTATTTTTTGGGGGGGGGAGGGGGGGATGGGGGTCCTCCTGTTTTGCTTGGGGTCACCACTGCTGACCCAGTACATGGAGAATTGGACGCAGGTGGCTTTGAACTTTGCACTTTATTGTTGGGAGACAACTAGGGTTGCCACCTTTCAGAAATGAAAATAAAGGATGCCCACCACAGGTCCTCAGGGCCATGACACCACCACCCAAGGAGTGGTATATTTAATTTTGAAAAAAAGCATTTAGTTATACTTAAAGCTCTAAGTGCTTTATTAACACAAAACTGTTAATGATAAATTATACAGTCACTGAAGTGTGGAATAATAAACATAAATATTAAGGAAAACAGACCAATAATTTTAATGTTTAAAGTGAGGGCATTTTTACTTTAAGAGGAAATAATAAATATACTTGTTTGCCCACAATTCACCTTGTACCCATTGCCACTAGCGCTGTCAAGCCAGGGATTTGACTACTCACGTCTGTACCTTTGCAAATGTTTTTTTTGTCTTTGGATGTGGTGGAGTTTCGGGTGTAAACATACCAGACAACCCGTGACAGAACCAGAAAGGTGAGTACACGGAGATGCAGACGTGAAAATCTGAGGTCTATCTGCTGTATCTGAGATGACATTGGCAGCCCTTAATATTTCTTGTGTTTTATTTTGTTCATTATTCAGTTTTGATGTGTGTGTGTGTGTGTGTGTGGGGGGGACATTTATGAAAATACAAAACAATTTGCGTCCCGTATTGATTCAATAAGGGACGCAACAATTAACTGTCAAATAAAGAACAATTCTGTATTTTAAGGGATGGGTGGCAACCCTAGAGACAACATTCCACCCCAAAATACTTATTGTAAATAAGGATGGACACACAGGACTGAAAACAATATCTCCTCATGCACTATCACGCACATGTGTAATAAGAATCCTGTAATTTGCTTGCTGTTACTTTCACATATTTATGTCTCTACCAGATTGAAAGTGATTGCCCTGGGCCTTTTTTATGCTTGTCCAGATGCTAAAGTTTGTGTCCTTTAAGTTATAAATCTTCAGGTTATGTTTGTGTCATGAAACATTCTTGTATTTTTTTTTGTTTGCAGCCAGAGAATTCACTGCTGGAGAGTTGCTTATATGATCTTGTTGCTGTTGTAGTGCATCATGGATCAGGGTATGTAGATGTTAAATGTTTGTGGTGTAATGTCTTTTTTTTTTTTAATTCAAAGATTAAAATGTACAATGAACCACTGTCATGAGTTTGATTATTAATAAATGTTCTTGTTGAACCAGTCACATGGCAGTCTGGGATAAAGGAGCATCTGTTTAGTTAGAAATTGTTTTAATTCTGTCCCAACTAAATTAACGTCCTGTTTCCTACACTGCACACGTACTTTGTTTTTTACACATTATCTAGCCGACAGCTGTGTTTTAACGCTTTCCGTGTTTATTGTGCCACCTAATTGCCGCTCATATTAATTCACATCCACTTTTGTTGAAAAGCCTTGCAGGCAGATGTAATTTAAAAATGCACACCATCATGAAATGGCAAAAATTAATTCCACTAATACTTCTGAAAATGGGCAGGACTGTTGTTTTGTGCATACTGTTTTTAATTTAATTATTTTACACTTTGGCCTCTAAGTGGTGAGGTTGCACATTATTGTGGTTCCAGCTCAGCATGTCCCTCCCACTTTAGCTGCAGACAGCAGAATGTGATGCATCTGTCTGTTTGCAGGGTCGGATCAGGCCATTATACAGCATATGGCTTCCATGACAGCCGCTGGTACCACTTCAATGACAGCACAGTCACTCTGGCCAATGAGGACACGGTGAAGAAGGCCAAAGCATACATCCTCTTCTACGTGGAGAGGACTAAGCAGGCGGCCTCAGACAGGACTGCCACAGACATGCCTGCTGTCGCAAAAGCAACAGACAGTGTTTCTGTTGATGTTGCTCCTCTGGACAACACGTTGACGTCAGACAGGAGTTTGCTGCACGTGGCAGCCTTGCACACTGTTACCTCAGACACTGATGTGTCAGATAACTCTGCAGCGGAATGCGTGGGCATAGACATGGCTGCACTGAGTGAAGCTGCCACAGACAGGATGACTCTGTGACAGAGGATGTTGGCCAAACCATACAAGCCTTTGCACTATGACCCGTTCAGACTTAAACCGCCTCACACCAGCTCCTTAAACTTGTTTTTTGTTGTTGTTTTTGCTTCACCTCAGTCACATTTCTTACAGTGCTTGAGTTTAAATATTTTCACCTTGAATACATTTATAAATGGTTTGTTTTATGACGTGCACAACAGCATTACTTAAAATTAATTTTTATACACAATTTTTTTTTTTCCTTTCTCCCCTCTTGCATTTATTGGATGTTGTGTGTCTGTGCTGAGGTAGAGACTTTGTGATGTGATAAAGAGGCCAAAGGTGATTGCTTAAAACAGTTCATGTAAAGCTTTAGCTTTGCAAATCCTCCGTTAGTCCATGTCTCAAATTCAAATATCATTGGGGGCGGGGTGTTTTATTATTGAAAGGGATTTGACCACATGGTGGATAACAAAGTGTTTAGTCATGCTGTTTGGGTCTGCATTACTTTACCTAATTCAAATAAAGTAGTGCATCTGTCTGCTTCACTTTAAAAACAGTTATTTTGATGTTGAGAGTCCTGTTGCTGGTCTGAGTTAGTGTTTGTCACTCCGTTACACAATCAGACACAGCTTTGCTAAATGTTAGCTTTAAATCGAAATGTCTATTTTATCCTCTAATGGTGTAAGCCTGGTAGAAAATCAAATTGTTACTCTAAAACAGATGAGCTGCATAAATTCTAAACCGGCAAAAATCTGTACTGGCCAGGTTTTAGGATTTTTATTTATTTATTTTTTATTTTTTTAAACAGAAAACTTTAAATATGGTGGGAAATCTTTTAAAATGCAGCCAGATTATGACCCTGAAGCCAGAGTTTATTTGAGACCTATGACCAAGGCTGAGGTTCATTGTGCCAATGTGAAAATTGAGGGGGGGGGGGGGTTGTTTTGTTTTTTCAGCTTGTTTCAGAAGTTTTCTCCAGTTTTTAAGTGAGAATAGTTTGAGACGTCAGATAAACTGAGTGTTCATTATATGGTTATATAAAGTTATTGTAAGTTCTTGACCAGAACAAATGGGATGAATTGTTCATTGTGAAACAGCTTTGTTTTGTTTGAGTATTCTGGAGTTAGCTTAGAAAAGTATAGACTATCATTGCACATGAAAAGGACGAAACATTAAAAAAAAAGTGTTCAGATAGATCCCATTTAAATTAGAAGGGCATTATTTATAAGCTGACAGAGTGCATCCCTCTGCCAGCTTATAAATAATGTCCGTTATACTCGAAACCCCTTTTTGCTTTGAACTCAGAAGGTGGGCAGCACAGTGGGTTAGTGGTTAGCACTGTTGCTGGGCCCTGGGTTTGAATCTGAGCTGGTCCCTTCTGTGTGGGAAGTTTGCAGCTTCTCCCAGTGTCGGTCTGGTTCCCTCTACAGGGCTACAGTTTCCTCCTACTTACACAGACACAGAGTTTAGGTAAATTGGTGGCAAAATTGACTGCAGACGTGAGCAAACGTTTGTCTGTATGTGCTAGTGTCCCGAACAGCAGCCCTGTAGTAGACTGGTGGACAGTCTGGGGTGCACCCGTCTCTCACCCAGTAACTGGCTTAGAAAATTATTGAATAGGGTGCCCGCCCACCAAAAAAAAAAAATCTTAATATAGATCAAATAAAGCCCTTTGTCATAAAGATCTATTTAAAAAAAGCATCTGACTGAACAAAATTTAATTTACTCTTCTGTTATGTGATGTCCAAAAAATATGTATTGCTGTCTGTCCACTATCTTTTGATATATTCCACACAAACACACACAGGAATGGTAACAACCTCTGCCCTCCCTTGTTGGTTTGCAGAGGTGAAAAAAAAAATGCTTTAATGTGTTGTCAGAATTAGACAATTTAGAATGTTTTCTTGTGCAAGAAAAAAAAACCTTTATATTTTTTAAAGGCCAATAATTAAGTGAAAAATGTTTTTTGTTTTAATCCAGCAAGCAACAATGTTTAATTACTGTTTTAAATGACACATGTTTATATTAGTCAATGGCTTCTATATAGCGACCATAAAACATTCCATTAGTCCCATAAAAGGTCCTGGTGAAGTTGATGATGGAATTTTATTCAGTTCTGCTGGAGGATAAAATCAATTAAACTGTTTTAAAAGTACAGGAACTGTCGTACAGTTAAATAATGTTAAAGCATATTTTTTGCAGTTTAATAAATCTGTTGGCATTTCATGTCCTTATCTATATGTTCTGATAAAAGTTTGATGTCACATTTTTTGCTAGTTTATTAAAAATAAAAAACTAAGAAATCACAGGTATTCGCATCCTTTTCCATGAAGCTCAAAATTGAACGCAGGTGGATCCTGTTTCCACCGATCATCCTTGAGATCTACGCCGTAATTAGTCCACCTGAGGTAAATTCAGTTGCTTGGACATGATTTGGAAATGCACACACCTGTCTATATATAAGGTCCCACAGTTGATAGTGCATGTCAGAGCACGAACCAAGCATGAAGTCAAAGGAATTGTCTGTAGACCTCCGAGATGGGATTGTCTTGAGGCACAAATCTGGGGAAGGGTACAGAAATAGTTGTGCTGCTTTGAAGGTTCCAATAAGCACAGTGGCCTCCATCATCTGTAATTTGAGCCGTTCGGATCCACCAGGACTCTTCGTAAGATGGCCGCCCTTCTAACTGAGCGATTGGGGGAGCAGGGCCTTAGTCAGGGAATTGTACTTGCGATTGTACTTATGAGCATCCTTATGTTCGAACATGGTGTTCGTTATGGACAGTCCGTGACTAGCACAGAAGTCCAATAACAAAGACCATTCAGGTTTATAACCCCAATTCCAATGAAGTTGAGACGTTGTGTAAAATGTAAATAAAAACACAATACAATGATTTGCAAATCCTCTTCAACCTATATTCAGTTGAATACACCACAGACAAGATATTTCATGTTCAAACTGATAAACTTTATTGTCTTAGTTAGGGAGGTGACCAAGAACCTGATGGTTACTCTGTCAGAGCTCCAGCATTCCTCTGTGGAGAGAGAACCTCCCAGAAGGACAACCATCTCAGCAGCAATCCCCCAATAAAGCCTGTATGGTAGAGTGGCCAGACGGAAGCCCAGACCTGAATACAATTGAACATCTCTGGAGAGATCTGAAAATGGCTGAGCACCGACGCTCCCCATCCAACCTGATGGAGTTTGAGAGGCGCTGCAAAGAGGAATGGGCAAAACTGCCCAAAGATAGGTGCACCAAGCTTGCGGCATCATATTCAAAAAGAATTGTGGTTATAATTGCTGCCAAAGGTGCATCAACAAAGTATTGAGCAAAGTGTGTGAATACTTACACAGTGGGGAAATAAGTATTGGATCCACGGTCTCATTTTGCAAGTTTTACCACCTACAAAGAATGGAGAGGTCTGTAATTTTTAAAGTAGGTACACTTCAACTGTGAGAGACGGAATCTAAAAAAAAATCCATAAAGTCACATTGTATGACTTTTAAATAATTAATTTGCATTTTATTGCATGAAATAAGTATTTGATACAATACAAAAACAGACCTTAATATTTGGTACAGAAAACTTTGCAATTACAGAGGTCAGACAATTCCTGTAGTTCTTGACCATGTCTGCACACTGCAGCAGGGATTTTGGTCCACTCCTCCATATATATCTTTCAGGTTTTGAGGCTGTCGCAGGGCAACTTGAGTTTCAGCTCCCTCCAAAGATTTTCTATTGAGTTCAGGTCTGGAGACTGGCTAGGCCACTCCAGGACCTTGAAATGCTTCTTACAGAGTCACTCCTTAGTCCTTAGTTGCCCTGTGTGTTTCAGGTCAAGCTGGAAGACCCAGCCAGGACCCATCTACAATGCTCTTACTGAGGGAAGTTGGTTGTTCACCAAAATCTCACAATACATGATCCCATCCATCCCTTCAATATGGTCCAGTTGTCCTGTCCCTGTTACAGAAAAGCACCTCCAAAGTATGTTTCTACCCCCATGCTTCACTAGGAGTTGTATTCATCCTTTTTCCTCCAAACACGGCAAGTGGAGTTGATACCAAAAAGCTTTATTCTGGTCTCATCTGACCACATGACCTTCTCCCATGCCTCCTCTGGATCATCCAGATGGTCACTGGTGAACTTCAAACGAGCCTGGACATGTGCTGGCTTGAGCAGGGGGACCTTGCGTGCCCTGCAGGATTTTAAACCATGATAGCATCATGTGTTACTAATGTAATCTTTGTGACTGTGGTCCCAGCTCTCTTCAGGTCATTGACCAGGTCAGCCCATGTAGTTCTAGGCTTTCTCAGAATCATCCTTACCCTATGAGGTGAGATCTTGCATGAAGCCCCAGACTGAGGAAGACTGACAGTCATCTTGTGTTTCTTCCATTTTCTAATAATTGCGCCAACAGTTTTTGTCTTCTCATCAAGCTGCTTGCCTGTTCCATCCCAGCCTCATGCAGGTCAGCTCTTTGGTCTTGGCAATGGTGGATAGGTTGGAGTGTGATTGATTGTGTGGACAGGTGTCTTTTATACAGGTAATGAGTTCAAACATGTGTAATTCATACAGGTAAAGAGTGCAGAATAGGAAGGTTTCTTAAAGACAAACAGTGAGAGACAGAATTCTTGCTGGTTGGTTGGTGATCATATACTTATTTCATGCAATAAAATGCAAATTAATTACTTAAAAATCATACAATGTGATTTTCTGGATTTTTTTTTTTTGGCAGTTGAAGTGTACCTATGATAGAAATTAGACCTCTCTGTTCTTTGTAGGTGGGAAAACTTGCAAAATCAATAGTGGGTCAAATACTTATTTGCCTCACTGCATGTTCATGTGATTTCTTAGTTTTTATTTTTAATACATTTGCGAAAATTAAAAAAAAAACGTTTTTCATGTTGTCATTATTGGGCGTTGTGAGTAGAATTTTTAGGGGAAAAAAAATTAATATACTCCATTTTAGAATAAGGCTGTTGTGTGGAAAAAGTCCAGATGCACTGTGTTGCAGAGATTCAGTTAAGGACATCATGACATGGTGAGTCAGGGTACAGGCTGTAATCGCCTTCCCCACAGCGGCATTTTCCAGTGTCCTGCCTTCGCTCCCCCCTCCTTCTGCTTAACAGGCTCATGAAACAGGACGTAACTCATGATGCAGTGCTGTGGAGTGAGGAGAGCAGTATAATGGTATCCTGCCATGTGCAATCTCAAAATGTCCTCTGAGCAATTTCAGACACACTGAGCCATCGTTTACTGTTCTTTTTGGTGAAATACTGCACAACACTGGGTGTGCTTGTGCCTTTCTTCCATGGGTCTTTTGTGTATTAGGATTCGAAATTACAGGGTTTTGTTGATTATCTTAAATTGCAGACAGAGTGGACCCTGACCAATTTGGTGTCCTAGGCAAGATTTTTATATGGTGCCCCCTACATGTACAGCTGCAACCCCCAAATCAGGAAAAAGTTGGAACAGTATGATAAATATTGTTGTTGCATTTTTATTTATTCACCCCCCCCCCCCCCCCCCCCCCAAAAAAAAAAAAAAAAAAATCTTCACACTTTCTCTGTCAGGGATGGGTCAGAACTGCACAGTATCCATAACCTCTTCTTCCCCAGCCATGTCTTTGTCATATGTGCAGAATGTGATTTTATGTTGTTAAAAAATGTATCAATCAATCAATCAATCAATTTTATTTATATAGCGCCAAATCACAACAAACAGTTGCCCCAAGGCGCTTTATATTGTCAGGGAAGGCCATACAATAATTACGTAAAAACCCCAATGGTCAAAAAGACCCCCTGTGAGCAAGCACTTGGCGACAGTGGGAAGGAAAAACTCCCTTTTAACAGGAAGAAACCTCCAGCAGAACCAGGCTCAGGGAGGGGCAGTCTTCTGCTGGGACTGGTTGGGGCTGAGGGAGAGAACCAGGAAAAAGACATGCTGTGGAGGGGAGCAGAGATCAATCACTAATGATTAAATGCAGAGTGGTGCATACAGAGCAAAAAGAGAAAGAAACACTCAGTGCATCATGGGAACCCCCCAGCAGTCTACGTCTATAGCAGCATAACTAAGGGATGGTTCAGGGTCACCTGATCCAGCCCTAACTATAAGCTTTAGCAAAAAGGAAAGTTTTAAGCCTAATCTTAAAAGTAGAGAGGGTGTCTGTCTCCCTGATCAGAAGTGGGAGCTGGTTCCACAGGAGAGGAGCCTGAAAGCTGAAGGCTCTGCCTCCCATTCTACTCTTACAAATCCTAGGAACTACAAGTAAGCCTGCAGTCTGAGAGCGAAGCGCTCTATTGGGGTGATATGGTACTATGAGGTCCCTAAGATAAGATGGGACCTGATTATTCAAAACCTTATAAGTAAGAAGAAGAATTTTAAATTCTATTCTAGAATTAACAGGAAGCCAATGAAGAGAGGCCAATATGGGTGAGATATGCTCTCTCCTTCTAGTCCCCGTCAATACTCTAGCTGCAGCATTTTGAATTAACTGAAGGCTTTTCAGGGAACTTTTAGGACAACCTGATAATAATGAATTACAATAGTCCAGCCTAGAGGAAATAAATGCATGAATTAGTTTTTCAGCATCACTCTGAGACAAGACCTTTCTAATTTTAGAGATATTGTGTAAATGCAAAAAAAAAGCAGTCTTACATATTTGTTTAATATGCGCTTTGAATGACATATCCTGATCAAAAATGACTCCAAGTTTTCTCACAGTATTACTAGAGGTCAGGGTAATGCCATCCAGAGTAAGGCTCTGGTTAGACACCATGTTTCTAAGATTTGTGGGGCCAAGTACAATAACTTCAGTTTTATGTGAGTTTAAAAGCAGGAAATTAGAGGTCATCCATGTCCTTATGTCTGTAAGACAATCCTGCAGTTTAGCTAATTGGTGTGTGTCCTCTGGCTTCATGGATAGATAAAGCTGGGTATCATCAGCGTAACAATGAAAATTTAAGCAATGCCGTCTAATAATACTGCCTAAGGGAAGCATGTATAAAGTGAATAAAATTGGTCCTAGCACAGAACCTTGTGGAACTCCATAATTAACCTTAGTCTGTGAAGAAGATTCCCCATTTACATGAACAAATTGTAATCTATTAGATAAATATGATTCAAACCACCGCAGCACAGTGCCTTTAATACCTTAAAACAATGTCATCTTGAAGGCAGCATATGTTGTTATATGTTATTCTACAATCTCAATATACTTTTCTGCATTAATGTTGCCATAGACGTGTGATTTACATTTGCCTTGGGCACTGATACAACTCCATACCATGGCAGTCAGTCCCTGGCTTTTGGACTTGTTGCTGATAACAATCTGGATGGTCTGCTTTGTCTTTGGTCCTCTTCTTCTATCTAGGATGATTTACATTGTATCTTAGATAAGGTGTGCACAGTTATTCCTCAGTGTTATACAAAACCTTGTATGCGCATGTGATACTGAAAACTGCGGTTGAAATGACATTTTTCCACAATCATTTTACTGATTAAAATGCACTAAAACAGTTACAGAAAGTGATGAGTGGAAAACATTTCTGCTCATTTTACTAATTAAAACTACTTTGATACTCAGTAATGTCTCTTTTCTTTCTCTGGTACATTGATAATAAACACAGCTCTTAGGTATTTTGACTGTATTTTGTATTTGTTTATTTTCTAACCGTGTTTTTTGTTTCCAGGGCTTAAACTGGCAGCACCGCCTCCTTGCTGGTCCATGAGAATACCTGGCTACTGACCCCTTTAGCTCATTTTCTATAGGGCTCCATGCACCAAACCCAGAGACATCAATACCAATTCTGGACAAGAACATAAGGCTTCTTTTGTGTATAGATTTAAATGACATTTCTGAATGCAACTCCCTTCAGAGCTTGCCAAACGTTTCCAAAGTAATCTCTTGCCTGTGTGGTTATATCAGCTATTGATGAATGATGGCTCTTAATTGCAGCACTTCACAGCATGGTGGCTTAGTGGTTAGCACTGTTGCCTTACAGCAAGAAGGTCATGGGTTCGATTCCTGTGTTTGTGTGGGTTCCCTCTGGGTACTCCAGTTTCCTCCCACATTTAAAGACATGCAGGTTAGGTGAATTGGAAACCTTAGACTTGTCCTTGCAAAAGAGGTCTTCATTTCAATGGGACTAACCTAGTTAAATAAAGGTTAAATTAAATTAAAAATTAAATTAATGCAAACCCTTTCCCATTACCTACTGAAATTCCTCCAGATTCCTTGATTCATTTAATGATATTTTGCACTGTAGAGGGAGAATTATTATTGTAAAGGGTGACACAGTGGATTAGTGGTTAGCACTGGTGCCTCACAGCAAGGTCATGGGATCACTTCCTGCCTGTCCCTATGTGTGTGGTTGCATGCTTTCACTGTGTTCACATGGGTTCCCTCCAGGTGCTCTGACTTCCTTTTGCTTCCAAAGACATGCGGTGAACTGGTAACTTTAACTTGTCCATAGGTGTGCGTGTGAGTGTTAATATGTTTGTCTGTGTGTGACCCTGTGATGGATGTGCGTCCTGTCCGTGGTGTGGGTGTATTTCCACTCTGACGATTATCCCATCACTTGCTGGGGGAAAAAGTTGGTTAACATCAAACAGTGCTGAGGTCTGGCAGACTCTGCAGGAGTTAAGTTGAAGTCAGTCAGGCAACACCGGTGTTCATCGTGCTCCCCGAAAAATTTAACATGGTTAAAATTTTCGACATTCTTGCTAAAATTGAAAGTCTTGTGCTCCACTACCACTACGCCACCTCCTCTAGCATGCCATTACTGCTCCATTTGCCTCTGCTGACCATGACGAGCATCAGCATTTCCCGATTGACATCGACTGGAGTCTGTAAGACCTTAGTGCTGGTCGAGTTTGATCTCTCCCTTGGCAAACGGCGTGCTAACCATCAGCGTGGGAATGCACACACTTCCCGGACAGGATGCGCGTCCATCACAGGGCCACACACAGATAAGCAACATTCACACTTACATGCAAATGTCACACTAATGGCATGTGTTTCAAAGATGTTTGAGAATCTGTTATGTTGGCCAGAATCATCCACTTCAGATCACAGTGTGAATCGGCCTCTCGCCCTGTGCCTGCTGAGATAGGTGCCAGGCTTCCCATAACCCTTGATTGGAGTAAACAGATATAGAGAATGAATCAATGAGTACAATAAACAATGGTGCAATAAACAGTGCAAACTGGCCTACTTTGTCTTCTCAGATCATCATGTCAGTTAATTCCCCACAAGTGGTACTTGCTGTGCATGCTTCGTGCACATACAGGACCTTTTAATGAGTAAACCCACAAAAGCTTAGAGATTCTTTTGCAGGGACAAGGAGGGCATTTGAAAAAGTGTAAAATATTTCACTGTTTCAATTAATAAATCTTGACAAATACAGTACAGTTCCCACCCAGCTGTCACTGTGTGCTTGGAACCTAAGAACTGGGACCTAATCAATCAATCAATCAATCAATTTTTTTACATAGCGCCAAATCACAACAAACAGTTGCCCCAAGGCGCTTTATATTGTAAGGCAAGGCCATACAATAATTATGTAAACCCCAACGGTCAAAACGACCCCCTGTGAGCAAGCACTTGGCTACAGTGGGAAGGAAAAACTCCCTTTTAACAGGAAGAAACCTCCAGCAGAACCAGGCTCAGGGAGGGGCAGTCTTCTGCTGGGACTGGTTGGGGCTGAGGGAGAGAACCAGGAAAAAGACATGCTGTGGAGGGGAGCAGAGATCGATCGCTAATGATTAAATGCAGAGTGGTGCATACAGAGCAAAAAGAGAAAGAAACAGTGCATCATGGGAACCCCCCAGCAGTCTACGTCTATAGCAGCATAACTAAGGGATGGTTCAGGGTCACCTGATCCAGCCCTAACTATAAGCTTTAGCAAAAAGGAAAGTTTTAAGCCTAATCTTAAAAGTAGAGAGGGTGTCTGTCTCCCTGATCTGAATTGGGAGCTGGTTCCACAGGAGAGGAGCCTGAAAGCTGAAGGCTCTGCCTCCCATTCTACTCTTACAAACCCTAGGAACTACAAGTAAGCCTGCAGTCTGAGAGCGAAGCGCTCTATTGGGGTGATATGGTACTACGAGGTCCCTAAGATAAGATGGGACCTGATTATTCAAAACCTTATAAGTAAGAAGAAGAATTTTAAATTCTATTCTAGAATTAACAGGAAGCCAATGAAGAGAGGCCAATATGGGTGAGATATGCTCTCTCCTTCTAGTCCCCGTCAGTACTCTAGCTGCAGCATTTTGAATTAACTGAAGGCTTTTTAGGGAACTTTAGGACAACCTGATAATGAATTACAATAGTCCAGCCTAGAGGAAATAAATGCATGAATTAGTTTTTCAGCATCACTCTGAGACAAGACCTTTCTGATTTTAGAGATATTGCGTAAATGCAAAAAAGCAGTCCTACATATTGTTTAATATGCACTTTGAATGACATATCCTGATCAAAAATTACTCCAAGATTTCTCACAGTATTACTAGAGGTCAGGGTAATGCCATCCAGAGTAAGGATCTGGTTAGACACCATGTTTCTAAGATTTGTGGGCCAAGTACAATAACTTCAGTTTTATCTGAGTTTAAAAGCAGGAAATTAGAGGTCATCCATGTCTTTATGTCTGTAAGACAATCCTGCAGTTTAGCTAATTGGTGTGTGTCCTCTGGCTTCATGGATAGATAAAGCTGGGTATCATCTGCGTAACAATGAAATTTAAGCAATACCGTCTAATAATACTGCCTAAGGGAAGCATGTATAAAGTGAATAAAATTGGTCCTAGCACAGAACCTTGTGGAACTCATAATTAACTTTAGTCTGTGAAAAAGATTCCCCATTTACATGAACAAATTGTAATCTATTAGACAAATATGATTCAAACCACCGCAGCGCAGTGCCTTTAATACCTATGGCATGCTCTAATCTCTGTAATAAAATTTTATGGTCAACAGTATCAAAAGCAGCACTGAGGTCTAACAGAACAAGCACAGAGATGAGTCCACTGTCCGAGGCCATAAGAAGATCATTTGTAACCTTCACTAATGCTGTTTCTGTACTATGATGAATTCTAAAACCTGACTGAAACTCTTCAAATAGACCATTCCTCTGCAGATGATCAGTTAGCTGTTTTACAACTACCCTTTCAAGAATTTTTGAGAGAAAAGGAAGGTTGGAGATTGGCCTATAATTAGCTAAGATAGCTGGGTCAAGTGATGGCTTTTTAAGTAATGGTTTAATTACTGCCACCTTAAAAGCCTGTGGTACATAGCCAACTAACAAAGATAGATTGATCATATTTAAGATCGAAGCATTAAATAATGGTAGGACTTCCTTGAGCAGCCTTGTAGGAATGGGGTCTAATAAAGATGTTGATGGTTTGGATGAAGTAACTAATGAAAATAACTCAGACAGAACAATCGGAGAGAAAGAGTCTAACCAAATACAGGCATCACTGAAAGCAGCCAAAGATAACGATACGTCTTTGGGATGGTTATGAGTAATTTTTTCTCTAATAGTTAAAATTTTGTTAGCAAAGAAAGTCATGAAGTCATTACTAGTTAAAGTTAATGGAATACTCAGCTCAATAGAGCTCTGATTCTTTGTCAGCCTGGCTACAGTGCTGAAAAGAAACCTGGGGTTCTTATTTTCTTCAATTAGTGATGAGTAGAAAGATGTCCTAGCTTTACGGAGGGATTTTTTATAGAGCAACAGACTCTTTTTCCAGGCTAAGTGAAGATCTTCTAAATTAGTGAGACGCCATTTCCTCTCCAACTTACGGGTTATCTGCTTTAAGCTACGAGTTTGTGAGTTATACCACGGAGTCAGACACTTCTGATTTAAAGCTCTCTTTTTCAGAGGAGCTACAGCATCCAAAGTTGTCTTCAATGAGGATGTAAAACTATTGACGAGATACTCTATCTCCCTTACAGAGTTTAGGTAGCTACTCTGCTCTGTGTTGGTATATGGCATTAGAGAACATAAAGAAGGAATCATATCCTTAAACCTAGTTACAGCGCTTTCTGAAAGACTTCTAGTGTAATGAAACTTATTCCCCACTGCTGGGTAGTCCATCAGAGTAAATGTAAATGTTATTAAGAAATGATCAGACAGAAGGGAGTTTTCAGGGAATACTGTTAAGTCTTCTATTTCCATACCATAAGTCAGAACAAGATCTAAGATATGATTAAAGTGGTGGGTGGACTCATTTACGTTTTGAGCAAAGCCAATAGAGTCTAATAATAGATTAAATGCAGTGTTGAGGCTGTCATTCTCAGCATCTGTGTGGATGTTAAAATCGCCCACTATAATTATCTTATCTGAGCTAAGCACTAAGTCAGACAAAGGTCTGAAAATTCACAGAGAAACTCACAGTAACGACCAGGTGGACGATAGATAATAACAAATAAAACTGGTTTTTGGGACTTCCAATCTGGATGGACAAGACTAAGAGACAAGCTTTCAAATGAATTAAAGCTCTGTCTGGGTTTTTGATTAATTAATAAGCTGGAATGGAAGATTGCTGCTAATCCTCCGCCCCGGCCCGTGCTACGAGCATTCTGACAGTTAGTGTGACTCGGGGGTGTTGACTCATTTAAACTAACATATTCATCCTGCTGTAACCAGGTTTCTGTTAGGCAGAATAAATCAATATGTTGATCAATTATTATATCATTTACCAACAGGGACTTAGAAGAGAGAGACCTAATGTTTAATAGGACCACATTTAACTGTTTTAGTCTGTGGTGCAGTTGAAGGTGCTATATGATTTTTTCTTTTTGAATTTTTATGCTTAAATAGATTTTTGCTGGTTATTGGTAGTCTGGGAGCAGGCACCGTCTCTACGGGGATGGGGTAATGAGGGGATGGCAGGGGGAGAGAAGCTGCAGAGAGGTGTGTAAGACTACAACTCTGCTTCCTGGTCCCAACCCTGGATAGTCACGGTTTGGAGGATTTAAGAAAATTGGCCAGATTTCTAGAAATGAGAGCTGCTCCATCCAAAGTGGGATGGATGCCGTCTCTCCTAACAAGACCAGGTTTTCCCCAGAAGCTTTGCCAATTATCTATGAAGCCCACCTCATTTTTTGGACACCACTCAGACAGCCAGCAATTCAAGGAGAACATGCGGCTAAACATGTCACTCCCGGTCCGATTGGGGAGGGGCCCAGAGAAAACTACAGAGTCCGACATTGTTTTTGCAAAGTTACACACCGATTTAATGTTAATTTTAGTGACCTCCGATTGGCGTAACCGGGTGTCATTACTGCCGACGTGAATTACAATCTTACCAAATTTACGCTTAGCCTTAGCCAGCAGTTTCAAATTTCCTTCAATGTCGCCTGCTTTGGCCCCCGGAAGACAATTGACTATGGTTGCTGGTGTCGCTAACTTCACATTTCTCAAAACAGAGTCGCCAATAACCAGAGTTTGATCCTCGGCGGGTGTGTCGTCGAGTGGGGAAAAACGGTTAGAGATGTGAACGGGTTGGCGGTGTACACGGGGCTTCTGTTTAGGGCTACGCGTCCTCCTCACAGTCACCCAGTCGGCCTGCTTTCCCGGCTGCTCGGGATCTGCCAGGGGGTAACTAACGGCGGCTAAGCTACCTTGGTCAGCACCGACTACAGGGGCCTGGCTAGCTGTAGAATTTTCCACAGTGCGGAGCCGAGTCTCAAATTCGCCCAGCCTGGCCTTCAAAGCTACGAATAAGCTACACTTATTACAAGTACCGTTACTGCTAAAGGAGGCCGAGGAATAACTAAACATTTCACACCCAGAGCAGAAAAGTGCAGGAGAGACAGGAGAAGCCGCCATGCTAAATCGGCTAAGAGCTAGTAGCTACGTTAAGCTAGCGGATTCCTAAAAACACGCAAAGTGAATAATGTGTAAATAATTTAGAGGTGATTCAGCAGAAGGAGTGCTTTAGTTAAGGCACGTAAAGATTACACTGGGAAACAAATCGTAATCTAGATAACTAGATCAATCTAACTGCGCAGATTAAACAGCTAACAGATACAGAAAAACACCGCTGTGCTCCGGAACAGGAAGTGATACAATACCGCAGTTTGCTGCAGTTTGCTGCTGTGCACTCTAAGGACAACCACACTGCGCTCTTAAGGTATAAGCTCTTTTGGAGAAATTTCAGCAACCAAAATAATGTGGGCCCATTTTAAAAATAAAACTGCAGGGGGAAAATTTTAATAAGTTCCTTTATGCCAGGAGCAATAGTTCACCTTACAGCAGCACAAAGGATTCTGAGTGAACTGTAATATAAATAATTGTTCATTTATTATGTTATTGAAGAACAGGGATGCCAAGTAATGCGTCACTTTAATCTCACCACTTTTTTTTAGTAACAAGTAATCTAGCACATTAATATTTCCAAATCAGTAATCAGATTAAAGTTACTTCTCCAAGTCACTGTGCATTACTATTATTTTTGTATTTTTATACATTATAAATCAGGGGTGCCAGACCGGTTGATCACAAAGATAGTGTAGGTCAGTCGCAGCATTAAAACTGGCCCGTGGGCAGAGCAGCTCCGAGTTGAAAATAACAGTTGTCGTTTCTCAAAGTTTCTCAAAGCACGGTGACGGCAGCACACCTGCACTGATCTTTACTAAGACATTTTTATGCTTTTTAAAACTGTGCTGCTCTGTGAGGGTCTTCATTAAAATGAATGAATTAATTTTAATTAAAATTAATTCAGCTCCAGGATGAATGAAGACCCAGGACGCGTAATAACAAGAAATATTAATGCCCTTTTTCTAACCAAATGCAGCTAAAGTCTCTTTCTGAGGACAACATGACATAAAAAATGCTGATAAATCTTTCTTACCTGTCAATTTGGTCATGCTTTCTGCATAAATACACATGATCCATTCTTGCTGCTCAGACGGCAAACCAGCGGTGAATCCAGACGGAAAGGGGGCGTGGGGGGAGACTCTGTCCCCCACAACACCTCTAGATTAAAGGTTCACTTTTGAAGACATCTTTTCTTACTACCACTACTACTTGAAATAATAATAATAATAATAATAATATGAGCAAAGCGATGTGCGAGCAGTGCAGTTCCAGGAACGCTAAACTGAAAGGTGGTGTGCATCTTGACAGATCTTGAGGTAAGTCAGTGAGTGTGAATTGCATCTCACAGACTTTATTTTACTTTTGTGTGGTTGTTAGAAATGTGTGTGAATAAAAAACTTTTAGGAGTTATTGTTGCTATGTGCATTCAGGACATAGTCGTAGATGATCTGTCCAGATTTTGGGGTGATATGATGCATATATTCAGCAGCAGGCAGTCTGCGCTGCAGAAGGGAAGCAGAGTAAATTCTGATTAGTACTTGGCTAGGAGAGTACTTGGGAAGACCAGGGGGCTGTGCGTGTTTCTCCAGTGACAGGTTTAAGGAACTGTGTGATGTTTCTCAGTGAAATTGCGTAAAGAGGGGCATCTGGTGTAAAACGTGCCAAACCCCGATGCAGATTTGTGCTGGATCTGCTGTGGTAACCCTGAGCAGCAGGGATCAGCTGAAAGACCAACAACAGCATAATGCATATATTCAATATTAACCATATTTTTGGTTCTTTTGTGGGAATAATAACTCATTACCATGGTAGATACTTGATACTTGCACTATACAAACACCGACAGATGTGCTGTCTGGATTTCAGGTTGGTATGGTGCATATATTTGCATACCTTTAGCACACTAACTCAATAACATCAAATGCAAATTTGCATGTCACTTCAACAGCCGATATTAAGGAGTGCTTTATAAAAACAATAGTATTCAGAATTATTCTGAAAACGTTGCCCTGATATAAATATACATAATAATTAGTGTTGCCAAACAAACAGGACAAAATTCATGGTTGTCAACAAAGTGGGATATTGTGCAATTCATGTGTGTCATTAAAATGCTCTAATGAAATTTCTCCCTCCACAGATCCTACAGAGGCACACTGGACTGGTGCTTAATTCTAGATATGAGGTGGAAAAATGTATGAGCACCACCTTTTAACAATAATGCTACGTTATCAAAAATTATATATTTATCATAAACCACAAAATTTCAGACAAACAACTAATGTAGTTTTAAATTGACAATTTGTTGTGGGTTAAATAGCGTCCATTTGAGAAGTAGGACGTGGCAGAGTAAACATTTGCCTCAGTCCAACAGGCTGTTTGCTGCCTGTTTAGAGCCGTATGACAGATGGAAAGTGAGTGCAAGGCTCAAACACTTCCATGTTTGTCTGTACCACCAGTTGTCTTCCCAAAATAACCTCTCGTCCACGTCCTTATATGTGCAGGCCTGCAGCATGTGCCGAAGGAGGCATCATGTATCTAGGTCACACAATACATGCTGCAGACTCATTGTTGCTGCTCACCATCAGGCCTCTTATTACTTCGAGCGCAAGGTCCCTCTTTTTGTGTTGAGATGACCCACGATGCATCTCACCCAACTCAACCAGGAGTGTCTCCTCCACCTTTTCTCTTTCTTGGACAAGGACACCCGGAAGAGTCTATCCCTTACATGTCACCGGTTACAAGAGGTCTTCCTGGACCACCGTCTCTGGAGTCTGCTCCGTTTCACTTCTCCGTGTCAGCTTCGGTGGGACAATTTTGTGTTGGGACCGTCCTTGCGGTACTTGACTATTTGCTGGTACTCCAGCAGGGTCCTGCAAGTGTGCAACATTGAGGACTGGCTGAAGACCGCGTTTCAGAAGGACATCTGCAGCAAACACGAGCGTGTGGTCAGCACATTCCTGGCCCACGTCTGCCACATGTGAGTGTTTGTGGGATTCTCTGGTGATTTGTCACATCCAACTAAACATTTCTTTACCCCCACAGCCAGTGATGAAAAACAGAAGGTTAACTGTTGAATTACACATTTTATGTTGCAAAGCAGCAGCACAAATGCAGCCTCAAATGTATATTTTCATCATGTGAAAGTTTACGAAGAGAATGAGGAAATCTTAACTCTATGTGAATCTTCAATACAACAACACAATAAGATGTGCAGCATAGTTTTTTGTTATTCATGGTCAATACTAAGATATTTATAATTATCTGTATGGCTGAAATGATTGGTTGATTGAGTTGGATAGAAATCAAATGTAATGCTTTTGATTGCAGAATAAATACAAGTTATTTAGAAGAGGAAGGGAGAAAAAGTCACATGTTCATGTTGTGCAGCAGATAACTGAAACAATCCTGCAAATGGTGATACAAGCATCAAATTCGGCACAAATACTCCGTAGACATTACTCTTTTGAAATAACCGATTAGCCACTGGAATTTTCAATAGGCAGCCAGGTAGGGGTTAATTGAAGAATTACACAGAGGTCAAAATTAAAAGATGCTCCAATCACATAGAAAACTACACCACATTATTTGCTTGATCATAACGATTCCAAAAAGGTATAGTTTGGACTATCTGTGACTGAATGTTATGGATTTATGGGGTAAAAACAGCAAGAATGGTGACAGAGGTCAGTTTCAGTTTGTACAGGGGTCAAGAGTTAAAGTTGCTCCAATTTTGGCAAAAGTGATGCAAATTATTGGTTGAGCTAATAGGATTAATAAATGGAATAGTTTTGACAGTGTTGAATGTTTGGTCTCCAAAGTAAAGGTCAAACAAGCACAACGTCCATTGGATTCTATGACATGAAAATTCAGTTTGTCTTCTATAATACGTTCCAATTCTAAGGTTGAACTCTACTAGTGTATACTAAGGTATATCTAAATATCTAAAAGAAGAAGAGTAGAATAGAAGAGTAGAATAGAGTGGAGCCACTTAGGTGCCTGGTCTTGAGAACCAGAGATGGTAGGTTAAAAAGTCATGTCACATATGTCAACCTGTAACATGATAACTAAGCATGATACATGGTCCAAATTATTCCTTTTTAAAACTCTGTTAACTCAACTAATGATTTGCATCACTTTTTACCAAAATTGGAGCAACTTTAACTTGTGATCTCTGTACAAATTGAAACTGACCTTTGTCACCATTCTTGCTGTTTGTACCCCATAACTCCATAACATTCAGTCACAAATAGTCCAGATAGATAGACCTTTTTGGAATCTTTATGATCAAGTGAATAATGTCATTTAGTTTTCTATATGATTAGAGCATCTTTTAATTTTGACTCCTGTGTAATTCTTCAATTGACCCCTACCTGGCTGCCTATTAAAAATTCAGGTGGCTAATTGGTTATTTCAAAAGAGTAATGTCTAAGGAGTATTTGTATCGAATTTGATTATTGTATTACCATTTTCAGGATTCCGCTCTAAATATGCTCTCATGTGCTGTGTTAATGTGTTCCAGCTTCTCACAGAATTTGCTTTTTTTTTTGTGTTCTGACAGAACTGATTTTGACTTGTTTTGAATTGTTGCTTGCAACAAATTTAAACTGCTTCTAAACTTCTGGTGTTTTTAATTAGTTGAACCAGATATTATTTTGTTTTTCTATTTACCAAAACTGAAATGTGTTACAGATTTTTACAACTACTTACATACATTTTCAAAGCTCTGTCTCTTTCTTCAAACTTAACACACAAAACTGTACTGTTGCTCACACAAAAAACACAGTGACGCATTCAACATATTATAATCACATCCCAAAAGCAAACATTTGTCTCACATTCTAAAACACTTCGGGTGTCCCCAAAAAATATGCAACATTTTATCAGCAAAGAAAATGATCAAAGCATATGTCTAGGAAATAAATTTATGGCTGGATAGAAAGCTGAAAGGTTGAAGTTTTTCATACCAATGTCAATAATGGCCCTGCAATTTGTCAATCTAGCACCTGTTTGAGACTCTTGGTCTGGTGCCAAAACTCAATAATTTTTGTTCGCTGAGTATGGTTAATCTTTGCATTTTCCTGAGTCTGCTTGGCATCACATAAACTTCAGGGCCTCTGCAAGGTAAAAAAGAAACATAAGTGATTAAGTTTGTAGCATTTAAGGGTCAAACCGATGTTTTTAAATGTTGTATATTTTGTTTGGGACAACCCTATATACATGTCAAGATAGAAACTGCACTGTGGTCTGTAAGAAACTGTGATTCTACCAGTAGAGATTGCAATCGGAGTCTCTACCAGTAGAGATTGCGATCATAATCTCTGTCATCCATCAGAGTGCTACTTTGACAACATTTGGGTCAAAGTTTCTACCAGTAGAGAATGTAACAGCACCGATCAACCATACTTGAAAAAGTAAACACTGATCAGAAATGTAGTAAAATATCAATTGGGAAGTCCTAGTCATATTTTCCTATATTCAGCAACTAAAATCGTGTTGTAGTTTTGTATAATCAAGCATTGTGCATTTCAAGTATGTGAAATGGAGCATTTTCCAAAATTTTGGTTTTCAAACTCAATAATGTAACTTTAGTTACAAGTTCCTCTGAGAACTATTTTAGATTATGATCACAGTCTCTACTGGTAGCAACTTCGATTGCAATCCTACTGTAGAGACTGTGATCTGGCAGAATCGCAGTTTTCTACCTTGACATATATTTCCACACACAAGTAGAATTGGTCTGAAGAGAGAAGCAGAAATATACACAGTAAGCACGTAAGGTGGGTCCTTAATCCCCTAGTTGACTTAGGTTTAGGAATCGGGGTATCTAGGTTTACTGCATCCCGGACCCAGATATGCGGCTGAAAATGAATGAAAGTATTTGGTTTGGCAATAATCCTGGATCAAAACTACAATTGAGGCTTTCAATAAGTTCCTGGAGAAGTGCATCTGTGTGTGGTGACAGTGCTGAACTAGTAGAGATGTCAGTTATCTCAGCAGTGACCTTCATTTTTCTGAGTTGCCTGCCTTTAAGATTGACAAACGCCTGGGAAGAGTTTTTGGAATCATGAAGTCAATGGACTGAGGTGTTTGGTGATGCAGATATTTTGCAAGAGAATGCTTATTTTTGGCCTGAGACAATGACTGGATCTTTTTGGTACTAGATATGTTTGGAATGATCTAGTGTCAAATGACCTGTTACTTCCAGAGACACAGATGAAGAATATCACTTGTATTTTGCGTCAGTTCTGACATTTTGGCCATGTGTTGCGTTTCTCCAGGCACGATCTAACATGTTGGTGGTTCAATGTTGAGGGCCCCAGCAGCTGGACAAGACCAAGGGAATGACCATGATTCACCTGGCTGCAGATAGACATTTGCTTTGAAGAAGTGGTGATTAAGTGGTTGCTTGGCTAGCTGCCATCCAGGACCAAAGGTAGTTAAGTGGTGCGACCTTATTCATATATTCATTCATTTTATGACACTTATCCGGGTCCAGATCATGGTTGCAACAGACCAACCACCTCATTGCACACTTCACTGTCCTTGGCCAATTCCTCTAACTCAGTGGTGGCCAAGAGAGTGCACGTTTTCTTTGTAACGGACTCTATCAGGTGATTTCACTGAAGAACTTATCCCATCTGCTCAAAGTGATGTTAATCAGTGAAATCACCTGCTGGAGTCAGTCGTTGTAAAGAAAATCTGCACCCTCTTGGCCACCTCTGGAACATCTTTGGACACTAATGCTTTAATTCTTCCACGGGGATCCTGAGGCGTTCCCAAGCCAACTGGGAAATATAATCCCTCCAGCATGTACTGTCTCTTCCCCTTGGCCTACTCTCAGTTGGATGTACCTGGAAGACCTACCGAGGTAGATGACCAGTGGGCATACTCACTAGATACCCAAACCACCTCAGGTGGCTCCTTTTGATGTGATGATACAGCGACTCTACTCCGAATCCCACCCACATATTCCAGCTTCTCACCCTGTTCCTGAGTGTAAGCCCAGATAACCGATGGAGGAACCTCATTTCCATCCCTTGAATCTCTGACCTTGTTCTTTCAGTCATTCAACAAAGCTCATAACCACAGGTTAAGATAAGAAGATAAATCCACTGGTAATTCTAAAGCCTCGCCTTCTGGCTCAGCTCTTTCTTTACCATGATGATCTGGTGCAATATCTACAGGACCTCAGACGTAGCCCCATTCCATCTGTTGATGTCATGCTCAATCTTACCCCCATTCATGAACAAGACCTTAAGGTACTTGAATCTACACTTGTGGCAATAATTCTTCCCTGATCCAGAGGGAACAAGCCACCCATTTCGGTCAGACGACCGCAGTGTCAGATTTGAAGGTGCTGATCCTTATCACCATTGTTTCACAGTCAACCTCAAACCCACCCAGTGCGCATCAGAAGTCACTGATGATGCCAACAGACCCATATCATCCGCAAAAAACAACAATGTAGTCTAAGATCACCAAACTGGTCACACTGCAATCCCTGACTGTGCCTTGAAATTCTTCCCATGAAAATCATGAACAGGATTTGTGACAAGGGGCAGCTCTATACTCTTGTATACTGCTAT
The DNA here is from genome assembly GCF_902500255.1 of Thalassophryne amazonica. NCBI lineage: Eukaryota > Metazoa > Chordata > Actinopteri > Batrachoidiformes > Batrachoididae > Thalassophryne > Thalassophryne amazonica. Next base: position 61,339,963 of record NC_047110.1, read on the forward strand.
ATAAAAAAGTTTAAGTGACTCTGCAAACTTGTCAATGAAGAAAGAAGGAATAACATAACAGCTCAGTCAGCCATTGGACGAGATCTTTTTGATCCCTTAAATTGGGGGACCACACACACGTGTCAATGCCCAAATGGTGTTACCTCACAATTAAATTATGCAATGGATGGACTTGACGAGCTGCTAAAAGACATAACAAGTGGTTTCTGCTGGCTTTGGGCCTTGTGCTTGTCTGTGTGGTTGCACAGAGGAATTAGCCTGGAGAGGCTTAATGAGGTCTCTGGACAGTTTCTTCCAGGCAGCCAGCAGTAACTGCTGACGTGAGGGAGTGTGTCTAGGACAAAAGAGAAGAAACAACACTGGCACACACTGTGCTCAGCGTGCATCCTTGTGGGATTTTAATGTATTGTGAAATTAAGAGATGGAAGCCAAGTGAGATAAGGGTCAAATCTAGAACCATCAACTTTGTCTGGGGCCTGCGTCTCACCAGCCCTTCAGCCGTGCTCTTGGCAACTGATAAACCCTCCCTAAAAGAAAGGCAGAGCATGTGACGAGGTGGGAGGGGACTGCTCGGGGCTGTGGGGGCAATAAAGAGTCATTTAGCCACAGACCCTCCCAGTCAGCTGCAGATTGGTGATTTACACAGGCAGGTGGAAGCCTACAATTGGCTCTTTGTTGCCATCAAAAACTGAACGCACATGTCTCTGGCTGCTTCTTACTGGATAAGACACGATCCAAACTCTGACACTAGGCTCATCTTTTATTACCCCTTCAAAGCAAAAGCTATGAAATGCAGCATGTCTCTATGAATGTTTATTGTGTAATTTCACATACTTCCATTGTAGTACTAATCAAATGCCAGAATCAGACAGAGGCATCAACAGCTCAGATATCTTGATTATCTTAATTGTGCAGTGTTACAATTTTACACAAAATAACACTGTCTTGCAGAGTGCATAACCTAAAGTTCAAAGAGTAAGAGCATTTTCATGCCAGTTAAATAATATCTTCTTGTGAAAATGACTTCAGAGCAAGTTATAGCCACAAAAAAGTATTAACAGGTGTTTGACTCCCCAGAACAGGAATAAAGAATAATGGAAACATAGACCTCTGTGGCTCTCATTCATGGCTCAGTACTGTTGTTCAATCAAAGGTGCCAAATGTCTGCTGAGCCCCAAATTATCAGAAAAAGCATCTTCTCTCATAACGTCGGGAGTGGCAGAGATGTATGTGAGAGTAGTGCTGGACATGTGGGTGATTCTTAGACTACGGCACTTATCATGTCCTTTGATCATATTGTATGAAAAAACAGAAAAAAAAGGGGAAAATTTCACACTTTTATGAGTTATCTTTACAATGAAAGTGTTTAAGAAATTTGTTCTAGTTGTCCTATGAGGACTTGTTCACTTTTCCTCAGCATCATTATATGCAAATATTGCCGTTTTGTGCTTGTCCCACACCCAGACTTTTGATCTTCAATGAAAAATAAATGGTACAGAAAATGTTTTTTCTAATGTTTTAAAATATCTCTGAATAAAATATCAGTAAAATAATCCAAACATAATTGGGGTATTCAATGTCATACAACTGTTGTGAATTTTTTTAAAACACAATGTAGTTTGTTAAATGTTAAATGTCCCTTTAAACATTTTGTATGAAAGATTGTTTGGGTAGTTTCTATGGAGATAAACAGTGACATCAGAGCACATGTATATAGCGCCAAATCACAACAAACAGTGTGCCCCAAGGCGCTTTATATTGTAAGGCAATGGTGTGGTGGGAAATTACATGTTACAAGGCCAATAGTGCCGTAGTTAAGAATCACCCCATGTACAGTAGTGTTCAGAATAATAGTAGTGATATGTGACTAAAAGGTTAATCCAGGTTTTGAGTATATTTCGTATGTTACGTGGGAAACAAGGTACCAGTAGATTCAGTAGAGTCTCACCAAGCATTCATGATACACACTCTTAGGCTATGAAATTGGGCTATTAGTAAAAAAAAACCTAGAAAGGGTGGTGGTCACAATAATAGTAGCATCTGCTGTTGATGCTACAAACTCAAAACTATTATCTTCAAACTGCTTTTTTAGCAATCCTGTGAATCACTAAACTAGTACTTAGTTGTATAACCACAGTTTTTCATGATTTCTTCACATCTGCGAGGCATTAATTTTGTTGGTTTGGAACCAAGATTTTGCTCATTTACTAGTGTGCTTGGGGTCACTGTCTTGTTGAAACACCTATTTCACGGGCATGTCCTCTTCAGCATAAGGCAACATGACCTCTTCAAGTATTTTGACATATCCAAACTGAACCATGATACCTGGTATGCAATATATAGGCCCAACACCATAGTAGGTGAAACATGCCCATATCATGATGCGTGCACCACCATGCATCGACTGCCTTCACTGGTGAACTGTGGCTTGAATTCAGAGTTTGAGGGTCGTCTCACAACTGTCTGCGGCCCTTGGAACCCAAAAAGAACAATTTTACTCTCATCAGTCCACAAAGATTCCTCCATTTCTTCTTTAGGCCGTTGATGTGTGTCTTTGGCAAATTGTAACCTCTTCTGCACATGTCTTTTATTAACAGAGGGACTTTGCGGGTATGCTTGCAATAAAACTAGCTTCACACAAGGCGTCGTCTAACTGTCACAGGACTTACAGTAACTCCAGACTGTCTTTGATCATCCTGGAGCTGATCATGGGTGAGCCTTTGCCATTCTGGTTATTCTTCTATCCAGTTTTGATGTTGTTTGCCATTTTTCCTTCCATGCGTCTCTGGTTTTTTGTCCATTTTACAGCATTTGGAGATCATTGTAGATGAAACAGCCGAGAAAGTTGTTGGCACCTGCGTATAAGTTTTCCCCTCTCCAATCAACTTTTCATCAAACTACGCTGTTCTTCTGAACAATGTCTTGAACGTCCCATTTTCCTCAGGCTTCAAAGAGAAAGCATGTTCAACAGGTGCTGGCTTCATCCTTAAATAGGGGGACACCTGATTCACACCTGTTTGTTCCCAAAATTGACAAACTCACCTGACTGAATGCCACACTACTATTATTGTGAACACCCCCCTTTTGTACTTTTTATTTTACTAATAGCCCAATTTCATAGCCTTAAGAGTGTGTATATCATGATGCGTGGTCTTGTTGGATTGTGAGAATCTACTGATCTACTGGTACCTTGTTTCCCATGTAACAATAAGAAATAACTCAAAACCTGGATTATCTTTTAGTCACATAGCACTACTATTATTCTGAACACTACTGTACAGGATAGTGTGACAGCGATGAGATGCACAGTAGGAATGACAGACTCATTCAAGGTGGAGGTGGGATTACAACAAGGATCAGCTCTGAGTCATTTTTTGTTTTCAATGGTGATGGACAGGTTGAAGGATGAGATCAGACAGGAGTCTCCATGGACTATGATGTTTGCAGATGACATTGTGATCTGCAGTGAGAGTAGAGAGCAGGTTGAGTCTAGCCTGGAAAGGTGAAGTTATGCTCTGGAGAGAAGGGGAATGAAAGTCAGTAGGAGCCAGACGTGTGTAAATAAGAGGGAGCCCAGTGGAAAAGTGCAGTTACAAGGAGTATAAGTGGTGAAAGTAGATGACTTTAAATACTTGGGGTCAACTGTCCAAAGCAATGGACAGTGTGGTAGAGAGGTGAAGAAAAGAGTTCAGGCAGGGTGGAGAAAGGTGGCAGGAGTGATTTGTGATAGAAGAATATCTGCAAGAGTGAAGGGGAAAGTTTACAAGACAAAAGTGAGACCAGCTATGTTGTACGGCTTAGAGATGGTGGCACTAACAAAAAGACAAGAGCTAGAGCTGGAGATGTTGCAATTCTCTTTGTGATTGACGAGGATGGACAAGATTAGGAATGAACATATCAGAGGGACAGCTCAGGTGGGACGGTTTGGAGACAAATATAGGGAGAAAGAACGCTGAGGATAGAGCCACCAGGCAGGCGGAGAAGAGGGAGACCAAAGAGGAGGTTTATGGATGTGGTGAGGGAAGACATGCAGGTGGTTGGTGTGAGAAAGGAAGTTACAGAGGACAGGGTGAAATGGAAATGACTGATCTGCTGTGGCGACACCTAATGGGAGCAGCCGAAAGAAGAAGAAGAAGAAGCAAAAACCGTCTACCTGATTTGTATTACCTCCGCCAAGGAGGTTATGTTTTCGGTCGAGTTTGTTTGTTTGTCTGACTGTCAACAGGAAAACTCAAAAAGTTTTGAACAGATTTTGTTGAAATTTTGTGGAGTGGTTGGAAATGACAAGAGGAACAAGTGATTAAATTTTAGTGGTGATCCAGATCACGATCCGGATCCAGGAATTTTTTAAAGGATTCTTCACCATTGCGGGATAGTGGGAATTTTGACATTCTAGTTTCTAACTCCACAAAAACAAGGCAGAAAGGCTTGAAAAAAATTAGGGTGTAACATAGTCAAATGTTCTATCAAACAACAAAGTTTGGTGATGATCGGATCCGGATTCCGGATCTGGTGATCTAGAATATGCAAAAATATAGGGAAAATACAAAAAGGGTCAGTGTGAGGTGACAAATGAAGCTAGAGATGCACAACTAACACCAAATTGTAGCTGAATCTGTACTGATTCAGTAAGGTGTCATCAGATTTGATGTAGCTTCAAATGTTATGGAGCTAGATCCAGAAGAAAACTGCCATTACCGAAAAATCATTTTTATACAATAACCTTTGAACTAATAAAGGCATAAAAGTGATTCCAAGTTCTAGTGGTATGTTTTCATGGTCAAGGATGTCAAATATAAAGGAAAGAAAAGTGTATGTATCATAGATTTGGTTGTAACACTGAATTGTTGAATAGATCACTGTGCCAAGGAGTGAATCTCTTTAGGGTCGGTGACCCTATGGCCTTGTGTAGCACATGCAACACTTAAAAAAATAGTTCTATTTCAGAATTTACTGTTATTTATTTAGAGAAGTGTTTCATAAATGTTAAAAAATTCATATATTTGCAGTTTAGTTGAATAATAAATTTAATTTTGTCTCATTTGTTTTTGTCTATAAGCACATGAATATCAATATCAGTGCTCAGATGACAGTAGCTTCTGGGAAAGGTGCAAGTTGCAATAAACTGTGATGCCAAGCGCTAAGGATACATGCTATCCAGTCACAGCAGATGAAACTTTTTTTTACTACTGAGCAAACATCATTGTTAGACTTTTTTAGGTTCAATGATTCCACGGCGTGTAGATGTTATGGCGTCAGTGACCCCATGGCGTTGGCGGAGGTTTGCACTCTCTGAGTGCTTCTAGTTAACTATGCTTTATTTATAAGCTTATTGATTAAATTACATTATATTTATCCAGAGTGTCTGTCGAGTCAAAAATATTTGTTATTTGCAGTAATTCTGTTTCCCAAGTGTTACTTAATTTTGGATCACAAAATAATTAACTGCTGATTATTCAGCCAATAATAAACATGAAAGTCTAACTTGTAACTACACAAAATTTAAAACTTGTAATATATAGTTATGCAAAAACCAGAATTCATGTTTATACTGTGTTTGCCAAATGTTCCTTTACATGTAATTTGTATGTAACTTTGCAGGTCCTATATTGATAAATTATAGCACATGGTCTGAAGTGAGTGGTGCATGCCCACATAAAGAAGTTATATTTAGTCAGCTAATCATGGCCTGAACATAAAATAAACCAATCAGGTTCAATTGAATTTATTGACATAGCGCCAAATCATAATTCACTCCAAGGTGTTTCACAAGGGTAAGGTTTAACCTTACCAAGCCCTCTGAGCAAGGACAATGGCGAAAAAAAACCTTCCTGATGAACAAGCGATCACCTGCCTCTCACCCTATGACTGCTGGGATAGGCTCCAGTCCCCCCCCCCATGAACCTTAATTGGAGTAAGTGGGTATAGAAAATGGATGGATGGATCCAATTCTAAATGCCCCTATATAAAAACATTGGGCCAAATGTTTCACCTTGGCCCAATGCTTTTATATAAATTATTTTGTTCACACACAGACGGACACACGACTGAAAACAGTTAGTACCCCTGTGTGTGCTACCTCACATGGACGCATTTCAATATGCTCAGATATATGAGTGCTGTTATATTTTCTTTGCTACTTTCAAAAGCAGGATGTCAGAAGGTAAGAATAAATGCTTGTCTCTGCTGATTTCACCTTCTGGTTTCCTAAAATGGAAACCAGAAGGTAAAATATGTAACTGTAATGTAAAGAGTGCCACTGCTGGTCTGTGAAGGAGGTCTGCCTCTTGGGTGCTTCTTCTATACATACATACACACATATATATATATTTTAGGTAATGGGTCTGTGTGTGTGTTTGTGTGCAGAGTTTTGCACAGAAGTGAGAGGAGGCACAATGATTGGGTGCATTATGTAAGAAGGGTTGATGAAGTTTTTATTGCTGTCATGTTTACTTCCATTGGCTCTACCTTCTGGCTTTGAGATCACAAACTGTACTGGAAAGCAACGGAGTATCTCAGTACTGCCAGCTTCTTGTTCCTCCTCCCTTTTCATTGACGTCAATACCGTGCAATTACATCCGCTGATAGACCGGTCCCATGCAGCAATGCAAGCGGGCACGTGCATCGACTGTGCATGTAACAGGGTTACTGGGACAGTACCCACAACACTTGAAAAGGGCCGGGGAGTGGGGAGGGTGGGGTGTGGGGGTGGAATGTGTGTTGGCTCACATGTGGTTAAGTGGTAAGATTATATAAGTCTTTATGTAATCCGCATCAGTGAACGTGAAACGACATCTTCAGTCCGGTGCCGTGAGAACGTGTGTGCCAGCTCTGCCTGCAGGCTGGAGCGTTTCATGACTGGGAGAAAAAAAAAGACATTTTTTACATTTTGTTTCTGCAAACTTAAATCCAGAAACCCTTTTTTCACCATGCATGCATCAAACGTGGCACTTGTTCCGAACTGCAGCACCACCAGACACTGCTTTTAATCACAAAGGCTTTTTTTAGAGGAGGGAAACATACACCCAGAGGAGTGTTAAAAAAAACCAAAAAACAGCCTGTCAGTATTAAACTGCTCAACTGTCAACCAGATCAAATTGCTTCTCCTTAGTAATGTAAGATTCGGCACACAATAAAGAGTATTGTTTACTCCAGATGGGTTTGTTCATGAAGATAACCACTTACTACTCTGCTACATGTCCCAAGGCACCACAACTAAAAGGACACAGATCTTTCTGTCAGTTTTGTCCAAACTTCCACTGTGTGATGACTGACAGACTGCTGTCTGGCCCACAGGTGTCCCCACCTGCTTTCCTTAACGTTGTCCGGCTGTGGCCACATCACTGACCAGGATGTGACCTCTGTACTTAGGAGCTGCAGGAAGCTGCGCCATCTGCATCTGGAGAATTGTGTCTGCATCACAGACTGCATCCTAGAAGCTGTGGTGGCCCATGGTGTCAGTTTGCGACAGGTAAAAGTGGATTTCTGCAGGAACATCACTCAAGCAGGGTTGCAGGAGGTCAGAGAGAGGAGGCCGGACATTCAGCTGAGTGCAGAGAGGAGCGCTGGCATGATCCCTGACAGCGTGCCCGAGGAGAGGGTGACCATCAGGAAGACGCTGCAGAAGGTTCTGCAGTTCTCCTGATGGAAACAGCACCACTGGCTGTATGAACTGTGATGATATATGAACATCTGTTTTGTACTCAGTGATATTGCTTTTATGTGGCACATTTTATAATTGTCTTCCAAACAAAACAAATGACAGTAAAGTCTTATTTTTCTGAAGACCTTATTGTTGATCTATGACAGACTGGATAAACTTAATTGAATTTTGTACACAATTTTGTCCATCCAATTAATATGTGTATATGGCCCCACCTCAAAAAGTACTACATCCATCTCACCCTGTCTCTGTATCTTCCTCTGTCACACCAACCACCTGCGTGTGCTCCATCAGCAACATCCATAAACCTCCTTTTTTGCCTCCCTCTTCTCCTCCGGCCTGGTGGCTCCATCCTCGGCATCCTTCTCCCTATATACCCTGTGTCCCTCCTCTGCACATGATCAAACCATCTCAATCTTTCTTTCTTTCTTTTTTTTTCTTTTTAATATTTATTTCATTCATTTAAAAGAAAAACAGAAAAGCAAAAAACAAAAGCACCACAATACCAGAATGAAAAGGAGCAGAAAGAAGAACAAGTCTTATGATTTCTGCCCCTTTTAACAATACAATCTTTCAATATACAGCATCATAGTCAACATTATTTAACAGATTGCATTTCTTTAACTTGTCACATACCACTGACCCATTTCATAATTATGACCAGAAATTAATAGATTACATCACTGACAGGTTACATTTAAACTTAAGACACTCCAAACATTATTAACAGTTTACTTTTTTTTTTTTTTTGACTTTCTTGCAGCCCACTGACTTACTTCATAGTTTCATACTTACTTAATACATCTAATTTAATATGTTTTTTAAATAATTTAAGCGACCTTAATTCTTTAATTTCTTTATTAAGATTGTTCCATAATTTGACACCATTTACTGCAATACTCCTTTCCTTTACTTTGGTTCTAAATCTTGGTTTTTTAAAGACTTCTATTCCTTTCAATTTATAACTACTTACTCTTTTTTCAAACATATTTTGAATGTTTGTTGGTAAAGTATTTTTATTAACTTGGTACATCGTTTGTAATATTTTCAAATCAACTAAATCATGAAATTTAAGTACCCTATACTTAATAAACAATGGATTAGATGGATCTCTAAAACCACTGTTACTAATCACTTTTAAAGCTCTTTTCTGCAAAATAAATAAAGGTTGTATATAGGTTGTATATGTTGATCCCCAGATTTCTACACAGTAAGTTAAATATGGGACAATCAATGAATTGTACAATGTTAATAAACCATAACTATTTAATGAATATTTTACTTTATGCAAAACAGCAATGGCTTTCGTTATTTTTCCTTTTATGTAATTTATGTGTGACTTCCATGTAAGATCTCCATCAATCATGACTCCTAAAAATTTCATTTCTTTTACCCTTTGTATATCCATTCCATCTATTTGTAATGACACATTATTTTCTTTCGCTCTATCATTAAACAATATGAAATTTGTCTTATTAATATTTAGTGACAATCTGTTTATATCAAAGCAATGTTTAACTTTTTCCAACTCTGTATTTATCACTTGTGCTACTTCCTGTATATCTGATCCAGAGTAAAACAGCGTTGTATCATCAGCAAATAAAATGCTGCCAAGCACATTGGATACATTCACAAAATCATTGATATACAAAATAAACAGTTTGGGTCCAAGTACCGATCCTTGTGGTACTCCATAAATAATGTTACACAATTCTGATTTGGTATTATTTATCTGAACAAACTGTTTTCTATTTTCTAAGTAGCTTTTTACCCACTGATGTGCAACACCTCTTATTCCATATTGTTGTAACTTGTGGAGCAATCTTGAGTGGTCTATAACATCAAAAGCCTTTTTCAGGTCAATAAAAATACTTACAAAATAATCCTTATTATCTATTGTTGTTGATATTTTCGCTATTAGTTCCATAATTGCCATAGCTGTCGAATGTTTTGTTCTGAATCCATACTGAGCATTATTTAAAATATGATGTTTCTCAATAAATTTATCCAATCTTGTTACAAAACTTTTTCCATAATTTTAGAAAACTGTGGAAGCAATGATACTGGCCTGTAATTAGAAAAATTATGTTTGTCTCCATTTTTATATAATGGGACTACCTTAGCAATTTTCATTTCATCTGGAAAAACCCCAGTTGACAGAGACAGATTACAAATATAAGTAAATGGTTCAATAACAATTTCTATTATACTTTTTACAGTCATCATGTCTAAATCTTCATGGTCAGTTGATCTTTTGCTTACAGTTTTTTACAATATTTCTTATTTCATCTTTTTCCACATTGTCCAGGAAAATACTATTGACCGTATTTACCAATGTACATAATTTATCTTCTATTATTGGTTTATTTCCCACCAGACTTGACCCTACATTTGAAAAATAATCATTAAACCCATTTGCAACTTATTTTATATCATATATCTCTTTATTTTCCTTAACAAAGTAATTTGGAATAGTTTCTTTCGTTCCATCACTATCAATCACACTTTTTATAATTCCCCATGTTACCCTCATATTATCTTTACTCTTATTTAGTTTTTCACTGTAATAATCTTTTTTTTGTTTCCTAATTATTGTTAATAGTTTATTTTTATATTTTTTGTATTTATGTTCTGATTCCTTTGTTTGCAATTTTAAAAAGCACCTGTATAAATAGTTTTTCTTTGCACAAGCATTTTTTATTCCCTTTGTCAGCCATGGTTTATTTACTCTTTTCTTACTAATTTCAATTAATTTACAATTTTTATTGTATGATTTCATCAATATTTTCATAAATGAGTTATATGCTACATTAACATCACTGACATAAACTTCTTCCCAGTTTTGATTTTTAAGGTCATATTTTAATGCCTCTAAGGCTTTTACTGACTTATCTCTTTTAAAGTTTATATCAGTTTTTTGTTGTACCTATTTTTATATTTAAATATTGAAAAAATTGGTAAATGGTCGCTAATATCTGTCATGAAGATCCCATTCTTAATAATTTCATCTGTTCTGTTTGTAAATATATTATCAATTACCGTTGCACTTTGCGATGTAATTCTGGTTGGTTTTGTTATCAAGGGGAATAACCCCAAACTATACATTGTATTCACAAAATCACTTAATCTTTGGCAGCTGGAGCTTTCTATGTTAATATTAAAGTCCCCACACATAAAAAGCGTTTTGTTTTTAATTTGATGGAATAATTCAATTATTTTATCTGTAAATTTCACAACACAAGAATCTGGTGCTCTGTATACACAACTAATTAAAATATTCTTAGATGTTTCATGTACAAGTTCCACTGTTACAATTTCTATGACATCATTCATAATTGTCATTTCTTCAACAATTGTACACATCAGATCTGTTTTTGTATACAGAGCAATACCACCGCCTTTTTTATATCTTCTGTTTACAAAATACAGCTCATATCCCTCCATTTGAACTTCATCCATGAGATCATCTTTAAGCCAAGATTCAGTGATTGCAACAATACTAAATCTATTTTTAAACTGATTTAAATAATCTTTTATTTGTGACATTTCACCTCTCTGTGACTTTGTCTCCAAAGCATCCTACCTGAGCTGATATGTTCATTCCTAATCCTGTCCATCCTCCCAGAGAGAATCATAACATCTTCAGCTCTGCCACCTCCAGCTCTGCCTCCTGTCTTTTTGTTAGTGCCACCATCTCTAAGTCATACAACACAGCTGGTCTTATAAACAGTCCATGTCATTCTTTCTCCACCCAACCTATGCTCTTTTCTTACCTGTCTACCAGCCCCTCCATTACTTTGGATAGTTGACCCCAAGTATTTGAACTCATCTACCTTCACCACCTTTACTCCCTGCAGCCATACTATTCCATTGGGCTCCGTCTCATTCACACACATGTACTCAGTCTTGCTACTACTGATTTTCAGATCCTTCTCTGCATGAGTGCGGATGCAGAATGCACCTGTCATTCTTACTGTGCATGTGACCACTGTCACACTGTCCTTGTACATATCCTACACCACCCTAACATACTTCTTTCCCATTCCAGACTTCCTCTTATAATACCACAACTCTTCTCTTTACACCCTCTCCTAAGCATTCTCTAAATCCATAATCATGCAATACAACTCCTTCTGGAACTTCTCCATACTTCCTCTACAACCCTAACTTGCTGCATATCCTTTCCTGCTTGGTCCCTCTGTCTGACCCATCAGTACAACTCCTTTTCTCCTTCCTTTGTGTTGGACTTCATGTACAGCTCGCTGTATGCCCTTTCCTTAAGCTTTGCCACATCTTGTTTCATCATAGGCCACATCTCCTTGTAGTCCTGTCTACTTTAATGATCTCTCTGACTATCCCAATTCTTTTTGCCAACCACTTTCTCCTTATACTTTATATCTTCATTTTACAAAGTCTCCTTGTTTTCTTACCGTTGTCCAGATGTCACACACAGTACCTTCCCAGTTGTCTACCTCACTACATCTGTACTAGTTTTCCAGTTGTCCAAAACCACTTCATTCCCATCCATCATCATCTAGATTTACCAAATTTGTTATTATTTCATTGGGTGTGCTGACAAAACTTGTATCTTCTGCTAAAAGCACAACCTGCCCGACCCTATACCAACAAAACTGTTTAAGGACCTGTGGCCCACTCTGTGTTGGAAATTATTAATCTGTCACTAACCTTGGGATTTGTTTCTAAATGTCTCAGATCTGCAGTGATTAAACCATTACTTAAGAAATCTAATCTTAACCCTGGTCTACTGAAAAATTATAAGCCGACATCAAAGGGGGCGTGGGGATATACTGTTACACCGGGACTCAGAATGCACTAGCTGTATACACCATGTGGCAGAGTTCACACAAAATAAGAGTTAAAAACAAAGTACATCCATGCAGTATAATTGGATTTAATTGAAATGGGGCTACATGGCTGTCACAGTAATAATAATGAAATGAAATCAAGAAAAAAAGATTGTGGCAGTCAGTAACGGGTACTTTTTTAGACCAAGCAGAGGAAAAAAATATGGACTCACTCAATTCTGAGGAATAAATTATGGAATCACCCTGTAAATTTCCATCCCCAAAACTAACACCTGCATCAAATCAGATCTGCTCGTTGACATTAACCCTATGTCATGAAATTGACCCTATGTGTCTTTTTGCAAAGAATGTTTTCACAGTTTTTGCTCTATGGCAAGATGCATTATCTTCTTGAAAAATGATTTCATCATCCTTAAACATCAGAAAAGTGTCCAAAATATCAACGTAAACTTGTGCATTTATTGATGATGTAATGACAGCCATCTCCCCAGTGCCTTTACATGACATGCAACCCCATATCATCAATGACTGTGGAAATTTACATGTTGTCTTCAGGCAGTCATCTTTATAAATCTCACTGGAACGGCACCAAACAAAACTTCCAGCATCATCACCTTGCCCAATGCAGATTCGAGATTCATCACTGAATATGACTTTCATCCAGTCATCCACAGTCCACAATTGCTTTTCTTTAGCCCATTGTAACCTTGTTTTTTTCTGTTTAGGTGTTAATGATGGCTTTCGTTTAGCTTTTCTGTATGTAAATCCCATTTCCTTTAGGCGGTTTCTTACAGTTCGGTCACAGACGTTGACTCCAGTTTCCTCCCATTCGTTCCTCATTTGTTTTGTTGCGCATTTTCGATTTTTGAGACATATTGCTTTAAGTTTTCTGTCTTGACGCTTTGATGTCTTCCTTGGTCTACCAGTATGTTTGCCTTTAACAACCTTCCCATGTTTGTATTTGGTCCAGAGTTTAGACACAGCTGACTGTGAACAACCAACATCTTTTGCAACATTGCGTGATGATTTACCCTCTTTTAAGAGTTTGATAATCCTCTCCTTTGTTTCAACTGACATCTCTCGTGTTGGAGTCATGATTCATGTCAGTCCACTTGGTGCAACAGCTCTCCAAGGTGTGATCACTCCTTTTTAGATGCAGACTAACAATCAGATGTGATTTGATGCAGGTGTTAGTTTTGGGGATGAAAATTTACAGGGTGATTCCATAAATTATTCCTCAGAATTGAGTGAGTCCATATTTTTTTCCTCTGCTTGGTCTAAAAAAGTAACCGTTACTGACTGCCACAATCTTTTTTTCTTGATTTCTTATAGTGTTTCTTAAAGCCAGAAAGTTGCCATTTGAAATGACTTTAGTTTTGTGTCATGTCTGTGATCTGTTTTTTTTCTACAAAATTAAACAACTGAATGAACATCCTCCGAGGCCGGTGATTCCATAATTTTTGCCAGGGGTTGTAATGCAGCTGAGACCTGCTCCATTGTTAATGGCACAGCTAAGAAGGAGAGGGAAAAAATGGTTCGATACAACATAAGTATGTTACTTATACAAGACAGTAAACATTGGGTCTTTAATCTGGAGTTGAATGACTCCAGAGAATCAAACTGTTTTATCTCAGCAGGCAAACTGTTCCACAGAACAGGTGCACGGTAAGAGAAACCTCTGTGACCTGCTGACTTCCTTTTAACCTTAGGAACACAGTAATCATGCACCCTGAGAAAGCAGAGCCCAGGCCGGTACGTAAGGTTTAATTAGGTCGGTCAGATAAACAGGTGCTAGTCCATGACAGTAACAAAACCTTGAAAATCTGAAATTGCTAGGACAGGAAGCCATAGTATAGCAACACAGTATGAGCTCCTTTAAAGTGGTTTAAAAAAAAAAATCACTACACTGTTGCATTGACAAAGAGGCCCATTGTGTAGCTGCCAGGATACAAACGATTTTTTTCCATTAAACATTTATACTTATAGAACAGGTTGGGAGGACAGACTGTAAGCAGATTCTGCAGCCATATCCAGATTCCTTCAGCGTTCCAAAACAGCAACAGGAATCAGCAAAACACATGTAACAGTGTGGCTGGAATAAAAATGGCAATTTTCTATGAGTGGACAATTATTTTGTTTGATGATTTTAGATGACAGAGTTGAAAGATTTGTTTCTGATATATTATCCTTTGAAAACACAGTTGAAACATTTTGTTACTTCACTAATTCTGTCATTATCTATGTGGATTTATAAATGGGGTCTTACTGAATTGTGAATAATGTGTTATGTGTCGACGCGGGTTGAGGAGCGGACCTGCGTCCGACGGAACCCAGCGCTAAAATAACCAGAAAGCGGTTCCAATAACAAAACAATTTATTATTTCACCCTCTGGTGCAAAACAAGGTGTATAAACAAAAGATGCGTCAGTCTGGTGGAGTGAAGGCTGGCACGCTCTCCAGCGCCTAAAAGGATCGAAGCCCGGCGCTTCTGGACTCACTTTACCGCCAAACACCCCCCAGGTGGACACGACAAACCGACTCTCTGCGAAGGATAGAAGAGGTGAGGTAAGTCAGCAGTTACAAGCAATATCCTTCAAAAGGCACACACTATCAGCAACACATTCAGGTCTGTATTTAAGCTTTATGTAAATGAGCAGCTTCTCACAACAGGTGGAGGATCAGTTGTCCGCACGCCACAGCAGTGAGAAGCGAGCTGCACAATTCTCATCACAATTCAAATATACTGCGTAACAAAATACCAAGTTACTATCAACAAGTAGTTAAACAATCACCTCTGATGTGTGCTGACAGCATGTGTCCCTCACCCTTCCTGCTTCACAGGCACGATGTGTCAAACCCAGGCGCAGTCCTCAGCGTCTCACAAACGAACATCACAAGGTCGAGTTCCCGGCAATTCTGCTTGAATCACATATGGCTTAAATGCAGAACGCCATCTAATTATCTGCTTCAGCTGAAAGTCTTTAAGGTTGCATGTGAGCACCATCCACAGGTGCTGCACATCCTGTTGATGAGGGTGAAGGATTCTTCAGCCAGCACCTTCTCCACAGACAAATCAGTTTTCATACCACCTGGAGAGCAAAGAAAAGAAAAGAACACCAAAATGTCCAGCCACACCCCCCCAATACACAACATAATGCTTTTAAATGCAGCTCCAAATGCGTCCACAGGAAAAAAAAAAAAAATGCTAACTTGTATTCATGGACAAAACAGCAGCTTGTGTCTGTAAGGAGCGGCTCCTCTCTTCCATTGTTCCTTTACACTGTGTAAGTGTGTGTTGTTCTCAAAGTATTAGTAGTTTTTTTTTTTTATTTAATAAGTTCAAAACTTACCAGAACAATAAAGACTCAATAAAGAATGTTATGACACCAGACATTTGCTGGTTGCAGACGTTTCTAAATTAGGACAGTGTGCTCACAACCTGGGCTGTAGCTCCAAGTGCATGTTACTGACTTTTATTTGCTTCTTCGTGGCTTACTGCACATGGGGAGTAAATAAGCAAATTTGTCTCACCAGCATGCAGTAGACAAGGATTATATATTTTCCATACAGTCCCATTGTTAATGAGGTTCTGATGCCTTTTGGGAATGAGCCCCTCTGACCAATGCTGGTCCTCTGAAGCACAATAGACTATAGAATAGTGTTATGGCTTTTAAAATGATCATATTTGTACACATCATGCTATTAGTGCACATGTGCCAACATGGGTCTGTGTAAAAGAGGGATTTTCAGGGGTATCTTTAGGAAAGGCCCATTTTTAACATCTCCACCCCTATATAACCAAACACAACAAATTAATACAATAAATACAACCTCAAATCAGAAAAAGTTGGGACAACATGGAAAATGAAAACACAAACAAGTAAACGCACAACAAAAAACCACAATGTTCCTTACATTGACTTTTATTTCATTGCAGACAAACCCAAGATTTTTCATGTTTTGTGTGGTGAATGTCATTTCATTTGTTCATACACATCCTTTATTGCATACGCATTCCAAAAAAAGTGAGCAACTTATTCTGAATATAAAGCTTAAATCATCACTTTTACAGTCAGTTTTCTTGAGTCAGTGGTTGGATATGTGAACATGCACTGAATTTGTCTTGGACCCTGTTAACGTCTATCATGCAAACAGTATAGTACTGCACGGTAAATCTTTATCAAGTAGGCAGTTACCAAAAACTGAGTGACCATGCTGGAAGGAGACTTCAGAGGGAAGCCACCAAATCACCCACGACAGCTCTGAAAGAATTACAGGCTTCTGTGGATGTGAGTGGAGAAACTGGGAATTGTGCAACACTTGACTGTTTAATCACCATTCACAGCTTCGTGTTGGAGTAGAGAAGGACTGTAAAACAGAAAAATCGATCAAATCTTGGCTCAGGTTTCTCATGAGCCTTCTGGCAAACAGCAGCTGAAATTTTCCAGTTTCGAATTAAATCCCACTTCTATCCCGCTTCATCATGAAACTGTATAACTGGTGATGCAGCAGACCAAATTAGTGCTTTGCACAGTTTCTCCAGCCACAACCACAGTAGTTTAGAATTCCTTCAGAGTTGTCTGGGTGTCTTGGTGGCTTCCCTCACTAGGCTCTTTCCAGCATGGTCACTCATGTTTTGAGAACTGCCTACTTCACACAGATTTACCATACATTACAGTACTGTTTGTATTTCTTGATAATTGATGTACATGGATCCCAAGACACAGTCCTTATATTTAGAATTTTTTTTTTAGAATTTTTATCTTGGGTTCATGCTGTCTGTAATGAAACAGAAGTCAAAGTAAATGTAAAGATGACTGTATTAATTTTTTATTTGCATTTTTCCATATTTTCCCAACTAGAGCAGCAGATAAATGCATACATCATAAGAATGTTTAATTTTATGATACAAGCACCAAATCTGGCACAATGGCACATCTTGGTCTACTTTTTGCAAAATAACTGTTAGCTACTTCAGTTTTCAATGTGGCAGACATTTTTTTCCAAGATGGTGCCCAGAAATATGTATTTTCATCACAGCACAACCTTGGTTTATTTCAATATTGTGCCTTTTAAATATTATACTGTGGACTAGGGGGGGGAATTTGAAAGTAACTTCAGTCAATATTCTCATGCTTTTTCGATGGACTGTATATGTATTTAGTAAGTCTGCATATAAGCAACGCACAGAAATGTTTGGAGTGTAAGATTTTAGTAGTAGAAGTAATATTGTTGATTTTAAAGACAGCCGTGTCCTTCATCCAAAGGACACTAGTCGTCACTGCCAACAGTTGACCAAATGGGGATGTAAGAGGCTTTGCAGAGGAAAATGAAGTACTACAAATCTGGGTTGATCTGCACAGCTCTATGTAGCTGCAAACGGAGACTGGGCTGGTAAACGTGACTTTATATGTACCATACTGTAAGGTAATTACTGCTTACATTAGATATAAGGTAATGAAATTTCTAATAATATACAATTTTGATACACTTGTAGGCCTCATTTAATGTCATGTAGTGCCAAGGAAATAAAATTACATGGGCTGACTACTGTCTGTCTCCAGTATGTAAATTTATGAGCTTCTGTCAGTGTACCACAGTATAATTTAGGTTCCCCGCACAAAATAATATTCCTTTTAAAAATGAAGATGACTCCAATTATGTCTTAAAATGTTACATTTATGTTTAGTAGCATCACCTTTAATGATTTAGTATCATGATCACTTATATTTGCTTGCCAATGTCTTTTATTTGCGGGAATAGACTATTTTAAAATTTCATGTGGCCAACGTCTCAGGAGTATTTATATTAAATTAGGTGTTTGAATCGTCAACTGAACGATTGTTACATTCATCTGTTGCACTAAACTTTTTTGATTTCAGGTTGCACAAGGATAGCAGGGGTCATCAACTTGGGACCGTAGCTGTCGCTCAAAGTGATCACGCCCCTAATTGTTCATAATTGTCTGGTTTAAAATACTTTAACCAGATCAGTTTTAAAACCTTCCTCTGCCAAGTTGTCATGAATTCATAAACTCGCTAACTAGCTATATAGACCAAACATTTTTTGTACCAGGCTGCAAACATGATTTTTACCTCGACCAACAAAGTTGGGCAAAGGTTATGTTTTTGCCCTGGTTTGTTTGTGAACAGCCTGGAGCCGACAAGTTTTCATATACTGTTATGACATTTTTACTGAAGATTCATATCCTGATAGGCAAGAACTAATTAAATTTAAACAATTCCATGTTTTGGCATAACTTCCACAGTGGAATTATTTTTCAACACCAGAGGTTGCTACTTGGTACCAAAGAACCCTACACTGCCATCAGTGAGTCCATCATCTCCTCCTCCATAACCATCTGGTACGTTGCTGCCACTACTAAAGACAGGTGCAGACTGCAGCGTATCATCCATACGGCAGAGAAGGTGATCGACTGCAGTCTGACATCCCTACAGGACCCATACAACCACGGGGCCCTGAGACAAGCAAGGAAGATAGTGGCCGATCCCTCTCACCAAGGACACAAACCTTTTGTCATCCTCCCCTCTCGCATTTGACTGAGGTCCATCAGGACTAAAACCTCAAGACACAAAAACAGCTTCTTTCCATCCATAGCTAGACTTATAAATGATGTTAGAGACCCCCATCCCCTCTAAGGGGACTGGGTTTTTTTTAAATGTCGTATAACTTTTATTGTTCCACCAGAGTTCCACTTGTAATTGAAATGGATGGTAGTATGTTGTGTGTATGCGAGAACTGTTCTGGAATGCTGCAAACGAATTGCCCTCTGGGATCAATAAAGTTTTCTGAATCTGAATCAGAATTTGCCCTACCCCCACAAAGTACAGACTGATCATTCCTACACTGAAAGGTACTGTACATCTGCATAGCTGCATACCTTGCATAGTCCCATTTCACTAAGTTATATTTATTGTCTATTGACTCCTTCACTTCTTATAGAAGTATTTTTCCTGTTATTTTTATTATTGTTTATGTACCAATGACACCAGATCAAATTCCTTGTATGTGAGACCTTACTTGGCAATAAATTCGATTCTGATTCTGAAGAGCCAAGGAGTACCTACGGTGTAAGTATCAAGTGATTACAATGCACTGTTATTGGGTACTGGCTGCAAGACTCACATAGTTCATGTTGAGGGTATTTCTAAATAAAGTTTGTCCTAATTTAATAATGAAATGTTTGAAAAAAGGGGGACTTACAACAACTGGAAAATATTGTTCATATAGAAGAAAACAATAAAATAAAGGCTTCAGATTGTGCAGGTTTTCCTTCTAGTTACAGCTCTAAAAGAAGTAATAGTGACATCATCTCTGAGCTGGACACCACTGATCTAAACAATTCTGTGATTGTGACCAAAAATGGTCTAAAAGGTTAAGTCCATGGCATTAATTCAATTTATTATGCTTGCATCATTAGAATAACAAATTTCATTAAAAACATTTCAGCTGAGGGAAACGGCTAACTCTCTAATCATGTTAATTAGCTGCTCTGCTCTGGAGTGGCATCACGTGGATAGATGAAATGCGCAGATTCACCATGTGCTGTTTATGCATTAGTCAGTGGTTTTATATGAATCACAAAAGATAAAAGCGTTTCTTATTTTCCATTAAGTTATCTCATTTGCTACTGCAATTTGCATTTTATAATAGAATATAATAAACCAGTTTAATTACAACTGGGTGCAGCATATTAAAATGTAAAAAAAAAAGAAAATGTGTAGAACGCTGAGATACACCATTACTGAAGTATTGTTTTATTTTATTTCAGCAAAAATGAAGTCAAATGGAACACTTGCTTTCTTAAATTTGTGTCATCCGCCGAATGCCTTTAGATTACCTCGACACCTAAAGGTCACAGGTGAGACCAGAAAGAGTAACATGTTAAACTGGTGGAAAATCTTTTTTTTTTCCCCTGTTCTTTTTTAACTTCACCATCACAATAATTGTGTCACAGTGACGGAGAATTCCACTGTTTTTTGTTGTTGTTGTTTTTTAAATATTTGTTTCTTTTTACCTTGCAGTTTTAGACATTCCTGGCATGAACACATCAGTAACCACTTCATATATGAGTAACATCCTACTGCAGTCCCTCAGGGGGTTTAAAGACAAAAATTTAAACCTGATTAATATCTTATTACATTATTACATAGTAAACTCTGGACTGCCCTAAAGGAGTTTGTTGTTAATATTAGATTAGATTAGATCAATGCCTTAAAAATACTCCCCCAGAGAAAATGTGGTTCCAGCAGCATTGTATAATATCACACAGGGTACAAAGCACACAGAGTATCAAAAGTAGAAGTAAAAATAATTTGCAAAATGTAAATACAAATATAAATACCAGACATATTGTTCACCACTGGCTTACTGGCTATGACTGTTCCTCTCCTTCCCGTTCCCTGTCTTCCTGTTACTCCCCCCGCCGAGTGGTGATTAGATGTGATTTTTCATTG
Organism: Thalassophryne amazonica; assembly: GCF_902500255.1. Classification (NCBI taxonomy): domain Eukaryota; kingdom Metazoa; phylum Chordata; class Actinopteri; order Batrachoidiformes; family Batrachoididae; genus Thalassophryne; species Thalassophryne amazonica. Next base: position 61,360,929 of record NC_047110.1, read on the forward strand.
TGTCACATTCTCATGCTCAAAGCTTTCTTGGGTGCGTCCTTCATGCTAGAATTGAAGTTTTTGCTAATTGCCCTCCCCAGTTTTGTTTTATATTGCCCTGCATTCAGCTCGATTCATGTTCAGTCTGGAATTACTTTATTTCAACTGAGCAGTTACATCAGATGACCAGGAGGAAGACTCTTACCGCCCTTGAGGAAGCATCACCTGGGATACAATATGACTCTGAGGACCTCAGCAACTACATAAGACCAAGGGAAGACCCAAGTTACCACTGTCACCTGTGTGCTTGCTCTAGGGGTTGGTAAGGTTAGACCAGGGGTAGGCAACCTGTTCCAGAAAGAGCCATGAGGGTGCAGGTTTTCTTTGCAGCCACTGACTCCACCAGGTAATTTTACTGATTAATATCACTTTGAGCAGATGGAATCAGTTAATCAGTGAAATCACCTGGTGGAGTCAGTGGCTGCAAAGAAAACCTGCACCCTCATGGCTCTTTCTGGAACAGGTTGCCTACCCCTGGGTTAGACCTTACTTGTGTGAAGCTCCTCGATAAATGGGTAGGTTCCAGAGTTAAGGGTCTACAGGAGCTTTGCCAGTTGTAACCCAAAGAGGTTCCGTGAGGTGGTCAGGTGAGTGTCAGCAGTGGTGCCGGCGCTACAGCAACATTCGTGTAATCCCAAACCATAGCTGTCCTGGTGAAATTAAACTGATTAGCTGTTGATAATGTTGCAATCATGTGTAACCTGTGAGTTAAGGTGGTGCAGGCAGGTCAATAAGGGATGTGACACACAAAAGGTGACAGTCTTGTTGGCTTCCCTCACCAGTCTCCTTGTTGCACTATCACTGTTTTTGAGACGTGCCTACTCCAGACAGACTGATCATACAGGACCGTATTGTTTGTGTTTCTAAATGATTGATGTACATAAAGTCAAGACACATTCAGTGACTTGTAAATGTTTCTGTATCATCCTCTGACTTGTCTAAAGAAAACTGTTCCGAAATTATTAATGTGATTTTTTTTTTTTTTAATCTTCAACTAAAGTCTACACTGCAAGAACATCTTAATTGTTTCATTCCAGTTCTACTGTGGTGGTGTACAGAGGCAAACTTAGAAAAATTGTCATGACCCTCCTCACTCCAAAATTATTTTTCCCCAACTGATCATTTAGTTTGGGGGCGGGGATGGGGGTTGTTTTTTTTTCATGGATTGGAAAATTCAAATTTTTCAAATATCTATGTATATCTAATATGTTGGACTTGAAATAAAATTAAATATTGTACACTGAACGAGTCTTAACCGGATTGTAACCCAAACACAAATGGAAAGACTAACTTGAAATAGTCTCAGGTGCCAGTTAAATGTAATAATAATAATAATAATAATAATAATAATAATAATAATAATAATAAAAGAAAACAGTACATTCTGGCATAACCAAACCACACTTTTATCAGGTTGTGTTCACTTTATTTGTGGAAGTATGAAATGAAAAATAATCTACAAATAAATTCTGATAGCAAACACATACACAGTAAATTTTGCAGAGTAAAATTTACTTTGCTGGGATATAATTTGTTTCCAGTCCAAATAGAGTTAAATATACTCTATCACAGTGCTAAATCAACTCTATCACAGTGTAAAATCAACTCTAATAGGAGTAGAAACACTTGATTTGACAAGACAGTAGAGCTGATTTCGATCTATAATAGTGTATTTTACTCTGTTTAGACTGGGACCAAATGTTATCCTGGCAGAGTATATTTTCCTCTACAAAATTTACTCTGTAGCAGCATTCTTATGATTATTCTGATATATCAATTTTGTTTCTAAAAGCCAGACCTGCTGTTTCTTTGTCTGTTAATACTGCAGGCTATAAAATACTGATTAAAACAAAGATACTATCAGGGGTTAAATTGTGGTTAGCAGATGTTGATACAATCTATCAACTACAACCAGCCAGCAGCAGAGCCGCTTTCACATTTACCACATGGACGAAGTCGGAGTTGCAGTAAGAAAAAATCAGCATGTTGTCACAAAGACTTGTACCGCAGCGTCTCACCCTGCAGCACTTTCTTCTTTGAAATATGAGATGATAAGAAACAGGATGCTGGCAGTAACAGAAACAATGGTGACAACGGAGACGAGGTCACCATTTGAACCCCAAAACCTGAAATCAGCAGTTTTCTGACAACCTTATAAGGACACGGAGGAAGGGCGGAAAAGGAAGCTGGGGGGCAGGGGGCGGTGAGGACAGTGTGTTTGTGACCACAGAACAGAGGCTGTTTGATGCTCCTGGTCTCTTTGTTCTTGTATGTTACCTGAGCCTCAGCGCGGACTCACATGCACCGCCACTCAGCTTTGGCGCACCTCATCAGGTACTGGAGGAGCCCAACCTGCTTCTCCAACATGTCCAACAGTCCCAGGCCCGACTCCACCTTTACACATTTTCATGATAATTGGTTCAGTAAGCGACTCGACTCCGAGCTCCTCCCGAGTGATCGAGCTCCTCACCCTATCTCTAAGGGAGCGTCCAGCCACCCTGCGGAGGAAACTCATCTCGGCAGCTTGTACTCGCGATCTCGTTCTTTCGGTCATGAGTCAAATCTCATGACCATAGGTGAGGATCGGAACGTAGATCGATCGGTAAATCGAGAGCTTTGCTCCCCTACTCAGCTCTCTCTTCACCACGACGGTCCGATACAGCAACCGCATCACTGCAGATGCTGCACCAATCTATCTATCTCACGCTCCATTCGTCCCTGCTCCTCCACGTCGACAGGAGCCAGTTGAAGTGGCTCGGGCATCTTTTTCGGATGCCCCCTGGATGCCTCGCTGGAGAAGTTTTCCAGGCACGTCCCATCGGGAGGAGGCCCCGGGGAAGATCCAGGACACGCTGGAGGGACTACATTTCTCGTCTGGCTTGGGAATACCTTGGGGTTCCCCCGGAGGAGCTGGGAGAGGTGTGTGTGGATCGGGAGGTCTGGACAGCTTTACTTGAGCTGCTGCCCCCGTGACCTGACTCCGGATGAAGTGGTAGAAAATTGATGGATGGTTCAGTAAGTATGGGTAAGAAACAATCCAATTAAACAACCTGACAATCATAACTACAGAGGCACTCACACAGCGTGAACCTCCACCAGCTACTCAACAGCTGACTGTGCAATGGGACACACCTGACTGAGTTGATCTACTCTGATTAGTTCAGGAACAAATGGAAAATGTGAAGTAGTTTGGGTTTGGAGGACCAGGATCCAGAAGTGAGTTAGATCATGACTGCTAAAAGATCAAAATTTAAAGGATGAAAGATCAAGGCTCAGTGGCAGGATCTGCCCTTTCATTAGGATGGAAGGAGTCTGGATTAAACATCAAGTACATGTCCAGAGATGTCAACAACTGCCATGCCCCCGTCCATTCAGCGCACAGAGCCAAAGTGTCCCTCTGTGATCAGATGACGCCACATCTCGGCAACTCCGCAGTCGTGTGAAACTTAGACAAATTTCACTCCCAGTACAACGGTGGTCATCTGCAGTCTCTTATCATTTCAAGAGTGCAACTGGCCACACATTTTCTAAGTGCCATGCAAGCGGTGTTAGGTGTTTGTGCGTGTCACCTGGAATTTCGCCGACACCTGCTGCGACGGGGTGTGATGGGTTTGCACAGCGCACACTTTGTCTTTCAGGTGCTTGTGTCCACAAATAGTTGTAGCAACGGGTGCACGAGGCGTTAGAGGCAGGGAATGAAAGTACACGGTTTGCACACAATTCCTGTGTCATGCGCACTAAGTGTGCACTTCGTCCAAACTTCACACTATGTGTGAAGGGGCCCTTATATTTGTTTACTTGTGAGCCCTGCACAAGAATTTCAATGTACCAAAACCTTGCGTGCGAGTACAAATGGCAAATAAAGTCTCTATCTACCTATCAAAGATCAAACTTCAGATATCAAAGACAGAATCTGCCTCTTGAGCTGGATGAAAGATCAAAGGCAGTATCAGAACTGGATCAAAGCTCAAATGTAAGGTCTGCCCTTGATCAGATCCCCACCAAAAATAAATTTGCTTTTATTAGGGCCAAGGTCTAAGTTTCCCCACACTCAATCCAATCCATTCAAGTCCTTTTAAGATATCCTGCTGACAAACTGAGTGACAGACAGATAAATGATAATGAAACCATAATCTCCTTGATGGAAGTAAATGCATTTACTAGAAGACAAGCTTAATGTCATAAGAATGTTGGAGACTAATTTCAGCTACATAACACTTTGAAATAGAACCAAGCATCCCCTGAAGCTGGAATTCTGACTCGGACAGCTGTGTTCTAAAATTTCCATTTGGTTTCAGCATGTTTGTTGGCTGCAGAAGCAAGTTGCACTTCTACACTGGAAAACAAAAATGTGAGGTAAAATTTATTAATAGTTTGAAATTAGAGCACAATTAAAGTCATGCTGAGGACAAACTACAACCCCAATTCCAATGAAGTTGGGTCATTGTGTAAAATGTAAATATAAAACAGAATACAGTGATTTGCAAATCCTCTTCAATCTATATTCAACTGAATACACCACAAAGACAAGATATTTAATGTTCAATCTGATAAACTTTATTGTTTTTGTGCAAATATTTGCTTATTTTGAAATGGATGCCTGTAACACGTTTCAAAAAAGTTGGGACAGTGGTATGTTTACCACTGTGTTGCCTCACCTTTCCTTCTAACAACACTCAATAAGTGTTTGGGAACTGAGGACACTCATGACTGGGTATAAAAGGAGCATCCCCAAAAGTCTCAGCCGTTCACAAGCAAAGATGGTGTGAGGATCACCACTTTGTGAACAACTGCATGAAAAAAATAGTCCAACAGTTTAAGAACAATGTTTCCCAATGTTCATTTGCAAGGAATTTAGGGATTCCATAATCTACAGTCCATAATATAATCAGAAATTTCAGAGAATCTGGAGAACTTTCTACATGTATGTGGCAAGGCTGAAAACCAACATTGAATGCCTGTGACCTTTAATCCCTCAGACAGCACTCCATTAAAAACCAACATCATTGTGTAAAGGATCTAACCGCGTGGGCTCAGGAACACTTCAGTAAACCACTGTCAGTTAACACAGTTCGTCGCTACATCTAGAAGTACAAGTTAAAACTCTACCACACAAAGCGAAAGCCATACATCAACAACATCCAGAAACACCGCCACCTTCTCTGGTCCCGAGCTCATTTGAAATGGACAGACGCAAAGTGGAAAAGTGTGCTGTGGTCTGATGAGTCCACATTTCAAATTGTTATTGGAAATCATGGACATCGTGTCCTCCGGACAAAAGAGGAAGAAGACCATCCAGATTGTTACCAGTGCTAAGTTCAAAAGCCAGCATCTGTGATGGTATGGGGGTGTGTTAATGCCCATGGCAACTTATACATCTGTGATGGCACCATCAATGCTGAAAGGTACATCCATGTTTTGGAGCAACACATGCTGCCATCCAAGCAACGTCTTTTTCAGGGACGTCCCTGTTTATTTCAGCAAGACAATGCCAAGCCACTTTCTGCACGTGTTACAACAGCGTGACTTTGTAGTAAAAGAGCGCGGGTACTAGACTGGCCTGTCTGCAGTCCAGACCTGTCACCCATTGAAAATGTGTGGCGCATTATGAAGCATAAAATACGACAATGGAGACCCCGGACTGTTGAACAACTGAAGTCATACATCAAGCAAGAATGGGAAAGAATTCCACCTACAAAGCTTCAACAATTGGTGTCCTCAGTTCCCAAATGCTTATTGAGTGTTGTTAGAAGGAAAGGTGATGTAACACAGTGGTAAACATACCACTGTCCCAGCTTTTTTGAAACGTGTTTGTTGGGAAAGGGTCGTAACACGGACCCGCAACAGGGGGCGCAAATGAACGGACAATGGATAAGACAAGGAGTAACAATTTAATGTTGTGAATCGCATAACTAAATACAGATACAGATCATGCCAATTGTACACAAGGTGACGTGCGGGCAGGCTCGAAGATAGGAGACCTCTGGCGATCGGAGAGCCGGGACCCACACAGCTTCCACCACCAACGGCCTGAAGAACACCGGAGCCGCCAAGTCCTGAGTCCCCAGGTGGTCACCGTCTTCGGTTGCAGACCCTGGTACTGCTGGCAGAAGATGAAAAAATAGTTATAGTGAGTGTGTGTCCACACACCCAGTAATCCTTGGAACTAGTTCCTTCGGGAGGGAGAACCTCCACCTCCATACACGTTATCACTCGTGCAGCTCCTGTTTGTCTTCCTTCTGGATGGAGTGAGAGACGAAGACCGTCGTCCTCTCACTATTCGCCAATCCAGTCTTCCACAGACTTCACAGGTATGCGGCTGCACACAGATCACAGTTTAGATACACTGAATATCTATAGCAGAGAAGAATTACCTTCGACGGTTGTTGATTTCTCGGCGAGGAGGTGGAGTAATGTTCCGGCTTTTGTAGAGGTGGTGATTGGTGACAGCTGGTGTAAACGAGTGACAGCTGTCACTCTCTGTCTCGGCGCCCTCTCATGCATGAAGCCCGCACTCCAAGCAGGGCGCCGACTGGTGGTGGTGGGCCAGCAGTACCTCCTCTTCAGCGGCCCACACAACAGTGTTGCAGGCATCCATTTCAAAATGAGCAAATATTTGCACAAAACAATAAAGTTTATCAGTTTAAAAATTAAACATCTTGTATTTGTGGTGTATTCAATTGAATATAGATTATAGAGGATTTGAAAATCATTGTATTCTGTTTTTATTTACATTTTACACAACGTCCCAACTTCATTGGAATTGGGGTTGTATGTTACATATAAAAACTTTATTAAACCTGGAACAAAAATGAAGTTCAATTAAAAAAAAAATCCTAAAATTTGTGTGTATAAAAATGTACAGAGGTGTACCCCCCCACCCCCACCCCAAGGTCCACTCTACACACTTTTCAGTGTACTTAAAAATAATATTTTTGCCCTACAGACACATTTATAGATCAAAACTTTTAAACCATCATCTCTTCCACATTTATAAGATTTAGTAGCTGTAATTCAGTTCAAGTGTTTTTCATAAAAGTCCCCATAAAAGTGCTTCTCCAAAAGCATTATTTCTCCAATGGGGCAGTACAGTCTCGTTTGAACCTCTGCGCGATATTGCAGGATTTGCCCACTTCCGGGGACATCCTGCCAGTGCGCAACACAAACACAGCATCATTTAACACGGAAACATGGTGTACTGTTTCGTTTTCGGCTACAATCACCGAGGCAGTTGCAAAAAGTGCAGTTTTTTCGGTTCTCAGTGGAGAAGGGAAGACGTCGAGTTGGTAAGTTTTAGCAAGATTTAATGTGAATAATGATGGAGCTGTCCCCGGAAGTACAATTTTTGCATCGTATGCTCTTTCATTTAACCCCTTTATTTCCCACCCTCAAATGAGACTATGGTGCCCAATTAGGGAGAATTATTTAACAGGATACAGTAATAGAGGGACAGTTAGTTACCCTAATGATGTCATACTGGGAAAAGGGATCATGTGTAACGGAGGCCAGCAGGTGTCGCTGTGCATATGTAGTTAGAAAACCTCACTCCCAACGGCTCAAAAGGATTCTCTGGTCACAAGGCCAGAGTCCTGGATTTTAGCCTTCTGGTTAGAGAGTCCGACTTCCATGCCGAGGATCGTGAGTTTGTGTCCTGAGGGGAGTGAATGGGCGGAGTCATAACAACACAACGCAGAGTGCAGATGCTACACAATGTACAACCCCAATTCCAGTGAAGTTGTGACATTGTGTAATATGTAAATAAAAACAGAATACAATGATTTGCAAATCCTCTTCAACCTATATTCAATTGAATACACCACAAAGACAAGATATTTAATGTTCAAACTGATAAACTTTATTGTTTTTGTGCAAATATTTGCTCATTTTGAAATGGATGCCTGCAACACATTTCAAAAAAGTTGGGACAGTTGTATGTTTACCACTGTGTTACATCACCTTTCCTTCTAACAACACTCAATAAGCGTTTGGGAACTGAGGACACTAATTGTTGAAGCTTTGTCCGGGGTCTCTGTTGTCGTATTTTGTGCTTCCTAAATACGCCACACATTTTCAATGGGCGACAGGTCTGGACTGCAGGCAGGCCAGTCTAGTACCCGCACTCTTTTACTACGAAGCCACGCTGTTGTAACACGTGCTGAATGTGGCTTGGCATTGTCTTGCTGAAATAAGCAGGGACGTCCCTGAAAAAGACGTTGCTTGGATGGCAGCATGTGTTGCTCCAAAACCTGGATGTACCTTTCAGCATTGATGGTGCCATCACAGATGTGTAAGTTGCCCATGCCATGGGCACTAACACACCCCCATACCATCACAGATGCTGGCTTTTGAACTTTGCGCTGGTAACAATCCGGATGGTCATTTTCCTCTTTTGTCTAGAGGACACAATGTCCATGATTTCTAAAAACAATTTGAAATGTGGACTCATCAGACCACAGCATACTTTTCCACTTTGCGTCTGTCCATTTCAAATGAGCTCGGGACCAGAGAAGGCGGCAGCGTTTCTGGATGTTGTTGATGTAAAGAATATATAAATATATCAATCAATCAATCAATCAATTTTTTTATATAGCGCCAAATCACAACAAACAGTTGCCCCAAGGCGCTTTATATTGTAAGGCAAGGCCATACAATAATTATGTAAAACCCCAACGGTCAAAACGACCCCCTGTGAGCAAGCACTTGGCTACAGTGGGAAGGAAAAACTCCCTTTTAACAGGAAGAAACCTCCAGCAGAACCAGGCTCAGGGAGGGGCAGTCTTCTGCTGGGACTGGTTTGGGCTGAGGGAGAGAACCAGGAAAAAGACATGCTGTGGAGGGGAGCAGAGATCGATCACTAATGATTAAATGCAGAGTGGTGCATACAGAGCAAAAAGAGAAAGAAACAGTGCATCATGGGAACCCCCCCACAATCTACGTCTATAGCAGCATAACTAAGGGATGGTTCAGGGTCACCTGATCCAGCCCTAACTATAAGCTTTAGCAAAAAGGAAAGTTTTAAGCCTAATCTTAAAAGTAGAGAGGGTGTCTGTCTCCCTGATCTGAATTGGGAGCTGGTTCCACAGGAGAGGAGCCTGAAAGCTGAAGGCTCTGCCTCCCATTCTACTCTTACAAACCCTAGGAACTACAAGTAAGCCTGCAGTCTGAGAGCGAAGCGCTCTATTGGGGTGATATGGTACTACGAGGTCCCTAAGATAAGATGGGACCTGATTATTCAAAACCTTATAAGTAAGAAGAAGAATTTTAAATTCTATTCTAGAATTAACAGGAAGCCAATGAAGAGAGGCCAATATGGGTGAGATATGCTCTCTCCTTCTAGTCCCCGTCAGTACTCTAGCTGCAGCATTTTGAATTAAAAAATATATAATATATAAAGAATTTATAAAACTAAGGACTAAGGAGGCAGAAAATAGATATAAGAAATATAAAAATAAGTTAACTATAATATTATAAGGGTATGTAGGAAGGAATACTATAGTAAGATATTATATAATAACAAAAATAATATCAAAGGAATATGGGATATATTAAATAGCATTATTAAAAATGGTACAAAACAGCAGAGCTATCCTCAATATTTCATTGATAACAATATCAGAAAGGAGAACATGGATGAGGTGGTTAATGGCTTTAATAATTTTTTTTGTAAATGTTGGACCTGACTTGGCAGAAAAGATTCCTGATTCATTGTTATCTGAGGACTGGAATGATAATCTTATAGAGAGGAATCCCAGTTCAATGTTCCTCACAGCAGTGGAAGAAAAAGAAATCATAGATATTGTTAACAACTGCAAATACAAAACATCTACTGATTTAAATGAAATTGACATGATAGTTGTAAAACAGGTCATTGAAGGGATTTCAGAACCATTAACATATATTTGTAATTTGTCATTTCAAACCGGTAAATTTCCCAATAAATGAAAATAGCCAAAGTTGTACCGCTGTATAAGACTGTGGATAGACACCACTTCACAAATTATAGGCTTGTTTCTTTGCTTCCACAATTTTCCAAAATATTAGAAAAATTATTCAACAATAGATTAGATAAATTTATAAACAAACATAAATTACTTATTGACAGTCGATATGGATCACTGGCATTAATAGAATCAGTTGAGGAGATCAGAAATGCCATAGATCATAAATTACATTCAGTTGGAATATTCATAGACCTTAAAAAAGTTTTTGACACAATCAATCATGATATATTAATCAATAAACTTGAACGGTATGGGATCAGGGGATTAGTGTTGCACTGGCTGAGAAGTTATTTGAGTAACAGAAAACAATTTGTGAAGTTGGGGGAATATGCATCATCATGCTTGGACATTGCTTGTGGTGTCCCACAGGGGTCAGTATTGGGTCCAAAACTCTTTTTACTTTATATAAATGATATTTTTAATGTGTCCAAGATATTAAAATTAGTATTATTTGCAGATGACACAAGTATTTTTTGTTCTGGGGGGATTTGCAGAAACTACTAAGGAACATCACTACAGAAATGGGAAAGCTGAAAATGTGGTTTGACAAATAAATTATCATTAAACTTAAGTAAAACAAAATATATGTTATTTGGCAATTGTAATAAAGACATACAAGTACAGTTACAAGTACAGGGGGTGGATATTGAAAGAGTATATGAAACTAAGTTTCTTGGGGTGATAATTGATGATAAAATAAACTGGAAGTCTCATATAAAACATATACAGAGCAAACTGTCAAGAAGCTTTTCAGTTCTGAACAAAGTTAAATACATTCTGGACCACAACTCACTCCGCATTCTCTACTGCTCACTGATCTTACCATATTTACACTACTGTACAGAGGTCTGGGGCAATAATTATAAATGTACAACACAACCATTATTCATACTGCAGAAAAGAGCTATACGAGGTCTGTGAGAAAAGTATCGGACCTTTTAATTTTTTTCAAAAACGATATGGATTCAAATCACGTGTGATTGCATCAGACAAGCTTGAACCTTCGTGCGCATGCGTGAGTTTTTTCCTGCCTGTCGGTTGCGTCATTCGCCTGTGAGCAGGCTTTGTGTGAGCAGTGGTCCACCCCTCTCGTCGGATTTTTATTGCGAATAAAGCTTTGCTGCATCAATTTTTTTCCAGAAACTGTGAGAGACCTCCAGGTGGACACCGTTCGGAAAATTAATATGGCTTCCAGGGACGATTTTATGGGGATTATACAGATTAATTATCTATCTATCTTGTAAATATGTAGTATAAAATCACACACATTGCATATGTATGTAGGTATGTGTGTATGTAGGTATGTATGTATCTACACTAGAGATGTTTATGATGACGGGACTTGAGTTTGTGTTGTGTTAAATGTGTTTGTAGCATGGCCCAAGCAGAGGGTCACCCCTTAGAATCTGGTCTGCTTGAGGTTTCTTCCTCAGTACATCGGAGGGAGTCTTTCCTTACCACTGTCGCCTGTGTGCTTGCTCTGGGGGTTGGTAATGAGTATATATGTATGTTTGTATGTATATAAGGGGTGGACGTTTATAAGCTTTGCTTCTGCTCACCCCCTTTTGGTCACACATGTCACGGTGGAATTGTCTTGTGTATCAGTTTTTTGTTAATGTTGAGTTTGTGTGCCAAATAAATTCATTCATTCATTCATTCATGTATGGCTTTTGCTTTGCATGGTAGAGTTTTAACTTGCACTTGTAGATGTAGTGAAGAACTGTGTTAACTGGCAATGGTTTTCTGAAGTGTTCCTGAGCCCATGCAGTAAGATCCTTTACACAATGATGTTGGTTTTTAATGCAGTACCGCCTGAGGGATTAAAGGTCACGGGCATTCAATGTTGGTTTTCAGCCTTGCTGCTTATGTGTAGAAAGTTCTCCAGATTCTCTGAATCTTCTGATTATATTATGGACTGTAGATGATGGAATCCCTAAATTCCTTGCAATTGAACATTGAGAAACATTGTTCTTAAACTGATGGACTATTTTTTCATGCAGTTGTTCACAAAGTGTGGTGATCCTCACCCCATCTTTGCTTGTGAATGGATGAGCCTTTTGGGGATGCTCCTTTTATACCCAATCATGACACTCACCTGTTTCCCATTAGGTGTTCTTTGAGCATTCATCAACTTTCCTAGTCTTTTGTTGCCCCATCCCAAATTGTTGAAATGTGCTGCAGGCATCCATTTCAAAATGAGCAAATATTTGCCCAAAAACAACAAAGTTTATCAGTTTGAGCATTAAATATATTGTCTTTGTGGTGTATTCAATTGAATATATGTTGAAGAGGATTTGCAAATCATTGTATTCTGTTTTTATTTATATTTTACACTTTACACAACGTCCCAACTTAATTGGAATTGGGGTTGTACAAGAAGTGGTAAAGATAACTGTCTGAATCTGACACGTTTCTTAAGAACTTTCCATGTACTTCAGTGTTTGGATGTGCTATCTCACACCTGCTCAGCGCTGTGTGCGAGTGCGTCCTCGGGGCCCAGTGTGCAGATGGAAAGAGCATTTTAATAATGCAGCATTGCTTTGAAGTCTCTCTCATGTCCTGGTATACTTTACCCTCCACATTTCTTGCTGGACTAACTCAAAGGCTCCTCTGCCTGAGGCTGTGGCCTTTACACAGCTCTCTGGAGGGCGAGCTATAACCCATATGCTGTGTGCATATGAGGAATAAAATATGCAACTTACATTCTAAACTGTGGAGCAAATATGAGTGAGGTCCTGAGACCGCAGTTGGATGGTGACAGTTTTTGCAGTTGTCAAAAACTAAGTGATGCAAGAAGGAGATGAGTGAGAGAAGCAACCAAGTCATCCATGACAACTCTGAAGGCGTTACAGGCTTCTGTGGATGGATGAAGAAAATGTGCACAGTGCAACTTTTGCCTGTTGGATCACCAGTTATACAGCTTCTTGGTAAAGTGGAACAGAAAACAATTTTCTTGAAAAGATGTGAAATTTCAGTTGCAGTTTGCCAGAAGGCAAATGAGAGTCTTGAGTCTTGATTTGATCTGTTTTCTTTCATTAAAATCCTTCTGAGCTACTCTGCCATGAAGCTGTAGAACTGGTGATGCAACAGGGAAAAAGGCTGAGCTTAACTGAAGTACAATAATAAATATTGGAAGACTACTAAATATTTCAGTGTACATCTTTTTTTAGTGCTGTCATTAGAAATTCTGATGATGTGAATGTTGACTGTTTACCCGTAAAGGATCATGTCAGAGCATCAATTACTGAAAAAGGATGTGCAGAGCTAAATAATCTATAATCCCAAATCAGAAACAGTGGGGCCATATAAAAATTGCAAATTAAAAAAGACTGATTTTCTATTTACTTTGACTTGTGTTTCATTGTAGACCACATGAATCCAAAATATTTCATGTTTTCTGTTGTCAACCTCATTAAGGGACCCTTCACACATAATGCGAAGTTTGGTCAAAGTGCGTATGAAGCAGGAATTGTATGCAAAACTTGTAGAATCGTCCCTGCCTCTAATGCCTCATACACCTGTCGCTACAACTATTTGTGCACACCGGCGCCTGAAAGAGTGTGCGTTGTACGAGTCCATCGAACCCTCTCAAGGCAGGTGTTGGCCAAATTCCAGGTGACACGCACGAGTATCTAACACTGCTCCCATGGCACTTAGAAAATCTGTGGCCAGTTGCACTCTTGGCACGACAACAGACTGCAGACAATCACTGTCGTACTTGCAGTGAAATTTGTCTAAGTTCCAGATGAGTGTGACTTTGCAAACACACACAGTGACACATGGGTGTGTGCGCTCCACTGACAGGAGGTGTGGCTTCCGACAGAAGCAGCTGTGGGGATCTGTTGTTCTGGACATCTCAGCTGGACAACACCTACTGTGTTTGGACAGACATGGACTAACAACTGTCCACTGTGAGGTGTGTGTTTGATTGCTGTATTTGCGTGGACATAAATAAAAACATATATCGCCATGGCAAGAAGCTGCAGCAAGTGAGTGCATACACAGAGCGGACATTGACAGCCTGCCAGGTTGAAACAGACCGTCAGATCAGAACACGCAGCGGGCGATCTGACTGTCACGTCACCCACGTGAGCTCTGTTCCACATGACATGGTGTCTGTGCTGCAGCGCACCGTCCAAAAGACATGCGTGTTGAGCAGAACATGCAGGTGGGGCGACTGGATGCACCAGACCAGTAGATGTGGACATAATCAGAGCACACTGCTTCTCATTCACGTCATTTCATGACTGTATGTCTGTGACCATCACCAGAGGAACAGACGGATCATATTTGTATTGCTCACTTGATAAATGCAGTGTTTTTTTTTTGGTGTGTGATTTAAATTTTTTTTGTAATACTTCCATGTCCTTCCTGATATGAGGCAGATTCCCGCAGCTCCGTAGCTCAGTGGTAAAGTTTCTGACTGGGAATCAGAGCTTTTGGAAGGCATGGGTTCGCGTCCCATGGGTGGTATGTTTTTTCTTTTTTTTTATTTATTCCACATATTCGGCGCGATGTGGTCTCATGGGTACCAGCTGGTTTTATTTTTTATTTATTCTACATAAGCGGCACGATGTGGTGCACCTTGCACTATTCCTGCTCAAAAGACACCGTTACGTGCATGAACTCTCGCACCGGGATTGTGTACGCCTGCCCGTCGGCGCAATGTTTTGTGGTGCGCTAATTCAAACTGTTTTGCGCTGTTTTGCCATATTTGACCAAACTTTGCACTATGTGTGAAGGGGCCCTAACCTGCGCGTTGAAGAACGGCAAGAGAGGTCATTGATCTAAAGAGCTGAAATTTTATTATGTTGTATTGTAAACATGAAGGTTCCCAAAAAGGCTTCACATGCCAAGATCAGATGGTGATCAAATGGTACATTCATCCATTTTCTATACCCACTTACTCCAACTAAGAGTCACGGGGTGCTGGAGTCTATCCTAGCAGTCACAGAGCGTGAGGCGGGGTACACCCTGGACACGACGCCAGTCTGTCACAGGGCCACATGTAGACAAACAAACACATTTACACCTGCACACACACCATTACATGAACAAATGACATGAAAAGATAGTTTTCATTCGATATAGTTTTTTCAGAGTACAGAGAGTATTAAATGAATAAGAAATATCAAGAAAAAAAACCCCCAGAAGATATTATATACTTTAATTAATGCATTTGCTCTGGCTTGACCTCCTCATCTTCCATGTCCTCCGGGGAGGGTCCACTGGTCCTAACATCTTTATGTTATTTGATGGTGTATATTACACCCCCAAACTGATTTTAAAGTTCACAAATAAATGTAATACTTTCAAATAGCTAATAACCAGATCCAGTTTTATTCAATTTACAAAAATAAAAAAATGATTCTGTTGACATACACCATTAATCACCTTTTTAATTTAACCTTTATTTAACCAGGTTAGTCCCATTGAGATCAAGACCTCTTTTGCAAGGGAGACCTGGACAATTATAAAGTTTCCAGTTCGCCTAACCTGCATGTCTTTAGATCTGGGAGGAAACCGAAGCACCCGGAGGAAACCCACACAAACACGGGGAGAACATACAAACTCCACACAGAATGGCCACAGCTTGTACTGTTAAATAAATCTGTTCAATTGAAAATCAACAAATAATGGCAATTCACCATAATTAAGTGTTTTTTTTAATTGTGACACTTTTGTAACATTACTTAATGTACTTTAGTGCAACATATAGCCTACCATAAATGTTAAACAACTTCAACATGCTCTCCTTAACACTAGGACTAGGACTATTGGACCCTAGGACAACTTCCTTGTCCTCCAGGTGATGACTGCTGCCTTCATACGAAGTGTCAATTTTGCTTATTGGATTTAGCATCAACAGGATCACACATATATCATTTCAGGGTTTACAAACATTTTTGAATTTTAATTATTGAGGAAAAAAAATTCACTGACTTAACAGTTAACAGACCTAAATTTACCGGTTTCCTCCCACATTTAGAAGACATGCAGCTTAGTGAATTGGAAACTTTAAAATTGTCCAAGTCTCCCTGGTGAAAGAGGTCTCGATGTCAGTGGGACTAACCTGGTTAAATAACGCTTAAATTAAAAAGGTGATAAATGGTGTATGTCAACAGAATCATGTTTTATTTTTGTAAATTGGAAATTTGGGGTTGCAATATACACCATCAAATAATATAAAGAGGTTAGGACCAGTGGACCCTCCCTGGACGACATTGGAATATAATACAACCCCTGGCAAAAATTATGGAATCACCGGCCTCGGAGGATGTTCATTCAGTTATTTAATTTTGTAGAAAAAAAGCAGATCACAGACATGACACAAAACTAAAGTCATTTCAAATGACAACTTTCTGGCTTTAAGAAACACTATAAGAAATCAAGAAAAAAAGATTGTGGCAGTCAGTAACGGTTACTTTTTAGACCAAGCAGAGGAAACAAATATGGAATCACTCAATTCTGAGGAAAAAATTATGGAATCACCCTGTAAATTTTCATCCCCCAAACTAACACCTGCATCAAATCAGATCTACTCGTTGACATTGACCCTATGTGTCTTTTTACAAGGAATGTTTTCGCAGTTTTTGCTCTATGGCAAGATGCATTATCATCTTGAAACATCCCCAAACATCCTTTCAATTGTCCAAAATATCAACGTAAACTTGTGCATTTATTGATGATGTAATGACAGCCATCTCCCCAGTGCCTTTACCTTTACATGCAGCCCCATATCATCAATGACTGTGGAAATTTACATGTTCTCTTCAGGCAGTCATCATTATAAATCTCATTGGAACGGCACCAAACAAAGGTTCCAGCATCATCACCTTGCCCAATGCAGATTCGAGATTCATCACTGAATATGACTTTCATCCAGTCATCCACAGTCCACGAATGCTTTTCCTTAGCCCATTGTAACCTTGTTGTTTTTCTGTTTAGGTGTTAATGATGGCTTTCGTTTAGCTTTTCTGTATGTAAATCCCATTTCCTTTAGGCGGTTTCTTACAGTTCGGTCACAAACGTTGACTCCAGTTTCCTCCCATTCGTTCCTCATTTGTTTTGTTGTGCATTTTTCGATTTTTGAGACATATTGTTTTAAGTTTTCTGTCTTGACGCTTTGATGTCTTCCTTGGTCTACCAGTATGTTTGCCTTTAACAACCTTCCCATGTTGTTTGTATTTGGTCCAGAGTTTAGACACAGCTGACTGTGAATAACCAACATCTTTTGCAACATTGCATGATGATTTACTCTCTTTTAAGAGTTTGATAATCCTCTCCTTTGTTTCAATTGACATCTCTCGTGTTGGAGCCATGATTCATGTCAGTCCACTTGGTGCAACAGCTCTCCAAGGTGTGATCACTCCTTTTTAGATGCAGACTAACGAGCAGATCTGATATGATGCAGGTGTTAGTTTTGGGGATGAAAATTTACAGGGTGATTCCATAATTTTTTCCTCAGAATTGAGTGATTCCATATTTTTTTCCTCTGCTTGGTCTAAAAAAGTAACCATTACTGACTGCCACAATCTTTTTTTCTTGATTTCTTATAGTGTTTCTTAAAGCCAGAAAGTTGCCATTTGAAATGACTTTAGTTTTGTGTCATGTCTGTGATCTGCTTTTTTTCTACGAAATTAAACAACTGAATGAACATCCTCAGAGGCTGGTGATTCCATAATTTTTGCCAGGGGTTGTATATAAGACTACTCTACTCTTTTCTACTCTTCTATTTTACACTTCCTTTTTAGATATTTATATATACCTTAGTATATATAATACTAAGGTGTATATATATACCTTATATATACCTTAGTTTCACCTTATAATTGTAATATAATATATAAGATATACCTACTGAATTTTCATTGAAGAGGTCAAGTTAGAGAAAACGCATTAATTAAAGTATCTAATATTATTTTCTGGTTGTTTCTTGATATTTCTTATTCATTTAATACTTTCTGTACTCTGAAAAAACTATGTCGAATGAAAACTATCATTTCATTTCATTTGTTCATGTAATGGTGTGTGTGCGGGCGTGAATGTGTTAGCCAGTGGTTTTCAAAGTTCACTGAAAAGCTACTCCACTCAAGGAAAAAAAAAAAAAACAACTTTGCTTTGCTAATAACCTGAACTGTGCCCACCTCAGCAGATCCACATTATTGCAGATTTGCTATGAAGCCAACATGAAATAAGTGCCATCTATTTATCAGTCAAATAAAATTAAACTGTGCCAGACTGTGCGCTGTTTTTGACAGACCACAGAAATCACTACAATTCAACAAATATGCCACATTCCTCCAAACTCCCTTGAGATGTCAGCATGATCTACTAATTCCAAATTTGATTTCCCTGTGGTTTTAAGTTAACATGTTTTGGCTCAAGGCACGTATGAAGGAGGCAAGAGCTGCACAGAAGTGGGGCTACAGTTCCCCTGTGAGTCACAGGATGGGTCTATTTGTGGAGCAATTTCTGTTTCTGTCTGTCAGAGCCTCCACAAAGGCTGTCAAGCTTTGGACAGAGTGCACGTGAGGGTGTAACTGGGGCATTAAAAACGGAAGCGTAGTGAATGGGCTGGAAGGGCACCGGTGCTCCTTGACTGTGCTTCAGGCGAGGACAAAAATCAAATGCGATGCAGGATGCGAGAAAGCTGAGATTGTGTGCCCTGTGCCGCTTTGTTGTCCTTCTGTGTGGCCTGGTAATTAGACCGACAGCATGAGGCGCTCTCTGCCGTCTGCTGTCCATCACAGCTTCCACAGAGTGGCTGTAAAGTTACACCCCACCATCAAACTGATCTCACACTGCAGGCTTGGATGTAGGAAGACCGTCAGACTGTGCTGACGTTGGTGTGCACAGAGAACATGACGTGCAAAGAAGAGTGGGAGACTGAATGAAACATGCAAGTGAGTCACAGCACGCACACATGAGCGTGCTACTTATAATGACAGGCTTTCAACATGAGTGTATAATGCATTCACTATTATTATCAGGGCTCCAGCGGCACAGGAACAGGGATACAGTTGCTCACATAGCAATCTGTGTGTTTGTCGAATGAGAGAAAAACAAGCGCAGCCTCATCTGTTGCTCTAGTTTACAGTTTCTAAAAGAGGCCTGGTTTGAACATTTATTTTGGAAAATCAGTGAAAAATACCAGGTACCGTCTCAAAACACAAAATAAGTGGGGGGAAAAGATGTTTATGCACAAGTTTTTGTTTTTGTGAAATAATAAGCAACTAAACTACATTTAGTCAGCTCATCAGGCAACAAAAGTTTTGTGTTTGTTCAAAACTGTTCAATGCTTTGCATGAACTGGCTGTTGGACAGAGGTGTGGAAACCAGCAGGTTAGGTCGTTTTGTTGGCTCGGACATGAGTACTGATCTTCACTTCGCGGATGATGCTGTGATCTCTGCAGAATTAATTGATACCCTGATGACAGCACTTGAGAAGCTGAGTGATGAATCAGTATTTGGGTTTGTGAAAGTCCTGGATCAAGAGATCTAGGCTTTCAGTGACTTGCTGGATTTGGCCACCAGAAGTGTATCTGTATAGAGTGACAGTGTTGGACTTGTAGAGCACTTACCCCGCCAGTGACACTCGTGGCAGGGTAAGGCTTTTCAGACTGAGAGATGCTTGGGAAGAGCTTATGAGAGATGGTAGATCTGCAAAAGAACCCAGATCCAAGTCCTTAGGATCCTGGTGCTTCTTGTCTTACTGTATGTTTGTGAGACTCTGAGGCTAACCAGGGACCTGAGGTGACTACTAGATGTTTCTTTGGAAGATCCATGGCTACTGTTGGAGTGATGTGAACAGTTACTTAGGGAGACTAAGATGAAGACTATCACTTGCATTGTGAGGGAGTGTGAGCTGTGACATTTGGGCCATGTGGTGCATTTCACTGTGCATGATCCAGCATGCAGCTACCTCAGTGCTGAGGACCCCAGTGGCTGGAAAGAGCCAAGGGGACGCCCACGCTTCACCTGATGACAGCAGATAGATGGCTACTGTTGAACTTGTTGCGGTTGCCATTCATGATCCAAAGTGGTTCCATAGTGTTGTGGATATGGTGACGCATAACACCAGCACATGCTCCCAGACTTGACCTGACCAGGTAGCCATTATTATCAGCCGTCTTTTGCTGTACAGTCTGACATATTTTACAAGTAGACCACCTCGCTTGTACAGCGCAAACCTCCGCCAACTCCAATTCCACAAATTTTACCTTGAAAAAAATGTTCAAGGTCAAAGTGCTGTTACAAGTGCCTTTTCATAAACTAAAGATGTGATCAAAAAGTTTTTTGTGGTGTTGTCAGTTTTTTTTTTTTTTTTTTTTTTACTTTTTCGGTTTCTGAATTCTTTTTCAGATCATTTCCACAGAACATCGGTTATCTCTGCTATAACAATTTGTCATTGCTTTTTGGCACTTGGTTCCCGACTGATAACTGAAAGATAAACAGGCATAAAACTGGAACCTCCATTTAATTTTGGTGGTGTAATGTAAATCCATAACAGAAAAATGAAAGTGATTGAGGCACGTTTAATTAAGCTATAATGTAAATTATATATTAAATGAGGTTTTCAATGTTAAATTTAAATGGCCACAAAATCTAATCGTGGATCAGATCAGGATCAAACTTTGTCAGCTGATAAAGGATCCCATCCTACATAACGCTCTCACATATGAAAGAAATTTTATCTTTTTTGACAGAGTTATGAATATTTTTAACATTCATTCAATGTTAAAGAAAGGGATTTTTCCAATATTCCAAGATTTTTCCAGACTTTGACCTTTGACCTATGACCTTGAAAATTTAATCAGTTCTTGCCTATCAGGATATGAATCTTCAGCAAAAATTTCATAATGATATATGTTCAAAGACAAGACAAACAAACAAACAGGGGTAAAAATATAACTTCCTCCAACTTCAGTGGCGGAGGCAATAATTTTCTGACAGAAATATATGTCTCAGCTGTGACATTTTAGCTCGCTGTCATGAATGCTTTAGAAAATAAATTCTCTGACAACTCAGACAAGACCTCAAATTTCACGTGTCTTCTTACATTCTATCTAAAAGCCAAAGTCAAAGGTCAGCTGCGGTAAGAAGTGCTATGTGCTTGTATTGCCAATATCTTCTTACGGGGGGTGTAAAGATTCAATCCAACAGCTCTCAGTTTAAGTTTCAACGGCTTAATGTTAATGTCAACTGTTACATTTCACAGATGATTGAATGCATTACAGAATCTCAGCTTGCTGTTGGTTTGATTTGACCTCATTAAATATACTTCCAAAAAAAAGCTAAAATGGCAAAGTTGTCCAAAATCACCATAAGGTTTATGCAGCAGGATTATAGGTAAGAAAGTGCTGGAAGCTACACTTTCACAGATATGTCCGTGCACTTCTGTTTTTCAGTTGAAGAAACACTAGATAAGTCAACACTTCCAACTGTTTATTGATGTATGGCTTTAATTGCATTTCCTACAGACAGTCAGGTACAGACTGGGGTTTGGGCGATTTTTGTAGCATCTTGCTAAAATAAGTTCTTTCTGGTGTGAAACAAATGGGCCCATATTATTTTCAATGCTCAAAAAACACGAGGAGAGATTTTATCTTCAATACAGCAGCATGGTGACATCACGGCAGCATAAAAGATTCTGAGACAACTGTAAGAATAAATAATTGTTCAGTTAGTCTATTTTTTGGACAGTTTCATGTTAGTTCTTGTGATGGGCTATTTACTGCTTCTTAAAGTTTATTAATGTTATGTCACTGGGTGACAACACAACACAAGTGAATGGTCATTATAAATTTTTGGGTTCAAAATTATGTGTGGGCAGACCATTGCCATCTTGTGGCATTACTTGGTTCATTTACAGTTTTTTTTTTTTATCATCCCACTGCTGTGATCATACACTTGCGTGGATTTGGGTTCTAGAAGAAAACAAAAAAATTCCTACTTTTCCTCTTGATTTACCATGACAAGCACACGTATTGGGCTTCATGCGTATGTTTAAAAATTCATCAAGTATTCTGCATTGACCATTTGTGGTTAAATGTTGGCGTTTAGAAACAGGGTATGAGGCAGATCCATCTGCACACATTTCAAAGACGTGTGTGTGTGCATATGAACCGTTTTGTATCTTTTTTTTGTACATACAATCCCACCCATTGTTTTGTAAATGACGCCCCAAGTGTTTGGAGACGTATGAAGAGGAGGTGTTTTGGGAATGAGGCACTCAAATGTTTCATCTCAGGTACATAACCATAGCGGATCACTGCTGCTTTTGCTCGTACAGTGAGGCTTTACAGACAGAATCATTTCCTTGCCAGAAAACCTCTCACTTCTGAGTTTGCCATGTTAACATCAATATGACAGTCCCTGGCACACCTGTGTCTTAAACAGAATAATATATATAATATAATAATTGATAAAACTCTACTTACTAATTAAACTTCGTAATACATTACATAATGACATGATGCATCATAAATGTATCATTGTAACACAGCAGCATATTGCATAAGAATTGCAGTGCACATTACAGGGCTTGTCCTTACTGTAGTCAACTCTGTGCAGCAAAGGAGGCGTACAGGAGTTGCACACAATAGGTTGGTCCCATCTGTGGGGCTCTGCATGAACCTGCCAGTGATCAACAGAGAGAAATATATATATATATATATATATATATATATATATATATATATATATATATATGTAAAAACCAGCCCTTATTATGCTTATTAATTCTTTTAACCCACGTGATTCTGTGAAGGGTCATGGGGAGCTGGAGCCTATCCCAGCAGTCATTGGATAGGTACACCATGAACAGGCCAACAGTCTCGCAGAGCTGACACGTTGACATACAAACTCATTCACACCTTTCTTGTTTACACCTACGTGCAATTTCAGAGTTTCCAAATCCCTAACCTGCATCCTTTTGCAAGTGGGAAGACGGTGGAGTCCCCTAGTCGAATATCCTTGCAGGGTACTCCCACAGTTTGATTTTAGTTCATGTGTACATCATAAGGGTCCACACTCTCTGCACTACGGCCACACAAAGTTAAGAGAGCAAATAATACACTGAGTGAGAGATGGCATTATTGTGTGTTTAAGCGGATACTAGCAAACTAGGAAATACAGTTATTGAGCAGAGAATTGACACTGTTTGCTCAGAGAGATAAGTGCAGGTGAGTCAGCACACCAAAACAACCTTTATCCAGATGTAGGAATTCACTACTGCCAAAATTATGTTATTAATTTATCTCATGCATTGAACTGAATCTACCAATGGGAACAATTTTTATGTGGTAAGCATTTTGAGTACTATAACAAAAAAGAAGGTGCTAAGGTGCACAGCTATCTTTCTTTTATTCACTTGCATTTTGCTGCTCCCATTCAGGGTTTCAACATCACAAGATTCAATCTCCACCTCAAATGAATTCTTGATGGAAATCCAGTGGACTCTGGAAAGAGGTCAGCATGTCATTATGTCTGCATTACTTGCAAATGTGTATTGTGTGTTTGCCTGCCTTTCTGTGTGCCCCTGTGGATATGTGCATGTCTCTCTGCCTGTAATAACATGTATGCAACACCATGCAATATGTGTCAGGATGTAATACAGTCACATCGTAGGATTTTGGAACACATTTGTGTTTCCGCAGTGTGGTCTCAAGCTGTGAACACACCCTAACGCAGTTGCAAAGTTTTAAGGAAATGCTGTTTCAATAAGAGCAGATTTTTAATGGCAAATTAAAATATGGGTAGATTTTGCTGTCAAATTGCTCAGTTACTCCATGCATTCTGAGAAACGGTGTGAGTTTCCTGGTAAATAAGCCATAATGCAGATTTGTAGCACATCTTCGTGTAGTGTATGACTAGCTCAAGTCACTAAATAGAACCCCTTTGCACCCTGCATCTTACTTGGCTCTTAGATTATGCGCCATGTGAATAGTGAAATGGAGTTTTTGTACCATACATAATCAAGACAGGGCCCATAATGTTAGAATGCATGATAGAATGGCCATAGTAGATGGCCACCCTGCTGAGTCTGGACTGCTCAAGGTTTCTTCCTGCACAATAACAAAATGCAGTTTAATTTTCCTTACCACTCTCACCACTGTGCTTTCTCATAGAGTGGGTAATATCTGACCTTATTTGCATGTTGCATTTTGAGGTGACTTGTGTTATGATTTGGTGCAATATAAATAAAATGAACTGAAATGGACTGTGTTCATTCAATAGTAGTTTCACAAATATTATTTATAGCTCATTAAAAAATGAACTGTTAGCTTGAATGATGGGCCTGACTCCATTGCAATGTTGACCAATGCCAGCATAATCCATTTGGTGGCTTGTGATATCTACGGCACAGTGGCTTAGTGGTTAGCACTGGTGCTTCAAAATAAGAAGGTCGTGGAATCACTTCCTGACCTTTCTGTATGGAGTTTGAATGTTCTCCCCGTGTCTGTGTGGGTTTTCTCTGGGCACTCTGGTTTCCTTCTACAATCAAAACATGCTTATTTAGGGTCTTGTCCTTTCTCTGCCCCAACCAAGGCAGCGTCTCTACATCTGGAGTTCGTGGAGTTCGTCTCACTGTTCCTAGTGGATTGTGTCTAACTGGTATTAGGATGGGTTAAATGCAGAAGACAAATTTTGTTGTATGTATATACCGTATGTACAATGACAATTGTACATATACATATATATATATATATATATATATATATATACATATATATATATATATATATATATATATATATATATATACAGTGGCTTGCAAAAGTATTCAACCCCTTGGTATTTCACACATTTTAATTTGTTTATGACATTTCAAATACAAAAAGTAAACCAGGCTTCTGAATATAAAAATTTCGAAAATGATCTTCCTTAAACTTAAACTGAAAGTAAATCCCTACAATCTGACATAAATTAATTAAAAATATAAAAGCCAAGATGATGGGTTGCATAAGTAATGGGCCCCTTTGGTATAATACCTGTAAATAATCAGTTTTATTGACAGTTTTCTTCAGACAAGTCAGGGGATGGATACACGAACATTTCCAAGTCACTGAATATGTCTTGGACTTCATTTACATCAGTTATGAAGAAATATCAATCAATCAATCAATTTTATTTATACAGCGCCAAATCACAACAAACAGTTGCCCCAAGGCGCTTTATATTGTAAGGCAAGGCCATACAATAATTACGTAAAAACCCCAACAGTCAAAACGACCCCCTGTGAGCAAGCACTTGGCGACAGTGGGAAGGAAAAACTCCTTTTTAACAGGAAGAAACCTCCAGCAGAACCAGGCTCAGGGAGGGGCAGTCTTCTGCTGGGACTGGTTGGGGCTGAGGGAGAGAACCAGGAAAAAGACATGCTGTGGAGGGGAGCAGAGATCAATCACTAATGATTAAATGCAGAGTGGTGCATACAGAGCAAAAAGAGAAAGAAACACTCAGTGCATCATGGGAACCCCCCAGCAGTCTAAGTCTATAGCAGCATAACTAAGGGATGGTTCAGGGTCACCTGATCCAGCCCTAACTATAAGCTTTAGCAAAAAGGAAAGTTTTAAGCCTAATCTTAAAAGTAGAGAGGGTGTCTGAATTGGGAGCTGGTTCCACAGGAGAGGAGCCTGAAAGCTGAAGGCTCTGCCTCCCATTCTACTCTTACAAACCCTAGGAACTACAAGTAAGCCTGCAGTCTGAGAGCGAAGCACTCTATTGGGGTGATATGGTACTATGAGGTCCCTAAGATAAGATGGGACCTGATTATTCAAAACCTTATAAGTAAGAAGAAGAATTTTAAATTCTATTCTAGAATTAACAGGAAGCCAATGAAGAGAGGCCAATATGGGTGAGATATGCTCTCTCCTTCTAGTCCCCGTTAGTACTCTAGCTGCAGCATTTTGAATTAACTGAAGGCTTTTCAGGGAACTTTTAGGACAACCTGATAATAATGAATTACAATAGTCCAGCCTAGAGGAAATAAATGCATGAATTAGTTTTTCAGCATCACTCTGAGACAAGACCTTTCTAATTTTAGAGATATTGCATAAATGCAAAAAAGCAGTCCTACATATTTGTTTAATATGCGCTTTGAATGACATACCCTGATCAAAAATGACTCCAAGATTTCTCACAGTATTACTACAGGTCAGGGTAATGCCATCCAGAGTAAGGATCTGGACACCATGTTTCTAAGATTTGTGGGGCCAAGTACAATAACTTCAGTTTTATCTGAGTTTAAAAGCAGGGAATTAGAGGTCATCCATGTCTTTATGTCTGTAAGACAATCCTGCAGTTTAGCTAATTGGTGTGTGTCCTCTGGCTTCATGGATAGATAAAGCTGGGTATCATCTGCGTAACAATGAAAATTTAAGCAATGCCGTCTAATAATACTGCCTAAGGGAAGCATGTATAAAGTGAATAAAATTGGTCCTAGCACAGAACCTTGTGGAACTCCATAATTAACCTTAGTCTGTGAAGAAGATTCCCCATTTACATGAACAAATTGTAATCTATTAGATAAATATGATTCAAACCACCGCAGCGCGGTGCCTTTAATACCTATGGCATGCTCTAATCTCTGTAATAAATTTTTATGGTCAACAATATCAAAAGCAGCACTGAGGTCTAACAGAACAAGCACAGAGATGAGTCCACTGTCTGAGGCCATAAGAAGATCATTTGTAACCTTCACTAATGCTGTTTCTGTACTATGATAAATTCTAAAACCTGACTGAAACTCTTCAAATAGACCATTCCTCTGCAGATGATCAGTTAGCTGTTTTACAACTACCCTTTCAAGAATTTTTGAGAGAAAAGGAAGGTTGGAGATTGGCCTATAATTAGCTAAGATAGCTGGGTCAAGTGATGGCTTTTTAAGTAATGGTTTAATTACTGCCACCTTAAAAGCCTGTGGTACATAGCCAACTAATAAAGATAGATTGATCATATTTAAGATCGAAGCATTAAATAATGGTAGGGCTTCCTTGAGCAGCCTGGTAGGAATGGGGTCTAACAGACATGTTGATGGTTTGGATGAAGTAACTAATGAAAATAACTCAGACAGAACAATCGGAGAGAAAGAGTCTAACCAAATACTGGCATCACTGAAAGCAGCCAAAGAGAACGATACGTCTTTGGGATGGTTATGAGTAATTTTTTCTCTAATAGTTAAAATTTTATTAGCAAAGAAAGTCATGAAGTCATTACTAGTTAAACTTAAAGGAATACACAGCTCAATAGAGCTCTGACTCTTTGTCAGCCTGGCTACAGTGCTGAAAAGAAACCTGGGGTTGTTCTTATTTTCTTCAATTAGTGATGAGTAGTAAGATGTCCTAGCTTTACGGAGGGCTTTGTTTTATAGAGCAACAGACTCTTTTTCCAGGCTAAGTGAAGATCTTCTAAATTAGTGAGACACCATTTCCTCTCCAACTTACGGGTTATCTGCTTTAAGCTGCGAGTTTGTGAGTTATACCACGGAGTCAGGCACTTCTGATTTAAAGCTCTCTTTTTCAGAGGAGCTACAGCATCCAAAGTTGTCTTCAATGAGGATGTAAAACTATTGACGAGATACTCTATCTCACTTACAGAGTTTAGGTAGCTACTCTGCACTGTGTTGGTATATGGCATTAGAGAACATAAAGAAGGAATCATATCCTTAAACCTAGTTACAGCGCTTTCTGAAAGCCTTCTAGTGTAATGAAACTTATTCCCCACTGCTGGGTAGTCCATCAGAGTAAATGTAAATGTTATTAAGAAATGATCAGACAGAAGGGAGTTTTCAGGGAATACTGTTAAGTCTTCAATTTCCATACCATAAGTCAGAACAAGATCTAAGATATGATTAAAGTGGTGGGTGGACTCATTTACATTTTGAGCAAAGCCAATTGAGTCTAATAATAGATTAAATGCAGTGTTGAGGCTGTCATTCTCAGCATCTGTGTGGATGTTAAAATCGCCCACTATAATTATCTTATCTGAGCTAAGCACTAAGTCAGACAAAAGGTCTGAAAATTCACAGAGAAACTCACAGTAACGACCAGGTGGACGATAGATAATAACAAATAAAACTGGGTTCTGGGACTTCCAATTTGGATGGACAAGACTAAGAGTCAAGCTTTCAAATGAATTAAAGCTCTGTCTGGGTTTTTGATTAATTAATAAGCTGGAATGGAAGATTGCTGCTAATCCTCCACCTCGGCCCGTGCTACGAGCATTCTGGCAGTTAGTGTGACTCGGGGGTGTTGACTCATTTAAACTAACATATTCATCCTGCTGTAACCAGGTTTCTGTAAGGCAGAATAAATCAATATGTTGATCAATTATTATATCATTTACTAACAGGGACTTAGAAGAGAGAGACTTAATGTTTAATAGACCACATTTAACTGTTTTAGTCTGTGGTGCAGTTGAAGGTGCTACATTATTTTTTCTTTTTGAATTTTTATGCTTAAATAGATTTTTGCTGGTTATTGGTGGTCTGGGAGCAGGCACCGTCTCTACAGGGATGGGGTAATGAGGGGATGGCAGGGGGAGAGAAGCTGCAGAGAGGTGTGTAAGACTACAACTCTGCTTCTTGGTCCCAACCCTGGATAGTCACGGTTTGGAGGATTTAAGAAAATTGGCCAGATTTCTAGAAATGAGAGCTGCTCCATCCAAAGTGGGATGGATGCCGTCTCTCCTAACAAGACCAGGTTTTCCCCAGAAGCTTTGCCAATTATCTATGAAGCCCACCTCATTTTTTTGGACCCCACTCAGACAGACAGCAATTCAAGGAGAACATGCGGCTAAACATGTCACTCCCGGTCCGATTGGGGAGGGGCCCAGAGAAAACTACAGAGTCCGACATTGTTTTTGCAAAGTTACACACCGATTCAATGTTAATTTTAGTGACCTCTGATTGGCGTAACCGGGTGTCATTAGTGCCGACGTGAATTACAATCTTACCAAATTTACGCTTAGCCTTAGCCAGCAGTTTCAAATTTCCTTCGATGTCACCTGCTCTGGCCCCCGGAAGACAACTGACTATGGTTGCTGGTGTCGCTAACTTCACATTTCTCAAAACAGAGTCGCCAATAACCAGAGTTTGTTCCTCGGCGGGTGTGTCGTCGAGTGGGGAAAAATGGTTAGAAATGTGAACGGGTTGGCGGTGTACACGGGGCTTCTGTTTAGAACTATGCTTCCTCCTCACAGTCACCCAGTCGGCCTGCTTTCCCGGCTGTTCGGGATCTGCCAGAGGGAAACTAACGGCGGCTAAGCTACCTTGGTCCGCACCGACTACAGGGGCCTGGCTAGCTGTAGAATTTTCCACGGTGCGGAGCCGAGTCTCCAATTCGCCCAGCCTGGCCTCCAAAGCTACGAATAAGCTACACTTATTACAAGTACCATTACTGCTAAAGGAGGCCGAGGAATAACTAAACATTTCACACCCAGAGCAGAAAAGTGCAGGAAAGACAGGAGAAGCCGCCATGCTAAACCGGCTAAGAGCTAGTAGCTGCGCTAAGCTAGCGGATTCCTAAAAACACACAAAGTGAATAATGTGTAAATAATTTAGAGGTGATTCAGCAGAGGGAGTGCTTTAGTTAAGGCACGTGAAGATTACACTGTGAAACAAATCATTATCTAGGTAACTAGATCAATCTAACTGCGGAGATTAAACAGTTAACAGATACAGAAAAACACCGCTGTGCTCCGGAACAGGAAGTGATACAATACCGCAGTGAGAGCCAACCACCAGTAGAGGCAAAGTATGTACAAACAGTACATACGTAAATACAAACAGTATTGTACTGTAATAGTACAGTACAATAACAGTATTGTACGTAAATACAAACAGTATGGCACTCTATGGTAAATCTGTGTGGAGTAGACAGTTCTGAAAAACTAAGTGACTGTGCAAGAAGGAGAAGAGTGAGGAAAGCCGCCAAGACACCCAGACAACCCAGAAGAAGTCATAGGCTTATGTGGCTGTGATTGAAGAAATTGTGCACAGTGCAAGTTTTGGATTTTATATCCCCAGTTATGCAGCTTCATGATGAAGTGGTATAGAGGAGGATTTTCTTAAAAAGAAGACCTGAAAGTTCACCTACAATTTGCCAGAAGGTATGAGGTCTGTTAGAAAAGTATCCGACCTTTTTATTTTTTTCAAAAACTATATGGATTTGAATCATGTGCATCACATCAGCCAAGCTTGAACCATCGTGCGCATGCGTGAGTTTTTTCACGCCTGTCGGTTGCGTCTTTCGCCTGTGGGCAGGCTTTGAGTGAGCACTGGTCCAGCCCCCTCGTTGGATTTTCATTGTCAGGGAAATGGCTGAGCAACTGCCGCTTTGCTCCATGAAAATTTCTTCAGAAACTGTGTGAGACAGCCAGGTGGAAACCATTTGGAAAATTCAAATGGCTTTCGGTGAAGATTCTATCAGCGTCACACAGATTAAGGAGGATTACAACCGGATTAATGACGGCCCACAGTGGCGGAGAGCACACCACGCTTCGAGCGGCCACCGACAGGCGGAAACGACCAGATCATTTCCAAAGTGAAGGCTGTGTTGATCTGGGACATCGTGTGACTACCAGAGAAATTGCAGAAAATGTGGACATCAGCACTTTTGCGGCACATTCCACTGTTACAGGAGATTTTGTAATGAAAGACGTGCGGAGGAATTTGCGCGTCGGGACGGAGCCGCTCATGGTGCACAACAAAAAACAGCTCCGTGTTGGAAACCATTCGGAAGATTCAGACGGCTTTCGGTGGTTTTCAGTCAAGTGAGTATCCAAGAAATTGTGTAACAGCTGGGCATGTCACAACTTGTCCTGTGAGACTTCTAACACGGAGCTGTTTTTTGTTGTGCGCCATGAGCGGCTCCGTCCCGACGCGCGAATTCCTCCGCACGTCTTTCATTACAAAATCTCCTGTAACAGTGGAATGTGCCACAAACTGCTGATGTCCACATTTTCTGCGATTTCTCTGGTAGTCACACGATGTCCCGGACCAACACAGCCTTCACTTTGGAAATGATCTGGTCGTTTCAGCCTGTCGATGGCCGCTCGAAGCGTGCGTGCCCTCCGCTGCTGTGGGCCGTCATTAATCCGGTTGTAATCCTCCTTAATTTGTGTGACGCCGATAGAATCTTCACCGAAAGCCATCTGAATTTTCCAAATGGTTTCCACCTGGCTGTCTCACACAGTTTCTGAAAACATTTTCATGGATCAAAGCGGCAGTCGCTCAGCCATTTCCCTGACAATGAAAATCCGACAAGGGGGCTGGACCAGTGCTCACTCAAAGCCTGCCCACAGGTGAATGACGCAACCGACAGGCGTGAAAAAACTCACGCATGCGCACCAAGGTTCAAGCTTGGCTGATGCAAGCGCACGTGATTCAAATCCATATAGTTTTTGAATAAAATAAAAAGGTCGGAAACTTTTCTAACAGACCTCGTACATCTGAGATGCTAGCCTAGATTTGATGTTTTAGTGAAAGACGACCCTCGTCTATACCACTTCATCATGAAGCTGTATAATTGGAGATACAAAACGCAGATTTTGCACTGTGCACAATTTCTTCAATCACAGCCACAGAAGCCTAAAACTTTTTCTGGGTTGTCTGGGGGTCTTGGTGGCTTTCCTCACTGTTCTCCTTCTTGCACAGTCACTCAGATTTGAGAACTGTCTACTCCACACAGATTTATCATAGAGTGCCATATTGTTTGTATTTCTTCATAACTGATGTAAATAAAGTTCAAGACATATTCAGTGACTTAGAAATGTTCATGTATCCATCCCCTGACTTGTCTGAAAAAAACTGGCAATTAAACTTATTATTTACAGGTATTATATCAAAGGGGCTGATTACTTATGCAACCCATCATCTTGGCTTTTATATTTTTAATTAATTTATATCAAGTTGTAGAGATTTGTTTTCAGTTTGGGTCTAAAGAAGATAATTTTAGATTTTTTTATATTGAGAAGCCTGACTTACTTTATGTATTTGAAACGCTATAAACAAATTAAAATGAGTGAAATACCAAGGGGCTGAATACTTTTGCAAGCCACTGTATACATTCATATCTTCTTAACCTGCTCCCAGTGAGCTACATAGGAGTTGGGCTACCAAGATGTAGACCTACATTTGTCAGTGTCCTTGGACAGAACACTTGATATGCATTACCCCAGTCCACCCAGCTGTAAATGGGTACCAGCCTTGGCTGATGAAGTAACCTGTGATGGACTGGCATCCCATCCAAAAGGGGAAAGTCGTAGACTCTCATCAACTTCATGCTGCAGAATTTGAACATAAGTACTGCCGGCAGCAATGGGCCCCCCATTATTTCCAAATGCAGTATCACAAGACAACAGACATACTTCAGTGAATATCTTGTAATTTATCTATTAAAGTCACCAAGCCAACACTAAATCAACAGAATGCCATGGTGCAAGTTCAGCATACGGGTGTGCCTTTTTGTAAAGTCTGAATTAAAATTTATTGAATTATTTTTAAACATGGAGAGCTGTGTGATGCTTGTCATTGTCACAGAAGAGTGGACACAGACAGTCCCTTCAAACCACAGCTCATCTTTTTTCCAAGAATAGAAACTCTCCACAAACACAAAAAGACTATGTGATGAGACGCTTCCATATCTGATGCAAGAGGAAAAGTTAAGAAGTGCAAGAATTCTCATTTTCACTGCAGCTCCAGACTTCGGTGCTGAAACTTATTTCTGTAACTCATTAGTGCCAGCCGAGTTACCGTCAGCCCCCTCATTGTCATAAAGCTGTCGTTAAGGATGCTTTTAAATGAAGATGACATTTCAGTTCAGAAATAAATCGATTTAAATCAACAAAATGACTCTACACAGACATATGGGTACACATACTATCAACTCAAATGTACCCACTGAACTGTTGAAAACCCACTCAACCTCCCTCCCCCTCCTCTTTACGAAAGTACTGGCTCCTCAGTTCCTGCACTCAACCATCTGTGACACTGAACCTCACGACCTCGTGTAAATTAGCGTAAAACATTTGAGTGAAACTTCCCCTCAGAGGATCAGTTGTCAGTAGACAGAGCTGAGCTTTGAGATGCTTCCATTCACACGAGCACGTTTGAAGCATTTGTTCGGCTACATCAAAACCAAAATTAAGTTTCCATTGCGTGACACAACCTCTTTGCAAAAGTATTTAATTTCTTCTTCTTGCCTTCTCAAAACACAATTTTGACATATTATACAGTGCATCTGAAAAGTATTCACAGCACTTCACTTTTTCCACATTTTGTTATGTTACAGCCTTATTCCAAAATGGAGAAAATACAAATTTTCCTTCAAAATTCTACTGACAACACCCCATAATGTTAACATCAAAAACTTTTTTTTTTAAGTTTTGCAAATTTATGAAAAATAAAAAACTAAGAAATCACATGTACATACGTATTCACACCCTTTGCTCAATACTTTGTTGATGCACCTTTGGCAGCAATTACAGCCTCAAGTCTTCCTGAATATGACGCCACAAGCTTGGTGCACCCATCTTTGGGAAATTTTTCCCATTCCTCTTTGTAGCATCTCTCATGCTCCATCAGGTTGGATGGGGAGCGTCAGTGCACAGCCATTTTCAGATCTCTCCAGAGATGTTCAGTCAGATTTAGGTCTGGACTCTGGCTTGACCACTCAAGTACATTCACAGAGTTGTCCTGAAGCCACTCCTTTTATATCTTGCCTGTGCGCTTAGGGTCATTATCCTGCTGAAAGATCAACTGTCGCCCCAGTCTGAGGTCAAGAGCACTCTGGAGCAGGTTTTCATCCAGGATGTCTCTGTACATTGCCCTCATCTTTCCCTCAATCCTGACTAGTCTCCCAGTTCCTGCCACTGAAAACATCCCCACAGCATGATGCTGCCACCACCATGCTTCACTGTAGGAATGGTACCTGGTTTCTTCCAAACATGACACCTGGCATTCATACTGAAGAATTCAATCTTTGTCTCATCAGACCAGAGAATTTTGTTCCTCATGGTCTGAGAGTCTTTCAGGTGCCTTTTGGCAAACACCAGGTGGGCTGCCATGTGCCTTTTACTAAGGAGTGGCTTCCATCTGGCCACTCTACCATACAGACCTGAATGGTGGATTGGTGCAAAGATGAAAGGCTCTCCTCTCTCCACAGAGGAATGCTGGAGCTCTGGCAGAGTGACCATTGGGTTGATGGTCACCTCCTTGACTAAGGCCCTTCTCCTCTGATTGCTCAGTTTTGATGGGCAGCCAGCTCTAGGAAGAGTCCTGGTGGATCTGAACCATTTATGGATGATGGAGGCCACTGTGCTCATTGAGACCTTCAAAGCAGCAGGAATATTTCTGTACTCTTCCCCAGATTTGTGCCTGGTGACAATCCTGTCTCTGAGGTCTACAGACAATTCCTTTGACTTCATGCTTAGTTTGTGCTCTGACATGCACTGTCAACTGTGGGACCTTATATGTAGACAGGTGTGTGCCTTTCCAAATCATGTCCAATCAACTGAATTTACCCCAGGTGGACTCCAGTTAAGCTGTAGAAACATCTGAAGGATGATCAATGGAAACAGGACGCACCTGAGCTCAATTTTGAAAAAAGAAAAACAAACAAAAAACGAAAACAACTTTTTCACATCATCATTATGGGGTATTGTGCGTAGAATACTGAGGGAAAAAATTAATTTCATCCATTTTGGAATAAGGCTGTAACATAACAAAATGTAGAAAAAGTGAAGTGCTGTGAATACGTACATTCCAGATGCACTGTAACTGAGACCTTTTTAAAAAAACTTAATGCACTATTCTAGTTAATAGATATTTATTTGCACACATCTCATGAGTTTGAGAAACACCAATTTATAAAATAAGGGTCACTATAAAACAATAATAAAGATGGGCTTAATTGTGGATTACTTACACTAATTTAGTCTTAAATCGTGACTCATATGCTTAAATATGAATGAGAATTTGATGTTTTGGGGAAAGAAGACACTCAGCAGCTGTGCAGCTTACAGACATCCACAATTTAGAGCTACATAAATGGCAGTAATGCTGAATGTTTCTGACCGCCTTGGTTTGCAGCTGTACATAATTAGCTTGTGATCATTAAAATGTTTAGCCAGAATCCCGCTGAGCCAAGTACCAGTGGATGCTGCTAGGATTCAGACCTTGAATTCAGGAAGTTAATGGGCCGTGGGGGAGGATGGTGCTAAAACTGGACAGCACAGTTTAATCCTGACTGTGACATTTGTGCCCAAAGTCCACAGAAACCCAAACCGCTCACCCTCCACCTCTAATCTTCAGACTTTTGGCAGATTCATGCATTTGACCTACTTAGTGTCTCAAGAGAGGTGGAGGAGTGAATGTGCAACTGGTGCTTTCCAGCAAACCTGGAATTTTCCATATTGTACATGCTCATTTAGCAGGCTGAGAGGCTGTGCACATTAAGGAGAATGGCAGGAACATTTTTGGCACGCAACCTACTACAAAGGAAATTTCCCAGCATTACTTAGTGGCATGTTGGCATTATACCACCACAGCAGGGTCATGTCCTTTAAGAAATAAAAATAACTGCTAATCATGAATGACAGCCCTTTGTATGGTCTCCTTTTCTTCCCTGCTAGACATGGTGAAGACGATTTGCTGAAGTTCAAACCGAGCACCAGAATGGGGAAGAAAGGGGATTTAAATGATTTTGAATGTGGCACGGTTGTTGGTGCCAGATGGGCTGGTGTCAGTATTTCAGAAACTGCTGATCTACTGAGATGTTCACACACAACCATCTCTGGGGTTTACAGAAGAATGGTCAGAAAAAGAGAAGATATCCAGTGAGCGACAGCTGTGTGGACGAAAATGCCTTGTTGATGTCAGAGGTCATAAGAGAATGGGAAGACTGGTTGAATGGGTGCCTACGTGATGCTATCATGTCAATACAGACAAACATCTCCGAGGAGTGTTTCCAACACGTTGTTGAATCAATGCCACGAAAAATTAAGGCAGTTCTGAAGGCAAAAGGGTGTCCAACCCGGTACTAGCAAGATGGACCTAATACAGTAGCTGGTGAGTGTACATCCATTCCTGCATTTAAGGCCTGCAACACATTCCAAAAGAAAGTGGGACCCTAAGGGTTTACTAATTTTTAATGTTGCCATTCCTTCTCACAACACTTAAAAGATATTTTGGCATTGAGGATACCAAGCATTGAGGCATTTCAAATGTTATTTTGTACCATTCTTGTTGTATGGCTGGGGGGCCTGGCTGCCTTTTTGTTTCTGTCTTTTGTTTTTCCTTCCAGGTGGCTTGCATTTGGGACTGAGTGGCTGTGTTGCTGAGGTTATCAGGACCTCACCCTGATCACCTGCGGCTCGTCAGGACTCACAGCTGTGGTGCATCTATATGGATTGGAACATGGTGGCATTTAAGACTGGAGTATACAGTGTGTATTTGCCAGAGACTCGACCTTGTGACCAGACGGGTGAGATCGTTGTCTCGGGAGCCATCTCATCATCAGTGGATGCAGAGAACGTCCAGGGTTTGATGCACGGTCTGTGAAAGAGGAGGGGGTGAGGTCTCACGCTCGTCAGCACACTTCCTGAGGTACGTTAGATTTTGTGACTAACGTTTATACAGTCAGTAAATGTGGTGTCCCTCACACCTTATTATATTGAGCTGTACGTTAGTCATGTATCGGCTTCCACTGCAGTGGAGTTTTGTGAACTGGATGTTCCATGCCTGCAGGTTGGGAAGCTGATTAGTAATTAAGCCAGGAAGTGTTTGCTGTTTATGTACACCTTTGAGTGGTCTCTCTGTGTGTAGAGTGTGGACTCACATAATATGGTTCCTTCTTTCACAGACTCGGTTTGTTGCGGCCACCTGGGGGGTGTCGGCGGGGTCCTTGGGTCCGAACGGCTTCTGGCTCCGGACCGTTAGCGCTGCTGGGAGCGCACCGTATCACCACCACGCCAGACCGCACACTCTTTTGTTGTTTTGTATCACATCACTGTTATGTATTAAATTCAGTTAGCCTTTGTACCGTGCTCTGCTTATTTCATACTGGGTCCTTCAAACGCTGGTCGGTTCTCCGAGCTGCGTCCGACACATAACAGTAGTCTCTGGCCAAACATCACGGACCCAGCGGTAGCAGAGACGGTAACGCGTCGGGAAGGCGGCAGCAGACGTTCAGTAGTTATCCGGATCAGTTGCGGGTGCTCTCCGCCCGGATGGTGCGTGTTTGAGACCCATTACTGAATACTGATTTGTGCTCTCTTGCAGCCATGTTCCTGTGTTTGTGTCTTATCCGTGGGTCGTGGTGGAGTGTGACTGGCGACGGCTTCGCGTCACGCTCCGACCGGATAAGAGGTTTAAACGGGTGCTGCAAGAGTGTGTCTGTAACGGGTGCACGCGCACGGCGGAGCTCTGTGGCACAGGTCGCTGAGCTTCCTGTGTTACAGTTGTAGCCCCGTTTCCCCGGATAAAGATAACTACTGCGTCTGTTGTATCAGCTCCGGCGTTATTTAGTTGAGCACATTTTGGTTGTGTGTTGCACTCAGCTGCGCACGGAGATGCAGCTCGTTTGTTTTTTGTCACCAAAAGGGGTTTTTTCATTGTTAGCACTTTGGCTCCCTCTTTTGGTGACTTAGTCACATTACCGTTAAGCTCTTAAATTAGAACAGGTGTGTTCGACTTGTTTGAGCTTAACGGTATACGTCACTGATTTGTTTTGTGTTAGTTCATTTCGTGTGGGTGTTTTTTGAGTTGGTTTTTGTGTGGGATTTATTTTTTTTTCCACTGTTTGTGTCTGGGGTTGTAACCCTGCAGCCTGTCTAAGAAGATAAAAAAAAAAAAAGGACCCAAACAACTATATGTTGGTCTGTTAGTCTTTCTTTTTATTTCTTTTTGTTTCACCTCCCCAGGGTTTGATGGGACGGTCCCCTGGGGGGTGATGGGGTGGTACTTGGGTTTTTTTTTTTCTTTTTTTTTTTGTTTGTTTGTGTTATGCCCTCTCTTCTCCTCTGACTCCAGCCGGGTGAGCCATAGTGTCGGCGTTGCTGGAGGGGTGCAGTTTGGTTGTGCTGGGCATTTCCCAGGTAGCCTCTGCACCCGGGAAGGGGGGGGGGGGGTTTGGGGTATTTTCTTTTTCTTCCCTCTCTTCTCCTCTGGCTCCAGCCGGGTGAGCTGTAGTGTCAGCGTTGCTGGAGTGGTGCAGTGTGGTTATACTGGGCGTTTCCCGGGTAACCTCTGCACCTGGGGGGGGGGGGGGGGGTTTGATTCCCTGTTCCACCTCCGGCTTCAGCACGCCTTTGGCCGTCTGCCATCGGCGTGGCTGAGGTTTGGGGCAGTGGGATATACCCGCAGCTAGTGGCTGGTGTAGAAGTCGGAGGAGTGGCGCCGTTTTGTGCTGTTTGCCATAACCGCTGTTCCACTCCTCCCGGTTGGCTTCTGGGGTATAGTCACGGTTGGTGACACTGGACGTGCTTCCAGTTTCCACTGCGCCAAGGGGGTGGGGTTGGGGTTGTTTTGTTTGTATGTTTTTTTTTTTCCTCTCTTCTTGTTTTTCCCCCCAGTTTCCGCCCTCAGGGTTTGACTGTAGTGTCCTCTGGGGGGGAAGGGCTGTGGGTCCATCTAGCCATAGACGGCCGGGGCTGGGTCCATTGGTCATGAGGGGAGGCGTCTCCTGGGGTTGACGAGTGGTCCTCTGGGAGGCGCTGGGAGTCCCCGTGGGTGACTTTGGATCCCAGAGGGACCTCGGCTGTGGTTATTACTCCTGGAGCTGGCGGGAAGTCCTCTGGGGGGTGTTGGTCCCTACATGTCGTTTGGGGGGGGGGGGGGGGGGTGTTTTAGCACTTTTATTTGTAAGCTTAAGTTTGGGGTTTTTCTTTTCTCCTCTTCCCGGGGTTTGATGGGACGGTCCCCTGGGGAGGGGGGGTGTTTTGGTTGTTTGTGTTTGTCTTTTTTGTTTTATGACTAAAGACCGAACATGGTTGGATAAAGGCTGACCGCACAGGTTTAAGAACTCCTGGCCACACCTGTGCTAAGTGACTGACTGAAACAAAGGCAAGGATGCAGCCAGAGGAGAGGACATCAACCATTCTGTTGGAAGACGAATGCAGATGCGGTTTCCAGCCATGGTCCCTGGAGGGGGGTGTTTCTCCTGGGCCAGGTTTGTGTGGTCGCCGGGAGGCTTCCCGTGAGGGTGGGGTACTGTTGTATGGCTGGGGGGCCTGGCTGCCTTTTTGTTTCTGTCTTTTGTTTTTCCTTCCAGGTGGCTTGCATTTGGGACTGAGTGGCTGTGTTGCTGAGGTTATCAGGACCTCACCCTGATCACCTGCGGCTCGTCAGGACTCACAGCTGTGGTGCATCTATATGGATTGGAACATGGTGGCATTTAAGACTGGAGTATACAGTGTGTATTTGCCAGAGACTCGACCTTGTGACCAGACGGGTGAGATCGTCGTCTCGGGAGCCATCTCATCATCAGTGGATGCAGAGAACGTCCAGGGTTTGATGCACGGTCTGTGAAAGAGGAGGGGGTGAGGTCTCACGCTTGTCAGCACACTTCCTGAGGTACGTTAGATTTTGTGACTAATGTTTATACAGTCAGTAAATGTGGTGTCCCTCACACCTTATTATATTGAGCTGTACGTTAGTCATGTATCGGCTTCCACTGCAGTGGAGTTTTGTGAACTGGATGTTCCATGCCTGCAGGTTGGGAAGCTGATTAGTAATTAAGCCAGGAAGTGTTTGCTGTTTATGTACACCTTTGAGTGGTCTCTCTGTGTGTAGAGTGTGGACTCACATAATGGTTCCTTCTTTCACAGACTCGGTTTGTTGCGGCCACCTGGGGGGTGTCGGCGGGGTCCTTGGGTCCGAACGGCTTCTGGCTCCGGACCGTTAGCGCTGCTGGGAGCGCACCATATCACCACCACGCCAGACCGCACACTCTTTTGTTGTTTTGT
Source organism: Thalassophryne amazonica (assembly GCF_902500255.1). NCBI lineage: Eukaryota > Metazoa > Chordata > Actinopteri > Batrachoidiformes > Batrachoididae > Thalassophryne > Thalassophryne amazonica. Next base: position 61,400,936 of record NC_047110.1, read on the forward strand.
ATCACATCACTGTTATGTATTAAATTCAGTTAGCCTTTGTACCGTGCTCTGCTTATTTCATACTGGGTCCTTCAAACGCTGGTCGGTTCTCCGAGCTGCGTCCGACACATAACAATTCTTTCTGCAAACAAGGTGTGCTGAGGTATGTAACAGTATGGGGTTGTCGTTGCATTTTTCATTTCAAAATTCTCCACACATTCTCTATTGTGGACAGATCTGGAATGCGGGCAGGCCAGTCCAATATCCAAACCCTCTTCTACTACAGCTATGCCCTATTACTGTGTGCAGAATGTGGTTTTGCATTGTTTTTTTTAAAGATGTATAGCCTTCTCTTGTAAAAGATGCCATCTTAAAGGCCATATACGTTGCTCTAAAATGTCAATGCAACAACAACAACAACTTTTGTGCATTAATGCTGCTGTCACTGAAGTCTAAATTACCTTTGAGAAGGGAACGGACCCAACCCCATACCATGACAGACCCTGGCTTTTGGACTTGTTGCTTATAACAGTCTGGATTGTCCTTTTCATCTTTGGTCTGGAGCAAACTGCATCCATTTCTTCCAAAAAGATCTGGAATTCAGATTCGTCTGACCACAATACACATTTCCACTGTGTGTTGGCCCAACCCAGATACTTCCATGTCCAGAGAAGTCGACGCAACTTCTGGACAAGGTTAACATGAAGCTTCTTTTTTTTCACAGTAAAGTTTTAACTGCCATAGTGCTTACAAAGCTTTCCCAAAGTAGTCCCTTGTCCATGTGGTTATATCAACTATTGATTAATGGTGGTTCTTGATACAGTGCCATCTGAGAGGTCAGAGATCACAGGTGTTCAGCTCAGGCTTGCACCCTTGCCCTTTACGCACTGAAATCCCCCAAATCCTTGAATCAGTTAATGATATTATTATTATTTGAAATAACTCTGAACCAAATAGAGCTACAATGATGATTTCAAGTAAATGTGGCCCAGCAAACAGACTACTATATGGTGTGACATCATCATATGCTGTCATGTGACAATATACAATCCAAAAACAGCATTTTCTCAGTAACCCTGAAATTAGAAGAGCTAAAAGGATGATCAAGAGTTCATATAAGTCAGAAAATAGTATGTCATATTATAATATATATGTGATGTCATAATTATGGCATCATACGACATCAAGTGACCAACAAGTTTTGTCATGATACGTACAAACTTATAACTATCCATTAACTTTACTAATTTCTTGTGAATGTAATTTGCTGTGATCAACTCCATAATCATTTTTGAGGTCTGCAACAGTTTGCAATATTTGGCAACACGTGTATGGGGAGTTGCTGCGGGGGCGAGACTGTGAATTCTCTGAAAGTTTGTTTCAGATGTAAAAACTCACAGCACCACCAGGTTGATGTTATGCAAGCTTTTATCTGGACACATTTTCAAACACCAATTAAGTTGCATGTTAAAAGAGCAAGAACTCCATTAACCTATTATATGAGGAAAAATGTGCTGTCCTTTGCACGAACGTGCACAATGTGTGCAACAAAAACGGCAAAGCGAATAAGACTGGGGACAGCACAAAGCCAGTGATGGATGAGGTGACTGAAAGGTTAGAAAAAGAATTTGGAAAACGTGTGCAAATACATCACTGCACAGTCAGGGGCAGGAAATGGAGAGATATAGTGGAGGTAGAGGGATAGTGTTTGTGTGTGACAGGAAGAAAAGGTTGGGACAGATGACAGGGAGAATTCTGGGTGCAGAGCAGTGTGAGTCACGTGTAAAGCTCAGAGCAGCACTGAGTGTTCTGTGGACACAGCAGCAACTCCAAGCGTCAATCCCTCAGCTCCCTCACGCTTCTTCCACATGCACTCTGTGCAGCGAGCACATTTTGACACCTGTCCTCCCCCTCGCCTTATCCAAGCTTGCCTCCAGGCTCAGCCTCCCGTTCTCTCTTTCTCCCACTCCCGCACTCTCCTGAGGATCACTGAACTCGTGCAAAATGCGAACGTCGCTCATCTCCACATAATCTCAGTGTACATGCTTGCCCACGTGAACGAGCAGCTCGTTTCATGCCCTGTGGCAAAGTACAGCTTGTAGTCGACACTTAAAGTGGCACCTCGACATTTGGTGTTTTGGAAGAGAAGTTTAACATCATGAATCTCAGAGTTGCTCCTTAGATGGAGGCTGGAGAAGTGCCAGGTGCTTTTTTTCTCTCAACACTTCTAAAGGTTGGCACGACATCCAAAAACAAGAACTGTCAACCTAATGTGAGCCTCCCAGTGTTATGCAAGTCTATGACTGCAGCATTGTAATAAAAAAAAAAAAAGACCTGCTTTCTCTTCCTATTGGTGAGGAAACCAGAAACCTCACACCTGCGGCAGGGCCAAGGACACGTGCTGGCCACAAACAACCCGCACTATTCAAGATATTTAGGAGGGTGGAAAATTCTAAGGTCAGGATCTTACCGTACTATAACGCAAGTCTGAATGGATGACTAATTCATGTCTTGTACTCTGCTGCAATGAATGCTCCAGGACATCTGAAGGCGTAATTGCAATCTGACATTCTGTCTACTGGGTAAGGCCATCATACCCTATGTCATAACAGCAAAATGACCCTGACAAACAATATTAGTGCCATTCAATATAAGAATTTCCAGCTTCACTGCTGCCAAAAAAGTCCAAATAAAATCTACTTTCAGAAAATGGACCAGAGTCTAATCTAGGGGTCACAAACTGTCGGTCCGAGGACTGAATGAGGCCCATTAGCTGGTTGTTTATGTCCCGTGGCTTGCCTTATCAAGCATCAGGCTGCATGATAATTTGCATTCTGCAAAGAAAAGGTCTGTGTTTATATATCACGGCAAACTATACTCTTCCTGTCAAAGCCTGTGGAACATTTTTGCCAACATTATAGCAAAATAAGAGCCCTGTAGATAGATCATGACTGCTGGGATTTAAAATAAAAAAATTTGAAATGTGTGATGAGGAGGCCTTTTTTTGTTTTTACCAGCTCTGGGGTTCACATTTACATTTTGAAACTTTATCAGATTTAATAAGGCTGATATGACACGGGGTAGAATACCTGGATCAACACTACTACTTTAAAATCTACTGAAATCAGAATCAGAATTGAATTTATTGCCAAGTAATTTCTCACATACAAGGAATTTGATCTGGTGTCATTGGTGCATAAACAGCAATAAAAGAAAACACTTCTGTAAGAAGTAATAGGTGCATAAACAACAATAAAAAGAAAAGGAAAAAATGTATGTTCTGTAAGAAGTGAAAGAGTCAAATAGAAAAATGGGCAAAAATATGTTTACTGTCAAATAGATATAATGGAACTGGGCTGTGCAGGCATGCGGATGAACAGTTAAGCATTGGTCCCACTGAATAATAAAGCCATGAATAATGAGCCACATATGGATTTGTCAGAAATTTCAGTGATTTTTTGAATAATGAGCCATGTATATGAACATTGTGCAAACAATTAAAAAACACTTCGAGTGAGTGTGAATGATTGCGTCAGCACACACAGCGCAGCTCACCTGATCAATTATAATGAGATGTTAAATCTATCATAAACATACTTTTACAGCTGCTCACAAAAAAGGAATGAACATGCAACTGTTTTACCAAGTCATTACAATACAAACATGATTATCTTTTAGGCTGTTCTAAATACGTTCTCCACCTGATGCAGCGCATGCGAGAGAGAGAGAGAGAGAGAGAGAGAGGAAAGAAAAGCTGCAGATGAAACGGTCCTCTGCATTTCCAGAAGGGATTAGAGGTGTTTTCAACAGCCAAACTCTGAGTTAAAATGGTTAATCTGCTACGAAATAATTATTTTATTTACAGCGTCCAGCACACAAAGTGGGTGGGATTGTCATGACGAAGTGTGCGAGAGGGTGGAGCCAAAATAGCCTGTTCAAAATAGCCTGTCCTGTCCTCGTAGCCACCAGGTGCTGGGATAATGGGCTTTTAACAGCCTCGACCTCGCCACAAACATGTCTCTAACATCCTCGTTTGTCCTCATAGTAACCCACAAACAAACTGTCCCACTCTGTTTTTGTTAAATTTTGAACTTCTCGAAATTAGCGCCACGCTCAGAGATGAGTCTTGTAGAAGAATATTCTGCCTCTAAGAGCCTCTAAGAGCCACTATTCTCCCACATTTGTTGCATAACTGGACTCGTACCAAATAAAAAAACATACTACGTGGCTCATTATTCATCTTTCATTATTCGGGGGGACCAGGGCGTTAGGGATGATCAGTTTGTACTTTGTGGGAATGGATGGGGCAGGGTAAATGGGGGTTTCTGGCATCATTTATAAGTCTAGCTGCAGACGGAAAGAAACAGCCAATGACATTTTTTTATGACTGCAAAAAGTTTGTCAAAACCTTACAAAGAAACTTGTACAAACAAGGAGGAAAATGAGTAAGTCTGCCAGATAGGGCTGAGCGATTTGACGACATAAAAAAGTCTATTGTTTCATATTATTCTGTATTTACTCTATGCTCTATAGGTCATATTATGCTTCATGCTTTCTTTGTGTCTTACAAACAGTCTCATGTTGTGCGATATTCCAGCAGCTCTGTCTCTTGTCCTCTACGTCCAGCTCAAATTTCAGAACTCCGCTGACTTCAAAGGCATGAAGTCTGCTCCAGCCTTCAAAACTGATTTAACAAAGAAAAACACTTTCCACACGGGTAGCAATCATAACTGCTGGGAAACATTAAGAAACTAGCCGTTTATTTGACTGAAAAGTAAAGTCTTTCCCCACCTTCTGACGCACACTCGTGTCTCGTCACAGCGCCTGCCTGCAGCATGTAGGTGTGGCTTTGAGTGGAGTGTGTGTGTGTGTGTGTGTGTGTGTGTGTGTGTGTGTGTGTGTGTGTGTGTGTGTGTGTGTGTGTGTGTGTGTGTGTGTGTGTGTGTGTGTGTGTTTGCTGAAATTCCAGCGTGTTATTTTTATTTGCTTTTGTTCAGTTATATTGTAAACTGGTTATATACGGTAAATCCAAAAGAAACTGAAAAATTACTCTTTGACCTTTGAAACATACTACTATTTAAATACTTTTATTTGTCCAAAGGAGAAATATACTTTTGACTAATAGTGCAGCAGCTAAGAGAATATTTAGAGCAAAATCCTGCAAATGGTGATACAAGCATCAAATTTGGCACAAATACACCTTAGACATTACTCTTTTGAAAAAACAATCTAGCCACTTGAATTTTCAATAAGCGGCCATGTAGGGGTCAATTGAAGAATTACACAGGGGTCAAAATTAAAAATGCTCCAATCAAATTGAAAACTACACCACATTATTTGTTTGATCATAACAATTCCAAAAAGTATAGTTTGGACTATCTGTGACTGAATGTTATGGAGTTATGGGGTTAAAAACAGCAGGAAAAAAAAATGGTGACAAAGGTAGCCAAAATAGCCTGTCCTGTCCTCGTAGCCACAGGTGCTGGGATAATGGGCTTTTCACAGCCTCACCTCGCCACAAACATGCCTCTAACATCCTCGTTTGTACATGGATCAAAAGTTACTCCAATTTTGGTAAAAAGATGATGCAACTTAGTAGTTGAGTTAACAGGGTTTTAAAAAGGAATAGTTTGGATTTTACAGGGTAACATATGTCACATGTCGTAGAATCCAATGGACGTTGACGTTGTTTGACCTGTACTTTGGAGACCAAACATTCAACACAGTCAAAACTATTCCATTTATTAATCCTATTAGCTCAATCTGGTTGGTTTTAAGGCTCCCTGCAACTTTAGTCTGGACCCTACCCACTCAAAAACAATTGGAAAGCCTTGAGTTACAGTCATGGTGAGGCACCACTGTACACACGTGTGTAAAAACAGGCCACGGGAGGCTGTATTTGGTCAGACCAAGCTTTTAAATCAGCACTCATGCAGAAAAATTGTGAGCAAAATACCATCTGAGGCAGATGTAACCATTTCCCTAATCCCAACAATTCCATGACTCACGCTATATAAATGCAGTCCATTTACCATTTATGAGGAAAAAATGGATATTCTCTGAATTTAAAGAGGTAATATTTGGACATATTTAAATTTTTTCTTGGTAATTTAACAAGAAAAAAAATGTAATATTTCCTGAGATTAGAAAGTCATAAATTTACAACAAAACACAGAGATTCTCTGAGATTGAAGTTACAAATGTATAAGAAAAAGTCTTTGTAAATGTAGTGGGTGTTTTTTCCAGGAAGAAAGCATTTGTTCACTTTACACCACCAAAGACCTTCTGGTGGCAAACCCTCGCTATAATAATGATAATAATAACAATAATAATAATAATAATAATGTACAAAAAACGCTTTAAGGATCATATGCAAAATGCAGCATACCCTAAAGGCTGAGTATTTTGTGTTGCTGTAAAGACGCTCACCCTCTGAAAATGGATCCATGGGAAAAGCGTTAATCCACAAATATTTCACCAACTTTAATGTATAATACACCATATAATGTTTTTTCAATAATTTGAATATGAAAGAAGTGAACACTGTAGGCACAAAAAGGGCAATATAGTAATCATTCCTTGCCAGCCCCAGCCGACAATGCAGTCACTAGTCACTTATTATTTATAAGATAATGCTTTTCCTCAGTAGAAATACAATAAAGTTTCATTGCAGCCGTTCAACACATAATTGGCTGATTTTATCATGTTTCCAAAGTGTGTCTTATCCTGTAGTTTTATGAAAGTGTGCAAAGTTTATCCCTATATATAAAAGTCAGAAGTCAGGTCTGTACTTTGAAGAAGAGTTAGCATAAGAGAACAAGACAGCACACACTGCACACGGATGGTTCAAGGGATGAAAAAGAAAACCATAAAAAATAAATAATGTGTTGTGTGCCTTATAAATGTTGTTCTTCATCTACTTCACCAACAGTTGTTGGACAGGCTAACATTTAAAGAGAAATAATGGTAGAAATTGTTAGGGAGCTGCAGTCAGGTTAAGGAATGTGCCCAACATAGCCTAGCTTGTTAACTGTGTTATTAGCAACAGACTATAGAACAAAATATAACCTATATCCCACAGGTACCGGCTGTTTTTTTTAATATTTCCTCCACATAAGCGCGTGATGTGCCGCAGCTGGCACTGTGTGTTCCTGCCCGATAGACACCGGCGAACTCTCGCACCGGGTTCGTGCACGCCTGCCCGTCGGCGCGATTTTTCGTGGTGCGCTAATTTCGAAGTGTTTCGCGCTGTTTCATGGTGTGCTAATTTCAAACTGTTTCGTGCCGTTTTGCTGTTTTCGTCCAAACGCTGTCCAAACTTCGCACTATGTGTGAAGGGGCCATAACCAGTGTTTCATTTGGTTCTAATAGGATTGGGAGCAATAATTTGAAGGTGAAATCCAAACCCGGAAACTATAAAACACAAAAAATAAAACAATTAAAAAAAATCCTGGTTTGAAGGGCTGATTCTATCCCTATTCAATCTTTGTGTAATCATGGCGAGAATATGAAACACTAATATGAAAGAAGACCCTCATAATGTTAAAGACAATGAATTCAGATATTTCATATTATATATATATATATATATATATATATATATATATATATATATATATATATATATATATATATATATATACACACACACACGAGGTCTGTGAGAAAAGTATCGGACCTTTTTATTTTTTTCAAAAACTATATGGATTTGAATCACGTGTGATTACATCAGACAAGCTTGAACCCTCATGGGCATGCAAGAGTTTTTTCACGCCTGTCAGTTACGTCATTCGCCTGTGGGCAGGCTTTGAGTGAGGAGTGGTCCAGCCCTCTTGTCGGAATTCCTTTGTCTAACAACTTGCTGAGAGACTGGCGCTTTGCTTTCTCAAAATTTTTTCAGAACCTGTGAGGCAGATCGAAGTGGACACCATTCGAGAAATTCAGCTGGTTTTCGGTGAAAATTTTAACGGCTGATGAGAGATTATGGGGTGTTACTGTCGCTTTAAGGACTTCCCACGGAGCGGGACATCGCGCAGCGCTCCGAGGCGCTGTCGTCAGCCTGTTTCGAGCTGAAAATCTCCAAATTTAAGCCTCTGTTGACCCAGGACGTTGTGAGAGAACAGAGAAGTTTCAGAAGAGCTCAGGATCAGCAGTTTATCCGGACATTCCACTGTTTAAAGGAGATTTTGTAATGAAAGATGTGCGGACAGATTGGCGCGTCGGCAGGCAGCCGGCGCGGCGTGCCGCCACAGGAAAAGCACCGCCGTTGGAAGCCTTAAGGACAAGTTGGAACATGTCCAGCTGTTAAACAATTTCTCAGATACTCACTCTACTGAAAGCCATCAAAAGCCGCCTGGTTTTTACAAATGGTTATCAACACGGAGGTGTTTTTCCTGTGGCAGCCCGCCGCGCTGGCTGCCTGCCGAGGTGCCAATCCGTCCACACATCTTTCATTACAAAATCTCCTTTAAAGTAGACCTGCATTGAAATAAATGCAGTCAGATCTTTGGACCAAAAAATGACTTATATTTACACATAAGACATCAATAAACACATAAGACACATAAACTTCTCTGTTCTCTCACGACGTCCTGGGTCAACAGAGGCTTAAATTTGGAGGTTTTCAGCTCGAAACAGGCTGACGACGGCGCCTCGGAGTGCTGCGTGACGTCCTGCTCCGTGGGAAGTCCTTAAAGTGACAGTCACACCACATAATCTCTCATCAGCCGTTAAAATTTTCACCGAAAACCAGCTGAATTTCTCGAATGGTGTCCACTTCGATCTGCATCACAGGTTCTGAAAAAATTTTGATAAAGCAAAGTGCCAGTCTCTCAGCAAGTTGTTAGACAAAGGAATTCCGACAAGAGGGCTGGACCACTCCTCACTCAAAGCCTGCCCACAGGCGAATGACATAACCGACAGGCGTGAAAAAACTCACGCATGCGCACGAGGGTTCAAGGTTGGCTGATGTAATTGCACGTGATTCAAATCCATATAGTTTTTAAAAAAAATAAAAAGGTACGTTATTTTTCTCGCAGACCTCGTATATATATATATTTGTGAGACTTATGCTTCAGATACCTACCAACTATTACATTATACTAACACAATCTCCAAACAAAATTTATTCAAAAGTTTATAATTTCTAAACTAATATTTCAGTTTTTACATTTGCTTTTTCCACACTTTTCTTGATAAAAATGGGTGGTGGACATGTGCCAGATTTTGGGATGTGGTTCTTCACAAAGCAAATGCATCCATGATGTATGCATTTCGCTGGTTCATAACAGAATCCATCCTGCCATTAGCCACATCAATAGCCACTTAATGTGCACGAGGGCATTGGGTTCTGGACCAGTCCCACCACTGAGTGGACAGGAGGCGGGGCAAACCTTGGTTGCAACCCCAGTCTATCACACAGCAGAGCCCATTCACACTCTCAGCACACACACAGCATGAAAAGAGGCTTTTCCTGGCCAGCAAATATCAGCATACACAATGAAACAAACAGCTGTACTCACCCAGAAAGGACAAGTTTCACTGGTCAGCAAATATCTGGAAATGTCCAGAAAAATACCACAATAAAAATGGACTTAACAGAAATGTGACGTTCCAAATCACTGTACTTGTTTTTTCTATTTTAAATGATGTAGGAAATGTGACACTGCACTAGAATTTATCAAGTCTGCATATGTATGTTTTTGTTACTTTCAAGTTACAGTGAAATAAAAATATACATACTTTTTAAAATTGCATCCTCCAAATAAACTGTGATTTATCAGCATCCATCCATCCATCCATTTTCTTCCGCTTCATACTTGTGGTTCCTAGGGTTTGTAAGAGTAGAATGGGAGGCAGAGCCTTCAGCTTTCAGGCTCCTCTCCTGTGGAACCAGCTCCCAATTCAGATCAGGGAGACAGATACCCTCTCTACTTTTAAGATTAGGCTTAAAACTTTCCTTTTCGCTAAGGCTTATAGTTAGGGCTGGATCGGGTGACCCTGGACCATCCCTTGGTTATGTTGCTTTAGACGTAGACTGTGGGGGGGTTCCCATGATGCACTGTTTCTTTCTCTTTTTGCTCCGTATGCATCACTCTGCATTTAATCATTAGTGATCGATCTCTGCCCCCCTTCTCGGCATGTCTTTTTCCTGGTTCTTTCCCTCAGCCCCAACCAGTCTCAGCAGAAGACTGCCCCTCCCTGAGCCTGGTTCTGCTGGAGGTTTCTTCCTGTTAAAAGGGAGTTTTTCCTTCCCACTGTGGCCAAGTGCTTGCTCATAGGGGGTCATTTTGACCGTTGGGGTTTTTCATAATTATTGTATGGCCTTACCTTACAATGTGGAGCGCCTTGGGGCAACTGTTTGTTGTGATTTGGCGCTATATAAGAAAAAAGTTGATTGATTGATTGATCCGAGGTCAGGTCGCGGGGGCAGCAGCTCAAGCAAAGCCGCCCAGACCTCCCGATCCACACAGATCTCCCCCAGCTCTTCCGGGGGAACCCCGAGGTGTTCCCAAACCATCTGCAAGATGTAGTCCCTCCAGCGTGTCCTGAGTCTTCCTCGGGGCCTCCTCTCAATGGGACGTGCCCGGAACACCTCTCCAGCGAGGCGTCCTGGGGGCATCCAAAAAAGATGCCAAGCCACCTCCTGGCTCCCTTCGACGTGGAGGAGCAGCGGCTCGACTCCAAGCTCCTCCCGAGTGATCGAGCTCCTCACCCTATCTCTAAGGGAGCACCCAGCCACCCTGCGGAGGAAACTCATCTCAGCCGCTTGTACTCGCGATCTTGTTCTTTCGGTCATGAGCCAAATCTCATGACCATAGGTGAGGGTCAGAATGTAGATTGATCAGTAAATCGAGAGCTTTGTCCCCCTGCTCAGCTCTCTCTTCACCACGACAGTCCAATACAGCGACCGCATCACTGCAGACGCTGCACCGATCTGTCTGTCGATCTCATGCTCCATCCGTCCCTCACTCGTGAACAAGACCCCGAGATACTTAAACTCCTCCACTTGAGGCAAGGACACTCCACCGACCTGAAGAGGGCAAGGCACCTTTTTCTGGTCAAGAACCATGGCCTCGGATTTGGAGGTGCTGATTTTCATCCCGGACGCTTCACACTCGGCTGCAAACCACTCCCGTGCACGCTGAAGGTCCCGATTTGACGAAGCCAACAGAACCACATCGTCCGCAAACAGCAGAGACGAGATTCTGTGGTTCCCAAACTGGACCCCCTCTACACCCTGACTGTGCCTAGAAATTCTGTCCGTAAAGGTAATGAACAGAACCGGTGACAAAGGGCAGCCCTGGCAGAGGTCAACGTGCACTGGAAACAGGCTTGACTTACTACCGGCAATGCAAACCAAGCTCCTGCCGCGGTCATACAGGGACCGGGTAGCCCTTAACAAAGAACCCCGGACCCCGTACTCCCAGAGCACCCCCCACAGGGTGCCCCGAGGGACACAGTCAAACGCCTTCTCCAGATCCACAAAACACATGTGGACTGGTTGGGTGAAATCCCATGAACCCTCGAGCACCCGATGGAGGGTGTAGAGCTGGTCCAGTGTGCCGTGACCAGGACTAAAACCACACTGCTCCTCCTGAATCCGAGGTTCGACTATCAGTCGACTCTGGTCTGCTGTGGTGACTCCAAGTGAAAAAAGGACAAGCCGAACTTGTAGCCCCAGTTTTTGTAGCCCGCAGAGCAAATACACATGACTTTTGCTGGCTGGTGTGAAGGTCCAATAATGGTAGTGAAGGAGGTGTAGGAGCACACAGTGCAAAACAATCAAGTATCCAAATCCACATGTTTTATATTTATAATGCAGTCACTTAGGTTCTGAACACTTTTAAAGTGTGCAAACAGTAACAATCAGCAAACAACAGAACAGCACATAATGCAGGATGTTGTACCTGTCCAAAAATTATGCACTTCTGTGGCTATTACTGTATGTTACAACTTTCTGTAGGTTCTGAAGAAACAGTTTGTTCAGAACTGACGCAGTACCATGGTAATGGCCAGAAACAACTAAACTGGACATAGTCTTCAGATTTCAGTTACCACTGAGGCCCGAGAGCAGATCTTGGTCTTGAGTTACTCAGACAGATTATATGCTTCAATTAATCATCTGTCCTGAAACTGACCACAAACCACTATTTTGAGCTTTGTCCCCAACAAATTGACCCCTGGTTCTATGTCAGCAACTGTACTGAGGCTCGAGAGCCAATTATAGGCTTAAATTATAAAAAAAAACCAAAGGTTCTACTTGCTCCAATTCAACATTTTTCCAGAAAATGACATGAAAGTAATGTTTTACCTTTGTTACCAATGAAATGACCCCTGGTGGCTGTGTCAGTAACTACATAGCTGATTATAGGCTTAAAGTATTCAAAAGGTTTTACTTGCTCCAATTAAACATTTTTCCAGAAAATGACCTGAAGTTACATTTTAACCTTCGATCCTGACAAATTACACCTCACTGTGGTTCACTAACTGACCAGCAATTGAATATTTCAATGGATAAAAAGATTTGACAGATTGTACCAGCGTCTTTCATCTTAATATAATTTGGAATAAAAATTATTTGGAATGTTGGTGATAATCCCATATCTAAATGAAGACGATACAAGCAGTCCACACATATGTTTTGGTGAACATATGCAATGTAGCTGATTCGAAAAAACGTTCCTGTTCGTTTCTCTGCAGACACGTGATGCTCTAAGACTCTGGGACCACAGCACACTGTTATGATAAAGCTGTGGTCATCTGTTCCCCTCCAAACTGAGTTTGGATGGAAGCCAACTAAGAAATTACCAGTCCATCTCACGTCAACTCTCGATCCCAGTAAAGTGCTAGCAGAGGGAGCGTGGGCAGTTCCACATAGGACGTGGCTTTGGCGGGTAGCCTGTTGTCACCCAACTCATCACTTCTTCACAGGAAGCCACAAATAAAGTCTTCTCGAGAAGACTACATATGATACCTCATGTCTACCAGTTATCTGCTTATTATTTACCACATGATCCTGTTGAATAATCGCACTCAGTGCTTGCATAACTGATCCTCATAAAATAACATTTACTAATGTAAGAACCAAGAGACTCTATTGTACTAAACTGCACAAAGTTGCAGTATAGTAAAGGAATTACTCATTGTGTTGCAAAGACAATGCTTATAGTGAACTCACAGTCCTCTGCATCATGTGTAGCCCTCATCTGTGCGCCCAACGCAGGCTGGAGCGCTTACATAAGCCAGTTAAAATATACCCCAGTCACATGTAGCGCTCAGCCCTGCAGATACATATCCCACTGTCGCGAGAGCTGCTCTGGCAGCCGTTCAGACGTCAAAAAGAGCAAAAACACACATACACACACACACACACACACACACACAGGCAGAGCTATAAAAGATTTGATCAGGATTCCCTGCCAGAAATTCTGAAGTAGCTACATGTGGAAAACGGTCAGGCAGCTTTCTCTCGTGGTGAAGTGCATGTGACTGAGGAGAGTTGGACCGGGAAGAGGCCACAAAGGGAGAGGGAGGGGCTATAAAAGGATGGCGGAAGCTCAGCCCTTTAAGGTCACAAAAATGCACGCGGTATCACTTCTCTTCTGACTGCAGAATCTTCACACACACACACACACACACACACTGCTGCAGCATGCCAATGTTACATGCGGTCACATTTCCAGTGTGTGAGCAGAGAAACTGGAGTTTAGTATAACAGGATTATATATATATACGAGGGCTGTCAATAAAGTAACGGTCCTTTTTATTTTTTTCAAAAACTATATGGATTTCATTCATATGTTTTTACGTCAGACATGCTTGAACCCTCGTGCGCATGCGTGAGTTTTTCCACGCCTGTCGGTGACGTCATTCGCCTGTGAGCACTCCTTGTGGGAGGAGTCGTCCAGCCCCTCGTCGGAATTCCTTTGTCTGAGAAGTTGCTGAGAGACTGGCGCTTTGTTTGATCAAAATTTTTTCTAAACCTGTGAGACACATCAAAGTGGACACGGTTCGAAAAATTAAGCTGGTTTTCAGTGAAAATTTTAACGGCTGATTAGAGATTTTGAGGTGATTCTGTCGCTTTAAGGACTTCCCACGGTGCGAGACGTCGCTCAGCGCTCTCAGCCGCCGTCGTCAGCCTGTTCAAGCTGAAAACCTCCACATTTCAGGCTCTATTGATCCAGGACGTCGTGAGAGAACAGAGAAGTTTCAGAAGAAGTCGGTTTCAGCATTTTATCCAGATATTCCACTGTTAAAGGAGATTTTTTTAATGAAAGACGTGCGGACGGGTCCGCGCGTCGGGACGCAGCCACCGCGACGCTCCGCCACAGGAAAAACACCTCTGTTGAAAGCCTTAAGGACAAGTTGGAACATGTCCTGCCTGTTAAACAATTTCTCATATACTCACTCCACTGAAAGCCATCAAAAGCCGCCTGGATTTTACAAATGGTTATCAACACGGAGGTGTTTTTCCTGTGCCGCCGCACCGCGTCGGCTGTGTCCCGACGCGCGGATCTGAGGAGCTGAACGTGACTCGTCCATGTTTGGGATGAAAAGCAACGTTTTCATACAGAAACAATAGCAGCAAGAATGTTTTATCAACTACTTTAATTATTTACGCACGTTGCAACATGCATCTGCGCACACACATTGTGGTAGTGAAGACAAACCTGTTGTCAAGACAACCAGATCCTGCAGCGGTCCCTTCATTTTTCTTCTGTTAGTTTTGTTTCGGTCTGTTATGCGCTCTGCACTCACAGGCTTTTCGGTGATGGGAGAAGTGCCTGCTCATTCGTCTACTTTTTCCTCGACGATTTGTGGTTTTGTGACTTTTCTTCCTTCGTTCAGCGATTGCTGTGTCCCCTGTGACCGGGCCTTCAAGGAAATGAAAATGTATAGTCCTGTTGGCACCTACAGCCAGAATTAAGACTCACTGAGGGATATCACAGAATTTAACCAATATATTTGTTCATAATGAAAGAAAAATTAACTGTGTAAGTGGTAGTGTCTCCAGTTTTTAGTGTTTGTGCTCAAAAACTGGAGCATTTGGAGTATTTTCTGTCATTAAGAAACATTTAATTCATTGGCTCCAAACTGTTTGAGTGAAACAGTTATGGCTTTGACATTTCAAGGTCAACAAAGTTGATTTATGACTTCATATTAGCGCTTCACAGTATTTGTAATTGTATCTGTAGTTCCTCAAAATAGCCATTTGACAAGAGTTTGACCTTTCAAGGTCACCCAAGGTCAAAGATCCTGTGGCCAATGGAACGGCAGCGTATGGCTTCATGGTGTTTATAGGTGTATTTGTAACCAGACATTCTGAGTTGAATTCTTCAAGGTCACTCAAGAAAAAAAAACAAAAAAAAAAAACAAATCATGTCAGAAATTAGTCCAGCTTTTCATTCCAACTTCCTCCTAACAGCTCTTCATGCCTCCAGACGGCTTACAGCGCAGTGGATTTGTTTGTGTGTGTGTGTGTGTGTGTGTGTGTGTGTGTGTGTGTGTGTGTGTGTGTGTGTGTGTGTGTGTGTGTGTGTGTGTGTGTGTGTGTGTGTGTGTGTGTGTGCGCGTGGGCACACGGCACGTGTGTGGTCAGAGAATTAGCTCCTCCAAATCATCATCCGTCAGCAAAAGAAACTCTGCATGTTTAGCTAAATGCTGCTCGCACTAGTGGGCGGGTTTGCAAATGTATGGAACCAAATTTGCACGCTAAATGCAACGCAGCACAAATGGGACGAATAATCCATTAATCCATTTTTTGGTTTTTTTTTTTTTTTGCAGTGTAAATTTTTTTGTAGTGTATTTTCTCTACAGTGGGCTTTTTATTATTTTTCTTTTTTTTTATTATTTCCTTCTTATTATTATTATCCGCTTTTGAATGTTTTGGTTTATTATTAGTAATGTCTGCATTTGCAGTTCTTGTGGAGTTCTACACCTGTTTTTGATTGGTGTTACCATAAAAGACGTCATTTCCTGAACGGCCTTACACACTGATGAAGACCTAGTCGAAACGTGTCTGTGCTCCTGATCCTGTTGCTTTGCCGTGAGTCATTAAAACCTTTATTAAGAAGGACACTTGAGTGTTGCTGGCTATATTGTTACAATGACTTAGTTTTTGAGCCGTGCACCTCCACTCCTGGTCCCTGTGAGTGCTCGTTTTTTTCTCTGCTACGAATAATTCATGTCACATGACATACAAAGCACCAATCAAATGACAATGATCCACTCAGCTGTTAAATAATAACCATAATTGCATCTTTAACCAGTTCCTCAAAACAGCTATTCTAAATACTCCATGTATACCGTATATGTATTGGGCAAAAAACTTTGACCTTGGGCTGTGACCTTTACCTTGGACTGATTATTTTTAAAATTGAATCACTTTGCCCTTGTCTGACCCTCGATCCTTCTACTAAATTTAGTTCAAATCAGATTGAAAGTATTTAACTGCTTGCACACACACACACACACACGCACACAGTATAAAAATATGAGGTGTGTTTAGGACGCAGAGTACTTGCACACACTTAAGAATAACAGTTACATAACTGTGATTTGCTTAAAAGAGCAAACTCGCACGTACCAGCAGAAAATCTCACCAGCCATTACACAGTCTGATCTGCATTTTTCACGGATCACATGTTTATGTTTGCGTCCCCCTTTAGGTGGTGCTCACACCATTACCAACATTCCAGTTGATCTTGATGCATACTGACCCGGTGCATAGATAACACTTTGGCTGGGAGCGATGAACGGTCAGAATGTGAGTAATGCTGCTTAGTCTATTTAGTGACGCACTGCACATTGCACAGCACACACACCATCACCGCACATAAATATAGGTCCAGATTTGGGTACAGGACAACATCTGGTCCAAAGCCAGGGTGCACAGAGCTGAGTCATATGAACAGCTCATGGCAGGAGACAGCTGTTAGTAAGACAAGACAAAAATATGTTCCACTGCCAGCACCCAAACACTCACATATACACCCATATCCACTTACAGCCACGCACGCTGGCAGGTTAGAACACATTCTCTCTCTCTTTACAGCCCGCATGTGAACCCAGGTTCATCTAAGGTCCCGGGCAGCATGAAACGCACCGCTGACATCCTGGTAGCTGCACACTTGTGTTTTCTATGGCTCAGATTAGACACACCTCACGAGAGAATTGGGAAACAGATTATGCAATTCCTCATACTGCAAATCATCAAACTGACAGAGGCAACAGGGCTTCCAAAATGTCTCTGGTAATAGCATGTGTAATATTCTTTTCTTTTTTGGGGGGGGGGGGGGGGGGGGGGGAGAGGGGTTACGACCAAGCTGCAACCTCCAGTGCTGAAGATTTACCAAATCTTTCAGTTCTGTGAATGGACACTCAAAGCTGGCTCCAAAAGGGTGCCAGTCCCTCCAGACCGCCATATTAAAATGACGAGCTTTACAGCAGAAACAAACATATTTACAGCCTAGTTTCCCCATTCGTGACAATTGTAACAAGGATGAATTCTTATATAACGCATCAGTTCAAGCTATTTTAAGTCATAAGGTTATGAATCGCTAGGGCTGTGGTCAGTTTGAGTGACAGCTAGTGTGTGCTGAACAAGTGGTAAACTTTAATGGCCTCAGATGAAGCCTTCCTGGAAGAAAAAAAAGTTGCAGTTCCATGATTGGCCAGTTGAGGCTGGCTCCAAAACAGAGCACATTCCCATAGGAGCTCATCTTAAAATGTCCACCTTAAGAGCAAAGATAAATGTTCTGGAAAATTAGAGGCGTGGCTGCTTTGAGTGACAGCGGCTAAGCCGAGCGTCTCCATCTCTCACTGTGACTGTAACTTGGTGTCTGCTCAATGTGGCTGCTAGTTGTTATGGAGACTGTGTCTTTTTCTTTTTGAGTATTTTATTACAAAAATGTACCACCTACACTTGATGGAAAACTCAAGAGCACCCCTACATCACTGGTAGTCCTCCAAAATGAGAGCTTTCTCCGCTTTTTGCCATGGTTGCAGCAGACGACGACTGTCATGATGTGTTTGTAACAGTTCTCACATTAGCCACCGGGCGTCACTGTTACACTGAGCAGCGTTGCGCACACAAAAAGGCTTTACGAAGGTGTAGAAGAAGAAACTGAAGAGTGAAACTGCTAGGCTAAGAGCTAAGCATGTCATTCTGCTGTTCGTATGTGTCTGTGAATGCTAATAAAGCCAGTTAACGAAACAAAGGCTGGATAGTTCATGACAACAATCAACCCAGAAGCAAACAAAACTGTCGCACATTGGAGCCATCTCTTGGCAAGAGCAAGCGCGAAGCCGTTATGCCAGTGAATACCAATGACTAATGCAAGACGGCCAATCTACAAGTTTAGTCGTCGATGTGAAATGGTAATTAGATGAATAATGTTGGATGACTAACTGTAGTCGACTAAGTAAGCCGTAGACTTCAGTAGACTGAAAGATTAGCCTGCTTTATGAAATTGGGCCCTAGAATAAGATGGCGTATTGTGTGATGAAACATCCTGATGGATCTTCTAAGATGTCTTTGCTGCAATATTCACACAGAGTGCAATTCTTATCTCATTTAATGTTGAATGCTAACAGTGTTAGCACTTTTAGCAGCTGTCGGCACACACACACACACACACATACATATTATACAAATAATGAATGTTTATGAGTGCAATAGTTCATGAAGTGAAATATTGGAACATTTCATTTTTCTTTCTATTACACAAATGAAAAACGATTATCTGTATAGCTCCAAAAATTGCAAAAGTAAATGGAACACAATGGCAAATGGTACAAATAATCCATGTTACGTGACATACAAACCACCAATCAAATGACAAGTATCTATTCAGGCGTTATATACTGTAAATATATGTCTGTGGTTCTGACAGGTTCAAGGCCCCATTAGCAAAGGCAGCTAGCTGCTGTGCACATGACCGTATTTGGGCATTTTATTCCAAATATCTTAGATGATGTAGCTTGCTGGGCAGTTAACCGTGTTGATGGACCATCTAATAAGTTGTTGCTCCACTATTTCTGCTGAGAGAAAATATGTAACTTGATAACGATTTTATCATATACCTATAAATGATAAATGCACGCAGAACACAATGCGCGTGCTCTCCCTTCGCTCACTGCCTCCGGGGGTATGGATGTGGGACCCGCAAAGAATCCAAGTCATGGCCACGGAGCTCTGCGGCTGCGGTTACCGAGACCATGTAGCGGGCACTGCGCATCAAAACAGCGAGCGTAGTCTCTGGACCTGTTGCTGCATGCAGCTTGGCACAGCAGACAGGGGGGCAGTGTGAGTGGCCCGCTGCAGCACTTACCGAGCCCGCAGACTCAGTAAGCGAATCGGAGGCAGTGAGAGAAATTGCCCGCCTGACAAGGACGCAGAACACAATGCGCTGTTAAAAAAAAAAAAAAAGAAGAAGCATGCAAAATTGCACTGAAAAAAAAAATTGCGAAACTGCGAGGCCGCGAAAGGGAGTTATGTTCTAAAAATAACCCATGATAGACGAAATCCGCGAGCAGTCAGCGTTATTTTTTGAAATTATTATAGAATTTTTAAGGCTGTAAAACCCCTCACTACACACTTTATACACTTTTCTCAAACAGGCATTAACATTTTCTCCCTTTTCTCTCCTGTGTCAACACTCAAAGTTCAAACCTTAGTAGAAAAAAAGAACATTTTCCTATAAATAATTATGATGGCTTTTAGAACTAACAAAGTGAATTTTAAAGATCAACCTACGAGGTTGGAAACGTAAGAAATTATTAATAGTGACTCACCAGTATTTCACAGTTCCTCTGACCGCGCCTCTTCGTCGTGGCGCCGCTCCGCTGTCCGGATTGGCTGATTACTCGGGTGGTATGAAAAATATTACCTGTCCGTGAAAAGGGTGTATTGCCATTTATTCTTTGTTTTATCCAATCATATTGGCGTATCACTGATGGTGCCACGGTTACTGAGGCAATATTTGCCGTCATAACCTATTTGAAAAATCACCATCCAGCTCGCAAAAACATGCATTTAGTCAAATTCCACAACCAAAATTAGCCTTCTGGCTTCAACTTGTTTAGTAAGTATGAGATGGGAAGCTTGTTTGTGCTTCATTTGTCACATTGGTCTTGCCTAAACTCCACCTCTATAACTATTTATGAGCTGACCAGGAGCTACACCATGCCATGATGGCGATATCTGTAACTGCTCCATTTCAGCTTCAAACTCACTCTTCAGAAAAGCTAAGGGTGATGTCACAGAAGGTTTATGGTTAAAACTAATATTTGGTTATGTTCCATAAAAAAAAAAAAAACGCAGGAGCGTCTGATCTGGCTTTTAATTAAATACATTTTTTATGAATGAAAGCGGGAGACAAGCAGTCGCTGTGGGAGACAGTCAACCAGCCTCTCTGACAAATTGAAAATCACAATGCCAGTTTGTATTGCGTGACTCATCTCGGTCCTGACAGAAGCGTGCACAGATGAAAGAATTCCCATTTTGAGGTGAATGCACAAATGCTGCTGTTGGTCTTTAAGTGAATAATGAAGCACAGACGAATTGAATGGATGATGATTATTGTGAATGCATAAAACACTCCCGGAGATAACAGGCAATATGGTCTGAAAGATGCACAATAGCGTGCGATTTAACACCAAAAACCCCTTTCATATGTAAAACATGCAGAGAATCAATAAAAGATCCTGGAGTAATTGTTGAAAATCTGTTCCTTATGTAGATGAAGTCTGTTGTCACTCCATTTTGGGATTTAGTGCAGCATACATGTGTTTGAAATATCGCTTTGATCCATAAAAATATCTATTTCCTGTGCTTTGAAATGGATTTGATATACACCACAGTGAAGGGGAAATTGTTTGGAGACAAAGAAAAAAAGGGAAATGAGAGTTGCTGGGTAACCGTAGGGAGCTCGTCGTCGTCGTCACAAAGTCTGGGGTCATGGAAGGTCTGGTTCTTCTGACTGCTTCAAGCCTGCAGCAACTTTCATCACCATTAAAATTCTGCAGGAGTGGACTCTCTGGCCAAACAGGTGTGTCACTCCGCACCTATCAGCCGGGTGTGTTGCAGGGTCGGCAGGGTGCCATCGTCACACCGCGATGCCATTACACACACTCTGGTCTCGCCTGCTTGTTTTGACGTCAACCAAGCAGCCACACTCGTTCCGCTGTGATCGCACGACCACAAAGTGCTCCGAGAGCATGACAGAGGCTCATTATACAGAGCAGAGAACCCACACGGATCTGTGCAGCTGGTGGTCAACACTGGCCAGTGTGTGTGTGATCAGCCTTGAAGAAAAAAAAAAAGCTGAGTGAGGTGAAAACATGGCAATGGGTTGTTGATAGTTTCGCGTGACTTAGCTAATTGTCATTCTGCATTGACTGAGACAATGGCGGGAGGCTGGTTGTTGTAGAAAGGGCGTATCCCAAAGGCATGTGAGCACATTTGCTGTGAAACAGTACGTGACTCATTGGTTCCAGGCTCAGTATCCTCATCTGACCTCTGATAGAGTTGTCATGATCCAACTCTCACCATCAGATCAGTCCAACAGAAACCACTTCTAAGCGTGTCCAGCTGTTGCCTATTTACAAAGACATTTTTTTTAAATGTACACAACAGATATTAACTGCATCTTCACTCACAGAAAGATGTATTCGTAAAATGTCCTTGCCGATGTACTTAAGGAATATTGGTCACTCATACATATTTAACACCAATTCATGCAAATTATTTATTTATGTTTCACTGTTACCATAATATTGTTCTGTGTTTTGCATTTATTAACCCTATCAGCTTAACCAATAATTTGTATCACTTGTTTGGACCATGTATCATCCTTACTTATCACACTACAGGGTAACATATGTCACATGTCATAGAATCCAATAGACGTAGAGCTTGTTTGACCCTTACTTTGGAGACCAAGCATTCAACACTGTCAAAACTATTCCATTTATTAGTCCTATTAGCTCAACCAATAATTTGCATCACTTTTTACCAAAATTGGAGCAACTTTAACTTTTGACCCCTGTACAAACTGAAATTAACCTTTGTCACCTTTGTGTTTTTTACCCCATAACATTCAGTCACAGATAGTCCAAACTATACCTTTTTGGAATCTTTATGATCAGACAAATAATGTGGTGTAGCTTTCAATATGATTGGAGCATATTTTTAATTTTGACCCCTGTGTAATTCTTCATTTGACCCCTACCTGGCTGCCTACTGAAAATTCAACTGACCAGTTGTTTGTTTTTCAAAAGAGTAATATCTAAGGAGTATTTGTGCCAAATTTGATGCTTCTATCACCATTTGCAGGATTGTTTCGGTTATCTGCTCCACTATCATAGACTGTCATCCAGTTTGTGCGTATAAGCACCAGCACCAATGGGCTTCAGGGTCTTCTATAGGACAAAGAAGAATAAGTCCTGAGTAGGTAGGCTCTGATGCCTATCTGTGCCAAATAGCTATATTGGACCTTCCTAAAAACTGTATCTGAAATACAATCCTCAAAATATTTAAAAGATTGACCTTTGAAGGTTCCTCAAGGCCAAAAGTCATATGATCAACAGAAGGGGATGTATGACTTGATATTGTTTAATAGTAACCAAGTGTCTGTCTTTTTCTTTAAAAGAGGTCACATAAGGTCTGGGAGCATGTGCTGGTGCCACATGTCACTGTATCCACCACATTACAGAAATCATAAACACTCACTCACTCACTCATAAGAAATTTGAATGAATTCAGAAGGTGAAGCCCTAATGCGTAATGAACATATTAAGTGCCCCAAAGAGCAGGGCACACCAATAAATGATAAACAGAATGGGCAGCTCCAAGGTACAACAGCTAGCAATGAATAATAAATTAAATCTTCTGAGGAGCAAGAAGTATTGAAATAATACACACAATGAATGGCTCCAAGAAGCAATAAGTCACAGTGAACAATAAAAGACAAAAGTCAAAGACTCCCTGTGGATAGTAGGCCATGCAGCAAAAGGGAAAAACAAGTTAAGGCTTTTAAACGTCACCAATAATAAAATGTTCAAACTCATTTGAATAAGACTAAGTATTTTCTTATTTAATATGTACAACCCCTGGCAAAGATTATGGAATCACCGGCCTCGGAGGATGTTCATTCAGTTGTTTAATTTTGTACAAAAAATGCAGATCACAGACATGACACAAAACTAACATCATTTCAAATGGCAACTATCTGGCTTTAAGAAACACTATAAGAAATCAGGAAAAAAAAATGTGGCAGTCAGTAATGGTTACTTTTTAGACCAAGCAGAGGGAAAAAAAAATATGGACTCACTCAATTCTGCGGAATAAATTATGGAATCACCCTGTAAATTTTCATCCCCAAAACTAACACCTGCATCAAATCAGATCTGCTCGTTAGTCTGCATCTAAAAAGGAGTGATCACACCTTGGAGAGCTGTTGCACCAAGTGGACTGACATGAATCATGGCTCCAACATGAGAGATATCAATTGAAACAAAGGAGAGGATTATCAAACTCTTAAAAGAGGGTAAATCATCACGCAATGTTGCAAAAGATGTTGGTTGTTCACAGTCAGCTGTGTCTAAACTCTGGACCAAATACAAACAACATGGGAAGGTTGTTAAAGGCAAACATACTGGTAGACCAAGGAAGACATCAAAGCGTCAAGACAGAAAACTTAAAGCAATATGTCTCAAAAATCGAAAATGCACAACAAAACAAATGAGGAACGAATGGGAGGAAACTGGAGTCAACGTCTGTGACCAAACTGTAAGAAACCGCCTAAAGGAAATGGGATTTACATACAGAAAAGCTAAACGAAAGCCATCATTAACACCTAAACAGAAAAAAACAAGGTTACCATGGGCTAAGGAAAAGCAATCGTGGACTGTGGATGACTGGATGAAAGTCATATTCAGTGATGAATCTCGAATCTGCATTGGGCAAGGTGATGATGCTGAAACTTTTGTTTGGTGCCGTTCCAATGAGATTTATAAAGATGACTGCCTGAAGAGAACATGTAAATTTCCACAGTCATTGATGATATGGGGCTGCATGTCAGGTAAAGGCACTGGGGAGATGGCTGTCATTACATCATCAATAAATGCACAAGTTTACACTGATATTTTGGACACTTTTCTTATCCCATCAATTGGAAGGATGTTTGGGGATGATGAAATCATTTCTCAAGATGATAATGCATCTTGCCATAGAGCAAAAACTGTGAAAACATTCCTTGCAAAAAGACACATAGGGTCAATGTCATGGCCTGCAAATAGTCCGGATCTTAATCCAATTGAAAATCTTTGGTGGAAGTTGAAGAAAATGGTCCATGACAAGGCTCCAACCTGCAAAGCTGATCTGGCAACAGCAATCAGAGAAAGTTGGAGCCAGATTGATGAAGAGTACTGTTTATCACTCATTAAGTCCATGCCTCAGAGACTGCAAGCTGTTATAAAAGCCAGAGGTGGTGCAACAAAATACTAGTGATGTGTTGGAGCGTTCTTTTGTTTTTCATGATTCCACAATTTTTTCCTCAGAATTGAGTGATTCCATATTTTTTTTCCCTCTGCTTGGTCTAAAAAAGTAACCGTTACTGACTGCCACAATTTTTTTTTTTCCTGATTTCTTATAGTGTTTCTTAAAGCTAGAAAGTATACAATATGACTATGATTTCACACAAAGTGCAGCAACACTGAAAATTAAACATTCTTAAACAAAACAGTTTTACTACCACACTCATTATAAGGTTAGGATACAGTGCCCTCCAAAAGTATTGGAACACTTGGTATTTCACACATTATATGTTCGATGTCGCTGACATTAATGAGCGAAGCTCTTCAACATCCGTGTATATATCGTCAAACAATAATTTAAAATTGAATAATTGTTGCAGAACCTGCCATCTGTTTGTGGCTTTGTAAGACAATGTTGTCTGGTTTGTGGCTTCGTCTACCATGGGTAGAAGTTTTTGTGCTATTTCCGGTTTGTAGCTTTGTAAGACAATGTTGTCCTGTTTGTCTCTGCTTTGTCTACCATGGGCAGAGTTTTTGTGCCATTTCCAGTTTGTGCCGTTGTCTATCATCGGTAGATGGTTTGTCAGTTGTCCGGTTTGCGGGCAGATATTTTATGCCATTTCTGGATTGTGATTTTTTTTTTTTTTTGGTGCCATTTCCAGATTGTGATTTTTGTGCCATTTCTGGATTGTTTTGTGCCATTTCCACTCTGTGCTTTCATCTACCATAAGAGCGAGCTTCGCGTTGCTATGCGGCGCTTCGCTCTTATCAGCATAGGGCCAGAATTTTGACCACTGAATAAAAATCATTTCTTCCCATCCAATGTACCTGCCAAGTTTGATCAAAAACAGATGAGGCCTTTTTAAAGGAGCTATAAATGATTTAGTGTGATGTCACATCACAGCCTAAAACATCGGCTTCCCTTCAGCAACTCTAAGGGCTCCCTATCTGGGAAAATCCAGACCTTTGTTGATATAATCCACCCACATTTGTGGTTACAGCCCCTTTAATCCTCTGAATGTAGTTTCTTGGTGAAAGGAATTTTAGCAAAGCTGCTATGGTCTACCATTTTGAATGCATCCTTTTATGTGGGTGGTCATTCAATACAGTCTCTTTATAAATGTGGGGTAGGGTAAATATTTCACAGGGTGGGATTTGGCTGTTACGCCAGTGAAAACAAGGAACAGAAAAACTCAGATTGACACACATGCAGAGGGAATGTTGCTTCATTCTCTTTGCAGGACGCCATTGCTTCCACTGCAGCTTTATATAGAAATTAAATGATGGCTGTTATATTGTTTAAAATACCATTTATTGCACCTTTAACATATCTTGCTGACATACATGTATAGAAACATAGTTACACAGAGACCAAGATGATCACAAGAGCGTATGCCTCCAGCAGCATCGCTAATGAAATGAAAGTGAGTTGAATAAGCCAGAACATATGTTCCTTCACAAAGTAGCAGTGTGGCAGATGTGTGAGCTGGAAGTGGATCGGAGTCTATAAATAGCCTCAAAATGTTAATGAAAGAAAGGGCATATGAACGAGTCTTTTGAGTAATGTAAGAATGTGAAAGACAAACAAGCTTTGGTTGAATATGATAATTAGAATTGAATATGATAGTTAGAATTATTTCTATTACATTGTTCCATTCATCAGATGCCCAGAATTCTTTGAAAAGAATTCTGAAAGAATTCCAAATCACATTTATTTCTAGTAAATAATGTGTTTCACAGTATGGGGCACATCCAGTGGCAGATTAATACACAGGCTTACCTCAGATGAAGTCTTAGGGCCCCAAATCACATATAGCCCCAAATATTTCTCCACAAAATATTAAATGCTATCACTAGTAAGTCATTATACATACTCACAAGTGGTAACAGAACACCAACCCACTGTATGATTGGACATTATGCTACACTGACATGTTGGCGGTATGCAGCAGATGGTAACCTGGATGTTCCATCATTTTAATTAAAAGGATGGGAGCAGCACCACCACATCATGATTGTATACACCGTTGAATGTTTAAAATTTTCCAATGTTTCCACTTGCCACAGGGACAAGGACAAACTGAAATTAATTTTTCTGATAGCGAAAGACATCGTGTCAATAGCTTATGTGATATTAGAGAAATTATACCGTAACGTCAAAAAACATTGACTTTTTCAGCAACAATCAGAGCGAGAGCTCCCTGTTTTCCATCTATTTTAAACTGTAAAATTACAGTGTGTGATGCCATCATCTACAGTCTACCCCAGAAGATGACAGAGATTATGTTATAATGAAACATTTTGTAGTAGGTAGTAGTAGTAGTTGTTCCACTGTCAACACGTTAATGCAACATTTTGCACCTTGGGGAACACCAATATTATTTTTATGTTTACTAAAGAAAAAATATTTAATTAGAATGAAGACTCAGAGTATGCAACACCCACATCTTGCATGTTTGACACAAATTCATGCAAATGATTTATTTGTGATCCAGTGTCACTGTAACATATGGCTCTATGTGGCCTTGACATTTGAAGAAGTCTGTCCAAAATCAAACCACTTTGTTCTTGACGAACAGACCACCTTTCCACCATGTATATAATCAAAGTTGGGTAGGATTACTTTGAAAGAATACATGTGGATTACATGTATGTATGTACATACATTTGGATTATTTGTAATCTGATTACTTTTGGATTACATTTCAAAGTAATCCTACCCAACCATGTATATAATCTGTGTTATAACCTTGAGTTTGACATTTCAAAGTCACCAATGATAAAAGATCATGCAACTAATAGAAAGTTGATGTATGGATTCATATTAGTGTTTCCTAGTAATTACGGGTATATTTTAACCAACTCCCCCAAATCAACATTCTAAATATCCCTCTGTGTCAGACCTTGACCTTTAAGTAATTTTTCCTTAAAATGAAATATTTTTGTCCATGGCTGACCCTCAATCATTTTGTTTTGAGATGTTTTTGGGTTATTTTCTTGTTTGTTTGTTTTTTTACAGTCCTGAAACTGATCAAGATATCTGGAGGGGCATTGCATGCTTCTGGTCGCAAAATAAAGTTCCAAACCTGATGTCTGTGCTACCTAAAAACCCTGCACATGACTTTATCTTAAGTGGTTTAGGGTTAGGGATGGATTAGGATAAATAGGTCGTGCTTAATTTTTATGAAAAGCATATAAAGTTTAAATGGTTTAAATGGTTCTGCTTCCAGACCACAGTTTTGCACACTTTCAGAAATCCTGCACAGTCACAAAGAATTACAATATGCTCCAAGTCTAATTCTGTAAAATTTCCCATTCACATGCTGCGCTGAACAATTCCATCAAGTTTGGATAGAATCAAATTAAAAGTAAATGGACTGCATTTATATAGCGCTTTTCCATCTGCATCAGACACTCAAAGCGCTTTACACATCAACACCTCACATTCATCTCAATGTCAGGATGCTGGGTCAGCAAGGCACCCACTACACACTGGGAGCAACTAGTGATTTTCTGGTCAGGCTGGGATTTGAACTGGGGATCCTCTGGTCTCAAGCCCAACGCTTAACCACCTCCCCTAGTCTTTGAGTCATTTTGTTCACACATGGATGAACAGATAAACAGAAACAGGGCCAAAAGCAAAATCCCCTTGTGCGCTATGGTTGCGCACAGAAATTAAAACAAGTGTATTTTTTTTAACCCTCCTTTAAAAAAAATCCCAGCTCCATTAAAACAGATGTTTTGTTTTTTTTTAAGTACTTAAAGATGTCACAAGTTCAATTTGCAATGTTTTATTTTTGTGTAATTGCCTACATTCTGTGATTATGATGTGCTATAATCACAGCTGGGATTTTAGGGGCCCAGTCAGGGCCCTTGGCTGCTTTGATCCACCCCTGGCACATCATTTTTTTTAAAAACACAAAACCACACACACAAATGAAAAGTGTAATTTTGATGCGAGTGTGTTTGAATACAACCTGCAGTGTTGGTGAATGTGCTGACGCCGCTCAGCTTACTGGCATACCACACAGGTCAGCCATCAGGCAGATGATATAATGGAGAAGAATGGCTCTCCACAACGACCAAACTCACCCCCGATTGACTTTTCGCCCAGCTGCTGGAGTGAAACCGATCCGCGTGTCCACGTGTTGGCGTCTTTTGCATGTTGTTTGCATATGTAAACCGAGCTCGCCTATCGCGCCCAAGCTGCCTCGGGCGCAGAAGCCCATTCGTCCGACGGGAAGGTTGGAGGAGCCAATGAGAGCGCAGCTGTCCCGTAGCCCCACCCCTGCAGACACGTTGCTCTGGGAGAAGCTGCACGCGCCGTTTGACTGGTTGCTCAGTCACTTACACCCCGACAGCAGCCGCCCGGATTTACTGCCGAACAAAGAAACAGACCCGCCGCTCCGTGCCGAGGAGGTACGTAACGACAGGGCTACGCTTAAAACAAAACAAGAAAGAAAGAAAGGATTAGTTCTAAACGACAAAGGAAGAGAGCGGTTGTAGTGGGCGAAGGGTGAATGATGTAACGTTTCAGAGCGGCTCCTGGCTTTACATAATCTTAACGCTACCAAATTTACTCTGACGGACCAGGAAGTCTTTTGTTTCTGCTGTCCAGGAGCTCTTAAAGCAAAAAAAAACCCCTCATACGCTAGCTTTATTTCACGGTAAGCACGCTTGAAACCGAATCTTATCCTTTATGTTGCTGCTGTGTTTAAATTGAATAATTGTCTGCCCCACCTACACAGGTAGAGACAATGACATCATAAAGGAGCATTTCAAAGGAATTTGTTCCATTATAGCAGCTATTTGCATTTTGATGTGTAAACTTGTAGGTTTTGGTATTTCCAGAGTGCTTGAGTGATTTTAAAAATGGGATGTTTGCAATCTTGCGAATGTGTACTTGAAGATTTCACCTTAATTTAAATTAATTTATTAGTTGATCACCAGGATTTCCTTTTATTAATCATTTATGAATTAAAAAATGTCACTGTTTCGGTTGACTAAATCCTCAAAAATTGCTTGCGCTTTTTCACTGGAATATATCATTGTAAATGTCATACTTAAGTTACATAAAGGAAAGTTTCCACGGGCTTTTTCTAGTCTTGAAAAAAGTACATAACTATTCAGTGAATTTACATGTTTTAAATATACCATGTTTTGATAAAAATGTGCAATTCCAATATTTGGATTCAAAATAGACTCATCTTTTTATTACAGTAACCTAGTGACACACTAGTAATGTTGTTTGCAGTAAAATTGGACAACTGTGGTCTCGTATACCCCGGGACATACACACACACACACACACACACACATATATATATATATATATATATATATATATATATATATATATAATTAAACTGTTTGATTTCCTCCAGTGTTGTTGGTTTATCAGTAAAGCCTCTGCTCTGTTGTGTGTGTGTGTGTGTGTGTTTTTTTTTTTTTTTATAGAAGGCAGCCTTTCTCAAATTTTACATGAAGAATGATAATTGTCAACCCTCGACCGTATACCCAGAATAAACTGCACTGACATCTGTGTTATTTTATTCACTGTTCAAGGACTGGTCGAGCCAAACAGTACTGATTAAAATCTTTTACTTTTCCTGACGGGGGGGGGGTTGTCTGCTGTCTGAGCCAGTGCGCGGCGTTGTGGCGGTCCACTGGCTCTCTAAATAAACAAGCTAACAATGAATGAGTGCAGTGGTAGCGGCTTCCAGGCCAGTGATGGATAGTCAATAAAATTTAGATTACATTCATTGAGAAATAAAAGAAGTTTGTTTTATTGTGATTTGGAGATTCATGCTGACAAATAGTTTAGAGCCACTATGCTGGGTGTTTTAAGTCAGCACAGGATCATTGTAGACACTAGACTGTTTGGTGTTTATCATTTGTGGTGGTGATGATCTGCTTGCCAGTTTAGGTGTTGCTTCTGCAAAACAAACCAGTCACTGTGGTCCTAGCAAATGGCTTTCACCGTGGCCACTTGCTCTCGTGCTCAGAACGTGTCTCTACGTGCATACTGGAAAGACAAGGGTTTTTTTTTGTTGTTGTTTAAGAATTGCACTGAGCGGATGGTTTTTTCTAGTCTAACCTGTGGTGTCACGTCAAGGACATTTCAGTGAAATGTTTTGGCTCCTGCAAGAGACTGCAAGATAATAATAGAAATTTGACATCTGTTAAAGGTTTACCCCTTATCCAAATGATAACTAAATATCTGGACTGCGCAGGCCCTCCGTAGTCTTAATTTGCTCTGCCACACTTTCATAATAGCCAGAAAGTACTTGTACACCAATTTTATTAACATAAAAGATCGCTATCTTAAGCAAAGCGTCAGCCAGTCAGCCCCATCCACCCTTCATGCTTTTGGAAGCGCATGCCTATATTCAAAACACCAATGTGTTTTGACAACATAATGTTTTAAGTAAATAATGTTAGTAAACCTTATTGTATTTTTAACAGTGTAGAACAGAAAACAGATATCGTTACTGCAGAAGTTATCATGTGGATCATGTTGGTGCATTATAAGCTCCAACCTCTGGCCATCAAAATTAAGTCATTCAAAAGAAAGCAAAAATTGCAGTTCATGCAAGTTAGCTCGGCTTATTAACATGGACCGCGGAAAATGAATACCTTTATTCATAGATTTGCCTTTTTCCAAATATAAAACTACATAATTTTAGGTAAACTTTGTGTACATGGCATAATTTGCCACACCACCTTTCTTGGCACACTGCAGAACATTTGAGTAGATCCTGACATTAACAGCTCTGTGTACCTAGGTTTGAAAATCAATTTTTGAATCAAAAATCGATTTTGAATCTGATCATGACCCCATGAATCTGAATCAAATCAAATTGTGAGATACTGAAAGTTTCACACCCCTCCTCTTAACCAATTTATTGGCTAGCCTGGTTGCAGGCAGAGTAAGCACTGCCAACGTGGCAACACCCAGAACAGAACTTTTTGAGTTTCACAATGGCTCTTCCGGTTCTCTTCAGAACACCTCTGGGTGACATCATGGAGGATTTGTCCATTATATCAACAGTCTCTGGTGCATTACCACCACCAGCTGGGCAGGAGTGTGTACCAGCAGACTGACACGCGGGCATGCAGATGGAGAGATAGTGTGGATGTGACTTCTTTGCCCTGTCGTCATCACTTACGGTGCATCTGGAAAATATTCACAGCGCTTCACTTTTTTCACACTTTATGTTACAGCCTTATTCCAAAATGGAGTAAATTCATTTTTTTCCCCTCAAAATTCTACTCAGAACACTCCATAATGACAACATGAAAAAAAGTTGTTTTTTTTGGCAAATTTATTAAAAATAAAAATCTAACAAACCACATGTACGTAAATATTCACAGCCTTTGCTCAATTCTTTGTTGATACACTTTTGGCAGCAATTACAGCCTCAAGTCTTTTTGAATATGACACCACAAGCTTGGTGCACCCATCTTTGGGAAGTTTTGTCCATTCCTCTTTGCAGCACCTCTCAAGCTCCATCAGGTTGGATGGGGAGCGTCGGTGCACAGCCATTTTCAGATCTCTTCAGAGATGTTCAATCAGATTCAGGTCTGGGCTCTGGCTGGACCACTCAAGGACATTCACAGAGTTGTCCTGAAGCCACTCCTTTGATATTTTGACTGTGTGCTTAGGGTTATTGTCCTGCTAAAAGACTAACTGCTACCCGAGTCTGAGGTCAAGAGCGCTCTGGAGCAGGTTTTCATCCAGTATGTCTCTGTACTTCGCAACATTCATCTTTCCCTCAATCCTGACTAGTCTCCCAGTTCCTGCTGCATGTGCCTATTCCTTAGTAAAAGGCACTTGCGGCTGCTGTCTGGCTACTCTCCCATACAGGTCTGATTGGTAGATTCTCCTGTCTCCACAGAAAAATGCTGGAGTTGACAGAGTGACCATTAACCCAATGCTCACTCTGTCACCTCCCTGACTAAGGCCCTACTCCCCCAATCGGTCAGTTTAAATGGGCTGCCAGCTCTAGGAGGAGTCCTGGTGGACCCAAACGTCTTCCTTTTACGGAGGCCACTGTGCTCATTGGGACCTTCAAAGCAGCAGAAATGTTTCTGTACCCTTCCTCAGATTTGTGCCTTGAGACAATCCTGTCTCAGAGATACAGAAAATTCCTTTGACTTCATGTTTGGTTTGTGCTCTGACATGCACTATAAAGTGTGGGACCTTATATGTAGACAGGTGTGTGCCTTTCCAAATCATGTCCAATCAACTGAATTTACCCCAGGTGGACTCCATTTAAGCTGTAGACACATCTCAAGGATGATCAGTGGAAACAGGATGCACCTGAGCTCAGTTTTGAGCTTCATGGCAATGGCTGTGAATACTTATGTACATGTGATTTCTTAGTTTTTTGTTTGTTGTTTGTTTTTTAAATAAATTTGCTAAAATCTAAAATTAAAATAAATAAATAAAAAATGAAATAAAATAAAACATTTTTTCACATTACCATTATGGGGTATTGTGTGTAGAATTTTTGAGGAAATGAATTTGGGAATAAGCCTGTAACATAACAAAATGTGGGGAAAAAAATAAAGCTCGGTGAATACTTTCTGGATGCACTATAACCAAAGAGCACAACATTCTTCATCATTGTGGCCTCTTCATTTTGCTCTCAAAGTGCACTAGATTAAGCCATTTACCTTTAAAGTGCACCAAATATTCTTCCAGGAGAGCATATCTCCAGAACCCCTTGAAAGGATGCGGAAAACCCATGATAGTCTCACAAAATCCTGTAGGAAACTGCCTAAATATTGAAAATTATTGAGCAGCAGTGGTTTATTATAATAATGGATTTACAGGATTTGTGCATCAATTTGATGAATTGCTGTTAAGTGTTTTAAAGTTTACAAGCACGTTGCACTTGGGGTTCCACGGGCTCTAAATTGGATAGTGTTTATAAAATAGGTAGCTGACATTTTTCAAGGGTGGTAATAAATTATGCAGTTTCTATAATGAGTTGGAATGGCATGTGAGTCCAGAATGTTTTTAGAACCTTACAACTCAACAGTTTTTAGAGGAAGAACTCAGCACTTTTTATTTCCTGTTAATTGCATAATTTTTAAATGATAATTTACTGTCTTAATGTATATGTTCTTATCATATACACACAATTATTATTAGTGTTATTATTTTATTTCAAATCAATTTTATTTATATAGCGCCAAATCACAACAAACAGTTGCCCCAAGGCGCTTTATATTGTAAGGCAAAGCCATACAATAATTACGGAAAAACCCCAACGGTCAAAACGGCCCCCTGTGAGCAAGCACTTGGCGACAGTGGGAAGGAAAAACTCCCTTTTAACAGGAAGAAACCTCCAGCAGAACCAGGCTCAGGGAGGGGCAGTCTTCTGCAGGGACTAGTTGGGGCTGAGGGAGAGAATCAGGAAAAAGACATGCTGTGGAGGGGAGCAGAGATCAATCACTAATGATTAAATGCAGAGTGGTGCATACAGAGCAAAAAGAGAAAGAAACACTCAGTGCATCATGGGAACACCCCAGCAGTCTAAGTCTATAGCAGCATAACTAAGGGATGGTTCAGGGTCACCTGATCCAGCCCTAACTATAAGTTTTAGCAAAAGGAAAGTTTTAAGCCTAATCTTAAAAGTAGAGAGGGTGTCTGTCTCCCTGATCCGAATTGGGAGCTGGTTCCAGAGGAGAGGAGCCTATTTGATTATTACTCCTATTTTGTCATTTGATTTTTAAATGGACCACACTGGAACTAAGTTTTCACTTTCTTGTGTCATCCATGTATTTTTATTAACGCATTTACAATTACATTATGTACTTACATTGAACTTACTAAATAAAATCACGCACTCATGCTTTTAATATAAAAATGATTTTCCCTGCTGGAATGGCATGTTAGTCCAGAATGTAATTAGCAACGTTGGCTAATATCTGTAGTTTCTCCAAAAATATTAGTCCTATCAACATTCCATTTCCTTGACCCAAAATGCATTTGCATACCAAATGGCGAATGTCAGCTCTCCACAGTTTGTCTGTGATCGAAGTTATACACACACACGCATGCACACACAGAGAACTCTTTGTCTTTTTAAGCATTTTGCCGCAAGCAGGTGCTTCAATTTTTACGCACCCACAAATGGAGACAGTGGCGGAAGACATTAAACGTACTACACTTCTCATTCATGGTAACGGCAACATGACACTTGACTAAACTGAAACCAATTGAACTACAACAACACAATAACAATATGACACTAACAACACTGTTACTAACTTGGACTACAATAACAACATTTAAAACCTCAAAACCCCAAACTCCTATGGTGCATTGCAACACAATGTCCATTGTTTACTGCTTAGCTAAAATTGCAAATTTATCCACAAATATTTGACCTATCAACTTTCTGTTTTCGCAGCCTTCATCCCTGACCCAAAATACATAAGCATACCAAACGGCAAATGTCACTCTTCCCAGTTTGTCTGTGATCGAAGCCATATGCAAGCATTTTTTTTTTTTTTTTTTTTTTTAAATGGAGCATCTTTAAAATGTGCTGTCACTATGTATATATAATTTTATTGGACTATCTCTAATACTGCATAAATGTGAGACATTTTGTTTAACAAAAAAAAAAACCTCAACTGTGTGCTGCTCCAAGCTTCAATGTCTTTGTTATAGTTTGGCATCTGTCACTTCTGTCTCTCTCTCACATTGTCACATTGTTGTAGGACAATAACCATCTGTCTCTCTGTCAGGTCAGTGATGGTCAGTGCTGGTTAAAGCCTGCAGCTCAATATGTCTGCGACAGATTCAGATGCTTCCATTGACTGGCTGGCTAGTGATAATGATGACATTGAGAGCGAACAGGAGCCTGACTGCACCAGAGAGCGCAGCCAGATAGCGAATCTGCCATCCCCTAGCGCACCACCACACCTGAGCCCGTCTGACAGCTGCTGCCACCGAAACGGTGCCACGACGGAGGGTGACGACAGCAGGAGCACAGTCTCCAGCCGGGGATCTCCGTCTGGCTGCGCAGAGACGTGGCATGGGCTGTGTCAGATGAAAGAGGACAAAAAAACAAACGGTAAAAATG
The DNA here is from genome assembly GCF_902500255.1 of Thalassophryne amazonica. Lineage (NCBI taxonomy): Eukaryota > Metazoa > Chordata > Actinopteri > Batrachoidiformes > Batrachoididae > Thalassophryne > Thalassophryne amazonica. The sequence goes on from NC_047110.1 coordinate 61,436,554, forward strand.
CTCAGGAAGCCTTGAAGAGACAACACAGCTGTGACGAAGAGAAACGGCAGCTCACTTCCAATGTATCGGAGAGAGAGCATATTTTGACCAGTAAGGTGAGGACCTCTTTGACTCATGTCTGATTACCACAGGAGGTAAAAGTAGATCAGGTCCTTTTCTCTAGATCAACTTCCCTGTGATTGTAGACAGTTCCAGTAATGAAGACCGTCCCCCGTCACTGTGGAAGCAGAATTAGTCACACTTTTCTCCATAACTCTAGAATGATTCAGTCAGTGAGTCAACAGAACACGCAGTACTTTAGAGACAATCTAACCTTTGATGTGCGCCCTTTTGTAGTAAGCAATACACAATTAAGGTGTATTGATGTCACTTTGAAAGTTTTTTTGTTTTTTTTTAATTGCTAAGCTATTGTGCATAAATTAATCAATTTTTGCTTTTAGTGCATGGAGCTACAGTGCTACATTCATCCCCTGTCATCAATCTTGAATGGACTGCGATCAGGCAGATACAGAGAACGTAAGTCTGTCATGTTTTTTCTTTGTATCCTTTGGAACGGAAAAAAAATGTAATAGATATTTTGTGTACTATTCAGGACAAATATTTCATGGTGAAACCACATCGCTGCTCATCACCTCTGAGACGCCTCAGAGGCAAACATTAGACTGGGTAGACAGTCCGCCTCTCTTTAAGGAGCACTGTATGTGTCCCGGACATGTGAAATGAAATGCGAGAACAAGATGTCTGAAGTTTTTTTTGTGTGTGTATGTGGCTTGGGTTGTCAAGTAACCACAAGCATTTCTTGTTTTTTGTGCACATGTGTGTTTCTGTTTTACAATAGAGCCCATTTTGGCGTAGATGGCTCAGAACTAACTGCACAGTTTCAAAATGGCCTTGGAGATTTAGATGAGCCGGGGGGGGGCGGTCTTCCTGATTAAGAGTTGAAAACAAGCAGTGTAACACTTCAGATTTAACTTATATGTTTAGCACAGGCAAGTGAGAACACACTGTACTGCAGTTCTCCAGCTGTTGTTTTAGTGAGCCTTGTAAAGACAGCGCCATTTTCACACAGGGTCTCAAAGTACTTAGTTTGTGATCTCTGTCGAATCCAAACCTTGTGTGACCCAACACTTCCAGGCCAAAGAGGCATAGCGTGTTCCCTCACAAACATTTCACACAGTCCATCTGTTTCGTAGACTCAGTCCTGCTGTCAGCACAGCTCACAGCTCATGGTCAAACTTTGTGCTTTCGCAGGTCTCAGTAGTTTCCAGGAGAGCGTAGCCATGGATAGGATTCAGAGGATCATGGGTGTGCTACAGAACCCCTGCATGGGGTAAGTCTCCATCATTTGGACCACACACAGCACTATAAGCTGTGTAATGGTTTGCCTCGGTTTGTATTATTCAGTAGGGACCTGTTTGATTTTGCTACTGCAGTTATGTCGTGAAAATGCTTTCTCTATCATTTGGGTTAAAGTAATCAGCTTTATTTCTGCAGCATGTGGTCTACAGCATGTTGTCCTTTGAGGATCCACTGCCACTGTGCACTCAGGATCCATTAACTCTTGGATAAGTCTAACCACTGCCGGGCATCCTGTGAAAAATGTATTAAGCTTCTGTGTTGGTGCAGCGCATTAGTGTCTGCACTGACCAGATGGTTTAGCGGAGCTTAATTTGACCCTTTTTAAGGGGAAAGTCTTGGTTCCTCTAAAAGTGATTTGTTTTTAACCTCAGTCATTTTCACATCATTAAATAGCAGATGACTCTCACTTCCTCTTTAGTTTTTTAAGACTTTTTCTTGACAGAAATTAATTACAAAAGAAGTTGAAAAGAAAATGAAGCACCAGTGTAGAAGCCTCTAGTTTAATACAATCCTGAGTTTTACAACTGCAGTCTGTTAGCAGATAAGACCAGTGACGAATGTTAGATAATAAGATTAGCTAAATATACATACAGTTGCTATAAATACGTTATCAGCGGAAGAACCCAGTCAGCCACGTGTCCAGAAATGCAGTTTGCTTCCAATTTAGATAGAGATGGAGGCCTTTTGAACAAATTGTTTTGACTCTCATAGGAATGAATGATTATGACACAAAGAACCCATTAGATTTTATTAATTATCTGGATCAGGGAGGAATTATCACTTTCTTGAGTATTCTTGATCATATTTGTCATTACATGCAAAGTAAACAAGAGATTTTGATTTTAAATTTTATGTAGATCCATATCAGAACTGCTGTGTGGACTCGAAGGGGAAAAAGAATTTAGTTTTTAAAAAAAGAAGAAGAAGAAAGGAAAAACAAAGGTTTCAACTGTCTAAGTACAACTTTGTCAGGATTTATATATAAAATCAGAATTGTTGTGTTTGTATAAAAAAAAAAATCTGTTTTATTAAGGGGTCACAAAGAATTTTTTTTTTTTTTTTTTTAGTTAATCTATTAATTATTTTATACTATAATTATTTCATCTGTAAAATGTCAGGTAACAGTAAAAAAAAAATGGCCAGGACAATTTCCTAGTACTGAGAGGAGCAATGATTAATCAATTATTAATGGATTGTTTAATTATTCAACAACAGTACCCAAAAGACACCTTCACATTGTTTTTCTTCACCAATTGTTGAAAATATAAATTTGATTTGATTTACAGTTATATAAAATAGAGAAATGGAACAAATCACCAGTTTTCTCTTTATACTTCTGTCTACTAAATTAACATTACTTTAGAGCCATATTGGAGTCTAAATATGATCTCTGGTCAGAGCGAGTGAGAAAAAGGCCTGCTTCAGTGACATTCCTGAGACTGCAGCATGTGCAGGTTTTCCACATTGATTTCCTCAAAAGGTGCATTAATAAATCCACTGTGCAGCCTGCTGATGTCTGTATTCCAGCTAGCCTTATTTCAGAGGGCACCGCAGACTTCCCTCGTCCTCACACGTCCTGCCATCCTGTGACCATGCCCCAAGCATGATGCCATCCATCTTGGCCATTTCCTTCCTCCTTCCCAAACCAACCAGCATGATTCCATAATTAAGTCCATAGCCAGAAGTAAAACTGTGAATGTGTTTGAGCAGCACAATTATCACTGTGTGATACAGTGGTCAATGGGGTGAGCCACTCATCGCCGGTTTTGCCTTCATTTGAATGCTGGTCTGTACATTTCCAAAACTGAACAGAGTGCTCCGCTTTTTGTGTGCGTGTGTCTGCAATGATCTGGTGCAAAGAGGAGGAAAAAAAAGAAACTTTCAACAGAAAGCATCAGACTTCAGATTCTGACGTCTAATATACAGATTTTGATTGACCCTTATCGACATATGCATATTTGGACACAGTGCCTCCAAATATGGTTTTGTTGCAAATGAAACATAAGAGTGGGTTCATATGCTCCCTGAGTTACACAGTTTGAGTGTGTAATTAATTCCACCTGAAGGGCAGTGAAAGACAGATGCATTTTTGCCAAAAATACAAATTATAGAACAGAACTTAATTTTTTACCCTTTTCTTGTTATTAATTTAATTGAATATAATTTCCCCCTGATGTCATTGATGTGTTTGAGATTTTTTTTTGTCTGAGACAATAAATAAATAAAAATTTAAGCTCCCATTGAGCCATGGGAGGATGAAATGTTTATTTTCCCCTATGTTACCTCTGTACAACACCACAATGCAGGGAAAATTAAACAGTCAAAATGTGCTTTTGTATATAAGTCCCTTTGGCTTCGTCCATGTTTCATTCTGGGTCACCACAGCAGATCCGAGGTGCATCTGCATGTTGATTTGGCACAAGCTTACACTGGGTGCCTGTCTTGCCACAACTCTGCATTTTATGGAGAATGGGCAGGGATGGTTTTGAACTGGGGAATCTTCTGCACTGGAAACAAGCGTACTTAACAGCTTGACCACCTCCCCTGTTCATGCCTTTGTATGTAATGATTATAAATGTATAACATTTAACCATCATCCTTTATTTAGTTTTTCCAACCACAGCCACAGAAGCCTATAACTCTTCTGACTTCCCTCACTAGTCTCCTTCATGTATGTTCAGTCTATACAGACTTGAGTGAACGTTTGTGTAAATCTGGGATACTGACATGGATTGAATCTCTCCATCAAAGTCAGAGAAAATTAACACTGATGCTTCATTTTGCTTTCATTTATTCACATTTTATTAATTGTCAAGAAAAAAAAAAACAATCTCTGCACCACATGTTACTGGTGTCTACCATCCTTGGTGACTTCTGCATTCAGAAGTGCCCTAAATTCTTGCTTCCACCCTGCCCCTTTTAAAGGCTGGCTGGAATGCTGGACGTATAGATCACAACTGAGCATATAATTAAACTAGGGATGTGCTCTTCTGATTGAGTATGATCGCAATCAGCCCAATAAAGGCATTTTTTTTTTTCTTCGCTAGTATGGGGAAAAATTGCAGTGTCAGTGGAGTGAGCAGTCACAGAGTGCAATACATGTTTTAAAAGTGCGTGAACACACTGCATCAGTTTAAATGTGCAGTAAGTCTAATTCATTCACACAGATAATCAACAGTGCTAATTGTCTCACTGTTTCAGGGTGCAAAGTTGACCCAGTGATAACAGGCAGCACATCCACTTCCATGTTGCTCACACAGACTGTGCAGGTACATTGCTAGAGGGGTGAAGGGTAGGAATGGTCCCCTCCAACCCCCTTAAAGGCCCACTTTTGAAGACATTTTAAAGACTTTTTCGCACCTAATAATAGTAATAATAATAACTGTTATTCTATTACTTGGAAAAACATAACATATCATTTTTTCCTGGTCATTCTTACTACTGAGGAGGTGATGGTCTAGTGGTTAAGCGTTGGGCTTGAGATCAGAGGATACTCTGTTCAAACCTTCAGCCTGACTGGAAAGTCACTAAAGCCTGGTTCACACGACGGGATTTTAAAATTATCTTTAGGTTTCCAAAACTTGAGACCACACACGTGAAGATAAAAAATCATAGCTCTAACAGGTCTGGTCGTACAATGTGTGGTGTTCAGCGACACAGTAAGGACAACACCACCACACATGAACAGATTTCACACACGAACATTCACAGCTCAGATAGGAAATCTAGCAAAACCTCTCGAGATTAAACGTGACCTCAGAGTAAACAAACGGAGGTACATTGTGGACTATTTAAAACAGGGAAAAAAACGATAGAAAAAGAAAAGGTGTTCTTTAAAGGAGTGGAGACAACGCGACCACCGGACTTTCTGGTAAGTCAGAACAGCTGTTTTGATTTTATTTTCCGCTCCATGCGTCTCGTCATCTCGCTTTCTGATTGGCTGAATGTCACATTCAGTAGGCTGTGTGCTTGTATCACACAGTGATATCGGGCCAAAAAAAATCCAACATGTTGAATATCCCAGATTTGCGATCGGAGCGCTCCTGATGCCCTTCCGAGCAGATCAGAGCGCTCTTAACACACCACACATGGCAGGAATATCTGATATGATTATCTTTAGCGTCATCACGATTGTCAGGGCGTCCTTAAGATTGTCGGAAGGGGAAGATCGGGTCCGATATTGGCCTAAATATCCTGCCGTGTGAACCCGGCCTAAGCGCCCCTAGGCAAGATCCTTAATCTCCTAGTTGCTCCCGCTGTGTAGTAAGTGCCTTGCATGGCAGCACCCTGACATCGGTGTGTGAGGCATCAATGTAAAGTGCTTTCAGCTTCTCATTCAGATGGAAAAGTGGTATATAAATGCAGTCCATTTACCATTGTGAATACTGTGGATCTTTGACTTACTATTGGTCATAGTAACAATAAAGTAATGTAGTTTAAACAATGTTTACTTTGGATCCAAATTTTGTTTTGATTGATTTATTAATATCACAAATTAAAATGAAATAATTGCTTTTTCTTGGGTGGACTCCAAGTGATAATTTTCTGTAAACATATTTGCACCTCCCATTTATTCCAAAATATTAGTGGAGCTTAAAACACAGGTTGGTTATTTATGGACTTAACCACAGCTGGTTCATTTGTGTTGGAGGGGACAAACCCTGTACGAGAGTGTCACTCTGATGGTTTGCAATCAGCATTCGGTGATATGTTACTGTCACACTGAGACAAAGTGTAGCTGAGTGCAGCACATATGGTGACACATTAGTGCCAAAAAAGCACTCGTGTGATAACTCTGAGGACACTGCTCCCCGAGCGAGCGAATAGGAATGTGCGCCAAACAATCACTCAAATTTCACCCCGCTCTGTCGAAGTTGATTTCTGCTCGCGCAAAGTGGATTCCTGCAATCTTGCTCGAAGTGTTTTACACAATGGGGGAGGGAACCAGGGTCAGTATTGGCTCTGCTGCGATTGGTTGTTTCTGAAGAGCGAGAATTGATTGACAGCCCTCCTTTCAGACACAGAAGTGTGCTGAAACGAATAAGACGACAGCATCTGGGCAGAGGTTCCTTCAGGTAAGAAATCCTTGGCTGAATTCAGGCATTTGTGATGAATGAAAACAAAGCGGTGATGTCTTTTTCTTCCAGGACAGGAAGTTCACTTCCCTGGGCTTTCTGAAAGCAGGGCTGTCAATCAAATGTCACTCTTCGGAAATGACCAGTCATAGCAGAGCCAGTACTGACCCTGGTTCCCTCTCCCATTGTACCAAACGTTTAGCGCGAGAGAGTAGAAATCAACTTCGAGAGAGCGGGGTGATTTCTTTTTTTTTGAGTGGTTGTTTGGCGCACTGGTCACATATTCTTGCTCGCTCACAGCACTTTTTTTCCTCACTCGGGGAGCAGTTTCCTCTGAGTGTGCAGTTAATATCTATGTGTATAAAATAATATAATACACCCAAGTGCATGTTTTATTGCGCAAGTGCTTTTTGGCACTAACGTGTCGCAGTAGCACATACACATTGAAGTCGTCACTCACCAGCTGCTCCCTTCACAGGAGACACAGCGAGTGGGCGTGGCAGCCCCCCTGCAGATGGTCGGGCAGAGGCTCGACAGCAAACTGACCCCTCCCCCTGTCATGCCCTCTCTGCCTGCTCTCTGTTGCCAGCTGGCAGCCCGTGCAGCAGTACAATGGCAGACTGGATCAAAGTGGCTTTTTTTTTTTTTGCAGTTACTGTTGTGGATAATCTTTCTCATGAATTTAGCATGCTCTGAGTGGAGCACGTCGGGAAGATCACTTTACACGGGTAAATCTCTACCCACCATCTGGTTTTGATGGGTGGGAGTTAAAGGGGAGCACTGTGTTCCACCCTCAAATGAGAACTGCGTCACCACATATTATTTATTTTCACAGTGACGCTGCTGGAGACCACTGTGGGTTAGACGTTTATATTTAGAGGCAAGCAGAACCATTTGGCCACGTGTGAGCACAAAACTCGTGTGACATGTTCTTAAGAAGATTTTTGCCCTCCCACATGGAACGCAGGCTGTGCTGAGTGCACTACATTTCTTGTGGTGATTTTGGAGATTTGGATTTGGATAAATTTAGTACATTGTGCAGGTTCAAAGCTTGGATGAATGTTAAACCTTCTTTTGTTTGTTTGTTTTCAGGGAAAAATACATGAATATTATTCTGAAAATGGAAGAAATGCTGAAAACCTGGTTCCCTAATGTTAAACTTCCAGACCGGCTCGGTGTCTCGCAGACTGTGGAGGTGGTTCCTACCAAGAAATTGAAGGTAAGGTTATAAAAATAAAAAGAATCATTAAGAGCTCTGGTTAGACAAAGCCTGCTGCCATGAGCGTAAGGTCCTGTATGTTCACTGTGATGCGGGCACTGAATCATCTATTATTATTATTATTTAACCAGCAGTCTAGAGCAGAGAACAGAAGATTAAAGTCTATTTTTACACAGGTATTACTGTAGTCTCAGGTTCACGACGAACAATGACACAAGAGATGGGTAATTTTTGAGGAGTCTCCCTAAGGGGATAAGAAAGGCTAGAAGTGTTGTGTGGACATTCTTCTACATTTGACTGTTTGAGGATTTAGTTCTGTGGCTAATCTCGATACACCCCATAAACAGCAACTTTTTTTTTTTTGTAATTTACATTCAACTGATCCATGAATGCAGCATGAACATTAACCTGTTATGCTGCATATTGTATGAAATGTTAATCGTTTCATGGGCATGCATCTTGGAAGGTCATCAAGCACATTTCCTTGATATTTTCATCTGCCATCTTGTATAAATAATTGTCTTGGCGTTCAGGGTTAAAAATCCATTATTGTAATTGGTCTCCAGTAACCTCCTGCTTTAATCACTCCGCATTAGGAAAGTGATTTCAGTAACTGTGTTCTTGTGCATTGAAATAGAATATTTGTCACTGCGATCACTTCATACTTTGACTTCTTTCTGTTACCACCCAGGCAACAGCTGTGGCATTGTTAGGATTCTGACTCTGAAGCATTCAGTAGGTAGCCAGTAGACTGGGCAACCGGTTGTCCTTCTCCCCAAACGTATATGTAAGCGTAAAGCATATTGACGATATCTGAACGGATCAATAACTAAAGCTCCGACGAGCTAAACGTGACTCGTCCATGTGTGGGACGAAAAGCAACGTCATACAGAAACAACAGCGGCAAGAACGTTTGATCAACTACTTTAATTATTTATGCACGTTCCAGCCGTTTGTGGCTGGAATGTGCGTGTGCGCACACGTTGTTGTGAAGACAAACCTGTTGCCAAGACAACCAGATCCAGCACCTGCAGGTGCTGCAGACATGAACACAGGCTAGCTGCGCTCGGTCTCATACCTGCTGTCAGTCAGGTCATCATGAATGTTTCGTTTTGATTTTGTTTAAAGCGTCAAGGCCGCTGTTCGCTTTGTTTTTCTTTTATTAGTTTCGGTTTTGTTTCGTTCCTTTATGCACAGCCCATTCTCACATTTTTGTTTTTCGTGCTCCGTTATGAAATGAGTCAAATTTTCGTGATGGGGCTTTTTTTTTTTTTTTTTTTTAACTACACTCAACAAAAATATAAACGCAACACTTTTGGTTTTGCTCCCATTTTGTATGAGATGAACTCAAAGATCTAAAACTTTTTCCACATACACAATATCACCATTTCCCTCAAATATTGTTCACAAACCAGTCTAAATCTGTGATAGTGAGCACTTCTCCTTTGCTGAGATAATCCATCCCACCTCACAGGTGTGCCACACCAAGATGCTGATTAGACACCATGATTAATGCACAGGTGTGCCTTAGACTGTCCACAATAAAAGGCCACTCTGAAAGGTGCAGTTTTGTTTTATTGGTGGGATACCAGTCAGTATCTGGTGTGACCACCATTTGCCTCATGCAGTGCAACACATCTCCTTCACATAGAGTTGATCAGGTTGTCAATTGTGGCCTGTGGAATGTTGGTCCACTCCTCTTCAATGGCTGTGCGAAGTTGCTGGATATTGGTAGGAACTGGTACACGCTGTCGTATACGCTGGTCCAGAGCATCCCAAACATGCTCAATGGGTGACATGTCCGGTGAGTATGCCGGCCATGCAAGAACTGGGACATTTTCAGCTTCCAAGAATTGTGTACAGATCCTTGCAACATGGGGCCGTGCATTATCCTGCTGCAACATGAGGTGATGTTCTTGGATGTACGGCACAACAATGGGCCTCAGGATCTCGTCACGGTATCTCTGTGCATTCAAATGCCATCAATAAAATGCACCTGTGTTCTTCGTAACAGACGCCTGCCCATACCATAACCCCACCGCCACCATGGGCCACTCGATCCACAACATTGACATCAGAAAACCACTCACACACACGACGCCACACACGCTGTCTGCCATCTGCCCTGGACAGTGTGAACCGGGATTCATCCATGAAGAGAACACCTCTCCAACGTGCCAAACGCCAGCGAATGTGAGCATTTGCCCACTCAAGTCGGTTACAACGACGAACTGGAGTCAGGTCGAGACCCCGATGAGGACGACGAGCATGCAGATGAGCTTCCCTGAGACGGTTTCTGACAGCTTGTGCAGAAATTCTTTGGTTATGCAAACCGATTGTTTCAGCAGCTGTCCGAGTGGCTGGTCTCAGACGATCTTGGAGGTGAACATGCTGGATGTGGAGGTCCTGGGCTGGTGTGGTTACACGTGGTCTGCGGTTGTGAGGTTGGTTGGATGTACTGCCAAATTCTCTGAAACATCTTTGGAGACGGCTTATGGTAGAGAAATGAACATTCAATACACGAGCAACAGCTCTGGTTGACATTCCTGCTGTCAGCATGCCAATTGCATGCTCCCTCAAATCTTGCGACATCTGTGGCATTGTGCTGTGTGATAAAACTGCACCTTTCAGAGTGGCCTTTTATTGTGGGCAGTCTAAGGCACACCTGTGCACTAATCAGCATCTTGATATGGCACACCTGTGAGGTGGGATGGATTATCTCAGTAAAGGAGAAGTGCTCACTATCACAGATTTAGACTGGTTTGTGAACAATATTTGAGGGAAATGGTGATATTGTGTATGTGGAAAAAGTTTTAGATCTTTGAGTTCATCTCATACAAAATGGGAGCAAAACCAAAAGTGTTGCGTTTATATTTTTGTTGAGTGTATTACTAATCCTACTCCTTCCCCCCACCCTAACCATAAATCCCCCCCCCAACTTCACTTTTAATTTCGTGTAGCCATCACGGAATAAATTAGAATGAATTCATGCTCCCGTGACGAAAATGAGGCGCTTTTCGTCACAATATCACGAACCAATAGATTAATGTATATTTCGTGCTGCTGAATCACGACTTGCCGTGAGATCAGGTTATTATGTGCTCTTGACTCGGCAGGCTTTTCGGTGATGGGAGAAGTGCAGGATCATTCGTCCACCTTTTTTGACAGTTTGTGACTTTTTTCCTTTGTTCAACTAAGGGCCTAAGCAGTAGTCACTTGGCTTTGTTTAAATTGTGGAACTTCATTTAGTACCTTTTAATAAAATGGTGACCTGAGCCAGTAACAATGTCTCCCTTAGTTTTCTCTTCTCCCCACCCCCTACCCCTCATCTCTGTATATGATCACAGCATATCACTGTGACAAACCAGAATGTTGAGGTCATGGTTGCCCACATATGTGATCTAGCACACAGTCTAACGTAACGCACTGGACTTCTACCATGTGATGTGTGCAAAAACATCCATAGCAAACCAATAGTATAACTGACACAACTTTGACACTTCTGGAAAATGCCCTGGTGATGTCACAGCATGCACAACAATATTACAGACTCCATAGAAATGGCAAGTATAATCAAAATATGTCATGGAAATAAAGAATTTTTGAAAATCTTAAAAAAAAAAAAAAAAAAAATGCCTCGGTTAAAATAAGATCATAATGACGGAATATCCCAGCTAATTAAAGACAACCTTTCAGGATTTGCAGGTCATACACAATGTTCAACTTGTGGCCTTCTGGGTTGGGAATCTGAAACATACAACATTTTTATTTTTGCTCCCATTTTGAAGTAACAGATCTAAGATTTTACTGCCATTTTGTTGCCAAATTTATTGAACTCTGTAATAGTGGGCACTTCACCGTTGCCAGTTAATCCTTCACCTGGCAAGTGTGACGTATCAAGATGCTGATTTAAACAGTATGATTATTGCACAGATGTGCATTGGACTGGTCACAATAAGATCACACTGTAGAACGTGCAGTTGATCTTGAAAAAAATCTTTATTAGGTGAAGACTGCAGACTCGGTGGTCCTGGGCTGGTATGCTTACACATGGTTTACTGTATATGAAACATTAAAAAGAATATGAATTTAAGCATAAAGATGTAAGACACTATGTTATGCTAAGAGGCTGAAAAATGCTAATTTCTTCTCTGGGCTTCTTCTATGCTGCTTTCTGTTACTGTATGTGGCACTGCCCCCAGTGGTGACTATAAAAACAAGTTGGCCTTCACACTTGGACCTGTGTCAACGTGCTGCAGCACAGTAGTAAAAACCAGCCTTGAAAATCTGACTTATTGTTCCACAACAACGTCTTCCCATTTTAGCAGATGAAATTTGCTTTGCTAATATTATCATGACCGGGCTGTAATAAGTAAAACTAAAATGTCTTTGTTCTCCCCACAGATGTCTCCAGTCACTGCAAGTGGATCAGTGAGCACCATCACCATCAGCGATCCTCCAGTGGGCACCAAAGCCCTGAGATTCACTGACCTCACTCCTCCTGGAGCCTACTCTGCCAGTAACCTGAAGTGGCTCCACACTTCACCCATTTGCTCCCCCACAGCAGACCAGGCCCAGGCTGGCCCCCGACACCTGCTGCCCCCAAAAGACAAAGATGTAACGCAGGACAACGCTGTGTCCTCCAGCACAGACAGCCATACTAAGACACACTCGGCACTCAGAGGACCTCCCCTGGGGAAAATCAACGCACCCTGTCTAGAGAGGCTCCTTAAGTCAACTGAAAGCATCATCTCTTGTAAGGGGACTGGCGGGTTGATGGACGGCAACTGGTCCTAGTGCAGAAAGATGGTCTGGGTGTCCAACTGTATGTGCTGCACAGTCCAACCAAGCCTTGTCCACCTCGCTGGGAGCCAGCCAGCAGACTTTGCCCATTCCAGCCTTCAGGAGAGAGTCTTGAAAAGGAGGATCACGGATTAAAAACGTGGAAGGAGTGTGGACGAACACGTACTCTCTGTAGGGGAATGTACCCTCTGTGACATGATGAGTGTCTGCTTCAGTTCCCTTCTGCTGACTTCTCTTTGTTTTTAGTTTGCACTCTTTGTGAGCGTGTAACAGTGGGAAGGATATAGAGTTGCCGGATCACCAGAGCTTCTGATTTTTACAGCTGAGTTGTTCCCACTGGCTTGTAGATGCAATAAAAGAGTTTGTGTATCTGTGAAACCACCATTATGCCTGAAAGGGAGAGAGCCACAAAAGTGGTTTTTGCCGGACGGGAATATTTTAGGTATCCAGACATGTTCGTGGTCTACATATTGTGCTGAAAATGTGGATGAATATTGCCCCTGGCCCCAAAATCCATGACTCCTCAGTTAAGTTTATTGATGTGACTGTTATTCATTTGTATTCTTTATCAATAAGTCTTTTGGTACAACTGTTCTACCTCAGCGGGCACCATGTCAAGGTTAGCGAGCAGAAATGCGAACACTACAGTTGGAAGCCCGGATCAGATCTGCAGAAAGCCAAGCAGCCGATGCAGTGGAACACGTTCCGCTCGTACATTGGAGGGCACTTTCTCTCTCTGAATGGGGATGCTCTTTTTGGGGGGCCTGACTGGTGCCATCGTAACGAATGTCAACTGCAGATTTTTTTTTTTTTTTTTGGAGTCTCCCAGTGGAAGGCAAACAGTGCCTGTAACATCGAGCTGTGCCTGTAAGGTGGTTCATTCAGCACAGAGACTCGTTCAGAATACCCGGACGTCTGTGGGATGTACAAATCAGCAGTTCTCATTCTCCTGCCATTTCCGGTATCAAGTAAATTATTTTGCCAACTGCTTTCTGTGGTAGAGCAATTATTTTTCATTTGCCACAGACCAATGATGGTACATATGTTTGACCAACAGAGAGGGACGAGGTATTTCTCTGTAATTCTTTTGGAAGGTTTGTTGATTTACCCTGAAAAGTGGCCTTTATTGTGTGAACTTTTATACTTTCAAAATAAATGTGGTCGTCTTTGATGCAAAATGGTTGTGGGTTTTTTTTATTTATTTATTTTTTTTCAAACCTGCAACAATGACTGTGTTTTCATTAACTTAGAATGAGCACTTCATATCTACATGGGAGCAGGTCCCCTCATGGAAGCTGCCATGTTAATACAATAGCCCAGAAGGGACATACTTACTCTGCCTTATGCATTTTGTAGTATGGCTGGAAGAATTTTTTTAATGAAGTATCATATTCAAGAGAAGCCAAAGGAGCATGAATCTCCATCACTAAAAAAGCAAAAATGTGAAGAAATAAAACTGACCAGTGATGACATAATGCAATCTGCAACCTCACCGCTAGATGCCACTAAATCCTACACACTAGTTTTAACTGTCATGTCTGCCACAAAGGATGTTGGATCTGTGAGTGACCATTTAAGCATCAGACAGCTTCAATGAAAGCTTTTTGTGATTCATACCACATCGGTTACAGGCTGAGTCCGTGAGAATGCTCCGATAGAATCCAGGTTCTGGAGGAACAGATTTAAGTCAGGCAGCAAGTTTTCATTTCTGATGTGAAAAATGACAACTCAATGTCCCTTCACAGTATTCAGTGTTGCTGTTGCGAAAAGATTTTGCTTTTCAGACACCGTCTGATTTGCTTTTACATGCATGTGGATTGAAAATGAAATGCTCCTTCATCCCTGGATTTGATTCTGCCACTGAGAACACGTGGAACAGTGATAAAGTCAAATTTTGGTTACTAGTTCCACTGACACTATAAGCAGTGCCAGTTGTGACTTCAAAAGTGACACCAGTTCTAAACTAAGGTGATTCGCCACACTTGGTGCTGTATTGTGAATGTGGTTTCTAAAAAAGTGTGAAACGTCTAAACTAGAAAAATATGTTTATTCCTGCTCAAAAAAGAAAGCTGTTTTCCAAATCAACTTTTGAATACTGCCACCTGCAGGTACAGTATAAGCATAACAGTTTAATCCTCTGTTCAAGTTCAGTTGTCATAACCTCTGCTAACTTTGTTGGCGGCAGGGGCGGGGCTTGCAGACAGGTAAGCCAGGCAGTTGCTTGGAGCCCTGGCCACTAGGGGGCCCCCTAGGTCTGCCAAAATGTACTTCACAGCAATGACAACAATGGGCAATTTGCAATGACATGACACCACAGTAGCAAACCCTCTTTGTGGGGCTCCGCCCCATCTGCTTTCAGCCTGCACTTAAAGGTGCCTTGACACTTGCACGAATTTGATCCCCGCACTGCCGTGCTGAGAGTAAACTCATTGTAAACCATTGTAAATTGTGCGCGGCTTAGTGCAAGTGTGCAAAGAATATTTTTAAATTTTCCAAATCTCTGGCAAGCATTAATTATGTAAACTTCACATAATCATTGCACAAACAATTCAAAAACACAGAGTGTCAGTGTGAGTCATTGCGTCAGTACAGCGCATCACAGCACAGCTCACCTGAACAATTATGAAGAGATGTTAAATCTATCATAAACATGATACTCATAAGAAGGAATGAACTGTCTTACAACGCCATTACAATATAAACATTACAAATGATTACCTTTTAGATGATTCAAAATGCGTTCTCCACATCATGAGCACAAGAGAGAGAGAAAAAAGCTGCAGCTGTAGAAAATTCCGGAAGCGATTAGAAGTGGTTTCATCAGTCAAATTCTGAGAGCAAATGATTAATCCACTACAAAATAATTATTTTATAATAATTTATATAACTCAGCGTTCAGCAGCGCAAGGCGCTGCATCCAGCAGAACACAGCGGGTCACATTAGCATGACGAATTGCATGGCAGTGCGGGGGTTAAATGTGTCAAGGTCAAGGTGCCTTAACCCTGTACTGCTCGAAAAATGAAACTTAAATGTGATGTGTCCGGTGTTGTGCCGAAATGCAATTTTTTTTCTCACTGCTCCCCCCCCAGTCAAGCTCCCCCATGTCCCACCTTGAATGGAGAAGAAGTAAAGAGGGGTTTATCCCTCTGGAGCCGTAAAAAGAGGCAAAGAAAAGGAGGAAAAAAGAAATAAAGACAGTGGTAAGTGCATTGTTATCTGCAAACTGTACGTATTGTCATGGATTGCATAGGAGCTAACACACAGCTAGCTAAGGTAACAATTAAGCCAACATGAGAATGCGAGAGAGTAGCGTCAACTCAGAACATGGCGCCATTTTGGGTCCAACTGTGCTTAACTACTGAATGAACCTTTTATGTTTTCAACATTTTTTTGATAATTTAACCACATACAGCAACACATCCAGGTACAGGTATTATCAAAACAAATATAAACATAGCTAAGCTATCAAATTTACATAAATGTACAATTTATGATGATTTATTTAATTAATTTAAAGCCTGATTTTTGCTTCTACACCTCTGTAACTCTGTGTCATGCAATGACATGCGTGACAGTTTTAAAGTTCTCCGTCGCTGGATTATGCTTTATTATGGATTATTTTGACCTTCAATAAGCTTTTTTTTTCCTACAGTCATCACCTCCAATTCAAAGGTAAGCTGTACAATTTCATCTTTTAGGACTCCGTGTTTTAAAGTTACGGACTTTTCTGCCAAACATATGTTATCCCAAAATGTAATCAGCATGCACACTGCAAAAACTATTATAATATGATGGCAGACAAAGGCGTGAAAGCAGAAAAGTGTCAAATCACAGACTTTTGCTGTGTCTGATTTAACAGGTGCACATCAGGTTGCGGGTCCGAGTATAAGCACTGTGTGAAAAATAAATAAACGGGCGTTTTTTAATCACGCAAATGACTCCGGTCCCACTTTCCTCAAATCGGCGAGTGCCAGCGCTGAACTTTAATTTGTACTTCTGTTACTTTGCATGTCCAGACTGCTCTGGGTTTTTAATGGAAATACATTGCGATTGGATGGGACATTTTTTCTGATGTGAGTGAAAATCCGTTATATGCAGTGTTTATTACATGGAAAACAATACTTATAACAAGAGTTTTTTGTCCAGTGACTGCGAATATCCGGTTTATACAGTGACGGTTTAGGTGAGTTTTACTTTACATGGGACTGAACACTAAATTTACCTCTCAAAACTTTGTCAATGAAGTTGCTTCCATCCCACACCGCTGACTTTATTTTCTCAAATTTTTCTTCTGTTCGGATCTGAAGGCAATCTGTACATCTTGAAGCCCTTATTGTGTCTATTTTTCCATCAAAACAAACAGCAAACCCAACATTTTCTTGTCGACAGATTAACAGCGAACACTATTTTGGTCCCAAGATGGCACCACGAGCCACGTGACTGTTTTTTTTTTCGACTCATCATGTCACTACTCTCTCAATTAAGGGACTAGCTAGAAGCAGCCACTAGCCTGATGCTGGTAAATACTGATAGATTTGTTTCACTCTCCACCAACAAAAACAACAAAATGTCTACTGAGTGTCTAGATAGGACAGACAGCCTGACAGTCAATAATGATAATAATAATGATAGCCTAATAATCATAACAGATTGCACCTTGTATAAAAAGGATGTGTGTACTCCGAGGACAGGAAGTAACTACAGGAAACATCCGTTCTATTGACATCAGCCGGTTTTTTATTGTCTCTAACTTGCTTCGAACGGCCAGCTGACAATTATCATTGCCTCAAACGGTGAGATTTATACAGTAAGATGACCTGAAATGAACCATTGTACATTAAATTGACTTGATTGACGAGTCTGACCGCTTTGAAAAGTGACCAAATTACATGTATTTGTATTGAGCTCAGCGATGTTTTCACCAAGAAAAAAATCCTGCTCGAGGTTAACTGCCTGGATACCGACCTTGAGAAATCTTGACAGAAAAATGTCTTGACTTTTATGAAAGTCTTTATTGAAGGTTTAATTTCAGTTGTGTTCAATTTTCTAAAATGAATTTTTGTTGTCAGTAAGCTTTGCTGAAGCTGCTTAACCAACACAATATTTCATGTAAAGAAATTATGAATAACTAAATTTTATATTTACACTGTGACAATGTTCACATTAGATAATTTTTTTCCTTTTATTTTTCCTTTTATTTAATTATTTATTGGCCTGTGCAATACACTGTTGAGACACAATTCTGCTGCTTTTTTTTTTTTTTTCTGGAGTATGAACGCAATAATTCTGGGTTTAGGGTCACATGCACACAGAAAATGTCCAGATTTGAATCTGCTGTCTGGGATGTTAGAGGATGGACAGACTGATGAATTCTGGGTTTAGGGTCACATGCACACAGAAAATGTCCAGATTTGAATCTGCTGTCTGGGATGTTAGAGGATGGACAGACTGATGAATTCTATCAGGTCTGCAACAACCTCACAAGTTTTTATCTTGAAATACAGGCTCTTATTGTGGAAGTGATATATAAGCAGGCTTATTGTTTTCAGAAATTACTGATTTCTCAAAATATTTTGGTCCAATCACCTTGCTGTTTTCATGACTTGAATCCTCATGAAAAAATACGTAAGTATGCCATACGATGAAAGTCCAGCACTTTCTGGATTTCAGTTGATGCTCCAGATACATAAACGCACAGAGGCCACTTGCCTTTTATTATATGGACTAGCATGTTGCCCACGGGGATCCACAGTTTCTAGATTGGGTCTAGATTTTTAAAGGGTGGTAATAAATTATGCAAAGGTTCTATAATGATTTTAACTGAAAGTGCAGAAAATTAAATGAGAAAGTTTTGTGAATAATTGTATTTATTATGTGGCACATTTAGTTGATGTCATGTTTTACAAATGGCAAGGTTGAGATATTTCCTTTGTTCAAAGCTTGTCTGGTTACCAGGGACTGATTATTGGTGATATCAACATCCATTGTTCACTGTTGTTACCTAATATCCCTAATTTCTCCAAAAATTGTAGTCTTATCAACTTCCGCTTTCGCAGCGTCATCCTTGACCCAAAATACATAAGCATACTAAACGGCAAATGTCTGTTTTCCCCAGTTTGTCCATGATTGAAGCCATACACATGCGCACACACACATGCACATACACACAGGCCACTTGGCTTTTAATATATAGATTAAAAATACACTGAAGCCCCTTTTTTCCTTTTCCTTATCCTCAATGTGAATATTTTTAAGGATTCTACAATTTATATCAGGCTCCTTATATTTTTTTGTCTCTTCATTTCAGTTATACAACAATTTGCAGGGAAATGAAAGCGGATGAAAATGTGATTGTGAGTGAAATCTGTGGAAAACATTCTGTCAGGAAGCCAAAAGGTTTAAAAAAACAAAACAAACAAAATAAAACTAGTGTATGTTTTAGGATTTTGTGTGTGGAATGGATTTAGTCTTTCGGGGTATCACATCACAGTCATATGTTCCTGTTCCAGAATTAAACAAGTGATTGGCAGGCGGTGGTGGGGTCGATTACCCAGACTGCATTGTTTCAGTGTTGCTGTCCCAGATTCCATCTCCCAGGGCTCAGCCTAATGGTCTCTACTCACGTGTACAAATGACCTGAGCATCCACGTCCAAACAGTGCTGGCACAGATTTACTTTCCACTCACCGTGTGAAGAGCTGCAACAACAACAAAAGCTTTCTTGTTTGTTGTAAGTTTCACAGAATCATAACTTTTGATTGTACAATGTGAAAGAAATTGTAATATGATGTTGCAGATCAACCCAGTCTCACTGCAGTTTGTGGCAGCATTACAAAAAGTACATTAATCTGTGGATTTGTGAGGGGGGTATGAAAATGAGTCGCTTTTGTAACGGGGGCACGAAACGTGGGGTGAAGGGGGAGTCTGGGGGTGCTATGTTTAACATTTGGGGAGGGTAGACACATACGCTATGGTTATGGTTACAGTTAGGAGAAGGGGAGGATTATAAATAGGAAAATTCAAAAACCGTGTCACACAAATCGGCCGCTTTTCGTGCCGGGGGCACAAAAGGAAAACTGTGAGACTGGGCTGTGCACATTCTACACTTTATTTATTTATTTGTTTTTGCATGCAGATTAATTCACGCAGGAGGTTTTGTTTTTAGTTGTTTCTGTCTGTCCATCCATCCATGTCTGAACAAAATAATTGGAAGGGTTTTAATTCAGTTAGGACCAAACTTGATTCTATGATTGAGGATCCCAAAGACAAAGGCATTTGATTGGGGGGGGGGGTATTGTATTCTGAGGAAGTGATTAAATATACACATATGAAACACCTATGAAACATTAATAAGAAGTCATATATGGAAAGCATGTATTATTGTTATTATTCCCCGGGCTACCTGTCTGTATCCTTGGACAGGACACCTGATCTGCATTGTGCCAGTCCACCCAACTTTAAATGGGTACCAGCCTTGGCTGGGGAAGTAACCTGTGATGGACTGTGTCTTGTCCAGTGGAAGTCATTGACTCTCATCTACTTCATGCAACAGAATCCACAGACCAACAGGCCTCAGGGCCTATACAGGACTTATTTCTTATATACATATAGAGGATAATTAGAATGGTTAATCTGAGGGATTGGTTAAAGATACTGCTATAAACACCAATATGAAGTCACATATCAACTTTCTCTTGTTAGCATGACTTTTAACCTTGGGTGGCCTTGAAAGGTCAAAGTAAACGTCATAACCATTTAAGTCAAGCAGCTTGTAGTCTGTCTGGTTTCAAAATAGTGGATGGATTATGTGTTTGCACAGACAAAGTGGTTAAATTTGGACAGAATTGATCAAATATTAAGACCACACACAGAGTCTTTTCTTTCTTTCTTTTCTTTTTTTTTTTTTTTTTGCTGGCAGCACATGCCCCCGAACAACATAATTTACAAGAGGAAGACTCTGGTACCCCACAAAGTGATAAAGGATTTGGCTTTCATTTGTTCAACTGTGTGTCCAACTGGCTGTAGACTCACCTGTTAAAAACATAAATCATACAACAATGCTGGCAAATCAGTGCGTCATTGGTTCCCATTTTAAAGGTTGACGGAGGTTAGGCTCTATTTGAAAAATGATTGATGTCAACGTTTTGTGTCGAGGCAATGCGTGAACAAAACTACAAAGACTGATCATTACTGGAGGAGCAGTTGCAAAAAAAAAAAAAAAAAAAAAGCCAGAAGGAATAATAAGCAGCACTTCATCTCTGAAGTCAGCATTTCATTGCAAACTGGCCTTGATTTGAGCTCCTGCTGAGAGCAAAATGACAAAGTGGTGGTGTGTTGAATCAGAGCAAAGATGGTAGTTGTGTGTATTTGTATGTGCTGTATCTGTATCTAAGTCATTTGTTTTAACAGACTTTGGATCCACCTTAGCTGTTGAAAATGTGAAAACTATGAAATTAAATATTTCACTTGAAGCCTTAAAATAATAATAATAATAACTGTGGGGTTTTCTCCAGCAAGAATTCTCCACCGTCCACATGCCTGCAGCCAAAACCAAAGACAAATGGAACCTGACTTCTTCTCAGACCCAGTGGAGCCACGTGGATTTAGTACTCTTTTAAATGCCAAGTCTCAAATGTCAAAAATCAATCAGCAAATCATGAAACCCACTCTTTTCATCAGGGAATTAATGAAAACAACAACAACAACAAAAAATAAAATAGATGATGCAGAGCAAAAATACGCAAGTTGTTTCAGAGCAGCAGGATTCAGAACCTTTTGTGAAATTCTTGCCATTTTGACAGGAACCCCACAAAGGTTGAAATGGCCTCATTACATTATTATGAGCTGCAGCTGATTCATTCACATCCTGCAGAGATAATCATTGAATTTGTCAGTGCACCTTAATTAACAGGCCTGTGTACCAAATAACCCATGTTCAGTTTTAAGAATGCAGGTCATACATCCATAAACACTGGGGATTTGTTTTTAAGAATTCATGGTAGTTAAAGCTACAGTGTGCAAAATTTACTGTCATCTAGTGGTGAGGTTGGAGATTGTACTCAATCAATCAATCAAACTTTATTTATGTGGCACATAGAAATAAAATGTGACACAAAGTGCTTACACAATTCGGTGTATGTACTGAGGTTTCAATTCTCGCGTAAATCTTGCTAAACCTCAGAGAGGTGGCAGCACAGAGAAAAGTCACCAACATGGGGAACTGCTACAAGACGCTCTGATAACACTGCAATTTCACTGCTGCACACGGACAACAGCATCAACATCGCAAGATAAAACTCTTTTTATATTGTGCCTAAAACTCTTGTGAATATATTATCTAGGTTTTTAGACATTGTTATTGTTACTGTCACCCCTTTGAGTCTGGTCTGCTTGAGGTTTCTTCCTCAGATCAACAGAGGGAGTTTTTCCTTGCCACTGTCGCCTGTGTGCTTGCTATGGGGGTTGCTAAGGTTAGACCTTACTTGTGAAGTGCCTTGAGGCAACTTTGTTGTGATTTGGTGCTATATAAATGAAAATAATTGAAAATCTCTGAAGCAATTGCTTCAGTTTTATTTATAACTAGAACATTGACCCGTGGGGAATTATGGGTTGTAGATGTGGTCATTTGTATTACATACAGAAGACAGCTGACCTTTGGGGAAGATCTCTTTACAGTTGTGCTACATTTTTTAAGTACTGACATAGAAAGATTTCTTGACTTTTATGAAAGTCTTTATTGAAAGTTCAATCTTTCAGTTGTGTTCAAATTTTCTAAAATTATTTTGTTGTCAACAAGCTTTCTGAAGCTGCTTCACATGATGGTTTTTATTATTAGCGGTCTTCGGACCAGAACCTCCTCATGTCCTGACGACCCGCTTTAAAACCAGAGGAGACTTATCCTTTCAAGCTGTGGCTTCCTAAACTATGAAATAATCTCCCTCTGTCCCTTGTGTGACCATCTCTGTTGATTCTTTTAAAAGGCAGCTGAAGACATTTTTTGTAGTCAAGCTTTTAGTTGATTGTTCTCTTAAACACTGCTTTTTAACATGGTTGTGTATTTTGTTTACATTTGTGAAGCACTTTGTGATTTTTTCTGTGAAAGGTGCTATATAAATAAAGTTTCTTCTTCTTCTTTTCCATTCATTCAATGGTACGAATATTTCATTCAGTGAAAGATGGACATTCAAACACTGGTCTTTTGAGGTCAAGAGGTTCCAAACCGTCCAAAATTAATTTTAAATAGCAGTCCAATCCAATCCAGAATTGTTCTCAGTGAACTTCCAAAAACAACCACATAGTTCAAAAACAGTCCTGACGATGTAGTCCATAGCTGATGCCATGCAATGACTTCTTCGTATACTTCTGCTTTTCTCAGTCCAGCAAAAAATTACGACAGAAATTTGTCGAGCTCTTCATCCGACAGCGGTTGTACTTTACTCGATACGTTCCCCCGAATATTGCAAATGCCTCCAGAGGGCTTAAGGCGAACTGGATTTCTTTTTTGGTTGTGTTAGAAGAATGAGCAGCATCAATAAGCTGCTAATTGCCGTTGCCGCTCGTGTGCGATGGTCGTAGTGTGCAATGGTACAAATCATATGGAACCAAATTTGCAGGCTAAATGGAGCAAAATGGCAAATGGGACAAATGATCAATATTACATAACATGCAAACCACCAATCTAATGACAAGAATCTATTCAGGTGCTATATAAAAAGAAATTCCGAATTGTTGAAATTTTATATTTGAACTGTGACAGTGTTCACATTAGATCAAAATTTTTTTCTTTTTGGCCTGTGGGAGACACCGTTGAGACACAATTCTGCTGTTTTGTCTGGAGTGTGAACACGTTAAATGTGGGTTTTGGTCACATGCATACAGAAAATGTCCCGATTTGAATCTCCTGTCTGGTATGTTAGAGGACAGACAGATCTCACGCAGATATCAGGTCTGCAGCAACCTCACAGGCTTTTATTTTGAAATACAGGCTCTTATTGTGGAAGTGCAACATAAGGCTTGTAGTTTTAAAAAATATTAATTTCTCAAAATATATTGGTCCAATCACCTTGTTATATTCACAACTTGAATCCTCATGAACAAATACATAAGTATTTGTTCATTTGTTCGTGGCTTTTTGGATTTCAATTGATGCTCCGGATGCACAAACACACAGAGGCCGCTTGTTTTTTATTTTATATACACTCAACAAAAATATAAACGCAACACTTTTGGTTTGGCTCCCATTTTGTGTGAGATGAACTCAAAGATCTAAAACTTTTTCCACATACACAATATCACCATTTCCCTCAAATATTGTTCACAAACCAGTCTAAATCTGTGATAGTGAGCACTTCTCCTTTGCTGAGATAATCCATCCCACCTCACAGGTGTGCCATATCAAGATGCTGATTAGACACCATGATTAGTGCACAGGTGTGCCTTAGACTGCCCACAATAAAGGCCACTCTGAAAGGTGCAGTTTTGTTTTATTGGGGGGGATACCAGTCAGTATCTGGTGTGACCACCATTTGCCTCATGCAGTGCAACACATCTCCTTCGCATAGAGTTGATCAGGTTGTCAGTTGTGGCCTGTGGAATGTTGGGTCCACTCCTCTTCAATGGCTGTGCGAAGTTGCTGGATATTGGCAGGAACTGGTACAACCGCTGTCGTATACGCCGGTCCAGAGCATCCCAAACATGCTCAATGGGTGACATGTCCGGTGAGTATGGCGGCCATGCAAGAACTGGGACATTTCAGCTTCCAAGAATTGTGTTCAGATCCTTGCAACATGGGGCCGTGCATTATCCTGCTGCAACATGAGGTGATGTTCTTGGATGTATGGCACAACAATGGGCCCTCAGGATCTCGTCACGGTATCTCTGTGCATTCAAAATGCCATCAATAAAATGCACCTGTGTTCTTCATCCATAACAGACGCCTGCCCATACCATAACCCCACCGCCACCATGGGCCACTCGATCCACAACATTGACATCAGAAAACCGCTCACCCACACGACGCCACACACGCGTCTGCCATCTGCCCTGAACAGTGTGAACCGGGATTCATCCGTGAAGGAGAACACCTCTCCAACATGCCAAACACCAGCGAATGTGAGCATTTGCCCACTCAAGTCAGTTACGACGGCGAACTGGAGTCAGGTCGAGACCCGATGAGGACGACGAGCATGCAGATGAGGTTCCCTGAGACGGTTTCTGACAGTTTGTGCAGAATTCTTTGGTTATGCAAACCGATTGTTTCAGCAGCTGTCCGAGTGGCTGGTCTCAGACGATCTTGGAGGTGAACATGCTGGATGTGGAGGTCCTGGGCTGGTGTGGTTACACGTGGTCTGCGGTTGTGAGGCTGGTTGGATGTACTGCCAAATTCTCTGAACGCTTTTGGAGACGGCTTATGGTAGAGAAATGAACATTCAATACACGAGCAACAGCTCTGGTTGACATTCCTGCTGTCAGCATGCCAATTGCACGCTCCCTCAAATCTTGCAACATCTGTGGCATTGTGCTGTGTGATAAAACTGCACCTTTCAGAGTGGCCTTTTATTGTGGACAGTCTAAGGCACACCTGTGCACTAATCATGGTGTCTAATCAGCATCTTGATATGGCACACCTGTGAGGTGGGATGGATTATCTCAGCAAAGGAGAAGTGCTCACTATCACAGATTTAGACTGGTTGTGAACAATATTTGAGGGAAATGGTGATATTGTGTATGTGGAAAAAGTTTTAGATCTTTGAGTTCATCTCATACAAAATGGGAGCAAAACCAAAAGTGTTGCGTTTATATTTTTGTTGAGTGTGTGTGTGTGTATATATATATATATATATATATATATATATTTATTTATTTATTTTTTTATTTATTATTATTTATTTCTCAAGCATTTAGACACTTGTTAAGCAAGTGATTCATTTAGTTTCTTGAGCAGGTTGAAACAACTATTTTCTGAAGCCAACTGCAATATTTCCAACCATTTGAAACAGGAATTAATTTTTTCATCACTAATTGATTTAGTTTTTCAGGTATCTTCTTCTCACACCATTGGGTTTAAAGTTTCAGGAGGTTTTGTTTGTGGCATCATCACTATTTGTGGAATATTTTGGGAGGGGTTTAAAACTGAAATCCATTCTGTTCCTATGCCGATCGTGCCCTTTGGAATTAATAACAAAGGTATGAGGGAAACCCAGGATGAAACACTGGCATGGAAACAGACACACTGGCTGAAACATTGCCTCCCTTCATTAAGTCTCATTTCTAAGAATAGGAGCAGAATGTAGGTATGAATAATAGAAGCAGCCTGGAGGAGCTCATTTCCAGAAAGCGATCACTGTGCTAAAGTATGGCCTGTAATGATCACATGGATAAAGTGAAGGGCTGACCTACACGATTAATGGCTGAGTGGCCTCCAACACCACTCAGGCTCAGCTGTCACAACTGTGCACTGAGCATCACACAAAATAACACGATCACATGGAGGCTTTTACTGCACATAGCCATCTGTGACGTCACATGCTGCTGGATGAAATCAAGTGGATTCATAAAATGTGGCTGGTTGCACTAAATAGTTGATAAATCATAAAAAACTGTACTGTAAAGGAGTTGAACCTTAAACATTTTAACTTATATTCAGATTGAATAGATGGAGGGTGATTATATGTAGTATTTGTTTTTTTCTTGATTTGCAGATTTAAAAAAATTGACATGTCCAACATCTAAACATTCAGATTCCAACACAACAGACACACATGCGTCTGTACACGCGCGCACACACACACACACACACACTGAGGGACAACATTTTTTCAAATTCAAAAACAAAATAAAATAATCTGTATATACAGTAGTGTTCAGAATAATAGTAGTGCTATGTGATTAAAAAGATGAATCCAGGTTTTGAGTATATTTCTATTGTTTCCATGGGAACAAGGTACCAGTAGATTCAGTAGATTCTCACAAATCCAACAAGACCAAGCATTCATGATATGCACACTCTTAAGGCTATGAAATTGGGCTATTAGTAAAAAAAAAAAAAGTAGAAAAGGGAGTGTTCACAATAATAGTAGCATCTGCTGTTGACGCTACAA
Source organism: Thalassophryne amazonica (assembly GCF_902500255.1). Classification (NCBI taxonomy): domain Eukaryota; kingdom Metazoa; phylum Chordata; class Actinopteri; order Batrachoidiformes; family Batrachoididae; genus Thalassophryne; species Thalassophryne amazonica. The sequence goes on from NC_047110.1 coordinate 61,463,109, forward strand.
ACTCAAAACTATTATGTTCAAACTGCTTTTTAGCAATCCTGTGAATCACTAAACTAGTATTTAGTTGTATAACCACAGTTTTTCATGATTTTCTTCACATCTGCAAGACATTAATTTTGTTGGTTTGGAACCATGATTTTGCTCATTTACTAGTGTGCTTGGGGTCATTGTCTTGTTGAAACACCCATTTCAAGGGCATGTCCTCTCAGCATAAGGCAACATGACCTCTTCAAGTATTTTGACATATCCAAACTGATCCATGATACCTGGTATGTGATATATAAGGCCCAACACCATAGGTAGGAGAAACATGCCCATATCATGATGCTTGCACCACCATGCTTCACTGTCCTTCACTGTGAACTGTGGCTTGAATTCAGAGTTTGGGGGTCATCTCACAAACTGTCTGCGGCCCTTGGACCCAAAAAGAACAATTTTACTCTCCTCAGTCCACAAAATATTCCTCCATTTCTCTTTAGGCCAGTTGATGTGTTCTTTGGCAAATTGTAACCTCTTCTGCACGTCTTTTATTAACAGAAGGACTTGCGGGGGATTCTTGCAAATAAATTAGCTTCACACAGGCGTCTTCTAACTGTCACAGCACTTACAGGTAACTCCAGACTGTCTTTGATCATCCTGGAGCTGATCAATGGGTGAGCCTTTGCCATTCTGGTTATTCTTCTAATCCATTTTGATGGTTGTTTTCCGTTTTCTTCCACGCGTCTCTGTTTTTTTTTTTGTTTTTTTTTTCCATTTTAAAGCATTGGAGATAAATGTAGATGAAACAGCCTATAATTTTTGCACCTGCATATAAGTTTTTCCCCTCTCCAATCAACTTTTTAACCAAACTATGTGTGTGTGGGGCCGGCTAAGAGGAGGTACTGCTGGCCCACCCCACCAGATGGCGCCCTGCTTGGAGTGCGGGCTTCAAGCACGAGAGAGGGCGCCGGAGCCACTGGGATGTGACAGCTGTCACTCATCCTCAGCACCAGCTGTCACTCATTCATCTCATCACCATCACCATAAAGGCCGGACTGCAACTCCACCTCCTCGCCGAGAAATCAGCTACCATTCAGGTAACTTTGCTGACTCAAAACGTTGAGTAATAATCTGAACTTCTTTTGCAGCCGTTATCCTGTGGTGTCCTGCCCTTATCTGTGGGATTGGCGTTTGGTGTGATCAGCGACGGCTTCGCTTCACACTCGAGTCAGATAAGTGGTTAGACAGGAGCTGCACGAGTGTGTGATTGGAGGTGGAGGTTCTCCCTCCTTTACTGAACACTGACTGTGGGATTACTGAGTGTGCGAACTCACACTCATCAGGACTTGGTCTCTGTTTTCTGCCAGCAGTACCGGGTCCTGACTGCTGAAGACAGCGGCCACCTGGTGCGCAGGGCTTGGCGGCTCCGGTGTTCTTCAGCTCCGTTGGTGGTGGAAGCTGTGTGGGGATCCGGCTCTTCTCTCGCCAGGCGTCTTCTATCGTCAAGCCTGCCCACACGTCACCTGGTGTATGATTGACAGTCCACCATATTGTTATTGTCTGTACCTCGTTGTGCGATTCACAACATTAAATTGTTACTTTTGGCTTATCCATTGTCCGTTCATTACCGCCCCCTGTTGTGGGTCCGTGTCACGACACTTTCACAACAGGATTTCTCGGCCAGCGTCATGGATCCCAAGGGGCGTCAACCATCGCTTGAACAGCCAATGGAAGAGCGAGGTGCACAGGCGCCAGCAGGAGGCGTGTTGGGTGAGCTGCAGCACATCTTAACCGCCTTTACCGCTCGGTTGGACTTAGTTACCGAGCAGAGCAGTGTTCTCAATCGTAGGATGGAGGCTCTCACCACCCAGGTGGAAGCGCGTGCTCAGGGCGCTGCTGCAGCACCTCCTCCTGCTGACCGTGTGCCAGAAACAGACATTCCGGTGGTCATTCAACGAACCCCCCCACCTTCCCCTGAAGCATACATAAGCCCTCCGGAGCCGTACGGAGGCTGTGTGGAGACGTGCGCGGACTTCTTGATGCAGTGCTCGCTCGTCTTTTCACAGCGTCCCGTCATGTACGCGTCAGACGCTAGCCGGGCTGCTTATGTTATAAATTTGCTTAGAGGAGAGGCCACGCGCCTGGGCTACGGCGCTTTGGGAGCAGAATTCACGGCTCCTAACAGTTTATACCGAGTTGTGAGGGAGTTCCGACAGGTGTTCGACCACCCTCATAGAGGCAAGACCGCTTCAAGTGTGCTGCTGTCGATACGGCAGGGGCGTCGGAGCGCAGCGAAGTATGCAGTCGACTTCCGCATCGCGGCAGCACGAGCTGGCTGGAATGCTGTTGCGCTCCGCGCCGCCTTTGTAAACGGACTGTCTCTGGTCCTTAAGGAGCACTGGTGGCGAAGAAAGGAAGCGACTTCCCCACGCTCCACTGCCAGGGCTCTCCACGTGACAACAGCTCCCCCCTGCTGACGTGCTATGGGAAACGAGCAGTGGCCAAAAAACGATCAGATCAGAGACAAAGGGGATTGACGTACGTTTGGAGAGTGTTTTCTCTGCAGCTCTACCGAGCACACACAGAGAGAATGCCCAACTCGGTCAAAACAGCAGTACTCGTCCTTAGAGACAGGGGCTAAGGGGGGTCACAAACCCCACGTGGGGAACCCCGACGATCTGCACGAATCCAGTCACGATCCTGGTGGGGATCTAACCCTTCACGCCCCAGCACTGGTGGACACGGGGTCGGAGGGGAATCTGCTGGATAGCAGATGGGCAAAGGAGGTTGGGCTCCCTCTAGTGGCCTTACCGTCACCATTGTCGGTGCGGGCACTAGATGGCACCCTTCTTCCACTAATCACACACAGACACAGCCAGTGACGTTGGTGGTGTCTGGGAATCACAGGGAGGAGATTGTGTTTATGTAACACCTTCTACCTCCCGATGATTTTGGGTTTTCCATGGTGTGTTTAAAACACACTCCCCGGATTGATGGCCGTCTGGGGTTGTGGTTCAGTGGAGCGAAACCTGCCACCGGGAGTGTTTAGGATCCTCGGTTCCACCCGGTGTGACTAGCTACGGAGGAGGTTTTAGTCCCCCCCAATTGGCGGCGGTGCAGCTGAGTACTACGACCTTGCTGACGTCTTCAGAAGGATCTGGCACTCACGCTGCCCCCGCACCGTCCGTACGATTGTGCCATTGATTTGATAACGGGCGCTGAGTACCCGTCCAGCAGGCTGTACAACCTCTCACGTCCGGAACGCGAATCAATGGAGACCTACATCTGGGGACTCATTAGCTGCAGGGTTGATCCGGAACTCCACCTCCCCGATGGGTGCTGGTTTCTTTTTTGTGGGCAGAAGGACGGCGGACTCCGTCCATGCATGATTACAGAGGGCTGAACGAGATCACGGTCTCGCAACCGATACCCATTACCTCTGTTGGATTCAGTGTTCACGCCCCTGCATGGAGCTCAAATTTTCACGAAATGGATCTTAGGAATGCTTATCACCTGGTTCGGATCGGGAGGGAGACGAGGGAAGACGGCATTTAAACCCCGTTAGGTCACTTTGAGTACCTGGTCATGCCGTTCGGCCTCACCAATGCGCCCGCGACGTTCCAAGCATTGGTTAATGACGTCTTGCGGGACTTCCTGCATCGGTTTGTCTTCGTAATCTAGACGATATACTCATCTTTTCTCCGGATCCTGAGGACCCATTCAGCATGTAAGTCATGTCTACAGCGGTTGTTGGAGAACGGCTGTTGTGAAGGCGAGAAGTGTGAGTTCCACTGCACTTCTTTGTCCTTCTTGGGGTTCCATAATCTCCTCCACTCCATCGCCCCTGATCCGGCCAAGGTTGCGGCGGTGAGAGATTGGCCCCAACCAACGAACCGTAGGAAACTACAACAGTTCCTCGGTTTTTGCAAAATTTCTACCGGAGGTTCATCAAGGGCTACAGTCAGGTAGTTAGCCCCCTGACAGCCCTGACCTCCACAAAAGTCCCCTTCACCTGGTCGGATCGGTGCGAAGCCGCGTTAGGGAGTTGAAACGCCGGTTCTCGACTGCACCGGTTCTGGTGCAGCCCGATCCCAAGCGCCAGTTTGTTGTTGAAGTGGATGCCTCTGACTCAGGGATAGGAGCCGTGCTATCCCAGAGCGGGGAGTCCGATAAGGTTCTCCATCCATGTGCCTACTTTTCCCGCAGGTTGACCCCAGCTGAACGGAACTATGACGTCGGCAATCGGGAACTTCTTGCGGTGGAAGGAGGCTCTTGAGGATGGAGACACCTGTTGGAGGGAGCATCGGTACCATTTACGGTTTTCACGGACCATCGGAACCTGGAGTACATCCGGACCGCGAAGCGTCTGAACCCCAGGCAAGCCCGCTGGTCGCTGTTCTTCGGGCGTTTTTGACTTCGGATCACCTACCGCCCCGGGACAAAGAACCAACCAATCTGATGCCCTGTCCTGGGTGCATGAAGAGGAGGTCAAGACCGAGCTGTTAGACCCCCCTGAAACCATCATCCCCGAGTCCACTGTCATGGCCACCCTTACCTGGGACGTGGAGAAGACCGTCCGGGAGGCCCTGACACGGAGCCCGGACCTGGGGACAGGTCCGAAGGACAAACGTACATCCCACCAGAGGCCAGGGCTGCGGTCCTTGACTTCTGTCATGGTTCCAAGCTCTCCTGTCACCCAGGGGTGCGAAGGACCGTGGCAGTGGTCCGGCAGCGCTTGTGGTGGGCGTTTATGGAAGCGACGTCCGGGGAGTATGTCCAGGCCTGCACACCTGTGCCAGGGGCAAAGCCGACCATCACAAGGCCCAAGGCCTCCTCCAGCCTCTGCCTGTGCCTCGTCGCCCCTGGTCTCATATCGGCCTGGACTTTGTCACGGCCTCCCGCCGTCACAGGGAAACACCACCATCTTAACGATAGTGGACCGGTTATTCAAGGCGGCCAACTCGTGGCCCCTCCAGAAGCTCCCGACGGCCAGGAGACTGCAGACCCTCCTGGTCCACCACGTTGTGCGTCTGCATGGATCCAGCAGCAGACATGTCTCAGATCGTGGTCCTCAGTTCTCCTCCCAGGTCTGGAGGAGTTTCTGCAGTGGAACTGGGCGGCCACCGTCAGTCTCTCGTTCGGGTACCACCCCCAGACGAACGGGCAGGCAGAGCGGAACGAACCAGGAAAATGGAGCAGGCCCTCAGCTGCGTGACCTCCGCGCAACCGCGGCTGGATGTGACCATATGGCCTGGATCGAGTACGCTCATAATAGCCAAGTTTCATCTGCCACCGGCCTCTCCCCGTTTGAGGGTGTGTTGGGTACCAGCCCCCATTGTTTCCGCTAGTGGAGGGAGAGGTCGGGGTGCCCTCGGTCCAGGCCCATCTGAGGAAGTGCCGTCGGGTGTGGCGTACCGCCCGCTCTGCCCTGCTCAGAGCCCGGACGAGGGCTAAGGCCCATGCAGACCGCCAGCGTTCCCCGGCCCCTGCATACCAGGCCCGGGCAGGCGGTTTGGTTATCCACAAAGGACATACCTCTGCAAACGGAATCCCAGAAGCTGAAGGACAGATTTATAGGACCTCACCATCGTGAAGGTCCCTCAGTCCAGCCGCAGTGAAGCTGAAGCTGCCAGCTTCACTGCGGATACATCCAGTATTCCCATGTCTCCAGACTCAAACCCTGCCCCACCTCTCCCCTCTGTGCCCCGGACCAGCGCCGCCGCCTGCCCGGATCAGCGACGGGGAGCGGCTTGGACTGTGCGCCGACTCCTGGACATTCGTCGAAAGGTCCGGGGGTTCCAGTATTTGGTGGACTGGGAAGGATATGGAACCGAAGAATGCTCAAGGGTGAAGAGGAGCTTCATCCTGGACCCGGCTCCTGGCCGAATTCTACGCCGGCACCGGACAAGCCTGGTCGGGCGCCAGGAGCGCCCGTTGAGGGGGGGGTCCTGTTTGTGTGGGCCGCTGAAGAGGAGGGTACTGCTGGCCCACCACCACCAGATGGCGCCCTGCTTGGAGTGCGGCTTCAGCACGAGAGGGCGCCGGAGCCACTGGGAGTGACCGCTGTCAATCTCCTCAGCACCGCTGTCACTCATTTCATCTCATCACCATCACCATAAAGGCCGGACTGCAACTCCACCTCCTCGCCGAGAATCAGCTACTATTCAGGTAACTTTCTCTGCTGACTCAAACGTTGAGTAATACTCTGAACTTCTTTTGCAGCCGTTATCCTGTGGTGTCTGCCTTATCTGTGGGATTGGCGTTTGGTGTGATCAGCGACGGCTTCGCTTCACACTCCAATCAGATAAGTGGTTAGACAGGAGCTGCACGAGTGTGTGATTGGAGGTGGAGGTTCTCCCTCCTTTACTGAACACTGACTGTGGATTACTGAGTGTGCGAACTCACACTCATCAGGACTGTCTCTGTTTTCTGCCAGCAGTAACGGGTCTGACTGCTGAAGACAAGCGGCCACCTGGGGCGCAGGGCTTGGCGGCTCCGGTGTTCTCAGCCTCGTTGGGTGGTGGAAGCCTGTGTGGGGATCCGCTCTTCTCTCACCAGGTGTCTTCTATCGTCGAGCCTGCCCACACGTCACCTGGTGTATGATTGACAGTCCACCATATTGTTATTGTCTGTACGTCGTTGTGCGATTCACAACATTAAATTGTTACTTTTGGCTTATCCATTGTCCGTTCATTACCGCCCCCTGTTGTGGGTCCGTGTCACGACACTTTCACAACACTGTTCTTCTGAACAATGTCTTGAACGTCCCATTTTCCTCAGGCTTTCAAAGAGAAAAGCATGTTCAACAGGTGCTGGCTTCATCCTTAAATAGGGGAAACCTGATTCACACCTGTTTGTTCCACAAAATTGACGAACTCACTGACTGAATGCCACACTACTATTATTGTGAACACCCCCTTTTCTACTTTTTTTTTTACTAATAGCCCAATTTATAGCCTTAAGAGTGTGCATATCATGAATGCTTGGTCTTGTTGGATTTGTAAGAATCTACTGAATCTACTGGTACCTTGTTTCCCATGTAACAATAAGAAATATACTCAAAACCTGGATTAATCTTTTTGTCACATAGCACTACCATTATTCTGAACACTACTGTACATGTCAACACTATCAGAGTTACTGATGATCACTTAATGATGAAATGATAAAAAAAAATATTAAACACAAGCAATTTTTCCCCACATATTTTAGAAGACCATCAAAAGAAATTGTGATTTTATCAATAAAGAAAATTATGTATTTTTAAGCCTGACAAATGGAAAACGTTATTTATTTATAAATATTACATTTTAAGTATGTTTTGTTTTTAGTCACATTGAATGTGTGCGGGTTTGCGCACCTTCATTTTTTTTATTTTTTTTATTTAACCTTTATTTAACAAGTTTCTGTGTAGGCTCTCAGTTGTCCAGGTGGTTTCCATAGTAGAGAAGCTTGAATCTTCGACTGGACTGGGTTGCTTGACGTGAGGACGTTTCGCTTCAAATCACAGTCCCAGGGGACGCCACTCCATGCATCCATGGACTGCCCAAAATCCACAAACAGGACGTGCCACTCAGGCCTATTGTATGTAGCATAGATTCCATCACGTACAATTTGGCCAAGCACCTCAAGTGGATTTTGGCTCCTCTAGTGGGTAACCCAGAATACCATGTGGAGAACACACAAGATTTTGTGAACAAAATCAAGGACCTGCAGCTGGAGGCAGATGAAACTATGGTGTCATTTGATGTGACTTCGTTGTTCACCTGCATCCCCACCGCTGAGGCCATCTCAGCTGTGAGGCAGAGACTGCTGGAAGATGTGTCTCTACCTGAAAGGACCAAACTCACACCAGACCACATCTGCCAACTCTTGGAGATCTGTCTTAACACCACGTATTTCCTGTTTAGGGGGAATTACTACAGGCAGATCCATGGTTGTGCGATGGGGTCTGCGGTATCCCCCATTGTGGCCAATCTGTACATGGAGCGAGTGGAGAAGACAGCCTTGACGTCGTTCACGGGCATCTCTCCCAGTCACTGGTTCAGATATGTCGATGACACATAGGTTAAAATCAAGCAACAGGAGGTCGAGGACTTTACAGAACACGTCAATTCGGTGGACTCCAATATCAAGTTTACACGTGAGGATGCCAGAAACAACCATTTAGCCTTCATGGACTGTGATGTTACGATTGGAGAGAACAGGCAGCTCCAGACAGAGGTTTACAGAAAACCCACTCACACTGACCAATATCTGCTCTTTGGCTCAAATGACCCCCCTGAACACAAGCTCGGGGTGATCAGGACTCTTCAACACAGAGCCCTACAGGTGCCCACAACTGCAGAGGGAAGGGCTAAAGAGCAACAACTTGTACGGAAAGCCCTCACAGTATGTGGGTACCCACGATGGTCCCTGGACAAAGTGCAGAAGTCCTAGAAAACAAAGAGACCAGATAGACAGGAGACGGAGACAAGAAGAAGAGTGTCTCCCTTATTTAGCAGGAGTAGGGGAAAAACTACAGAGGATCTTCAGAGAGCAATAAATCCCAGTTTACTTTAAACCAGTCAACATCTTGAGACAGAAATTAGTTCACCCTAAGGACAGGATCCCTAGTTACAAACAGAGCAATGTAGTGTATCATATCAGATGTCAGGAAAACTGTAATGAACACTACATAGGTGAGACAAAGCAACTTTTACACAAGAGGCTATACCAGCACCACAGAGAGGTCGCCAGTGGACCTCAGTCTGCAGTTCATCTCCACCTGAAAGACACTAACCACACATTTGAGGACAAGGAAGTTAAAATCTTAGCCAGAGAGAAGAAATGGTTTGAGAGAGGTGTCAAGGAAGCATTCTTCGTGAAACGTTTGAAACCCAGCCTTAACCGCGGAGCGGGTCTCAGACACGCTTTGTCCCCTGTTTACAATGTGGTCCTCAGGTCAAAGCAGTTTCAGTCTTTTGTTCATGGTAATGAGTCATTCACGTCATCAGGAGAGAGTCGTCAAGGGAGCCATCAGGGGAGGCTTCTGTCCTGTCATTAGGAGGGTGCTAACTAGAGCACAATAGGTGCTAATTAGAGCTATTGTTTAGTCACTAGCCTATAGTAGTCAGCCTCTCGGTAGTGGGGTCTGGTTAGGTTAAAAACTCCAGCTTTTGTTGGCTTCTGGTTTATTCTTCTCTACAAGAGTCAAGACAGAAGTCAGACTACCAGAGCAAGAATTTTAGCTGAGGAAGCTTCTGTGATTTGAAGCGAAACGTCCTCACGTCAAGCAACCCAGTCCAGTCGAAGATTCAAGCTTCTCTACTTTATTTAACAAAGTTAATCCTACTGAGTCAAGATCTCTTTTCCAAGAGAGACCTGGCCAAGAGGGCAGCATCATGGTAATATTAATAATAATAATAAAAAAAAATAAAATTAACAACATTAAAACTTGCTCAAATAAACACTTGCACACAGACAAGGCAGACTGCAGCAACTTCAAAATAATGGGCTCGATTTATTCCTAAATACTTAAAAAAAAAAAACACTTTTACATATTGCATCATTTTGGCAACTTTTTGAACCACTCTGCAGTTGTGATAAATCTGTAATATCTTTCATATTTTAATCTCAATATCGAAAACCCTTTTAATCTCACAGTGCAAAATGAAAGAACAAGCCTTGACAGTTTTTGATTTTCAGTATTTGGAATTGGCATGTTAATTGACTGAATGTGACCCCTATGTTACATTTTATTTACTTTCCATATATATATATATATATATATATATATATATATATATATATATATATATATATATATATATATATATATATATATAGTTTGTCTAAAGTTTGATTTCGCAATTGTCTTCTATAAATTGTTTTCGTACTTCTTTTGGTTAAATGATGTTATAAGTTTGTATTTGATTGCTTATAAAAACTATTTGAATGTCCACTAGATGGCAGCACCGTGTTGCTGCAGATGCAGCAGCATCAAAAGGGACGTACCGTCCATCCAGAAAGTATTCACAGTATTTCCCTTGTTTTTTGTTACAGCCGTATTCCAAAGTGGATGAAAGTCATTTTTCCCCTCAAAATTCTACACACAATACCCCATAATGGCAATGTGATTTAGTTTTTTTTTTTTTTTAGATTTTTGCAAATCTTTCAGGGTGACGTTTTTCAATAATTCCATGTCAGTGTTTACATGTAGACAAGGAATGTGTGTGTGTGTGTGTGTGTGTGTGTGTGTGTGTGTGTGTGTGTGGTGTGTGTGTGTGTGTGTGTGTGTGTGTGTGTGTGTGTGTGTGTGTGTGGTGTGTGTGTTTCAATGTCAGAATGTGCACATTGATTGTCTTTGTTTGACATGTCCATTGCTTTCAAAAATATGGATTTACCCACTCACTCATCTTCAACGGCCTAATCTAATCAAGGGTCACGGGGCATACTCTCATGAAGGCCACTAGCTTAGCTTATGGCAAGCTAAAAGTGGACGCTCTCTTTTTGGCCGAACAACTAACCAGTTTTTGGGGTAGTCTGTGTTAGTACGCGCTCACGGCCGACGCGCTTGATGAATTCCTGCGCAAAAAGTAGTTCCCAAACCTGCGATGACAGTGCATTTCATGGGTAACAAAAACATCAGGAGTATATTTGGCACAAGAACTTGTGTATCTCCTATGTTTTTTACACCTAAATGATGGTAAGTCAATACTTGCACTCATCTAGCAGCATCTTCTCACATCGGCAAATTCAGCGCTGGGTCAGGCGAAAGTAGTACGGCAAGCTATCCCACAATTCCAAAATAGCAGAGATGTTGCTCCAACAAGAGCGGCACGCTGAGCAGGGTGGTCATGGCGCTCTGGAGCCTATTCCAGCAGTCATAGGGAGTGAGGTGGGGCACACCATGAATAGGACACCAGTCTGTCACAGGGCCAGATACAGACAAACAAACAAACATATGCACACCTGCATGCACATCTATGGAGTTTAAAGTTTCCAATCCACCTAACCTGAATCTCTTTGATGTGAGATGAAGCTGGAGCACATACAGGGAGAACACACAAACATACAGAGGAAAACATGCAAACGCCATAGATAAAGGAATCGATTCCATGACCTTCTTACTGTGAGACAACAGTATTAACCGCTGTTCTGTTTCCAAGCTAATTAATTACCCATAAGATAAAGTAGAGGATGCTGATAAATGCTGCTAAAAGAATGATTATGTTGACTTTGATCAAAGAGCAAGTAAGCAAGCACTCAGTGGAAGGAAGAACAGCATTCAGTTCAGCCATTCCAACTCAGCCAGATCAGGATCCAATCTTGCAGAAATCCCCAGGGGAAGGCCTCAACTGTGTGCTCTTGCTGCATAGTTGTGTGTTACCTTATCAAGCTGAACAGCCGTGTCTCTTTTCACTGCAAGGCTGATAAAAATCAATGGCAGCCTGATGTGATATTGGGCCACACAAATCTGATGCTACAATCATTCCAAAACCAACACACCTCTGTCAGGCATACGTATGCCTTCACACAGCCCAAGGATGCAGCTTCTGGCAGCGAACTAGAAGAAGGGGAAAAAACTAAACAAAACCAGAAAGAACTCATAAAACACACTATAAATTTTCGGTGTTATGAGGTGCACGCAAATAAAAGTGTCACGGTGCACGGCGACAGTAGCACCTGCCCAGTAATGCTACAGTAGTGTTCAGAGTAATAGTAGTGCTATGTGACTAAAAAGATTAATCCAGGTTTTGAGTATATTTCTTATTGTTACATGGGAAACAAGGTACCAATACATTCAGTAGATTTTCACAAATCCAAAAAGATCAAGCATTCATGATATGCACACTCTTAAGGCTATGAAATTGGGCTATTAGTAAAAAAAAAGTACAAAAGGGGGTGTTCACAGTAATAGTAGTGTGGCATTGTCAGTGAGTTCGTCAATTTTGTGGAACAAACAGGTGTGAATCAGGTGTCCCCTATTTAAGGATGAAGCCAGCACCTGTTGAACATGCTTTTCTCTTTGAAAGCCTGAGGAAAATGGGACGTTCAAGACATTGTTCAGAAGAACAGCGTAGTTTGATTAAAAAGTTGACTGGAGAGGGGAAAACTTATACGCAGGTGCAAAACGTATAGGCTGTTCATCTACAATGATCTCCAATTAAAATGGACAAAAAAAACCAGAGACGCGTGGAAGAAAATGGAAAACAACCATCAAAATAAATAGAGGAATAACCAGAATGGCAAAGGCTCACCCACTGATTAGCTCCAGGATGACCAAAGACAGTCTGGAGTTACCTGTAAGTGCTGTGACAGTTAGAAGACGCCTGTGTGAAGCTAATTTATTTGCAAGAATCCCCCGCAAAGTCCCTCTGTTAAATAAAGACATGTGCAGAAGAGGTTACAATTTGCCAAAGAACACATCAACTGCCTAAAGAGAAATGGAGGAATATTTTGTGGACTGATGAGAGTAAAATTGTTCTTTTTGGGTCCAAGGGCCGCAGACAGTTTGTGAGATGACCCCCAAACTCTGAATTCAAGCCACAGTTCACAGTGAAGACAGTGAAGCATGGTGATGTAAGCATCATGATATGGGCATGTTTCTCCTACTATGGTGTTGGGCCTATATATCACATACCAGGTATCATGGATCAGTTTGGATATGTCAAAATACTTGAAGAGGTCATGTTGCCTTATGCTGAAGAGGACATGCCCTTGAAATGGGTGTTTCAACAAGACAATGACCCCAAGCACACTAGTAAATGGGCAAAATCTTGGTTCCAAACCAACAAAATTAATGCCTCGCAGATGTGAAGAAATCATGAAAAACTGTGGTTATACAACTAAATACTAGTTTAGTGATTCACAGGATTGCTAAAAAAGCAGTTTGAACATAATAGTTTTGAGTTTGTAGCGTCAACAGCAGATGCTACTATTATTGTGAACACCCCCTTTTCTTTTTTTTTACTAATAGCCCAATTTCATAGCCTTAAGAGTGTTCATATGTAAAATGCTTGGTCTTGTTGGATTTGTGAGAATCTACTGAATCTACTGGTACCTTGTTTCCCATGTAACAATAAGAAATATACTCAAAACCTGGATTAATCTTTTTAGTCACATAGCACTACTATTATTCTGAACACTACTGTACATTTCTGTCATGTAGTACCATGTGTTTTCGCAGCACAACTTGAACTTGCCAAACGAGTGGGATAAGGTGGTAATTATGTGAGGAAAAACAGAAACACACCCTCCCTTCCACATCCTCCAATAAATGGTGTCCGAGTCCGCTGAGCTTTGGTGCTGACTAGATTTACATCACAGTGAATGATCGAGTTCCCACTGTGGTAAAACCTTCAAGCCAAGATTTCCTCTGAGTGCAATTATCCCTGAACGTGTTTTTACCTCCAGCAACGAAGTTGGGCGGAGGTTATGTTTTCATCCCTGTTTGTTTATTTGTGAACAGCCTGTAACCCACAATTTTTCATATATTGCTATGAAATTTTTTACAGAGGATTCATATCCTGATAGGCAAGAACTGATTCAGTTTTCAAGGTCATTGGTCAAAGTCTGGAAAAATCTTGGAAAACCCTATCCTTTAACATTGAACAAATTTTAACAATTCATAACTGTAAACAAAAGATTGAATTTCTTTCAAATTCGAGAGCTTTATGTAGGGTGGCATCCTCTATCAACTGACAGAGTTTGATCTGCATCTGAACTGGATTGTGAATTTTGTAGCCATTTGAATTGAATATTAAAAAGTCGATTTGGTGCACATTATGCATTTTATCTCATTCAAAATGCCTCAATCACTCTCATTTGTGACAGTGTGGTGCAAACTGGCACTCTCAACCAATACACTAAATTTGATCTGCATCTGACCCGTATTGCGGATTTAGTGGATATTTGATTTTAACATTGAAAAGCGCTTTTTATCTATATTTTGTATTATATTTTAGCTTATGAAAAGCCACTTCTAACAGGACTTTAACCTTGAAATTTTTTTCCAAGGTAAAAATTTGTGCAATTGGAAACTAGTGTTGGTGGAGGTTTGCACTCTACACGCACGGTGCTGTAATAAAGTATCTGTTTAATGCTGAACAGGGGTCGAACACATTTTTCCTGCCGATGTCCTCTTAAGGACAATCGAGTTCAGAGGTCTCTTGCTCATATGTGACACTTTGTCCTCGATGACATACAAACATTTCGTGTGCACGTCTGTTGATGAAGCACAGGTTTCATATTGTACTCATCATACCCTTTAGGACTGCATTCTTTCATCATGAGTCTACAAGAACAATCCAATGATCAACAGAAGCTCTCTGGAATACACCGATCCCTCGACAAAACTGAAGCCAGCATCATACCACTTTGGGCTATGTCACATGAGATGATACAGACTGTCTGCAGCGGCTGACTGGAAGCCGTGTCATCTCACTCTGTGGAAATGACAAAGCTACAGAAGATGCCGCTGATATTTCAGGGTGAGATGTCTGACATATTTAAGGTAATCAGCCTGGAGATTGATTTCATCAGAATGAGGAGAGATGAGTGACACACGCATGCTGCAACTGTTTTCTGACCTCATGTGCCAGTAACTGACAGGATACCTGACATACACACATATTACTGTAGGGATAAACCAATGCAGACCTGATCTTGTACATGTTAGGTCAATATGGCTGACGTAATTCAACAGCACAATGCCAATGATATTGCACTGTGTACATCCAAAAGTAAAAAACAAACAAAAATACCATGTTCAAAACAAGGGAATTGCAGCATTTATGCAGTTTTAATGTTGGATCTGTACATCAATCAATCAATTCAATCAATTTTTTTTTATATAGCGCCAAATCACAACAAACAGTTGCCCCAAGGCGCTTTATATTGTAAGGCAAGGCCATACAATAATTATGTAAAACCCCAACGGTCAAAACGACCCCCTGTGAGCAAGCACTTGGCTACAGTGGGAAGGAAAAACTCCCTTTTAACAGGAAGAAACCTCCAGCAGAACCAGGCTCAGGGAGGGGCAGTCTTCTGCTGGGACTGGTTGGGGCTGAGGGAGAGAACCAGGAAAAAAGACATGCTGTGGAGGGGAGCAGAGATCGATCACTAATGATTAAATGCAGAGTGGTGCATACAGAGCAAAAAGAGAAAGAAACACTCAGTGCATCATGGGAACCCCCCAGCAGTCTACGTCTATAGCAGCATAACTAAGGGATGGTTCAGGGTCACCCGATCCAGTCCTAACTATAAGCTTTAGCAAAAAGGAAAGTTTTAAGCCTAATCTTAAAAGTAGAGAGGGTGTCTGTCTCCCTGATCTGAATTGGGAGCTGGTTCCACAGGAGAGGAGCCTGAAAGCTGAAGGCTCTGCCTCCCATTCTACTCTTACAAACCCTAGGAACTACAAGTAAGCCTGCAGTCTGAGAGCGAAGCGCTGTATTGGGGTGATATGGTACTACGAGGTCCCTAAGATAAGATGGGACCTGATTATTCAAAACCTTATAAGTAAGAAGAAGAATTTTAAATTCTATTCTAGAATTAACAGGAAGCCAATGAAGAGAGGCCAATATGGGTGAGATATGCTCTCTCCTTCTAGTCCCCGTCAGTACTCTAGCTGCAGCATTTTGAATTAACTGAAGGCTTTTTAGGGAACTTTTAGGACAACCTGATAATAATGAATTACAATAGTCCAGCCTAGAGGAAATAATGCATGAATTAGTTTTTCAGCATCACTCTGAGACAAGACCTTTCTGATTTTAGAGATATTGCGTAAATGCAAAAAAGCAGTCCTACATATTTGTTTAATATGCGCTTTGAATGACATATCCTGATCAAAAATGACTCCAAGATTTCTCACAGTATTACTAGAGGCCAGGGCAATGCCATCCAGAGTAAGGATCTGGTTAGACACCATGTTTCTAAGATTTGTGGGGCCAAGTACAATAACTTCAGTTTTATCTGAGTTTAAAAGCAGGAAATTAGAGGTCATCCATGTCTTTATGTCTGTAAGACAATCCTGCAGTTTAGCTAATTGGTGTGTGTCCTCTGGCTTCATGGATAGATAAAGCTGGGTATCATCTGCGTAACAATGAAAATTTAAGCAATACCGTCTAATAATACTACCTAAGGGAAGCATGTATAAAGTGAATAAAATTGGTCCTAGCACAGAACCTTGTGGAACTCCATAATTAACCCTAGTCTGTGAAGAAGATTCCCCATGTACATGAACAAATTGTAATCTATTAGACAAATATGATTCAAACCACCGCAGCGCAGTGCCTTTAATACCTATGGCATGCTCTAATCTCTGTAATAAAATTTTATGGTCAACAGTATCAAAAGCAGCACTGAGGTCTAACAACAAGCACAGAGATGAGTCCACTGTCCGAGGCCATAAGAAGATCATTTGTAACCTTCACTAATGCTGTTTCTGTACTATGATGAATTCTAAAACCTGACTGAAACTCTTCAAATAGACCATTCCTCTGCAGATGATCAGTTAGCTGTTTTACAACTACCCTTTCAAGAATTTTTGAGAGAAAAGGAAGGTTGGAGATTGGCCTATAATTAGCTAAGATAGCTGGGTCAAGTGATGGCTTTTTAAGTAATGGTTTAATTACTGCCACCTTAAAAGCCTGTGGTACATAGCCAACCAACAAAGATAGATTGATCATATTTAAGATCGAAGCATTAAATAATGGTAGGGCTTCCTTGAGCAGCCTGGTAGGAATGGGGTCTAATAAACATGTTGATGGTTTGGATGAAGTAACTAATGAAAATAACTCAGACAGAACAATCGGAGAGAATGAGTCTAACCAAATACCGGCATCACTGAAAGCAGCCAAAGATAACGATACGTCTTTGGGATGGTTATGAGTAATTTTTTCTCTAATAGTTAAAATTTTGTTAGCAAAGAAAGTCATGAAGTCATTACTAGTTAAAGTTAATGGAATACTCAGCTCAATAGAGCTCTGACTCTTTGTCAGCCTGGCTACAGGGCTGAAAAGAAACCTGGGATTGTTCTTATTTTCTTCAATTAGTGATGAGTAGAAAGATGTCCTAGCTTTACGGAGGGCTTTTTTATAGAGCAACAGACTCTTTTTCCAGGCTAAGTGAAGATCTTCTAAATTAGTGAGATGCCATTTCCTCTCCAACTTATGGGTTATCTGCTTTAAGCTACGAGTTTGTGAGTTATACCACGGAGTCAGACACTTCTGATTTAAAGCTCTCTTTTTCAGAGGAGCTACAGCATCCAAAGTTGTCTTCAATGAGGATGTAAAACTATTGACGAGATACTCTATCTCACTTACAGAGTTTAGGTAGCTACTCTGGACTGTGTTGGTATATGGCATTAGAGAACATAAAGAAGGAATCATATCCTTAAACCTAGTTACAGCGCTTTCTGAAAGACTTCTAGTGTAATGAAACTTATTCCCCACTGCTGGGTAGTCCATCAGAGTAAATGTAAATGTTATTAAGAAATGATCAGACAGCAGGGAGTTTTCAGGGAATACTGTTAAGTCTTCTATTTCCATACCATAAGTCAGAACAAGATCTAAGATATGATTAAAGCGGTGGGTGGACTCATTTACTTTTTGAGCAAAGCCAATAGAGTCTAATAATAGATTAAATGCAGTGTTGAGGCTGTCATTCTCAGCATCTGTGTGGATGTTAAAATCGCCCACTATAATTATCTTATCTGAGCTAAGCACTAAGTCAGACAAAAGGTCTGAAAATTCACAGAGAAACTCACAGTAACGACCAGGTGGACGATAGATAATAACAAATAAAACTGGTTTTTGGGACTTCCAATTTGGATGGACAAGACTAAGAGTCAAGCTTTCAAATGAATTAAAGCTCTGTCTGGGTTTTTGATGAATTAATAAGCTGGAATGGAAGATTGCTGCTAATCCTCCGCCCCGGCCCGTGCTACGAGCGTTCTGACAGTTAGTGTGACTCGGGGGTGTTGACTCATTTAAACTAACATATTCATCCTGCTGTAACCAGGTTTCTGTTAGGCAGAATAAATCAATATGTTGATCAATTGTTATATCATTTACCAACAGGGACTTAGAAGAGAGAGACCTAATGTTTAATAGACCACATTTAACTGTTTTAGTCTGTGGTGCAGTTGAAGGTGCTATATTATTTTTTCTTTCTTTTTTTTTCTTTCTTACATACAGTGGAAAATAAAAAAAAATCCGGAAATCACAAAGTATGATTTTTTTTAAAATAATTTATTTGTATGTTACTGCTGCAAATAAGTATTTGAACACCTGTGAAAATCAATGTTAACATTTGGTACAGTAGCTTTTGTTTGCAATTACAGAGGTCAAACGTTTCCTGTAGTTTTTCACCAGGTTTGCACACACTGCAGCAGGGATTTTGGCCCATTCCTCCACACAGATCTTCTCTAGATCAGCCAGGTTACTGGGCTGTCACTGAGAAACACGGAGTTTGAGCTCCCTCCAAAGATTTTCTATTGGGTTTAGGTCTGGAGTCTGGCTAGGCCACTTCAGAACCTTGATATGCTTCTTACGGAGCCACTCCTTGGTTATGCTGGCTGTGTGCTTCAGGTCATTGTCATGTTGGAAGACCCATCCACGACCCATCTTCAATGCTCTAACTGAGGGAAGGAGGTTTTTCCTCAAAATCTCCCAATACATGGCCCCGGTCATCCTCTCCTTAATACAGTGCAGAATATACTAAAAATGGGCTTTCTTTATATTCTATTCTCTCTGGAAACCATCACTTTATCGTGGTGAAGAGCTTTGTGTTCCCTATGAACCTGAGACCCTACCAAGGGCATTCATGCTCCTGGTAGGGTCTCCCATGGCAAATTGAGCTCAGGGGAGAGGCCAGGTTAAGAATGGTTCACAATGACATCATGAAAAAACAAAGAAGAGGAAACGTAACCTGTCCTGGAGGAAACCCGGGCCCCAGTCTGGTGCCAGGCCCGGACAGAAGGCACATCAGAGAGCACCTGGTAGCCGGGCTTGCTGCGGAGCCCGGTCGGGCACAGCCTGAAAAGGCAGCATGGACTTTCCATCTCCACCCTGTGGGCTCACCACCCACGGGGGGAATCACTGGGGTCAGGTGCGCTGTCCTATGGGTGGCAGTAAATGTCAAGGGCCTTGACGGACCAGACCTGGGCGGCAGAGTAGCTCTGGGGGTGTGGAACGTCACCTCGCTGTGGGGGAAGGAGCCGGAGCTCGTGCGGGAGGTGGAGCGCTACCAGTTAGATCTGGTGGGCCTCGCCTCCACGCACAGTCTCGGGTCCAGAACCACATTCTTTGATAGGTTTAGATCTTATTGTTGTCTGGAGTTGCCAGGGTGTGAGGTGCCAGGTGTGTGTGGGGATATTCATGTGTCCCCGACTGAGCCTACATTGGAGTTTTCCCCAGTAGATGAGAGGGTCAACTCCCTGCACCTTCAGGTGACGGGGGGGGGGGGGGGGGGGGGGAATCCCTGAATGGACTCCTGTATAGGGCTTCAGTGGGGGACTCCATTGTTCTGCTGGGGGACTTCAACACACACGTGGGGAATGACAGACACACCTGGAGAGACCTGATTGGAAGGAATGGTCTCCCTCATCTAAACCCGAGCGGTTGTTTGTTGTTGGACTTCTGTGTTAGTCACGGACTGTCCATAATGAACACCATGTTTGAACATGGTACCAGTGTACCCTAGGCTGAAGGTTCTGGACTGTAGAAGAATTTTTAGGTCCATATTTGAACTGTGATGAACTATCAAGTGTCCTGATCCGAACTGTATGTCCTCTGGTTGAACTAGCAGGTGTTCAACCCCAAAAAAGGGGCTCTATTAGTCATTCAGTCTGTCAGGGGCTTTCCAAGGCCTTTTACGTGCTTTCCCGCAGGCCACGTGCGAGGGGCCTCGGGCCAGCTGCACCTGTGGCTGAGGCCACGTGCGGGGGGCCTCAGGCCAGCTGCACCTGTGGCTGAAGGTCTTTTAAAAAAATCAGTTGTAAATCCTTCACGTTTTAATGGGAGCGTTTGTCACATTGAAATAATGGCCTAACACCTGCTTAGGGTTCACTAGAGGACGCTTCCAATAGAAAACCATGTCTTGGGAATGAAATAAATAAAAAAGTTGAAGGAGGAGCGATGCCCGCGGGTCTCCAATAAATAGATGAGCGCGGTTGTCATATTCAGTCTCTCTAGAGGACTCAGTTTGTCTAAGCTCTGTGTCGAAGGCTTAAATAAACTTAAAAACTCTGTGCATTTTATCTTGCTTAAGGCTGAATTATTCTAAAGTGTTGTGTCCTTTTCTAGCATATCACTTGCAATTAGTTTGTGTTATCTAAAAGACGACATCCCGAGAAGACTAAAGACGAGCCACGACAGAACTTGGCGAGCCAGCTTCAGGAGGGTCCAGGGGCATTCTGGCAGCCTGGGGCAGTCCATCTCATCCCTCCAGACCGTAAATAACAGTGATCACGACTAAAAGGTAAGCAGAAACCTTTTATAACTTCTGCACGATCTGGAGGAGTGAGTCGGGATTTCCGCCCAAGTTGACAGGTGATATTTTTTAATTGCCTCTTACCCAAAAGAACCTGGACTAAGAAAATTGATAAGAGACTAAAAAAGATAAGATTGAAAATTATCAGGCCTTGTAGATAAAATGCTCAGAAGGTGTGTGTGTTCCTGGGAAAAAGAATATCTGTGTGAGTGAAAGGTCAGGAATGTTCATGAACTCTGGTGCGGAAAAGAGTGCATGGAGAACTAACCTGGATGCTTGGGGAATAATCGGTGTTGAAATTCGTTACTAACGTGCCGGCTGATAGCATGCGCTGTAGGGGTTAATTTAGGGGAGTATACTGACAAATAGATACAAGGTAATACAAGGTTATTTAAAGAGTTTAACAGAGACTGAAGTGAAATAAGTGAGAAAAAGAGTTTAACAGAGAATACGTGCAGAGAAAGCACAAGATAAGCGCCTGAGGGGGCGCAGTAGAAATACCGTACGTGATAAAGAGATTTAAAGAGAAAAGTGCAAAGTAGCACAGCTGACAGGAAGTAAAAGAGCTCAATAAAGGACGTCATTTTTTAAGAAAAGAGAAAAACTATAAAAAAATTTTTAAAATGAATGAAGAGTTAGTGTAGAATACATGAGAATTAATGAAGCAGAAAATAGTGCAGTAAGGCACCAAATACACGCTTGTGGGGCGTGGGAGAAGAATAAGTAATTAAGTACACAGTAATATGAGTTTTTTATAAGAAAAGAAAAAGAGAGTATTTTCAGTGCAAAGGCACATTAAGCTCACGAGGAGCTCAGTAAGTGAAAAAAAAAAGTAGAAGAAAGTGCAGAAAGGCACAGGATACGCACGCGAGGCGCGGTAAGGCGTAGAAATAAATGAAATATTGTATGCTCAGAGAAGAGCTTGTGAAAAAATATATTAAGCACAGGATACGCACGCGAGGCGCGGTAAGGCGTAGAAGTAAATGAAATATTGTACGCTCAAAGAGGGCTTGTAAAAAAAATAATATATGAGTTGCTGGCTGCAGGCTGGCTGACATACAAGATTAATGTGAAGAGTAGGTACGAGGAGGAGGTGTTTAGACCCAACAGAAGGACTTGGGAGGTGCATGACAGGCAGAGAGGAAAGTGTGAAACAGAGACAGTGAAGAAAAAGACAGGAGAAGAGACTGCTATGTAAATACAGAGAAGGTAGATATTATTTCAAAGAAAGAAAACTAATAAACAAACATAGCAGAAAAAGACGAGAAGCAGAAAGTAAAAAAAATTAGAAGGAAAATAGAAAGTCGGGAGCAAAGACATTAGGAAGTGTTAGGGTTGTAAGAGGAGTAAAGAAATAAAATTGGTTATAAATCAAAAGAGTTAAAGCTTAGATTATAGTGAAAAAGCTGACAGACTGATCAATGCTTGGGACAGTCTTTGATGGGAGACTTAAGTGATGATGAAATAATACTCCCAGAACATTACTTGACTGACGGAGACATCGAAACCCATGGAATCAGGACACATTTTTGGCTGGAAAGGACCTATTTTGACAGGGTAGGAGCAGAACATTGGCAGGACGAACAAGAGATCAATCAGAAATTATGGCAGATTACTAAGGTAATCAATCTGAAACAAAAGAAAGAACAATTCCCTCTAATTAATTGGGAGCTGCTGATAAGACGTCTGTGGCATCAGGGTTTAACCCCGTGGCTGGAGCTGCTTTGTGCTGATCCTAATAAAGAAATTAACATACCATTAAATCATTTAATAACACTGCCGACCGATCCAGGTGAAGAACTGTTTCCTAGGTTGGCTCTGACTGTGGTCCCAAGGAAGGTTCGGTGGGAAACAGGTAAATTTTTGTATTTAGTTAAAGAAAAAGAAGACGGGCATAACAGTTGGAAATTTAATCCTTTTAAGGGTTTAAAATACAAAACAGGTGTTACAGCCGGCAAGTTATTGGTCTGGATCAGGACAGCCCCTGAGGGACTACCAGAACACCATAGAAACACCTCACATAGCGTTTGTCAGGGTTACATGGGTAACTCTCAAGGTCAAGGTCGGGAAAGTACCCCGCTAGACTTAGTACTAAGAAAATATCCAGGAAAACGCACTAAGGCCAACCAATGTATGAGAAAGTGGCACAAAAGGTCACATGGGGGCAGGCAATGGCCTTTGGAGGGATCATTTGATCCGGTGATGTGTGAAGCAGTGGCGGTAGAAATACAGAAAAAAGAAATTAAAGATCAGCAGAAGAACGTAAATAACAACAAAAAACGCACTGAAGAAAAATAAGTTTTGGCCTTGTTCAAGCAGGAAGCACAGAGGCTACAGCAGAAAAGAGAAAAAATGACAGAGGAAAGATCCAAAGAAACTAAAGCCAGTGCACCGAGCTGGGAAGCAGAGCCACCCCCATATAAACGTCATGATATGGGAAGGACAGCTGGACAATTTGTCTTAGGAACTCGTGAAGAGGACCAAGGCATGGATGTGGAGGGCAAATTCACACTGACACTAAAAGCTCGAGAGCCACAAGGAGACAGGTCCTCAGTCTGTCAAATGGATCATACAAGGTCTCCAAGTCCGAAAGTAAGTGGTCGCTCACCACGACCAGCAGGGGGGGCCACAAATAACAGTGACACGGAGGCAGACGAGGATAAAGAGAGAGACCTGAAGGCTCCGCCTGCACATCGAGGTCCACTGAAAACCGTCCCCTCCCACCATAAGTCAGCCGACTGGACCTTCACAGGCTATAGAGGCTCCGAAGAGTGGCACAAGAGCTTCTGTGACACACTGGATCTGGCCAGAAGAGATAATGAAGAACTAGCTGAGCAGCTTCGGCTAGCGAAGGAAAGAATACAAAGACATAGGGACGCCGAGGAAAGAAGAATATTACAACAATCGACGCCCAATCAAGGGAATCACATTATAGAGCCACCCACCCGAAAAATTTCTGGTGAGATCATCATTGAGAGTGCAAAAGAGGCCCGACTCAGGCAAAGACAACAATGTGTAGCCAAAGACATAGCGGCTTTAGAACAGAATATAACCAACTGGATAGACTGCCTGGAACCAGTCAGTCGCACTCGATCTGGAAGACAGTATGGAGCCCCCACAGAAGAAGAGGAGGACGAAGACCTCATATGCCCATTGGTGGTTAGAAATGGTCATCATGTGTATACCCCATGGAGCTGGACAGACATGGTGGGGCTGGCCAACAGGCTGCCAGACATCACCCAAGGAGCTGGGAGATGGATAACTGCCTTAGAAGAAGGCACTGCAGGGGTAACCTTGTCTTTAGGTGACATAAAAGCCTTGCTAATGCATGTCATGGGAAAACATGACACTGAAGAATTAGCAGGAAAGGTTGGACTAACACAAATGATGGGCACTAATCAACATGATGAAGTCCCCTTTAATCGCTATAGAAACTCCCTGTGGGAAGGACTGAGAAGAAAGTACCCTGAGGTCTTGGATCCCTCTAAATTGGATGATGAGGAGTGGACACCTGAAGAGTGCCCAAAGAAGTTCCTGCACCGATTCCAGAACAGATGGGCGGAGGAAACAGGAAATGCATGGAACCATTCTCCAGCAACTGAAATCCTGTTTAAAATAACTGTAAAAAAGGCTCTACCAGATGAGGTTCAGAAAGCCCTAGATGGAGTCGTGGGACTATCGAAAATGAATTGGGCTTTATACTCTGAGCATATTTGTCACCATCTTGAAATCTACAAGAAAGAAAAACAAAAAGAAGAAGATGCAGCAAAATCCCTGAAGAAAAAATTGGTGCAGATGCAGTTGGGAGAGCTAACCAAAGTCAAGAAAGAAAAAACAAAGACCCAGGCACCAATGATGACCCCTGTTCCTTCTGAGTCGGCAAGCACGGGCCCTACGGCAAACACTGCTGCCACCATACAGGCACCTGTGGTAACAGCCACACAGAGCCCCCAAGGAGCAGCAGGAAGCACTCCTACAGGAGAAGTCTCAGCACCAGTGGAGCATCACTATCACTACCATAGCACTGGCACACCCGGAAATGGACCCACCTACAGTCATGGGTGGAGAGGAGAGTTACGGAACTTTCAAGGTCAAAGAGGAGGGTGGCGAAGAGGATCTCGCCAACCTTCATTTGGAAGCAGATTCCAGAACTCAGCTCCCAGGAACAGTCAAGCGGGACCGCCTATGGGATAAACACCCCCAATAGGGGATCAACCCTCTAATGAGTGTTGGAGCTGTGGACAACCTGGACATCGAATGAGAAATTGTCCGGCCCGACCTTGGGTTGGACCCTCTGCCTATTGGCAATAGGGAGGCCTAGAGAAGACAGAGGGGGAAACGGTGGCATTGGCTATTTCGATGATACCTAAGGAAGAGCCAACCGTCACCGTTAATATACAAAACAGAGATTTTCCTTTCATGGTGGATACAGGGGCAACATACTCTTGCATAGGGAAAATGGGCGCTCATCTCCCCCTCTCTGGGTCTGTAATTAAGACCATCGGCTTCTCTGGGAAAACTCAAATAATACCTTTTACACGCCCACTTCCTGTAACGATTGCAGGAAAAACAATTGAAGCACCCCTGTTATACTCACAAAATACACCTGTGAATTTGCTGGGAAGAGACATTTTATGTAAGCTACAAACCCAGATAGTGTGTACCCATCAAGGACTGCAAATACACTTTCCTGACGAAGCACTCGCCAACATTATGGTGCTTATGGACATGGAAAACAAGGTCCGACCTGTGCAACCCATGGTATACTGGCTGAAGTTACAACCAGAAAATTCAAATCTTCAACTGGAATGGGAAAAATGGAAGCCCTGGGCAGAACAACACTATGAAGCAGTATGTACACCTAGTTTACCTTTACATGTCACCCTGCTGTTCGATGCCAAACAAGAACAAACTGACTATGCATGCTGCTGGGATGCATTGATGAATCAACGGCTGTTTCACATAACCACCACAGAAATTTATTTAGGCCCCCAAGGGGCCGCAGCTTCTGTCAAGCTAACTTCAGCTGAACAACAATGGTATCAAGTGCCGAATGCCACGCCTCATGTGACCCTTTTAGTCTCAGAAAAGTACGAATCCCATGACCTAGGTCCAATGGTAAAGACAGCCTCAGAAGTTGAAGAATGGCAAAACATGGAAAGTCCACAAGTACATCTGTCAAAAGACCAGCAGTTTGTACGAATTAACTTAAAAGTAAATGATGAGGCTATAGCTCAAAAAGTGGAGCTCAATCCTAGACCAGAGGGACAGATGGTGTTATCGGCCCAACAAGAGAAATTGTTAGAGCAAATACCACCAGTGGTGTGGTCCAAAAGCAAAACAGATGTAGGACTAGTAAAAACAGCCTTACCAGTAAAAATAAAAGTAAAACCGGGAGCAAAACTGCCTCACCAAAGGCAGTATCCATTAAAACCTCAGGCTATTGAAGGCATAAAACCAGTAATTAAGGGACTAATGGCAGCTGGAGTTTTAATAAAAACTGCAAGCCCATGCAATACTCCTATCTACCCTATCCCTAAAAACAATACCAAAGAGTATCGGCTGGTACATGATCTGCGTCCTATCAATGCAATAATAGAAATGGATGCACCTATAGTACCTGATCCGCATACTATACTATCAAGCATCCCTGCTGGAGCAAAATGGTACACAGTAATCGATCTGTGTTCAGCCTATTTCAGTGTGCCTGTGCACCCAGACTCACAACATTTGTTTGCATTCACATTTCTGGGACAACAGCTAACGTATACACGGCTACCTCAGGGACTGAACCTGTCCCCAGCCATCTTTAACAAAGTCCTGGCTGAAGATTTACAACACCTTGACATACCCAGTACATTGGTGCAATATATGGATGATCTCCTTATTGCATCAGAGACTCAAGAACAGTGTGAAAAAGATTCATTAATTGTATTGCATGCATTGGCAGATGGAGGTCATAAAGTAAGTAAGGACAAATTGCAGTTCTGCAAACAACAAGTAGAATACTTGGGAAGACAGTTGTGTGGGACCACGCGATGTATAGCCCCAAGCCAAGTGGAGGCTATAATCAAGGCTCCCAAACCCCAAACAGTGGGACAGATGCTTTCATTCCTTGGGATGGCAGGGTACAGTCGGCCGTGGATTTGTGATTATGCTATAAAAACTGCACCTTTGCGTGCCATGATTAGAGCAGTGGGGCAAACAAGCAATGCAGCTCTCCTCGTCTGGACAGATGAGGCAACGGGAGCTTTTGAGGCCCTAAAAACAGACATGCAATCTGCTCCCACGTTAGGTAACCCAGATTATGGGAAACCTTTCCATTTGTATGTTACTGAAAAAGCTGGTTATGATTGTGCTGTACTAATGCAGGAAACAAATGAAGGAAAACAACCATTGGCCTATTATAGTACAAAGCTTGACAACATTGAAACAGGATTGCCACCATGCTATCAGGGTCTAGCAGCAGCTGCCTTTGCATTTCAAAAAGCATCATCCATAATCATGGGACATGCAGTAACGTTGTACACGTCGCATCAGTTACATGCCCTGCTAACCAGTCAACGTTTTGTCTTAACACAAGCTAGACGCACTGGATATGAAGTTGTGTTGTCCGCTCCAGAAATAACAATACAACGTTGTCACACGGTGAATCCCGCCACCAAATTGACCACACCGTTAGATGGTACTCCACATAACTGTGTGGCAGAGACAGAGAAATTTTTGAGAGCCAGAGAACATTTGTATAATCACACCATAGATGCAGATCTAACCCTGTTCGTGGACGGCTCATGCTTTCGGGATGCCGCGGGATTGCATGCGGGTATGGGGATTGTTAAACTAAACACAGATGGCGAGACCTTTGAATTACTGGAGTCCCAAGGAATTGATCAGCCTTGTTCAGCCCAACTGGCAGAAATCAAAGCCTTAACTATGGCTTGCCAGATAGCTAAAGATCAACGTGTTAATATCTACACAGACTCAGCCTACGCTTATGGCGTATGTCATGTACATGCAAACATTTGGAAACAAAGGGGATTCCTGAGAGCAGATGGCACCCCTGTCACTCATGGAGAAGCGATTTCCCAACTGTTACAAGCTCTCCAATTACCGTCTGAGGTAGCCATCATTAAATGTGCAGGTCATCAAAAGAATAATAACATCATAGCTCAAGGTAACAACCTAGCAGATGACGCAGCTCGCAAAGGAGCACAAGGAGAAAATATGTTTCCCCTGCTAACCATCCAAGATTGTGCCCCACTGGTTTCACTTGACGCACTGATAGTGGCTCAAAGTAGGGCCAGTGGAGAAGAAAAACAAATGTGGGTTAAACGAGGCGCTATTGAGACACGCAGTCAGGGGCCAGCGGACAAGCTGTGGCGCAGTAGTCATGGACATTTTGTGTTACCCACCAATTTATTACGACATGCAATCATTTGGGCCCACGGACCCAATCATTGTTCGCGAGTCCAAATTATGAACAAACTAAAAGCTGTCTGGTGGTCACCATATATGGCAGCTACAGTGGACCGTTTGTTGAATGAGTGTGAGGTATGTGCACAGTACAATGTCCGGAAATCATTCACAGCCCCTTTAGCCCACATTCCGGTCCCTGATGGGCCATTCAGACATCTTATGATGGATTTCATAGACATGGGAGCTGAAAATCGAGTTAAACGAATGAGATATGTTTTGGTAGTGATATGCAGATTCAGCCGATGGATTGAGGCAGTAGCCTCTGCAAATCAAGACCATAAAACGGTAGCCAAATTCTTGTGCCGAGATGTCTTTCCAAGATTTGGCATTCCAGATACTATCTCATCTGACAACGGTAGGGCTTTTGTAGCCAAGGTTACACAAGAAACATTCAAACAATTGGGTATCAAACAGAAATTTGGGTGTGTTTATCACCCTCAATCAAATGGGGCGGTGGAACGGGCTAATGGCATTTTAAAGAACAAACTAGCAAAAATCATAGCAGACAGCAATGGCAAACTAACCTGGCTGGATGCGTTGCCGCTTGCTTTATTGTCAATGCGCTCACAAACTAACCGACTAACCCATTTGACACCATTTGAAGCTCTTACAGGTCGGCCGATGCCTATTCCATACCTGAGAGGACCCTACGAAGGACCATCGCTGGAGCAGCTACAAGACGAATGGCATAATTATCTGAGACAGTTAACCCAAATACACAAAACTATCTTTTTGCAGGTCAAAGGTGCTACAGAAGACAGAGAAGCAGAGATTCCACTCGAAAATCACAGCATCCAGCCTGGTGATCTGGTTTACGTCAAAGTGTTCAAAAAGAAGTGGGACAGGCCCCGCCGAGAAGGTCCTTTTAAAGTTATTCTTGCCTCACGTACAGCAGTCAAAGTAGACGGTAAGGACACTTGGTTTCATTTAAACCACTGCTGTAGGGTTGGTGGCCCAGCGCCCCTGCGGCCTCGGCAAGCTCGTCTTGGCAGAGCGGCCGGGCCAAGGGGGGAAGCAAGAGAAGCCAGAGACCCTACAGCAGCACCGAGGGACGGCCACGCCTCCCTGCAGCCAGAAGAAGCACCAAGGGAAGGCCACGCCTCCCTGCAGCCAGGCGAACACCGGCCAAGGCGCTCACAGAGACTGATTGAACAAAGACGACGCACAGCTTCAGAGAGTAGTGGATCCCTGCCAGATAGAGCAGTGACAGACTCAGATGCAGACTCAGAAACAACTGGAGACGCAGGCCAACAGACAGACAGAAATACAGACCGACAGATAGACAGGCCACAGGAGACATCAGACTCGGACAGCAACTTAGAAGATTTACTGACAGAAGAACCACAGGAAGTACAACCCAGACAAAGCACAGATACACCACACATCCCTAGTGACAGCTCATCTAGTGACGGCTCACTCAGTAGCACATCTAGTAGCACATCTCAACAGTCATCAGAGCAATGATTAAGGAATTATTCAAGGGATTGACAATACTACTGGTGGTCAATATGGGAGAAAATAGACATCTAAAACATACAACGGACTGTGCCGTGGCCATGGCCGCAATAGCAGCTAAACAAGGCATTCTAAACACAGGAAAAACATATAATTTGGTATACATTAAATCAAAAGCCTACAAGAACATAGGAATACAGAGAAAGCTGGGGGATTACATATTAGGCGAAGCCATTAGCATCAAATGTGAAGAGGAGGGAACACTCAACATAGAGGTAATTTGTGATAAAAGAGGATGCAGGGAAACCAAGCAAGACGTAACTGTTACAGTACATGAAGCCACAAAATGGGTAAAAATCAAACCAAGGAAAAAGAGGACAATTAGAAGCCTAGAAACAAGCAGTCACTTAGGGAGATGGGATCCCAGTACAGACCTAGCCCGTACACAAGGGTTGAAGACAAATCTATTTTACCAATGGTTGAAATTTTCGGCTAGGCAGATCAGTGAAAAGCCTTGCATAGCCTGTCACCGGAAAGGTGTGATACCTCAGGCTAAACCCCTACCTGATATCAACAACTGTTATAGGAGTCCCCAACATAACTCAGACCAAGCAGAATGCTATACACAATGTGTTATGAAAATGGCAGTAGGTGATGAAAAATATGCTGCCGACAGTAAACTTTGTCCAGTGCCTCTAAGTACAGAAGGAACCGTTCCACCTATGATTAAAATAGAGAAAGGGATGATACACCCATTCTGTATAGCTAAAGGCTTAGTAGCACAATACATAAGCGATTGGCAGGTAGGGACGACCCAGCCAAAACACCACATATGCAAAAGCAGCAAGAATACAAACCGGCCAAAACAGCATGGAACATTACCGTCTGTCACACCCTGCCAGCAGCAGGCATACAGTGTGAACAAATAGTACCGGCCACAGGGGGGTCTGTAATTGGACTGAATCTCACCCATGCTTCATGGGTATCTACTCCAAATTTAGCTAAGGGAACGGTACCCTTAGCTGACATCTTTTGGATATGCGGACAAAGAAGGAAACTCCTGTCATCGCTGTCCCCTAATTGGAAAGGCCTTTGTGCTCCTGTGATGCTCACAGGAGCTATAACAGTAATTGAAATGCCAAATTCATACAACCCATGCCACAGAAACTTCGTAAGAAAAGAGGAATAATGACGTTTAAAACAGACTACAACATCACAGTAAGAAACGGGATACCAGAAGGGATACCCCGACAATTAGAAGCCATAGACAGTAGCAGAGTTAAAGCAGATGAAGACGCGGATAAATGGGGATGGGCATTGGCGCTGTTCGGGGTTACTCCAAAAATCCGTTCTAGGTTCCAGGAGGTGCAGTGGATTAATTACTTGTGGTATAATCAGCAAAGATACCTGAACTGGACATTGGCAGCAGTAGGAGCCTTAACCGAACAACTGCACGCCACCTCGCTAATGACAATGCAAAATAGATTAGCTATCGAGATGATGATGGCTGATGAACAAAGAGTTTGTATTATGATCAAAGCCACCGAATGTTGCACAGCTATTCCCATGCGTACAGGGGAAGACGGAAATTTGACAGAGCTCTTAATCACACTTGAAGAGATGCAACAGGAACTGTTAAGTAACTCCATAGGAGGGAGAAATGAATCTGACGATTCTGGATACATTGTAGGGAATGGAATGAATATTGGCCCACTATTTTCACTGTTTGGGACTCTAAGGAGAGGGTGGATATCATGGAAAGACTGGTTATACCAGATAGGTGTAGTCTTGGCACTAACAGGGGTGGCGGTCTTGCTGGTAATATGTTGTGGTATTCCCTTGATAAAATTTCTGGTCAATAAATTGATTTCATCCACAGTAGGACAGCTCCCACTGTTAGCCATCCGAGCCCTAGAAGAAAGCACAAACGAAACAGACAGAGAACCAGAATATATGGAACTGGATGAAATACCAATTATCCTCCCCGACAGCCCCCAGCTCCCTAATATTGTGGCGTATACCCCAGATAGGGAGGACTGGGATGGACCGTGCTTGGTGATATTGTAGACGAGGAAGAAGACATGCACGCACATTTACATTCACACACATGCACCCACAAAAATGAGGGATAGGATAGACAATATCTGAAAGAATGACATGGAGCTGTAATAATGAACGTATATGTATATTACTAGGACACAAGAGTATGGCTGAGAGACCAGACTCCCCTGATCAGGGACCTATGCCTGATCTGCCTCTATCAAGTCTGATTGGACTCTCAGAACTGTTTGGAGAAGAGGATATACAGGAGGGATGGTCGAGACATGATTGGTCACCACAGCCGCCTTCCATCCAGCAGCTAAACCAGTTGGCAACAGAAGGATCTTCATCGTTCCAGCACCTGGCGATGACGGCTTCACAGAATCTGCCTACAGCAAGAGTCGGCCCGAGGACTCCACCATCACCTGAAGGACCCTTTGGACTCAGGAACACACCCCTTCCGCAGATGCCATGGAGACAGTCACATGTGCCAGTGGCAACGATACCCTCCAGGGGAGGCAGCCAAGGTCGGCCATATGCAGCAACTGCCCGAGTGCATCCTAGACCCAATTCACTGCTAGGACCTGTCCCCAACTTTCCACCCCCAAGGCAGGAGAGATATTCTGATCAGCCCAGTGCCTCTGGAGGAGGATCAGCAGGGGTGGACCTTAGCCGAACTCACCCACCAGGACAGAGGGGAGCTTTGTACAGGCTGCTAAATGCCCAGAGTGTCCCAACCACTTGCCTGTGCGACATCAACAATACTCCGCCCACACATGAAATGCCTTCCCCCTTGTACTTCCTGTCCCCTGGACTGCACAACCTTAATCTGGTCATGGTCACCCCACTGGACATGGCAATCTTGGTTCGAGAGCTTCGTCTTCCACAAGAGTCTGTTCCAAAAACCTTGGAGCAGCTCCTGCCCCTCACAAATCACATTCCCCATGGGCTATTTGAGGAAATCATGCCACAACTGAGTCAGACAGCTGCATACCTGTTAAGGATACACTGTGACAATGCCAACATCTCTTGTGCTCAGGAGGGCCTCCATACTCAACTGTGTGGTCTTCAGTCTAGTATGGACATGCTAGCCAGCATGATGGAGCATATGGAAAGGGAACAGCTAGGGCTGGCCACCACCACCCTGAATGTGGGCAAGAATTCTCTGGGGGCCCTGTACAACCTGGCCAAGCAGCACAAGGAGCTGGAAAGATCCATCAGAGAACTGCACGACTGTCTGAAAGCCAGAATTCCTGATCCTTCCCTCACTACCCCTGAAAGGCCAACCTCCCCATATTCCCCAACTTCTCCCAAAACTTCAGACGCTGAGTAAATGCTGAGGAGCGCGGACTGACGTAATGGCACTGAACACGGACTATGATCTTGGTTCTTGAGTTTGAATTGCGGACTGGTTTCAGAAATCTGAGTGTAAATAAAAACAAAGAAGGATATATGTTAGTAACGAAGGTCGGGTAAATGTCTGTCCTTACCATCATCTGCGTAACACAGATAAAGCTACATGCGTACACATAGATATCACATTGCAAAGTTATAAAAAGGGGACCCTTACACGGCGTGTTTGTAGATTTAGTAGTACAGATGCACCATAGGGACCCCTTTTTTTTTCTTAAATTATAGCATGCCTCAAGAGACATACATCGCCTAAATTTGGCGTCTGGCCAAAAAGGGCATTAGAAAACAAGCTGAAAAAGAAGAATAACAAAGTGGAAAATGTTGAGAAATGGCCTATAATGAAAACCATTATATGATTGACTAAGGCAAATGACTTAAGGACGGACATGAAGGGAAACCATTTATTGTGTTTTATCATTTAACTAGACATAGCTGCGCTAACCTTAGAATAGTTTCTTGATTGGTTGACTAAATAGTGGTAACGTAGGGGTTATTTGATGCATTTAAGTAATAAATGTGTGACTCTTTAACAAAATAATATGTAGAACCAAGTATAATGGGTTGGAGCCTCTGGTTGAGTGAGACAATAGATGCCAGAAGATGATTGGTTGCACTAATGTCAATGTAATGCCTTTACTTTGCCATGATTAAGAGGTTGCTGTAACTTGTTTTATGTGGCCATTTTAAGTGCCTTGAATTACACCAAAACTCAATGTTTGAATGTCACCTTGCGTTGATATAATCCAGCTAATTGCTCACCTTGTGCCTTAGTATGTAGGTTCACCTGCACTTCAATATATTTACCGTGTGAAGTATCACTGATATTCATATCCGCACCAGAGTTATCAGTAAGTCGAGTGATGTGTTTTTCTTTTTTATTGCAATGCACAAATGAGGATGTCTTGTCAGTAAACAACCCAAGAGTATAGTTGATGTAATGGGACTCTTTTGAGTCCCAGAGGAGGGACTGTAGAAGAATTTTTAGGTCCATATTTGAATTGTGATGAACTATCAAGTGTCCTGATCCGAACTGTATGTCCTCTGGTTGAACTAGCAGGTGTTCAACCCAAAAAAAGGGGCTCTATTAGTCATTCAGTCTGTCAGGGGCTTTCCAAGGCCTTTTAGGTGCTTTCCCGCAGGCCACGTGCGAGGGGCCTCGGGCCAGCTGCACCTGTGGCTGAGGCCACGCGCGGGGGGCCTCAGGCCAGCTGCACCTGTGGCTGAAGGTCTTTTAAAAAAATCAGTTGTAAATCCTTCACGTTTTAATGGGAGCGTTTGTCACATTGAAATAATGGCCTAACACCTGCTTAGGGTTCACTAGAGGACGCTTCCAATAGAAAACCATGTCTTGGGAATGAAATAAATAAAAAAGTTGAAGGAGGAGCGATGCCCGCGGGTCTCCAATAAATAGATGAGCGCGGTTGTCATATTCAGTCTCTCTAGAGGACTCAGTTTGTCTAAGCTCTGTGTCGAAGGCTTAAATAAACTTAAAAACTCTGTGCATTTTATCTTGCTTAAGGCTGAATTATTCTAAAGTGTTGTGTCCTTTTCTAGCATATCACTTGCAATTAGTTTGTGTTATCTAAAAGACGACATCCCGAGAAGACTAAAGACGAGCCACGACACTCAGGCAAAAAGAGGGGCAGAGCTGTCAAATGATCACCATCTGGTGGTGAGTTGGATCAGAGGGTGGGGGAGGACTTTGGACAGACCTGGTAAGCCCAAATGGATACTGTGGGTTAACTGGAAACATCTGGAGGAGCCCACTGTCCGACAGATCTTCAAGTCACACCTCTGGTGGAGGTTGGGGGGCACTGAACCAGAATGCGCAATGGTCAAAGCTTGCATTGCTGACGCCACAGTGGGGAGCTTTGGCCTGAAGGTCTTAGGTGCCTCGAATACCATGGTGGACATTGGTGGTCAGGGAAGCTGTCTTAATGAAGGAATTCTTCTGGGATATGTAATCTTGGCGGACTCCAGAGGCAGTTGCAAAGCCTGAAAAGCGGCAGCCTCTGCAGTGAGGGAGGCAAAGCAGCAGGTGTGGGAAAAGTTTGAAGTAACTATGGAAAAGGACTTTCAGTCAACACCAAGGTTCTTCTGACAGACCTTGAGGCACCTCAGGAGGGGAAAACGGTGAACCATCCAACCTGTCTACAGTAACGATGGGACTCTGTTGATCTCAACTGAGAAGGTATTTGGGCGCTGGAAGGATCACTTTGAGGAACGCCTCTATCAGACTGGAGCACGCCCTCTATAGGGCAGAGCTGGAAGCTGATGGGGGATCATCATCAATTTCCCTGGTGAAAGTCACTGCAGTAGTCAAACAATGCCACAGTGGTAAAGCCCTGGGGCTTGATGAGATATGTCGACAAAATGTTGAAGGTTCTGGGCAGGGAGGGACGGTCTTAGATGAGACATCGCTTCAACATTGCCTTGAGGTCGGGACAGTGCCTAAGGAGTGAGAAACTGGGGTGGTGGTCTCCATATTTAAAAAGGGGGACCAGAGAGTGTGTGCCAATTACAGGGGCATGACACTACTCAGCCTCCCTGGTAAAGTCTGCTCCAGGGTGCTGGAAAGGAGGGTTTGGCCGATCGTCGAACCTCGGATTGAAGAGGAACAATGCGAGTTCCGTCCTGGGGGTGGAACAACGACCAGCTCTTCACTCTCACAAGGATCCTGGAGGGGGCCTGAGAGTATGCCCATCCAGTCTGCATGTGTTTTGTGGACTTGGATAAGACATATGATCGAGTGCCCCGGGAGATACTGTGGGAGGTGCTGCGGGAGTATGGAGTGAGGGGGTCCTTTCTCAGGGCTATCCAATCCAGGGCTCTGTACTCACAAAGCGAGAGCTGTGTTTGGCCTTTCAGCCAAACACTCCTTTCTGGTGGGGGTTGGCCTCCTTATCACCAATCCTGTTTGTTATATTCATGGACGGGATATAGAGGCTTAGTCGGGTGTAAACGCTGTTAAAACATAAATAAAATATTGTTTATGACTGATTTTAGTTTATTCTGCATCATCAATAACATACAGAGGTGAATGTATCAATGATCCATGGACAACACAATAAAGCATAAATGATTATTTCCATTGTGGTCCTTGTGAAATTATCATGTGACAAAATAGAGGGGCTTGACTGAACATGTACAAATTATATGTAAGACAATAGGATCTTAATAATTAATGTAAATAATAAATGTGTTCTCTCTCTATATATAAATAAATAATACTCACTTTACACTGGGATACCAATTAAACAAAAGCAAATTATAAAGGCAATGCTCATACGGCCGTTCGTATTTTAGCATTGCATTATATTTTTTGTCAGCAGTGTTATAATGCCTTTACTGTGTGGAAAAAGCCGGAATCTCAATTTTGCTCAAAATACTGGTGCCCTAACATTTCATCCTACCTACAAAACATGGCAGTTTCAAAAAATATCCAAGTCCAAACACTCAATGTTGGATGGACATAACATGAACATCCTCCTCCTCTTACGACCCCTCCCCCTTCCTTCAATTTTCCTCCTTGCAGCAACAGTTGATTTCAACCATCCCTCCAACACATATAACCGAGAAGGAACCAGTATTTAATCTGTAAAATAAACTGTTAATTTCTGAATGTAACAACAGTACCGGACACTGGAGGATTTACTATTTTAATCACTCCTCTGCTTTTCAAACTTTTTTCTCTTTGTTCAACTTTGCTCTGAAATTTGAGACCGAATGCAGTTGCACTCACTTCACAGGGAGACAGAGTGCAAGAAAGTGAGCGTTGCAGGTCTGTTCCCCCTGACATCACAGAGACAAGTGAGGAAGAAAGTGAACAATTAGACAATCAGGTTAATTTATCCTAAAACAATCAGAAAAATGCGTCTGCTGCCGCAGTAATATTACTGAAATATGTTGATTTCACCAGATTTTGTTCTAAATGCGGCTGAAAATTAACACGTCAGGCAAGTGAACCGCTTGTTTCTGGTGCAGAAGGTTCCTTGTTCAAACCCCACCCCTACTCATTCTCCATGTAATATGGAGTTGTGCCAGGAAGGAACTGAGTGAAAAACAAGGGAGAAGCCGAAAGGACTTTTTTATGCTGGGCAAGTGAGGGGGCACGAGTCTGACAGCACTGTTTACTCGCCAGTCTCAAGCAGCCAAATTACTGTCGAGGCCTGTCACACCTCATACAACCCAGTGGGAAGGATTTTGTATGAATGTCACTGAAGCACACTTCCTTTTCTCTGTCTCACACTACAGATCTCATGTTGAAGTTACATGTACCTTAAAATGAGCATGTTTGTCTGTCTTTCACTCCAAAGCCGAGGTGTTTTGGTCACCAAGGCCACTCGTGCAATATAAAGGGTGTAAAATGGGCTTACACTGGTCATTCTGTGATTAAAAGCTGGGGACAGAATAAGCTTACAGATTTCACACTGACCCACTTGTTTATTACAAACTCTGCCTGCCATATTTGTGGCACTGGCCTAATTTGTGTTCTTGCCAGAAATGCATTAATTCAGGTGAAACTATTTGGTCTCTTTCTGCTTCACTGGGCCCAAACAACAGACGGCATAATCAACCAGTGACTGTATTTATTAAAAATAATAATAATTCATTGTGACACATCAACACTGAAACTGTTCCATCTTAAAAAAAAATATATTTCTTGATGACACTTGGACCATGAATATTTATTGTAAACATGCCCCCTATTTTATTTTTAGGACAAACATTGTTACATTCAATAGAAAGAAACTATTTTTGGATGTGGTCATTAATTTATTACCACATTCCATTTTTACATCACATACAAAACACATTCTTGCTTAAAATTCTGAGCTAAAAAAAAACAAACAAACCTAACTGAAATTAAGACATATGGCTCATATTTATATTGACACTATAAATACAACAAAATACACCAAGACCTAAAAACTGCATTAAAATTGCAATTTCACATATAATAGAAACTATAGACTCATCAGGTAAAACACATTCTCCCATTCAACATTAACACTTATTTTCAGGTTATGTGTGATGCAATAAATGAATAATAAAGTGATTGTAAAGTTCATGTAAATCTCTGGTTTCAACCTTCTGCTGCTCTCAGTATTAAATACTTGAGAATACTTTGGGCTGTTGTCACACTGATGTCATAAAGCCGTCGAGGGACTTTTAAGATGACACTTCTGTCTACGCTCGTGTTTGTGCTAACATGTGGCATTTAGTGCCTCTTCGTGCACAAGCCGCTGCCTAAAAATGGGAGAATGTTTTCTAACATTTGGCAGGTGATCGGCTCGCCAGGGCGATCGAAGCTGCCTTCAACATGTAAAAAGTTGCACGCTCAATCAAATACTGCAACTGTTGACTCCAAGCTGCCCTGTGCAATCAATATGCAGCATCACTGTTTTGCAACAGGAACGCCACCTTGCTGACGCATGTCCTCAGGAAGTGCTGCTTCTCTTTCTGCTCCTCGGCCGTCTCTTCAGTATATCTTCTTCTTCTTGGTCACTTTCACAATCTCTCTGAAAGAGTCAAATATTGGACTTCAGTTCAAGGTTGTGATGACTGCGGAGTCAGCTGGCGGTGTGTATCAACAACTTCCATGATTTTTTTTTTCATTCCCAAATCCTGAAGGCACATACAGATTGTTTTCATAAGTCATGTACACTTTAATGGAGTATGTGTGCAAGATGCTTTTCCACTGCAGTTATAAGAGCTACAGTTGTGTTCAAAATAATAGCAGTGTGTTTAAAAAAGTGAGAAAAGGTCAAACTCCTTATAATAGCTTTTACTTCCAACCATGCAAATGCACTGGAAACACTGCAAATTCTACTCCAAATCAAAACATGAAGAACAATTTATCAAATTTGTTATTACTTTACAGAAAGTGAAAAAAAAAAAAAAGGAAAGTTAGGCTGTTCAAAAATAATGTCTGCATTTTTCTTTCTTTGACCCTTATTACACCCTTACAGGTGGCCCTTATTTAAGGATGAAGGCAGCAAATGTTGTACATGTTGGTTGTAGTAAATTTCTGAGTAAAATGGGTCATTCCAGACATTGTTCAGAACAGTGTCTATCACGATAATGTATTGTGATCGTAATGTATTGAATTATTTTTAAAAATGAGTAACCATTAATAGTCTACTAATCCAATGAAGAAATAATGACCTTTTGAAGAAGAATAAATCATTTGTAAAACATACAAATAGGAAACATAACTTCAAGGATTACAACTTATATCGGCTTCAAACCAGAATTTATTTACTTATTTATTTTTTCTCCAGTTGGTTTGTTCAGAGCAGATTTTTAATGTTTCCGATTCTGGGTTCCATCTTAAAATTGTTACATAAATGGACTGCATTTCTACCGTGCTTTTCCAGCTGAAACAGTTGTGGAAAGTATAAAGTCACTGCAATTTGTTCTTTGATGTTAATGTTAATCACTAATTAAATTTCTGCATAATTTATGTGAACAGTGACACAGTAACGTATCGTGACGTGCATCGTATCGTGGAGCTATCGTCTTGCCACTCCTAGTAGCTACTTTTTAATTTCAAAACTGAGTTCTATCATTTTACAAAAACTTCATATTGATCGTCTCAGTCACTGATGTTGGCCATCTGCTTATTGGAAAAGCTCGCTTGGCACTAAACCAACAAAGTAATCAGGTTTTCATAAATTAAAAACATGTTGCTCCCTTTAAGATGACCACAGCTAATAAAACTGACAAACTTTGATGATTTTTAAAAATTAACTTAGAAATGTAAAGTTTTGTTAAAATATTTATGTCGTAAATACTAGAGTGCTTAAACCTTTGCACAGTACTGCATGTCAAAAAATGATGTTTTCTGTTTGTACTAAAGAGGAGAGCATCATACTGGAAAAAATATGTGTTACTAAATGTGGTGTTGCTACTGACAACAAGGGTAGTTCCTCCACAAATCAGGAACACGTTTCTAAGTTCCTTGAATTAAATCTACAAGTCTACGCTACGAGGACATTGTGGTGCAAAATTACAAAAACTGACACACAGTTCAACTACTTGTGGACCTGGCTGTGTTTAGTTTAACTATTGGCATTCCGACACAGTACCGTCAGTCCTCCACTTGTGTCTTCCTACCTCATCCTGCTTGGGCAGCTTCTGGCCCTTCTTCATGATGCGAGTTAAGTGGTTGCACAGAGCCACAATTCTGAACGTCAGCTGTGGAACACAAAAAAAGCAAGGTCCACAGTTACATAAAACCTTTCATTTTTTATCTATGTATACATTGTGTGTGTATATATATATATAAAACACACATATACAGTAGTGCTATGTGACTAAAAAGATTAATCCAGGTTTTGAGTATATTTCTTATTGTTACATGGGAAACAAGGTACCAGTAGATTCAGTAGATTCTCACAAATCCAACAAGACCGAGCATTCATGATATGCACACTCTTAAGGCTATGAAATTGGGCTATTAGTAAAAAAAAAAAAAAAAAGTAGAAAAGGGAGTGTTCATAATAATAGTAGCATCTGCTGTTGACGCTACAAACTCAAAACTATTATGTTCAAACTGCTTTTTTAGCAATCCTGTGAATCACTAAACTAGAATTTAGTTGTATAACCACAGTTTTTCATGATTTCTTCACATCTGCGAGGCATTAATTTTGTTGATTTGGAACCAAGATTTTGCTCGTTTACTAGTGTGCTTGGGGTCTTTGTCTTGTTGAAACACCCATTTCAAGGGCATGTCCTCTTCAGCATAAGGCAACATGACAGCTTCAAGTATTCTGACATATCCAAACTGAACCATGATACCTGGTATGCGATATATAGGCCCAACACCATAGTAGGAGAAACATGCCCATATCATGATGCTTACACCACCATGCTTCACTGTCTTCACTGTGAACTGTGGCTTGAATTCAGAGTTTGGGGGTCGTCTCACAAACTGTCTGCTGCCCTTGGACCCAAAAAGATCAGTTTTACTCTCATCAGTCCACAAAATATTCCTCCATTTCTCTTTAGGCCAGTTGATGGGTTCTTTGGCAAATTGTAACCTCTTCTACACATGTCTTTTATTTAACAGAGGGACTTTGCGGGGGATTCTTGCAAATAAATTAGCTTCACACAGGTGTCTAACTGTCACAGCACTTACAGGTAACTCCAGACATCCTGGAGCTGATCAGTGGGTGAGCCTTTGCCATTCTGGTTTTTCTTCTATCCATTTTGATGGTTGTTTTCCGTTTTCTTCCACGCATCTTTTTTTTTGTCCATTTTAAAGCATTGGAGATCATTGTAGATGAACAGCTTTTTAACTTTTTAAATCAAACTACACTGTTCTTCTGAACAATGTCTTGAACGTCCCATTTTCCTCAGGCTTTCAAAGAGAAAAGCATGTTCAACAGGTGCCGGCTTCATCCTTAAATAGGGGACACCTGATTCACACCTGTTTGTTCCACAAAACTGACGAACTCACTGACTGAATGCCACACTACTATTATTGTGAACACCCCCCTTTCTACTTTTTTTTTTTTTTTTTACTAATAGCCCAATTTCATAGCCTTAAGAGTGTGCATATCATGAATGCTTGGTCTTGTTGGATTTGCGAGAATCTACTGGTACCTTGTTTCCCATGTAACAATAAGAAATATACTCAAAACCTGGATTAATCTTTTTAGTCACATAGCACTATTATTCTGAACACTACTGTGTATATACACACACACACACACACACACACACACACACACACACACACACACACACACACACACACACACACACACACACACACACACACACACACACACACACACACACACACACACACACACACACACACACACACACACACAGTACAAACATGACAACTTTTGGAAACACTGGAATTGTGATCCTGATACTGCACCTTCCACTTGCGCCTGACATATTGCCTCTTGAAATTCTGTAAGTTGACAACCGACAACCTCTTCACCATGGCCTGTCTGGAGTTCATCGGCTGCAGAAACATGAGGAATCAAAACAAAGCGGAACAAACTTAAAAATTATTAATCAAATTTGTGCTGAGATTGTTACCTGACTTTCTGAGGTATAACAGAACAAGTAATGCAAACTTATACATTACAATAATAATAATAATAATAATAAAAAAAAGATACAAGACAATCAAGGAATATTTATTTTTGTGTTTGTGTAGTGCTAGCATACATCAAAAAAAGCAACATTAAGATTTTAAAACATGCATATAAATAGTTGACTGATGTGGAACAGTTAAAGAAATAAAACAAGATACAACTTCAGAAAAAGTCTTATCTACAATGTGTGAAGGAAAAAGAAACTTCATGTGTGACTTCACAACTATAAAAAGTAGACAGCAGCCAATGGAGGGCACAGCTACCCAAAACATTAGCGTCAATAAAGCTAATCCGCTAACTGAAAAGTCAACTGCGACAAAGCTAAACCGACAAACTGCAAAAACATTTAGCTGAAGCTAAAAATAACTGGTAATTGACAATATGAATTTAGTTTTAGCTTAGGTTTTTTTTTTTTGTCTCCAAACAGACCTAAAAAGTTCAAATTTTAATATGTTCTATCATAAAAAAATGGCGGTTCCCCAAACATTTTGTATGCCATGATCAGATAATGATCGAGATTTATGTAAATAATTATATGAACAAGTTAAATTAAACAGTGGTTTACATTCAACAGTTTATTCATTATAGAGAATGTATTAAACAAATATGAAATATTAAGAAATAAAAATACACATAGAAAAAACAATAACTAATACTCTAATTAATGGATTTCATCTGGTTTGACCTCCTACTCCTCCACCTCCTGGAGGTGATGCTTGTCTTAATACGACGTGTTAGCTTTGTTTATTGGATTAGTGTTTAAGACAAGCGGTACACTTCGACTGCCTCACATGAAGCCCTCCCTCCCGGAAGAAGAAAAAGTTACATTCCTTAACTGGCCGCTTGAGGC
The DNA here is from genome assembly GCF_902500255.1 of Thalassophryne amazonica. Lineage (NCBI taxonomy): Eukaryota > Metazoa > Chordata > Actinopteri > Batrachoidiformes > Batrachoididae > Thalassophryne > Thalassophryne amazonica. The sequence goes on from NC_047110.1 coordinate 61,505,919, forward strand.
TGGCTCCAAAACTGAGCAACTTCCCATTCAACTCCATGTTAAAATGATAAACTTTAGAGCAGAAATAAACATGTTTACAGCCAGAAATAAAAAACGGTTTTGGTCTCTATAGTTTCCTCCTTCATGGCAACTCTATTGTGAGTGAATTTTTTTTTCCAACTTCTTAATTAAAGATGTTTTAAACAATAAAATTCTGCAAAATTAGGGGGTTGGTGGATGCTTTGAGTGACAGTGGCTCAGCAGAGTGCCTCTGCCTCTCGTAGCATCTTTAGCTCAGACGTCGCTTGATGTGGTTGTGGAGGCTATCATTTGGAGTATTTTATTACAAACATCTGAAATAATATCTTGTTGTGTGGTGAAACATCCAAATGGATCTTCTAAGATGTCCCTCCTGCAACATTCACACTGAATGAAAGTCTCATCTTAGTTAATGTTGAATGCTAACAGTATTAGCACTTGTAGCAGCTGGTAGCCTGATCAATTTAGCCCCGTTAATGCATGGTTATTGAGAAAATAAGCAGCTCATACTTTTACTGTCTGCACCAGAGCAAATCTTTAGGAGAACCGCCACACAGATCCCAAAAATAGGATTTAATTAAACATGCAAACCAAGATTAGCCTGTTAGCTTAGCTGGTTCAGACTCAAAGAATGGGGTGCGTTCAGGCTTCTTTTGTCACACACGGAGCCACCAACGCTCCACGGCTATTAAATTATGAGTTCATCATGCTGCTGTTGTCAACATGGCGACACCAAGACCGTGACCCAGATACGGGCTTCATATAATCTGTTCTGGGTCTCTTTATAAAACCTATGGGTGATATCATGCAGGCTTTGCTAGGCCGGTATCATAGATTTACGTTGACGCTATCTGGCTATACCCGCCCGCTGTGCATAAACAAATGATGTCATAGCGCGCAGCCCAAGAACTGTCTGCAGAGGAAAAGATGAAAAGGCGAAAAGTGTGTGTTGGTCCCAATATGGATATTCCAGATGATTTTCTCATGGATAGTACGACAATGAACAGCGCAGCCAAAGCAGCCAGCTTGATGAGGACACACTGCCGAATTCAGAGAACAGCGATATTCACCCTCGTCTAACTCGGGCGAATATCGGTCATTTGGGGGACTGGGCGTGAACGTCAGGCCTCTGAAAATGCATACCGCCCTCCAAAAGCATGTTATTGTATTAGTCTATGGTTTATGGTCAAATAGGAACAATCATGTATGAGTTTAGGGATTCCAATCATTTTTGGTCATTAAGCTTTCTTTAAAATGTTAGCCCACTTAAAGTTAGCAAAAATAAATATAGCAGAAGATAACTGGTCTGCTAAATGGTTTTCAAAGTTATCTGCAAAGCTTAATAGGCTAAGCTTTGCTTGTTAGCTGTTAGCTGAACTGTGCCCACCACTGACAGCAGAACACAGAACACAAAAACAGAGTGAAATCACAATAAATAAATAAATAATTCCAGAGAAAGTGTACTTTCTGCTGCGACTCAGCATTCCTCCAGCAGCATTCTGCACCATTATCAAAAATGAAAAGCTTCCAATCCTGCAGTCACATATAAATAAATCAGTTTAGATTTTTTTTTTTTTTTGTTTTTTTGCTTGTGTTCACTCTAATGTGCTGGTTAGCTGAAATGATCACAATGCAAATAAATAATATATTTAAATGTTTGTGCTGTTGAATATTTTGCAGCACCACGTTAGCCGCACTCTGTGGCGGCCTGTTTGGCCTCGGCACGCAGCTCTCCTCCAAGTAGCTCCTGCAGCGCCTCCTTCACCTCCACGTTCACTATACTGCCGTTGGCTCCTTCTGGATTCAGCGAGTCCATCAACTCCTGCAGCCACTGCAGCTCAGAGTTCAGCTCCTGCCTGAGAGCATCCAGCTGGCTCTGCCGGCGCCGGTACCTCCTGTTCATGCTGTCCAGGCTGACGTCCACGGTCTTTAAGTCCTCCTGCAACAGCCTCCTGTTGGCCTCCACCTTGCGGAACTCGTAGCGGACCTGCGAGAGCTGCTTCCTAGTGCTCTCACGCTCCTCCTTGTACCAGGCCTCCTTGTCGTTGTAGATGGACAGAAGAGCCTCAATGTCCCCCTGCAGCACGTTGTGTGTTGCTGTCAACTCTGAGAGCTCTGCCTTCATCAGGCTGATGTCCTCCACCACATGGGAGAAGCGCTCAAAGTTGGCATATGTGTGGTTCTGCAGCATGCTGGAGTGAGACTGGATGGTGTACTCTTTTAAGCGTTTGGTCCTCAGCTGGGGAGACACCGCTTTCTTCCTGGCCCCGAGGGCTGCGCTGTCCTCCATGTGGCCATGGGACTTCAGACAGAAGGGTGGAGGGACATCGAGTAAGTGGTGAACATCCCAGCAGATGTAGGATTAGTGCGTGACAAAGGTCATGGCAGATCAAACTGCTCCCCCCTCCCCCCCCCAATAAATGACATTCTTGCTGAGGATGTTACACTTCCTGACTTCATGCTTTTGTCCAAACAGGATGAAGACGTCACAACAAAATGTTATTTGCATGCAGAAGATGTTGGGCTTCTTCAACATTCCAGACACTTAAAAACACTTCATGCCATAAAAATGCAAATAGCGTGGTCTCACTTCAGTTCGAGTATTCTGGTTTCCGTTAAATAACTTAAGCAAAAATGGGCAATTTCAGGCTGTGAATCACCACAGATACGATAATCTGTAAAAGAATCTGACCCGGTGGGGGGGGGGTGCGGTTAGACGGGAGCCTTCTTCCTGCAACAAACCTACTCCCCTCACGTCACCTTTGACCCTTTTCCCTTACATGGTGTGCTACATATCTGCTAAAGTGCTGACGGCAGTAAAATGCAGCAACATGCAACCATACAACAAAATCTGCACACGTACCTTAATCCAGGGGTGGTTCAACGCCTCGTGTATCGTCAATCGTTTTCTAAAACACACACGAGAGGAAATGCAGCTGAGTAAATACGCACGAACAACTCCCTCAGACATGTTTAGCAAACATGTAAGATGTGAATCTCACAGGAATATGTTCCAGTCCTGCCTAACTTTCACAGGATTATTTGGCTTCCTGGAGGTAATTGTAACTGTATCATCTATATGAATGTTTCTGTTAAATTTATGATTAACCATTAATTACCCAAAAGTACTAATTAACAACTGATCCTCTGGAAAATGAGTTAGCATAGAGGTTTGGCACTGAAGGTAAAAAACAAAACAAACAAACAAAAAAAACAATCAAATATTTAGGAGAAAACATGCTTTTTCAAATTGTGCATTTTTCAAAATAGTTATTTCTGGAACCTGCAAGCTCCTTGGATAAACACTTTATTTAAAAAAACCCTGTGGCATTTGGCATCATCGCCACCACTCTTTTGGAAAAAAAAAATAGACAAAGTGTCTGATTTCCGGTCTAAGTTCTGGCAAGAACAAAGGGGGTGGGGGCGTTATGTATATACATCCACAACAACTGGTGTAACAATACAGTTGTAATGGTAGCCAGCCCATGTTCCCCAGACCTGGAATATTTGACTGTTAAATGCCGACTGTATTACCTTCCTCAGGAGTTTACTGGAGTCTTGCTAACTGCTGGTTACATTATCGTGGGCGATTTTCATTATGTGGAATTAAAATCAGTGCTCCTCAGACTTCATCAACATGTCAAAAGTGCCACAAGAGGAGAAAATACACGGGACAAAGTTTACACCAATATTAAGGTAGACTACAGGAACATACCTGCACCACATACGAGGTCTAGTAGAAAAGTATCCGACCTTATTATTTTTTTCAAAAACCATATGGATTTGAATCACGTGTGATTGCATCAGACAAGCTTGAACCCTCGTGCGCATGTGTGAGTTTTTCCACGCCTGTCGGTTGTGTCATTCGCCTGTGAGCAGGCTTTGAGTGAGGAGTGGTCCACCCCCTCGGCGGATTTTCATTGTCAGGAAATGGCGGAATGATTTGGGCTTTTTTTCCATCAAAATTTTTTCAGAAACTGTTAGAGACTGGCAGCTGGAAACCATTCGAAAAATTTATCTGGCTTTCGGTGAAAATTTTACGGGCTTCACAGAGAATAAGGACTGTTACTACAGCTTTAAGGACGGCTTTAAGGATGCTCGGCGCGCCGCGCTCCGTGCCGCCATCGAGAGCCACAAACCACCGGATCATTTCTAAACGGATGGCTCTGTGGAGCCGGGACCGTCGTGTGCACTTTCTCTGGTTATCACAAGAGCTGGACATCAACCATTTTCCGGCAGATGTCACTTTTAACAAGAGATTTTGTCATGGAAAGCCGAGCGGAGGCTTCGCGCGTCACGATGGATTCGCTACTGGAGCGAGACAAAACCACCTCCGTTTTGGTCTCACAGGACGGCTTTGAGATGGCGTTCAGACAGCTGTCGGTGGTTTTTCCATCGAGTGATTATCCGAGAAATTGTGCCTGGACATGCCAGAACATGTCCCGTGAGGCTTCATCACGGCGCTGCTGTGCGCCATGTGGCACCGCCGCGACACGCGAAGCCTCCGCTCCTCTTTCCATGACAAAAACTCCTGTAACAGTGGAATGTGCCGTTCATTTCCAAACTGGACGCTGTGTTTTATCCGGGACGTCGTCTGACTAGCACAGGAATTGTGAAAAGACGTGGATATCAGCACTTTTTCGGCACATTGAGACAGACGTGCGGAGGAATTCCGTGCGTCGCGGCGGTGCCGCATGGCGCAAAGCAATGCCGTGATGAAGCCTCACGGGACATGTTCTGGCATGTCCAGGCACATCCACAATTTCTCGGATAATCACTCGATGGAAAAACCACAGACAGCTGTCTGAACGCCATCTCAAAGCCGTCCTGTGAGACCAAAACGGAGGTGGTTTTGTCTCGCTCCAGTAGCGAATCCATCGTGACGCGCAAAGCCTCCGCTCGGCTTTCCATGACAAAATCTCTTGTTAAAAGTGACATCTGCCAGAAAATGGTTGATGTCCAGCTCTTGTGATAACCAGAGAAAGTGCACACGACGGTCCCGGCTCCACAGAGCCATCCGTTTAGAAATGATCCGGTGGTTTGTGGCTCTCGATGGTGGCACGGAGCGCGGCGCGCCGAGCGTCCTTAAAGCTGTAGTAACAGTCCTTATTCTCTGTGAAGCCCGTAAAATTTTCACCGAAATCCAGATAAACTTTTCGAATGGTTTCCAGCTGCCAGTCTCTAACAGTTTCTGAAAAAATTCTGATGGAAAAAAAGCCCAAATCATTCCACCATTTCCTGACAATGAAAATCTGCCGAGGGGGTGGACCACTCCTCACTCAAAGCCTGCTCACAGGCGAATGACGCAACCGACAGGCGTGGAAAAACTCACGGATGTGCACGAGGGTTCAAGCTTGTCTGACGCAATCACACGTGATTCAAATCCATATGGTTTTTGAAAAAAATAATAAGGTCGGATACTTTTCTAATAGACCTCGTAAGTTAGACCACATCTCTCTGCAACTCACCCCTGCATATACCCCATTCCGGAAATCCACCCCCACCACCATGAAGACAATCAAAACATGGCCCGATGGTGCTTCTCAGCAGCAGCAAGACTGCTTCAACAGTACCGACTGGGACATCTTTGAAGATGAGGACCTGGACGTATTTACAGTCACTGTACTGTGTTACATTAAGAACTGTGTAGATACGGTCACGGTGGAGAAACACATGTAGGTGTACCCCAATCAGAAACCCTGGATGATTAGGGAGGTGAAGCAGCTACTGAAGGAGAGAAACTCCGCCTTCAGAGCTGGTTATGGGGTTCTCTACAGCACAGCCCGCACAAACCTGAAAAGAGGCATCAGGAAGGCCAAGGAAGATTTCAGGAGGAGGATCGACCACCACCTGACCAGCAACAACAGCAGGCAGGCATGGATGGGGGTCCAGCACTTCACCAACTACAAACCTGGCATCAGAGCTGCTGAAGGTGACCCCGCGTTGGCAGAAGAGTTAAATCTCTTCTTTGCTCGCTTCGAGACTGTGACAGCAGGAGCGGCTACATCGATGCCAGTGGCCGGCAGTAACTTCACAGTGGGGGAACATGAGGTGCCTGAGCACGCTGAGGGGTGTCAACCCATACAAATGTACTTACACCAGTGGTGATGAAGTGTTTTGAAAAACTGGTTAGAAGTCACATCATATCATTCCTAACTCCCACTAAAGACCCATAACAATTCACTTACAAGGCCAACAGGTCAACAAAGGATGCAATCATGCCCTCCACACCATGCTGACCAAGCTGGAGCAACAGGGTAACTATGCTCATCTTCTCTTCGTGGATTATAGTTCAGCATTCAACACCATCCTCCTCCATGGCCTTGTGAGGAAACTGCTGAACCTCGGTCTACCTCATTCCACATGTCTTTAGATTAAGGACTTTTTGTCAGATCGCTTGCAGAGAGTCAGGATTGGCCCCCACATATCCACAGCTCTCACAATCAGCACCAGTTCCCCTCAAGGCTGTGTGTTGAGCCTTGAGGGGCTCACCCTCTACACCTCTGACTGCATTCCTATCCACACCAGCAATACCTTCATTAAATATGCAGATGACACCACAGTGGTAGGCTGTATCACTGGAGGAGATGAGCCCGCCTACTGGGATGAGGTGGAACAGCTGACGGTGTAGAGAATATAACCTTCTCCTGAACACATCCAAAACCAAGGAACTAATTATAGATTTCAGCAGAAACTAAACATATATTCAGCCCATTATCATTGGAGGGACCTGTGTGGAAAGGGTCAGGGACTTATGTTTTCTGGGAGTCCACATAGAGGAGAAACTGACCTGGGACAGGAACACCACACATGTGGTAAAGAAGGTACAGCAAAGATTCCACTTTCTGAGAGTCCTAAGGAAAAATAACATAAACCAGAGATTGCTTGTGTCTTTTTACCGCTCCACCATGGAGAACATCCTCACATACTGTCTCTGTACGTGGTTTGCCAGCTGCACGGTGGCAAACAAGAAAGAGCAGAGGGTTACCAAAATGCCAGAGAAGATCACTGGGTGTCCTCTACCCACACTGGAGGACCTTCATGGCTCTTACTGTCTCAGCAGAGCCAACCCCATCCTAAAGGACTCATCCCTCTCTGTTTGAGCTACTGCCATCAGGCAGATGGTACAGGGCCATTAATGACAAATAAAGTATCTGTATTTGCGCCAAAACTAATGTTTGGCAACGTCCCCCAAAAGAAGTGCATACGTGCATTCTCAGAAACTGTGTCTGTTGCCATGGCTAAATAAAAGCTGAAAAAGCCACCACCATATCTATCAAATCATCTGCTTGGTTGCTGTCAAATTACAGGAAAGAACTTCAAAATTGAAAGCCCCTTTAGCACTGGCATCATTGACAAACAATGACAGTTCCTGCGTTAGCCAGGACGCTATCCTGTGATTTTGTTGGATTCATCATTGGATCGTATGGTCATAAATTTTTTTTGTTGCGATCATTTTTCTCCAGAGAAACATTTTGCACAAAAAAGATGACGATTGCTTTCATTTGATTAATTCTTGTCGGGACTGTGTAGTAAAATTCACAAATGGGAAAACGAATAAAGAACTTGAAATTGAACAATTTTAAGTTGATGTTTAATTTGGCCTTTATTTGAAGAACAAAGTCACTTTCTTGGGGCGTCACAGTGGTAACAAATTTTGCAGGACACCAGACAGTCTTTGCCTGTCAAGAATTTGACCCCTGGTCAAGTCTAATTGATGACCTCCTGCTTCAGATATGCCAGAATACCTTTCGGCTAGATTTAAATCCGGACTGCATGTTTAACTTTTCTAATCTGTTCCAGCGAAGTTGTCCAAACTATATTTTCGTACCTTGTGCTTTTTTCAAGGAGTTGTCTGATAAAGCTCTTGGCCAGCTCGCTGGTACTGCTAAACAACTCTTCGTCAAACTCGTAGTTCATCGCCGAGATATTACCCAGCGTTTCCTGCTTTGTGTCGCCGAGGAAAGGTGACGCTCCACTCAATCTGAAACAGCAGCATGACGATTTACAGACTCACTAAAGGCTTCTGTGGTCATTTTAAAACTATGTCCATCTTAACTTACAGTATGTATGTGATCACACCAATGCTCCTGTAAAAAAAAGGACAGATTTATGGGGTGCAGCCTGCAGTACGGAAGGCCACAATCAAAAATAAAGAAGTCCTTTTACCACATGTCTGCTTCCAGTCCCAGCGGCTCGTAGTTGACTATCTCTGGAGCTGAAAACAGAAACAGCACAACTCCTTATCACAAACAGCACCAGGTCAAACAACAAGACCTGACACGGTCTAGTAGCACCACACAACACACTCACCAACAAATTCAGGAGTCCCAAAGATGTTCTTGAAGTCCATTCCTTCTTGGATTTTGTGCGCCAGACCGAAGTCGATGAGCTTGATACGTGGCAGTGGGACGTTCCGATCCAGCAGCATTATGTTCTCAGGCTGACCGGCAGAAACAGAGAGGCGCATTTTTCAGTAGATTAGCGATCTTCACCCGAGCAAAATGTAACACTGAGCAACACAAGTTACGTGGTTAACGCCGTCAGCTTTGACCGTAGAGAGTCGTATTATAGGCTTCAGGAAGTAAACAAACTGCCAAACAAGCATATTTCACGCCACATGTAATTTCAAAACATCACATATGTTTAAAAAATTAAAATGTTGAGAAAAAGGAAGATGTCTCCAATTCAGCTGTATTCAAACAAAATCCCGTCTGCAGGGTTGTGACGACTTTTGACTGTTATTTGAGTTTTACAACATAGTTGCGGTTAATCAGAAAATAATTATTTATTTCACTGTTTTGGTACATTTCTGTGTGTAAATTGTCTGTCTAATAACTACATATGTGCCTAATGTGTTATCAATCCAGCATCCACTAACCATCCAGCAGGTGGAAGACACGGCTATGGAATGTTACACAGGAAAAGTAAAGTTGCCTTTTTGATTGAGCTGGTGTAGCAAAGTTCACCAGATTTGAAATCATCAGTCCTCATTTTATGCCTTTTTCATCTGGTGATTTACAAGATGGTTAAAAGATGAGTTATCGTGTTAAATTAGACAGGATGAATTAATCCTGTAACTCTGCATCTGGCTGGGTTTAGCCTTTGGGAAAACATTAAGAGAAGTAGGTTGTTTTTTTTTTTTTTACACTTGAAATACCTATTTTAAATTGTTGCTCTGGAGTCCCACAATGTGAAGGTCACAATTTCTGTAATATTTACACTGAGGGACTGACACTTTAAACATTGGCTATCCTGATTTCACAGACAAGTTAATCATTGAACAGCTGCAAGTGACATTTGTTCCATTATCAATTCACCTGTCGATCATTTCTCTCTTTCTCTCTCCACAATTTCATACTTAAATGAGGTCTTTAAACTGAAAAGTCCAAAATTATTCAATTTATGTTGACAAAAAAAAAAACAAACAAAAAAAAAAACAGAAAAAGATGTAAAGTCTTGTATTTATGCCTTTTTCTCACTTCAGAATCAGAAAAATAGTTAAATGAAAACAATAATAATAAAAAATCCTCAACCCTCCCACAGTCATTCTACAGTATAATTTCATTACTACCATAAATCATTTCTGGTACAGGAGAATCAAAGTCAAATTTCGTAATGATGTCTTGAAGTATAAATTCTGCACTTTTACATTTTTAAGTTCACACAAGAAACACAAAAGAGATTCTTAGTTTCCTTTAGTCAATGTTTGCTTGTTCAGTTTTTCTGCATATATCAGATTGATTAGAATGTAACTACAGTCATCATTTCTCTGACAGCACTTTGAACCTCCCTTGTGGTTGGAATCTGTTGCACTAATTGGTTTGATTCAACTAGTACATTTCAAGGCCTGCAGAAGTACTGAAAGGAGCCCTGAGCACTTTTTCCACAAGAACTCTGATAAAAGCGAGGACCCGCAGCGCAGTGACAAACTGAAGCGGTGTGGGTGACACCGCTGTGTGAATGCTAGCTGACAACCTTGTGGTGTTTGTATCACAGTCTGGATCTCAACTTCAGAACACAGGAAGGAGACGTGTTTTAGTTTGATAAGACTCTACCAGTTTTTGCATCAAATACCTCCACAAAAACCTCACATTTGTGCACTCGGCATTCAAGACTTTTCATCAAGCATAATGTAGATTTTGATTTTCTGATAGAATTTGTGAAATGTGGTTCTTTGTTGTACCTTTAGATCAAAATGTGCAATCCTCTTGGAGTGGAGGTAGTGGACTCCATCCAGGATCTGTTTGATAAACTGAGTGGCCTCCTCTTCACTTAGAGACTCCTTCCGAGCCAAGAAATCGAACAGCTCTCCTCCAGAGACCCTGTAACACGCAGACACACTCAGTCACTCATCCGGCGGCCTCAAATCTTCTCAAACACACGTGCTTCCCCATTCTATTTAAAGCAAGTTCTCAAGATTTGAACCGAATTGTCGAGAGTGCCTGAGATACATTTGTTGTCACTTTTTCCCCCCACTGTGGTTCTCCTTTAACACTTTAATTCAACTGCATACTTCAGACAGTGTCCAAATCACCACTATTTCTATAAAATAATTAAATAAATACATAAAAAAAAAAAATTCATTTCCCTCCATTGTATAGATTTTTTTGTAGGATCTGAAAAGTCTAAAATTTGATTTAAACTAGTTATTAGAAAGCTTGTTTTGAGAAATACACCTTTTTGTCAGAAAAGCAATTATTATTATTATCATTGTGCAAATGAATTCTGTTCTACAAGAGACACAAAGTTTCTGTAAGTTTTCTGAAAAGTTGCTCATGTAGTTTAGCATAATCCTCCTTAAAAACAAACAAAAGGTGAAGATGGCCTCTGTGGTGCAGTGAATGAGAAGGTTCCTAAAAAGCTGCTGATGGCACAAAAAATGTACTGAATGACTGAAAAGAGAACCAACTGACTGAGCTTTCAATTAGTGCTCCGTGGGTAGGAATTTGACAGACCCAAACAGCTTCATTTGAGGTCCCTATTCAGCAGAAGAACCACTGAAACACATCTGATTCTTTCTGGCTCACATGATCCTGTCAGAGGACTTCAACAAACAACTTATGTACACAAAACAGCCTCACACTTCACTGCCCTACATACTGATGCAAAGGCAGCAACAACACTGGTCTAAAACAAATTTAAATCTATTCCAAACTCTGTGCAGTTACTGTTCTACAACACTGACTCAGGATTTGACTGAATGGAGAGTTTCTTCAGCTGCAGTGACTCACAGTTCCAGGATGAGCACCACGTCTGTGCGGTTCTCATAAACATCGTGCAGAGATATGATGTTGGGGTGCTGGAGCTGCTGCAGGATGTCAACTTCCCTCTCAATCTCCTCTCTCCTCACGCCGCGCCTGCTGACCCGACTCTGGCGTTTCTTGATGAACTTGGCTGCATATTCCAAATTTGTGCTCTTCTCAGTGCAGCGCTTCACAACAGCAAACTGACCGCTGCAGATGCAAACAACAACAGCGTTAGTGTCGCTCACCTCTGCTCACTGCTAAACAGGAGTGTCTAAAAACAAGATAAAACACTGAATCTGAGGGAAATTATCTTGCTGCATAGACAGATAATTTCACTTGACAAGATCTCTTGAATTAAGATTGTTAAATCTAGAAATAAGCATATCAAACACTTAATATAAGAAATTAACCCTTAAAACAAGATAAATTACCTAATGCCTCTAAAACTAAAGGTTTTTTAATCTTGATACACTGAAGTATTTGGTTCTTCCCAAGATGAAAAAAAAACCTTTAGATTGATTAATTTATCCTGTTTTAAGGGTTAATTTGTCAATGGAACAAGTGAAAATTCAGTTAAGAGTTGTTGAAATTAACAAAAAAAATTATTTTGAGCTATAATTTACTACTATTAGGAAGTTCTCCTTTACAAACAACAGCAACTTGAAAATCTTGAAGTGAGTCAAAAAACTTGTTTCATCTAATAAGATTCAACACAAGATGTTTAAAGACTCTTCCACTTGGCAAGATTTTTAAGATGCATTATCTAAAAAAAAGTCTTTATACCTTACTTGTTAAGTGATTGTGTCTTAAATTAAGTACATATTAGATATTTTGACTAGAAATTAAACAGATGGCTGAGGCCATCACCGCCCCTTTATCAGCCGGACAGAGAACAATCAGTCAAACACACAGTGTGGACAGAACGCCTGTCCTCTCACTCTAACCGACTTCCTGCCAAATTTCCAGTCATTCTCAAGTGTTCAGCGCACTGAAAGAAATCCCAAATACTCAGAGTATTTCACAACAGAGGAGCAGCTTACAGACCACCTCTCAGTGGGCCATTGTTTTCTTTTCTTTTCTTTCTTTTTCACATTTTGGTGCTTTGTTACAAACTGAATATGTTAATGGTTATGACAGACAGATAAGGACAAAATTATCAGCCCCACTATGGAATTTAACATTTTCTCCCAAATCTTCTCAACTGCTTTTTTAAGAGCGAGGAATCTTTAACATAGCATTTCTCAACATCTTAGTTTTATTTTGGATGCTCACATAATTTTACTTTGAACACAGAAACAAAATTATTTCACAAAAAACAAAAAATTATCAGCATCAAAATTATTAAACCCTCAGATGCTAATAGTCAATTGTGTGTCCTTTTTCCTGGATAATGGCCTGCAGTCATTTGTTGTAAGTATTCAACACGTGTCAGACGTGTCTCCTGAGGAATCCCACCACATTCATCTTTGGCAAATCTCTCAAACCCCTTCAGATTTGATGGTCTTCAGCATGGACCTTAATCTTCAGTTCAACCCACAGATTTTCAATGGGATTCAAGGTAGGACTCTGTGCAATCCGGCAATAATATTCACTTTGGTCTTCTGGGGGTAGGTCTTCACCAGGAGCGAAGTATGTTTTGGGTCGTTGTGGTGTTGGAAGGCAAAGCGAAGACCCAGGCCCAGTTTTGCTGCTGACTGCTTAAGGTTTTCTTTCAAAATAGTCGCATATCCTTCTTTCTTTGAGATTCCTTCCACCTTGAGGAGAGTCCCAGCTTTACAAATTTAAAGCACATCATTGCACAACAGTGGTTTGTGCTGTGGTTAAAAGGTCAGTTTTCAAGGCGGCTAATAATTTTGACCCTGCTAGATTTTGTAAAATAATTTTTGCTTCTGTGTGCAAAGCAAAATAAAGTAAATATTCAAAATAAAATTAGGATGTTTAGAAATGCTGTGTTGAAAATCCCTTGCTCTGTTCAAAAAGCACTTGGGAAACCTTTGAAGAAAATGTTAAATTTCATAGGGGGCTATACTGAGATAATATGATCCAACATTCTCGCAGCTCCACATCAGAGAGAAGATTGTATTTTGAACAGTCCTGCATGTCTGTGAGAATGTCCAGTGACTGTGTTTGGCTCAACTCTGGAAAATGTCATTAAATGTCAACAAATATTTAAACTAACCAAAGCCTAAAATGATTTATTCTGGAAACAGTCCAAAATCTAGTGATATTACATTTACAATTACAATAAACACAGAAATGCTGAAAATCTACACATTTGTGAATCTGCAACCAGTCAACCCTTTATTCACAGCTAGAAATAGAAAAGTTCATGTATCCATTTCCTGACTTGCTTTAAGAAAATTGAGTATAAAAATGATGATTTACTTGTTATACTGAAGGGAAAAATTACTTATTCAAACCATCATTCTGGCTTTGACATTTTTATTGACTTTATTCATCCTGTCGAGATTTATTTTTAGTTTGAGGTTCAAGGGAACAATTTTAGGAATTTTAACATAGTCAAGTCTGGGAGCATGCGGTGATGCCAAACTTTGCTGCATCCATCACACCATGAAACCACCATGGGTCCTGGATGTCAACCACCCAGAAAGACAACCAGTCTGTCAACCCAGAAAGACAACCAGTCCATCCCCACTGCCAGTCAGGTGAAGAACGGGGGCTCCACTTGGCCTTCTCCAGCACTCAGAGAAATGTGTCACATGGCCAAAATGTCCAACTCTAAACTCTGTAGCTGCCTTCCTTCAGACGGTACCACACACACACTATGAAGGGGATAGGAAAGTCCATTTGGAACCTCATCTCTGGACAAGGAGAACCCTGAAATATATATTTTTCTCATCCAAACTGGCATAAAGAAATCAAAATGTATAAAGGCTCAAGGGCATGTAGACATTCTACATCCACAGATCTTTGTGATTTAATGAGTGGTTCTTGAAATACACAGAAAGACAAAACTTAATCTTGAAAGAAAGAAAGAAAGAAAGAAAGAAAGAAAGAAATGGGAAATGAATATCTTTTAAAACCAATCCAGATCTGCCTCAATGTTTAACCCACTCTTTGTTACAAAGAACCATTTCTTCTAAGCGTCTGGACAATATCTGCCCACTGGCTCTTGAGTTGCAGTTGACACAACTCTGACAGACTGTTGTGTCTCCTATCAATTAACTGCTACAGCACCTCACCATCTACCAAACTGCTTGAATCAATCTGCGCACGTCGGGGACAAGAACACCATGGAATATCCAGTCACACACAAATCAAGCTAATCTGACATTTTGGAGCAGAAATCTGATTAATGGGCCAAAAAATGTCAATGTGGTGTGGCAGAGGACGACTTTACTAGAGGTGGTTTTGTCGTCCTCTGCTCTGGCAGTGTGAAAATGTTTCCACTCGTGTTGTCAAGTTACGTGGTAAGTGTCAGTGGCATTTTTAATCAGACCATCATTCATAACGTGACACCTGACAGATGGCTGGACTGACCCTCCAAACATTCAGATACTGAAAAGACGCCTCTCAGTCGGTAAGACTTCTGTATCACACCCAGAGTGGGTCACTGTGCGGTCATACTGAGTGAGAAAACTGCAAACAACATTAAGATGAACATTCATACGCTGTTAATACTGTCGTATTAAAGCTACTTACTGTGTGTAGGATTTAGGGGTGTTTATTAACAAAAAATTGAATATTGCATTTATAACCATATGCTCCTATTGTGTTGGAAATTATCAACCAGTTATTAACCTCGGCATATGTTCCCAAATGTTTTAAATCTGCAGTGACTAAGCACTCTCTGAACTTTCTCTAAAGGTGTGATTCTGCCGTTACCGTCCTGTTCACACCATGTGCGCGTCGTATGCTGAATTTATGAGATCATGAGATGAAATAAACGGTCAAATATCTTTAAAAACATATTTAAAAAATGAGAATATATGAATGAACTGAGATACACACACAAAAAAAATGTTCAGACGCACAGATCACAAAAAGCAGGTGAGAACTCTGAACTTTAACAGCTGTTATTTTCCAAAGGTATTTATTTGTTCAGTCTTGAGCTTAATGCAGTGTTTAAGCACGAAACGTGACTGATGAGGAGAAACAATTTCAGAAATGCAACAGAAACAACCACAAATCAGAAAAAGTTGGGACTGTATGTAAAATGAAGATAAAAATAAAAATGTTGCACCATTCCCAGTTTCTCCACTCACAGAAGCCAAACGTTCTTCCAGAGTTGTGTAATTATACTACAATAGTAGAATATAAAGAAGGGGGGAAAAAAAAGACAAAAAAAAAAGACAATATATTCGTCAATCGCAATTATTTGTCTGACAATTAATCGTCTCCAGAAATTTCTAATCGTGACAGCCCTACTTGAGATCAGAGCGCAAAATGCTTGAGGATTTTCGAAATGCGATGTTTTCTGTATCGATTTTCTATTGCGATAATTGGGTTTTGCGCAAAACCAGAGGTAATAGCATTATAATATTATTTTAGTTGGTGGTGTGCCGCAGGATTTTGTAAATATAAAAAGGGTGCCGTGACTCAAAAAAGGTTGAAAAACACTGCTTTAGAGGATTGCCTGGCTTCAGTGAAAAGCTGGATGTCTAGTAACTTCTTGTTTTTTAAATTCAGACAAGACTGAAATGATGGCCCTGGGTCCTGTGAGACATTGGCATCAATTTGAACAGCTAACACTAAAGCTAGATTTGTGTGTTATACATCATAGTGATGAAGTGAGGAACCTTGAGGTGATTTTCAATTCCACGCTGTCCTTTGACTACACATTCGAGAAATCACTAAGATCGCTTTCTTCCATCTTTGTAATATAGTGAGGATTCATCCTATTCATCCAATCTATGGCAGACACAGAGACTCTGATTCATGACTGTGTCTCTACTCGATTGAATTATTGTAACGCCCTATTCTCTGGCTTACCACAGTCCAGCATTAGAGCTATCTGTGTGTGTTGTCATTTCGGCTGCACCCGTCTTGGGACAGGGTCGCCACAGCAGATACAGCCAGATCCGCATTGGTAATTGGAACACGTTTTACGCCGGATGCCCTTCCTGACACAATTCCAGTTTCACGCGGAGAAACACACCCACATCCACTGGGGTTCCAAAGAGGTCTCCCATCCAAGTACTAACCAGATGCTGCACGGCTTAGCTTCTGAGATCTGACGGGATCAGGCTTACACAGAGCAGACCGGCTGCAGCATTAGAGCTCTCTAATTGGTTCAAAATGACACTGCTAGAAACTTGAATAGAAGTAGAATGTTTGACCACATTACCCCAATTTTGGCCTCCCTTCACTGGCTTCTTGTGTCTGTAAGGTCTGATTTTAAGGTTTTATTACCAACCCATAAAATCATTCATGGACTAGTGCCTCCCTACCTAGCTGACCTAATTAAACCTTACATACCAGTCCGAGCTCCGGGTTCTCAGGATGCCAGATTACCATGTGTCCCTAAGGTTAAAAAGAAGTCAGCGGGCCACAGAGCATTCTCTTATCACGCCCCTGTTTTATGAAACGATCTGCCTGTGGAGATAAAACAGTCGGATTCTGTGGAGTCATTCAAGTCCAGATTAAAGACGCATGTGTTTTCCATTTCATATGGCTAACATACATGCATAGTGTCGAACCATTTTTCCTCTCCTCTTAAATTGTATTATTAAAAATGTGACAGGTCTCAGTCTCATTATATCAAAATTCTGGGTTTGTTAGTGAAACACAGGGTTAGCTTATGGTGACTACATTAGTACCCTATCAAACACACTATTGAAACAAATTCCCAAGGTGCTGTTAGTTCTGTGTGATTGATTCTGCTCTTTTTCTCTGTCTGAGGTATTGCTGCTGACAAGTGTTTGAAAGCCACATGCTGAGCGAACGAATAGGGTGTGACCTGCGCCACAAGACGGACAATAAATTGGAGCATCACAGAACTACGATGGCCAGAAGTGCCGCTACCGGAGGTGGGTAGACAAGACTGATGTAGCTGATGCTCCCTACTAAAATTCTAATCAAGAATAGTCCATTACACTGCTGAGGACTCTGAATCATTCCTTCAAGCTCTACACCTTTGAACTCTTGGGCTTTGCCTTAAGATGGTCTTTGCACCTTTATACACTTTTTTGTAACTGCTTGTGACTTTGTAACTATTAGACTGGCCTAAGCAGTGGGTCACTCCTCTGACTCCAGTGTGCTTGAGGTTTCTACCTCAAAACACCAGAGGGAGTTTTTTTCTTACCACCTTCACCTTATATGCTTAGTCAGGGGGGTTGGCAATATTAGGCCTTACCCGTGTGAAGCAACTTGGGGCAGCTTTGTTGCGATTTGGCGACATATAAATAAACTGAAATTGAATGAGCCACCTCAGGGAGGCTGCTATGTTGTGCCGCCATGTTGATACAGTAGCCCAAAAGGGACATACTTTCTCTGCATTGCACATTTTGTAGCATGGCTGGAAGACTGATGAAAAAAGAAGAGGGATCAGAGGTTGCTCCCCTATACACAGTCTACCAGTTGTGAGTGTATGCTACCAACTTTGAGAACCCTCATTTTTGTGATATGGAAGATCATACAATTTCTGAATTGCAAGAAGCAACAACATGCATGGAAACAAAATCGTGACTGGCGACGGCATAATGCAACCTTACCAATAAATAATAATAAAATATTTAATTTACAGTTGCATTTCAAAATTCTCAAGGTCACCTTACATCACATAAACATAATAAAATAAACAAACAAGACTACAATAATCAATCCAGACAAATACAAATTGAAATGACTAAAACAAAGTTTAAAATACATAACATGGATGATACAAAATAGTAGTGAGTGGGGAATGGTCATACGGGGTAAGCTAATCTGAAGAAATACGTTTTGAGCCATGATTTGAAGGTGGGCAGAGATGTTATGTTATTGTACAGAACAGGGGAGCAGAACAGCTAAAAGATCTAAGTCCCATGGTTGTCAAGCAAGCAGGAGGAGACCAGGGAGGCTGAGGAGGATCAAAGTGGACAGGAAGGTGTATAAGTGTCAAGCAGCTCAGTAAGGCATGACGGAGCGAGGTTATGTAGGGCTTTGAAGATTTTGAAGTTATATGAAACGAAACCGGCAGCCAATGAAGTTGCATGAGGACGGGGGTGATGTGTTGCAAGGATGGGGTTCTGGAAATTATGCGATCAACTGAGTTCTGAAGGTTGCTGAAGTTTATGGAGGGATTTGCACAGTTAACCAAAGAAAAGGGCATTGCAGTAATAAAGACAGGCTATAACAAAGGCATTAACCAATATGGCAGTACTTTTGAGGGAGAGCAACAAACGGAGACCATTAATATTACGCAAGTGAAAATAAGCAGACCAGGTGATATTGTTTATGTGAGCTGTAAAAGAGAGGGTGCTATCAAAGATGACACCCGGACTCTTAACTTGCGTGGAGGTATAAACAGCGGAATTATCAGCAGATAATGAAAAACTATCAATTTTGGAAAGAGTAGATGTGGTTCAGACGAGAAGGAATTCAGTTTTATTACCATTAAGTTTAAAAGGTTATGGGAGAACCAGGCTTTCATATCATGTAAACAATTAGATGACACTTAACTTAATCCTACACACTCTAGCCTCAAATAGAAAGCTAGGAATCCAAAGAATCTATGACTGCAGAAATTCTAGAATGTGGCAAAAGAGATGCCAAGGACATTTTGTATTTTCCACACAGAGATTCCGGGGTGTCTGTGACAGCCTGTGTCCAGTATTATCATAGTTAGCTGGCTAAGAATAGTCGTGCGTGCCGGCTCGTTGCCACCCTTTTGTTGCTGGAGGGAAAGACCTGCTGAGGCACGAGGGTGGAAAGCCAGAGAACGGAGAGCAAACAGCTGCTGGACATTAAACAAAGAAGACGTCAGACACACACCGATGTCTGCGTCCCTGCCAGGAGTGTTTCACACGTACACTTCTACCTTGATGGCCACTTCATGTCCACAAAGCCATTTTTTTTTTTTTTTGATTTAACACCAGTGTTTATACTACTGTAAATCACGGTAAATCAAAAATTATTTATTGGTTTATTTTTTTAACCTTTCAAGTGCTGTATGATGGTGGAACAAGTTCAACATGTGCTGTACTTAGTTTTGCAATCACATGTGTGATCAGCTCATTAAAGACATGCCCTTTCATATCAGGACTGACATGGTGATTGACCAATCCATGCTTAGCAATGTTTAAATATTGTCCTGTACTGTTAGCTGAAAACATCATGCACGCTACTGCTGCAAACCCAAGCAAACATAATTAAAAGCAGGCATTAGGGGCCACATGCCACTGGTTCATGGTAACCTGGCCGTATAGACAGCTCGGAATGGGAACTGATACCATTTTCATCAATATCAATGCCTTTATTGATTATCCTTATTTCTGCATCAATGCCACTGTTTAACTTGTTCATAGATGGAGCTTGCCATCATCAGGTCTGATGTCATGAAGCATGTTTTTGCAACACAGAACTTTCAGAAAATCATGCTGGCATTGATAAGAGGAATTTGTAACATTTGATTCGTTTGACTGAACCATTTGGAACTGGTTCTGGATGCCCACCTCTCCATAGGGCAACACACTGGTAACCTTTATTCCCTTTTTATGGCCCAGTCACACGGCACACGACGATTCCTGAACAAAGGCAAAAGTAAAAAAAGTCACAATTCATTGAGAAAAGGTGGACGAAAGAGCTTTATCACCGAACAGCCTGCGAAGCAAGAGCACAAAAGGAACGAAAGAGGAACTAAACAAAACCGAAGCTAACAATCTCAACGCTTGAAATGAAACGCACCTGGTGCCACAGCTGGAGCAGTGTGTCTGCATCTCTGAGTTCAAGGACTTGGCACTGGGACAGAGCTCATAGTGCCTGAGTCCTGGAGAAACTGCAAACAGAAGCTGTGGAGATCTGTGCGCACGTCGGTGGACCCACCTGCTCTGATTCCTCGTCCAGAACAAAAGAGGGATCAGCTCCTTCATCATCAGAATCCTCACTGTCTGTCGACACGCTGTGCGCTCCGTCTGCCTCCAATTTAAAAAAAAAAACCTCTGGTGTGCCGTGGTCACTGCTGTATCACTGGATTATGTTCTAAGATATACATATTGATTATTAACAGAAAACTGCCAAAAGGGGGAATAAATGTAAGTGTAAAGACGATTGACTATATCAGAGCAGTAAATTGATCAGTCCATGTGAACGCCGTGCATTGACTCCCCGTGTGCGGTTATTCCACAAGCTGCAGCTGATCCACAACGTGAATTCTGACCTTCCAGAACAGCTCTTTATATAATCTTTTGAATTATCTACCTGTTGCCACATGTACATGAGGGCTGGATTGTCATTCCTACACTCATATTGTTATATTTAATAAAAAATAATAAGCACACGCAGGAGCTGCTGCTCTCGCTATCGCTGCGTTCAAGCACCGTCGGAAATTACACAACTTTTTTGTTTCAAAGTCAGCAGTTGCTTGTGGCAAAATAATTTATTGTATCCACACAAAAGATTAATTCTCACCTATATAAGGTGCCTGAGCCCACTGAACCTGACTCCCCACCCAGATAAAAAAAAAAAAAAAATCCAAGCAAACAGGCTGAGTTTTCCCTGTAATTGCCGATGGTACATGAACACAACAGCAGCCTCAGCGCTCACAAACCAACTTCTGCACTGTATGAAAACATTCAGCTTTTTGAACGAAGTCAAACTAAACAATAACATTAGAAAAACTAAACAAACGATTAAAAAACATCAAGAACAGCAGCAAAACAAAACACGGACGAATTGAGGTTTTCATTGCCCTTCGTTCAAATTTTTCAACAGTTTAAAAATCCTGATGAAGCGCCAGCTGCAGCAACGAAGCTCAGCGAAGGTTTAACGATGCCAACCAAAGTCCAGATTTCTTGTTTCATCAGGGCTTCGTTGCCAGTCGTTAAGTGCCGTGTGACTGGGCCATAAACCACATTCAAACTCGCTTTTTGCTCTGTAGGAAAACATCCCAGTGAGACTGTTTTATTTTTAAGCATGTGACTACACTAAGCATTAGCAGCACAGCAACCAGATCCAGTGCAGAATTATAGAGAACCATAGTCTCGTTTGAACCCCTGCGTGATACTGTGGGATTTGACCACTTACAGCCTGCACAAACACAGCATCACTTCTAATGCAAAAATGGCGTACTGTTTTGTTTTCAGCTGCAATACCGAAGCAGTCGTGAAAAGTGCAGTTTATTTTCGGTTTCCAGTGGAGAAGGGAAGACGAGGCAGTTGGGAGACGTCGAGTTGGTAAGTTTTAGCCAACACACTTTGACAGAGTAGCTGCGGTCTCTTGCCTGCACAATCGCATCAACATGCTTGCGCTCTGGGTCATAAAAAACCACGACACATGTCCACTTTCCTCCACACCTTCACTTTTTCTTTGGATTTTCACTTTGTTTGGCATGTAATTTGCCAAAAAAACTCAGAGAAAGTGGCATGTTTCTGATGGGGACAGATGAGGGCTGTCCCCGGATGTAGGATTATGCTCTTTCATTTAACCCGTTTACCTTCAAACGAGACTACAGTACTCAATTACAGTGGGTTGTGTCTTTTACGTTTTATACTCAAAGTCTCCTCCAAAATAATTAAGATGATGTGGTGAACAAAATTGCGCAATTTAAATACCAGAAATGACTTCCAGATGTATTACCAAATTTCCAGATTTGGAGAAAGTCCTTCCTTGTAGATTGGTACATCAACACAATGTGTTTGATTATTGACACACCGTAGTAAAGAAAAAACTAACTGCACTTTTTACTCTTTCAATTCATTTTATTAGGAGAGGGAGCATGCCTTGGCCTCAACTTTACCTAAATTATGGGTCTTTTAGTGAAGCTTCGGGCTAGTGGCCGGCGATCACCTTCGCATCATGTTTATCTTGTTGTTTAATGCTGGCAAGTTATACTGTTTTTCTTGTCTTTCTGATGCCTGATTCTGTTTTTTCTCTCTGTTTAAGGTGCAGCTCCATCCAGAGATGGGTGTGGTTTCTGAATCCCTCCTGTCCTGTGCACCAACAGCATTTCTTGTACAACCCCTGGCAATAATTATGGAATCATCGGCCTCGGTTCATTCAGTTGTTTAATTTTGTAGAAAAAAAAGCAGATCACAGACATGACACAAAACTAAAGTAATTTCAAATGGCAACTTTCTGGCTTTAAGAAACACTATAAGAAATCAGGAAAAATAATTGTGGCAGTCAGTAACGGTTACTTTTTTAGACCAAGCAGAGGGAAAAAAAATATGGACTCACTCAATTCTGAGGAATAAATTATGGAATCACCCTGTAAATTTTCATCCACAAAACTAACACCTGCATCAAATCAGACCTGCTCGTTAGTCTGCATCTAAAAAGGAGTGATCACACCTTGGAGAGCTGTTGCACCAAGTGGACTGACATGAATCATGGCTCCAACACGAGAGATGTCAATTGAAACAAAGGAGAGGATTATCAAACTCTTAAAAGAGGGTAAATCATCACACAATGTTGCAAAAGATGTTGGTTGTTCACAGTCAGCTGTGTCTAAACTCTGGACCAAATACAAACAACATGGGAAGGTTGTTAAAGGCAAACATACTGGTAGATCAAGGAAGACATCAAAGCATCAAGACAGAAAACTTAAAGCAATATGTCTCAAAAATCGAAAATGCACAACAAAACAAATGAGGAACGAATGGGAGGAAACTGGAGTCAACGTCTGTGACCAAACTGTAAGAAACCTCCTAAAGGAAATGGAATTTACATACAGAAAAGCTAAACGAAAGCCATCATTAACACCTAAACAGAAAAAAACAAGGTTACAGTGGGCTAAGGAAAAGCAATCGTGGACTGTGGATGACTGGATGAAAGTCATATTCAGTGATGAATCTCGAATCTGCATTGGGCAAGGTGATGATGCTGGAACTTTTGTTTGGTGCCGTTCCAATGAGATTTATAAAGATGACTGCCTGAAGAGAACATGTAAATTTCCACAGTCATTGATGATATGGGGCTGCATGTCAGGTAAAGGCACTGGGGAGATGGATGTCATTACATCATCAATAAATGCACAAGTTTACGTTGATAATTTGGACACTTTTCTTATCCCATCAATTGAAAGGATGTTTGGGGATGATGGAATCATTTTTCAAGATGATAATGCATCTTGCCATAGAGCAAAAACTGTGAAAACATTCCTTGCAAAAAGACACATAGGGTCAATGTCATGGCCTGCAAATAGTCCAGATCTTAATCCAATTGAAAATCTTTGGTGGAAGTTGAAGAAAATGGTCCATGACAAGGCTCCAACCTGCAAAGCTGATCTGGCAACAGCAATCAGAGAAAGTTGGAGCCAGATTGATGAAGAGTACTGTTTGTCACTCATTATGTCCATGCCTCAGAGACTGCAAGCTGTAATAAAAGCCAGAGGTGGTGCAACAAAATACTAGTGATGTGTTGGAGCGTTCTTTTGTTTTTCATGATTCCATAATTTTTTCCTCAGAATTGAGTGATTCCATATTTTTCTCCTCTGCTTGGTCTAAAAAGTAACCGTTACTGACTGCCACAATTATTTTTCCTGATTTCTTATAGTGTTTCTTAAAGCCAGAAAGTTGCCATTTGAAATTACTTTAGTTTTGTGTCATGTCTGTGATCTGCTTTTTTTCTACAAAATTAAACAACTGAATGAACATCCTCCGAGGCCGGTGATTCCATAATTTTTGCCAGGGGTTGTATATTTGTTTTTTGAATTGTTCTGTAAGTTGTGTCTGTAGCATTGCCCAAGCAGAGGGTCACCCCTTTGAGTCTGGTCTGCTTAAGGTTTCTTCCTCAGAGGGAGTTTTTCCTTACCACTGTTGCTCTGGGGGTTAGTAAGGTTAGACCTTACTTGTGTGAAGCACCTAGAGGCAACTCTGTTGTGATTTGGCACTATATAAATGAAAATAAATTGAAACCACAAATGATGCTAACTACAGTTAATGCTAACATTAGCTAACGTCTTTCACAGATAAATAAGAAAAACAGAATGAGTGTGAGGTTTCAAAGGAGAGGCGTGAGGAATGTTAAATGCTCTAGCTGCTCTATTCACAGAACATCCTCCCCTTGAGACATCTCTGACAGGCCAACCCTGTTAAAGATGATGATGATGTGTGAAATGAAGAGGCGGATCAAGCCCCAATTGAATTCCAACTTCCACAGTCCCACAACAGAAGCAACAGCACCCCTCAAGTGTCCATGCATTAATACTGGGCGGAATGTTAACTGGGAGAAATGGCAGTTAAAGGCTTTAGTGTTCCAGAGTGATTTTGTTCAAAGTAGAATGGCCACGGGGACAGCAGAGACACTGGGAACAGTATTCTAATCTAGTAATCTGACCAGAAGCATCTCTCTGCACAGTTTTCCTTTCCAACAGCTGAACGTCATTATCTACAGCCAAGGTTGGAGGAACGCTCTGACAAGCGGCGCCGGCCCAGTGTTTATACACATTCCTCAACTTCTGGGGCAACATGACAAATTCAGACAGATTCATTATTAACCGATCCCGGTCCCTAACCACACAGATACAAATCCCGAGCACATGCAGAGGGAAGATAAAAATCACTCAATTTCTGTGTCGAGAAAGTGGTTTGATTTTTAAACTGCTGAAAACCACGGACGGACTGGTCTGAAACGTTTCTGACGATGCCTCAAACATATCACAGCGCAGTTGTCTCTCCGTGTATCACAGAACACAGAGGAGCCCAGCGGGCATGATTTAAAGAAAACAGCAGTCCAAATAAGGAATTTTGTGATATATGACAAGGAAGTAGAAAATAAAGCATTTTAGGCATAGCAGAGAAGCTTGAATCTTCGACTGGACTGGGTTGCTTGACGCGAGGACGTTTCGCTTCAAATCGCAGAAGCTTCCTCAGCTAAAATTCTTGCTCTGGAAGTCTTGACTTCTGTCCGACTCTTGTAGAAGATTCTTCTCTACAAGAGTCAGACAGAAGTCAGACTTCCAGAGCAAGAATTTTAGCTGAGGAAGTTTCTGCGATTTGAAGCGAAACGTCCTCGCGTCAAGCAACCCAGTCCAGTCGAAGATTCAAGCTTCTCTACTATGGAAACCACCTGGACAACTGAGAGCCTACACAGAAACGTTTTAGGCATAAATTTTGCTAGTAACAAGAGGGTCTCTACACAGGCAGAACTGTGACACTTTCAGAATATTTACCGGTACCATGAATTTTAAATGTATAATTTACAACAAACAAATAAATAAGTAAGTAAATAACTATATTTGCACAATATGACCTCTTTACAAAGTGCTTTAGTAGATAATCAAGATGTCATGTTTTTATGTTCTGAAGCAGTTGTTCCCAAACTTAAGTTACGCACTCTGTATACATCCTGACTAGGTTTGAGCATGCCCCCCCCATGCCCCACCTCCATAATGATAACCAGTGCTGTGCAAAAATGAGTTCTAAGTTCAGTTCACACAGATTATTATGAATAAATTCAACATGGCAGTTCACTATTTCTATTTTTAACTAGTTTACACTCAGTTCATTTAAATTTTTTTTTTTTTTTTTAAAGACTGACAATGAGTGACTCTGAATTTAACTTTTTCAGTAGAAACAGATGATGCCATGTATAAATGTTATGGATATATATGCAGTTAGTCATGGGAATTGCAGGCTACTGGAGAAAGTGTAAAAGAATATAAAGGCTATAGTTATTGGAATTATTGGTTTATGGATCCACCTACTCCGCCAAAACAAAAACTGCAGACTCAACCCCTAGGCACAAAAAAAACAAAACAAAAAACAACAACAACAACAACAAAACCCCAGAAACAAAAACAAACATTCCCGTCAATTGCTTGGTGTGTCGCCCAAAATCGTCAAGACTCAAAGAGTGCTTTCAAGAGTGGCGTTATGTCGTGCGTTTGTGAGTTTTAACTGATACCTTACATTATGCATTAAAAGGACCATTGTGCCTGTGTGTCCTGTTCAGCCACGGAGGAACTGTGCCATTAATGGAATTAAGCTTTAATGCATGATGTGGATGCGCAGTCCGGTTGTGCACACTTGCTCAACATGTCCTGTTTGGCCACAGAGGAGTCGCACAAATCAAATTTATTGTATCTTTCGCTTTTTATTTATGTATTTTTCTGAGGACCGCTGTGGAAATAAGTCTAATGCTGCCGAGCCTGCAACGATCCCTGTGCATGCAGCGACAGCGTGCTTCATCTGTGTGGAGAATGTGGATGAGGCGAACCGGATTATTTTCAGTGTCTGTGAGGATGTCAATGGAAGTTGAGAGCAGATTGTTTACAATAAAAGTATAAAACTTTGGTCTTGGTCCATGATTTTTTTCATTAAAAAGTCAAACCCATTAATTCCCGAAAACAATTATTATTATTAAACTTTGATTATTATTATTAATTAATTTATTTTTTTACTGACTGATCTTTGAAACCATGGTTTTTTTTTCTCACTGAGCCTGACCCTCAACTCAAAGAAAGATCTGTAAACCAATAAATCCAATAACTATGGCCAGAGTAATGTGAAGTAATTTTCTTTGTTTTCACATACGCATGCATATGTCCATCAGCACAAGTAGGCAGTCAATTACTCATCTACCAAAAATGTATAATGCTCTTCAAACAAATGCAACAACTAATTTAAATGTATTCCGCCAAAATAGCAGATATGCAAGCTGCCACACAGTTCAGACCAAAATTTGGGACTAACCAAACGAGGTGGATTCAGAAGAAGAAGGAGAAGAAGAAGAAAAAGAAAGACAAACAAAAAAAATTCAACCATGATCCAGTGTGTTTGTAGTGTGAAAACACTTTTTGGATCATTTGGATTTTCAGAGAAATTGCTGGAAGGAGGCAGGTTATCGTTACCCATGAAACTGGAGAAAACGAAAAGAAACAGCTAAAAAATTAGTTAATTTGCTTGATTAAAGCCACATGACTCTCTGCACCACTCTCAAACTATAAAACATCTGTGTTGCTGAAGCAGGTAGCGGTTATAAATGTTTCCCTTTTGACAGCAAGTGGTGTGAAATCACTCACCGCTTACTCCAAAAAAGAAAACATTCAATATTCACAGAGGTGCTGTCATGTGACCCCCATATCAGCTAATGAGAAAATAAGTAAAAGTAAAATTTTAAAAATTAAAATAGAAACAAGAGCAATCTAAGATTTCTGACATCTGTCAATTCAGATCTGGATCACCTCCAAAATTCAGTGAAGTTTTCCATGTCCTAATATCTATCTGTGGTGTGAATTCGGTGAGAATCCATAAAGTAGTTTTGATGTAATCCTTCAAAGCCTATATAAAGTGAAATCTTGAGCCAGACTCTGGATCTGGATCCAGATCACCTCCAAAATTCATTCGAGTCTTTCATGTCTTAATATCTATCTGTGGTGCATATTTGGTGAGCATCCATGAATTAGGCCAAAGCTGAGGGTCACCCCTTTCAGTCTGGTCTGCTTGAGGTTTCTTCCTCAAATCATAAGAGGGAGTTTTTCCTTACCACTGATGCCTGTGTGCTTGCTCTAGGGGTTGGTAAGGTTAGAGCTTAGTGTAAAGCACCTTGAGGCAGCTTTGTTCTGATTTCGCGCAACATAAATGAAATAAAATGAATTGAAATTCAAAAGCTTTTTTCCTTTCTTTTTTACGTAATCCTTCAAAGCCTATAGTACAACCGGAATTCCAATGAAGTTGGGACGTTGTGTGAAATGCCAATAAAAACTGAATACAATGATTTGCAAATCCTCTTCAACCTACAGTAGTGTTCAGAATAATAGTAGTGCTATGTGACTAAAAAGATTAATCCAGGTTTTGAGTATATTTCTTATTGTTCCATGGGAAACAAGGTACCAGTAGATTCAGTAGATTCTCACAAATCCAACAAGAACAAGCATTCATGATATGCACACTCTTAAGGCTATGAAATTGGGCTATTAGTAAAAAATAAGTAGAAAAGGGGGTGTTCACAATAATAGTAGCATCTGCTGTTGACGCAACAAACTCAGAACTATTATGTTCAAACTGCTTTTTTAGCAATCCTGTGAATCACTAAACTAGTATTTAGTTGTATAACCACAGTTTTTCATGATTTCTTCACATCTGCGAGGCATTAATTTTGTTGGTTTGGAACCAAGATTTTGCTCATTTACTAGTGTGCTTGGGGTCATTGTCTTGTTGAAACACCCACTTCAAGGGTATGTCCTCTTCAGCATAAGGCAACATGACCTCTTCAAGTATTTTGACATATCCAAACTGATCCATGATACCTGGTATGAGATATATAGGCCCAACACCATAGTAAGAGAAACATGCCCATATCATGATGCTTGCACCACCATGCTTCACTGTCTTCACTGTGAACTGTGGCTTGAATTCAGAGTTTGGGGGTCGTCTCACAAACTGTCTGTGGCCCTTGGACCCAAAAAGAACAATTTTACTCTCATCAGTCCACAAAATATTCCTCCATTTCTCTTTAGGCCAGCTGATGTGTTCTTTGGCAAATTGTAACATCTTCTGCACGTCTTTTAACAGAAGGACTTTGCGGGGGATTCTTGCAAATAAAGTAGCTTCACACAGGCGTCTTCTAACTGTCACAGCACTTGCATGTAACTCCAGACTATCTTTGATCATCCTGGAGCTGATCAATGGGTGAGCCTTTGCCATTCTGGCTATTCTTCTATCCATTTTGATGGTTGTTTTCCATTTTCTTCCACGCGTCTCTGGTTTTTGTGTCCATTTTAAAGCATTGGAGATCATTGTAGATGAACAGCCTATAATTTTTTGCACCTGCGTATAAGTTTTCCCCTCTCCAATCAACTTTTTAATCAAACTACACTGTTCTTCTGAACAATGTCTTGAACGTCCCATTTTCCTCAGGCTTTCAAAGAGAAAAGCATGTTCAACAGGTGCTGGCTTCATCCTTAAATAGGGGACACCTGATTTGTTCCACAAAATTGACAAACTCACTGACTGAATGCCACACTACTATTATTGTGAACACCCCCTTTTCTACTTTTTTTTTTTTTTTCCCTAATAGCCCAATTTCATAGCCTTAAAAGTGTGCATATCATGAATGCTTGGTCTTGTTGGATTTGTGAGAATCTACTGAATCTACTGGTACCTTGTTTCCCATGTAACAATAAGAAATATACTCAAAACCTGGATTAATCTTTTTAGTCACATAGCACTACTATTATTCTGAACACTACTGTATGTTCAATTGAATACACCACAAAGACAAGATATTTAATGCTCAAACTGATAGACTTTATTGTTTTGTGCAAATATTTGCTCACTTTGAAATGGATGCCTGCAACACGTTTCCAAAAAGCTGGGACAGTGGTATATTTACCACTGTGTTGCATCACCTTTCCTTCTAACAACACTGAATAAACATTTGTGAACTAAGGACACGAATTGTGAGTGTCATGATTGGGTATAAAAGGAGCATCCCCAAAAGTCTCAGCCGTTCACAAGCAAAGATGGGGTGAGGATTACCACTTTGTGAACAACTGCGTGAAAAAATAGCCCAACAGTTTAAGAACAATGTTTCTCAACATTCAATTGCAAGGAATTTAGGGATTCCATCATCTACAGTCCATAATATAATCAGACGATTCAGAGAATCTGGAGAACTTTCTACACGTCAGTGGCAAGGCCGAAACCCATGACCTTCGATCCATCAGGCGACACTGCATTAAAAACTGACATCATTGTGTAAAGGATCTTACCGCGTGGGCTCAGGAACACTTCAGAAAACCACTGTCAGTTATCACACTTCGTTGCTACATCTACAAGTGCAAGTTAAAACTCTGCCATACATCAACAATATCCAGAAACGCCGCCCCCTTCTCTGGGCCCGGCCTCATTTGAAATGGACAGACGCAAAGTGGAAAAGTGTGCTTTGGTCTGATGAGTCCACATTTCAAATTGTTTTTGGAAATCGTGGACGTCGTGTCCTCTGGACAAAAGAGGAAAAAGACCATCCAGATTGTTACCAGCGCAAAGTTCAAAAGTCAGCATCTGTGATGGTATGGGGGTGTGTTAGTGCCCATGGCATGGGCAACTTACACAACTGTGATGGCACCATCAATGCTGAAAGGTACATCCAGGTTTTGGAGCAACACATGTTGCCATCCAAGCAACATCTTTCAGGGACGTCCCTGCTTATTTCATCAAGACAATGCCAAGCCACATTCTGCACATGTTACAACAGCGTGGCTTCGTAGTAAAAGAGTGCGGGTACTAGACTGGCCTGCCTGCAGTCCAGACCTGTCGCCCACTGAAAATGTGTGGCGCATTATGAAGCGCAAAATACAACAATGGAGACCCCGGACTGTTGAACAACTGAAGTTGTACATCAAGCAAGAATGGGAAAGAATTCCACCTACAAAGCTTCAACAATTAGTGTCCTCAGTTCCCAAACATTTATTGAGTGTTGTTAGAAGGAAAGGTGATGTAACACAGTGGTAAACATACCACTGTCCCAGCTTTTTTAAAATGTGTTGCAGGCATCCATTTCAAAATGAGCAAATATTTGCTCAAAACAAAGTTTATCAGTTTGAACATTAAATATCTTGTCTTTGTGGTGTATTCAATTAAATACAGGTTGAAGAGGATTTGCAAATCATTGTATTCTGTTTTTATTTACATTTTACACAATGTCCCAACTTCATTGGAATTGGGGCTGTATATAAAGTGAAAACTTGATCCAGAATCCAGATCATCTCCACAATTTAATGGGTTCTTCCATGGCCTAATATCTAATGTGGTCAAAATCCGTGCAGTAGTTTTGACGCAATCCTGCTAACAGACAAATAAATAAAGCAACGGTGCTGATTTTATTACATCCTTGGCGGACGTAATAAATAAGACACCAAATTAGCCAGACCAACTAACCTTCCACCATTACAGACTTTCTGTCATGCACCCCTAGTGGCAATCCATGCACCCCAATTTGGGAAACCCTGGTTCTAAAGAATAAACTGATTTTTAAGTAGTTTTTAAAAATACTTGCTCGCACACCTATGGCCAGTTCAGAATCATCTGCATGTCTTTGGAAGTGGGAGGAAGCAGGAACACCCAGAGGGAACCCACGCGAACATGGAGAGAACATGCAAACTCCACAGAGAAATGACCAGGTGGGAAGCGATCCCACAACCTTCTTGAGGCAACAGTGCTAAACACTAAATCAGATTCATACCGAGAAAATTTCTGAAAGTGGACTAGATGCCAAACTGAGTTGAATATCTTTGGATTCTGCATGCAATTAGTGAAAATAAAAATATAACGGAGAGCTAAGATACCCTCGGCCGTATGAGCATTGTATTCTTTATAATTTTCAGGTGTTTAATTGGTATCCCAGTGCAAAGTATATATAAATTAATAATACATTTATTGTTACCTACATCAATTATTAAGATCGTATTGTCTTACGTACAATTTGTAAATGTTCAATAAAGCCCTTCTATCAATCAATCAATCATAAACAATATTTACATTTTAATGTTATTTGCAGGAGAGCATGCATGTGTGCTTCCATGACCGTTTGACAAGAGTGGAAGTTAGCTTTGAGTTAGCGGAAGTTAGCGTGCAAGCCGACGTCCGCGAAATGTCTTGGAAATCACGTTCAGGTTATAAAAACAGCATTTTCATTTTTAGAAGTGTTTATTTCTCGCTACCTTTCCACATAATATATGACAAAGATTATATTTACACACCAACGAAACAGAGTTTGCAGCTAGTTAGACCAGCCACTGACGTCATGGTGCCGCTCTCTGATCGGCTGTCACTCCTGTCCCTCAAACAACAACAAAAAACAAACAAACAAACAAAAAAAAACAGAATGAAACAGAATGTGATTATTTAACCTTTTAAAATACCTCTTAAAATAGGTCATGTTTAGCCATCTTTGAACTTGTCCAAGGTCTGTGTTCCAAGAATGTTCCCTGTGAATTTAAAGACTCTGGCCGTAATAGGACTGGACCTACACTGAGCACAGACAGACAGACGGACAGACGTAAAGTCTTCGCAATACCAGGGTCACCACAGCAAATCCGATGTGGATGTACATGTTGCTCTTACACACGTTACCCGCCCTGAAGCAGTGTTAATTTCGTTGACGAAATATTTTCGTTTTTTTTCGTCATAAATATATTTTTGCGGACGAAAACTGAATGAAAACGAAAATAAAACTCTTTTTTTGAGACGATAACTAGAACTAAATTAATTTATATTCACGTCACGAAAAAAAGACGAGACGGAAATCCAATCAGTAGACAGTTAAGATCATGGTAAGATGGGAGAAACGGCAAAACAACCACTCAACAGATAGAAGAGATGGGAGCAGACGAGAGGAGAACCAATCAGAGCTTAGCTTATTAACCAGTAACAGGAAGTAAGCCACTGTTTCAGCCGCACATGGGAAGACAACGGAGGTAGTTGAAGAGAGTCAAGAGACTATGAGAAAACAACGAGACACGAAAGAAAAAGTGACAAAATGTCCACGGCCGGCAGAAAAAGAAGGGAAGATTTATGGGCCCATTTCATATTCGACAAAGAGAACAAGACAAAGTGTAAAGCATGCGACGCAGTAATCCGCGGCAAGAACACGACAAATCTAAAGAGACATCTACAGAACAACCACCTCGAGATATTCTCAAAGGTAAAATCGCTAAGGCATTATATATATAATTGTATATTGACTACAGTGTGCTCACATATTAGCAATAAATGTGATGAACTGAAATGTACTGTCTGGTGGTCTAGTAAATATCCACATCACCGTGGTCACGTTGGGTTATGCTAACATGTGAACATGTTAATTTGTGTAAAATACAAGTGAAAAACACTGATTAACTGTATATATTTTTACATTGATAATGCATGAACACGCTATCATTATTTACACACTGACCCAGCATAAAATTATGTCACGTCATCTAACTTGCTTTGAAGAAAATACATTTTTTAACTGTAATGTTAAAATGAAAGCACAAGTCTTAACTTTTTTCTTTTTTATTACCCCACAGTGGTGATTGATTTAGTCAACAAAAATTGCTTCCTATTTTAGTTGACTAAAATAGGAAGCAATTTTAGTCTACTAAAATTAGACTAAAATTAATCCAAATTGAATGACTCAAACTAGACTAAAATTTAAAAGAATTTTAGTCAAAAGACTAAGACTAAAACTAAATTAAAATTTCTTGTCAAAATTAACACTGCCCTGAAGCAATTCCACATTATATGGAGAAAGGGCATGGGAACCTTAAACCGGGAACCTTCCACAATGGAAACAAGTGTACGTAGCCCCTTGGCCACCACCCCTGCCCTTTTTGAAGTCAACATCTAGAAATGATAAGTTGTGTAGTCCACCAGTGTTTAGCTCATTGATAGGACCTCTGTCTGTACGGGAACTTGGAGAATGCCCAGGAGGTCAACATGGAGTTCCTCCACTAAGCTGTTCTGAATAAACATATTTTTCACCAACTCAACAGCAGGAACGCCTCATCCTGCAAGTTAACTGCAGACATTCTCATGCTGTTCTCAATATGTACTATAAGTGAATCCCTTAAGAGAAATTCGATCACTTTTCTGTGAGGATCAACACCACCTGTTTTGTCCTGTGCCAGTTCTTCTCACCTCAATGCAATGCGTGCGTGAATAAATACAGACTAAACTGAACTGTGTGTATCCTCTCCAAACTTCTGCAAACTGAAAATAATTCTCCAAACCATTATTGTGAGCAGTACACCTAAACATTTCAGCCTGATGTAACCTTTTCAAGTGTTGTCACATTGTTCATAAATGGTTCATGAATTGGGAATGAAAAGACTCACACATAATTACTGTGGAGAAACAATTTGATATTTAAAGGAAGTGTATTTTCATCTATGTGTATGCAACAACAATGGCACTTCCTGGCCAACTGTGAATTCCTGTCAGAGGCTTAAAATATTCAGTAAACACATTTCATTCAACTCTGGTCCCAGGATCAACACACTAAGAGCATTTCATTGGAGCAGGGTTCCTACTGCTTAAGGCAAAATCGATTAAAGAGTTTTTGGGACTTGACATGAACAAAATCCTCCTTCAAGTCTTTGCATTTTGAATTGCAGGAACCCAGTGGAAATAAATTGTTGTCTCAGTATTAAACTGCTCTCACACCTTCATGGTCACAGTTATTCATTCGATATAGGTCACACTGTACAAGACATTCACACAAGTGACTTTTCTTAGCTTTGCATAAACAGCTCACCACATCCTCCATCACCCCCACCCCACAGAGAATGAATGACAGCTGCAGGCTGACATTTCTGATTGAATGTCATCATCAATGTCATCACTGCGATTGTGCAACACGTACGGACACCACACACCACAAGAAAGACCAATTTACCAAAAACACAGGCTGAAAGAAACGCCAAACTCTCAAAAAACATTAATGACACACTGTGACATGACTGCAACCAACAACTAATTCCATTGTTCATTACTGTGTTGATTATTTATGCAGTTGAGCATTTAGTTTACAAGATACCAGAAAAGGACATTTTTTAGAAACTAAGGCAACATCTGATACCAATTTATTTTGATTAAATTGTCCACAATAATCAGTTTAACATGCAAAACGGGTTTAATCCAAGTTTAACCAGTTTACAAACCCATCACTTTAACTACTTGACCATCACCTCCCCAAACTAAATCTAGATTATGTCTAATCAGATTATAGGCAGTTTAAAACAGTTTGAAGGTGATTTGTTTTATTGTTCTTTGTTCATAACAACCAAAATATGTTTATTACCTCCATCAAGGAGTTATTTTATCAACAGCATGTTTGTTCGTTTGATTGTTAGCAGAATCATTTTAATTAAACCTGGTTGAGGCATGGGGCTGGATTTAGATCCCGAGAACAGGATCAAAGTCCAGCAATCAGGATCAAAGGTCAAGAATTTGAATGTTCTGAGTTTGGGGAGGTGATGGTCTATGTTAGGATGGAGGCTTTGTGATGCTAGGATCCTTGGTTCAACTCCCAGCCAGATAGGAAAAATCACTTAAGTTCTACAATTAAGGGGCTCGTCAACTGCACTCCAAGGAGGAGTAGAAGAACTGTAGAGTTCACGGTTTTCCATCTGCCCTCATGGAACTGGAGTGTCAGCAGGTGTGGGACAATCTCACACTGCATCTTGTCTGAACATGATGCTTCTACTCATAGATGTGTGAAGTCTACATGGGAACTACTGGAACTCCAGAACTTGAATGGGGGCATCTGGTTGGAGGGTTAGAGATGCATCAGGGCTGGGTGAAAACTGGGAATGCCCTATTTTAATGACTCATCAATACAATCACTGATTCACCAATTATAGTCCATTTTACTGAGACTCTGTTCTTCAATTTATTTTTCAATTTATTTTCCTTTATATAGCGCCACATCACAACAGAGTTGCCTCAAGGCGCTTCACACAGGTAAGGTCTAACCTTACCAACCCCCACAGCAACAGTGATAAGGAAAAACTCCCTCTGAGGAAGAAACCTCAAGCAGACCAGACTCAAAGGGGTGACCCTCTGCTTGGGCCATGCTACAAACATAAATTACAGAAATAATTCACAGAACAATTCACAGACGAATATACAAGAATTGCTGTTGGTGCACAGGACAGGAGGGTCGCAAAACCAAACACAACTCCCATCTCTGGATGGAGCTGCACCTTAAACAGAGAAAAAACAGAATCAGGCATCAGAAAGACAAAAAATACTGTATAATTTGCCAGCATTAATCAATAAGAAAAACAGAAGAAATACTAAGGTGATCGCCGGCCGCTAGCCTTAAGCTTCACTAAAAGATCCAGAATTTAGGTGAAGTTGAGGCCTTGGCCCGCTCCGATTACTAATAATATGAATTAAAAGAGTAAAAAGCGTAAAACAAAACTGTACCAGTATGCTAGCCATATGAAAGGGAAAATAAGTGCGTCTTAAGTCTGAACTTGAAAGTCTCCACAGAATCTGATTGTTTTATTGATGCAGGGAGACCATTCCACAGAACAGGGGCACGATAAGAGAAAGCTCTGTGACCCGCAGACTTCTTATTCACCTTAGGGACACAAAGTAGTCCTGCACCCTGAGAACGTAAAGCCTGGCCTGGTACGTAAGGTTTAATTAGGTCAGCTAGGTAGGGAGGTGCCAGTCCATAAATAACTTTATAGGTTAGTAGCAGAACCTTAAAATCTGACCTCACTGGGACAGGAAGCCAGTGAAGACACGCCAAAATAGGTGTAATGTGGTCAAACTTTCTGCTTCGTGTCAAAAGTCTGGCTGCAGCATTCTGAACCAATTGGAGAGCCCTAATGCTAGACTGCGGTAAACCAGAAAATAGAACATTCCAGTAGTCCAATCTAGAACAGATGAACGCATGGATCAGGGTCTCATCATCAGCCATAGACAGGATGGGATGAAACTTCGCTATATTTCGCAGGTGGAAGAAAGCAGTCCCAGTAATATTTCTAATATGGAGGCCAAAAGACGACAAAGGATCAAAAATTACCCCAAGGTTCCTCAGTTTGTCAGTGTGATGTATGACACATGAGCCTAGGCTGAGTGTTAACTGGTCAAATTGATGCCGATGTCTCACTGGACCAAGAACCATCATTTGTCTTTTCAGAGTTTAAAAGTAGGAAGTTTCTAGACATCCAACTTCTCACTGCTGCAAGGCAATCTTCTAAGTATTTTATGCGAACAAGATTACCAGCAGTTATCGGCATATATAACTGAGTATCATCTGCATAGCAGTGAAAGGTAATCCCAAAACGCCGCAATATGTGCCCAAGGCGTGCTATATAAAGGGAGAAAAGCAGGGGGCCTACGACAGACCCCTGCGGAACCCCAAATTTCATGTCACTAAGGTTAGAGGTAGTGTTACTGTACAAAACACAGTGAGAACGACTGGTCAAGTATGACGTCAGCCATGCAAGGGCACTCCCAGTAATCCCAAAATGTTCTTCACTTCCTGGTTGTCTTTTCAGTGTGTGTGAATGGGTGAATATGAGGGAACATTGTAAAGCACTTTAAGCATCTGCATCAGATGGAAAAATGGTCTGCAAATGCATTTCATCTGCCATTTATGAGTGATCAGGAACAAAATTAAGAATCAAAGGTCACTAAGTATCAGAGTTCACTGACTGGGCTTGAACACCAGTGTTCATATGTAAAAATTAGCATCTAAGGTGAGCAATCAGGATCAAACATGAGTTTTCTGGATCTGCTGGTTATACAGTATGTGTACTTTAGTCCAGATCCAGATGATGATCAGGATCTGGTTGAGAGAATTGGACTTCCAGACACGTGTGGTCCAGCAGAGTGGACAAAGAACTGCAATTTGGTTTGCAGCTTAACAAATTACAAGGGACCATGGGGCTGAGTGCCCTTGTAGTTTTGAATACAACCATAAATGGGGAAAACATTCATATATTTTATGATGGAACAAAAAAAAAATGGCCTTATTTGATCAACTAGTCATTTCAGCTTTATTCTAAGATGAATAAACTTTGGTGTTAAGTTTCACTTTGGTTTCAGTTCAACTTTATTGATACTGTAGAGTCCTCTATCCTACCGTTTGATAGGAAATGTCTAATTCATCTGTTTTCTTCTGTCCTTCTACAAGTTCCCTGAACTTCTCTTGCATTGTTCAACCACAGAGAGATTTGTGCTTCACATTTTTTTCCTGTGTCACATCAAATGTCCAGCATCACCGTGTGATGTGATTGACAGAGTTCCACTGCAGCAATACTTTTGACATTTATGCTCAGAAACAGTAGGCGGGGGGTGTTGCATCCTCCTAAACCCCACCGCAAAACCATAAGAGTGAGACTGGAAAAAAAGAAGCAAAACGTCCAGCTGCTGAATAACTGACAACATGCACAGACACGTTGTGGGATATGATAGATTTTTTTCATTTTCATTCACAAACACCCACAGCTTTTAACTACAAGTTCTCATGACATCAACAGCGAGCATATGAAACTCGGCTCACAGTGGACCTCCAAAACTGGCTCAGATTACCTTCTAATGAAATGCTGCTAAATCTTACAGCATTATTAACTACATTTGCTGTACAGGCATGAAAACACAGCTGAGTCGCCTGGTTTCTGCACTCAGGGTGTGTCCGAAAAAGAAAAAAAAAGAAAAAAAAACAAAAGCATATCATCTGCAAACACAGAACACTTGATTAGTAGTCATAGGTAAGAGGTCAGACGTTTTCCATTCACACCCTATACATCTGTTACCAAGTAGTGCACAAGCTGGACCTGCCTTTCCGTGCAAAAAAGATATGTAGCTTCCTCAAGCTAAATGACACTGCGCCAACTTCCTTTAATTTCATTTCCCCCTGAGACATGCTTTCCTTGATGTCTGCTGTGCACAGGTTCTGCTATCACACAGTTATACCTCCACCTCAGTAAGCTATAATGACATGTCATACTCAAAAGAAGCAAATAACTTTGTACGGAAGTCAGCCCTCCCTGTGGGCCATCCTAAAACTGGAACCTTTCAAACAAAAGCACTAAATAAGAGATTAAATCATCAGTTATACAGATATAATACGAGGGCTGTCAATAAAGTAACGGTCCTTTTTATTTTTTTCAAAAACTATATGGATTTCATTCATATGTTTTTACGTCAGACATGCTTGAACCCTCGTGCGCATGCGTGAGTTTTTCCACGCCTGTCGGTGACGTCATTCGCCTGTGAGCACTCCTTGTGGGAGGAGTCATCCAGCCCCTCGTCGGAATTCCTTTGTCTGAGAAGTTGCTGAGAGACTGGCGCGTTGTTTGATCAAAATTTTTTCTAAACCTGTGAGACACATCGAAGTGGACATGGTTCGAAAAATTAAGCTGGTTTTCAGTGAAAATTTTAACGGCTGATGAGAGATTTTGAGGTGATACTGTCGCTTTAAGGACTTTTCACGGTGCGAGACGTCGCGCAGCGCTCTCAGGCGGCGTCATCAGCCTGTTCAAGCTGAAAACCTCCACATTTCAGGCTCTATTGATCCAGGACGTCGTGAGAGAACAGAGAAGTTTCAGAAGAAGTCGGTTTCAGCATTTTATCCGGATATTCCACTGTTAAAGGAGATTTTTTTAATGAAAGACGTGCGGACGGGTCCGCGCGTCGGGACGCAGCCGCCGTGACGCTCCGCCACAGGAAAAACACCTCTGTTGAAAGCCTTAAGGACAAGTTGGAACATGTCCTGCCTGTTAAACAATTTCTCATATACTCACTCCACTGAAAGCCATCAAAAGCCGCCTGGATTTTACAAATGGTTATCAACACGGAGGTGTTTTTCCTGTGCCGCCGTACCGCGCCGGCTGCGTCCCGACGCGCAGATCCGTCCGCACGTCTTTCATTAAAAAAATCTCCTTTAACAGTGGAATATCCGGATAAAATGCTGAAACCGACTTCTTCTGAAACTTCTCTGTTCTCTCACGACGTCCTGGATCAATAGAGCCTGAAATGTGGAGGTTTTCAGCTTGAACAGGCTGATGACGCCGCCTGAGAGCGCTGCGCGACGTCTCGCACCGTGAAAAGTCCTTAAAGCGACAGAATCACCTCAAAATCTCTCATCAGCCGTTAAAATTTTCACTGAAAACCAGCTTAATTTTTCGAACCGTGTCCACTTCAATGTGTCTCACAGGTTTAGAAAAAATTTTGATCAAACAACACGCCAGTCTCTCAGCAACTTCTCAGACAAAGGAATTCCGACGAGGGGCTGGATGACTCCTCCCACAAGGAGTGCTCACAGGCGAATGACGTCACCGACAGGCGTGGAAAAACTCACGCATGCGCACGAGGGTTCAAGCATGTCTGACGTAAAAACATATGAATGAAATCCATATAGTTTTTGAAAAAAATAAAAAGGACCGTTACTTTATTGACAGCCCTCGTAGAGTTAAGATGTCTGATTCTGTTTCAAAATACTTATTCAGTTCCAATGATTAACAAGGCTCACAAATTTAAGGATTTAAGGGCAGGACTTCAGGCAAAAAAAAAAAAACCCACCCACACATACACACCACCACCACCAACAAGGAGTTATTGCCCCTAAACCCCCAAGTTTAGGAGCCAAACTAAATTTTCAGAAACAAACATATGATGTTATATTCTACGTCCCACTGTTTTTTTTCCCCCTCTGTGCTACCTGTCTTGGTTTGCTCTGCTTCCCATCTATAAAATCTATTATTTATACAATATGTGTAAAGTTTAATATATTGCAATCCTGGTAAGTCACGTCTGGGACCATGCATTGGTGCTGCTACATTACCACGTAACCACATAGGCAGACAACTGGACCATCCCCACCTCTCAACAGTAAACATCTATCTGCCACAGCCAAGTGAAATGTGGGCTTCCCTTGGCCTTCTCGAGCCACTGGGGTCATCAGGAACCTATGTGCTGATCGTGCACAGAGAAACAAGCTACACGGCCAAAATGATGACCTTCCCTCACAATGCAAGTGATACTTCTCATGACAGTCTAATTAACTGCTTGTTTGATACAAAGTCATTCCAAAGGTAACCAAGGATCCTTTAAAGTGATCTAGTACTTCGGTCACTGGTTAGTGTGCAAGTATCACAACCATACAGCAAGACAGGTACATGCAATCATATTACCATATTAAATGTCTAATCATATTTTATTTTTTTCATCTTTGATTCAACTATGCACAATTAGTTGTCTCCTGCTAATTCAGGCTCAGATTCTGTGCCTTGTTATTGTTAACCAACTA
The DNA here is from genome assembly GCF_902500255.1 of Thalassophryne amazonica. Lineage (NCBI taxonomy): Eukaryota > Metazoa > Chordata > Actinopteri > Batrachoidiformes > Batrachoididae > Thalassophryne > Thalassophryne amazonica. The sequence continues at coordinate 61,547,042 of NC_047110.1, forward strand.
TGCAGTTAGCTAGGCCTACAGCAAACTTCTAAATTCAAACTGAATTACATGAAATTGAATTAACATTTCATCAAGTTCACACCACCAATTTCTAATTCTATTTTGAGACTGTAGTTTTCCACTAAAGCCCAATATGAAGGTTTGTATTGCTTTCCCGTGAATCACATGACTGACACGGTCATTTACTTCGCTCTCCATAGAAGGAAGTCAAGCCTCTCAACATTTCATACATCTATCATAACCCAGACTTTTAATCATTTTCACAATTACATACATATGTGCACATGCGCTGTGACAAAAGTCTTCTGAACTTTAAATCTATACTAAAACATTCATTCACTCATCAAGTTGGTCCATGTGGGGTATAGCATTAGGTTCTTCAGCCACATGCTTGTTGTTCGACCAGCCTCCTCCATACAATAAAGCCTCTGTCCCACCAAATAATAATCCATGAATAATGAGCCACGCATGGGTGTGTCAGCGATTATTTGAAGAATGATCCACGTTTTAAGGTGTCACATATGCGCTATGAAGAAGCCTCTAGTATGTGCCTCTAAGTACCTCACGTGCCAGTTATCAGCCTCTAGTGAGCAACGACCAACCTGTCATTTGAGCCCCATCCAACTTCGAATGGCTTTGGTCGCCGCATATGAGCCACATCAAGCCACATATGATCCATGTAGCTCCATGTTACGTGACATTGGTGCACGTTTAGGGATGGGTTTGGTCCAAACCTCCAGCCCTCTCACACTTGTTCCCTTTAAAGTGTGGGTTTTCAATTCACAGCATCCATTCAAGATGTCACATTTTTTACACGCAGTCCATAAATACACGCTCCAGTACAGTCCGGCGGGTGTGCGCCATACACCAGGCTGCTGTTCACCTGTGTTCCAGAGTCATTAAATTCAAGGATTCAAAAGACGTTTATTGTCATATGCACATAGGAACATGTTCCCTGCACAATGAAATGTGTTTACTGCATTTTACCCATCCTAACTGCCAGTTAGGAGCAGAGGTTGCCTTTTTGGCGCCCGGGGACCAGCTCCATATGTATATCCCTGCCCTAGGTCACGAGCAGGGCTGAGCAAACCTTGACCGGCCTCATGACACACTTAAACAACAATACATATAAGCCGGTCTGGTACATGAACACATATAAAAGCACACACAAGGAAAAAAATGCACCAGACAGCGCTTCATCTTACTGGCTTTATTTCTTCCGCAGCATTTTGACACCGTGATCCAACTTTTAACTTTGTGTTTGTCTGTTAATGTCTGCAAAATTGCTCTTTTGCGCACGTGTTCCTGTCCAGGAGAGGTTTCTTTCCAGCTTCGTCTTCTGGTTAACGTAAAATACTTCATCAGTAGACATGATCTTGAGACAGCTATTCATGCTTTGATTAGCTCTAGACTTGATTCTTGTAATGCACTTTATTCTGGCATTAATCAGTCTTCTCTTGCACGTCTCCAATTGGTGCAGAATGCTGCTGCCCATCTTTTAACAATTTACATGTGAGCATATTACGCATGTCCTGTAGTCACTCCACTGGCTTCCAGTTCATGTTAGAATTGATTTTAAGATTTTAATGTTTGTTTTTAAAGCTATTTATGATCTTGCACCTCCCTACTTAACTGAAATTTTAACTTTGCATATTTATAGCAGGCCACTATGGGCGTCTGGCCAGCTTTACTTAGATGTTCCGAGGTCAAGATATAAATTCTGGGGTGATCGTGCTTTTGCGGTAGCTGCGGCCCCAGACTGTGGAAAAAGCTACCTCCCGATTTACGCACTATTCGTGACCTAACACTTTTTAAATCTAAGTTAAAGACTTATTTATTTCAACTGGCCTTTAACACCTAGTGGGGAGGTGACATGTTCTGTTTTTATGTGCTGTTTTAAATTTATTGTACATGTGTTTTATTTTTGTGAATCTGTGTTTTTACTGTTAAACACTTTGGACACCATTTGGTGCTGTAAAGCGCTTTATAAATAAATGTTGATTGACTGATTGTCACGTCTGCGTTCCTTCTCGCCGGCTTTATTTCTTCTGTGGCTTTAAACACACATTTGACACCGTGATCCAACTTTTATCTTTGCGTTTGTCCATTATTGACTGCAAAATCACTCTTTTGCAAGCTGGCATTTTGTGTAAATGGTCTTGAGCGCGGGTCATTGCGTCAGTGTGCACAGAGTGCGCCTCATCTGATCCATTGACAAGATGTTAAATCTATCATAAACATACTTTTACAGCAGCTTATAAAGAAGGAATGAACATGCAACTGTTTTACCAAGCCATTACAATAAAAAATAATGACATTTTAAGCTGTTCCAAAATACATTCTCCACTTCATGGAGCAGGAGAGAGAGGGGACAAAAAGGGTCCAGATGAAACAGTCCTCTGTGATTCCAGAAGCAATTAGAGGTTTTCAACATCCAAGCTCTGACAGAAAATGATTAATCCGCTACAAAATAATTATTTTATATACAGCGTCCGCCACACAAAGCAGGTGGAATTGTGCGCAAGAGGGCTGAGCCTCTCCAAAACAGCCTATGGGGCCCTCGTAGCTGCCAGGCACTCAGATAATGCGCTTTTAGCAGCCTCGTCCTCATCTCAAACATGCCCCTGAAATCCTCGTTTGCCCTTGTAGTACCCCATACACAAATTGCCCCACGCTATTGTTGCTAAATGTTGAACTTCTTGAAATTAGCGCCATGCTCAGAGATGAGCCTTGTTAGCTGAATATACTGCCTCCAAGAGCCTCTCAGAGCCACTATTCTCCCACGATTATTGAATACCTCCTCTCTTACCAAAAAACATGCTGCATTGGCTCATTATTCACTGTTCATTATTTGGTGGGACTAGGGCTTAAAACTAGAACACGTCAGCCCATAACTGTGGCACTATGGCTAATCAAAATAATAATTTTATCAAATGAAATCCAAGCACACACAATCATGATTGTATGAGGTAGTGTGTACTATACCTGACAAAGGAACAGACACGTATGCCTTTAAGTGACAGAAATGGTCAGCTAGTCACCAAAGCACATTTGATAGCATTAAATATTGTATATGTCCCAAAATTTGAGGTAGGCCTTAATGTTTTACCATTTTCATTAAGATATCAGAAAGGGACTTTTAAATGTTAATACAAGAAAAGATGGCACACTGAATAATCAATCAATCAATCAATCAATCAATCAATCAATCAACCAACATTTATTTCTATAGCCCTTTACAGCAGCCAGACGATGACCAACGTGCTTTACAGTAAAATCAAAGATCAAGAATTCACAAAAATAACATAAACATACCATATAGTTAAAACGGCACATAAAAACAAAACATGTCACAGCACTACTAGGTATTAAAAGCCTGCGTTTGTCGCTGGCGTTTGGCACGTTTGAGAGGTGTTCTCTTCACGGATGAATCCCGGTTCACACTGTCCAGGGCAGATGGTAGACAGCGTGTGTGGCGTCGTGTGGGTGAGCGGTTTTCTGATGTCAATGTTGTGGATCAAGTGGCCCATGGTGGTGGTGGGGTTATGGTATGGGCAGGCGTCTGTTATGGACGAAGAACACAGGTGCATTTTATTGATGGCATTTTGAATGCACAGAGATACCGTGATGAGATCCTGAGGCCCATTGTTGTGCTATCCAAGAACGTCACCTCATGTTGCAGCAGGATAATGCACGGCCCCATGTTGCAAGGATCTGTACACAATTCTTGGAAGCTGAAAATGTCCCAGTTCTTGCATAACCGGCATACTCTCCGGACATGTCATCCATTGAGCATGTTTGGGATGCTCTGGACCGGCATATACGACAGCGTGTACCAGTTCCTGCCAATATCCAGCAACTTCGCACAGCCATTGAAGAGGAGTGGACCAACATTCCACAGGCCACATTTGACAACCTGATCAACTCTATGAGAAGGAGATGTGTTGCACTGCATGAGGCAAATGGTGGTCACACGAGATACTGACTGGTATCCCCCCCCCAATAAAACAAAACTGCACCTTTCAGGGTGGCCTTTTATTGTGGACAGTCTAAGGCACACCTGTGCACTAATCATGGTGTCTAATCGGCATCTTGATATGGCACACCTGTGAGGTGGGATGGATTATCTCAGCAAAGGAGAAGTGCTCACTATCACAGATTTAGACTGGTTTGTGAACAATATTTGAGGGAAATGGTGATATTGTGTATGTGGACAAAGTTTTAGATCTTTGAGTTCATCTCATACAAAATGGGAGCAAAACCAAAAGTGTTGCGTTTATATTTTTGTTGAGTGTACGATCAAGATCAATAATAAGGTGCCTTGACACTTGCATAACCTTGATCCACGCACTTGCACGCACTTTGTTGTGACAATCCTACCCGCTGTGTTCCCAGCTGGATGTCGTGTTTTGTTCCACTAGATGCCAGGCATTGTGCGCTGGATGCTGCGTATATAAAATAATTATTTTGTAGCAGATTAATCATTTTCTCTCAGAGTTTGGTTGTTGAAAACGCCTCTAATCACTTCCGGAATTACAGAGGATCGACCGATCTATCAATAGTAGTGTTCAGGATAATAGTAGTGCAATGTGACTAAAAAGATTAATCCAGGTTTTGAGTATATTTCTTATTGTTACATGGGAAACAAGGTACAGGTAGATTCAGTAGATTCTCACAAATCCAACAAGACCAAGCATTGCATTCATGATATGCACACTCTTAAGGCTATGAAATTGGGCTATTAGTAAAAAAAAGTAGAAAAGGGGGTGTTCACAATAATAGTAGTGTGGCATTCAGTCAGTGAGTTCGTCAATCTTGTGGAACAAACAGGTGTGAATCAGGTGTCCGCTATTTAAGGATGAAACCAGCACCTGTTGAACATGCTTTTCTCTTTGAAAGCCTGAGGAAAATGGGACGTCCTAGACATTGTTCAGAAGAACAGCGTAGTTTGATTAAAAAGTTGACTGGAGAGGGGGAAACATACGCAGGTGCAAAAAATTATAGGCTGTTCATCTAGAATGATCTCCAATGCTGTAAAATGGACAAAAAAAAACAAAAAAAAAACAGAGACGTGTGGAAGAAAACAGAAAACCATCAAAATGGATAGCGGAATAACCAGAATGGCAAAGGCTCATGCATTGATCAGCTCCAGGATGATCAAAGACAGTCTGGAGTTACCTGTAAGTGCTGTGACAGTTAGAAGACGCCTGTGTGAATCTAATTTATTTGCAAAAATCCCCCGCAAAGTCCCTCTGTTAAATAAAAGATGTGCAGAAGAGGTTACAATTTGCCAAAGACATCAACTGGCCTAAAGAGAAATGGAGGAATATTTTGTGGACTGATGAGAGTAAAATTGGTCTTTTTGGGTCCAAGGGCCACAGACAGTTTGTGAGACGACCCCCAAACTCTATCAATCAATCAATTTTTTTTATATAGCGCCAAATCACAACAAACTCTGAATTCAAGCCACAGTTTACAGTGAAGACAGTGAAGCATGGTGGTGCAAGCATCATGATATGGGCATGTTTCTCCTACTATGGTGTTGGGCCTATATATCGCATACCAGGTATCATGGATCAGTTTGGATATGTCAAAATACTTGAAGAGGTCATGTTGCCTTACGCTGAAGAGGACATGCCCTTGAAATGGGTTTTCAACAAGACAATGATCCCAAGCACACTAGTAACCAAGCAAAATCATGGTTCCAAACCAACAAAATTAATGCCTCACAGACGTGAAGAAATCATGAAAAACTGTGGTTATACAACTAAATACTAGTTTAGTGATTAACAGGATTGCTAAAAAAGCAGTTTGAACATAATAGTTTTGAGTTTGTAGCGTCAACAGCAGATGCTACTATTATTGTGAACACCCCCTTTTCTACTTTTTTTTTACTAATAGCCCAATTTCATAGCCTTAAGAGTGTGCATATCATGAATGCTTGGTCTTTTTGGATTTGTGAGAATCTACTGAATCTACTGGTACCTTGTTTCCCATGTAACAGTAAGAAATATACTCAAAACCTGGATTAATCTTCTTAGTCACATAGCACTACTATTATTCTGAACACTACTGTATCTCTCTCTCTCTCACTTAATGAGGTGGAGAACGCATTTGGAACCATCTAAAAATGTAATTATTTGTAATGTTTAAAAAAAGTAGTGGCTTATAGTCTGGAAACTACGGTATTTGAAGCTGTATAAAAAAGTAATTATTTCTCATGATTATATAGTCATGACTGCATGTTCATTCCTTCTTGTCAGCAGCTGTAAAAGTATTCATGAGTATTTATGATAGATTTAACATCTTGTTATAATCGTTCAGACGAACTGTGCTGTGATGAGGTGCGCTGACGCAGTCACTCGCACGCATCATGTTTGCGCAACGTTCACGTGAAGTTCACGTAATTAATGTGTGAAGGAGATTTTGAACATTTCAAAATTTTCTTTGCGCACTTGCACAAAGCCGCACACAGTTTACAATGAGTTTACAACAAGTTTACTGTCCTGCACGGCACAGTGCGTGCAAGTGCATGGATCAAAGTTGGGCAAGTGTCAGGGCACCTTAAGATTGAATAAGACCAGTATACTTCAAGCATGGATGTAAAATAAGAACTTCAAAAGCACTGGGTTTTTAATTATTTCAGTGTAGCAGCTTTTTCATTTACTGACTAAAGCCCTGGTCACACCGAATAAAGAACAATGAATAATTAGCCATGTAGTGTGGTTTTTTGGTACGAGTGGAGTTTTCAAGAAACGTGGGAGAAAAGTGGCTCTTAGAAGCAGATTATTCAGATAATGAGGCTCATCTCTGAGCGTGGCGCTGAGTTCAAGAAGTTCAAAATTTAGCAAAAACAGCGTGGGCTGATTTGTGTACGAGGTACTACGAGGACAAACGAGGGTGTTAGAGGCATGTTCGTGGCGAGTATGAGGCTGTTAGAGACCCATTATCTGAGTACCAGGCAGCTACAAGGACAGGACAGGCTACCTGCAACAGAACAGGTTCCACTCTGAGAAAGCCCTTTTAGCCTTTTTTAACATCCGTTTTCTCCAATTCCTTAAGAACAATATCATACACGTGGCTCATTATTTGAATAATCACTGAAATTTCTGACAAATCCATAAGTGGCTCATTATTCATGACTTCATTATTTGGTCTGACCAGGGCTTTATTCTTTATTCAGTTAAGAAGCTTCCCTGCCACAAGTACAGCTTGTCCCCCGTTATCAGGGCAGAGTAGTACTCATGCACACAGTAAATGTTATATTATGTTGCACATTAGGCCAAAACAGAATGTATTTTCTAGTGTTTTATATTTAAAGAGGAACTCAAAGCAAATTTCCAATGTCCTTGACATAGCGTCGCTCACACACTTAAATTTAAATAAAGCAGATGTTTGCATACCTACATGCCCTCAGGAGGAACACAGACTACTGAGGTATGCAGGGTGTCATGAATCACACTCTCACAGCACAACTTAGAATAAAACTATTCCAGCCAGCTGGGAAAAATACTCACCTTCCTAGTTCTTCTCCAATTTCATAGAAGTCATCCACATTTTGCTGTTTGAACACCGCCATGCCAGATGTCCTCATTGATGTAGTTTCTCTCTTTAACACACACCACTCAAGGCTATGTATCCGTCTTCCTCCTTTTCTCCACAAGTCCAACCCTGCTGAATAACAAGAGGAGTTCCTGACGTTTTCTGACGCGAGCAATGAAAAACTTTACTGCACGTCCCAGCTTGTATGGCATTCCATTTTCACAATTACATTATGGGAGGTTTAACATCTAAATGGCACACGCAAAGCAGATACATTTAACACAGACAGACGCTTGTAAACAATAAAAGTACACATTGTAGGTAGTCTGATGCAAGTGTTGATGAGGTTTTCCTTATTTAACTCACATGTGCCATCCTTATTTGTATAACAAGTTGTTGAGATTATAACTGGATTACAAAGAGCATTTGGTGGAATTGGGACATGCTGTTTGGCAACAAACTGACAAAAGGTTGCAACAAAAGTTCAATGGAATATGAATGCTAATGAGCGAGACATTTAAATAAGTCAGAACACATTACCAGTATGTGTACACCATATAGATAATAATGCAAAAGAGAAAAAAAACCTGCACAAACATAAAATACAGTTCAAGCCACACTATCAAAAGGCTTCACAAAATAACTCGAGGTTATTCTGATTATGTCTTACCTCGTCAGAGCTGGTGACACATTAGTTCCCACTTGTGGTACGGCTGCTGTGTTGACCCACCGGTGGCTGTGGCTCAGTCTTAAACTTCTCCTTCACTCGCTGCTGTTCTGCTTGTGGCAGCACCATCAGGCTTTTGTGTGTGCAGACGTTCCCACCCCCTGACGGCTCCGCTGTGACACTGCTGCGTGACAGAAGCAGGCCATCAATAAACATGACCAGCATAATCATCGGTAGTTATTACCATCAAGCATTTAAGGAAGTGAGCGTTGCTAAATCAAGCTGTGGCTTTTTCTTTTGTTTACAGCACCTGCTGGACCAGACACTTTGCACAGAGCCATTCTTTATTGAATTTGTCTTTTAACTAATATTGAACACAACAGTGGTATGTCATTAACATTTTGCACAAAGATACTAATTAAAAAAATGATCTGCATACAAAGTGAAGTGCACTATATTGTGACGTCACTACATTTGTGCAATATATTGCCGGGAAAAGACAGCTTTAAATGTAGCTTATTCAAGGAAAACAAAAACTGACAGAAATATGAAAATTGAATAAACAAACAGCTGTGTTGAAACAAGACCTCTAAAGCCCTCTACAAAACAAGTGGACTTTAAATGTGAATCACCCGAGAGGACTGCTGTGAAAAATTAAAATTACTGTTCAGCTGATGAAAGCATTTTCCTCTATTTGTTCAGGTGATGCAGGAAAAAAGTAAATAAAAATCCTACATCTGATAATTCTGTAGCTGTAAAAAAAAAACAAAAAAAACTTTGAAATATAAACAGACATTATGCAAAATAAAGTTACAGCAAAATGTAAATATATCAGCAGACAACAGGGAATAAATTAACCAAATCTGAATATTGATTATAATAGGCCAAATTTAAATGTGACAATTGTGAGACGTAAAAAAAAAAAAGTACCTACAAAGGAAGACATTTCAGTACACATAACCACATAAAATACTTTCCTGACAGAATACTAACCAGATTTTCACACAAATCTGACACCATCTTCTGACTAAACAGCTATTTGATTGAAAATAAATCACAGTAGTGCTGATATAAAAACCAGTCATTCTGCGTGGACGGTACCGTACAGTCACTGGGTGCACAAATGCTGCCATCATGAGGACAACAAAGGCATTCAAACCAGCCGTTAAACAGGGCCAGAACAATCACAGCTATAATCCATTTTTATGTTTTGCAAAACCATTTTTCTCTCAAGGGAAAAGGGGTGAGTGAATTTTTTTTGTTAATAGTCATTTTTAACTGCAGTAAACTGGGAGAAATGCTATGACTTACTATTCTATCTTAAAAAATATATATATAAATAAAACGATTTTCTAATATTGAGAATAAAACAGCATAACAGAAAATTTGCAGGATGCACCAACACTTTCTTAAACTGACAATATCCTATGATCTCCACAACAGGTTGGAAACAGGTTGCAATTATGCACTTATTCCTTCAAAAAGGGATAAAATCCCCAACTTATGAAAAGATCAAATCCATATTTTCAATAATACTGATTCGGACTGCAAGTTGGATGAATGACATTGAAAGACGAAGAGTCACAGCACAGCATAAAGCATACAGCATATAAGGCATTCTTTTGGAAAGAAAATGGTGGAATACTGACAGAGAGCTCATTTGGCAGGCAAAGTTTGGTCCTTTAACAAAACTTTGATCAGAAAGGTAGAAAGTTGTTTGCTGAAGCACTGTTGAGCAATTCACGGGGGTGGGGGTGGTCTTGGAGCCCTTTAAACTTCAGCAACGCAGTAAGAAAGTCTGATGGGGTGGAGGTCAGTTATCTTCCTCATCGTCACTGACAAAGGACCGCCTGGCCTGACTGGTGTCTCTCTCCTTCAGGAAGGTCTGCCTGATTGTCTCCAGTTCAGTCAGCTCAAGACGAACTTTCTCCAGGTGGAAGGCACGGCGGCTCTGGATTTGCCTCATGGGGAAGGGGTTCATGTCCACGAAAGCGATGCTCATCAGCTTCCTGAAACAGAGAACAGAATCGGCTCAGCGTTTCCACAACAGTACCATGGGCCTGCTGGGCTGCCAGGCTAGCTAGATTATAATCAATATTTTCCAGAGTATGTTTTCTGAGTAACTTACTACCTTGCACTGTTCTCTCTTCTGAGACAATGTGTACAACTTAATTCATGCAAATGACAAGTGATTTCTTTTGAATTTATGTAATTATTGATAGTTAACACCAATAATTAGTCAATATATATATATGATTTTCTCTCTCACACACACACAAATTTCTGGAACACATTTTCTTGCTCTTGTATGACAGCAGCTGCATTTACTTTTTTGTAAGATATTACAGTGAGGAAATTAAGTATTTGAACACCCTGTGGTTTTGCAAGTTCTCCCACTTAGAAAACATGGAGGGGTCTGAAATTTTCATCTTAGGTGCATGTCCACTGTGAGAAACATAATCTAAAAAAAGTCTGGAAATCACAATGTATGATTTGTTAATAATTTATTTGTATGTTACTGCTGCAAATAAAGTATTTGAACACCTACCAACCATTTATTAGAAAGTGGAAGAAACACAAGTTGACTGTCAATCTCCCTCGGTCTGGGATTCCATGCAAGATATCAATTTGTGGGGTAAGGATGATTCTGAGAAAGCTCAGAACTACACAGGACGACCTGGTCAATGACCTGAAGAGAGCTGGGACCACAGTCACAAAGATTACATTAGTAACACATGATGCTGTCATGGTTTAAAATCCTGCAGGGCAGCCCATTTGAAGTTCACTAGTGACCATCTGGATGATCCAGAGGAAGCATGGGAGAAGGTCATGTGGTCAGATGAGACCAGAATAGAGCTTTTTGGAATCAACTCCACTTACCATGTTTAGAGGATGAGAACAACCCCAAGAAAACCATCCCAACTGTGATGCATTGGGGTGGAAACATCATACTCTGGGGGTGCTCTTCTGCAAATGGGACAGGACGACTGCACCGTATTGAAGGGAGGATGGATGGGGTCATGTATTGTGAGACTTTGGCAAACAACCTCCTTCCCTCAGTAAGAGCATTGAAGATGGGTCATGGCTGGGTCTTCCAGCATGACAATGACCCCAAACACACAGCCAGGGAAACTAAGGAGGGGCTCCGTAAGAAGCATTTCAAGGTCCTGGAGTGGCCTGGCCAGTCTCCAGACCTGAACTCAATAGAAAATCTTTGGAGGGAGCTGAAACTCCAAACCTGAAAGATTTGGAGAAGATCTGTATGGAGGAGTGGACCAAAATCCCTGCTGCAGTGTGTGAAAACCTGGTGAAAAACTACAGGAAACGTTTGACCTCTGTAATTGCAAACAAAGGCTACTGTACCAAATATTAACACTGATTTTCACAGGTGTTCAAATACTTATTTGCAGCAGTAACTTACAAATAAATTATTAAAAAAATCATACTTTGTGATTTCTGGATTTTTTTTTTTAGATTATGTCTCTCACAGTGGACATGCACCTAAGATGAAAATTTCAGACCCTCCATGATTTCTAAATGGGAGAACTTGCAAAACCGCAGGGTGTTCAAATACTTATTTTTCTCACTGTATATGCACCCTTTTCTTGTAAACGTCCATGAGTAGTTGTTGGTCACTGAGTGTAAAATTGTGCAGCTAAAGTATTCTCACTTTCAACATCCACAGATTTGTGATCATCCTCATGGTCTGCTGTGATGACTTGCATCCGGCTTGATCTAGCTGTGCCTCCTTAGCCTGGCGTGGCCACCATGACGCATACAGTGGTTTGCAAAAGCATTCAGCCCCTTGGTATTTCACACATTTAATTTGTTTATGACATTTCAAATACCAAAAGTAGACTAGGCTTCTCAATATAAAAATTTCTAAAATTATCTTCCTTAAACTCAAACTGAAAGTAAGTCTCTACAACCTGACATAAATTAATTAAAAATATAAAAGCCAAGATGATGGGTTGCATAAGTAATGGACCTCTTTAGTATAATACCTGTAAATAAGCAGTTTTATTGCCAGTTTTCTTCAGACAAGTCAGGGGAGGGACACATGAACATTTCCAAGTCACTGAATTATGTCTTGGACTTTATTTACATCAGTTATGAAGAAATACAAACAGTATGACACTCTATGGTAAATCTGTGTGGAGTTGACAATTCTCAAAACTGAGTGACTGTGCAAGAAGGAGAAGAGTGAGGAAAGCCACCAAGACACCTAGACAACCCAGAAGATGTTATGGGCTTCTGTGGTTGTGACTGGAGAAATTGTGCACAGTGCAAGTTTTGGATTTTGTATCCCGTTATACAGCTTCATGATGAAGTGGAGCAGAGGAGGATTTTCTTAAAAAGAAGACCTGAAAGTTCACCTACAATTTGCCAGAAGGTACATCTGAGGTGCTATCCTAGATTTGATGTTTTAGTGAAAGAAGACCCTCCTCTATACCACTTCATCATGAAGCTGTATAACTGGAGATACAAAACGCAGAATTTGCACTGTGCACAGTTTCTTCAATCACGGCCACAGAAGCCTAAAACCTCTTCTGGGTTGTCTGGGGGTCTTGGTGGCTTTCCTCACTGTTCTCCTTCTTGCACAGTCACTCAGTTTTTGAGAACTGTCTACTCCACATAGATTTACCAGAGTGTCATACTGTTTGTATTTCTTCATAACTGATGTAAATAAAGTTCAAGACATATTCAGTGACTTGGAAATGTTCATGTATCCATCCCCTGACTTGTCTGAAGAAAACTGGCAATTAAACTGATTATTTACAGGTATTATACCAAAGGGGCTGATTATTTATGCAACCCATCATCTTGGCTTTTATATTTTTAATTAATTAATATCAAGTTGTAGAGATTTGTTTTCAGTTCGAGTCTAAGGAAGATAATTTTAGAAATTTTTACACTGAGAACCCTGATTTACTTTTTGCATCTGAAATGCCATAAACAAATTAAAATGCGTGAAATACCAAGGGGCTGTATACCTTTGCAAGCCACTGTATTTCGCCAAACTGACTAGGCTAGGTCAAGAGTCTCCTTTTAGCTCATTCTTGATTTCTTCTTCAATTCTTCCTTTGTGAAATACCCCCATGATATTTAAAATCATCTTGTAGCGTGGTATTATGACTTTATTCAATAGGTGAACTTTTAGTTGTGATAACCTCAAAGCAAACAAAACCTTGGACACCCCCTTTGGCACTTAAGCGGGACTCTGACTCCAGGTTAGGAAGTAGGGCATTGAACAGTATATGACAAGTTAGGAAAAGCAGTTCCTTCACCTTGAATCCAAGATTGTGCGTGTGAAACATCTCAGATATTTGAAGATGGCTGTGGAATCTTGTAATTTCAAGAACTCTTCCTCTTTCAACTTGAAGAGAGCAAGGGCAAAGCGAAATATGATCTGTGAAGAAACAGCATCAAAAATGATACAACAGTGTAATAATACATTAACTCGCTGACATACATATTTATTTCAAAGTCTGGCATCTGGCATTACTTCTGAAAAAAGGAACAAAAAAAATTCAGAAAATGTCATCTTCATGATTGAGTAAGCTAATTTTTTTTTACTTTTAATTGATCCTTTCACCTCTAGAATAACCGAAAAGAGCAAAAACTGCCTTCCTGAATCCAATACAACTTTTTCATATCAAAAGTGTTTTTGGACATTAATGGAAACCCAAAGATTTATATCTTATATAAAATGGGGAAAAGAAGCAAGTGTACAGTGAAATAACTTAAAAAAAAAACAATAAAAACACCATCAACAGGACCTGAGAGGGCACCACCCAAGAAAGAATCCACTACAAAACTAACTCAACTAATACTGTATTTGTATTGCTGACCTGATCACATTACCAACATTACAATTCCAATTTCAATGAAGTTGGGACGTTGTGTAAAATGTAAATAAAAACAGAATACAATGATTTGCAAATCCTCTTCAACCTTCAACCAACCTAATTGAATACACCACAAAGACAAAATATTTAATGTTCAAACTGATAGACTTTTTTGTTTTTGTGCAAATATTTGCTCAACATTTCAAAAAAGCTGGGACAGGGGCAACAAAAGACTGGGAAAGTTGATGAATGTTCAAAATATCTTGTCTTTGTGGTGTATTCAATTGAATATAGGTTGAAGAGGATTTGCAAATCATTGTATTATGCTTTTATTTACATTTCACACAACGTTCCAACTTCACTGGAATTGCGGTTGTAGAATTAGGCTAAACAAAACAGAATTGGCAGTTTTGCTTTCAAAATCTAATGTTGGAAGGTTCATAATTTATGTAGACCAAATACTGGTGTGTTGTGTGGATGACTGGTTCGAGTATTGTTATGAGAAATAGGACAGCTGAACCTGAAGAAAAAAAAAACAAAAAAAAAAAACACTACAACAGTTGGAAAATAAATTACAATGATCAATATTCAGTACAGCGGCGGCGGCGGGGTGGGGGGTGGTGGTGGTGGCCCTTGGAGGATCTTGATGAAAGTCAAGCATAATTAAACTGGAACGGGTCTCTATACTCAGGATGAAAATTTAAAATTTGATTGTCAAAGTCCATCCCCACATCCATGACGTGGGACTTGAGCAACAGATTGGGTGGGGGGAACTGCCTGTTGGGGGTCAAATATAGTAGGGACCTTGTGTATCCCATAGCTGCTATAGTAGCCACGAAGTACAACAGGAACCCTGAACATGAGATGGCTAACGGAGTTCTGTTGACAGAGGAGGTCGTCAATGGCAAATCAGGCGGAAGAGGTGATCAGCTGTCTCCCAACAGCTGTGAAGGAAGATGAAGATTTTCTATGCCATGCTACACACCTACAAGTCTTTTGGTGATTGGCAAAGAGTTACAGGGGCAGGATTGTGAATCTGGAAGCCTGTAGCTCAGACCAGGCACAGCAGCAGCAAATATGTGGTTTAGTTGTTAGACCCTTAGAAAAAGCACAAGGGTTTTCGGTAGCTGCATCTGTGACTGAACAGCCCTATTTAGGATCCGCTCTGCTCACCCTAAAAAGGGAGAGGGGGCCCTAGAAAAGGTGCCCTAAACATAAGCTGCTTCACCTTAACCTGTCTGGATTACTCTATCCATAAGGTCACCAGGTTTGTGGTAGAAAAACCAAAACACAAGTGATGAAATATGTTACATGGAACACATGAACCTTGACGGACCACAAAAAGACAGGGCAACCAGAAAGATGAACAGCTCTTATCTCCAGGGCTGTGAAATGAAAACTGTGAAATCCAAGGAACATTTGCAAGGGGTCGAGTCGGGGTTTCGGGCCTGCAGGACCCCAGAAACCAAATTAATTTTGTATCTAATGATACATTTTCAGCATCTCCTGGGAGAAAAAAAATCTCAAAAGAAGTGCATATTAAAATGATCCTAGACTCAATCTTTCATTTAAACAATGATAATGTTGAAATAACAGAATATAACGTGTAAGTTGGACCTGGAATGATTTTCTTTTTTTATTGTAAACCAAATTACACATTAACTCAGAACAATTAAACTACATGAAATTCAAGAAGACTGAAAAGACTGTTCAAAAACCACAGCTAAAGCTTGTAGAATATTTTGAAAATCAGGGTAAAATATCAATAACACATCTTATAGTATAAAGTCACACATTCTTGTGTAAATTCCTGTAAATCCAGTGTCTTTTTTTCCCATGAAAAAAGTCTACATTAATAAAAACTCATTTACATTCTTGTGTAAATTCATGTTAATCCATTCAGTCACAATGTCTGTTCTCCAATAAAAGAAAGTGTTGATTAATAATAAAAAACTCACATCATCTAGTCTAAAATCCAGTTTGAACAGCACAATGTTTATTTTCCAGGGAGAGAAAAATTCTTACCGTGTTTCCTGATGTCACAGTTCACTTTTCCTGTTTATCTTTTAGGTGTGTTCATGAAGTCAGTGACAATTCCATGGATTCTTGTCTTTCTCACCATCTTCTCTCTGTCTGACATCGGTCCGTGACACAGACAGGCTGCACAATTCTTCTTTTAAAAACCTGAGAGCTCTAAAAGTTTGTGATGTCCACATGCTACATTTACCTTAAGCGTCTTACAGGAGCCACACAGCATCACCGCAGCAACCAACCAGTTCCGCTTTACGACAACTGTCATAACAGCTACGCTTTGAGTGGCATTTTTCCTCCGCGAAGTTCCGTGGATCCGAGGACACAGATTTGTATCTGTAACACACAGATCAGTGTCCGCGGCCTTATAAAACTTGCACGCGATGTCACAAAAAAGAAACGCGTTGCGATAGGCATTTTAAAACGTCAGTGATGATGACAATTACAGAGTACAACACTAACACCCCCCCACCCTCCCCATGATGAAATCCGCAGAATTCCTCGAATCCGCAGAGTTTTCACAGCCCTGTATCTCTCGGGAACTCCAGAAACTTGACCTCACCACTGGTACCTCGAGTGTAACAAGAAGAGCAGTCCAAGGCCACCTATGGGAGGAGCAAGGGGGCTACACCTTCTTTCTGGAAAGGGTCTCCTGAGGAGAAACAAAGAATCCACTGTGCCAGTTTTGCCACCAAGAACGCTCTCCTTCCAAAACTGGCTGAATGCCCAGTGGGAGTCAGCAAACAACTGATGACATTCTGTTTACAACTTGCAAGTGAAGGCCATGCCACCATCATCAGTGCTTATGCACCAACATTTGATGCCCACCATGAAGAAAAGGAAACCTTCTATGCCAAGCTGGACACCATTTTATCTGCGATCCCAGCATCTGACAAGACCATACTCCTTGGTGATCAGAAAGGACCACCAGCTCTGGAAAAGAACCACAGGGAGAAACAGAACAGGTAAGTACAACATCAATGGTACACTGCTTCTCACGAAGTGCGCCGAACACGATCTCAACATCACCTACACAATCTTTAGGCAAAAGGAAAATTCAAAGTCTCTTGGCAATACCCTTGTTCAAAGGACTGCTCGACTATACCACCGTCCAAAAGCGCAACCAGAAAGATGTCCTGTCCACAAAGTCAATGACTGGTGTAGACAACTGTTGGACAGATCACTGTCTGATCTGCTCCAGGATCCAACTTAACATCTGCCCAAGCAGAAGCCTGGACACTGCATAACTGTCAAAAGGTTCAACATTGCCAAGCTCGAAAACCTAGAAACAAAAGCGGAGTTTTAACAGTGCCTGATCAAAGAACTCCCTACAAAGTACTCTGTCCCAGCTCCTATGCACTGGGAAGAGCTTAAAGCCCAGGTTACACATAGACGGTTTTGTCTGCGGGTAGTACGTAGACCGAAGTTCGCAGTAGTTCCGGCTGTTTTCGCGGTGGAAAGGGGCGGAGCATTTCGCCGGCGTTTTGAGCGCCGTACTAGCCGCAAATCCGCGGATAAAACACCGCTAAATCCGCCGAATAAAGCAGAGTTTTGACGCCGTAGCATCCGGCACATGTCAGGCAACGGGGGTTAATACTCAGTTCTATCCTTTACAATCGCAGGTTAAGACGCACGTGAGAATGGTGGTGTTCTGCTGCCGCCAATAATGCCCTGTGTACCGCTGGATTTATCCAGGCAAATCCTGCGTTACTCCAGGAACTTTTGCTTACAGGCACCGCCCCCAGAGTATAATAGGCTGAAGCAGCTGTCAGTGCAGGGGGAGGGAGTGACAGGGAGCTCATCTCTCAGCCTTTTCTTTTCTCTCTTTTTCCCCTCCTCAACGTGTTGCTCGTTTCCACCACAGGGCTACCCCTGAACCAGACCTCTTGATAAGTCCTTGCCGCTGCCAATTTTATTTTAGGAGGTATAATGGAGCTTCTCTGCAAAAATATCTGGAGCTGGCCGCGAGTGAGAGACCTGCATGCAGCGCGCTAGCGTTTTTATACTGACCACGCCTATCAGCCGTTTGGAACGCCGTTAACAGGGAGGTGGCGTTTAGAACAGCGTACTGTCTGCTAGCGCCGCCATTTTGTCTGCCTCTGTCGCCGGTTAAAACGCCTTTGAGGACGCCGATGTGGGCTCTATCGCCATTTTACACGCCGTTGGTTAGGAATACAACGCCGGCCGCCAATTACGGCGGTGTAAACTGCGACACTACAGGAAGGGGCGGGATGACACGGCGATTAAAAAGTATCAAACGCCGTTGTTTGCGTTGTCTCCGTCGTCAGGCCACTTCTCCGGGAGCGCTCCCGGAATTATTCGACATGTTGAATAATTTTTTCGATGATTCCCGGTGAAGCCGGAACCAAACCACGCCCCCGTGCGCCGGCGTTAACTACGCGTTTGATCCCTAAAATGGCCCGGAGGGGGCAAAATCTCTGCCGGGACGCTTCCGGGAGAGTTTACCGTCTATGTGTAAACGGGGCTTAAGACAGCCATAACAACAGGATGCCAAGAAACACTTGGGCACCAGAAGAGGAAGCACCAGAACTGGTTTGATATGAATGACCAGATCCTCCAACAACTCATCGCCCAAAAGCAAAAAGTTTTCCTCAACCTCCAGAAAGCTCCAACCTCGCAATAGAAAAAGTCTTGATTACAACAAAGCAAAGCAACTCCGCAAAGTGAAACCAAGCTGAAAACCAAGTCCTCGCTGACAGAAATAACAGCAGGGGCTTTTTGAATACCAACAAAACAATCTATGGCCCCTCCAAACAAGGACAAGCACCTCTTTGAAGCAAGAATGGGCTGAGCCTGCTAATGACCAGAGATGACAGTGTTTGGTGGAAAGAAACCTTTGAAGACCTCTTGATCACCAACCCAACTGTGGAGGAGGAAATGCTCAGCCAACACAAGACAGCATTGAAGAACTTAGCCAAACCCAAACTCTAGAAGAAACTCTTGTCTCCCTTAAAGGCATGAAAAACATCAAAACACATGGGGAAGACAACATTCTCATTAAGCTATTTAAAGAAGGAGGCCCCTTTCTGCAATGCCAACTGCACCAACATCATTGCCCCAGTGCTCTTAATCATCTTCATGGCAACAATATTCCACTTGCTCAAGGACAAGGTGCCACCATTAATTGACAATGTGTATAGAACAGAAGAAAAGCTCTTCAACCTGAGTCAACTGACAGCCAAGAAGAAAATCACCATGACTTTGCTCCTGGATGTCCAGTATGGCAACAAAAGCAGTGTGCCATCCTTTATGGAAAAAGATGCCTACACCAAGCTTGTGCTTCACATCAACTTGAAGAAGCTGCAGATCCTGTACCACTGTCAACCCAAAGCTCCCTGTTGTGAAACTAGACTTGCAGGTCCTGGAGAACGTGACCCACTTTCCATACCCGGGCAGCCATGTGTCATCAAATGCTGACATTGAAGACAAGATCCAACACAGACTCAAGTGTGCAGGCACTGCCTTCTGCCAGCTACACACCCGTGCTTTTAACAATAGTGACCTTTGGCATAAGACAAAACTCCTCACCTGCAACCCTGCTGTATGGATCTGAGACCTGGACCACCTACCATCTCCACCTGAAGCCTACCGTACCAACTTCAGCATCTTGGCTGAAGCCAAGCTACAGAGCATAGAGGACCAGCTTTGGTGGGTGGGTCACATTGTTAAGGTGGACAGCTCACTTCCCAAGCACATCTTCTACTCTCAGCTGAGCAAAACCAAACAGTACAAAGGAAAGCAGAAGAAACGCTAATAGGATCTCCTGAAGCACAACTTCAAGAACTGCTCCACCGACTGGAAGACCTGGGAAGAACACGACGGAACTAACCAGCTGGCGAGCAATGATCCATGATGGAGTGGAAGTCTTCAAAAAACTGCGAATGAATAACACAGAGGAGGAGAAAGAGGAAGGAGAGAGAGAGCAGCACAAGCTTCCCACAGCAACCATGTGCAGCATCTGTAACAAACAGTGTAACACTAAGAAACACTGCAAGACCGGGCCTGTTCAGTGATCTCCACTTCCACATCCTGTCCAGAAAGTGATCAAGAGTATCTTTCTCACCACAGAGGGACAGCCACAATGTCAGATTTGGCAATGATTCAGCTGTATGGCCACAATAACCAGAGGTATGGTTAGAGGAGAAAAGGTCAAGCATTCAACCCCAAGAACACTGTTCCAACTATTTTGCATGTGGCGGTGGTAACATTATGAGCTGTGGCAGTTTTAAAGCCTGGTTAACTGGTGCATTGCACAAAGTGGATGAAATAATGAAGGAGGACTACCATATTTTCTGGAGTAAAAGTCTTGTGATATTTCACTAGTTTGAAAGGTTCTGCGACTTATCGTCTGGCGTGACCTATATACGGAAAAAAAAAAAAAAAAATCATGATTCACGACCACAAATTTTCTTTACACCTGAAATGACAAACACACCATTAAACTACTATCAATTATACCAAGAAGAGTTGTCAAATATCCAATCAAAATTCTGCCAGGAGCTTGTTGATGGTCACCACAAACGTCTGGTCAAAGTGAATCTTGATATCCAACCTAATATGAGGTGTGATTTTCAACAGTAGGTACAAATTTAACCTTGTTATGACCCAAAATAAATGACAACTTGTGCACTAAATTCCTATTTTTTTTCTGTCCTTTCTATTAAAAATGTAAGTTTTACAATTATTAAAAAAGTAAGTCCCTTCGGCTGCTCCCTTGTTTGTACTTGGGGTCGCCACAGCAAATCCGAGGTGGATCTGCCCTTCCTGACGCAACTCCACATTACATGGAGAAATGAGGCAGGGGTGGGATTTGAACCCGGAACCTTCTGCACTGAAACCAAGCGCATTAACCACTTGGCCACCACCCCTGCATACGTTTTACAATTACTCTGGCCCAGAAAAATGTCAAAGTAATAACTGGTAGCTCAATATTACCATGACATTCATGCCCATGAGACATATACTGTACAACCCCAGTTCCAATGAAGTTGGGATGTTGTGTAAAATGTAAATATAAACACAATACAATGATTTGCAAATCCTCTTCAACCTACAGTCAACTAAATACACCACAAAGATAAGATATTTAATGTTCAAACTGATAAACTTTATTGTTTTTGTGCAAATATTTGCTCATTTTGAAATTAAACATTAAATATCTTGTCTTTGTGGTGTATTCAACTGAATATAGGTGGAAGATGATTTGCAAATCATTGTATTCTGTTTTTATTTACATTTCACACAACGTCCCAACGTTATTGGATTTGGGGTTGTACATAAAATTCGGACAACTGTACACACCTGTCATGATGTCTCAAAACTCAGGGAGATCTCTCTTAAATTACTTACTTTGACAGCAGTCCACTAATTTTTGGCAACCGTTTCATCGCAAACTCAGTGAGCCAAGTTGTTTACTAAACTTCTTAAAACCAGAAGAATTTTAATTTAAATGTCAGTGCCTGAAATTTAACTCTTAATGTAGCATTTTTTGCAAATGACAAATTATTCAATAATCAAACTAGTGCAAATTATTTTCCTGTTATCTGACTGTATCCGCTGTGGCGATCCCAAACAAAATGGGAGCAGCCGAAAGGACAACAACATTATTGTTATTTATTCATTTATTTTTTTGCTCTAAAATGTCCTGTAGGTTTCAGGTAAAATATAAAATGTGAGAACTTGAACAGAAAATAATCAGATTAAATTTCCTGAAACAAGCATGTTTAAACTCACAGCTATATCTGAATCTCAACCGTATCCAAATACTACTGGATTTTTGGAAGACTTTACATGTTTATACAACCCATGGCAAAAATTATGGAATCACCGGCCTCGGAGGATGTTCATTCAGTTGTTTAATTTAGTAGAAAAAAAGCAGATCACAGACATGACACAAAACTAATGTCATTTCAAATGGCAACTTTCTGGCTTTAAGAAACACTAAGAAATCAGGAAAAAAAATTGTGGCAGTCAGTAACGGTTACTTTTTTAGACCAAGCAGAGGGAAAAAATACGGAATCACTCAATTCTGAGGAAAAAATTATGGAATTATGAAAAACAAAAGAACGCTCCAACACATCACTAGTATTTTGTTGCACCACCTCTGGCTTTTATAACAGCTTGCAGTCTCTGAGGCATGGACTTAATGAGTGACAAACAGTACTCTTCATCAATCTGGCTCCAACTTTCTCTGATTGCTGTTGCCAGATCAGCTTTGCAGGTTGGAGCCTTGTCATGGACCATTTTCTTCAACTTACACCAAAGATTTTCAATTGGATTAAGATCCGGACTATTTGCAGGCCATGACATTGACCCTATGTGTCTTTTTGCAAGGAATGTTTTCACAGTTTTTGCTCTATGGCAAGATGCATTATCATCTTGAAAAATGATTTCATCATCCCCAAACATCCTTTCAATTGATGGGATAAGAAAAGTGTCCAAAATATCAATGTAAAATTGTGCATTTATTGATGATGTAATGACAGCCATCTCCCCAGTGCCTTTACCTGACATGCAGCCCCATATCATCAATGACTGCGGAAATTTACATGTTCTCTTCAGGCAGTCATCTTTATAAATCTCATTGGAATGGCACCAAAAAACAGTTCCACCATCATCACCTTGCCCAATGCAGATTCGAGATTCATCACTGAATATGACTTTCATCCAGTCATCCACAGTCCACGATTGCTTTTCCTTAGCCCACTGTAACCTTGTTTTTTTTCTGTTCAGGTGTTAATGATGGCTTTCGTTTAGCTTTTCTGTATGTAAATCCCATTTCCTTTAGGTGGTTTCTTACAGTTCGGTCACAGACGTTGACTCCAGTTTCCTCCCATTCGTTCCTCATTTGTTTTGTTGTGCATTTTCGATTTTTGAGACATATTGCTTTAAGTTTTCTGTCTTGACGCTTTGATGTCTTCCTTGGTCTACCAGTATGTTTGCCTTTAACAGCCTTCCCATGTTGTTTGTATTTGGTCCAGAGTTTAGACACAGCTGACTGTGAACAACCAAGATCTTTTGCAACATTGCTTGATGATTTACCCTCTTTTAAGAGTTTGATAATCCTCTCCTTTGTTTCAATTGACATCTCTCGTGTTGGAGCCATGATTCATGTCAGTCCACTTGGTGCAACAGCTCTCCAAGGTGTGATCACTCCTTTTTAGATGCAGACTAATGAGCAGATCTGATTTGATGCAGGTGGTAGTTTTGGGGATGAAAATTTACAGGGTGATTCCATAATTTATTCCTCAGAATTGAGTGAGTCCATATTTTTTTCCCTCTGCTTGGTCTAAAAAAGTAACCGTTACTGACTGCCACAATTTTTTTTCTTGATTTCTTATAGTGTTTCTTAATGCCAGAAAGTTGCCATCTGAAATGACTTTAGTTTTGTGTCATGTCTGTGATCTGCTTTTTTTCTACAAAATTAAACAACTGAATGAACATCCTCCAACGCCAGTGATTCCATAATTATTGCCAGGGGTTGTAAGATAGATAGGACAGACGTGTGAAAATGGATCTCTCCATGGTTGTACCTTTGGACCCTCGTACAAAAAGGCATCCCAAATCTTGAAGAGGATGTCGCTCACCACACTGTCAACAAACACCACCAGGAACCAGTTGAAGGTGATGAGGGAGAAATCCACTTTGTGCTGCTCAAAGTGCGCATGGAGCCGTGGGATTTTCTCACACATGAGGTCTTTGAACACGCGCTGGTCGACCTGCACATATGCAGATAAGCAGGAGATCTTGCATGTTTGCTAACACATAACAATGACATTGTGATGTGGTTTAACAACAGGAAAAAAACAAACACTGCAGATTACTGCACCACCTTCTTGCTATAAATCATGAGCAGGACACAACATAAATCATGAGCAGGACAAGACATTTAAAATGTTTTAAAATATGCAGGAACATCTTCCACGTCTTTTCACAATTCAATATAACCTTTAAGTTTGTTTACCTGGGAACCAAGCAGAGTTTTGGTATAATAGTCTCTTGGCATAAAGACTTCCACAATGGCTATAATGCACCAGAAGGCATCCTCTTGATCAAGATAGAGCAAGGCAATGGCAGCGAGCCTAAAGAAATGACATTCATGATTATAATAAAGTGGAGTCAAGGTTTAAATACTTTGGCACAAACCAAAACCACTCCACTACCTGTTTAGTCCCTGGCAGTATCCGATATCTGGATTCCTCCAAGAGAAAGCAATCAGGATGTTCCTGAGTTTCTGAATGCCTTCTGCACTAGGGCAGGAGTAATGCTTGTTGTTGGGCAACGTGCGCAGCAAGTCCAGCTCAATCTGCTTTGACGCCGGATTGGGCTTCTCCCGGGCCACAGTCAGTAAACTCTCATAATAGCCAGTTGGAAGGGGTTCTCGTAACTTTCTGACATGTAAATTGACACACCAATGCCATAATTTGGATCGGTGCACATGGGGCACACCACTGCGAATCAGGACCTTGAGTTCTGGGGAGCGCACCAAGTCTCTGTTCATTGTGCCGGCCAGGTAGTTCTCCCACTTAACACCGACAGACACCTCCTGATTCGTCATGGACAAAGACTTCAGTTCCAAAGCTCTCACCTTTGCAACCAGCTTCTCCTCCTCTTCCTCCTCTTCAGGAACCGTTTTGAAGCCATAGATGTCATACTCGCTAGCAATCAAAGCAGAGAGGAAGAGCAGACCAATCATCAACCTGTGGTGCCAGTACATTCCAACAGCTATTCATGATGTTCTCCTGACAGTTTTTTTTTTTTTTTTAATATTGGGGGGGGGGGGGGGGGGGGCTCTGCTGTCTTTCCTGATGCTGCTTCATCTAACAAAACTACTCTGACCCAAACATTCAATGCAACACCTAAAAAAAGTAATGTTTCGCTCAAAAACTGATAATTTTGTTCATGCAATGCAACAATGCCAATAATGTGACTGCATTTAGTTATTTCCCCTAAAGCTAATTCCATTAGATTGCAGCTGGAGTAGAATTCCCATGCAATGCTTACAAATTTTCCCTATAATTAGGCACAACATTGTTGTGTTTAAATATACAATGTTTGGCGATGGTATGATGAGGTCAAAATCAGCATGAGAAAGAGCCGTCAGTTTGCTCAACTGCAAATGTAACAGAAACAAGTTGCAATAGCTTTTAATGTCCACATATCTTCAGCTAGATGGCTATTGAGAAAGAGAGAGACAAACATACATACCGTGCATCCAGAAAGTATTCACAGCGCTGTACATTTTTCACATTTTTTATGTTAAAGCCTTATACCAAAATGGATGAAATTGATTTGTTTCCCTCAAAATTCTACACACAATGTGAAAAAAGTTGTTTTTTTTTTTTTTGTTTTTTTTTTTATTTTTACAAATTTATAGAAATAAATAAATAAATAATCACATGTACCTAAGTATTCACAGCCTTTGCCATGAAGCTCAAAATTGAAGCTACGTCCATCCTGTTTCCACTAATCATCCTTGAGATGTTTCATCTTCTTCAACCGCTTATCCGGGATCGGGTTGCGGAGCTTGATATGTTTCTACATCTTAAGTGGAGTCTACCTGGGCCAAATTCAGTTGATTGGACATGATTTGTAAAGGCACACACCGGTCTACATATAAAGTCCGACAGCTGGCAGTGCATGTCAGAGCACAAACCAAGGATGAAGTCAAAGGAATTGTCTGTAGACCTCTGAGACAGGATTGTCTCGAGCCACAAATTTGGAGCAGGGTACAGAAACATTTCTGCTGCTTTGAAGGTCCCAATGAGCACAGTGGCCTTCATCATGCTTAAATGGAAGACATTCCGATCCACCAGGACTCTTCCTACAGCTGGCCGCCCATCAGGAGAAACTTCCAGAAGGACAACCATCTCTGCAGCAATCTACCAATCAGGCTTGTATGGTAGAGCGGCCAGACAGAAGCCACTCCTTAGTAAAGGGCACATGGCAGCCCACCTGGAGTTTGCCTAAAGGCACCAGAAGGACTCTCAGACCATAAGAAACTAAATTCTCTGGTCTGATGAGAGAAAGAATGAACTCTAACGTGAATGCCAGGTGTCATGTTTGGAGGAAACCAGACGCTGCTCATCACCTAACTAATACCATCCCTACAGTGAAGCATGGTGGTGTCAGTATCATGCTGTGGGGATGTTTTTCAGTGGCAGAAACCGGGAGACTAGTCAGGATTGAGGGAAAGATGAATACAGCAATGTACAGAGACATCCTGGATGAAACATGCTACAGAGCGCTCTAAAACTTAGACTGGAACAACAGTTCATCTTTCAGCAGGACAATGACCCTAAGCACACAGCCAAGATATCAAAGGAGTGGCTTCAGGACAACTCTGTGAATGTCCTTGAGTGGCCCAGCCAGAGCCCAGACCTGAATCTGATTGAACATCTCTGGAGAGATCTGAAATTGGCTGTGCACCGACGCTCCCCATCCAACCTGATGGAGCTTGAGAAGTGCTCCAACTGCCCAAAGATAGGTGTGCCAAGCTTGTGGCATCAAATTCAAGAAGGGGGTGGCCAAGTGGTTAGTGCACTTGGTTTCAGTGCGGAAGGTTCACGGTTCAAACCCACCTCTGCCACATTTCTCCAGGAAAAGTGGATTTGCATCCAGTGTAAAACTAGTGCCAATTCAACATCCAGATCCACCCCAGATTTGTTGTGGCGACTCAGAATGCAAACAAGGGAGCAGCCGAAGGGACGTACTTTTATTTGAGGCCACCATTGGTGCCAAAGGTGCATTAACAAAGTACTGAGTAAAGGATGTGAATACTTATGTACATTATTTCTCAGGGTATTTTTAATAAATTTGCACCAAAAAAAAACTTTTTTCATGTTGTCATTATGGGGTGTTGTGAGAGGAATTCTGAGGGAAAAACAATTTACTCCATTTTAGAATAAGGCTGTAACATAACATGTGGACAAAGTGATGCACTGTGAATTCTTTCTGTATGCACTGTGACATTTTGGCCATGTGGCGCACTTCCCTGGGAGGGAAGAAAGAACAGACAGACAGACAGACAGACAGACAATATTTTGTGACTTGAATGAAACACATATTCTCAAGATCTCGATGACTTTGGGATATTCTGGATCATCATGTGAGGAGGTGTGATCCAGAACCATCCAAGCAGCGAGAGTTGTCTCAGGCACTCTAAAGCAGTGATTCTCAACCGGGGTGCCGCGGCACCTTAGGGTGCCATGATCGATCGTCAGGGGTGCCGTGGGCAATTATCAAATATCACCATTATCGGGTGTATGTGCTATAATAGTGTGGCAGATGATGTAATGCTCTTTTATTCCAGTAGATGGCAGCAAAGCGCTGTACTATAGTATAATAGACATACTTTTGCGCATAGCGTTGTGCGTCTCCATGGTTACGGGTTGCTGACTACAGCGTGAATCTCAGCTGCTCACGGAGCATGGCTCCTCTGGGGAAGGAGAAACCGCGTTGGCTGTGGAGGTGTGCAGGGAAGGCGGCCTGACCTCCGTTGATGTCACCGTGGTCAGACTTGGGCCTTCTCGCTCACAACTGGGTTCGCTGAAGGTAGCCTCTGCGCTCCGTGAATATTAGAGTGGCAGAATATTGTGAATAAAAGTGTTGACACGTCTAAAAAAAAACACTTGAGATTAGGGCTGTCACAATTATTACAATATTCTTCAATCGCGATTATTTTTCATATTCGCGATTACCGTGAATTATTTATTTTATCCACAAAGCATAAAACGACTCAGAATCTGACGTCATTGTGCTGCAGCCTCGCTCTCGTCTTAAGGCGGGACAATAACATGGAGGCTGAAGAGCGATCCATCCTGCCGTTTGGATAAGACGGCCGATTAAAACAGTGGCCGTCTTCTTCAAAAGTCGTCTAAAATGCGGAGCTGTGTGTGTGTGTGTCTGTGCGCGCGCGCGCGCACGGAGTCAAGAGGCTGCAGACTGGGAGGGAGGGGGTGCGTGAGGGAGATTCCTGAATGCAGGCGCGACACGTTACAGTCTGAGAACCATCAGTGCACAGCGAGCGCAGAGCAGAGAGAGGATTTTATGTTAACAAAACCAAAACGTATGGCTGCTTTTACTTCTCTCCAAACTTTCTCTGAAGGTGTGATTCTGCCGTTACCATCCTGTTCACACCATGTGCGCGTCATATGCTGAATTTAATGAGATCATGAGATGAAATAAACGGTCAAATAGCTTTAAAAACATATTTAAAAAATGAGAATATATGAATGAACTGAGCCACAAAAAAAAAAAAAAAAAAAAAAAAAAACCCTGACATGGAGAAGCTGTGGTGATGTTCAGATGCACAGATCACAAAAAGCAGGTGAGAACTCTGAACTTTAACAGCTGTTACTTTCCAAAGGTATTTATTTGTTCAATATGGGCTTAATGCAGTGTTTAAGCACAAAACGTGACCGATAAGGAGAAACAATTTCAGAAATGCAACAGAAACAACCACAATTCAGAAAAAGTTGGGATTGTATGTAAAATGAATTTAAAAATAAAAATGTTGCACCATTCCCAGTTTCTCCACTCACAGAAGCCAAACGTTCTTCCAGAGTTGTGTAATTATACTACAATAGTAGAATATAAAGAAGGGGGAAAAAAAAGAAAAAAAAAGAATATATTCGTCAATCGCAATTATTTGTCTGACAATTAATCGTCTCCAGAAATTCCTAATCGTGACAGCCTTACTTGAGATCAGAGCGCAAAATGCTTGAGGATTTTCGAAATACGGTGTTTTCTGTATCGATTTTCTATTGCGATAATTGGGTTTTGCGCAAAACCAGAAGTAATAGAATTATAATATTATTTTGGTTGGTGGTGTGCTGCAGGATTTTGTAAATATAAAAAGGGTGCCGCAGCTCAAAAAAGTTTGAAAATCACTGCTCTAAAGGGACTGGAACAGAATCAAACAGGCAAAAGCCAACAGCTGATCACCTATCTACATCACAAAATTCAAGTTTTGTGTGATGCCAGAGGTGGCCCCACAATGTTCTGGTTTTGATGATCCAGATCTTGACTTGCGCAAATGAACTCTCCACCCATTATAATTTGTTAGTAATATTAGAAAAGTCTAAGACAGCTTTTGTAATTTTTGCAGTGATTCAGTTTTATGTTTGCGCGGAAATTGTTTGTACTTGAATAAACATGGATGCTGCATTAGAAGTGTGGGTCAGCGTACATCAGTTAGGAAATTCCCATAATACCTTATCGTGCCTGAACTTGCAGAAAATCCAAAGCGATAAGCAGCAACAAAGGCACCAACAGTAGAACACATTTTTCATTTCGGAAACATTGTGCATTATGGGTAATTCTCAGTGCAGAAGCTCTCTCTTTTCTGCAACAATTTGTTCCCACATTTCTAGAGAAGAATGGACAGCCCACTCCAACTTTAATAATGTCTCAGACCAGGCACCTAAGTGGCTCTACCCTACTCTTTTCTACTCTCCTATTTTACTATTCCTTTTTAGATATACCTTTATATACTAGCATAGTTCCACCTTAGAATTGGAATATAATATATAAGATATACCTTACTGAATTTTCATGTACTCTGTCAACTGATAAAGAGAAGAAACAGGTTTACTTCTAAAAAAAAAAAAAAAACCCAAACAAACAAACAAACAAACAAAAAAAAAAACAACAAAAAAAAAGTACAACATAAAATTAAATTAGACTTATTTGGGTTCATGTTTTAGCAGAGGTGGTGCCCAAGTGGTTAGTTCACTTGGTTTCGGTGTGGCAGGTTCCCGGTTCAAATCTCACCCCTGCCACATTTCTCCATGTAATGTGGAGTTGGGTCAGGAAGGGCATCTGGTGTAAAACTTGTGCCAATTCAACATGCAGATGTACCTCAGATTTGCTGTGGCGACCGAGTGCAAACAAGGGAGCAGCCGAAGGGACTTACTGGGTTCAAGGTTTGTGTGCTGAATAAAATGGGACAGATAAAGGCTTTCAATGACTTCCCAGATTCATCTGTATGTGGTGAAGGTTTCAAACTTGTAGAGACATTAACTTATCTCTCCATGAAGATGGAGTGACATACAAGTCTCTGGGTCCTCTGCCTTTAAAACAGAAGAGTCATATGATCAGTGGGCCGAGGTGTTTTGGTGATTTGCAGGAGTGTCTTTAGGGTCCTGGTGTTTCCTGTCTTACTACATGGTTGTGAGAATTGGAGGCCAAAGGACCTAAGGAAAGGACTCGATGTCTTTGGTACTCTGTCTCTTTGGAGGATCCTCAAGTATTGCTGGAATGACTATGTCAAATGAACATTTATTCAGGGAGACTAAGATGAGGAGTTTCACTTCCATTGTGAAGGAATGTCAGCTATGACATTTTGGTCATGTGGCATACTTCCCTGGGAATGATCCAGCATGGAGATGCCTCAGCAACTGGAAAAACAATTGCATTATCCAAATTTGTGCTGGATTTCACAAAAGCTACATTTTGTGAAATACATGAATTGCTATACAATAACTGGAGTGAGCAGTTAGCTCCTTATGGTAGCTAGTCATTAACAGCAATAATATTAATAAATGCACTGACTCAGTTAAGTCAGACTTCTCACCTTTAGAGTTCTGACCTACTGAGTCAGTGTATTTATTGTTTCTAAATATATGATTATTCTTAAAAAAAAACTTCTTCTGAATGTAAAGACAAAAGAGTAATTTGGAATGTTTATAGAAACGTGCTGATCAATTTGTCTGCCAGCATCACAGTGCTCTGACACAGAATAGTTGCACAGACGAAAAGAACCCCTGAAGCAGAAAATTTTCCTCAAGGGTTTTTATTACTTGACGGGTTCTGCCAACTTGAAGAGTAAATTCAAATCTGAAAGCATTTATCTTCAACAGGGGTGTAACGTTACATTGTGTATCGTCACAATCCTACCATAGAACTTCTATCAAATTGTAGTGTTGTTCAAAATCAGTACTGTGATACTACTTCACAGAAGAAATGACTTCTTGCAGAAAAATGACAAGTAATTTATAAAATGTACAATTAGAAAACATAACATGAAGGATTACAATTTATACTTAAGGACAATTTGTTTCTCATTCACCACAGATTACTTTCTATATAATTAGTGCGAACAGTGACGCTAAATCTCCACTGTGATATGTAATGAATCGTGATAGGTATACTGCGACATGTATCATATCGTGGAGCTGTGTATCATCCTACACTTATATTCCAACACATTTTAAATGGTTCTTACCTGACACTGTTTGGCTTGAAGATGGGGTGATCTTGTTGGTCAGTGGTCTCTGCCTGCAGTGCATCTTCCAGCAATCTGGAAATGACCTCGCGAGCTGGGCTCTGCTCTGAAGAGGAACACACCGGTGTCTTCACTTCCTGAAGCAGCACCAAATACTTACTCTCCACTTGACACAACTTGGCCTCCAGAGCCGTGCACTGTAAAAAAAAATGGCAAGAATTAGTAAGCGTTATCTTTATTGTCTGACTTAATTTAGCCATTATGTGTAACTGCACCAGCAGATGTCAAAGCAGGACTTCCCTACAAACACTGAAACTTCTTTGTTCTTGTAACACAGTTCTGTATTAACCAACACAATAGTACCTTAGCTTCTAAAGCTTTTTCTCTGCTCTCTGCATTTCTGCGCAACACTGTCAACTCCAGAATTTCTTTGTTCAGAAACCTGTTCTGGGATTTGTATCCTTCAAGACTGTCCTGAAAATGGAGAAACATCACAGGACAAATTAAGTAACCAGAATACAAAGACGCTTAAAAAAAAAAAAAAGCTAAGGATTTTGATGTTCAGAGATAAAGTTGGAGAATAAACTATAAATAGCATTAAGATCTCTTCTACCTCCTTTTACATACTGTGTTTTTGGTCCTGTACCTTAAGAATGTCCAGTTCATGCTGCTCCTTGTTTGGTGAGCTGCTGTCATTTGAACTGTTGCTGTATTCTAAGCCCTGCTGTGACAGCTTCATGATGACTTCATCTTTAGCCTGGATTGTCTCCATCAGCATGCCCAGCTGGTCATTAATGTCTCCCACCTTGATTTTCAGGCCCTTCAGCTCTTGCTGCAGACTCTCTTTCTCCAAGGCGAGGCGTTCCATGTGACCACACAGAGACTGGATTTGTCCATCCTTCTCCTGCAGTAGTGTTTCCAGCTTTGCGATCTCTGGTGGGGTTATGACTGAGGCTTGTGTCTGATCTGTGGGAGATGATAGATCTAGAGCTGAGGCTGGTGTTGGATGGCCCACTTGATATCTATCACACTGGGAGGTCCTTAGAGTCTGCTGCAGAAGTCTCACCAGCTCCTGTGTAGTTCAGAGGATTGTTCAGGACATCATCTGAGAGGTTCAGAATCATGCCTTTGAATTATAAACTTTATAACAGAAACATTGTATCTAAAAATCTCAATCACTCACTCATCTTCACCCGCGTACCCCAATTAAGGGTTGGGGGCTGGAGCCTACCCCAGCAGTCACTGGGCGTGAGGTGGGGTACACCCTGGACACGATGCCAGTCTGTGGCAGGGCCACATATATACAAACAAACACATTCACACTTGAATGCACACCTACAAACAATTTAAAGCTTCCAATTCACCTAGCCTGCATGTCTTTGGATGTGGGAGGAAGCTGGCGCGCCTGGAGGGAACCCACACAAACACGGGAGGAACATTCAAACTCCACACAGAAAGTCCACAGGTGGGAATGGACCCCATGACCTCCTTGCAGTGAGGCAACAGTGTTAACCGCTAAGTCACCATGCTGCCTGTATCTAAAAATCTAACATTTATTATATATTAATTTCATTGTGTCACAAATTCAGAAATTGTTTATATATATAGGATTTACAAAAACACATTTTTTTACCTTTACATTACAGGCGCAATTATTTAATTCAAATGTAATCATGGGTAAAACCGAATATTATTCTCAGAATGTTTCATGCATACACACGCTAAAAACACAGATCAGATATACTATATAGACCACATGTGGAAATAGTCCAGCCAAAAGTGCTGAGAAAAGTTTTTTGTCTCTTAATTTGTCTTGTTCTCTCTACTCAACTCAACCTTTATTTCTAAAGCACTTTTAAAATGACAGCAGTCGACCAAAGTGCTGTACATAATTAAGAAATGGGCACCAAGTTATCCCCAATCATAAATAAATGAATTCAAAATAACAATCAAATTACAACAGGCAATAAAACAGATAAAAGACAAAGTAAAATAAAGAATACAGTAGTTAGGAAATAATTTAATTTGATTTATTTTATTTACATAGCACCAAATCACAACAAAGCTGCCTCAGGCGCAGCACATAAGTAAGATCTAACCTTACGAACCCCTAGAACAAGCACACAGGCAACAGTGTTAAGGAAAAACTCCCTCCAATGATACTGAGGAAAAAACCTCAAGCAGACCAGACTCAAAGGGGTGACCCTCTGCTTGGGCTATGCTACTGAAAGACTACAAATAAGGTATAATTTGTCAGCATTATGCAACAGGAAAAAACAGAAGAAATACTAAGGTGAAACAGAGACATAATTGTTAATTTAGGAAACAGCAGAGAAAAGAAATGGGTTTTTAAAGAGGCTTTAAAAGGCTCTAGAGACAGGGATGATCTACTATTAAAGGGGAGATTATTCCAGAGCCTGGGGGCAGCCGCTGCAAAGGCTGTGATACCGCTCGTCTCAGATCTGGTTTTAGGCACCTCCAGCAACAGTTGGTCAGAAGACCTTAAGGCTCTGGTTGGGGTGGAAGGAAAAGAAAAAAAGAGACAGAAAAGAAAAAAAACAGGGTGGAGTCATGTATATGTCATGTGGAACATAAACACTGGTTTGTAAAAATCAAAGACACCTGTGCTTTGAGCTTACTAGGTGACTTATTACATGTACTTCAAAAGGGTTTGTTAAAATAAATGCGTGTGTGATAACATCAATATGTTCAAGCACCTGGGTTAAGACTCTCTAGCTTTGTTAACTCAACAGAGCAGTGTTCATGCTACTGCTTATACACTACATCACGAAATCTGTTCAGTTGTTAATTTATTTTTCACTCCTGTTAAGATTTAGTGCCATGTGAAGAAAAGACTGAAATGGAAAAAAATTGCAAATACTGACTGCACAGTTAACCTCGCATGCACTTCCATACACAGTGATGTGAAAAAGTTTGTGCACCCTTGAGCATTTACATGTTTGAATGTATTATGACATCAAAAACATAACAAAACAAACACAAATAGTGTCAGAGGCACTGTAGCTCACCTGAATGATATAAGACATCAAAGTTTCAGCTAGAAAAGTGGGCATGGCCAAACTCCAAAGGTTGTATGAAGATCAAAATTAAAAATTTTGCAAAACCCCTCAAGAATATTTTTTGGCTTGATGATAGCTACCCATGTAGCAAATTTCAGCTAAATTGCTGCATAAATGGCTGACAAATGGCTATATATGAGATTTTCAAGACAGCCGCCATGGGGGCCATATTTGAATGCCTCGAACAAACTTTGATGTCCTCACTGGTAGGAACATGCACACCAAATTGCAGTTTCATTGGTAAAGCAGTTGCAGAGAAGAAGTTTACAGACAACACAGAAACGACGGACAGCAATCCATGGCATAGTGGTTTCTGAGAAGAAGATGCTTAAAGTGGCAAATGGAAAAGTGGGTGTGGTCACAGACCAGAGGTCATATCAAGGTCAAAATTGAAAATTTCGCAAAACCTGTCTGTTTTTAGGGTGCTGATTGCTACCCATGTAGCAAATTTCGGCTCAACTGCTGCATAAATGGCTGACAAATGGCTATATATGACATTTTCAAGATGGTGGCCATGGCAGCCATATATGAAATCAGATCAGAATGCCTCAAACAAACTTTGGTGTCCTCATGGGTAGGAACGTACACACCAAGTTTTCAGCTTCATTGGTTCAGTGGTTTCTGAGATGTTTATGCCTTATTCTAAAATGGAGTAATTTTTTTTTTCAAAATTCTACTCACAACACCCCATAATGACAACATGGAAAAAGGTTTTTTTTTGTTGCAAATTTATTAAAAATGACAAATGGCTGTATATGAGATTCTGAAGATGGCTGCCACAGCCACATTTGAAATATGACTGGAACACCTCAAACAAACTTTGGTGTCCTCATGGGTAGGGACATGCACACAAAGTTTCAGCTTCATTGATTCAGCGATTTCTGAGATGATGTTTAAAGTGAAAACTGGAAAAGTGGGCATGATCACAGTCCAGGGGTTATATCAAGATCAAAACTGAAAAATTCGCAGAAATGTTCGTACATGTTTTTAGGCTTGCTGATTGCTACCCATGTAACAAATTCCAGTTCATGGGTAGGAACATGCACATCAAGTTTCAGCTTCATTAGTCCAGGGGTTTCTGAGATGATGTTTACACATGCCAACAATGACGACAACGATGATGGAGGGGCGACCCCTGACATTTTCAGGGTAAAAAATTCAGGCTTTGTGATTAAGTAAGTGCATCTTTTAGCTTAACACATGCAAACCATCATTTTTACATCCAGTCTACTTCAGACAAGTCAGGGGATGAATACATGAACATTTACAAAACACCGCTAATGTCTTGGATTTTACTTGCCTCAGTTATTAAGAAATACAAACGTTCTGGGACTGTACGGTAAATCTGCCGGAGGCGGAAGTACTAAAAACTGAGTGACTGTGCAAGAAGATGACTAAGACTAACGCGACAAACAAGCCTTGAAGATGTTATCAGCTTATGGAGAAATTGCGCACAGTGCAAGTTGTGCATTTTTTTTTTTTTTTAACCACTCAAAGCTTCATAGTGGAGCTGAGCAAAGAAGGAGGTTCATACAACAAAAAAGATCAAATCTACAGCTTGCATTTCTCATGTGCCTTCTGGCAAACTAGCTGAACTTTCAATGGCTCTTTTTAAGAAAATCTTCTCTGTGCCATTTCATGGTAAAGATGGATAACTGGTAAATGCAAAGGGGCATCATTTTTTTTATGTCATAAAATCTTCTAACGTGTAAAAGCTCAAGGTTGCACAAACTTTTTCACATCACTGTAGGTAGGAAAATACTGTCAAGAAAAAAGTATACATAAAGCTTATATTCAGAAATTAATTTCTACTCAAACATATCTATTAATATAGCTAACTTTAACAAAAAATATTTTCAGAGGGGAAAAAAAAAAAACCTGTTAAATGTTAGAAAGCATAGCACTTCCCAAACTACAAAACAGGATCAGCGCGTAAGCAGAGAGGTCCATACAGCTGTGACTACTGTAAACAGAACTACTGTTTCTTAAGTATTACTAATCATATGCAGCCTTCCTGTGCATTTGTCAATGTGTCACAATCAGTGACCTCGGACTTGTGCTGAACAACTGAAAATACAACAGCAGCTAGTCTGAATGTGGATGTGACTTAAAATATAAACAAGTATGTAAAGCAGCTGTACCTTCTGGCACTTTACAATAATTCACTTTTTTACCACATTCATTGTGAAACGCAAGTTCTGCAAAACAGGTAGTTTGAGGCCTAAAACAGGAAACCAGCTGCTTTTGTTCAAGTGGAGAAGAGCTTCGAGTAATGGCAAACAGAGGATAAAGAAGAACTTGTGGAACGCTGCAGAGGGAGGCTGAAGAGTGTCAACACACTTGTATAAGTAACAACAATGGTTAAGACGCAGAACCATATCAAAGTGGTTCCCAACCTTGGTCCTCAGGGACCCTCCCCGTCTAATCTGCATATTTTCCATCTCTCCCTGCTCTGCCAAAAGCTGATTTGCTCACTCAGGTGTGCTCAACCAATCAAGAGCTAAGAGACACATGAGTGGTCTGTTTGAAAGATATCCAACATCTTCTTGGGGATCCCACAAATCCTCAGGATGTCACAGAGACCAGCCCGGTCAACCTAATCAAACACTTCATGAAAATCAACATAGCACTGCAGTGAAGAAAAAAAAAAAAAACAATGCCAACATTCCTCATGATTATTGGTATATATTTATGGGCTTTATGAAAAACAATGAAAATCAATAAATTAAGAGGAATACAAAACTTGAGCTATACGTTTTTCCTGGCCAACAAGCCGAGATGAGAAGAAATAACATTTTCAGAATATAGGCAAATTTTAATATTTTTAACATTACTGGAATTTTGACACATTTGCTCAATTAGTGACAAAACAACTATTTGTGAAAATAGCTAATAAAAATTGATGTTGATCAAGTAATTGTGACAGCACTGACTTGAATTGACAACTTCCCACTGCACATTTTCTGGAGATAACTTCATCCCAAAAGATGATGTCATATAATCCATGTATACACCTTCATGCTTTTCAATTAGAGAAGTATGAATCTTCAAAGTGAAGCACGCATTTCACTCTGAGTATACATCGTACCTTATGACTCGCCAGCTCCTCTCTCAGTTTGGCCTGTTCCTGGTGCATCTGGTTCAGTTCTTCCTGCTGGGTCTGGAGGCGAAGCTGCATCTCTACAGGTTTGCTGCCGTTACACTCCACTGGAGAGTTCTCAGGACTGCGTGATTCAGCACTCCGCCCAAACTTTACAGGGCCCATCATGTCTCGAAGCAATGGTCTCTTGGTTCGTGTTGAATTGCGCCCAAATTCAAAGGAAAACGTTGATCCAAAGGAATCTGAGGAAGACAACCTTTGAATTAATTCGCGATCCCCACCTGCAACTCAAAAATCTCTCTGTTATGGCACAGCCATCAAACTGATGACACATCTGTGATGCTTTGTCATGTTTGGTCTATCATGGTTCATCCTGGAGCAACAGGGTGACCTAGCGGTTGCCTCACACAAGAAGGTTGGGGGGTTTAATCACTGATGGGACTGTACGGACTGTATGCAGTTTGCATGTTCTCCCTGTGTCTGCATGGGCTTCCTCACACCATCAAAACATACTCATTATAGATTCATGCTCCTTTCACTGTTCTTGACCAAGGCATGGTTTCTGAACCTGGAATTGATCCCCTCTTCTGCTTCCAGTAGTTCAGTTGTTTGTAAAAAGACCAAACAAAGAATCTATTTCCTTTGTTGCCTGCGGTCTTCTGGGGCCTCTCATCAGGTACTGTTGCTGTTTTTCACTTCCATCATTCTCAGTGTTCTGCAGTATTGTAACGCTGTGTGGTTCAGCTGTCTGTCTGTCACTGCTAAATCTGGGCTTAGACAACTGCTTAAAATCTGCTCTAAGATAGTGGGACAGTCTCTGGATGGTCAGTATGAAGCCGCATATCACAACAACATGATGCGGTTAGCAAAGAACATTGCCTCTGACCCCAACCATGTCCTAAATTCTGAATATGTGCTCTTACCATCAGGGCGACACTACTGTGTGCCGCGCTATAAAGTCAGGCTTAAGAACTCATTTATACATCAGTCCATCTTGAAACTACATGAGGAGCTTAGTTCATAGAGTCAGAGTGTGAAGGCAAATGGATGACTGTTTATTGTTGTTTTCTTTGTATGATGTAATTGTTTTAATGTATGATGTCTACTGTCCTTGTGTTATACGGAGCTGCTGAACATGTGAAACAAATTTCAGATCCATGATTTGACAATAAAGTTCATATCTATCTATCTATCTATCTATCTATCTATCTATCTAGTTGGTTTGTGTGTCCAAGTATAATTACCAGTAAGATGGGTTAAATGCGGATGACAGATATCATTAAATGTATGTAAAAATGACAAATACTCTTCTTTTTCTTTGTGATCTGTTATTTCCTTGTCTGTCATAAACGGTCCATCATGGCTGGTCACTGTCTGAGCCTGTAAATGGTTTGTCAGAGCCAAACATGGTTCATTCATCATGATTTCACATTGTTTGTCTATCATGCTACATTTTGGTGGACTATGAACAATCTTGGCCTGTCATGGTTTGCACAGTATCAGTCACTGTGTGTCTGTGTTGGTGTGTTACAGTCTGTACTGGACAGTATGGTCATTCATGTGTATTGTACGTTCACACCAGTTATAACCTTTGGTACACTTTTAAGTTAGAATCACACGCACGTGAAATTACTGCATTTTCCAGAGTATAAGTCACATTTTTTTGGCGGTCCTGACTCATACTCTCCAGTGCGATTATACACTGACAAATTAAGCTTTCAGTATTAAAAATAATTATTACAATAACTGTTTATATAAGGCTTTGCCAGGAATCAAAGCACTAAGCAAAATAAACTCAAAAAATAATAAAGAATAAATGCCAATAATAAAAAGCATACCACAACAATGCACAAAAATCTTAAAGAGCTGATAATACAGAAAGAAAAAAAAAAAGGTACAATTTGCACTCCAGTGTGACTTACACTCTGGAAAAATACGCTGAAGGAGGAAACTAATTTGCATATTTTGCAGTGTTCCACTTTACACATGTTTATAAAATTTGGCAATGAAATGTTCAACTGAAAATGGAGTTTGAAGAAAGGTGAGGCAGCAGGGAGTGGACATACGTCTGTGTGTGTCTGAATGGGGTTTTGGCTCAGTGACGTCTTTGGGCGGGTGATCCACCAGCTCCCACTCCTCTGCGGTGTTGCTGGTGTAAAACATGCTGCGTCTGTTCTCGCCTCCTCGGGCCTGCCGCAGATAAGACATGGAGTTCCTGACAGAACAGAAAGCAAGACAACAGGATGAGTAAGATGGAGAAAGCTGGAACACGTTTTAGTGAGTGTAGCTCTCTGCACGGTCTTCAAATCCACAGGAACAAAGAAAGTTCAGGGACAACTGATACCCGGTTACATTGTAAACAGAAATATCAGCCAATATGCCCTTTGCAGAGCTCTGTTTAAATATTTCCTCAAATGCATCAGGGCCCTTTACATGTTTGGATATATACTCTGCATGTGTGATCACGGAAAACACATGGCAAGTCAGTCTCACTACATGCAGGGGAATTAAACTGCACTTAATTTACCAGCATCCCTCTCTGTGAGTTCATTTTGTTATGGTTCCAGCTGCACCCTGGTGCAGATGCCAGCAGACATTTGTGCAAGTTTAGAAATTAACTTTTTATGAGGCACAATGGTTACAAACCAAACTCTAAATCACATTCTTGTTTTTTTTTTCATTTTAATGAGCTACATTATATGAATAGATCCACTGTATGTCCAAGAAGGGGAAGTACTGATGCTTTTTTCTTTCTTCTTCTGTTTGCTCAGAGTCACCACAGCAGATCTGGTAGAGATCCACATTGGGACCCCACACCACATGCTTTTCCTGATGGAACTCCAGCTGTACAGAGAGAAATAAATATCAGCAGCCCCTGGTGTTACTAAGTGGCAGTGATGTGTGGGTCCATTCATGAGCACCCAAGCTCACTTGCCCATTGCTTTAATACAATTCAAACCAAAAATATTTAAAACAGACAACAGGCTATAATGGCATCACAATAACTACACAGAATGTATCCGGCACTGCTGCCTCTGTCAACAATCTCTCCACACCTTACTTTTCTTTGACTTATGTTTTTATATTTCAAATTCTCCAGTCTTCAATTGGGCAGCGCAGTCTCATTTGAGGGTGGGCGCTAGAGGGGTAAAATATGATACATATAACGCAATTTTTCTATTTCCAGGAACAGAAACAGAGCACTTTCTCTGAGTTTTTGGGCAAATTACATGCAAACAAAGTGAACATGTGAAAGAAAACGTGATGATGCGGTGGAAAGTGGACATGTTGTGGTTTGTTTATGACCCGGAGCTCAAACGTGCCCAGGTGAGAGAACACAGCTACTCTGGTTAGCTGTGTAGGCTAACACTTACCGACACAACCTCTCCCATTTGCCTTGTCTTCCATTCTCCACTGGGAACCGAAAAAACTGCACTTTTCTCAGTGACTGCAGTCAAAAACAAAATAGTCCACAATTTTTCCATGTGAAGTTATGCTATATATACACTCAACAAAAATATAAACGCAACACTTTTGGTTTTGCTCCCATTTTGTTTGAGATGAACTCAAAGATCTAAAACTTTTTCCACATACACAATATCACCATTTCCCTCAAATATTGTTCACAAACCAGTCTAAATCTGTGATAGTGAGCACTTCTCCTTTGCTGAGATAATCCATCCCACCTCACAGGTGTGCCATATCAAGATGCTGATTAGACACCATGATTAGTGCACAGGTGTGCCTTAGACTGCCCACAATAAAAGGCCACTCTGAAAGGTGCAGTTTTATCACACAGCACAATGCCACAGATGTTGCAAGATTTGAGGGAGCGTGCAACTGGCATGCTGACAGCAGGAATGTCAACCAGAGCTGTTGCTCGTGTATTGAATGTTCATTTCTCTACCATAAGCCATCTCCAAAGGCGTTTCAGAGAATTTGGCAGTACATCCAACCAGCCTCACAATCGCAGACCACATGTAACCACACCAGCCCAGGACCTCCACATCCAGCATGTTCACCTCCAAGATCATCTGAGACCAGCCACTCGGACAGCTGCTGAAACAATCGGTTTGCATAACCAAAGAATTTCTGCACAAACTGTCAGAAACCATCTCAGGGAAGCTCATCTGCATGCTCGTCGTCCTCATCGGGGTCTCGACCTGACTCCAGTTCATCGTCGTAACCGACTTGAGTGGGCAAATGCTCACATTCGCTGGTGTTTGGCACGTTGGAGAGGTGTTCTCTTCACGGATGATGCGAAGGAGATGTGTTGCACTGCATGAGGCAAATGGTGGTCACACCAGATACTGACTGGTATCCCCCCCCCCCCCAATAAAACAAAACTGCACCTTTCAGAGTGGCCTTTTATTGTGGGCAGTCTAAGGCACACCTGTGCACTAATCATGGTGTCTAATCAGCATCTTGATATGGCACACCTGTGTGGTGGGATGGATTTTCTCAGCAAAGGAGAAGTGCTCACTATCACAGATTTAGACTGGTTTGTGAACAATATTTGAGGGAAATGGTGATATTGTGTATGTGGAAAAAGTTTTAGATCTTTGAGTTCATCTCATACAAAATGGGAGCAAAACCAAAAGTGTTGCATTTATATTTTTGTTGAGTGTATATATATTGTGCAATGGCAGCAGCTGTCCCCATAAGTGGTCAAATCCCACGATACCACACAGGGTTCAAACGAGACTGTGCTGCCCTATTCATCCCGCATAGTCTGCATGTCCACTCTCCAATCACGCCACCACCAGCTGTGGATCTTTCACATGATGACTTACTAAATAATTATTTCTTAAACACTGATATTATGGTAGCCTTTAGGTAATATCTGAATTATATGCTGAAAATTTATTTCACTGTAAATGACCAGAGTTTAAAAATATTTTTCTCTGATTCGTAACTGTGGGTGCCCACTAATTTTGGATCAGCCCACACATCACGGTCTCCCAGCCAGGTTCTCATCAGAACCTACCCTGACTAACTTCTGAGACCTGATGGGATCAGCTGCGCAAAGAGTAGCGCGGCTCCAAACTGCTGATGCCTATTAAAGGAACAAATTTCCTTTAATGGTTCACTCAGGAACTCAAAAGGTACCGCCTTTCATTAATACACTTCAATTTGGGCACATAAGATAGACACCAAAACCAAGTTTCTTTTATTTTTTTTTACTGTTTTTTTTTTTTTTGTTGGGGGGCAGGGAGTATGACAGAGGCAGCAACGGAAGGCAGACTGCTCTGCACATGGCCTCACCTGAGTTCTGTACCGATGTTTTTGATGGAGAAGTTGAGGGGGTTGGTGGACACTCCTGATGACCCTCTGGCTGACTGTGAAGCCACCGCTGCCACACCATCTGTTTCCGTCTCCATGGCAAAGTCGCTACGTACCTTCTCCATGCTCTCGCTTAGATTTTCAAAGATGAAGCCATCTGAAACATGACAGAGTCCATATAACACACTCACATTGTTCATATCACTGCTCTTGATTTCCATCTTCAACAGCTATGCTTAATGTTGGATGAGGAAATGAAAGTGAAATGACCCCAAATAGAATTCAAAGCAGTAACTCTGCAAAGGATGAAGCAATATTTTGACTTAACTGCAGTGCTATTTGTGGGACTGCCTGTGGTTTTCTGACCATCTGTATAACCATTTGAAAATAGAGCATGCAGGTTGTCTGAATAAAGCATAAGAGAAAGACACGAGTGCAGGACATGTACAAGGTCAGTGTGACAGCAGTGAGATGCACAGTAGGAATGACATTCATTCAAGGTGGAGGTGGGATTACACCAAAGATCAGCTCTGACTCCTTTCTTGTTCATGATGGTGATGGACAGGTTCAGACAGGAGTCTTCATGGACTATGATGTTTGCAGATGACACTGTGATCTGTAGTGAGCATGTTAAGTGCCTGGAAATGTGGAGATACGCTCTGAAGAACAGGGGAATGAAAGTCAGCAAGAACAAGACTGAGTACGTGTGTGAATGAGAAGGAGCCAAAGTGGAATAGTGCAGTTACAAGGAGTAGAAGTGGTGAAAGTAGATGAGTTTAAATATTTGGGTCAACTGTCCAAAGTAATAAAGAGTGTGGTAGAGAGGTGAAGAAGAGAGTGCAGGCAGGGTGAAGTTGGTGGCAAAAGGTGGCAGGAGTGATTTGGGATATAAGAATATCAGCAAGAGTGAAGGGGAAAGTTTACAAAACAGTAGTGAGACCAGCTATGTTGTACGGCTTAGAGACGGTGGCATTAACAAAAAGACAGGAGGCAGAGCTGAAGATGTTGAGATTCTCTTTGGGATTGATGAGAATGGACAAGATTAGGAATGAACATATCAGAGGGACAGCTCAGGTGGGACAGTTTGGAGACAAAGTCAGAGAGGCAGGATTGAGATGGTTTGGACATGTGCAGAAGAGGGACCCAGGGTATATAGGGAGAAGGATGCTGAGGATGGAGCCAGGAGAGAAGGGAGACCAAAGAGGAGGTTTATGGATGTGCTGAGGGAGGACATGCAGGAGGTTGGTGTGACAGAGGAAGATACAGAGGACAGGGTGAGATGGAAACGAGTGACCTGCTGTGGCGACCCCTTACGGGAACAGCCGAAAGAATACGAAGAAGAAAAAGACACAACAAAGTCAAGCTCCCAAAAATATGAGCTTAGTCCAACAGAATGTTTCAAAGCGTCAGAGCAACCGGGTATGCGGCGGGTCAAGATGCGGCATACATCTATGATATACCAGTAGAATTTTCTTGAACTTGTCATCCTGCAAGAGTAACTTGCGGGATGACAAGCTGTTTGTGACGTTTTTACATACAGCAGGTCCATACGTATTTGGATAGTGATATCATTTTTGTAATTTTGCTTGTGTACACTACCACAAATGAAATGAAACAATTAAAATGTGCTTGTAGTGTAGACTTTTGACTTTAATTCAAGAGGTTTAACAAAAAAATATTTTTACATTTAGCAATTATAGCCATTTGTAAAAACAGCACCTTTTCAGAGTTTGTAA
Organism: Thalassophryne amazonica; assembly: GCF_902500255.1. Taxonomy (NCBI): domain Eukaryota; kingdom Metazoa; phylum Chordata; class Actinopteri; order Batrachoidiformes; family Batrachoididae; genus Thalassophryne; species Thalassophryne amazonica. Next base: position 61,591,577 of record NC_047110.1, read on the forward strand.
GTACTTGACCAAACTACACACACACACACACACACACACACACACACACACACACACACACACACACACACACACACACACACAGTCCATCCAGAAAGTACTCACAGCACTTCACTTTTTCCACATTTTGTTATGTTACAGCCTTAATCGAAAATGGATTAAATTCAATGACAAGAGCTGTAATCCAATTAAAAAAATGTTTATTGAAAAAACAGTGTACATTGACACTCACGGTGTTAAAGTGTCTGACGCAACTCTCTGCTGCTCTCAGATTAAAGCTACTGTGTGTAGATTTTTGAACACAGCAGCAAACGCTATATCCATCCAATATAAATTTGTTTTTAACATTTTAAGCATTATTTATGACTAATATACAAAAACAAATGACATAAAATATAACAAAATAATGAAATATGAAGAGTGCATCATATTTAAATTGTCTCAAGTTGTGTTTACACTAGATAAAAAATCAAAATCAAATCAATTTTATTTATATAGCACCAAATCACAACAACAGTTGCCCCAAGGTGCTTTATACTGCAACGCAAAAGCCATACAATAATTACAGAATTAGATTAGATACAATACAACTTTATTTATCTTTTGGGAAGACTCCCTCAGGGAAATTGAGGTTCCAGCAACACTGTATAGCAGCACACAGGGTCAGAAGCACACAGAGACTCAAAAGTGGAAAAAAAAAAAAAATCAATCAATCAATTTTATTTATATAGCGCCAAATCACAACAAACAGTTGCCCCAAGGCGCTTTATATTGTACGGCAAGGCCATACAATAATTATGTAAAAACCCCAATGGTCAAAACGACCCCCTGTGAGCAAGCACTTGGCGACAGTGGGAAGGAAAAACTCCATTTTAACAGGAAGAAACCTCCAGCAGAACCAGGCTCAGGGAGGGGCAGTCTTCTGCTGGGACTGGTTGGGGCTGAGGGAGAGAACCAGGAAAAAGACATGCTGTGGAGGGGAGCAGAGATCAATCACTAATGATTAAATGCAGAGTGGTGCATACAGAGCAAAAAGAGAAAGAAACACTCAGTGCATCATGGGAACCCCCCAGCAGTCTAAGTCTATAGCAGCATAACTAAGGGATGGTTCAGGGTCACGTGATCCAGCCCTAACTATAAGCTTTAGCAAAAAGGAAAGTTTTAAGCCTAATCGTAAAAGTAGAGAGGGCGTCTGTCTCCTTGATCCGAATTGGGAGCTCGTTCCACAGGAGAAGAGCCTGAAAGCTGAAGGCTCTGCCTCCCATTCTACTCTTAAAAACCCTAGGAACTACAAGTAAGCCTGCAGTCTGAGAGCGAAGCGCTCTATTGGGGTGATATGGTACTAAGAGGTCCCTAAGATAAGATGGGACCTGATTATTCAAAACCTTATAAGTAAGAAGAAGAATTTTTATTTCTATTCTAGAATTAACAGGAAGCCAATGAAGAGAGGCCAATATGGGTGAAATATGCTCTCACCCATAAAACATTACAAAACTTGAATTATTTATTTTATTCTGCTTCACTTTAACAAATTTCCAGTCAATTCTAAATTAAAAAAAAAGAATAACTAGATCTAAAGTTGAGGTCTTGGCCTCAACTTTATTTAAATTCTGGGTCTGTTAGTGAAGTTTAGGGCTAACGGTCGGCAATCACCTTAGTAGTTTGTTTGCTTTCCTGTCGCTTAATGCTGATCAATTATACATAGTATATGTAGATGTAGTTTTTCTGGCCATTTAATCTGCTTTTTTTTCCTCTCTGTCCAAGGTGTGGAACATCATGGGCTGGATTTGATGACTGCATAGTTTCTTAAATAGACATGAAACGTGGAACAGACTCTGCCACGGGAACAGGCCCCATGGCATGAGCACTGCTGGATGACACCTGTCTGTGGGGCAAACACCTGCATGGACTTCTCATCAAATTAATCTTTTTTTCTTTTGTAAAGTTGTGTTGTTTGATTTCCTGTTTTCTGTTTCTTCAGTTTTGTTAAAACTTTGCAAAAACCTTCTAACTATTAGAATGGCCTAAACAGAGGGTCACCCCTTTGAGTCTGGTCTGTTTGAGGTTTCTTCCTCAAATCATCAGAGGGAGTTTTTCCTTACCACTGTCACCTGTGTGCTTGCTCTGAGGGTTGGTAGGGTTAGACCTTACTCGTGTGAAGCGCCTTGAGGCAGCTTTGTTGTGATTTTGCGCTTATATAACCGGAAAAAATGAATTTCAAAACACCTGCAGTGTTGTGGATTTACTTTTGTTTACGTTGCCTTTTTCAAATATAAAATGACAATCTTAGACACACTTTGCTTTCATGGCACAATTTTCTTAGCACACTGCAGGACACTTGAGTAGCTCCTGAAATTAACAGCTCTATGTACTGAATTTGGTGCTCGTGCAAGGCAGCAAAGCTGCCTCGAGGTGCTGGGACTCCGTGCTGGGCACTGTGATTCACATTTTCAATACATATAGTGTGGCTCAGGACTCAGCGCCCAAAAATTCTAATGCAAATTCTGATTGCCCATGTCATTGACATTGAAAAATGACCACACCTCCTGTTGTCACCTGCAGTCTATTCTGCTATGATGACTGGCATGATAGTTTTTCTACCACCAACATGTGAACGCAGCATGACACTGCAAACTGTGCATCATGCCTGTTGCATCACCAGTTACACAGCTTCATGGAGGAGTGGCACCAAGAAGTATTTTCTTAAAAAGGTGATAGTTCAGCTACATGGGTGACTTGAGCCTAGATCTTGTCTATTTTCTTAAAATACTTCCACTATGAAGGTGTGAGTAGTGAAAGCATTTTAAGAAAACAAAAAAGTTACACTGTGCACAGTTTTTCCCATCACAGACACATATAACTCCTTCAGAGTTATCATGGATGTTTTGGTGGCTTCCCTCACCAGTCTCCTTTTTCAGACATGTCTGCTCCACACAGATCATAGTGACATACTGTTTGCATTTCATAATGATGATAATACTGATGACTTGTAAATGTTCATGTATCTATCCCTCTGATCTGTCTGATGAAAACTGGCTGTAAAAGTGATGATTTTGTTGTTAAAGGCTGCCCATACTTACGCAGTCCACTATTTTGCCTTTCATACATTTTATTTAACTGATATCATGTTGTAGACATTTGTTTTCCGTGCAAGTTTAAAAGGCATGTAAAATTTTAAAACAGACAAGTTCAAATAATTAAAAAAAAACTGTGACATAAAATTTACATTTCTACATCCCCAAGGGTTCCCAAACATGGTTTCCCAAACACTGTACCTTCAACCTGTAAAAAGGTAAGTAATAAACACAGATTAGTAAAATCCAGTATAATGACATAAAGATGACAAAAACATATCTATTGCCCTTATTTTTTTTAATTCATGCTTGAAAATTCATCTTTTTGTTGAAATGTAGAAACATTCAACATGCCAACAAAACAACTCAAAAATTTTCTTTATCGCTATAATTTAAAAAAATAGGCACTACAAGTTTTTACTCTCAGCTGAGCCCAGATGTGAGAAAACAGAGAAACTTAACAACCACTGTATTCGCAGGTGTACTTGCTTACTATTGTCTTTGCTGACGAGGCCAGTATTGGGGTAGACCAGGGTCGGGGAGCTCCAGCTGTCTCTATGCCCAGAGCCCCGAGTGCTGCTGTACTCCCAGCGTTTCTGCTGCAGCTGCTGCAGCCAGTAATTCATCACCTGCCTGCTGGGAGCCTTGGGAACATGAACACAAACATGCAGGGTTACTCATTGGAGAGGATGAATTCACAATTTGATTATTCAAAATGAAAGTTAAGGCAAGTCCACCATCGTAATCTCACATAAAAGAGAAAGAAAAATTACGCTGGAAACATATGTCATGTGGAATTATTTAAAGTGCATGAAACAGTCTGGTTACTTTAAGGTTTGTCATGTGAATATGCACAGATGCTACTTTCAGTCTCAGTTCCAGCCATGCGAGCTGTTAGCTATTAACCATTCGCACCCTGTCGAGATGAGAGGAATTTTAAAGACTTCATTAGTCATACTACGTACATTACTGAAAAACTACTGTGACGATGGATTCATTGTTAAAACTGCAAACATCCTCTGATTCCAACTTCTCCAAAGTATTCTGTTTTCATTTTCACGTCTTTATTTAATCTTTGACTTTTAGATCGCTGATCAGGAAATAAGAGTCACTGTCATAAACATTATTTGTTTGCTTTTTAGTTTGATAAACTGTAACGTTAATCATGAAACTAAAAACAAATTGACTTCTTTACAATCCTACAGAGTTGAACACTGCATATGCATATGCATCCATTCAAAATAATGTTAAATCAAGTTGATCAACACTAAGAGAGGTAATTTACACAATGACAGAAGAGGACCCTGTGCACATGCTGCAGTGTTAACTCGATCCTGCAAAATTTTCTCTGTACTTGTATTAAAAAGGTCTGAGCACTCAATTCACCTTTTACAATTCCTTCAATTGCACAAAATACTTTTATGAAAAAATTATCTCAGAAAGAATGAATGAGAGGGAATGGGGAAGTGCTAGCAACCTTTTTTGGAAATGTCAGAATGTTAGTGGTATACTGATGTCAGAATAAATATGGCCAGCTAAGTGTATTTTAATCTAATGTCGCATCCCGCAGTTTTTTTTAACCAGAAGCATGGTCACGATAAACAACAAAGGTGTACGATGAATCTTTACACCCCTGTCACAGCTTGACGATTTAGCCAGCATATGCCAACCATATTTAAAATGCTGGTGTATGTCTAATATGTTATAGGTAGGTTTTTTATAAGTTAAGAGCACATTGAAGCACACTGAAGCACGCTGATATATGTTGTAATATGCCAAGTACCTCGAAAAATTTTGGGCACGCACAATATTTTCGACATATGCCAGCATATGACTCATACGTTCATACACGTGGGACATAAGCTGTAAGTAAGTTATGCGATTGTTGACACGTTTCTTGTAATTTACTCATAAGTCGTAATATGCCCATTAATGCTGTCCATTGATTGGCTGAAAGCTGCAGACTGTTTCAAATATTAAAACCATGCACACATGAAGTACATATTAAAGGATTATTAACAGAGCAAGCAAGGTTAATAATTTTTTTATTATATGGCTGTTCTGAGCTGTGTTTTCATCTTATTGGTCTTCATTTTGCATGTCTACATCGAGCTAATTTGCTCTTAATTCCTCCAATTCAAACTTGTCAGTGTAATAAAATTTGTTCAGAGAATGGTTCTCTTCATCGCACATAATTTCTTTGTTCACTTTTTGTTTAGTTTTATTTCACACTGTGAAAACTGGAAACAAAGTTACAAATCTGATACATGGTTTGGACCAACTGTCATGCTAACAGTCTGCAATGGGAAAATATCAGATCAGAAATCAGCCAATCACGCTCTGTTGTTCGCTTCAGTCAGATTCATCATCACAATCCTGACAAAAACTTATCCACATAAAGCATCCTGATTTTGGAAAATTACATCTGAACATACTGTACTTTAATTCCTTGTTGTGGCTGGAAACATAGCATTTTAAAGCAAGTCTCTCAGTGGTTTCTCTGCTCCAGGTGCATTTCTCAGCCTGAGGATACCAGTGTAGTGGTCTGATTCCCCCCGTCTCAGAAGGGGAAAGCACTTCATTCATTCACAGCAGCATTTACCACAGCCATCAGTCAACTCATCAGCATTTTACATGTGATGAAAATAAATCCCATGATCCACAAAGACAAAAATAAAATAAAATACTGTTAAATTATGCGCGACAGCATATGCGCACTCGGTGATGTGCTTGTTAATATTAAGTGTTCCACCTGCCAAATAAAAGGGTTTCTGCTAGCGGTAGAAATGCAAACCAAGCCAGACTACGTTCCGACCCGCACCACGCCATGCAGTACCAACCTGAACCACTCGGTGGAAACGGGGCTGTCAGCATAGGCTGGATAAATCGTCAAGGTGTGACAGCTGCATAATTTATTAGACGTACGCCCACGTTTGCCAGCATTTTTAATACAGTCGGCATACGCTGGCTAAATCCTCAAGGCCTTTAGTAAAGTTTACTGTACGAGTACCACAAGTGGATAAAACCTTTGCTATACAAATGTAATAACCTCACTAAGCATATGCATTATAAGAAATCATAAAATGCAAGAATGTGTTAAGAACTATATTATGCAATTTTAAGGTTGGGAAAAAAACATGATTTGACTTAATTAAGCACTCTCCTGCAGGTGACCTACTGATACAGTCACTTGCCCAGTTCTGGATTATTGCCGGTTCTGGATCACTGCTGTACTATTTGCACCGCCATTTTTCGCAATCGGCACTAATAAGCTAATACTTGGTACCAATGGAAAGACTGATGTTTTGTCTAGAAACGACCACAAGCTCAACCGGATCCAGCCATCTTTGTGATCAGCAGAGGAATCAAAACATCTGGTCTCCGTGGTGTGCGCACGTTTTCTGACTCACTCATTCGTGCAAGTGTGAAAGTGACGATCTCTAAGAAGTAGCAAAGGTGAGTTAGCCATTCGGGTGTCATTGGTTCTAGAGTGGGAAAATACTTACTTACTTGGGTAGAAAATGTCAGTGTGTTATGTGTTGCTGTTTAATTGCTGCACGCATTTATCTCTGATGTGAAAATTTGCCGGTTGTGGATCACTGAAGCAGCAGCCTCGTGTCAGTACTTGTGAGCCATGTGTACTTTGGGGGTCATCTCAACATCACGAATGGCCATGAATGTGGGGGCTTTTACTTTTTAATTCGGGATAAATCTCACCTCCACACATTTAAAACCCTCCTTTGCTCTCCATCTCTAACAATATAAATAAAACATGAAGTGAGCTAATAACCCTTTAAAAAAAGCATTATTTTGTTCATGAAGGTTGAATGGTGGATACACGCTGTTTGCGGTTATATACAGTGTAGTACTACAGAGAAATAAGTTGATCTTTGGTTATGAGGGAACATTTATGCTTTTTCAGAAATAATGTGGAATCTCAATAAACTTATTTCAATTTAGCAACTTTTTACTGACCATATATGGACCAAATAATGCAGGTTTGAAGGTATTTCAAAACACTTCATCTTTTGCTCGTAAAAACGTATAACGGTGCCATTCGAAACTAAGGAAATTCCCATTTAATAAGTAGAATTTATATAATTTTGTGTTCAAAACACATTCTCGGGCACAATGTGTATCATTCTGCATTAGAAGGGTTCCAGCCAGATGCCAGGAATGCCCCCCAAAGTGACACAGAGTGTCGTGATCCAGAACCGGGCAAAGTGATCCATTTCCGGCAAATATATGCACCACACATAATGTGGCTTCACACTTGAAGTAGAAGGGCTACCCCATCCTGACTTTTTCAGCCAGATAACATCCAAATACCCAATACAACAATACCCAATAAAGGATATTCAGTTGCATTATGGCTCCGTATAGTGGAACTTTCAAAAAAGTGACCCAGAACTGTAGTGCAGCGGATAACTGAAAAAAATGCTTCAAATGGTGATGCAAGCACCAAATTAGGCACACATACTCCTTAGACATTACTCTTTTAAAAATGCCGGGTACCCACGTGAACTTTCAATAGGCGGCCAAGAAGGGGTCAATTGAAGTATTACACAGGGGTCAAAATTTAAAAATGCTCCAATCATATTGAAAGATATTCCATATTATTTGTCTGATCATAAAGATTCCAAAAAGGTATAGTTTGGACTATCTGTGAATGAATGGTCTGGAGTTATGGGGTAAAAACAGCAAGAACACTGAGAAAGGTCAATTTCAGTTTGTACAGGGGTCAAAAGATAAAGTTGCTCCAATTTTGGTAAAAAGTGGTGTAAATTACTGGTTGAGCTAACAGGATTAATAAACGGAATAGTTTTGACTGTGTTGGGTGCTTGGTTTGCAAAGTAAAGGTTAAACAATATCAGCATCCATTGGATTCTATGACATGTGACATATGCTACCCTGTAACATGATAACTAAGCATGATACATGATGCAAACTATCCATCCATCCATCCATTTTCTTCCGCTTTATCCGGAGTCGGGTCGCGGGGGCAGCAGCTCAAGCAAAGCCGCCCAGAACTCCCGATCCACACACACCTCCTCCAGCTCCTCCGGGGGAACCCCAAGGCGTTCCCAAGCCAGCCGAGAGATGTAGTCCCTCCAGCGTGTCCTGGGTCTTCCCCGGGGCCTCCTCCCAGTGGGACGTGCCCGGAACACCTCTCCAGCGAGGCGTCCAGGGGGCATCCGGAAAAGATGCCCGAGCCACCTCAACTGACTCCTTTCGACGTGGAGGAGCAGCGGCTGGACTCCGAGCTCCTCCCGAGTGAGCGAGCTCCTCATCCTATCTTTAAAGGAGCGCCCAGCCACCCTGCGGAGGAAACTCATCTCGGCCGCTTGTACTCGCGATCTCGTTCTTTCGGTCATGAGCCAAATCTCACGACCATAGGTGAGGATCGGAACGTAGATCGATCGGTAAATCGAGAGCTTTGCCCCCCTACTTAGCTCTCTCTTCACCACGACGGTCCAATACAGCGACCGCATCACTGCAGATGCTGCACCGATCCGTCTATTGATCTCACGCTCCATCCGTCCCTCACTTGTGAACAAGACCCCGAGATACTTAAACTCCTCCACTTGAGGCAAGGACACTCCAACGACCTGGTCGAGAACCATGGCCTCGGATTTGGAGGTGCCGATTTTCATCCCGGATGCTTCACACTCTGCTGCAAACCGCCCCAGTGCACGCTGAAGGTCCTGATTTGACGAAGCCAACAGAACCACATCGTCCGCAAACAGCAGAGACGAGATTCTGTGGTTCCCAAACCAGACCCCTCTACACCCTGGCTGCGCCTAGAAATTCTGTCCATAAAAATAATGAACAGAACCGGTGACAAAGGGCAGCCCTGGCGGAGGCCAACGTGCACTGGAAACAGGTTTGACTTACTACCGGCAATGCGAACCAAGCTCCTGCTGCGGTCGTACAGGGACCGGATAGCCCTTAGCAAAGGACCCCGGACCCCGTACTCCCGCAGCACTCCCCACAGGGTGTGCCGAGGGACACGGTCGAATGCCTTCTCCAGATCCACAAAACACATGTGGACTGGTTGGGCAAACTCCCATGAACCCTCGAGCACCCGATGGAGCGTGTAGAGCTGGTCCAGTATGCCGCGACCAGGATGAAAACCACACTGCTCCTCCTGAATCCGAGGTTTGACCATGGGTCGAATTCTCCTCTCCAGTACTCTGGAATAGACCTTACTGGGGAGGCTGAGGAGTGTGATCCCATATAGTTGGAACACACCCTCCGGTCCCCGTTCTTAAACAGAGGGACCACCCCGGTCTGCCAATCCAGAGGCACTGTCCCCGATCGCCACGCAATGTTGCAGAGGCGTGTCAGCCAAGACAGCCCCACAACATCCAGAGACTTAAGGTACTCAGGACGGATTTCATCCACCCCAGGAGCCTTGCCACCGAGGAGCTTTCTAACCACCTCGGTGACTTCGGCCTGGGTAATGGATGAGTCTGCCTCCGAGTCCCCAGTCTCTGCTTCCTCTTCGGAAGACGTGACAATGGGATTGAGGAGATCCTCGAAGTACTCCTTCCACCGCCCGACAACATCCCCAATCAGGGTCAACAGAGAGCTGCTTCCGCCTCCTGAGGCGTCGGACGGTTTGCCAGAATCTCTTCGAGACCGACCGATAGTCCTCCTCCATAGCCTCCCCGAACTCCTCCCAGACCCGAGTTTTTGCCTCTGCGACCGCACAGGCTGCGGCACGCTTGGCCTGCCGGTACCTGTCAGCTGCCTCTGGGGTCCTACCTACCAACAAAGATAAATAGGACTCCTTCTTCAGCTTGATGGCATCCCTTACTTCCGGTGTCCACCACCGGGTTTGGGGACTGCCGCCGCGACAGGCACCAGAGACCTTGCGACCACAGCTACGAGCAGCCGCATCGACAATGGAGGTGGAGAACATGGTCCACTCGGACTCTATGTCTCCAACCTCCCCCGGGATCTGGGAGAAGCTCTCCCAGAGGTGGGAGTTGAAGACCTCGCTGACAGAGGGTTCCGCCAGTCGTTCCCAGCAGACCCTCACGATACATTTGGGCCTGCCAGGTCTTACCGGCTTCCTACCCTCCCAGCGGATCCAACTCACCACCAGGTGGTGATCAGTCGACAGCTCTGCCCCTCTCTTCACTCGAGTGTCCGAGACACGTGGCCGAAGGTCAGATGATACGACTACAAAGTCGATCATCGACCTCCGGCTCAGGGTGTCCTGGTGCCACGTGCACTTATGGACACCCTTGTGCTCGAACATGTTGTTTGTGATGGACAAACTGTGTCTAGCACAGAAGTCCAACAACTGAACACCACTCGGGTTCAGATCGGGGAGGCCGTGCTTCCCGATCACCCCCCTCCAGGTCTCACTGTCGCCGCCCACGTGGGCATTGAAATCCCCCAGGAGAATAATGGAGTCCCCAGTCGGAGCGCTATCTAGTACTCCTCCCAGGGACTCCAGGAAGGTCGAGTACTCTGCACTGCCGCTCGGCCCATAGGCCGAGACAACGGTGAGAGACCTGTCCCCGACCCGAAGGCGTAGGGACGCGACCCTCTCGTTCACCAGAGTGAACTCCAACACTTGGCGACTGAGCTGGGGAGCAATAAGCAATGCGACCCCAGCTCTCCGCCTCTCCCCGTGGTTGACGCCAGAAAAATGAAGCGTCCAACCCCTCTCCATAAGTTGGGTACCAGAGCCCAAGCTGTGCGTGGAGGTGAGCCCGACTATCTCTAGTCGGTATCTCTCAACCTCCCGCACAAGCTCAGGCTCCTTCCCCCCTAGCAAGGTGACATTCCATGTCCCAACAGCCAGGGGCTTTGAGCATGGACCGGGCCGCCAGGCCACCCGCCCTCAACCGCCACCCAATCCTCTCTGCACCCGACCCCCATGGCCCCATCTGCAGGTGGTGAACCCACAGGAGGGCGGCACATGTCACTCTTTCGGGCTGAGCCCGGCCGGGCCCCATGGGCTAAGGCCCAACCACCAGGCGCTCGTGCACGAGCCCCAACCCCAGGCCTGGCTCCAGGGTGGGACCCCGGCTCCGCCATACCGGGCGACGTCACGGTCCTTGATCTTTTACTGGTCATGGAGGTTCTGAACTGCCCTTAGTCTGACCCGTCACCTAGGACCTGTTTGCCGTGGGAGACCCTACAGGGAGCACAAAGCCCCCGACAACATAGCTCCTAGGATCATCCGGGTACGCAAACTCCCCCACAACGATAAGGTGGCAGCTACAGGGGGAGAGGACCTTTCCTTCTAACAACACTCAATAAGTGTTTGATGTAAACTATTCCTTTTTAAAACCGTATTCACCCAACTAATAATTTGCATCACTTTTTACCAAAATTGGAGCAACTTTAACTTTTGACCCCTGTACAAATTGAAATTGACCTTTGTCACTGTTCTTGCTGTTTTTACCCCATAACTCTGGAACATTAATTCACAGATAGTCCAAACTATACCTTTTTGGAATCTTTATGATCAGACAAATAATATGGAATACCTTTAAATATGATTGGAGCATTTTTAAATTTTGACCCCTGTGTAATACTTCAATTGACCCCTTCTTGGCCGCCTACTGAAAGTTCACGTGGGTACCTGGCATTTTTAAAAGAGTAATGTCTAAATGAATGTGAATGTGTGCCAAATTTGGTGCTTGCATCACCATTTGAAGGATCCCTCAGTAAATATTCACTTATCTGCTGCACTACTGGGCAACTGACTGTACCCGTGTGTTTCCTTCTCTCAAACGTTTATACTGCGTTGTTTTAGACAGATGAGTTCTCCTCAGGCTCCAAGAACCTTGTGGAGGTAGAGAGAGTGAAATTATTGGCATTTTGACCATCTTAAAAAAATGAACTGATGATTAAAGCTTGGTGTGGGACACCTGAACTGACACTGAAGCCCTCACGGTCACATGACCTCAAAGGAGCCGCCATCATCATCATCATCATCACATGAGATGCTGTGAGGGGGAAAGCTGGTTTTAAAATCAGTGTATAAAGGCGCTGATTGCGCCCTTATTTGGCAACGCGAGTGTCAAATAGCCTTCCCCTTCAGAATTAAAACGATGTGTGACAAACAAATAAATAAACCTGTTCCATTCGAATGGGGCGTGCCTGCGCTGTCACAACGTGAAGGGAAGTTCGCCGCTTACCTTCAGCAGAAACTCTTTATCTGAAGTGCGGATCTCAAACTGGCCCTCGTCGCCTTCCACGTCGTAGTTGAAGCACGCGTCGCTAATTTCGATGTGTCCGAGCGGCAGCGCATCCTGGGGAGTCTTGAAAAAGTACAAGTAGCACCTCCTCGGGTCATACACGAACCACCTCGGCTTGTACCCCCTCAGAGGCCCCTTTCCGCACAGTTTATTCAGGTAGCCGCATAGTTTGGAGCACTGCTCCTTCGCGCCGTCCCCGTCGGTCGAATCCATGGACTTGGAGGGCGCCATCCGCAAAGTAGTGCGCGAGCTCATCTGACCACCATCCTCTTCTTCGTGCATCTTTCCTCCTGTGACTTTTTCTCGTGCACAGCGGATGCCAACTCCCGTCTTCCATCCGCATGACTCCCGACTTCTTGGACCACCGCATCATGGGAGTTGGAGTTTATTAAAGCGATAATTTTTGGTGGGAGGTAAGACGGCCACTAGGTGGCGGTGTTTTACCAACCTGGTGAAGGTGAGGCAGCAAAGCTGCATTTTATTCATTTAGTACAGTAAATGGGGGTTTTATTATAAAGAAGATTTGAAAGTCAGCTACAATTTGCCAGAAGGTACATCCGAGATGCAAAAATAGATTTATTGTTTTGGTGAAAGAAAACCCGCCTCTGTACCACTTCGTCATGAAGCTGTATAACTGGGGATACAAAATACAAAACATGCACTGTGCACAATGTCTCCAATCACACCCAGAGAAACCTGTAACTTCTTCTGGGTTGTCTGGGTGTCTTGGTGGTTTTACTCACTCTTTCTTCTACTCCTCTTCTTTCTTCTTGCACAGTCACTCAGTTTTTGAGAACTGTCTGCTCCTCACAGATATACCATAGAGTGCCATACTGGTTGTATTTCTTCATAACTGATGTAAATGTTCAAGTCATATTCAGTGACTTGGAAATGTTCATGTATCCATCCCCTGACTTGTCTGAAGAAAACTGCCAATAAAATTTATTATTTACAAGTATTATACCAAATTACTTGTGCAATCCACCATCATGGCTTTTATATTTTTAATTCATTTATATCAAGTTGTAGAGATTTACTTTCAGTTTGAGTCTAAGAAAGATAATTTTAGAAATTTTTATATTGAGAAGCCTAATTTACTTTTTGTATTTAAAGTAACATAAACAAATTAAAATATGTGAAATACCAAGGAGCTGAATACTTTTGCATGCCACTGTATGCTGTATGTACAACCCCAATTCCAGTGAAATTGGGACGTTGTGTAGAATGTAAATAAAAACAGAATATAATGATTTGCAAATCTTCTTCAACCTACACTGAATTAAATACACCACAAAGACAAGATATTTAATGTTCAAACTGATCAATTTTATTGTTTTTGTGCAAATATTTGCTCATTTTGAAATGGATGCCTGCAGCATGTTTCAAAAAACCCGGGACAGTAGTACGTTTACCGCTGTGTTACATCACCTTTCCTTCTAACAACACTCAATAAGTGTTTGGGAACTGAGGATACTCATGATTGGGTATAAAAGAAGCTATTCAGCCATTTACAAGCAAAGATGGGGCGAGGATCACCACTTTGTGAACAACTGCATGAAAAAATAGTTTTAAAAAACAGTTTAAGAACAATATTTCTCAACGTTCAATTGCAAGGAATTTAGGGATTCCATCATCTACAGTCCATAATATAAACAGAAAATTCAGAGAATCTGGAGAACTTTCTACATGTAAACGGCAAGGCCAAAAACCAACATTGAATGGCCGTGACCTTCCACCCCTCAGGTGGCACTACATTAAAAACCAACATCATTGTGTAAAGGATCTTACCACTTGGACTCAGGAATACTTCAGAAAACCATTGTCAGTTAACACAGTTCGTCGCTACATCTACAAGTACAAGTTAAAACTCTACCATGCAAAGCGAAAGCCCTACATCAATGGGCCCGAGCTCATTTGAAATGGACAGACGCAAAGTGAAAAAGTGTGCTGTGGTCTGCTGACTCCACATTTCAAATTGTTTTTGGAAATTATGGACGTCGTGTGCTCTGGACAAAAAAGACGAAAAAAAAACCATCCAGAATGTTACCAGCGCTAAGTTCAAAAGCCAGCATCTATGATGATATGGGGGTGTGTTAGTGACCATGGCATGGACAACGTACACATCTGTGATGGCACCATCAATGCTAGAAGGTACAGTAGTGTTCAGAATAATAGTAGTGAAATGTGACTAAAAAGATTAATCCAGGTTTTGAGTACATTTCTTATTGTTACATGGGAAACAAGGTACCAGTAGATTCTCACAAATCCAACAAGACCAAGCATTCATGATATGCACACTCTTAAGGCTATGAAATTGGGCTATTAGTAAAAAAAAGTAGAAAAGGGGGTGTTCACAATAATAGTAGCATCTGCTGTTGATGTTACAAACTCAGAACTATTATGTTCAAACTGCTTTTTTAGCAATCGTGTGAATCACTAAACTAGTATTTAGTTGTATAACCACAGCTTTTCATGATTTCTTCACATCTGCGAGGCATTAATTTTGTTGGTTTGGAACCATGATTTTGCTCGTTTACTAGTGTGCTTGGGGTCATTGTCTTGTTGAAACACCCATTTCAAGGGCATGTCCTCTTCAGCATAATGTAACATGACCTCTTCAAGTATTTTGACATATCCAAACTGATCCATGATACCTGGTATCCGATATATAGGCCCAACACCATACGAGAAACATGCCCATATCATGATGCTTGCACCACCATGCTTCACTGTCTTCACTGTGAACTGTGGCTTGAATTCAGAGTTTGGGGGTCGTCTCACAAACTGTCTGCGGCCCTTGGAGCCAAAAAGAACAATTATACTCTATCAGTCCACAAAATATTCCTCCATTTCTCTTTCGGCCAGTTGATGTGTTCATTGGCAAATTGTAACCTCTTCTGCACATGTCTTTTATTTAACAGAGGGACTTTGCGGGGGATTCTTGCAAATAGATTAGCTTCACACAGGCATCTTCTAACTGTCACAGCACTTACAGGTAACTCCAGACTGTCTTTGATCATCCTGGAGCTGATCAGTGGGTGAGCCTTTGCCATTCTGGTTATTCTTCTATCCATTTTGATGGTTGTTTTCCGTTTTCTTTCACGCGTCTCTGGTTTTTTGTCCATTTTAAAGCATTGGAGATCATTGTAGATGAACAGCCTATAATTTTTTTGCACCTGCATATAAGTTTTCCCCTCTCCAATCAACTTTTTAATCAAACTACGCTGTTCTTCTGAACAATGTCTTGAACGTCCCATTTTCCTCAGGCTTTCAAAGAGAAAAGCATGTTCAACAGGTGCTGGCTTCATCCTTAACTAGGGGACACCTGATTCACACCTGTTTGTTCCACAAATTTGATGAACTCACTGACTGAATGCCACACTACTATTATTGTGAACACCCCCTTTCCTACTTTTCTTTTACTAATAACCCAATTTCATAGCCTTAAGAGTGTGCATATCATGAATGCTTGGTCTTGTTGGATTTGTGGGAATCTACTGAATCTACTGGTACCTTGTTTCCCATGTAACAATAAGAAATATACTCAAAACCTGGATTAATCTTTTTAGTCACATAGCACTACTATTATTCTGAACACTACTGTACATCCAGGTTTTGGAGCAACACATGCTGCCATCCAAAAAACGTATTTTTCAGGGACATCCCTGCTTATTTCAGCAAGACAATGCCAGGTCACATTCTGCATGTGTTACAACAGCGTGGCTTCATAGTAAAAGAGTGCGGGTACTAGACTGGCCTGCCTG
Organism: Thalassophryne amazonica; assembly: GCF_902500255.1. Taxonomy (NCBI): domain Eukaryota; kingdom Metazoa; phylum Chordata; class Actinopteri; order Batrachoidiformes; family Batrachoididae; genus Thalassophryne; species Thalassophryne amazonica. Next base: position 61,607,639 of record NC_047110.1, read on the forward strand.
CAGTCCAGACCTATATATATATATATATATATATATATATATATATATATATATACGAGGTCTATTAGAAAAGTATCCGACCTTATTATTTTTTTCATCGTTGTTTCATTGTGAGGAAATGGTGGAATGATTTGGGCTTTTTTTCCATCAGAATTTTTTCAGAAACTGTTAGAGACAAGCAGCTGGAAACCATTCAAAAAATTTATCTAGCTTTCGGTGAACATTTTACGGGCTTCACCGAGAATAAGGACTGTTACTACAGCTTTAAGGACGGCCCACAATGGCGCACGGCGCGCCGCGCTCCGAGCCGCCATCGAGAGGCAGAAAACACCACATCATTTCTAAACGGATGGCTGTGTGGAGCTGGGACAATCGTGAGCAATTTCTCTGATTATCACAAGAGCTAGACATCAGCCATTTTCCAGCAGATTTCATTTTTAACAAGAGATTTTGTCATGGAAAGCTGCGCGGAAGCTTCGCGCGTCAGGACCGATTCGCTGATCGAGCGAGACAACAGAACACCTCCGTTTCAGAGTGCCAGGGGACAAGTTGGGACATGCCTATCTCGGGTTTCAATGCTTACCAGCCCAGTGAGTATAAGAGAAATTGTGGAGAGCTGGGATAGACCTCGTATATGTATATATATATATATATATATATATATATATATATATATATATATATACGAGGTCTATTAGAAAGTATCCGACCTTATTATTTTTTTCAAAAACCATATGGATTTGAATCACGTGTGATTACATCAGACATGCTTGAACCCTCGTGGGCATGCAAGAGTTTTTTCACGCCTGTCGGTTACGTCATTCGCCTGTGGGCAGTCTTTGAGTGAGGAGTCGCCCATCCTCTCGTCGATTTTTTTATTGTTTAGGAATGGCTCAGAGACTGCTGCTTTGTTTGATCAAAATTTTTTCAAAACTGTAAGGCAGAACTGAGTGGACACCATTCGATAAATTCAGCTGGTTTTCGGTAAAAATTTTAACGGCTGATGAGAGATTTTGGTCTGGTAGTGTCGCTTTAAGGATGGCCCACGGCGCCTGACGGCGATCTGCGCTTCGAGGCGGCAGCGTCTCGCAGTTTCAAGTTGAAAAATTCCACATTTCAGGCTCTGTTGACCCAGGAAGTCGTCAGAGAACAGAGAACTTTCAGAAGAAGTCGGCATGAGGAGTTTATTCGGCCATTCCATTGTTAACGGACATTTTGTAATGAAAGAACGTGCGGGCAGAGTCGCATGTCGGGCCGGACCCGACCGCGGGGGGTCGCGACAGGAAAAACACCTCCGTTGGAAACCTTAACGGGCAAGTTGGAACATGCCCAAGCTGTTAAACAATTTCTCAGTTACTCACTTGTTGAAAGCCATCAAAAGCCGCCTGAATTTTACAAATGGTTTTCAACACGGAGGTGTTTTCCTGTCGCGGCGCACACAGATTCGCCGAGTCGTCACGGAAACGACTCGGCGAATTTGTGCGCACGTCTTTCATTAAAAAAATGTCCTTAAACAGTGGAATGTCCGCATAAAGTCCTCATGCCGGCCTCTTCTGAATCTTCTCTGTTCTCTCATGACGTCCTGGGTGAATTAAGCCTTAAATCAGGATATTTTCAGGTCGAATCAGGATGTTTTCAGGTCGAAACAGGCTGACGACGGCGCCTGGAAGCGCTGCATGACGTCCCGCTCCGTGGGAAGTCCTTACAGCGACAGAAACACCCCATAATCTCTCATCAGCCATTAAACTTTTCACCGAAAACCAGCTTAATTTCTCGAATAGTGTCCACTCGGATATTCCTCACTGATCCAGAAAAAATTTTGATAAAGCAACGCGCGCCGTCTCGAGCAGCGTGTGAAACAAAGGAATTTAGCCGAGAGGGCGGGACCACATCTCACTCAAGGCCTGCCCACAGGGAAATGACGTCACCGAAATACGTGAAAAAACTCAACGCATGCGCACGAGGGTTCAAGCATGATTGGTGTAATCGCACGTCATTCAAATCCATATAGTTAAAAAAAAAATAAAAGTGTTGGTTTATTATCTAATAGACCTCGTATATATATATATATATATATATATATATACAACCATTTGGAGTTTGCAGTGGTGTCAGGCAGGGATGAATTTTTTTCCCCAGTACTACTTAATTTATAATTTATATGTTGATGATCTGTCTGTGCAACTACGAGCATGTAACACTGGGTGTATGATAAGTGAAATGGTGGTGAACCATCGCATCTACATCGTATGCAGATGATCTTGTATTGATCTTGCTCATTCATATATGTACTAAATATGGAGTCCAATATGATATTAACTATAATGACAGCAAAAGTACTGTTAATAGAGATCACCTTAGTATTTCTTGTTTTTTTCTCGTTGTTTAATGCTGACAAATTATACTGTATTTCTTGTCTTTCTGATGCCTGGTTCTGTTTTTTCTCTCTGTTTAAAGTGCAGCTCCATCCAGAGATGGGAATTGTATTTGTGCTGGAGACCCTCCTGTCCTGTGCACCAACAGCATTTCCTGTATATTTGTTTTGTGAATTGTTTCTGTGAATTGTTCTGTAATTTATGTCTGTAGCATGGCCCAAGCAGAGAGTCACCCTGTTTGAGTCTGGTCTGCTTGAGGTTTCTTCCTCAGAGGAAGGTTTTCCTTATCACTGTTGCTCTGGGTGTTAGTAAGGTTAGACCTTCTTGTGTGAAGCGCCTTGAGGCAACTCTGTTGTGATTTGGCGCTATATAAATGAAAATAAAATGAAATTGAAAATTGAAAATTTTCAATTAATATGTAGAACCAGGTAGACTCAGATTTCCAGCATTCAAATTATCCAACAATAGTCTTGAGGTCTGTAAAAGATTTAAATATCTTGGTAATTTTATAACCGATCAAATGAATGATGATGATCTGCACAGACAATGTTGTATACCATTTCATGCAAATTTAGTCTCTGTTCCACTCAAGTGAAATTGGCTCACTCTACACGGCCCATCTATGGTTAAATTACTATATATATATATATATATATATATATATATATATATATATATATATATATATATATATATATATATATATATATATATAGTCACTGTTGCAATTTCAAATCCCATTGTGAGCTACTCATGCTACTATTCCAGGCTGAGATTCCACTGGTTTAAATGTATGTATTTTTAAATGATTCTTTTATATACATTTTGGAGTTATTCTGTTTTTATATCATTTGTTTTCAATCTATCCGGTTTTATATGCTGTGTGTGTGTGTGTGTACTCAACAAAAATATAAACGCAACACTTTTGGTTTTGCTCCCATTTTGTATGAGATGAACTCAAAGATCTAAAACTTTTTCCACATACACAATATCACCATTTCCCTCAAATATTGTTCACAAACCAGTCTAAATCTGTGATAGTGAGCACTTCTCCTTTGCTGAGATAATCCATCCCACCTCACAGGTGTGCCATATCAAGATGCTGATTAGACACCATGATTAGTGCACAGGTGTGCCTTAGACTGTCCACAATAAAAGGCCACTCTGAAAGGTGCAGTTTTGTTTTACTGGGGGGGGGGGATACCAGTCAGTATCTGGTGTGACCACCATTTGCCTCATGCAGTGCAACACATCTCCTTCGCATCATTCGTGAAGAGAACACCTCTCCAACGTGCCAAACACCAGCGAATGTGAGCATTTGCCCACTCAAGTCGGTCACGACGATGAACTGGAGTCAGGTCGAGACCCCGATGAGGACGAGGAGCATGCAGATGAGCTTCCCTGAGACGGTTTCTGACAGTTTGTGCAGAAATTCTTTGGTTATGCAAACCGATTGTTTCAGCAGCTGTCCGAGTGGCTGGTCTCAGACGATCTTGGAGGTGAACATGCTGGATGTGGAGGTCCTGGGCTGGTGTGGTTACACGTGGTCTGCGGTTGTGAGGCTGGTTGGATGTACTGCCAAATTCTCTGAAACGACTTTGGAGACGGCTTATGGTAGAGACATGAACATTCAATACACGAGCAACAGCTCTGGTTGACATTCCTGCTGTCAGCATGCCAATTGCACGCTCCCTCAAATCTTGTGACATCTGTGGCATTGTGCTGTGTGATAAAACTGCACCTTTCAGAGTGGCCTTTTATTGTGGGCAGTCTAAGGCACACCTGTGCACTAATCATGGTGTCTAATCAGCATCTTGGTATGGCACACCTGTGAGGTGGGATGGATTATCTCAGCAAAGGAGAAGTGCTCACTATCACAGATTTAGACTGGTTTGTGAACAATATTTGAGGGAAATGGTGATATTGTGTATGTGGAAAAAGTTTTAGATCTTTGAGTTCATCTCATACAAAATGGGAGCAAAACCAAAAGTGTTGCGTTTATATTTTTGTATATATACACACACACACACACAGGGCACTGTTGCCTCACAGCAAGAAGGTCATGGGTTCAGTTCCCGCCTGTGGCCTTTCTGTGTGGAGTTTGCATGTTCTTCTCCCTGAGTTTACGTGGGTTTCCTCCGGGTGTTCTGTTTCCTCCCACATCCAAAGACATGCAGGTTAGGTGGATTGGAATCTTTAAATTGTCCATAGGTGTGAGAGTGAGTGTGAATGTGTTTGTTTGTCTGTTTGTGGCCCTGTGGGATGGGCTCCAGCCCCCCTCGACCCTTAAGTGGTCTAAGCGGGTGAAGATGAGTGTGTGTGTGTGTGTGTGTGTGTGTGTATACAGTGAGGAAAATAAGTATTTGAAAACCCTGCGATTTTGCAAGTTCTCCCACTTAGAAATCATGGAGGGGTCTGAAATTTTCATCTTAGGTGCATGTGTTGTGTGGGCCGCTGAAGAGGAGGTACTGCTGGCCCACCACCACCAGTCGGCGCCCTGCTTGGAGTGCGGGCTTCAAGCATGAGAAGGCGTCGAGACAGAGAGTGACAGCTGTCACTCGTTTACACCAGCTGTCACCAATCACCACCATCTCTACAAAAGCCGGATCATTACTCCACCTCCTCGCCGAGAAATCAACTACCGTCGAAGGTAATTCTCTGCAAGTTATATTTTCTGAAGACTAATTATTGTTCTGTGTGCAGCCGGATTCCTGAAATCAGTAGTAATTGGATTGGCGTGCAGTGAGAGTCTGCGACGTCTTCGCCTCTCACTCCATCCAAAGAGCAACTGTCAGGAGCTGCACGGGTGATTCTGTATCGGAGGTGGAGGTTTTCCCTCCGCGAAGATCTGTAGAAGAAGGATTACTGGGTGTGTGGATACACACTCACCATAACTGTTTTGTCATCTTCTGCCAGCAGTACCAGGGTCTGCAACCGAAGACGGTGACCACCTGGGGACTCAGGACTTGGCGGCTCCGGTGTTCTTCAGGCCGTTGGTGGTGGAAGCTGTGTGGGTCCCGGCTCTCCGATCGCCAGAGGTCTCCTATCTTCGAGCCTGCCCGCACGTCACCTTGTGTACAATTGGCATTATCTGTATCTGTATTTAGTTGTGCGATTCACAACATTAAATTGTTACTCTTTGTCTTATCCATTGTCCGTTCATTTGCGCCCCCTGTTGCGGGTCCGTGTTAGGACCCTCTCCCAACACCATGTCCACTGTGAGAGACATAATCTAAAAAAAAATATAAAATCCGGAAATCACAATGTATGAGTTTTTAAATCATTTATTTGTATGTTACTGCTACAAATAAATATTTGAACACCTGTGAAAATCATTGTTAATATTTGGTACAGTAGCCTTTGTTTGCAATTACAGAGGTCAAAAGTTTCCTGTAGTTTTTCACCAGGTTTGCACACACTGCAGCAGGGATTTTGGTCCACTCCTCCATGCAGATCTTCTCCAAATCTTTCAGGTTTGGAGTTTCAGCTCCCTCCAAAGATTTTCTATTGCGTTCAGGTCTGGAGATTAGCCAGGCCACTCCAGGACCTTGAAATGCTTTTTACAGAGCCCCTCCTTAGTTGCCCTGGCTGTGTGTTTGGGGTCATTGTCATGCTGGAAGACCCAGCCATGGCCCATCTTCAATGCTCTTACTGAGGGAAGGAGGTTGTTTGCCAAAATCCCGCAATACATGACCCCATCCATCCTCCCTTCAATACAGTGCAGTCGTCCTGTCCCCTTTGCAGAAGAGCACCCCCAGAGTATGATGTTTCCACCCCCATGCTTCACGGTTGGGATGGTTTTCTTGGGGTTGTTCTCATCCTCTAAACATGGTAAGTGGAGTTGATTCCAAAAAGCTCTATTCTGGTCTCATCTGACCACATGACCTTTTCCCATGCCTCCTCTGGATCATCCAGATGGTCACTGTTGAACTTCAAATGGGCCTGGACATGTGCTGGTTTGACCAGGGGGACCTTGCTGCCCTGCAGGATTTTAAACCACGACAGCATCATGTGTTACTAATGTAATCTTTGTGACTGTGGTCCCAGCTCTCTTCAGGTCATTGACCAGGTCCTCCTGTGTAGTTCTGAGCTTTCTCAGAATCATCCTTACCCCACAAAGTGAGATCTTGCATGGAATCCCAGACTGAGGGAGACTGACAGTCATCTTGTGTTTCTTCCACGTTCTAATAAATAATAACAGTTGTTGTCTTCTACCAAGCTGCTTGCCTGTTGTCCTGTAGTCCATCCCAGCCTTGTGCAGGTCTACAGTTTTGTCCCTGGTGTCCTTAGGCAGCTCTTTGGTCTTGGCTATGGTGGACAGGTTGGAGTGTGATTGTTTGAGTGTGTGAACAGGTGTCTTTTATACAGGTAACAAGTTTAAACAGGTGCAATTAATACAGGTAAAGAGTGCAGAATAAGAGGGCTTCTTAAAGAAAAATTAACAGGTCTGTGAGAGCCAGAATTCTTGCTGGTTGGTAGGGGGTCAAATACTTATTTGCAGCAGTAACATACTAATAAATTATTTAAAAAATCATACATTGTGATTTCCGGATTTTTTTTTTTTTTTTAGATTATGTCTCTGACAGTGGACATGCACCTAAGATGAAAATTTCAGACCCCTCCATGATTTCTAAGTGGGAGAACGTGCAAAATTGCAGGGTGTTCAAATACTTATTTTCCTCACTGCATATATATATGACACTAAATAATTGTGTTATAACAACTATTGCAGCTTATGTTTTGTTTTTTTTTCTGAAGAGTAACACCTTTTTTCAATCAAATTCATAGAAGCCAAAAAGTAGCTGTTCTTCAGTCTTGTTTGTTTATTTGATGTACACAGTTATGTGTACAGAGAGGCCTTCAGATGACTTTTGGGACCAGTTGTTGGATTGTTCCGGCTGACGCCAACATTAGATAATGTATTTTTATTTTGCTCCAAGGGATAGTACGACAGTTCTGATGTGAAGTGACATTTTGTAGGCGTCAAGCAGATCGTGACCTTTTAAAAACATATGTCTCACTCTTATCTGTTTCTAGTCAACTAAAAATATCTTCTCTAGCTGATCCATGTACATGTTGTTCATGTAACAGGTGAAAAGGTTAAGAAAAATGGTGCCAGTAAATGTTGAAGGGATTATTTTCAATACACGGAACCAGTGATGTGACCCAGATGTTCAGACTCCCTCAGAGGAACACAAAGTGACTCACACAGTCTCACACCTCAACAATGTTGCTGCACCTTACTTTAAAGTGGCACCATCTGCAGTCGTGGTTCAAAATGTACAGTTATGTAGAGCGAGGCCTTCAAATGACTTTTGGGACCAGCTGTTGGATTGTCTTGGCTGATGCCAACATTAAATAATGTATTTTTATTTTGCTTCGAGGGATAGTAAAATAACAGTTCTGATGCAGTGACATTTTGTAGGCGTTAAACAGAATGTGATCCCCCTCAGAGGAGCACATAGTGACTCACAAAGTCTCACAACCTCAACAATGTTGCTGCACATTTCTTCAAAGTGGCACCGCCTACAGTTGTGGTTCAAGACGGGGTTCGTTAAAGTTTATGGGCAGGGGTTTGTCTGCTCTGAAAATTAGAAGTGCAGATATTAAACAAAGCCAGACTGACTCACTTATTGATAATCAAATCAAATTAAAAAGACAACCCCACATTCCCCAAATGGACCAAAGAGAAAGTGAGAGAGCTAAAGAGAATTTTTGGTGAATAAACAAACAAACAACAACAAAATAAATCTTTTTGTACATCTTCAGTATGGGGGACTCCAATGGGAAAAGTAAAGGAGTCAGTGTTGGGCACAGTTCAGCTAATCAGCTAAGAGCCAACTATCAAAGCTAACTTTTTATGAACAGATTAGCTTTTCAGCTACGTTTGACAACCATTGTAGTTAGCTTCCGTTAAATGCAGTTCCTCATAATTTAAGTAAGCTAACATTGAAAAAAAAAATTGTTTTATGTTTATGTTTTTATGTTTCACACTGTTAATTTTTCTTTAAGAAGCCCTCTTATTCTGCACTCTTTACCTAGTTCACAATATTGCAGTGTGACACTGTCGGCCAGTTCATTACATCACCACTAAATTCACTATCTGGTATAAGATACGGATCCACTGAACCAACTGCTACACATCTATCACGATAATTAGCTTTATCTCGAGGATTCAAAGCCTCGTAATAACCGTACATTCTCTCCATTTTTCTATCACGCACCAGTCTCCTTGTAATCCAGAATGGAGACAGCACCTGTCCTGCAGCAAATCGGTCACGTGATTGAAAACCCTCTATAGAATATACAACCCCTGGCAAAAATTATGGAATCGCCGGCCTCGGAGGATGTACATTCAGTTGTTTAATTTTGTAGAAAAAAAGCAGATCACAGACATGACACAAAACTAAAGTCATTTCAAATGGCAACTTTCTGGCTTTAAGAAACATTATAAGAAATCAGGAAAAAAAATTGTGGCAGTCAGTAACGGTTACTTTTTTAGACCAAGCAGAGGGAAAAAAAATATGGACTCACTCAATTCTGAGGAAAAAATTATGGAATTATGAAAAACAAACGAACGCTCCAACACATCATGAGTATTTTGATGCACCACCTCTGGCTTTTATAACAGCTTGCAGTCTCTGAGGCATGGACTTAATGAGTGACAAACAGTACTCTTCATCAATCTGGCTCCAACTTTCTCTGATTGCTGTTGCCAGATCAGCTTTGCGGGTTGGAGCCTTGTCATGGACCATTTTCTTCAACTTACACCAAAGATTTTCAATTGGATTAAGATCCGGACTATCTGCAGGCCATGACATTGACCCTATGTGTCTTTTTGCAAGGAATATTTTCACAGTTTTTGCTCTATGGCAAGATGCATCATCATCTTGAAAAATGATTTCATCATCCCCAAACATCCTTTCAATTGATGGGATAAGAAAAGTGTCCAAAATATCAACGTAAACTTGTGCATTTATTGATGAAGTAATGACAGCCATCTCCCCAGTGCCTTTACCTGACATGCAGCCCCATATCATCAATGACTGTGGAAATTTACATGTTCTCTTCAGGCCATCTTTATAAATCTCATTGGAACGGCACCAAACAAAAGTTCCAGCATCATCACCTTGCCCAATGCAGATTTGAGATTCATCACTGAATATGACTTTCATCCAGTCATCCACAGTCCACGATTGCTTTTCCTTAGCCCATTGTAACCTTGTTTTTTTCTGTTTAGGTGTTAATGATGGCTTTCGTTTAGCTTTTCTGTATGTAAATCCCATTTCCTTTAGGCGGTTTCTTACAGTTTGGTCACAGACGTTGACTCCAGTTTCCTCCCATTTGTTCCTATTTGTTTTGTTGTGCATTTTCAATTTTTGAGACATATTGCTTTAAGTTTTCTGTCTTGATGCTTTGATGTCTTCCTTGGTCTACCAGTATGTTTGCCTTTAACAACATTCCCATGTTGTTTGTATTTGGTCCAGAGTTTAGACACAGCTGACTGTGAACAACCAACATCTTTTGCAGCATTGCGTGATGATTTACCCTCTTTTAAGAGTTTGATAATCCTCTCCTTTGTTTCAATTGACATCTCTCGTGTTGGAGCCATGATTCATGTCAGTCCACTTGGTGCAACAGCTCTCCAAGGTGTGATCACTCCTTTTTAGATGCAGACTAACGAGCAGATCTGATTTGATGCAGGTGTTAGTTTGGAGGATGAAAATTTACAGGGTGATTCCATAATTTATTCCTCAGAGTGAGTCTGTATTTTTTCCCTCTGCTTGGTCTAAAAAAGTAACTGTTACTGACTGCCACAATTATTTTTCTTGATTTCTTATAGTGTTTCTTAAAGCCAGAAATTTGCCATTTGAAATGACTTTAGTTTTGTGTCATGTCTGTGATCTGCTTTTTTTCTACAAAATTAAACAACTGAATGAACATCCTCCGAGGCCGGTGATTCCATAATTTTTGCCAGGGGTTGTATTCCAGTAAATAAGTCGTGTTCAGAATAATAGTAGTGCTATGTGACTAAAAAGATTAATCCAGGTTTTGGGTATATTTATTATTGTTACATGGGAAACAAGGTACCAGTAGATTCAGTAGATTCTCACAAATCCAACAAGGCCAAGCATTCATGATATGCACATTCTTAAGGCTATGAAATTGGGCTATTAGCAAAAAAAAAAACAAAAGTAGAAAAGGGGGTGTTCACAATAATAGCAGTGTGGCATTCAGTCAGTGAGTTCGTCAATTTTGTGGAACAAACAGGTGTGAATCAGGTGTCCCCTATTTAAGGATGAAGCTAGCACCTGTTGAACATGCTTTTCTCTTTGAAAGCCTTATACGCAGGTGCAAAACATTATAGGCTGTTATCACTCTACTGGTGGTTGGCTCTCACTGCGGTATTGTATCACTTCCTGTTCCGGAGCACAGCGGTGTTTTTCTGTATCTGTTAGCTGTTTAATCTGCGCAGTTAGATTGGTCTAGTTATCTAGATTACGATTTTCCCAGTGTAATCTTTACGTGCCTTAACTAAAGCACTCCTTCTGCTGAATCACCTCTAAATTATTTACACATTATTCACTTTGCGTGTTTTTAGGAATCCGCTAGCTTAGCGTAGCTACTAGCTCTTAGCCGATTTAGCATGGCGGCTTCTCCTGTCTCTCCCACACTTTTCTGCTCTGGGTGTGAAATGTTTAGTTATTCCTCGGCCTCCTTTAGCAGTAATGGTACTTGTAATAAGTGTAGCTTATTCGTAGCTTTGGAGGCCAGGCTGGGCGAATTGGAGACTCGGCTCCGCACCGTGGAAAATTCTACAGCTAGCAAGGCCCCTGTAGTCGGTGCGGACCAAGGTAGCTTAGCCGCCGTTAGTTCCCCCCTGGCAGATCCCGAGCAGCCGGGAAAGCAGGCTGACTGGGTGACTGTGAGGAGGAAGCGTAGCCCTAAACAGAAGCCCCGTGTACACCGCCAACCCGTTCACATCTCTAACCGTTTTTTCCCCCCTCGACGACACACCCGCCGAGGATCAAACTCTGGTTATTGGCGACTCTGTTTTGAGAAATGTGAAGTTAGCGACACCAGCAACCATAGTCAATTGTCTTCCGGGGGCCAGAGCAGGCGACATTGAAGGAAATTTGAAACTGCTGGCTAAGGCTAAGCGTAAATTTGGTAAGATTGTAATTCACGTCGGCAGTAATGACACCCGGTTACGCCAAACGGAGGTCACTAAAATTAACATTAAATCGGTGTGTAACTTTGCAAAAACAATGTCGGACTCTGTAGTTTTCTCTGGACCCCTCCCCAATCGGACCGGGAGTGACATGTTTAGCCGCATGTTCTCCTTGAATTGCTGGCTGTCTGAGTGGTGTCCAAAAAATGAGGTGGGCTTCATAGATAATTGGCAAAGCTTCTGGGGAAAACCTGGTCTTGTTAGGAGAGACGGCATCCATCCCACTTTGGATGGAGCAGCTCTCATTTCTAGAAATCTGGCCAATTTTCTTAAATCCTCCAAACCGTGACTATCCAGGGTTGGGACCAGGAAGCAGAGTTGTAGTCTTACACACCTCTCTGCAGCTTCTCTCCCCCTGCCATCCCCTCATTACCCCATCCCCGTAGAGACGGTGCCTGCTCCCAGACTACCAATAACCAGCAAAAATCTATTTAAGCATAAAAATTCAAAAAGAAAAAATAATATAGCACCTTCAACTGCACCACAGACTAAAACAGTTAAATGTGGTCTATTAAACATTAGGTCTCTCTCTTCTAAGTCCCTGTTGGTAAATGATATAATAATTGATCAACATATTGATTTATTCTGCCTAACAGAAACCTGGTTACAGCAGGATGAATATGTTAGTTTAAATGAGTCAACACCCCCGAGTCACACTAACTGTCAGAATGCTCGTAGCACGGGCCGGGGTGGAGGATTAGCAGCAATCTTCCATTCCAGCTTATTAATTAATCCAAAACCCAGACAGAGCTTTAATTCATTTGAAAGCTTGTCTCTTAGTCTTGTCCATCCAAATTGGAAGTCCCAAAAAACAGTTTTATTTGTTATTATCTATCGTCCACCTGGTCGTTACTGTGAGTTTCTCTGTGAATTTTCAGACCTTTTGTCTGACTTAGTGCTTAGCTCAGATAAGATAATTATAGTGGGCGATTTTAACATCCACACAGATGCTGAGAATGACAGCCTCAACACTGCATTTAATCTATTATTAGACTCTATTGGCTTTGCTCAAAAAGTAAATGAGTCCACCCACCACTTTAATCATATCTTAGATCTTGTTCTGACTTATGGTATGGAAATAGAAGACTTAACAGTATTCCCTGAAAACTCCCTTCTGTCTGATCATTTCTTAATAACATTTACATTTACTCTGATGGACTACCCAGCAGTGGGGAATAAGTTTCATTACACTAGAAGTCTTTCAGAAAGCGCTGTAACTAGGTTTAAGGATATGATTCCTTCTTTATGTTCTCTAATGCCATATACCAACACAGTGCAGAGTAGCTACCTAAACTCTGTAAGGGAGATAGAGTATCTCGTCAATAGTTTTACATCCTCATTGAAGACAACTTTGGATGCTGTAGCTCCTCTGAAAAAGAGAGCTTTAAATCAGAAGTGTCTGACTCCGTGGTATAACTCACAAACTCGTAGCTTAAAGCAGATAACCCGTAAGTTGGAGAGGAAATGGCGTCTCACTAATTTAGAAGATCTTCACTTAGCCTGGAAAAAGAGTCTGTTGCTCTATAAAAAAGCCCTCCGTAAAGCTAGGACATCTTTCTACTCATCACTAATTGAAGAAAATAAGAACAACCCCAGGTTTCTTTTCAGCACTGTAGCCAGGCTGACAAAGAGTCAGAGCTCTATTGAGCTGAGTATTCCATTAACTTTAACTAGTAATGACTTCATGACTTTCTTTGCTAACAAAATTTTAACTATTAGAGATAAAATTACTCATAACCATCCCAAAGACGTATCGTTATCTTTGGCTGCTTTCAGTGATGCCGGTATTTGGTTAGACTCTTTCTCTCCGATTGTTCTGTCTGAGTTATTCTCATTAGTTACTTCATCCAAACCATCAACATGTTTATTAGACCCCATTCCTACCAGGCTGCTCAAGGAAGCCCTACCATTATTTAATGCTTCGATCTTAAATATGATCAATCTATCTTTGTTAGTTGGCTATGTACCACAGGCTTTTAAGGTGGCAGTAATTAAACCATTACTTAAAAAGCCATCACTTGACCCAGCTATCTTAGCTAATTATAGGCCAATCTCCAACCTTCCTTTTCTCTCAAAAATTCTTGAAAGGGTAGTTGTAAAACAGCTAACTGATCATCTGCAGAGGAATGGTCTATTTGAAGAGTTTCAGTCAGGTTTTAGAATTCATCATAGTACAGAAACAGCATTAGTGAAGGTTACAAATGATCTTCTTATGGCCTCAGACAGTGGACTCATCTCTGTGCTTGTTCTGTTAGACCTCAGTGCTGCTTTTGATACTGTTGACCATAAAATTTTATTACAGAGATTAGAGCATGCCATAGGTATTAAAGGCACTGCGCTGCGGTGGTTTGAATCATATTTGTCTAATAGATTACAATTTGTTCATGTAAATGGGGAATCTTCTTCACAGACTAAAGTTAATTATGGAGTTCCACAAGGTTCTGTGCTAGGACCAATTTTATTCACTTTATACATGCTTCCCTTAGGCAGTATTATTAGACGGTATTGCTTAAATTTTCATTGTTACGCAGATGATACCCAGCTTTATCTATCCATGAAGCCAGAGGACACACACCAATTAGCTAAACTGCAGGATTGTCTTACAGACATAAAGACATGGATGACCTCTAATTTCCTGCTTTTAAACTCAGATAAAACTGAAGTTATTGTACTTGGCCCCACAAATCTTAGAAACATGGTGTCTAACCAGATCCTTACTCTGGATGGCATTACCCTGACCTCTAGTAATACTGTGAGAAATCTTGGAGTCATTTTTGATCAGGATATGTCATTCAAAGCGCATATTAAACAAATATGTAGGACTGCCTTTTTGCATTTACGCAATATCTCTAAAATCAGAAAGGTCTTGTCTCAGAGTGATGCTGAAAAACTAATTCATGCATTTATTTCCTCTAGGCTGGACTATTGTAATTCATTATTATCAGGTTGTCCTAAAAGTTCCCTAAAAAGCCTTCAGTTAATTCAAAATGCTGCAGCTAGAGTACTGACGGGGACTAGAAGGAGAGAGCATATCTCACCCATATTGGCCTCTCTTCATTGGCTTCCTGTTAATTCTAGAATAGAATTTAAAATTCTTCTTCTTACTTATAAGGTTTTGAATAATCAGGTCCCATCTTATCTTAGGGACCTCGTAGTACCATATCACCCCAATAGAGCGCTTCGCTCTCAGACTGCAGGCTTACTTGTAGTTCCTAGGGTTTGTAAGAGTAGAATGGGAGGCAGAGCCTTCAGCTTTCAGGCTCCTCTCCTGTGGAACCAGCTCCCAATTCAGATCAGGGAGACAGACACCCTCTCTACTTTTAAGATTAGGCTTAAAACTTTCCTTTTTGCTAAAGCTTATAGTTAGGGCTGGATCAGGTGACCCTGAACCATCCCTTAGTTATGCTGCTATAGACGTAGACTGCTGGGGGGTTCCCATGATGCACTGTTTCTTTCTCTTTTTGCTCTGTATGCACCACTCTGCATTTAATCATTAGTGATCGATCTCTGCTCCCCTCCACAGCATGTCTTTTTCCTGGTTCTCTCCCTCAGCCCCAACCAGTCCCAGCAGAAGACTGCCCCTCCCTGAGCCTGGTTCTGCTGGAGGTTTCTTCCTGTTAAAAGGGAGTTTTTCCTTCCCACTGTAGCCAAGTGCTTGCTCACAGGGGGTCGTTTTGACCGTTGGGGTTTTACATAATTATTGTATGGCCTTGCCTTACAATATAAAGCGCCTTGGGGCAACTGTTTGTTGTGATTTGGCGCTATATAAAAAAATTGATTGATTGATTGATCTACAGTGATCTCCAATGCTTTAAAATGGACAAAAAAAACAAAAAACAAAACAGAGACGCGTGGAAGAAAATGGAAAACAACCATCAAAATGGATAGAAGAATAACCAGAATGGCAAAGGCTCACCCATTGATCAGCTCCAGGATGATCAAAGACAGTCTGGAGTTACCTGTAAGTGCTGTGACAGTTAGAAGACACCTGTGTGAAGCTAATTTATTTGCAAGAATCCCCCGCAAAGTCCCTCTGTTAAATAAAAGACATGTGCAGAAGAGGTTACAATTTGCCAAAGAACACATCAACTGGCCTAAAGAGAAATGGAGGAATATTTTGTGGACTGATGAGAGTAAAATTGTTCTTTTTGGGTCCAAGGGCTGCAGACAGTTTGTAAGACAACCCCCAAACTCTGAATTCAAGCCACAGTTCACAGTGAAGACAGTGAAGCATGGTGGTGCAAGCATCATGATATGGGCATGTTTCTCCTACTATGGTGTTGGGCCTATATATCACATACCAGGTATCATGGATCAGTTTGGATATGTCAAAATACTGGAAGAGGTCATGTTTGCCTTATGCTGAAGAGGACATGCCCTTGAAATGGGTGTTTCAACATGACAGTGACCCCAAGCACACTAGTAAATGAGCAAAATCTTGGTTCCAAACCAACAAAATTAATGCCTCGCAGATGTGAAGAAATTATGAAAAACTGTGGTTATACAACTAAATACTAGTTTAGTGATTCACAGGATTGCTAAAAAAGCAGTTTGAACATAATAGTTTTGAGTTTGTAGCGTCAACAGCAGATGCTACTATTATTGTGAACACCCCCTTTTCTACTTTTTTTTACTAATAGCCCAATTTCATAGCCTTAAGAGTGTGCATATCATGAATGCTTGAGCTTGTTGGATTTGTGAGAATCTACTGAATCTACTGGTACCTTGTTTCCCATGTAACAAAAAGAAATATACTCAAAACCTGGATTAATCTTTTTAGTCACATAGCACTACTACAGTATTATTCTGAACACTACTGTATGTCTGTATATTGTAATCCTCTGAAATTGGGGCTGTCAGATGGAACAGTGTCATCCCAGGTAAGAAGTGAAATGAAATGGGAGATATCGCTCATCACAGAGCAGAAACAATGAATGTGAATGTTCTGCCGATTAGTACCCTCTTGAATGTGATTCATGACTGCTGTCTCAACCATGTGGGGGAATAAGGCACCCATTGTTTATTACAAAACAAAACTGTAAACAGCTTTAGTTACTGCCCCCATCAACCTCTGTAAACATGGCGAATCTTCCCAAATATTTCCATTCTTGCGCACATTAGCTGTGAATGACTGCAGAACTAGACCAGAGCACACAAGATCAAACGATGACGCCACTTTTTTGCCGTCATTGCTGTAAACACAAAGACTGTGGGCAAAGTTTCTCTTCTTGCAAACCCATGTAACCCGTGTGCAAACAAACCACAGTTTCTGCGTAGCTTACTTTCCGTTTCTCTTCAGGAAACACAGCCACCGGCTCTCTCATGCAAATGAGCTGCGTGAACTGTGCCGTGCCGGTACAGGGTGCAAGTGCTTTCCAAGCTGGTGGAAAAATGTGTGTAATTGTAAATGTCAACTGTCTATATCTCCCGTGTACAGTCATACAGCCCTCAGAACACCTTCGCTTACAGATAAAGGCGGTTAAGAAGTTGAGAGAAGCTCTTTAATGTTTGCTGAAATGACACCAGGCACAAAACACTCACTGTTAGTCTCAAAAGGTAGGTATAGTCCATGTGAAGTCAACACTGACTTAGAATATACATGTGTCATTCTCATTTTTGTCCAATTCTATTTCTAGGGTTTGAACAGAACTGCAGACCTGAGAAGCTCTGCCACATTTCAGGGTCAAGGTCTGAGAACCAGAACCATCGGAAAGCATTCTGCTTCAGGAACCGCCTGATGTTTTGCTTCAAGGTAAATACGATCAGTGGACTTTGCACTCCATATTGTGTCTCTTTCCATTTCTGTGAAACTAATTTTAATATTGTAAATGGGATCATAAAGGCTTTACGTGAAATAAATAAAAAGCACAATGGAGCACACAGCTTCACTGTTGATGTGCCTTATCAGAAGTTAACTCTGCACATGAATGACATATAGAGAAGAGCTCTTTCTACTCCACCAGCACCAAGTACAACAAGAACATAGATCGGTTTTATTCCAACACTGGCAATAACTGGAAAATAAACAAAGTAGACTGTTCAAGTCCATTGTGACTCACTGCTGGTTGTTTGTCTGTTTTTGACAACAGGAACGACGAAGGATGAAGCAAAGAGAAACACCTGTGCAGTCTGTCACTAACGCGACAGAAGGTCAACTCAGAGAACTGGCATCAAAGTGGTTCATCGAGACTCAAGCACCGCTCATTACCCACAATGGCTTCTTCCCATCTTGGTTCCTGGGCTTCATCTCTAGAGTGTGAGTGTTTTTATTGTATTTATTTGTAAATAGTTGGATATCCACGTGTAAGTTCCTGTATACAACATATACTCACTTACCTTATAAGATGAGATGGAAAGGATGTGTTGCATGTTTATTAGAGGTTTAATCATTTGTCATATCATAAGACATTTATGGAGATGAACTGAAAACAATTCTGCCACAAGTTTAATTAAAAAGAATGAAAGAAAAAAAGATATGACTGTAGTGATTTTTCATTTTAAAATAGGTAATAATTTTAATGTGCTTACAATGTCTTAAAAATAAGGAAAAGCTACTATATAGCTAACATTTTTAAAGTAAATCCAGCTAAGTAAAATGTTTGAATGTTTTTTAATTACATATACTTTATTTGCCTATAACATATCAAAAAAAGTGAAAGGTTGCTATGCAGCTTATATTTATGAATACATATGAATTGGGAAATATGTAATGATTTTTATTTTTCAAGTAAATAATGCATTTAATGTGCTGACAATGTATAAAAATAACAAAACACCGCTATATAGGTTATATTTATAATTAAAGTTTATTAAAATGTGCATTTTTTTAATTTTTAAAATAAACCTTTAAAATATGTATAATCATATGAGGTGATTTCCTAAGGTTTATAATATTGTCTCATATTTAATCAAGTGTTTGTCATCATTCTCTTAGGTTTTTTTATGCAGTTTGTAATTGAACTTTTTTTAATCACATTTGTGTTTGACTGAAATCAAAATGTTTGGACCTTGTTTTTCAGTTGACTCGCTGATATGAGTTTTTTTTAAACAATATATTATGAAAATTTTATTTTGCATAAAACATTAGCATATTACTGTACATGATTAATTAAATTATTAATTAATAACCCCTTTTTTAATATGAGCAGTAAGTTACTCAACATTGAGTTGTTTTACACTTAATTATCACAGTGAACAGCTCAGTGATATTTGAGCTGTACAGGTTTGTTAAGACTGAACTCAACCAAAATGTACCACTTGTCGTTATTTTGTGGTATTATCTAAACTTATGTCAACACCGTTAAATGTGGAAATTAAAAAGTTTGAACAGTGATTTGAAGTGCGCATATTTACCTTTTTGACATTTTTTTTTTTTTTTGTAGATTTCTGTGTTGTTATTGTGCTAAAAAACTTTTTAAATATATTCTTGATTACTTATCAGGGATGCTGAAGAAATCCTCAGAGAGAAGGAGCTGGGCACTTTCTTGATCCGTCTCAGCGATAAGGCCATTGGATACATACTCTCCTACAAGTGAGTAGTTTTACTCCAATAGATGTGGTAGTGAAAATTATTTTTGTACCTGGAAATTAGTGCCAATATATAACACTAATACCAATCCAATCTCACGGCAGTTGTAATACCAGCTACAACAAAGTATCCATGTTCTTAAAAGTTCATTCTGCCAATTGCGGGAAATTAGCTCTTTATTTAGAACTTACAATGTTAAGGTTAGTTTCTTTGGGCAATTTCCACAAATCAGAAATGACATTGAAATGTGTTTTAAAATTTGAAGCACTGAACTTTTGATAAGCCAAATCCACTGGATGCAGTAAAATCTCAAATTTCAGCTCAATATATGCAACTGTTTTTGAAATACAGCACATCAAAATTTTGTTCTTGGGATGGGGGGGTTGCAATGCATTTTCATCCAATTTTGAACTTCTATTGGTTCACCTTTTGCATGTAGCTGTTTGAACTTTAATTTCTTGGGCTGACATTCCTAAGAGACTCCTAAGAGTCTGATCATTTCATCAGATTCCATGTAACTTCAACTGCGATGTCACAACGTGGCACTGAAAATTGCCGAAAACAATAAAACATTAAAAAAAGGCATTATCTTTTACCAGCAACTGTTTCTAAACCAGGCAAAGATGTGAAATTAGCCAGGCTAGATAAAGATGTGAAATTTGGTTTCTAAACGGTTAAACTTTCTGCTTATAGCTTTTGTTTGTTATAGTTGTTATAAATTAATATTTGCTGAGAGCAAATTTTTAGATTTTTGCAAAAAAAAAAAAAAAAAAAAAAAAGAAAGAAAAAAAAAAAAGCCATTTTTCAAAATCTGTTGACATGTTGACATTAATTCATCCCTGAAATTTTTACCATGTATTCCTACACATGCCAAGACTGGGAGCATGCAGTGGTGCTGCCACATCCACCACACCTGGACCTGCCTTGGGTCCTGGATGGCAACCACACAGGCAGACAACCAATGAATTTACATCTGAATATAATCTGAACAAAAGTCAGTGTTCATGTTCAACTCCCTTACATTTTTTTTCCAAGAATGCGTCTTTTTAATTTCTGAGAAGATTAAAATTGTGGCATTTGCCAATTTTTAAGATTTTACTTTTGCATTTAAGTCAGTATGCTGGTGAAACAGTGACTTCTATTTTTTATGTTTCTTGACCATTGAAGTGACACTGAATTTGATGAAATGATCAGATTATATGACGAAAGTTCACAAAAGAAGCTAAATTTCAAACTTTTACAGACAGAAGCTGTAAAGCAAGAGTAGTTCAAAGTTGGACAAAAATTTATTTGCAAACTGCATTAGCAAAGAAAAAAAAAAAAAAAAGCAAACATAAAATTTTGATGTGCTGCTTTTATTTACTTATTTTTAAAATTGCAGTCAACCTAAAATGTGGGATTTGCAGGCTGTTTTTTTTTGGCCTGGGACAAAATTTGCTGTTCATTTATTGATTTATTGGTATGTTTTTTTTGTTTTTGTTTTTTCTGTTACAGAGGTAGGAATCGGTGTCGACACTTTGTGATTAACCAAAGCAAATCAGGACAGTTCGTAGTCTGTGGAGAAAGTGAAGGCCACAGCACAGTCTCTGATCTAATAGAACACTACAAGATGAACCCCATTGAGCCATTTGGGGAGTATCTGACATCTCCATGTTCTGAGGTGAGACAAAACTTATTGCTGCTGTAACTTCTTTACATAGTGTCAATGAAAGGCTAAAGATATAAATGTTTTGTTTATCCAGATGCTGAATGAAGACCTTTATGATGTCATTCAGGTTAGTCCAAGAGAAAAGTCTGCTTCTGCTATCAGAAAGCAACAGATCAACTCCTCGAATCAACTGCCTACACGACCGCCAAGGGCCAGCAGGACACTCCAGGTACGTTTCATGTTTTACGGCTTATTCTAATTAGTACGTTATCCTGGAATAACATCTCCGAACCAGAGTTTAACAAGGTGGCTTGTTTTGCAGGACATCCCACCTCTACCCCAGAGGAGCAAACATCTAGAGGTCGGTTCCCCAAATGATCGCAAACCTGAGCAGGGTGGCGTCATGTACACTGAGCTGCAGAAAAAGCTACACAGGGAGCTGACACACATTTGTCAGAACAGCTCATCTGAGCAATACTCAGCCACATCTGGGAGGGAGAAGATGCAGGATCAGTCCATCAACAGGTGTAGTCCTATTCCTGCTGAAAATTGTGTCTACTCTTTGCTACTGGACAACAAGACCAGGTCTCTTCCTCTCCTGGACAGCAGCTGTGATGGAGCTCAGTCTTACAGGCTGAGTGCAACCTCACTCACCCCACTACAACGCTCCCCCATGCCCCTCAGACAAGCCACTAGCTACAACCCACTGCCTCAGAATCCAAACTCGCACTGCAGGCCAAACAGCAACATCCTGGACTACAGGTCTAAGGAAGCTGTCTATCACCTCGCTGGCAGACCTGGGAGCCCTCATGCTGTCACGGATTATAGATTTATGATATCTGAAGAAGATACAACATACGCAGAGGTCTCCCCTGAATTCCTGTCATGCCACTTCCACTATGAAAACACATACGAACAGATTCCTGGACACGAGGACATGGATCAGTCTAAATGCAGCAGCAACACCTATGAGTCTCTGGATGACCACAGACACAAGCCTCATCTTTTAAACCTGAGGCTGAAGGTGGGTAAAGCTGCTACAATGCTTTGATCTCAGTAGCAAGTCTTTGAACATGTTGAAAGTGTTCATTAATGAAATCTCCTCCACTTCCCACAGAATAACAAATGCAAATGGCTGTTCCCCGAGGCTAAGAGGAAATGATGCATGTCCAGGCTGCAAAGAACTTTTTAAAATTTAATTTACCACTTATACTAACACTATTACTGCCTAATTTATATTATAAAAAGTATGATTATTGTCACTGTTATTATTAGTATTATTGTTGTCATGTGCTACCCTGCATTGTATTTATGTATTCTGCATATCTCCGCTTATTGTGTTTATTATAAGCAGACAGTGTCTTCAGGTTTGTTTTTTGCTGAGCAATGTACTGAATTAAAGACAAAATTGATACAAACATTAAGCAAAATTTGTCATTATTCAGATTTTTTTGTGGTCTCTAGTTACAGAGCCATATGTTGTGTGTTTTTATATCAGTAATACCACACGGGGCATTAAGTCCGTAAGGGCTACAGCAGTATGAAATTTGACCCCAGTGACCTTGACCTTCATCGAAATGTTTGACCTCTGCCTGACCTTGCCAGAGCCATTCTGGAGTCCACCTACATATATGCCACATTTGGTCCAAATCGGGTTGAAAATCCAGTTTCTTCACCTTGATCTTTGGCTAATGGCAATTTCATGGTCAACCTTCACTGATGTACTAAATGTGCTGGGAATCAGCAAAAGGACCTAGGAGTAGGCCAACAAACAGATAGGCTGACATGATATTGACCCCAGTGACTGTCCTTTGGCAAAGTTTACCTTGCTGGGTAATTCTAGAACCTTCCTCTATATGTGTACCAAGTTTGGTGTAAAGTGGAATTAAAAAAACAAAAAACAACAACAAAAAGCCTTCAGCACAAGTGACCATGACCCTTAGATTAGATTAGATACGATACAACTTTATTGATCTTTTGGGAAGACTCCCTCAGGGAAATTGAGGTTCCAGCAACACTGTATAGCAGCACACAGGGTCAGAAGCACACAGAGACTCAAAAGTGGAAAAAAAAAAGAAAATCAGTTTCCAAATATAACTACAAACACACAATATAAATACCAGACATGCTGATCAATACTAGTTTACTGGCTACTGTTCCTCTCCTTCTCTGGGTGGGACTGTAATTTTCTCGACCCCCCAGAATTTTAAAGATGCTGGAGAGCCATGACCAGCCTGTTTATAATGCCTCGCCATGGCATAAATTAGATCCTGAGTACGGATTGCTGTTTTATGTTCAGCTATCCATAATTTGATTTGACATTTTGTTTAGCCAATATATGCCAATCCACAAGGACATTTTAGAAGGTATACTACATGTGTAGTGTTACAGTTGATAAAAGAAGAAATGGAATATTGCTTACCAGTATGGGGATGAGATGAGAGAAGCATTTCGCACTGGTGGAAATAGAACATTGTGCACAATTACTGCATCTAAAGAAACCTTTCGGTGGGCTGGAGAGCCAAGTAGGTGAGACAGGAGTGGTCATATCTGAATGAACCAGTCGATCACGAATATTATGGGCACGTCTGAATATAAATTTGGGCAGCTCAGCACAGATGTCTTTAACTGTCGGATCACTCTTAAGAACGTGACAATATTTGTAAATTGTGTTTTTTATTCTTCCCGCCAGTGCAGTATAGCAGGTAGAAAAAAACAATTTAGATGTTGAAGAAGATTTAGATTTCTTCTTAAGTAAAGAGGCACGATCAATATTTAGAGCTCTGTCTCATGCTTTGATGATATCAGTTTTGTCATAACCACGTTGTTCAAACCGATGTGTTAAAAGGGCTGCTTTTGACATAAAATCAGTAATAATACTACAGTTTCTTCTAACTCGCAAAAACTGACCCACTGGTATATTACGAACTAAATGAGGCGGATGTTTACTGTCTACTCTCAATAAAGTGTTTCTACTGAGGGGTAAATAGTAGATTGCAAGGAATTATTACCATCCTTATAAACAGTGAGATCTAAAAAGTCAATGGAGTGAAAATTATAATTCATAGTGAAAAAAGTATAATCTGTAGTGGAATTAATATAATTCAGAAATTGATGTAACTCATCAAATGTGCCCCTCCAAATTAAGAGCACATCATCAATATACCTACGCCATAATGATATTTTTGAGTGAAAAGGGTTATTTTCAATACTGAAGACGTGTTTCTCTTCCCAAAAACCCATCACCAAACAGGCGTACGATGGAGCAAAAACACTCCCCACAACAGTCCCCTGTAGTTGTAAATAATATTTACCAGAAAATTTGAGAAAATTATTAGATAAAACGACCAGGACTCTGATGAAGATGTGATTTGCACATAGAAACGTCTTTTTCCATGTCTTTAGCACCTTAATAAATTTTTCAGCACCTGCTTCTGTGTTGCACCAGCTGTTTTCCATTTCTACAAGTCAGTCCCACCTGGTTGCACCAGATTTTTGTACTATACAGAAGCACGGATAACTCTCCTTTTTTTGTTTCAACATTAAAGTCAAGATGTCAAGCTTTGAACTGACTAATGCAAGTACTACTGCACGTTCCCAAACTCTTGTCTTTTACTGATGAGCAAGGTGCTGAAATTTTTTGCCTCACTCCTTATTTAAGGATATTTAAATCTTCAGAGTCCAATATACTGTCCTTGTCTAAAGAATTAGAAGATCTGAAGAAGTCTGAATCCAGATTTTTGTGGCATTCTATAACTTTGAATATTGGAGAAATAAGCGCATTCCGCGTCGTTTGCGCATCAATAAAAGTCCGTCATTTGGGTTGAATGATGAACTCTTCATGTTGAAATGGGAGCAAATTTTAAATAAATGACAGCTTTAGACAGCTGCATTTGAAATATTTTTTTTCTAAATCTAACAATGAGTTTAATAATAAAAGGGATTTGGATTCTAATATTAGTGAGTCTCTAAGAGAAGTTACTCCTTTTAAAAAGAAATCAAGTTTTTTGCCATCTTCAAATTTAAATCCTACTATATAGTGACTGTTAGCCAGGTAGTTGAGCGGGAACTTGCTAAATCAGGGGCTTTATGTCCATCTAAAAATAAGAATATGACAAAGAGTGAATTGGATGTATTACAATCTTTGGGATCCAGACGGGATATCATCATTTGCCCTGCCGATAAGGGGGGTGCTGCTGTTGTCATGGGGTTGGAGAAGTATGAAAATGGTATACTGAAACTGTTGAATAATGCTAAACACTATCAACTTTTATCTTCCAATCCCACCTCTAATATTAATAGTATGATTCATGAATTTATTGACTCATCTCATAAGAAGGGCTGGATAACAGAAAAAGAGACAGCTTTCCTTTTAAGTGAATACCCTCGTCCAGTATTTTATGGTGTACCCAAAATTCACAAACGATTGGATGATCCTCCGTTACGGCCCATTTTTTCTGGAATAGGGAGTCTTACTGAGCCACTTTCACAATTTGTTGATTTCTTTTTGGCAAAGTTTGTTCGTAAATTACCCTCGTATCTTGAGGATACCACTGATGTTTTAAATCTTATCAATAATCGGAATTGTGCAAGTGATGATATCCTTGTGTGTTTGGATGTACAAAGTCTATATACGTGCATACCTCACCACGCAGGCTTAGAAGCCATTTCTTTCTATCTTGCCGAACGTCCTACTGATGTGTTGCCACGTTCAGATTTTTTTATTAAATTGGTTGAGATTGTCTTATCAAATAATTTTTTTAAATACTCAGACAAATATTATCTACAACTACAGGGCACTGCTATGGGGAGTGCTTTTGCTCCATCTTACGCCTGTTTAGTGATGGGTTTTTGGGAAGAAAAACATATCTTTAGTACTGAAAATAACCCTTTTCACTCAAAAATATCATTATGGCACAGATATACGTATTGATGATGTCCTCTTAATTTGGAGGGACACATATGATGAGTTACATCAGTTTTTGAATTATATCAATTCCACCACAGATTTATTTTTCACTATGAACTATAACTCTCATTCCATAGATTTTTTAGATCTCACTATTTACAAGGATGTCAATAATTCTTTGCAATCAACTATTTACTGTAAACCTCTTAGCAGAAATACTTTATTGAGAGCTGATAGTAATCATCCGCCTCATTTTGTTCGTAACATACCAGTGGGTCAGTTCTTGCGAGTTAGAAGAAATTGCAGTTCTATCACAGACTTCATGTCAAAAGCAGCCCATTTAGCAACTCTGTTTGAACAACGTGGTTATACTAGAACTAACATTGGTAAAGCATGGGACAGAGCTCTAAATACTGATCGTGCCTCTTTACTCAAGAAAAAAAATCTAAATCTTCTTCAACATCTAAATTGTTTTTTTTCTACCTGCTATACTCCATTTGCGGGAAGAATAAAAAACATAATTTATAAATATTGGCACATTCTGAAGAGTGATCCCACACTTAAAGACATCTGTGCTGAACCGCCTAAATTTATATTTAGGCGTGCCCGAAATATTCGTGACAGACTTGTTCATTCAGATATGATCAGTCCCGTCTCAACTGCCTGGCCCTCCAGCCCACCAAAAGGTTTCTTCAGATGTGGTAATTGTGCACATTGTTCAAATTCCACTGATGCTTCATGTTTCTCTCATCCTCGCACTGGTAAGCAATATCCTATTTCTTCATTTATCAATTGTAATACTACTCATGTAGTATATATTTTAAAATGCCCTTTTGGATTGGCATATACTGGCCAAACAAAACATGAACTTAAATTATGGATAGCTGAACATAAAACAGCAATCCGTTCTCAGAATTTAACTTATGCCATGGCAAGGCACTATAAACAAGCCGGTCATGGCTCTCCAGCATCCTTAAAATTTTGGGGGATTGAGAGAATCATAGCTCCACCCAGAGGTGGTGATATTATCAAAAAACTCTTATGTAGAGAAGCATTTTGGATTTATACTTTAGGCACTTTGGAACCTTTTGGTTTGAATGAAGATGTAAAATGTACTTGTTTTCTCTAATAATTGTTTTTTAGTCTGGTTTTAGTCTTGTGTGCTTTGGGACAGTGTGTTTCTAATCATGAATTGATTACTAATTGAGTGAGTGTTGTGTCTGACAGATGGTCATGCCCCTTTTGAAAGCACCTGCTTCCTATCAGTATTTAAGCTGTACCATCTCTGTTTGTGCAGGACTCTGAGGAAGATGTGACTCTCACATCGAAACGTTTCAGCACTTTTATTAAATTTTCTGGCACTTATTCCTGTGTTGCACCAGTTATTTTTCTTTTTATTAAATATCTTGTCTTTGTGGTGTATTCAATTGAATATAGGTTGAAGAGGATTTGCAAATCATTGTATTCTGTTTTTATTTACATTTCACACAACGTCCCAACTTCGTTGGATTTGGGGTTGTAAGACAGTGGGCACAAAGGAGCTGTATTTAGTCTCAAGTATTCATGGTTATGTTGGGCATAAAATGAACTACACCAATGAGATTATCTGTCAGTCACATGCGACAGAATCTGTCACTTTGCTATTTAGATGAAAGATTCAGCAGATCATTTACAGGATCAGCATCCACCTAAGCTCCTGTAGGCGAAGGAATTGAGTGTCCTGTTTCTGCAACAACGCTTCCTCTGAACACCAAACCTCCTCCATGAACTTTGCTCTTTAGCTATTGCCATGGTAATCCTTCATTTTCTGAAAACACAATTAGTCTTGTATTTTGCAAATAAGTTGACACTAAAATTAAGCTTGTATGGACAGCAGTTCCAGAGATATGACATAACATCAATAGAAGTACACAAGGGTGACACTTGGCTTAATTGTTTTTTTTTTTGAATTTCGACTTTGTTCTCATCTGTATGGGTCATGTAATAACATAGTACATAGTTTCTTTTCAATACAAAACAAAGATCAGTACTGATTTCTAGGTAGTTTGCAAAAAACCTGGATCACATTAAATTAATGAGCAGATTCATCTGACTGAGAAAATTCAGTTTGTTTGACCTCTTTTCACTTTAGAAAAAGCAGCTCTCTGCTTCACACACAGTGTCGCTATCACAGCGTACCAGAAGCGGCTGTGTTGGAATCACAAATCTCACCTATCCATTCTCACTCCAGGAATTAATGAGGCCACACAATCAGCCTGGGATACTTGATACTGACCTCATAAAAGTAACGGGTGAGAATTAAATAAAGAATGAGCGGTCTGCTTAGGTGACTGCATAATCCGCTGTCTTTCAGTTTGTGGTGAAATGTGACTGTCACTTCCATCTTTGTTTTACCTGTTAGAGCCCCTTTTTCAAGGAGGGTTTTGTTTTGACGGGAACTATTTTGCTGTGTCATCGATGTACATACTTCAGCGAGATCTTAAACTCTTTCATGCTTACACTGCATAAATACTGTGGAGGTTTGCTATTTAATCTGCTCTTAACAGATATGGAATCATCTTTCCACCAGGCAGTGATGGACACGGCTAACTAAAAAGTTAACTGTGAAAATGGTGAATCAATAGAATGGCAAGAACGTTTTTTGCTCAAGCTACCAATAGCCACCACTTTTTATTATACAAGTTTAGTTATGTGGGGGAGTAGATCCATAATCAAACACACTGGGATATGGAAACAATGACAACAAGAGGCAGCCTGTGTAGATCAGTTAGCATGTCATAAACCCAGCCAGCTCAGTTTCTGATCGCTCACCTGTTTCTGATCCTGATCACTCATCTTTCATTCAGACATTAGACCCTGACTGATTAACTTTGATCCTGATCACTCATCTCTGATCCTGATTGAAGATCTTTGAACCTCACCCCAGAGGTTATGGTTTTCTTGATTTGTCAGTATTCATGGATGATGATTAGTTGATTCTGATTACAGAGTCAAAGGAATCATGATCACAGATCAAAGGAAAATGCGAGGACAAGAGCACAGGAATCAAAATCAAAGATCAAACATCAAAGACATTATCCACCCTACCTGCACCAAAATTTAAGTTACTCTTCCTTGACCCAAGGCTTACCTTTCCACCAAATAACACTGAAATCTGTTGATGTCCTTTTGGAATATCCTACTGACAAAAAAAGACTAAATACAATGAAAACATGATTTCTTTTGGAGAGGTTAATTTTTTAACCTCATCGAAATCCCCATTGAAGGTCTGATGTATGACTAACATTGTAACTTTATAAATTGTAACTGTAAGACGCTATAGTAAAATGTTTTGTAAGTAAATATTATGTAACTACACAAAAATTTTGAAATTAAGTCAAAGTTGTGAGACACCAACTCAAAATGTAGCCTTTTTCCGACTGAAAATGGAGTTCTAGTGCATCATTTTTTCAGTTGCAAACACAATCTGATAAAAGCTATAATTTTGCCATTGCAATCTCAGCTAAAACAACAGGCCTACTTTTTGCACTCAACAAATACCTTGTGCTGCACAGTGTGTTCAGCTTCCACCAGCTAAATGTCCCATATTTGCATTTACACGTCAGTGAAAATCTGACTGCGAGTCATAGCCTGGAAATGTGCAAGACACACAACACTGCTAAAACATTTGCATAAATGACTAAGTAAACCTTGATTATCCTCTACACTCACTGCCATCTGGACTGCAAGACACAGAGCACCATCATGTAGTTAATCAAAATCTGACCCAAATCTTCAGTCCGGAAAGGCAGAGTAATTAAATCATCATTTATGTAACCTAGGACGTCTCCTTCAGCTTTCCAGTACAGATTAACAGCGTGCACAGGACGTAATATTGCTTGTGAATGCTGAGGCAGCTCACGCCAAATGATCACATTCTGCTTAGCAAGTCAATTTAGGTTATATGTTTGGACATCCAGCGCACGTATCGCCAAGGTGAACTAGATATGATCCCGTTTAACTCAGTATAGCTGCAGGTCGGCCCAGTCGCTTTGCTATAAAACAATTCTCTCATCCTTCTGAAATGAAACGTCAAATGTTTTATAAACCAGTTCACTCAGAACGCATGGGGGAAAAAACATTTATTTAAAAACAGCCCAATACCTGAAGTCACATGAAATACTGAAAATTCAAAACTGTGGCTGTGACTAACACCTCACGGTAATGGCTGAGACAGAAAGTGAGAGCTTCTTAAAATGTAGCACAGAGGATACAGCCCTTCATGTAACTGGAGAACAGTAAGATATGATTGTCAACATATTCCAGTGATAAAAGCGAACGTACAACCTAAAACCACTAAAGCACTATACTGCAAAAGAACAACATCGTTCCATGCATGTAATATATTGCATAGCTCATATAGAAGATCGGTTCTGCATGCCCTTAATATCAATGCTGTGCTTTCGCTCTCTCCAAGCTTTAGCTTTTGCCTCGCAAATACTAAATATCCAGTGTGTCGTTGGAGCAAAAACTTCAATGACTGTATTTAAAGTACACAATTTTATGCCTTTCTGGATGTGCTCAAAATGCAGCAATCCAGAGTGAGGAACAATCAAATACAAGTATTACGTCAAACTGATGCCATTTTAGTCCTTAAAAAATGCAAAGGCAAACCATACGATAAATGTGATTGGGTTCTCAAGCACTGTCTTTCACAACATGGAAATTGGCATTGACAGTAAGGAATCCAAGTTTTATGCAGCATTATCCTTACTAACAGATGTGAGGACAGCTGGGCAAGAGGGTCAGAACAGTCATGGATGGCTGCTTTAACAGTGGGAGAGAGGCACCGCGCTGTGGTCAGGACAGGGTGCAGGTCCTGAGCTTCAACACGCCACCCACTTTGGAAAAGTTCCATGTAGCCCTCTTAGATTCGTATGTGGAAAGTACTAGAGCCACAAGAGACAACAAAAAAAATAAACATTAAAACAGCAGCATGACTGTAAACATACTAATTTACATACATGCATGAACATGTAGTAATTGTGTTTGCATAAATACTGGTATACAATACTGGTACTGGCATACAAAAAAGAAAAAACCTAAAGGTGTAAAAACCTCATACACTGTACAAAATAAGCATTCAAAAGGTGTACAATTTATACTCTTTATAAACGCAACTAAAAACTATAAAAGGTCTAAAAAAAAAAGATACTGACTGACGGCTAGATTGATAATGCTCAGCATGTATATTGAAAAACAGGTGTGTTTTGAATGAAAATACTGCACACTGTCTCATGCAAGAAAAACGTGTACTAACAATCATCTGTAAGTGGCTTGTACAAGTGATTCAGCAATTTTATTAATTTTCTGAACTCTATATTTTCCCCAAGTGTAAGTTGCACCTGTTTAAAAAAAAGCCTCTTGAAGAGTAAAAACCCATATACAAGTCACACTGGAGTATAGGTTGCACCTTTTTTCCTGTATTATCAGCTCTTTAATTTAGATTTCTGTGCATTATTGTAGGGATTTTTATTATTGCCAATGATTCTTTTACTATTAGGAGTTTATTTTGTTTAGTGTTTTGTAAATGTAAATAGTCATTATAATTGTTGTTGTGAATAACAAATGTATACCTTTTTTTGGTATATATGCCGCAGGGCCTCCCAAACTTGAGAAAAAAAAAAAAAAAAAAAAAAAAACAACAAAAGAAGGGGAGGTGATGGTCTAGTGGTTAAGGTGCTGGGCTTGAGTCCAGAAGATCATGGGTTCAAATCCCCGCCTGACTGGAAAATCACTAAGGGCCCTTGGGCAAGGCCTTTAATCCCCTATTGCTCCCGGTGTGTAGTGAGCGCCTTGTATGGCAGCACCCTGACATCGGGGTGAATGTGAAGCATTATTGTAAAGCGCTTTGAGCATCTGATACAGATGGAAAAGCGCTATATAAATGCAGTCCATTTACCATTTAAGAAAGAAAAAAGTGACATACTCCTGAAAAGATGGTAAATTTATAGGCTGTTCCAAATTTTAACTCCTTTATCTAAGTATCTAAGATACATCTACTTTTAACATGTGCTCTGATTTCTGGTTCAACCAAACTTCGATGGCCTCACATGAAGCCCCCTCGGAAGCAGAAAAAGTTGCAGATTCTTGACTGGATGCTTGAGGTTGGCTCCAAAACAGAGCACATTCCTATGTTAAACTGTTCAACTTTAGAGCAGAAATAATAATATTTACCGCCTGGTACAAAAAATGGTTTTGGTCTTTACAGATAGTTTCTTCCTACATGACAGCTGTAAGGGGGGTGAATTTGTTTGTCTTAGTTTAAGACACCTTAAGCCATAAAGTTCTGTAAATTTGGGGGTGTGGGCACTTATATGGGCTTCATACCAGCTGTTGCAGGTCTCTATAGAAAAATTTGGCTGACATCACACTAGCCCAACAACAGGCCCGACTATGAATTGGGCCAGATACTGGCCTCCATTTTGGAGTGAGATTTCCCACTCCTAAATTACCAATAGGAGAGCAGAGATCGCACCACATCATTGTGAGGCTGATGCATGGGCTGATGTCAGCGTCTCAGCCGCCAACCAATCACAGGGTAGGAGAGAGAGGGCAGTATCTGGCCTAATTCAGGGCCGGTGTTCTGTCGAGATGAGGTGCATCGTCGAGATGAGATTCCTCTCGTAACTGCATATGTGTGCTCTAAAAAAATTACTTGACGAAGTTCGCTTATTTTGATGGGCAAGTAAATGTATAAATTGTTTATCCGAACGTAGTAATGTATAAAATCTACTCACTATAAAATGATAAGTATTTTTAACCTGGAGTTAGCTTATTTTGACAGGCAAAATCTACATATACATACATTTATGCTCCTAATGTAAAATACAGAAAATGTTTTACTTACTAGGCTATAAATACACTGAATACAATTAAAAAAAAAAAAAAACTTTGACAAAAAAAAAATGCGCATGCACAGTTGCACGTCGAGCGAGTTACATCATCTCCACATGTGCAGTTGCGCGAGGCACCTCAACTCGACGGGTGACGTCTTCAAGTCCGGGGTAGAACGATGTGCGCATGCGCACACATGCGCAGTAGTGCAATGCACCTGATCTCGACGTTCACCTGATCTCGACGGGACAACGGTTGTTGGGCTAACATCACACAGGCTTTGTCCAGTATATATACAGACTATGGGTTTAACATACATCTTTTAACACTGTAATACTAACTTTGAATGTAAACATTTTGTGATTGTAAACTTTAAGTAATCAAATGTTATATTGCACAAGATCTTTAAATTTCAAAATGCTGAAACAAATAAAGAGTTGGATGAATTTTGATGTTTACAACTACAAATACAGTGGGTTAAAAAGTATTTAGTCAGTCCCTGATTGTGCAAGTTCTCCTACTTAGAAAGATTAGAGAGGTCTGTAATTTTCAACATAGGTACACTTCAACTGTGAGAAAAAATTTTCGGGAAATCACATTGTAGGATTTTTAAAGAATTTATTTATAAATTATGGTGGAAAATAAGTATTTGGTCACCCACAAACAAGCAAGATTTTTGGCTCTCACAGACCTGTAACAACTTCTTTAAGAAGCTCTTCTGTCCTCCACCTGTTACCTGTATTAATGGCATCTGTTTGAACTCATTTGTATAAAAGACACCTATCCACAGCCTCAAACAGTCAGACTCCAAACTCAACTATGGCCAAGACCAAAGAGTTGTCAAAGGACACCAGGAAGAAAATTGTAGATGTGCATCAGGCTGGGAAGAGTGAATCTACAACAGTCAAGCAGGTTGGTGTGAATAAATCAATTGTGGGAGCAATTGTAATAAAATGGAAGACATACAAGACCACTGATAATCTTCCTCAATCTGGGGCTCCACGCAAGATGTCATCCCGTGGGGTCAAAATGATCATGAGAACGGTGAACAAAAATCCCAGAACTACACGGAGGGACCTGATGAATGACCTGCAGAGAGCTGGGACCAAAGTAACAAAGGCTACACACGACGCAGAGAGGGACTCAAATCCTGTAGTGCCAGGCGTGTCCCCCTGCTTAAGCCAGTACATGTCCAAACCCGTCTGAAGTTTGCCAGAGAGCATATGGATGATCCAGAAGAGGACTGGGAGAATATCATGTGGTCAGATGAAACCAAAATAGTTTTCAGTAAAAACTCAACTAGTCATGTTTGGAGGAAGACGAATGCTGAGTTGCATTCCAAGAACACCATATCTACTGTGAAGCATGGGGGTGGAAACATCATGCTTTGGGGCTGTTTTTCTGCAAAGGGGACAGGACGACTGATCTGTGTTAAGGGAAGAATGAATGGAGCCATGTATCATGAGATTTTACGCCAAAACATCGTTCCATCAGTGAGAACATTGAAGATGCAACGTGGCTGGGTCTTCCAGCATGATAACGATCCCAAACACACCACTTGGGCAACGAAGGAGTGGCTCCATAAAAAGCATTTCAAGGTCCTGGAGTGGCCTAGCCAATCTCCAGACCTCAACCCCATAGAAACTTTGTGGAGGGAGTTGAAAGTCCGTGTTGCCCAGTGACAGCCCCAACACATCACTGCTCTAGAGGAGATCTGCATGGAGGAATGGGCCAAAATACCAACTACAGTGTGTGCAAACCTGGTGAAGACTTACAGGAAACATTGACCTCTGTCATTGCCAACAAAGATTATGTTACAAAGTATTGAGTTGAACTTTTGTTATTGACCAAATACTTATTTTACACCATAATTTACAAGTATTTTTTTTTTTAAATCCTACAATGTGATTTCCTGGAAATTTTTTTTCTCATTTTGTCTCTCATAATTGAAGTGTACCTATGATGAAAATTACAGACCTCTCTCATCTTTCTAAGTAGGAAAACATGCACAACCAGGGACTGACTGAATACTTTTTTAACCCACTGTAATTCTTTTTAGATCTGTGTATTATTTTAGTGGGTTCAGATACTGCAGAAGTCATATGCACAGAAATTAATAAATGCAGCTGAAGGTCAAGTTGAGGACTCAAAGTAGGTTTTATACCTTAAAAAGTCAGGAGCCCTAGATATCATATTTTCAAAGTCAGCAAAAGAGAGTTTGTTGTCTCCGTCCAAATCTGCCTCTTCAATTGTCTTTTCACACACTAGTTGCACCTCCTCAGTTGTCAGTTCCTCCTTTGTCAGCTTATTTAGAGTCTTCTCCAAATCTTCTTTGCACAGGAAATTATCCACATTGAAATCTGTGGGCAACACAGACCACGGAAAATATGTATTGGCTTTCATGTTGTCCTGTTCTGGAAAAATAAAATGCTTCAGAAACTCATGTTTACCATATATTTTGAAGGCATATATGGCCTTCAATTCTCTAGGAGCCATTTCACTGAGGACTGAGAACATGTCTACAAATTCGTTGAAGCTGAGATTCCCCATTCCATCTTCTGAGAAAGACTCTACTATCCTACTGCGGAACGGGTTTTCCTGTAAATAAACAGACAGCAATTTTCACACATATTACGAGGTCTGTGAGAAAAGTATCCGACCTTTTTATTTTATGCAAAAAATATATGGATTTGATTCATATGTTTTTACGTCACCCAAGCTTGAACCTTCGTGCGCATGCGTGAGTTTTTTCACGCCTGTCGGTTGCGTCATTCGCCTGTGAGCAGGCTTTGAGTGAGCACTGGTCCAACCCCTCTCGTCGTTTTTTCATTGCGAGGAAATGGCGGATTGATTTGGGCTTTGTTCCATCAGAATTTTTTCAGAGACTGTTAGAGACAGGCAGCTGGAAACCATTTGGAAAATTCACATGGCTTTCAGTGAAAATTTTATGGGCTTCACAGAGATTAAGGAGTGTTACTACCGCTTTAAGGACGGCCCACAATGGCGCACGGCGCGCCGCGCTCCAAGCCGCGATCGACGGGCTGAAACGACCATTTCATTTCTAAATGGATGGCTGTATGGATCCGGGACCATCGTGTACAATTTCTCTTGTTATCACAAGAGCTGGACATCAGCCATTTTCCGGCAGAATTCACTTTTAACAGGAGATTTTGTCATGGAAAGCCGCGCGGAGGCTTCGCGCGTCACGACGGATTCGCTGATGGAGCGAGACAAAGAACACCTCCATTTTGGAGTGTCAGAGGACAAGTTGGGACATGCCCAGCTCTCCACAATTTCTCTTATACTCACTCGACTGGTAAGCAACTGAAAGCCGAGATAGGCATGTCCCAACTTGTCCTCTGACACTCCAAAATGGAGGTGTTCTTTGTCTCGCTCCATCAGCGAATCCGTCGTGACGCGCAAAGCCTCCGCGCGGCTTTCCATGACAAAAATCTCTTCTTAAAAGTGAAATCTGCCGGAAAATGGCTGATGTCCAGCTCTTGTGATAACCAGAGAAATTGCACACGATGGTCCCGGATCCATACAGCGATCCGTTTAGAAATGAAATGGTCGTTTCAGCCTGTCGATCGTGGCTCGGAGCGCGGCGCGCCGTGCGCCATTGTGGGCTGTCCTTAAAGCGGTAGTAACACTCCTTAATCTCTGTGAAGCCCATAAAATTTTCACCGCAAGCCATGTGAATATTCCAAATGGTTTCCAGCTGCCTGTCTCTAACAGTTTCTGAAAAAATTCTGATGGAACAAAGCCCAAATCATTCCATCATTTCCTCACAATGAAAAAACGATGAGAGGGGTGGACCAGTGCTCACTCAAAGCCTGCCCACAGGCGAATGACGCAACCCACAGGCGTGAAAAAACTCACGCATGCGCACGAAGGTTCAAACTTGGCTGACGTAAAAACATATGAATCAAATCCATATATTTTTTGCATAAAATAAGAAGGTCAGATACTTTTCTCACAGACCTCGTATTGTCAATGTTAAACATGACCAGTTGTTTCAGATGACTGATAGTGTGAAAACTATCTGATCAGCTGTTTGTACCAATTCCCTTGTATGAAACTGCACATAGTTTTTAGAAACTATTGCAGTGCAATTTAGAATTTTAACAATTTTAACATTCTAAATCACTTATAAAGTCCTGCATCATCTGCCACTTGTTATCTGTGATCATTTAGTCCCTTATCCTACATTCTCATCTACAAGTTGCACATTCTAATCATAAGATGAAAAAAAAACCAATTGGCATATATAACTACCCAAAGGTCTTACCATTGTTAGCAACCTAAATATGCAATAATCAACTTAACATACGTAGCTCATTAATTGCCAGCAAGAATGAATTTATGTTTCTGAAGTATTAAAGGATTGTCTGTACTTAATCACTCACGCCATATGTAGCCCCCATCTTCTACTTGCAATAAATACAAACCGTGCAATCCTGTGACAGCTCTACAGGCGAGGCCCAATTATCCGAAGAGCAAAGAGACACTAGAAGTCTGTGTGCTTAATTACTGGTGGAGACAGATTTCAGTGTATCTAACGTAGGAGAAAATCAGAACTAGATGTTTTATTAATGCAACATGGATCCTGCTATTCGTTACTTTTTGAAAATTTTTTTTTTGAAATGGCAGAGTCTTAAAAACAGCCGAGAGTGTGAATAGCGGGCAGGATGGAGCCTTTCATAAGATCGCAGAATGGGGTGTAGTGAGGTGAGAACAATGAGGATGAGGCTTTAAAATCAATTCCCTCCTCTGAAAGAGAGCACTTATTGATTAGGTGTCAGATCACGTGAACAGAAGGTGTCATAGATGGTTTTAGCATCCTCTTATATTTCCACAATCCATAACAGGAAAATGCAATACTGGTTGAATGTGTTGGAGAAAAACACAACACTGAAAGACAAGAGGCTGCATCACTGTCACACCTCTTTTTTTTTACCTTTAATTCTGGCATGTTGACTATCAAGGCTAAAGGCACTTTACAATCAGGTTCGTTGGTGTAGTCCATCGGT
Organism: Thalassophryne amazonica; assembly: GCF_902500255.1. Taxonomy (NCBI): domain Eukaryota; kingdom Metazoa; phylum Chordata; class Actinopteri; order Batrachoidiformes; family Batrachoididae; genus Thalassophryne; species Thalassophryne amazonica. Next base: position 61,645,237 of record NC_047110.1, read on the forward strand.
ACAAGATGTGGAGCCAATTCATGGTATCTGCTGTGCAACCTAGAATAAAAATTAAAAACAATTTTGGTGTAAATGTGATTCACTTAATACTTTTTGACATGTATTCTGGTATAAAATAAGACATGCATAAAATTCAAGCTGCAAAAAGTCTCCTGTATCAGGTAAGTGTCAGGCTTATTTGTCAATAATATGATCTCCAATAAAATACAAGATTTTAGGTGGATTATTGCTTTTGAGTATTGAAAAGTCCCGACTCTGGTGCCACCCGGTGGAACTATGCCTTTGGCATTACATAACTGAGCCACTGTAGTTTCAACTGCGGACAGAAACACTGAGTGTTTTATGAAGGTCAGGACATGTGGGACCCTATTACACTCTCTGCTGATTGTTATTTTATTTCCATTTCACCGCTGACCTGGAAATGAAGCTCAAACACACACACACACACACACAAAATCTGTTAATGGGACAAATTTGTTACAATAAAAAGGCCAAGGGCAAAATTGATGGCAAAATTCAGAAACTCTTAAACTGTGGTAGTCACATGTTGAACAAAGCAAATAAATATAAAAGAATATACAATTTAATGTATACCTGACCAGTCGTTCTCACAGTTTTGTACAAATAAAACTACCTCTGACCTTAGTGACATGAAATTTGGCATTCCGCAGGGGTCCGTCTTAGGCCCCCTGCTTTTCTCCCTTTATATAGCACCCCTTGGGCACATATTGCGGCGTTTTGGGATTACCGTTCACTGCTATGCTGATAATACTCAGTTATACATGTTGATAACTGCTGGTAATCTAATCCACATAAAATCCTTAGAAGATTGCTGTGCATCAGTGAGAAGTTGGGTGACTAGAAACTTCCTACTTTTAAACTCTGATAAGACTGAAATTATGGTTCTTGGTCCAGTGAGACATCGGCATCAATTTGACCAGTTAACGCTTAGCCTAGGCTCATGTGTCATACTTCACACTGATAAAATGAGGAACCTTGGGGTAATCTTTGATCCTACGTTGTCCTTTAACCTCCATATTAGAGATATTAGGAGGACTGCTTTCTTCCACCTGTGAAATATAGAGAAGATTCGTCCCATCCTGTCTATGGCTGATGTTGAGACCCTGATTCATGCGTTTGTCTCTTCTAGATTGGACTACTGCAATGTTCTATTTTCTGGTTTACCACAGTCCAGCATTCGGGGTCTCCAACTGGTTCAAAATGCTGCTCTCAGACTTTTGACAAAAAGCAGAAAGTGTGACCACATTACACCCATTTTGGCATCTCTTCACTGGCTTCCTGTCCCAGTGAAATCAGATTTTAAGGTTCTGCTACTAGCCTATAAAACTGTTCATGGACTGGCACCTCCCTACCCAGCTGACCTAATTAAACCCTACGTACTAGCCTGGGCTTTGCGTTCTCAAGGTGGACTACTTTGTGTCCCTAGGGTGTTCTGTGGAATGATCTCCCTGTGTCAATAAAACAGTCAGATTCTGTACAGAGTTTCAAGTTCAGACTTAAGACACACTTATTTTCTCTTTTGTATGGTTAGCATACTGGTATAGCATGTTACTACGCTTTCTACCCTTTTAAATTCATTTGATTAAGAAATGGAGCGGGCCACGGCCTCAACTTTATCTAAATTCTGGGTCTTTTAGTGAAGTTTAGGGCTAGTGGCCAGCGATCACCTTAGTAATTCTTCTGTTTTTCTTGTTGCTTAATGCTGACAAATTACACTGTATTTGTTGTCTTTCTGATGCTTGATTCTCCTTTTTTCTTTTCCCTCTGTTTGAGGTGTGGCTCCATCCAGAGATGGGTGTGGTATCTGTTCCTGAATCCGTTCCGGAATCTGTCCTGTGCATCGGCAACATTTCCTGTATATTCATTTTGTGAATTGTTTTGTAATTTGTGTCTGTAGCATGGCCCAAGCAGAGGGTCACCTCTTTGAGTCTGGTCCGCTTGAGGTTTCTTCCTCAGAGGGAGTTTTTCCTTACCAGCTTTGCGCCATTCCTTTTTTTTTTCTTCTTAACTTTACATGACTTTGACACAGGCAAATTTTGTATTCACTCATAGTGAAGATATCACAATATAACAATTTTATTTTAAAATATAGAAAACACTGGACGCCTTGTTTTCATTCAGGACAACAGGCAAAAGTAACTTATTTTCACTGTGCGTGTTCTTAAAAAAAAAAAAATTGTATCTTTAGTTTTTTGTTCTTCCAAAAATGATCCGATCTGAACCGTGGGTTTTGTGATCCATGATACCGCTAGCATGCGGTGTAAAACCAAATCAACATGCAAATCCACACAAGATCCACTGTGGTGACCCCAAGCAAAAAAAAAAGGGGGAAAAAGGGGAGGGAGAAAGAAAGAAAGCAAGCAAGCAATTGGTGAGGGAGCATCTCGTAAAATAATTTTTTTAATCCCTCCTTCCTCTTTATAACACCCACTGCCACCCACAGTGTCTATAATACACTGTCATACTGATGCAGGTGACTGGTGATGATATATGCAGCCAAGCACAATGAACAGGCATTGTGAACTCACTTATGTAAGGTGCATCTGAGTGTCGCACTCTTTAAATAATGACTCACTCTTGACGCATGTCAAGATGCTTGTCTCAGTCCTACGGTACGTTCCCAATAAAATTAAACCCACAAGCTAGCAAAATGGATAAAAAAAAAATACCAACGTTTTTGAAAAGTATCTTTGCGAAGGAGAAAAGGCCCAGCGAGGAGACAGAAGAAGAGCCTATGACTAGGACTTCCAAGAAAAAGAAAGCTGCATTTAACAGACAATACCAGCAGTCCTACTTAAAATATGGATTTAGCCAGACAGGTTATTCCCATGCACCAAGACCGCTCTGCATATGTGGCGACTGGCTCTCTAATGAGCCAATGAAGCCTTCAAAACTGCTTCACCAACCAAGCACCCTGCATTAAAAAACAAGTCATAGCCTAGCCTATGACTTCCAAGAAAAAGAAAGCTGCATTTAACAGACAATACCAGCAGTCCTACTTAAAATATGGATTTAGCCAGACAGGTGATTCCCATGCACCAAGACCGCTCTGCATATGTGGCGACTGGCTCTCTAATGAGCCAATGAAGCCTTCAAAACTGCTTCACCAACCAAGCACCCTGCATTAAAAAACAAGCCTTTGTAGTATTTTGAGAGAAAAAGTGTGAACAAGGACAGAAGCATTTGCTGAATTACCAAAACAAAATTACAGAGTAGACTGGACATAAGCAACACACTTTGGGTGTCATTGTCTCCAATTACACCCAGATGGGACCGTCTCCTTGCAGAGAAACAAGCTCAGGGCTCCAACTGATTCAGCACTGTGGTGAGTATTTTTCATGCAGTTTATTTGTTTTTGTGGTGTATCTTATTTTGAAGGCATGTTTAATGTTACCATAGCTGGCAGAGAATGTTAGAGGGCAGAGAGGATGTTACCGATGTTATGTTGTTGGCGCGATATTATGAGGACACTGCTAAAGACCCCTTCACACACAGTGCGAAGTTTGGTTGAATACGGCGAAACAGTTCGAATTAGTGCACCACAAAACATTGCGCCGACGGGCAGGCGTGCATAATCCCAGTGAGAGGGTCCGTGCACGTGACAGTGTCTTTTGAGCTGGAAGACAGTGCGAGGTGCACCACATAGCACCACTGATGTGGATTAAATAAAAAATAAAACCAGCTGGTACCTGTGGAACCATATTGCGCAGGGGTGGTGGCCAAGTGATTAATGCACTTGGTTTCAGTGCAGAAGGTTCCGGGTTCAAATCCCACCCATGCCACATTTCTCCATGTAATGTGGAGTTGTGTCAGGAAGGGCATCCGGCATAAAAACCTGTGCCAATTCAACATGCAGATCCACCTTGGATTTGCTGTGGTGACTCCGAGTGCATAAACAAGGGAGCAGCCGAAGGGACTTACTTACTTACCTGTGGAACCACATTGCGCCGCTGATGTGGATTAAATAAAAAATAAATACCAACTGGTACCTGTGGAACCACATCGCACCGCTGATGTGGAATAAATAAAAAATAAAAACCAGCTGGTCCCTGTGGAACCACATCACGCCGCTGATGTGGATTAAATAAAAAATAAATACCAGCTGGTACCTGTGGAACCACATCGCCCTACTGATGTGGAATAATAATAATAACAATAAAAACAAAACATACCACCCACGGGATTTGTACCTGCACTTTACTGATTGCCAGCCCAAAGCTTTACCACTGAGCTACCGTCACTGGCCTGTAAATGGTGCGGGGCTAATGCCTGAAATCAACAAAGAGATGGATGTTTTTTTTTTAAAAATAAAAACATACACCATAAAAAACACAGCATTTTACATTGAATCCCTCTTATCAAGCGGGCAATACAAATAAGATCTGTCTGTTCTTCTGTAGATGACCCATGGTCACAGACATACAGTCATGAAATGACATGAATGAGAAGCATTTCGCTCTACTCATGTCCACATCTGCTGGTGTGTGTCCAGCCAGCCCGTGCGCATGTCCTGCCTGACACGCGTGTCTTGTGGATGGCGTGCCAGAACTGACACAGTGTCATATGGAACAGAGCTCACATGGATGATGTGAAAGTCAGATCGCCTGCTGCGTGTTATGATCTGATGGTCCGTTTCAACCTGGGGGTAGCCTGTCAATGGGCTGCAGCAAGGGAGTGCACACACGCTGCAACCCACAGCATATATCGCCACAGCGATATAAGTTTTTATTTATGTCTACGTGATGACAGCAAACAGACACACGCACATCACAGTGGGCAGTTTTTGTCTATGTCTGTTCAAACACAGCACGTGTTGTTCAGCTGGGATGTCCAGAATGACAGATCTCCACAGCCGCTTCAGTGAGCGGCCACACCTTCTGTCAGTTCAGCACACACACACACACCAAAGCCACACTCGTGGGGAACTTAGACAAATTTCACTGCCAGCATGACAGTGATTGTGTAATGTCTTGTGAGAATGGCCACGCATTTTGTAAGTGCCAAACGAGCGGTGTTAGATGTTCGTGCGTGTCAGCTGGAATTTTGGCCGACAGCTGCCACGAGAGGGATTGATGGGTTTGCACAGTGCACACTCTGTCTTTCAGCCGCTGGTGTGCGCAAACAGTTGTAGCAACAGGTGTATGAGGCGTTCGAGGCAGGGATGATTTTACACTTTTTGCACACGATTCCTGCTTCATGCGCACTTCGTGTGCATTTCAACCGAACTTCACACTATGTGTGAAGGGGCCCTAATAAAGCTGCATATTAGTACACAGTGGATTCATGTTTATTATTATATTTAGAAAATACCACAGGTTTTATGTTGTATCATTTAATTTAGTTGTATTTTTCAGCCACACCTTAAAGGCCGGTCTGTGAAAATATTGTCTGACATTAAACTGGTCTGTGGCACAAAAAAGGTTGGAGATCAATGGTCAAAAGCACAAATGCCTTCTTGTGATGGACAATATGAACACTCCGGCTCTGCACCCCCCCACCGACACACACATTTCTGTAAATAATATTATTTAAGAATCAACACAGAATAATTTTAGCATTTTCACCCTTAAAACTGTGCTCAAATTGTACACATTATAGACACTAAAGAAATAATGAGGTAAATTTTGGCATCAGTTTTACTGAATAAGAATGAGGCCACTTGGAAGATGTAGTTAAGGCTTACAAATCTATCACTTAGGGGACAAATGCAGAAAAATTCTTCCAAAAATGAAATGCATATCATTTCGGCATTTCCTTATAATACATATATAATATAGTTTAAGATGCGACACACTGCATGATTTACCAACTTAAAAAATAGTGTTACCCTCTTGTAACATTAATTGTGGATATTCAATAAAAGCAGTAAAGCTCAGGGGGGTTTCAATTTAGAATTTTGTCCTTTCTTTTACCTACTGTAAAAACTGTCTTTTTTTTTATAGTTTTTTTTTTTAAATAGTATCATGTATGACATTATTTGAACACTGACAGCACAAAGAGCAAAGAGGAAATTAAAATAAATTATTAAAATAGTTGTCAACTAATTTAGTCATTGATTAGTTGCTAAATAACTTTGTTTTACCGCAAATGTTTCGTTTCTTCCATATAATCAACTGAGCTTTGCTTTGAATCTTGAACCAATGAAGGAGTGCTTTGAGCTGCTGCTTCGTTGGTTTCATTTGTTTTATTTCGCTTTATCTTAATTTTTCCCCACTAAAACCCTAAAGAGCATATGTCTGTGAGGAATATTTACCTTTTTTATATTAAACTGACCTGTTATGGTCTTCTGAAACAGTTGATAGATGTATTTTATGCTAACGCGTTAGCATGTCTATGGTGTTTTCAATGTTAAAGTTAGCATTACGCTGCTGGCATTTCAGCATGTTTGTGCATGTTTTCTGTATAATAATTCATGACTCAGCATTTGTTGTCGTAAAAGAGTCAAATGTATTACAAATTATAATTTTTTTTAATTTATTTTATTTATATATTAATAATAATGGCAACAATAATAATAGTAATAATAACTAATAATGCTACAATACAATTTTAGAGAAAGAGACATGAGTCACATGTGTCATTGTGAAATGACCACATGGTTTACAAGTTATACAGAGAATGGTGCACATATAATGAGTCAGGCTACAGTTTTTGATTTAGGTTTTATGGTTACTGGTTATGCTAATTGCTCATTTGCAGCAACAAAAATACCTCTTTTTTCACCATATATTTTATAACATTATATGTTTCAATGTTGTTTTATGGCAACTCAGCACTTTCATAAAGCAATGCCATTTGAAATAATTATTTTGTTCTTTATTATAAACATTTGAAGATTTGCTGATTTTCAAGTATTTTAAGTTTTCAAATAATGTTCTGTTGTTAAATAAAGTGATAGAAGGAGAAAAAAATTGTTTCCCTGGCACATTTTTAAAAAAAATTCCCCACTAATCCAATTAATCATGTCAAAACCCCATCAGATTCATCAATTATCCAAATAATCGTTTGTTGCAGCCCTAATATACAGCACTGCATAGGAATTATAAGTCTGTACTTACCGAAGGATTTCCTTGCGAGTGAAAAATGTACAATCCTGCAATCAGAGCAAAATACGTATGAAAATTTGCTTTAAACACACACACACACACAAAATCATGCCAAACAATAATACAACAAAATACGTATTATTACAAGTCATTTAAAAAAAGGATTAACTGCACAATCTCAGTGACAGACATGGGGTAGTCACCAATCTGTAATTAATAATTCATTAATTAATTAATTAATAATTATTACACTTTGTTCATGTAATCTAATGTAATCTGTAATTTCAAAAGAAATAGATAATTATAATTTTATTGTAATGTTTGGAGAAAAAATTGTGACTGTGAGAATTATGTAAAAATTACTCTAAAATAAAATTATCTTAAATAGATCAACAACAAATATATCCAGAAGATTTCCTTTCCAGTCATACTAACAATATGCAAGGAGATTGTGTGACATTTCACTGGTCACACTGAATGGCAGACCAAACTATGTATATCACCCTAATACAACCCCTGGCCAAAATTATGGAATCACTGGCCTCGGAGAATGTTCATTCAGTTGTTTAATTTTGTAGAAAAAAGCAGATCACAGACATGACACAAAACTAAAGTCATTTCAAATGGCAACTTTCTAGCTTTAAGAAACACTATAAGGAAAAAAAATTGTGGCAGTCAGTAACGGTTACTTTTTTAGACCAAGCAGAGGGAAAAAAATATGGAATCACTCAATTCTGAGGAAAAATTATGGAATCATGAAAAACAAAAGAACGCTCCAACACATCACTGGTATTTTGTTGCACCACCTCTGGCTTTTATAACAGCTTGCAGACTCTGAGGCATGGACTTAATGAGTGACAAACAGTACTCTTCATCAATCTGGCTCCAACTTTCTCTGATTGCTGTTACCAGATCAGCTTTGCAGGTTGGAGCCTTGTCATGGACCATTTTCTTCAACTTCCACCAAAGATTTTCAATTGGATTAAGATCCGGACTATCTGCAGGCCATGACATTGACCCTATGTGTCTTTTTGCAAGGAATGTTTTCACAGTTTTTGCTCTATGGCAAGATGCATTATCATCTTGAAAAATTATTCCATCATCCCCAAACATCCTTTCAATTGATGGGATAAGAAAAGTGTCCAAAATATCAACGTAAACTTGTGCATTTGTTGATGAAGTAATGACAGCCATCTCCCCAGTGCCTTTACCTGACATGCAGCCCCATATCATCAATGACTGTGGAAATTTACATGTTCTCTTCAGGCCATCTTTATAAATCTCATTGGAACAGCACCAAACAAAAGTTCCAGCATCATCACCTTGCCCAATGCAGATTCGAGATTCATCACTGAATATGACTTTCATCCAGTCATCCACAGTCCATGATTGCTTTTCCTTAGCCCATTGTAACCTTGTTTTTTTCTGTTTAGGTGTTAATGATGGCTTTCATTTAGCTTTTCTGTATGTAAATCCCATTTCCTTTAGGCGGTTTCTTACAGTTTGACTCCAGACGTTGACTCCAGTTTCCTCCCATTTGTTCCTCATTTGTTTTGTTGTGCATTTTCAACTGGATGGCGGCCAACTATTTGTCCTTAAATATAGCAAAGACTGAGGTCCTTGTTTTTGCCCCTGACGAGTTTGTTCCCACTGTGGTTGGTTCTCTGGCCCCTTTTGTTCACTCAGCAGTGAGGAACTTGGGTGTTACGTTCGATCACTCCCTCAATTTTGACGCGTATGTTACCCGCCTGGCACAGTCTTGTTTTTTCCATTTGCGCAATATTGCCCATCTGCGCAGCATTGTGTCTTGGGCGGAGATGGAGATGATCATTCATGCATTTGTGTCATCACGTTTGGATTACTGTAACTCTATTTTTTAGCCTTAGCAAGTCCTCTTTGGACCGCTTACAAACGGTTCAGAATGCGGCTGCGAGGCTGCTGACGAGGTCATCAAAGAGGTCACATATAACCCCAATCCTCCCCTCCTTGCACTGGCTCCCCATCCTTTTCAGACTCCAATTTAAAATTCTAGTACTGACTTTTAGAGCTCTGCATGGTCAAATGCCATCGTATATCACCGAGCTATTACATCCATATGTGACAAGTAGGTCTCTGAGGTCTTCGGACCTGGGCCTATTGGTTGTGCCTAGGACAAGACTCAAGAACAGGGGAGACTGTGCTTTCGAGGTGGTGGCACCTAAAATGTGGAATGCATTGCCTTTGGACCTACGCTCCGTGGACTCTGTTGAAACATTTAAAGTGAAGCTAAAGACCCTTTTGTATAGGCTGGCTTTTACCTAGTTTTTATGGTTTTATGTTTCTGCTGTTTTTAATTTCTCTGTTCTTATGTGAAGCACTTTGTGATTTCTATCTTGAAAGGTGCTATATAAATAAACCTTACTTACTTACTTACTTATACCTCATGTACAACTTTAATGTGTTTGACTGTTTCACACATTTTTTTCTTATTGCACATTTTATTTTACTTGCACATTTTTTTTTACTGTGAATTATTCAGTGTTTAGTGTATATTTATACATGCCATATAGAGAGACAGCAGCTCAAACCTAAGTCAGATTCCTTGTATTCTGTGAATACTTGGAGAATAAAGGCGATTCTGATTCTGATACCTAGCAGCCCATAACAAGCCCTGTCTGATCACGAGAACAAAACGCTGCTGTTAATGCTGCTTTCTCTTCAGCAATGATGAGTGTCATCACCTGCCACTTACAATTGCAATGCTGAACCAAGGAAACATGATCTCGTATTGTGTATAGCTGTCCACACAAAGACATGCATGTGTTGACTCACACGCTATCCAATATTGTGATGGGAGCTACCAGGGTTTACATCTCTCTTGTGTCTGTACAATCTGGCCCGCTCAACTGAGTGTGAGAAACAGAGCGAGGCCTCCAGCGCTCTACAGACTATATATGCTTAAACAAAAGAGATTCTGGGATGGTTTATCATATTCATGCCAACTGCCAATAGCAACTAAGATGGATAATACTGCATAAAAACCTCTATACATAAAATTAAGTATTGTTTAGATTTTGATGGTTTTTCATCAGCAAATGTGTCAACTTGAGTCAAGGAAATATTTTATAATAATGTGAAAAAGACTTGTTGGTTCTAAGCACTGTTCTACTCCACAATAACTGCACCGGTGCACTAATCCTAAATCTCCTTTTCGAAATATTCAAGCTCGTATCTGAAACATTCTCACTGCAGAAACTAGTGATTATTTACACATTAATTAATAAAAAAAATAGCACTTGTAATTACATAATTTTTAGGCTTTCTTATTTAATCTCTATTGCTTAAAAGTAAACATGTCAGCTTTCAGTAAAATATACAAGGTGCATTCAAAAAGTATATGACTTTACTTGATGGAAACAAATGAAGTGTGCGAGTTGTCATTTTGTCGGGAGGTGTAGGGAACCTTCTTGCAGATGCGTGAATTTTCTTAACTGCAGAGCACATCAGGCGTGAGCAGTCAGCCTTCAATGGAACACATGCACTGAGCAGCCATCAGATTCTCATTTGTCATAACACAACGGAACAACTTGAGCAAAATAAAAATGAATTGTCACAAAACTTGAAAATGTTTGAATGTCATTTACATGCCTAATATCTATATATTAAAAGCGTGCATGCGTGCCTGAGTTTATTTATAAGTTCATTGTATGTACATAACATAATTGTAAATATGTTAAAAATATGTGGAATGTCTCAAACCTAAACCAACTTCCAGGCATCTTAGATATGCTACTCTGGAAGCACCACTAAATCCAAACAGTCCAACTGTCAACCCCACTGAGGTCCTTACTCTGGGTCTCGTTAACATAAGATCACTGTCCTCAAAATCATTGTTGATTAATGATCTAATTATGGATAATCCCTTAGATATGATTGGGTTATGGAAAACCTGGCTTAAACCTATAGCTGTCCTCCCTTTAAATGGAGGCCTGCCCACCGGCATACACATTTAGTCATGTCCCTCATGGTACGAAGCAAGGCGGGGGTGTTGCTCTTATTTATAAATTTAGGTTTAGCTTATATATACACACACTGTCTTTAAAATATTTGTTTGTTTGTTTTTTACTTTCCATGTTTGATCCCTCTGAAATTAAATGTCGTGAGAGTCACCGGGTATGTGCAAGATGTAAAATTTCCTAAAATTATTTTTCATAATTTTCTATTTATTATGTCAGTTTACATCATCTGGTGTCATACCTGATCACCATCACCATTTGATTTTTTGATCAAGATAATTAACAAGATTTTATTATATATATATATATATATATATATATATATATATATATATATATATATATATATGTATAACCAACCAGTCCCAGCAGAAGACTGCCCCTCCCTGAGCCTGGTTCTGCTGGAGGTTTCTTCCTGTTAAAAGGGAGTTTTTCCTTCCCACTGTAGCCAAGTGCTTGCTCACAGGGGGTCGTTTTGACCGTTGGGGTTTTACGTAATTATTGTATGGCCTTGCCTTACAATATAAAGCACCTTGGGGCAACTGTTTGTTGTGATTTGGCGCTATATAAAAAAAGAATTGATTGATTGATTTATATATATATATATATATATATATATATATATATATATATATATATATATATATAAATAAAGGAGCACACAGGCTATTAAAGATTAGAAGGAGTAACCAGAGGAGTTCTTGAGATCTACTGTCTCCCAAGAGTAGAGTTTCACAGCATCCTGTCATGCAGGCTTGACATCAATTATTAAGTCACACCTAATCACCTGAAAAACATGTGCCAACAAAGAAGTGTATCTTAACAGGATAACCCAGGCTATTGTTACAGGGAACAAAAGGACGTTCTTCTCACATGTAGGCATCAAGAACACAACATCCTCAAGTTTGAATCGAAACCTTCTGCTGTACTCTGCTTTTTAAATACAAGAACACAAGTATCATCAGTCCACTCAACTAACCCCCCCACCACCCCCCAAAAAACCAAGAGGTCTGAATCATTTTATCAACCTGCAGATCATAAAACTGCAGATAAATAAAACAAAGTCTGCTGTAAGTGTAGCAATAAAGTCAGTTTCAGAAACTATTTCAGTTTCAAAATATTACAGAACTTTCTACAATAGTCTGTTACTTTCCACATCTTTCGAAAACCTTCTACTGCATTCTGTATTATTCCATTCAATTTTTTTTGTACAACATTCATCATGTTTCAATGACATTCCACATAAATATCTACAAGAAAACAGGAAACAAAAACATTTACAATGTAAACAATAAGAGGCAATAATTCACAATTAAATGTTCCAAACGGATCCAAATGTGAACAAAAGTGTCATAACTTCACTCAATTACAAACCAGAGGTTTAGAACCTGTATCCACTTTGACAATGACGCAAAAACCGTGGATAAATGGGCTAACAGAGACAGCAATTGAGGCTAGACTATGGTGTTCTGGCACTTATGGTTGCAAACACAAAGTTTGACCACATACCAATTCCTCTTACAGCAATTCCAGTTGACGGACTTATGAGGTAAGATGCATTATGACTGATTGAAGGAGCTGCTTTTATCATCAAACAATACAATCAGACATGTCCTAAAACCAACGAGAACCCAGTCCTCTGACCCCAACGTTAACGTCTATTGTAACCAGAACTAAAATGCATAAAGGTAAACAGCTACCTACACAGTTCTGAACTTTATAGACCATTAAAATTAAAGTATTCACATTTTTAGATGCAATTTAAGTCTTGTTTAGGATTATTTTTGTAAAGTAGAGAAGCTTGAATCTTCGACTGGACTGGTCTGACTTCTGTCTTAGTCAGACCACCAGAGTAAGAATTTTAGCTGAGGAAGCTTCTGCGATTTAAAGCGAAACGTCCTCACGTCAAGCAACCCAGTCCAGTCGAAGATTCAAGCTTCTCTACTATGGAAACCACCTGGACAACTGAGAGCCTACACAGAAACATTATTTTTGTAAATTAATTTCTTCTGGCTTCTCCAATTTTACACATTGTCAACACAGCAGATCCAGTATGAATTCACATGTCGATTTGGCACAGGTTCTACACTTGATGCTCTTCCTGACCCAGATCCAGGTATACATTGAGACTGGAGTGTTGGTGGCCTTGAGCCAGAGCCCTTCTCTTTGGAAAGCAAACATGCTTCCCAACTTATCCCATGCGTGCACAACGTACTGTCCTATGACAATTTTTTGAAAACAAACAGCTAGTTTTTAAAAAAATATATTTTATGCATATGTACATATATATATTACTTTTTTCCTGTTTTGTTGTCTGAATGCACCATTAGGAGGGCTGTTAATTCAATTTTGTTGTCCTCTGTGCAATGACAATAAAGGAGTTTTGATTCTAATTTTACATTTACTCCAATCAAGAAGGTATAATTCCTTGCACCTCATTAGTTTGTTTTTAACAAGACAGCACATACAAACACCTGTTCCATACAGTATGTGAACCCAGACAAACTCACACTATTTTGCACTGATGAAACTGACAAACATTTCTGGAAGGGTACTGTGCACTTCCGGTGACAGAACAATCCTCTATACCTAATGCCTCAGGGTCTAATTTTTCTGAAATGTATAACACATTTGATAATTCTAACAATATTTCAGCTTCTGGACTACAGCTATGCACACTTACAGATGTTTGGTGGAGTAGCAGAATTCCAATATGGTCAGGTCTGGATTGAAAATATTTTACATTTGGATACAGTGTGAAACATTTATAGATTTGAATTTAATTTGCACATGTAGGGCTTTGGGCTACAAAGAACTGATCAGATTTTCAGCCAGATGTAGATGCAGGATTTTTCTTTTCGAAGTGGCTAAGGATACGTACATCTGTATCTTCTGCAGGACTGCTAAAGGTACGGACCGAGGAGAATTACAGCCAAGAGATTTCACCTAACCCTGACCGCCTGCATATCATGGGTGCGATAACATTCGATAATCTTGTCTTATCGCGCGAAAAATTCAAAATATGTCAATATGGGGCTCTGCATCTAAACCAAATATTTACAACGTTTGATGAATTAAAAGAAGCTATCCAAAAGTACGCAAAAGATAATCTTGTGAACTTATACATCAGGGATTCAAGGACCCTAGAGGCGTACGGCAATTGGTCGGTAAGACATGAAGTCACCAGGGAATACCCTCTGTATCTTCAGAACTGTCTCTGTAGATACGGGTCCGTACCCGTAGCCATGGCCTTTTGTTTTTTCTACACAATATTTCACAATGATTTGGCCTATGGGAGAAACAGTAGCCACAATTTCACTTCAACTTGAACTTTGAAAGAGGTGTGCGCTAATGCACACATTTATGGGTCTCTTTGCTTGGGCAGTAATGTTGCCAATATGCTGGTAAATTTATCAAACCCTTTAGTTCATTTAGATATCTCTGTGTTAGCCGCTACTAGCTGCTTATGCTAGCTGTGGCTTATGCTAAGATGCGGCTAACAATTCATTCCATTTCTACATATGTCATGATAACAAAAGGGGACAGTTACTCCTCTAAAATCTATATTTTATTAGTTCAAACCATTAAATTATGTATGTGGGCTAAGTAGGGCTGCTGCTATCGATTATTTTAGTAATCGAGTATTCTATCGATTATTCTGGCGATTAATCGAGTAATCGGATAAAAAGTACTTTTGTGTTTTTAAACAACATTGATAGTCCAGGGCTCTCTTTAAGCAATGGCACAATGTCACTGCGCCAGAGTGTTGGCATTTTGCTGAAATGGCGATGGGATGTGGCTTTCTGTTTTGTTTTCTCCAACTTGTAAAATGTAACCATTTTTAAGTTTGTTTTTTTTTTTTTTAATTAAGGTTGATGTACTGGGTCCCTGTGTGATTTTTTTCCCCCTTTCTCTGCAATTCAGCAGATGCATTTCAGCTGGAGGTTGAACATGCAGCCTCGCAGTGTTTTTTTTTTATTATTATTTTATTTAAGTCACCGTGTGTGTGAAGTGTTGTGTGTTGTCCAAAAAAGCAAAAAATTAAAAAGTCAAACAATGTGAGTCATCAAAGAGTGGACTTCTGCTGTTTGTCAATGTAGCCGGGGCCACAGCTGACTCGCCCGGTCTGAGAGCCCCTCACACCGTGCAGAGAGCAGCCAGCCACCGTCCCTCCCCACGCAGAGCAGACCGTGTGGTTTTTAAAACTAGACAAACACACTGCTTCGCTTTAAATGCACAGTAAGTCTATTTCAGATGATCGGCGTGGACCATCTATCTCTTAAAAGCCTTTATTTTACTCTGTGTCACGCTGGAAAGCGGTAGCTATCGTTGCTAATTTCATTAGCTGTTATGCTCCAGTCTTCTTCTGTTTTTTTTTTTTCCTGTGGACGTTGCAGCGCCACACACAGGCCTGGCATATGTACTACAAAGTTAAACGAAGCTTCGAGGCACAGAATTTTCCTCAACATTTTTTGTAATCGAATTATTCGAGTTACTCGACTAATCGTTTGAGCCCTAGGGCTAAGTAAAAATATTTTATTTCTGAGAATATACATGTGTTTGCGTTAAAGGTGTGCCCACTTTAAATGATGACATCTCAGATGGGACCAAGAAAGATCAATTTTGAGCACAATTATGCACTGTCCAATTTTAACTGGAATCACTAAATGTTTTATTCTATCCAGAAAATGTATGGCCCAATTTAAAACAAAAACACATGTATTTTATATATACGAGGTCTGTTAGAAAAGTATCCGACCTTTTTATTTTTTTCAAAAACCATATGGATTTGAATCACGTGTGATTGCATCAGCCAAGCTTGAACCTTCATGCGCATGCGTGAGTTTTTTCACACCTGTCGGTTGCGTCATTCGCCTGTGAGCAGGCTTTGTGTGAGCAGTGGTCCACCCCTCTCGTCGTATTTTTATTGCGAATAAATGTCTGAACAATTTGGAGCTTTGCTGCATCAATTTTTTCCAGAAACTGTGAGAGACCTCCAGGTGGTAACCATTCGGAAAATTCAAATGGCTTTGAGGGACGATTTTATGGGGATTACACAGATTAAGGAGTTCTCCAGCCAGTTTAAAGACCGCCCACAGCTGCTGAGAGCGCGCCGCGCTCTGAGCGCGCCGATCGACAGGCTGAAACAACCAGATGATTTCCAACGTGAAGGCTTTGTTGATCCGGGATGTCGTCTGACTTACACAAAGATGGCAGGAGACGTGGACATCAGTACTTTTTCGGCACATTCCACTGTTACAGGAGTTTTTCATGGAAAGAAAAGCGGACGGATGCACCACAGAGCCGTTCATGGCGCGGCACAAAACTACCTCCGTGTTGGTCTCACAGGACGTCTTTGAGATGGCTTTCAGACGGCTGTCGGTGGTTTTTCAGTCATGTGACTAACCGAGAAATTGTGGATGAGCCTGGACATGCCAGAACATGTCCTGTGAGGCTTCATCACAGCGTTGCTTAGCGCCATGTGGCTCCGTCCCGACGCGCGGAATTCCTCCGCTCCTCTTTCCATGACAAAAACTCCTGTAACAGTGGAATGTGCTGTTCATTTCCAAACTGGACGCTGTGTTTTATCCGGGACGTCCTCTGACTAGCACAGGAATTGCGGAAGATGTGGACATTAGCTCTTTTTCGGCACATTGAGACAGACGTGCGTAGGAATTCCGCGCGTCGCGGTGGAGCCACACGGCGCAAAGCAACGCCGTGATGAAGCCTCACAGGACATGTTCTGGCATGTCCAGGCTCATCCACAATTTCTCGGTTAGTCACACGACTGAAAACCCACCGACAGCCGTCTCAAAGCCGTCCTGTGAGACCAACACGGAGGTAGTTTTGTGCCGCGCCATGAGCGGCACGGTGGCGCATCCATCTGCTTTTCTTTCCATGAAAAAAACTCCTGTAACAGTGGAATGTGCCGAAAAAGTACTGATGTCCACGTCTCCTGCCATTTTTGTGTAAGTCAGACAACATCCCAGATCAACAAAGCCTTCACGTTGGAAATCATCTGGTTGTTTCAGCCTGTCGATCGGCGCTCGGAGCACGGCGCGCTCTCAGCAGCTGTGGGCGGTCTTTGAACCGGCTGGAGCACTCCTTAATCTGTATAATCCCCATAAAATCGTCCCTGAAAGCCATTTGAATTTTCCGAATGGTTACCACCTGGAGGTCTCTCACAGTTTCTGGAAAAAATTGATGCAGCAAAGCTCCAAATCGTTCAGACATTTATTCGCAATAAAAATCCAACGAGAGGGGTGGACCAGTGCTCACCCAAAGCCTGCTCACAGGCGAATGACGCAACCGACAGGCGTGAAAAAACTCACGCATGCGCACGAAGGTTCAAGCTTGGCTGATGCAATGACACGTGATTCAAATCCATATGGTTTTTGAAAAAAATAAAAAGGTCAGATACTTTTCTAACAGACCTCGTATGTGTGTGTATATATATATATATATATATATATATATAAATAAAATACAAATAATGGATGGTAAGGAGTCCAAAAGTTATACTGGGCGAGGTGTAGCCGAGTCCAATATAACTTTTCTGAATCCAATATTTCTCTATGTTGGACGACTTGCCATCCATCAATTATGTTCTCCACCCCCCCTCCCAAATTAAGCAAACAACAAAGAGTCAAGTAAATTAGATCAATTTATTTTTTTGTGAACAGCATATGATTGATTCAGATGCGATGAATGCTTCTAAAGCGTCAGTAGTGTGCTTGTCTACCTTCTTAGTGTTTTTGTCATCCTTGGAGTTCAATATTTCCACCAGTTCCTCCTCTGTGAACTCAGCAAACCTCGCTGGCAGACGATTTTCTGCTGTTGTTGACATGTTTGTTGTCATTTTTTCAATCCGCATCTGTCAGCTAGTTCCTGACCTTTGTATGCCGCGCTCTGATTGGCTAGCTGTTGACAATAAGCTCTAACACTATTGGTCAGTGGGAACCGATCCAATATAACTTTTGGTCCTAGCCTTTTTGGATCCTTTTGGATCCAACATAACTTTCTGACGCCAAGCATGCCAAAATACAGGTAAATGATGGACAGAAAGGCTAAGCTGTGATTGGCTATTGCAATATGAGTGGGAAAAAAAAAAAAATATATATATATATATATATATATATAAATGCATAATTTAGTCATAGTGCAGATGTATATTTAATTTAGTTTTTATGTTTATTTTATATATTTACTTTTTGATTTCTACTTTTTTTTTTAAAGATTATCACTGACATGATGAAGAATATGAAGTCTGACATCCTATCCTCCTACCTGGTAGGCGTCCAGCTGTTCGTCGGTAAAAATGGTTTGTTTATTCCCCATCTTAATCGAGTAAATGTTCGCTCGCACACATTCACCGTGAACGTTGACGTTGAACGAAGGCTTTTCTCTGTTAAAGACATTTATGGGTCCGCAGTCAAAGTGTCCGCGGTGAATGAGTCGCCGTTTGACGCTGTCAGAAAACGTCTCGAGCGTGTTGGGAGCAGATACCCGCCATGTCTCTACAACGTCGACCAAAGATCAAAAAACACTGACAGGACGCGAGCTCCGGGCCGCTGACGGTCGACTGACCGCAACCTGCACTGTTTCTCCTCAGCTGCTGCTCACCGCAGTCAGCTTGGGCTGGAAAAAAGGGTGTGATCAGGCGAGGTTCTCAACGTTGGGGTAGCGACCCCTTGTGGGGGTCACCTGATATACAAATCAAAGATCCAGATCCATTTCCTTCACCTACCCCTACCCCAGCTACGAACCCTAAACCCTACCACTTGAAACAGAGTGGCAAAGAGTAGGGGTGAAAGTATTCACCTAACAAATGAGACACCACTACAATACCGTTAATATACATGATCACAGGTCGTGCAAAAAAAAAAATAAAGCAAAACTGCAGGACTGTCATACAAATCAGCAATAATGATGTAACGTTAATAACAGCAAATTTAATGATTTAAAAAAGTTTTCTATGAAGTGAAAATAATGGCCGTAAGTAGATGAGATGAGTACCATGTTATTTATTAATGCCCAAAAATTTATGCAGTGGCAGCTGAGGGGGTCCTGGGGTAAAAGTTGGAGGAGCACCACAAAATATCAGAGAAATGAACAATATATAGTAAACTGCTTTATAAATACCAAGGTATATGTTTTAGTCACCCTTACTCCTCTAAAATGTGGTACTAATGCACACACACACATCACAGAATGATTGCAAGTTCAGTAAACTTGCACATAGGTATACAAACTGAATTCATTGAAATGTTGCTCAAGACAATGCATGGAATCAACCTTACACAAATCGTCTATATCAAAGATTTATGGCCAATTTAACACAGAGGTTTTGGCCGAACAACGATATACAGCTTCTGTGTATTCTGTGTTAAGGCCGACGTGCTTGATGAATTCCTGCGCAAAAAGTAGTTCCCAGATAATTGTGATATATTCCTGTGAGATAATAAGTATATCTCATCTAAATCAATTCTAAAATTTACCAGTAATAAAATTATAAAGATAAGTGAAGTTTTAAGAGTGACTGTAATAAATATTTATTACAGCCACTGGCGTCTAACCTAAATTTTTGGAGTATGGAGTTAAATTTGTCTCATTAATACTTGCAAATGCACAGAGGGTGATTTACAAATATCCTTTGATTTGGACACGTGCTTTATCATCCACAAACACAAATTTCTGATTTGTAACTTGTGTGTGGGTTTTTACAAATAAATGTTTATTTGCAAAACTGAAAATTCTGTTTGTGAAGGGTGATTCAGCATTGGTGGATCACCGAACACACATTCATCACTTTGCTCAGTTACGCAATATTAAGACATTGTCAGCGCAAAACTGCGGTTGAGATCCACAAATATGTCAATCGCTATTCATATTATAGGCATAATTATTGGAGGAGCTGAGGGGGAGCTTGGCTCATTATTGGGCTTGCCCAAGCCCCCCTTGGCGCCGCCACAGCATTTATGGGTCTCTGCTTGGGCAGCAATGTTGCCAGTATGCTGGGAAAGTGATCATACCACTTGGTTGATTTGATTTAATTCCTTATTATATGGCACTGTATGTAATAGATACAATAACATGATAATAAATGGCTAAACGCCTTAAATTGCAAGCACTTATTTCCATTGCAGTCTTTGGTTTGAAGTGTGGTCTGGAAAAAAAAAATCTTTGTTTGTTTGGCCTTACCCCTCTATCCAAAATGTACAAAATTTGGTGCTTTTTTCCCCCACACACACTACAGATATACAGATTAAACATTATTTTTGGTGTTGTGCCTAAGACTTTCATTGTACATTGTACAGGTTTTATTGTATTTATTATGCATTTCACCGTTTTTGCAATTTGTGCACAAAGATTGCAAAGCCATAGTACACAAACAATGAATGATTATGAGTGCAATGACAAGAATATTTGCAGGAGTTGAAAGATGGAATGTTTCATTCAACAATGTTTCTTGAACAGTGCATTCAACTGTATACACACACACACACACACACACACACACACACACACACACACACACACACACACACACACACACACACACACTCATCTTCAATTGCATACTCCAATTAAGGGTCGCAGGGGCTGGAGCCTATCCCAGCAGTCATAGAGCGTGAGGTGCGGTACACGACTAGACAGGACGTCTGACGCAGAGCCACATGCAGACAAACAAACACATTCACACCCGCACACACATCTGCTGGCAATTCAAAGTTTCCAATCTGCCTAACCTGCGTGTCTTTGGACGTGGGAGGAAGCCAGAGCCCCCGGAGAGAACCCATGCAAACACGGGGAGAACATGCAAACTTCACACAGAAAGGCCACAGGCCGGAACTGAACCCATGACCCTTTTGCTGTGAGGCAACAGTGCTAACCACTAATCCACCATGCTGCCCTTCCATTGTTCAATGAATGAAAATATTCCTTCCATTGCATGAATGGACAACATTCATTATTTGTTTTATATGACATCTAAATAGATTATAGTCAAGGCAAAGTCCATATGATATAGACAATTGTATCATGAATGTACTTTTACGAAAAGGTGGTGAAGTTGTTAAAGGGATTCAAATGTATGGAACCAAATGAATGATAAATGGAACCCGAGTGCATGAAAAACTAGAGCACTGTGTTCATAGAGCGCAAACCTCTGCCAACACTAGTTTCTAATTCAATAAATTTCAAAGTCCTGTTAGAATTGGCTTTTCATAAGTCAAAATATAGATCTAATGGGCTTTTCGATGTAGATGTAAATGCAGACAGAGCTGTTTCAAGTCATTTGGGGGCCCCAAGCAAAATGGACTTGGAGGCTCCCCTACACTTCACCACCCTGCCCCGACTGCCCAAGCCTACTCGAACCAAGGCATAGACACACTGTTTAAGCTCACACTTTATATCAATGAAATATTACTTTGGCAGTGCATTTGAACATTTGCAAAAACCTCGCCACCACCCCATAATAACCAACATATAAAGAGAGTGCCAATTGTGTAGTAACTTCAAAATCCAAAATACTTCAAAAAAATGTGCGCAGTAACTAAATCAAACCTACTTTAAAATGTTGTTAAAAATAAGTTATTAACATGAGTAATATTTAAATGTGAACAGGTAAAAGATGTTAACTTAAGGGGGAGGAGATATCATAGAAATTATGGTCGGCTACACCGGATCAAACTTTGTCAGGTTATAGTGAGTGCCAGTCTGCACCTCACTCTCAAATATGAGTGATGTAAAATATACATTAAATGGTGTTTTCAATGTTAAATTTAAACGACCACAAACTCTAGAATATGGTTCAGATCCGGTGTCACAGACCGAATGGTCCCCCCTAAAAATCGCTCCACCCTGCCTTCACTGCACATGTGTCATTAGCCGCGGTTCATGGATTATGACCTTGTTTCTGCTAAAACTGCACTCCAGTCATCATCTATCTCAGTGACAGATATCTGAAGCTTTTATACAACAATATTTCCACATAAATTTAGCATTATTTTATCATAAAAGATGGAGGAGGCGATTAGAGCACTGCGGACATGAGCTGCTAGCTGATGTGTTCACTGTGCGTTGGTCATTTCAAAATGTCACAGAATATCAATTTGTTTCCGCTTAAAACTGTCTTTAGAATGATTTAAGAGGTTTTACATTGTCATCTGATGGTTAATAATCCCATTACTCCATTTCATCGCTTTGGGTGAAGAGACTCTGTCTCAGACAAGCTGCTGAGGTCCGAAATGACGCATGTGCAGTGGAGGCAGGGCGTACTGATTTTTAGAAACGGAGCGTTCGGTCTGCGACACCAGATCAAACTTTGTCAGTGGAGAAAGGATGCCATCTACATAAATGACAATTATGAATTTTTGAAAATGCCTTCAATGATAAAGGATAGGGATTTTTCCAATTTTCCCAGAGTTTTTCCTAACTTTGACCTATGACCTTGAAAATGTAATCAGTTCTTGCCTATTAGCATATGAATCTTCTGTAAAAATTCCATAATGACATATGAGAAATTGTGTGTAACAGGCTGTTCACAAACAGACAAAACAAACAGGTGAAAACAACCTCCGCGAACAAAGTTGGCAAATCATCAATGCCATGTGATATAGCATCCACCAATCAAATGACAAGAATCTATTTAGGTCTTATATAATACTACCCAACCATTAACCTGGATGTTTACAGATGATACATATGTGCATACCCAAATATGCTGTATAAATGCCTATTTAGCCACAGCAAACCTTTTTAAACAGTTCCTCCTGTTGGATATTTGTATAATGCCATGGCCCCTCAGATGCCGCTACCGTTTTTATGTATGTTCACTGTCTTCTTTGAATTTTCCAGAAAGTTCTTTTTCAGTTTCCAGGCTCTAGTTGCATCAAGATATAGGATCATGTTATCTGTTTGCACTCTGTGGAGGTAGTGGATTATCCGGGTACCATTTGACGAATACCAAATATTTGGATACCCTATGGATTGCATTTTGCCTGCGAGTGTGAGTATTCTGGCGTAGCCTACGGCTCCCCCTGCATAGGATCGCAGGGGGAGTCACAGGGGGATGCCAAACCATGGTCACAAGTCACGACCCACTTGATGAAACTTACTAAACTGATGAAGCATCAAGATTTCAGCTGTCTGATTTGTGTGTGCAGTTAGAGTTTAAGTCTCGTGTCATTGTCATATTGACAATGTTTTCTGGTCGCACATGTATACAGTGGCCACAAGCACATGCAACAGCTGATGCACAGGAGTGTTTGTGTTTATAATCGACTTTGGTGTCTGCTGGGTGAGCACATGATGCCACACTGGCATCTGTTGTCTCAAGAGAATCAGAGAGCAATTACGCACATAAGTTCTTGGAAAAATGCAGATTCTCATCTGCTGCACTATTGAAAGTTCACATATTTAAAATTTTTAACACAGAGAAAGACTGATTTTTGCTTGAAACCTGCTGTCATTAAAAAAAAAATGTAAGTATAAAAAACCACAAGAGCTCCCAAAATAGCATGCCACTGTAGAATACACCCTACTTTTTACATGCATCACGGACACACATAAAGGCTGCTGTGTGTACTTCCCGCTCACATAATCAGGAAGGCGCTTCACTTTAAAACAACCATAGTGGAGTTTGTTTTGCTGACGGATGATGATTTGAAAGAGGTAATTGACAATACTAGTTCTTCTGACACACACAAAAAAATCCACTACGCTGTAAGCCGTTTGGAGGCATTTGCAGTATTTGCTGGGACGTCTCTTGTTGAAATAGAAGCGCTGACGGACGAAGAGCTGGACAAATTCCTGACACGATTTTTTTTGCTGGACTGAGGAAAGCAGACGGGACTCTGTACACGAAGAAGTCAATGCACGGCATCAGATACGGACTACATCGTCACTTTAAGACCATGAGAGATGTTGATATTACTAAAGCTGATAAGTTTCATTGTAGTAACCAGGCATACAAAGCAACGATGTGTAAATTGAAGCAGGAAGGAAAGGGATGTGTTAAGCACAAAAGTGCAATCAGTAAGGAAGATATGGCCAAGATTTTTGCTTCTGATGCTCTTGATATCACAACACCACTGGGTTTGCAGAACAAGGTCTTCACGGACGTTATGATATATTTTGCCAACAGAGGACGTGAAAATCTGTGGGACATGAAAGCAGATGACTTTGTAATACAAACAGATGAGCAGAATCTTCGCTACATTATGCACAGAGACACACTGACCAAGTCCAGAAGAGAAAATGAGGATGAAGAATGTAGTGGCTACAGGTATGAGATTCCAGGTTCATCCAGGTGCCCGGTCTCTACATTTCTGGCACACAAAGCTGTGCTAAATCCTGCACTGGACTGTTTCTGGCAGCGTCCTAAACCTACAGCAGAAGGTTCATGATACTGCAACTCTCCATTAGGTGTGAACACTCTTGGGAACAAAATGAAAGATATCGCCAAGGCAGCTGGTCGCACAAAAAACTACACAAACCACAGTCTGAGGGCCACAACAGTTACCGTCCTAGATCGTGCAGGTTTTGCAAACCGCGATATCGTCTGTTACTGGTCATAGATCAGAATCTTCACTAAAGCACTATGCTTCTACAAGTGATGACAGGAAGAAGAAAATGAGTTGCAAGATCGCTTGCAAAATGATGCAAGAATATTTGCCAACATCATCTAGTACGACTGCGGCTAGCACTAGTTCTGAGAGTAGGCCTATAACTCAGTCTGCTGAGCCTGCATTAGGGGATCAGGATGACAAACTGGATTCAGTTTTGACATTGTCTCAAGAACAACTGATTCTACAGGAATCCAACTTCAACATTCAGAATGCAACATCATCTTCAGTGCAGCATTTACATTTTCATGGACCTGTAATTTGTACCATTGAACTCATAAACATTCATTATTTGTATACTATTCCATTATTACACTCAACAAAAATATAAACGCAACACTTTGGTTTTGCTCCCATTTTGTATGAGATGAACTCAAAGATCTAAAACTTTTTCCACATACACAATATCACCATTTCCCTCAAATATTGTTCACAAACCAGTCTAAATCTGTGATAGTGAGCACTTCTCCTTTGCTGAGATAATCCATCCCACCTCACAGGTGTGCCATACCAAGATGCTGATTAGACACCATGATTAGTGCACAGGTGTGCCTTAGACTGCCCACAATAAAAGGCCACTCTGAAAGGTGCAGTTTTATCACACAGCACAATGCCACAAATTTCGCAAGATTTGAGGGAGCGTGCAATTGGCATGCTGACAGCAGGAATGTCAACCAGAGCTGTTGCTCGTGTATTGAATGTTCATTTCTCTACCATAAGCCGTCTCCAAAGACGTTTCAGAGAATTTGGCAGTACATCCAACCAGCCTCACAACCGCAGACCACGTGTAACCACACCAGCCCAGGACCTCCACATCCAGCATGTTCACCTCCAAGATCGTCTGAGACCAGCCACTCGGACAGCTGCTGAAACAATCGGTTTGCATAACCAAAGAATTTCTGCACAAACTGTCAGAAACCGTCTCAGGGAAGCTCATCTGCATGCTCCTCGTCCTCATCGGGGTCTCGACCTGACTCTAGTTCGTCATCGTAACCGACTTGAGTGGGCAAATGCTCACATTCGCTGGCGTTTGGCACGTTGGAGAGGTGTTCTCTTCACGGATGAATCCCGGTTCACACTGTTCAGGGCAGATGGCAGACAGCGTGTGTGGCTTCGTGTGGGTGAGCGGTTTTCTGATGTCAATGTTGTGGATCGAGTGGCCCATGGTGACGGTGGGGTTATGGTATGGGCAGGCGTCTGTTATGGACGAAGAACACAGGTGCATTTTATTGATGGCATTTTGAATGCACAGAGATACCGTGACGAGATCCTGAGGCCCATTGTTGTGCCATACATCCAAGAACATCACCTCATGTTGCAGCAGGATAATGCACGGCCCCATGTTGCAAGGATCTGTACACAATTCTTGGAAGCTGAAAATGTCCCAGTTCTTGCATGGCCGGCATACTCACCGGACATGTCACCCATTGAGCATGTTTGGGATGCTCTGGACCGGCGTATACAACAGCGTGTACCAGTTCCTGCCAATAAAACAAAACTGCACCTTTCAGAGTGGTCTTTTATTGTGGGCAGTCTAAGGCACACCTGTGCACTAATCATGGTGTCTAATCAGCATCTTGATATGGCACACCTGTGAGGTGGGATGGATTATCTCAGCAAAGGAGAAGTGCTCACTATCACAGATTTTGACTGGTTTGTGAACAATATTTGAGGGAAATGGTGATATTGTGTATATGGAAAAAGTTTTAGATCTTTGAGTTCATCTCATACAAAATGGGAGTGAAACCAAAAGTGTTGCGTTTATATTTTTGTTGAGTGTATATATCTACTTATCCATCATCTGATTCAATATAAATTAACTTTACTGAAATAGAAAATTCTCACTTAAATACTTCTGTGTCTAAATTTTGTGTGGAACTGATGAAATTTGTTTTATTGTGAAATTTGTTTCATAACGAAATTAAATTCTTCATGTGAAGTCTTCAGACTTTTAATTATTATTAAAGATTTATTTTCGATCATTTTCAGACCAGGATCATCTTGTGTTTTTAGTGTCTCACTGAAGGACAGTGTCCCAAACACATCTGGCTGTGATTATCTTGACCATTAGTGCTTTTAATGTCAACACATTAAATTTGTTGCAGGAACGTTATAAATGACTCTAAAATACTGCAAACTGTTTTGTTTAATGAACTGAAATGTAACTAAACTCATATTAGGCAAGCTTGTTTTAATTCAAATAATTTTCATAGTTAGAATTATTGAATTAATTAAATGGTTTAATACAGTGGTTCCCAAAGTGTGGGCTGTCGCCCCCTGGTTGGGTAGCGATTGTACTGTTGATGAGCCACATGTAGTTATTAAATTTAAAATAAATGAAATAAAAAATTATATGATTTTCAGTTTTGTTATAATGTTTGAAATATTTGAATATTTTAATAATGGAATCACATTTAGCAAAATAAAGCCATGAGATTTACATTCTGTGTAATGTTTCATTTAGTGGATCGAGTTTATCATATTGCACATATATGAAAATATTTAATCTTCGCCCTCTTGTGTCGATCAGAACTGTGTTTAAAGGTTTTGGTTTGGCCTCTGAACAATTTTCTGATTTCATACTGGGCGCATGTATTCTTAATTTTGGAATGTCTGGTTTAATATCATCATTTTCTTCAAATGGTTTGAGTTGAACTATGAGGGCAACTGAGAAGATCTGAGCCGGACCCAGAAATGTTTGTTTCTCAGAGTGCAAAAGTTGGAGAACGACACCCAACTTTTCTGGGTCAGGCTCAAAACTTCTCAGTCACCCCTCGTATCTCATCAAGTTTTATAGTGAAAATATGAACACATGAATAAAACGTACGAGTCAAGAGAGACAGAATGATGAATCACAGAGCCAAAATGAGAAATGACGCATGCGCAGTGGAAGCAGGGCGGAGCAATTTTTAGGAGCAGACCGTTCGGTCTACAACACCGGATCAAACTTTGTCAGTGGAGAAAGGACGCCATCTACATAACTGACAATTATGAATTTTTGAAAATGCCTTCAATGATAAAGGATAGGGATTTCCCCAATTTTCCAAACGTTTTTCCTGACTTTGACCTATGACCTTGAAAATTGAATCAGTTCTTGCCTATTAGGATATGAATCTTCTGTAAAAATTTCATAATGACACATGAGAAATTGTGTGTAACAGGCTGTTTACAAACAGACAAAAACAAACAAATGGGTGAAAACATAACCTCCACCAACAAAGTTGGCAAATCATCATTGCCACGTGATATATCATCCACCTAAATAGGTCTTATTGTTGTGTGTTGGGGGGGTGTGGCTGGACATTTTGGTGTTCTTTTCTTTTCTTTGCTCTCCAGGTGGTATGAAAACTGATTTGTCTGTGGAGAAGGTGCTGGCTGAAGAGTCCTTCACCCTCATCAGCGTTATGTGCAGCACCTGTGGATGGTGCTCAAGTGCAACCTTAAAGACTTTCAGCTGAAGCAGATAATGAGATGGCGTTCTGCATTTAAGCCATGTGTGATTCAAGCAGAATTGCCGGGAACTCGACCTTGTGATGTTCGTTTGTGAGACGCTGAGGACCGCGCCTGGGTTTGACACATCGTGCCTGTGAAGGAAGAAGGGTGAGGGACACATGCTGTCACCACACATCTGAGGTGATTAATTGTTTGACTAATTGTTGATAGTAACTTGGTATTTGTTACGCAGTATATTTGAATTGTGATGAGAATTGTGCAGCTCGCTTCTCACTGCCGTGGCGTGCGGAGTGGTAATCCTCCACCTGTTGTGAGAAGCTGCTCATTTACATAAAGCTTAAATACAGACCTGAATGTGTTGCTGATAGTGTGTGCCCTTTGAAGGATATTGGTTGTAGCTGCTGACTTACCTCACCTTTTCTATCCTTCGCAGAGAGTCGGTTTGTCGTGTCCACTTGGGGGGTGTTTGGCGGTAAAGTGAGTCCCTAAGCGCCGGGCTTCGATCCTTTTAGGCGCTGGAGAGCGTGCCAGCCTTCACTCCACCAGACTGACGCATCTTTTATTCATACACTTTGTTATGCACCAGAGGGTGGAAAAAATAAATTGTTTTGTTATTGGAACCGCTTTCTGGTTATTTTAGCGCTGGGTTCCGTCAGACGCAGGTCCGCTCCTCAACCCGCGTCGACACATAACACTTATATAATACTACCCAACCATTAACCTGGATGTTTACAGATGATACATACACTCAACAAAAATATAAACGCAACACTTTTGGTTTTGCTCCCATTTTGTATGAGATGAACTCAAAGATCTAAAACTTTTTCCACATACACAATATCACCATTTCCCTCAAATATTGTTCACAAACCAGTCTAAATCTGTGATAGTGAGCACTTCTCCTTTGCTGAGATAATCCATCCCACCTCACAGGTGTGCCATGTCAAGATGCTGATTAGACACCATGATTAGTGCACAGGTGTGCCTTAGACTGCCCACAATAAAAGGCCACTCTGAAAGGTGCAGTTTTATCACACAGCACAATGCCACAAATTTCGCAAGATTTGAGGGAGCGTGCAATTGGCATGCTGACAGCAGGAATGTCAACCAGAGCTGTTGCTCGTGTATTGAATGTTCATTTCTCTACCATAAGCCGTCTCCAAAGGCGTTTCAGAGAATTTGGCAGTACATCCAACCAGCCTCACAACCGCAGACCACGTGTAACCACACCAGCCCAGGACCTCTACATCCAGCATGTTCACCTCCAAGATCGTCTGAGACCAGCCACTCGGACAGCTGCTGAAACAATCGGTTTGCATAACCAAAGAATTTCTGCACAAACTGTCAGAAACCGTCTCAGGGAAGCTCATCTGCATGCTCGTCGTCCTCATCGGGGTCTCGACCTGACTCCAGTTCATCGTCGTAACCAACTTGAGTGGGCAAATGCTCACATTCGCTGGCGTTTGGCACGTTGGAGAGGTGTTCTCTTCACGGATGAATCCCGGTTCACACTGTCCAGGGCAGATGGCAGACAGCGTGTGTGGCGTCGTGTGGGTGAGCGGTTTTCTGATGTCAATGTTGTGGATCGAGTGGCCCATGGTGGCGGTGGGGTTATGGTATGGGCAGGCGTCTGTTATGGATGAAGAACACAGGTGCATTTTATTGATGGCATTTTGAATGCACAGAGATACCGTGACAAGATCCTGAGGCCCATTGTTGTGCCATACATCCAAGAACATCACCTCATGTTGCAGCAGGATAATGCACGGCCCCATGTTGCAAGGATCTGTACACAATTCTTGGAAGCTGAAAATGTCCCAGTTCTTGCATGGCTGGCATACTCACCGGACATGTCACCCATTGCGCAAGTTTGGGATGCTCTGGAGCGGCGTACGACAGCGTGTACCAGTTCCTGCCAATATCCAGCAACTTCGCACAGCCATTGAAGAGGAGTGGACCAACATTCCACAGGCCACAATTGACAACCTGATCAACTCTATGCGAAGGAGATGTGTTGCACTGCATGAGGCAAATGGTGGTCACACCAGATACTGACTGGTATCCCCCCTCCCCCCAATAAAACAAAACTGCACCTTTCAGAGTGGCCTTTTATTGTGGACAGTCTAAGGCACACCTGTGCACTAATCATGGTGTCTAATCAGCATCCTGATATGGCACACCTGTGAGGTGGGATGGATTATCTCAGCAAAGGAGAAGTGCTCACTATCACAGATTTAGACTGGTTTGTGAACAATATTTGAGGGAAATGGTGATATTGTGTATGTGGAAAAAGTTTTAGATCTTTGAGTTCATCTCATACAAAATGGGAGCAAAACCAAAAGTGTTGCATTTATATTTTTGTTGAGTGTATGTGCATACCCAAATATGCTGTATAAATGTCTATTTTGCAACAGCAAACCTTTTTAAACAGTTCCTCCTGTTGGATATTTGTATAATGCCATGGCCCCACAGATGCCGCTACCGTTTTTATGTATGTTCACTGTCTTTTCACTGTCTTCTTTGAAATTTCCAGAAAGCTCTTTTTCAGTTTCCAGGCTCTAGCTGCATCAAGATATAGGATCATGTTATCTGTTTGCACTCTGTGGAGGTAGTGGATTATCCGGGTACCATTTGATAAATACCAAATGTTTGGATACCCTATGGATTGCATTTTGCCTGCTAGTAGGAGTATTCTGACGTAGCCTACGGCTCCCCCTGCATAGGATCGCAGGGGGAGTCACAGGGGGATGCCAAACCATGGTCGCAAGTCACGACCCACTTGATGAAACTTACTAACTGATGAAGCATCAAGATTTCAGCTGTCTGATTTGTGTGTGCAGTTAGAGTTTAAGTCTCGTGTCATTGTCATATTGACAATGTTTTCTGGTCGCTCATGTATACAGTGGCCACAAGCGCATGCAACAGCTGATGCACAGGAGTGTTTGTGTTTATAATCGACTTTGGTGTCTGCTGGGTGAGCACATGATGCCACACTGGCGTCTGTTGTCTCAAGAGAATCAGAGAGCAATTACGCACATAAGTGCCTGGAAAAATGCAGATTCTCATCTGCTGCACTATTGAA
This sequence comes from Thalassophryne amazonica, assembly GCF_902500255.1. NCBI lineage: Eukaryota > Metazoa > Chordata > Actinopteri > Batrachoidiformes > Batrachoididae > Thalassophryne > Thalassophryne amazonica. Next base: position 61,676,462 of record NC_047110.1, read on the forward strand.
AGGACACATATTTAAAATTTTTAACACAGAGAAAGCCTGATTTTTGCTTGAAACCTGCTGTCATTAAAAACAAAAATGTAAGTATAAAAAACCACAAGAGCTCCCAAAATAGCATGCCACTGTAGAATACACCCTACTTTTTACATGCATCACGGACACACATAAAGTCTGCTGTGTGGACGTCCAGCCAGAAACAGCCTTTTTCTGCCTCCTTTTCTCAACTTGTGACTGTCTGGACTCAGATGGGATATTGTGACCTGAAGAATTTTCTCATCACACACGAGCGGTCGACCACTCACATTCAAAGCCAGAAAAGGCTCCAAACATACAGTTGGAACAGGACTGATGAAGGATGACTTTCTTCCCTGGCAGTGATCTCCACTGAGACAGAGAGACTTTTAAAACTGAAGCAAGATAAGGAAGACTTCTACAAACAAATCATTGATGCTTTTGTTCAGAAGGAGTGGTACATGGACTTCATTTATAAGTAAAGGTAAGACCACAATAACGTTTTTTAATTAAATGTACTTTTTGAGTGCTATACTTTGTATGTGTAAAGAATGCCAATCAAACGGTGAATAAACTACTCTGTGGGGTTAATATGTTTGTAAATCTGATTGTAATGAAGTCAGTGCCTCAATGAACCTCACTGCACGTCACTGTGACCCACAGGTAGATTGTGAAAAGAAGGAGAAAGAATATTTCTCGAGTGTGTTAGATGAGGTTTAACCCAGGATAAAAGAGTGGTGATTGGAGCAGACAATCACCTGCCACCATTTATGGCGGCCAACGGGGGTCGATGGTGTTGTTTTTCCAACCCTTAAAATTGTGTTTTGTATGAATATATTCTTAAATTTTCTGATTATTTGCAACATTAATTATTAGACTATGGACTAAATCTGCAGCGGTGGATTAGTGGTTATCACTGCTGCCTAACAGCGAGAAGGTCATGGGTTTGATTCCCACCTGTGGCCTTTCTGTGTGGCGTTTACGTGTTCGCCCTGTGTTTGCGTAGGTTCTCTCCGTGTGCTCCGGCTTCCTCCCACATCCAAAAGACACGCAGGTTAGGTGGATTGGAAACGTTAAATTGTCCGTAGGTGTGCATGCAGGTGTGAATGTGTTTGTATGTGCAGTCATGCACATAACTGGTACTCATGGTGCTTGTGCGTGCTAAAATGAATGATGCACAGCCGAAAGCACAAGGGAAGCATTTCATAGGAGGAAAGCAATGACAGAGTGTAGGAAAAGTGTTTCCCTCTGTGTGCATCCATGATTTTAGCACACATGAGCATGATGACTACCAGTTATGTGCACCCCTGTATATGTGGCCCTGTGACAGACTGGTGTCCTGTCCAGGGTGTACCCCGCCTTGCGCTCTCTGAATGCTGGGATAGGCTCCAGCGCCCCGTGACCCTTAACTGGACGAAGTGGTTGAAATTGAGTGTGTGTGAGACTAAATCTGAGACACATTTACGTAAAAGTTCTTGCATAATTCCTGTTATTGTACTCTTGGAGGACACCTGCTGGAGACATTGATGTAGTGCAGAGATTTAATGTACAAAGACAAAGCACCAAAATTTCATCGATTGTTCCTCAAAATAAAATTTATTCATGATGCACGTTTTGTTACTTAAGGCATTTTGCTGCCACAAATCCAACTGCAACACAAACACCAGCAAAAACACACCATCGTTTTTTTGTGGCCTCCACGTCTGAGTGGAAACGCTCCTTTTGTGCTTTCGTCTCTTTCTTCCAGATCTCCTCCTTCATGTCCAGCTCCTTCTGGAAGTTAGACTCTTTCTCTTCCAGGATTTTTTGGAATTGGGCTTCTTTAATGTCCATCATTTTATGGAAGCTGATCTCTTTTTCCTCCAGCTTCCTTTGGAACTCTGCTTCCTTGCTGTCCATCATGTGGCAGAAGTTGGCATCATTCTCCTCCAGCTTCCTTCGGAATTCCACTTCCTTGCTGTCCATCACCTTGTGGAAACTGATGTCCTTTTCCTCCTGCATTCTTTTATATTCAGCCTCCATTCTGTCCATCATCTTCTGGACCTTGATGTCCTTTTCCTCCATCTCTTTCTGGAAACTGGTGTATTTGTCTTCCAACATTTGAATCAGTCTGTCCTTTTTTTGAGTTGTTCCTCAAATGCAGCCTGTTTGATTTCGTCCTCCCTTCTGTGACTGGCAGCGAGCACTTCGAGCAGTCGCAGCTGCTTGGCTTCAGAGTCTCTCTGAAACTTGGCCCTCGATGAATCGTCATCGGGAAGCTGTGTCTCCAGAGACTCTGGTCCTTCGGTCTCAGAGTCTGAGTCCAGCAGATTTGGGGGCTACGAACACAACAAGAGACAATCAATTAGCATCATGCATTCATTATGAAGTGTTTATTTTCAGATGACCAATCAGCTGCACTGAAACAAAAACAGTCTGCAGAGCTTCTTTGCAGTCGATGTTGATTTTCCCAAAGTGTTGGATTCAGTTGATCGGACGTCCTGAGGACGTCCCAGAGACATCTCAGGACGTCTCTGGGACGTCCTGAGAATTCATGGGATCCCCAAGAAGTTACTGGACATCATAGTCAGACAAAACACAGATACTGTGAGTGCTGCACGGAGCCGAGGCAGAGACACACCGACCCAAGACAGCAAAACCACAAGAGAATTAGTCACAATTAGAATGATTTGAGTGGCAATAAATAGTTTGAATTAGCTGAATTAGTTCAAATGACTGTAAAATACTTCAAACTATATCGTTTAATAAACTGAATGCAAATCAGCCAATTGCCAAATTTTAATTATTTGAGATCACAAAATGTTTTCATATCATCATTTTCTTCAAACAGTTTGAGTTGAACTCTCTCATCGGGTTTTACAGTGAAAATAGGAACACATGAATAAAACATACGAGACAAGAAAGACAGAACGATGAATCACAGAGTCAAAATGAGAAAAACTTACTGGTTTTAGGACTTTACGAGGCATCCTCACCGACTGAGTTTGAGCTGTTATTTCAAAGTGTTTTTTAATTTCTCGTATTTGAGGGTTTGTTTTCTTCAGGCTGATGTTTGTGTTCACTGCTGTGTTCAGACTAAACTGAACTGTTCACACACATCTCATTCGTGGTCACATTGAGCTTTGTGATGTTTGAGCTACTATGAACTTGAATAACCTTTAACAGACTTTATGACGTCATCAGGTTTGCTCCATTCATTATTATGTATCTCCTTGTCCATGATCTGATCCAATATGAATTAACTTTACTGAATAGAAATTCTCACTCAAATACTTCTGTGTCTAAGTTTGTGTGGACTTTTTTTTATTGTGAAATTTGTTTCATAACGAAATTAAATTCTTCATGTGAAGTCTTCAGCCTTTTAATTATTATTAATAATTTATTTTCGATCATTTTCAGACCAGGATCATCTGGTGTTTTTAGTGTCTCACTGAAGGACAGTGTCCCAAACACATCTGGCTGTGAAGATCTTGACCATTAGTGCTTTTAATCTCAGCACATTAAATATTTTGAATTTGTTGCAGGAAAGTTATAAATGACTCTAAAATACTGCAAACTGTTTTGTTTAAAGAACTGAAATGTAACTAAACTCAAATTAGGCAAGCTTATTTTAATTCAAATCATGTTCAGAGTTTGAGTTCTTGAATTAATTAAATGGTTTAATACAGTTACCTAAAGTGTTGGCTGTCGCCCCCTGGTGGGTAGCGATGGTACTGTTGATGAGCCACATGTTATTACATTTAAAATAAATTAAAAATGATTTCATTTTCAATTTTGTTATAATGTTTAAAATATTTGAATATTTTAATAATGGAATCGCATTTAACAAAATAAAGCCATGAGATTTACATTCTGTGTAATGTTTCATTTAGTGGATCGCGTTTATCATATTGCACATATATGAAAATATTTAATCTTCGCTCTCTTGTGTCGATCAGAACTGTTTAAAGGTTTTGGTTTTGCCTCCGAACAATTTTCTGATTTCATACTGGGCGCATGTATTCTTCATTTTTGGAATGTCTGGTTTAATATCATCATTTTCTTCAAATGGTTGAGTTGAACTATGAGGGCAACTGAGAAGATCTGAGCCGGACCCAGAAATGTTTGTTTCTCAGAGTGCAAAAGTTGGAGAACGACACCCAACTTTTTCTGGGTCAGGCTCAAAACTTCTCAGTCACCCCTCGTATCTCATCAGGTTTTATAGTGAAAATATGAACACATGAATAAAACATACGAGCCAAGAAAGACAGAATGATGAATCACAGAGTCAAAATGAGAAAAACTTACTGGTTTTAGGACTTTACGAGGCATCCTCACTGAATGAGTTTGAGCTGTTGCTTCAAAGTGTTTTTTTAATTTCTCGTATTTGAAGGTTTGTTTTCTTCAGGCTGATGTTTGTGTTCACTGCTGTGTTCAGACTAAACTGAACTATTCACACATCTCATTTTTTGGTCACATTGAGCTTTGTGATGTTTGAGCTACTATGAACTTGAATAACCTTTAACAGTCTTTATGACGTCATCAGGTTGGCTTTATATAAAGCCTGAGTGGATCCTTGTGATTTGATTGGTGCTTTGTGTGTCACGTGACATGGATTAATTCATCCCATTTGTGTTGCATTGCATTCAGCTCCTTCCCGCTCACATAAGCAGGAAGGAGCAATTACGCACATAAGTTCTTGGAAAAATGCAAATTCTCATCTGCTGCACTATTGAAAGTTCACATATTTAAAATTTTTAACACAGAGAAAGACTGATTTTTGCTTGAAACCTGCTGTCATTACAAAAATGTAAGTATGAAAAACCACAAAAGCTCCCAAAATAGCATGCCACTGTAGAATACACCCTACTTTTTACATGCATCACGGACACACATAAAGGCTGATGTGTGTACTTCCCGCTCACATAATCGGGAAGGCGCTTCACTTTAAAACAACCATAGTGGAGTTTGTTTTGCTGACGGATGATGATTTGAAAGAGGTAATTGACAATACTATTTCTTCTGACACACACAAAAAAATCCACTACGCTGTAAGCCGTTTGGAGGCATTTGCAGTATTTGCTGGGACGTCTCTTGTTGAAATAGAAGCGCTGACGGACGAAGAGCTGGACAAATTCCTGACACGATTTTTTTTGCTGGACTGAGGAAAGCAGACGGGACTCGAAGAAGTCAATGCACGGCATCAGATACGGACTACATCGTCACTTTAAGACCGTGAGAGATGTTGATATTACTAAAGCTGATAAGTTTCATTGTAGTAACCAGGCATACAAAGCAACGATGTGTAAATTGAAGCAGGAAGGAAAGGGATGTGTTAAGCACAAAAGTGCAATCAGTAAGGAAGATATGGCCAAGATTTTTGCTTCTGATGCTCTTGATATCACAACACCACTGGGTTTGCAGAACAAGGTCTTCACGGACGTTATGATATATTTTGCCAACAGAGGACGTGAAAATCTGTGGGACATGAAAGCAGATGACTTTGTAATACAAACAGATGAGCAGAATCTTCGCTACATTATGCACAGAGACACACTGACCAAGTCCAGAAGAGAAAATGAGGACAAAGAATGTAGTGGCTACATGTATGAGATTCCAGGTTCATCCAGGTGCCCGGTCTCTACATTTCTGGCACACAAAGCTGTGCTAAATCCTGCACTGGACTGTTTCTGGCAGCGTCCTAAACCTACAGCAGAAGGTTCATGATACTGCAACTCTCCATTAGGTGTGAACACTCTTGGGAACAAAATGAAAGATATCGCCAAGGCAGCTGTTCGCACAAAAAACTACACAAACCACAGTCTGAGGGCCACAACAGTTACCGTCCTAGATCGTGCTGGTTTTGCAAACCGCGATATCGTCTGTTACTGGTCATAGATCAGAATCTTCACTAAAGCACTATGCTTCTACAAGTGATGACAGGAAGAAGAAAATGAGTTGCAAGATCGCTTGCAAAATGATGCAAGAAAATTTGCCAACATCATCTAGTACGACTGCGGCTAGCACTAGTTCTGAGAGTAGGCCTATAACTCAGTCTGCTGAGCCTGCATTAGGGGATCAGGATGACAAACTGGATTCAGTTTTGACATTGTCTCAAGAACAACTGATTCTACAGGAATCCAACTTCAACATTCAGAATGCAACATCATCTTCAGTGCAGCATTTACATTTTCATGGACCTGTAATTTGTACCATTGAACTCATAAACATTCATTATTTGTATACTATTCCATTATTACACTCAACAAAAATATAAACGCAACACTTTTGGTTTTGCTCCCATTTTGTATGAGATGAACTCAAAGATCTAAAACTTTTTCCACATACACAATATCACCATTCCCTCAAATATTGTTCACAAACCAGTCTAAATCTGTAATAGTGAGCACTTCTCCTTTGCTGAGATAATCCATCCCACCTCACAGGTGTGCCATACCAAGATGCTGATTAGACACCATGATTAGTGCACAGGTGTGCCTTAGACTGCCCACAATAAAAGGCCACTCTGAAAGGTGCAGTTTTATCACACAGCACAATGCCACAGATGTCGCAAGATTGAGGGAGCGTGCAATTGGCATGCTGACAGCAGGAATGTCAACCAGAGCTGTTGCTCGTGTATTGAATGTTCATTTCTCTACCATAAGCTGTCTCCAAAGACGTTTCAGAGAATTTGGCAGTACATCCAACCAGCCTCACAACCGCAGACCACATGTAACCACACCAGCCCAGGACCTCCACATCCAGCATGTTCACCTCCAAGATCGTCTGAGACCAGCCCCTCGGACAGCTGCTGAAACAATCGGTTTGCATAACCAAAGAATTTCTGCACAAACTGTCAGAAACCGTCTCAGGGAAGCTCATCTGCATGCTCCTCGTCCTCATCAGGGTCTCGACCTGACTCTAGTTCGTCATCGTAACCAACTTGAGTGGGCAAATGCTCACATTCGCTGGCGTTTGGCACGTTGGAGAGGTGTTCTCTTCACGGATGAATCCCGGTTCACACTGTTCAGGGCAGATGGCAGACAGCGTGTGTGGCTTCGTGTGGGTGAGCGTTTTTCTGATGTCAATGTTGTGGATCGAGTGGCCCATGGTGGCGGTGGGGTTATGGTATGGGCAGGCGTCTGTTATGGACGAAGAACACAGGTGCATTTTATTGATGGCATTTTGAATGCACAGAGATACCGTGACGAGATCCTGAGGCCCATTGTTGTGCCATACATCCAAGAACATCACCTCATGTTGCAGCAGGATAATGCACGGCCCCATGTTGCAAGGATCTGTACACAATTCTTGGAAGCTGAAAATGTCCCAGTTCTTGCATGGCTGGCATACTCACCGGACATGTCACCCATTGCGCAAGTTGGGATGCTCTGGAGCGGCGTACGACAGCGTGTACCAGTTCCTGCCAATATCCAGCAACTTCGCACAGCCATTGAAGAGGAGTGGACCAACATTCCACAGGCCACAATTGACAACCTGATCAACTCTATGCGAAGGAGATGTGTTGCACTGCATGAGGCAAATGGTGGTCACACCAGATACTGACTGGTATTCCCCCCCAATAAAACAAAACTGCACCTTTCAGAGTGGCCTTTTATTGTGGACAGTCTAAGGCACACCTGTGCACTAATCATGGTATCTAATCAGCATCCTGATATGGCACACCTGTGAGGTGGGATGGATTATCTCAGCAAAGGAGAAGTGCTCACTGTCACAGATTTAGACTGGTTTGTGAACAATATTTGAGGGAAATGGTGATATTGTGTATGTGGAAAAAGTTTTAGATCTTTGAGTTCATCTCATACAAAATGGGAGCAAAACCAAAAGTGTTGCATTTATATTTTTGTTGAGTGTATGTGCATACCCAAATATGCTGTATAAATGTCTATTTTGCAACAGCAAACCTTTTTAAACAGTTCCTCCTGTTGGATATTTGTATAATGCCATGGCCCCACAGATGCCGCTACCGTTTTTATGTATGTTCACTGTCTTTTCACTGTCTTCTTTGAAATTTCCAGAAAGCTCTTTTTCAGTTTCCAGGCTCTAGCTGCATCAAGATATAGGATTATGTTATCTGTTTGCACTCTGTGGAGGTAATGGATTATCCGGGTACCATTTGATAAATACCAAATGTTTGGATACCCTATGGATTGCATTTTGCCTGCTAGTAGGAGTATTCTGACGTAGCCTACGGCTCCCCCTGCATAGGATCGCAGGGGGAGTCACAGGGGGATGCCAAACCATGGTCGCAAGTCACGACCCACTTGATGAAACTTACTAACTGATGAAACATCAAGATTTCAGCTGTCTGATTTGTGTGTGCAGTTAGAGTTTAAGTCTCGTGTCATTGTCATATTGACAATGTTTTCTGGTCGCACATGTATACAGTGGCCACAAGCGCATGCAACAGCTGATGCACAGGAGTGTTTGTGTTTATAATCGACTTTGGTGTCTGCTGGGTGAGCACATGATGCCACACTGGCGTCTGTTGTCTCAAGAGAATCAGAGAGCAATTACGCACATAAGTGCCTGGAAAAATGCAGATTCTCATCTGCTGCACTATTGAAAGGACACATATTTAAAATTTTTAACACAGAGAAAGCCTGATTTTTGCTTGAAACCTGCTGTCATTAAAAAAAAATGTAAGTATAAAAAACCACAAGAGCTCCCAAAATAGCATGCCACTGTAGAATACACCCTACTTTTTACATGCATCACGGACACACATAAAGTCTGCTGTGTGGACGTCCAGCCAGAAACAGCCTTTTTCTGCCTCCTTTTCTCAACTTGTGACTGTCTGGACTCAGATGGGATATTGTGACCTGAAGAATTTTCTCATCACACACGAGCGGTCGACCACTCACATTCAAAGCCAGAAAAGGCTCCAAACATACAGTTGGAACAGGACTGATGAAGGATGACTTTCTTCCCTGGCAGTGATCTCCACTGAGACAGAGAGACTTTTAAAACTGAAGCAAGATCAGGAAGACTTCTACAAACAAATCATTGATGCTTTTGTTCAGAAGGAGTGGTACATGGACTTCATTTATAAGTAAAGGTAAGACCACAATAACGTTTTTTAATTAAATGTACTTTTTGAGTGCTATACTTTGTATGTGTAAAGAATGCCAATCAAACGGTGAATAAACTACTCTGTGGGGTTAATATGTTTGTAAATCTGATTGTAATGAAGTCAGTGCCTCAATGAACCTCACTGCACGTCACTGTGACCCACAGGTAGATTGTGAAAAGGAGAAAGAATATTTCTCGAGTGTGTTAGATGAGGTTTAACCCAGGATAAAAGAGTGGTGATTGGAGCAGACAATCACCTGCCACCATTTATGGCGGCCAACGGGGGTCGATGGTGTTGTTTTTCCAACCCTTAAAATTGTGTTTTGTATGAATATATTCTTAAATTTTCTGATTATTTGCAACATTAATTATTAGACTATGGACTAAATCTGCAGCGGTGGATTAGTGGTTATCACTGCTGCCTAACAGCGAGAAGGTCATGGGTTTGATTCCCACCTGTGGCCTTTCTGTGTGGCGTTTACGTGTTCGCCCTGTGTTTGCGTAGGTTCTCTCCGTGTGCTCCGGCTTCCTCCCACATCCAAAAGACACGCAGGTTAGGTGGATTGGAAACGTTAAATTGTCCGTAGGTGTGCATGCAGGTGTGAATGTGTTTGTATGTGCAGTCATGCACATAACTGGTACTCATGGTGCTTGTGCGTGCTAAAATGAATGATGCACAGCCGAAAGCACAAGGGAAGCATTTCATAGGAGGAAAGCAATGACAGAGTGTAGGAAAAGTGTTTCCCTCTGTGTGCATCCATGATTTTTAGCACACATGAGCATGATGACTACCAGTTATGTGCACCCCTGTATATGTGGCCCTGTGACAGACTGGTGTCCTGTCCAGGGTGTACCCCGCCTTGCGCTCTCTGAATGCTGGGATAGGCTCCAGCGCCCCGTGACCCTTAACTGGACGAAGTGGTTGAAATTGAGTGTGTGTGAGACTAAATCTGAGACACATTTACGTAAAAGTTCTTGCATAATTCCTGTTATTGTACTCTTGGAGGACACCTGCTGGAGACATTGATGTAGTGCAGAGATTTAATGTACAAAGACAAAGCACCAAAATTTCATCGATTGTTCCTCAAAATAAAATTTATTCATGATGCACGTTTTGTTACTTAAGGCATTTTGCTGCCACAAATCCAACTGCAACACAAACACCAGCAAAAACACACCATCGTTTTTTTGTGGCCTCCACGTCTGAGTGGAAACGCTCCTTTTGTGCTTTCGTCTCTTTCTTCCAGATCTCCTCCTTCATGTCCAGCTCCTTCTGGAAGTTAGACTCTTTCTCTTCCAGGATTTTTTGGAATTGGGCTTCTTTAATGTCCATCATTTTATGAAAGCTGATCTCTTTTTCCTCCAGCTTCCTTTGGAACTCTGCTTCCTTGCTGTCCATCATGTGGCAGAAGTTGGCATCATTCTCCTCCAGCTTCCTTTGGAATTCCACTTCCTTGCTGTCCATCACCTTGTGGAAACTGATGTCCTTTTCCTCCTGCATTCTTTTATATTCAGCCTCCATTCTGTCCATCATCTTCTGGACCTTGATGTCCTTTTCCTCCATCTCTTTCTGGAAACTGGTGTATTTGTCTTCCAACATTTGAATCAGTCTGTCCTTTTTTTTGAGTTGTTCCTCAAATGCAGCCTGTTTGATTTCGTCCTCCCTTCTGTGACTGGCAGCGAGCACTTCGAGCAGTCGCAGCTGCTTGGCTTCAGAGTCTCTCTGAAACTTGGCCCTCGATGAATCGTCATCGGGAAGCTGTGTCTCCAGAGACTCTGGTCCTTCGGTCTCAGAGTCTGAGTCCAGCAGATTTGGGGGCTACGAACACAACAAGAGACAATCAATTAGCATCATGCATTCATTATGAAGTGTTTATTTTCAGATGACCAATCAGCTGCACTGAAACAAAAACAGTCTGCAGAGCTTCTTTGCAGTCGATGTTGATTTTCCCAAAGTGTTGGATTCAGTTGATCGGACGTCCTGAGGACGTCCCAGAGACATCTCAGGACGTCTCTGGGACGTCCTGAGAATTCATGGGATCCCCAAGAAGTTACTGGACATCATAGTCAGACAAAACACAGATACTGTGAGTGCTGCACGGAGCCGAGGCAGAGACACACCGACCCAAGACAGCAAAACCACAAGAGAATTAGTCACAAATTAGAATGATTTGAGTGGCAATAAATAGTTTGAATTAGCTGAATTAGTTCAAATGACTGTAAAATACTTCAAACTATATCGTTTAATAAACTGAATGCAAATCAGCCAATTGCCAAATTTTAATTATTTGAGATCACAAAATGTTTTCATATCATCATTTTCTTCAAACAGTTTGAGTTGAACTCTCTCATCGGGTTTTACAGTGAAAATAGGAACACATGAATAAAACATACGAGACAAGAAAGACAGAACGATGAATCACAGAGTCAAAATGAGAAAAACTTACTGGTTTTAGGACTTTACGAGGCATCCTCACCGACTGAGTTTGAGCTGTTATTTCAAAGTGTTTTTTAATTTCTCGTATTTGAGGGTTTGTTTTCTTCAGGCTGATGTTTGTGTTCACTGCTGTGTTCAGACTAAACTGAACTGTTCACACACATCTCATTTCGTGGTCACATTGAGCTTTGTGATGTTTGAGCTACTATGAACTTGAATAACCTTTAACAGACTTTATGACGTCATCAGGTTTGCTCCATTCATTATTATGTATCTCCTTGTCCATGATCTGATCCAATATGAATTAACTTTACTGAAATAGAAAATTCTCACTCAAATACTTCTGTGTCTAAATTTTGTGTGGACTTTTTTTATTGTGAAATTTGTTTCATAACGAAATTAAATTCTTCATGTGAAGTCTTCAGCCTTTTAATTATTATTAATAATTTATTTTCGATCATTTTCAGACCAGGATCATCTTGTGTTTTTAGTGTCTCACTGAAGGACAGTGTCCCAAACACATCTGGCTGTGAAGATCTTGACCATTAGTGCTTTTAATCTCAGCACATTAAATATTTTGAATTTGTTGCAGGAAAGTTATAAATGACTCTAAAATACTGCAAACTGTTTGTTTAAAGAACTGAAATGTAACTAAACTCAAATTAGGCAAGCTTATTTTAATTCAAATCATTTCAGAGTTTGAGTTCTTGAATTAATTAAATGGTTTAATAGTTACCTAAAGTGTTGGCTGTCGCCCCCTGGTGGGTAGCGATGGTACTGTTGATGAGCCACATGTTATTACATTTAAAATAAATTAAAAATGATTTCATTTTCAATTTGTTATAATGTTTAAAATATTTGAATATTTTAATAATGGAATCACATTTAACAAAATAAAGCCATGAGATTTACATTCTGTGTAATGTTTCATTTAGTGGATCGCGTTTATCATATTGCACATATATGAAAATATTTAATCTTCGCTCTCTTGTGTCGATCAGAACTGTTTAAAGGTTTTGGTTTTGCCTCCGAACAATTTTCTGATTTCATACTGGGCGCATGTATTCTTCATTTTTGGAATGTCTGGTTTAATATCATCATTTTCTTCAAATGGTTTGAGTTGAACTATGAGGCAACTGAGAGATCTGAGCCGGACCCAGAAATGTTTGTTTCTCAGAGTGCAAAAGTTGGAGAACGACACCCAACTTTTTCTGGGTCAGGCTCAAAACTTCTCAGTCACCCCTCGTATCTCATCAGGTTTTATAGTGAAAATATGAACACATGAATAAAACATACGAGCCAAGAAAGACAGAATGATGAATCACAGAGTCAAAATGAGAAAAACTTACTGGTTTTAGGACTTTACGAGGCATCCTCACTGAATGAGTTTGAGCTGTTGCTTCAAAGTGTTTTTTTAATTTCTCGTATTTGAAGGTTTGTTTTCTTCAGGCTGATGTTTGTGTTCACTGCTGTGTTCAGACTAAACTGAACTATTCACACATCTCATTTTTTGGTCACATTGAGCTTTGTGATGTTTGAGCTACTATGAACTTGAATAACCTTTAACAGTCTTTATGACGTCATCAGGTTGGCTTTATATAAAGCCTGAGTGGATCCTTGTGATTTGATTGGTGCTTTGTGTGTCACGTGACATGGATTAATTCATCCCATTTGTGTTGCATTGCATTCAGCTCCTTCCCGCTCACATAAGCAGGAAGGAGCAATTACGCACATAAGTTCTTGGAAAAATGCAGATTCTCATCTGCTGCACTATTGAAAGTTCACATATTTAAAATTTTAACACAGAGAAAGACTGATTTTTGCTTGAAACCTGCTGTCATTACAAAAATGTAAGTATGAAAAACCACAAAAGCTCCCAAAATAGCATGCCACTGTAGAATACACCCTACTTTTTACATGCATCACGGACACACATAAAGGCTGCTGTGTGTACTTCCCGCTCACATAATCGGGAAGGCGCTTCACTTTAAAACAACCATAGTGGAGTTTGTTTTGCTGACGGATGATGATTTGAAAGAGGTAATTGACAATACTATTTCTTCTGACACACACAAAAAAATCCACTACGCTGTAAGCCGTTTGGAGGCATTTGCAGTATTTGCTGGGACGTCTCTTGTTGAAATAGAAGCGCTGACGGACGAAGAGCTGGACAAATTCCTGACACGATTTTTTTTGCTGGACTGAGGAAAGCAGACGGGACTCTGTACACGAAGAAGTCAATGCACGGCATCAGATACGGACTACATCGTCACTTTAAGACCGTGAGAGATGTTGATATTACTAAAGCTGATAAGTTTCATTGTAGTAGCCAGGCATACAAAGCAACGATGTGTAAATTGAAGCAGGAAGGAAAGGGATGTGTTAAGCACAAAAGTGCAATCAGTAAGGAAGATATGGCCAAGATTTTTGCTTCTGATGCTCTTGATATCACAACACCACTGGGTTTGCAGAACAAGGTCTTCACGGACGTTATGATATATTTTGCCAACAGAGGACGTGAAAATCTGCGGGACATGAAAGCAGATGACTTTGTAATACAAACAGATGAGCAGAATCTTCGCTACATTATGCACAGAGACACACTGACCAAGTCCAGAAGAGAAAATGAGGACAAAGAATGTAGTGGCTACATGTATGAGATTCCAGGTTCATCCAGGTGCCCGGTCTCTACATTTCTGGCACAAAAAGCTGTGCTAAATCCTGCACTGGACTGTTTCTGGCAGCGTCCTAAACCTACAGCAGAAGGTTCATGATACTGCAACTCTCCATTAGGTGTGAACACTCTTGGGAACAAAATGAAAGATATCGCCAAGGCAGCTGTTCGCACAAAAAACTACACAAACCACAGTCTGAGGGCCACAACAGTTACCGTCCTAGATCGTGCTGGTTTTGCAAACCGCGATATCGTCTGTTACTGGTCATAGATCAGTATCTTCACTAAAGCACTATGCTTCTACAAGTGATGACAGGAAGAAGAAAATGAGTTGCAAGATCGCTTGCAAAATGATGCAAGAAAATTTGCCAACATCATCTAGTACGACTGCGGCTAGCACTAGTTCTGAGAGTAGGCCTATAACTCAGTCTGCTGAGCCTGCATTAGGGGATCAGGATGACAAACTGGATTCAGTTTTGACATTGTCTCAAGAACAACTGATTCTACAGGAATCCAACTTCAACATTCAGAATGCAACATCATCTTCAGTGCAGCATTTACATTTTCATGGACCTGTAATTTGTACCATTGAACTCATAAACATTCATTATTTGTATACTATTCCATTATTACACTCAACAAAAATATAAACGCAACACTTTGGTTTTGCTCCCATTTTGTATGAGATGAACTCAAAGATCTAAAACTTTTTCCACATACACAATATCACCATTCCCTCAAATATTGTTCACAAACCAGTCTAAATCTGTGATAGTGAGCACTTCTCCTTTGCTGAGATAATCCATCCCACCTCACAGGTGTGCCATACCAAGATGCTGATTAGACACCATGATTAGTGCACAGGTGTGCCTTAGACTGCCCACAATAAAAGGCCACTCTGAAAGGTGCAGTTTTATCACACAGCACAATGCCACAGATGTCGCAAGATTTGAGGGAGCGTGCAATTGGCATGCTGACAGCAGGAATGTCAACCAGAGCTGTTGCTCGTGTATTGAATGTTCATTTCTCTACCATAAGCTGTCTCCAAAGACGTTTCAGAGAATTTGGCAGTACATCCAACCAGCCTCACAACCGCAGACCACATGTAACCACACCAGCC
The DNA here is from genome assembly GCF_902500255.1 of Thalassophryne amazonica. NCBI lineage: Eukaryota > Metazoa > Chordata > Actinopteri > Batrachoidiformes > Batrachoididae > Thalassophryne > Thalassophryne amazonica. Next base: position 61,691,774 of record NC_047110.1, read on the forward strand.
CAGGACCTCCACATCCAGCATGTTCACCTCCAAGATCGTCTGAGACCAGCCCCTCGGACAGCTGCTGAAACAATCGGTTTGCATAACCAAAGAATTTCTGCACAAACTGTCAGAAACCGTCTCAGGGAAGCTCATCTGCATGCTCCTCGTCCTCATCAGGGTCTCGACCTGACTCTAGTTCGTCATCGTAACCAACTTGAGTGGGCAAATGCTCACATTCGCTGGCGTTTGGCACGTTGGAGAGGTGTTCTCTTCACGGATGAATCCCGGTTCACACTGTTCAGGGCAGATGGCAGACAGCGTGTGTGGCTTCGTGTGGGTGAGCGTTTTTCTGATGTCAATGTTGTGGATCGAGTGGCCCATGGTGGCGGTGGGGTTATGGTATGGGCAGGCGTCTGTTATGGACGAAGAACACAGGTGCATTTTATTGATGGCATTTTGAATGCACAGAGATACCGTGACGAGATCCTGAGGCCCATTGTTGTGCCATACATCCAAGAACATCACCTCATGTTGCAGCAGGATAATGCACGGCCCCATGTTGCAAGGATCTGTACACAATTCTTGGAAGCTGAAAATGTCCCAGTTCTTGCATGGCTGGCATACTCACCGGACATGTCACCCATTGCGCAAGTTTGGGATGCTCTGGAGCGGCGTACGACAGCGTGTACCAGTTCCTGCCAATATCCAGCAACTTCGCACAGCCATTGAAGAGGAGTGGACCAACATTCCACAGGCCACAATTGACAACCTGATCAACTCTATGCGAAGGAGATGTGTTGCACTGCATGAGGCAAATGGTGGTCACACCAGATACTGACTGGTATTCCCCTCCCCCCCAATAAAACAAAACTGCACCTTTCAGAGTGGCCTTTTATTGTGGACAGTCTAAGGCACACCTGTGCACTAATCATGGTGTCTAATCAGCATCCTGATATGGCACACCTGTGAGGTGGGATGGATTATCTCAGCAAAGGAGAAGTGCTCACTGTCACAGATTTAGACTGGTTTGTGAACAATATTTGAGGGAAATGGTGATATTGTGTATGTGGAAAAAGTTTTAGATCTTTGAGTTCATCTCATACAAATGGGAGCAAAACCAAAAGTGTTGCATTTATATTTTTGTTGAGTGTATGTGCATACCCAAATATGCTGTATAAATGTCTATTTGCAACAGCAAACCTTTTTAAACAGTTCCTCCTGTTGGATATTTGTGTAATGCCATGGCCCCACAGATGCCGCTACCATTTTTATGTATGTTCACTGTCTTTTCACTGTCTTCTTTGAAATTTCCAGAAAGCTCTTTTTCAGTTTCCAGGCTCTAGCTGCATCAAGATATAGGATTATGTTATCTGTTTGCACTCTGTGGAGGTAGTGGATTATCCGGGTACCATTTGATAAATACCAAATGTTTGGATACCCTATGGATTGCATTTTGCCTGCTAGTAGGAGTATTCTGACGTAGCCTACGGCTCCCCCTGCATAGGATCGCAGGGGGAGTCACAGGGGGATGCCAAACCATGGTCGCAAGTCACGACCCACTTGATGAAACTTACTAACTGATGAAACATCAAGATTTCAGCTGTCTGATTTGTGTGTGCAGTTAGAGTTTAAGTCTCGTGTCATTGTCATATTGACAATGTTTTCTGGTCGCACATGTATACAGTGGCCACAAGCGCATGCAACAGCTGATGCACAGGAGTGTTTGTGTTTATAATCGACTTTGGTGTCTGCTGGGTGAGCACATGATGCCACACTGGCGTCTGTTGTCTCAAGAGAATCAGAGAGCAATTACGCACATAAGTGCCTGGAAAAATGCAGATTCTCATCTGCTGCACTATTGAAAGGACACATATTTAAAATTTTTAACACAGAGAAAGCCTGATTTTTGCTTGAAACCTGCTGTCATTAAAAAAAAATGTAAGTATAAAAAACCACAAGAGCTCCCAAAATAGCATGCCACTGTAGAATACACCCTACTTTTACATGCATCACGGACACACATAAAGTCTGCTGTGTGGACGTCCAGCCAGAAACAGCCTTTTTCTGCCTCCTTTTCTCAACTTGTGACTGTCTGGACTCAGATGGGATATTGTGACCTGAAGAATTTTCTCATCACACACGAGCGGTCGACCACATCACATTCAAAGCCAGAAAAGGCTCCAAACATACAGTTGGAACAGGACTGATGAAGGATGACTTTCTTCCCTGGCAGTGATCTCCACTGAGACAGAGAGACTTTTAAAACGAAGCAAGATCAGGAAGACTTCTACAAACAAATCATTGATGCTTTTGTTCAGAAGGAGTGGTACATGGACTTCATTTATAAGTAAAGGTAAGACCACAATAACGTTTTTTAATTAAATGTACTTTTTGAGTGCTATACTTTGTATGTGTAAAGAATGCCAATCAAACGGTGAATAAACTACTCTGTGGGGTTAATATGTTTGTAAATCTGATTGTAATGAAGTCAGTGCCTCAATGAACCTCACTGCACGTCACTGTGACCCACAGGTAGATTGTGAAAAGGAGAAAGAATATTTCTCGAGTGTGTTAGATGAGGTTTAACCCAGGATAAAAGAGTGGTGATTGGAGCAGACAATCACCTGCCACCATTTATGGCGGCCAACGGGGGTCGATGGTGTTGTTTTTTCCAACCCTTAAAATTGTGTTTTGTATGAATATATTCTTAAATTTTCTGATTATTTGCAACATTAATTATTAGACTATGGACTAAATCTGCAGCGGTGGATTAGTGGTTATCACTGCTGCCTAACAGCGAGAAGGTCATGGGTTTGATTCCCACCTGTGGCCTTTCTGTGTGGCGTTTACGTGTTCGCCCTGTGTTTGCGTAGGTTTCTCTCCGTGTGCTCCGGCTTCCTCCCACATCCAAAAGACACGCAGGTTAGGTGGATTGGAAACGTTAAATTGTCCGTAGGTGTGCATGCAGGTGTGAATGTGTTTGTATGTGCAGTCATGCACATAACTGGTACTCATGGTGCTTGTGCGTGCTAAAATGAATGATGCACAGCCGAAAGCACAAGGGAAGCATTTCATAGGAGGAAAGCAATGACAGAGTGTAGGAAAAGTGTTTCCCTCTGTGTGCATCCATGATTTTTAGCACACATGAGCATGATGACTACCAGTTATGTGCACCCCTGTATATGTGGCCCTGTGACAGACTGGTGTCCTGTCCAGGGTGTACCCCGCCTTGCGCTCTCTGAATGCTGGGATAGGCTCCAGCGCCCCGTGACCCTTAACTGGACGAAGTGGTTGAAATTGAGTGTGTGTGAGACTAAATCTGAGACACATTTACGTAAAAGTTCTTGCATAATTCCTGTTATTGTACTCTTGGAGGACACCTGCTGGAGACATTGATGTAGTGCAGAGATTTAATGTACAAAGACAAAGCACCAAAATTCATCGATTGTTCCTCAAAATAAAATTTATTCATGATGCACGTTTTGTTACTTAAGGCATTTTGCTGCCACAAATCCAACTGCAACACAAACACCAGCAAAAACACACCATCGTTTTTTTGTGGCCTCCACGTCTGAGTGGAAACGCTCCTTTTGTGCTTTCGTCTCTTTCTTCCAGATCTCCTCCTTCATGTCCAGCTCCTTCTGGAAGTTAGACTCTTTCTCTTCCAGGATTTTTTGGAATTGGGCTTCTTTAATGTCCATCATTTTATGAAAGCTGATCTCTTTTTCCTCCAGCTTCCTTTGGAACTCTGCTTCCTTGCTGTCCATCATGTGGCAGAAGTTGGCATCATTCTCCTCCAGCTTCCTTCGGAATTCCACTTCCTTGCTGTCCATCACCTTGTGGAAACTGATGTCCTTTTCCTCCTGCATTCTTTTATATTCAGCCTCCATTCTGTCCATCATCTTCTGGACCTTGATGTCCTTTTCCTCCATCTCTTTCTGGAAACTGGTGTATTTGTCTTCCAACATTTGAATCAGTCTGTCCTTTTTTTGAGTTGTTCCTCAAATGCAGCCTGTTTGATTTCGTCCTCCCTTCTGTGACTGGCAGCGAGCACTTCGAGCAGTCGCAGCTGCTTGGCTTCAGAGTCTCTCTGAAACTTGGCCCTCGATGAATCGTCATCGGGAAGCTGTGTCTCCAGAGACTCTGGTCCTTCGGTCTCAGAGTCTGAGTCCAGCAGATTTGGGGGCTACGAACACAACAAGAGACAATCAATTAGCATCATGCATTCATTATGAAGTGTTTATTTTCAGATGACCAATCAGCTGCACTGAAACAAAAACAGTCTGCAGAGCTTCTTTGCAGTCGATGTTGATTTTCCCAAAGTGTTGGATTCAGTTGATCGGACGTCCTGAGGACGTCCCAGAGACATCTCAGGACGTCTCTGGGACGTCCTGAGAATTCATGGGATCCCCAAGAAGTTACTGGACATCATAGTCAGACAAAACACAGATACTGTGAGTGCTGCACGGAGCCGAGGCAGAGACACACCGACCCAAGACAGCAAAACCACAAGAGAATTAGTCACAAATTAGAATGATTTGAGTGGCAATAAATAGTTTGAATTAGCTGAATTAGTTCAAATGACTGTAAAATACTTCAAACTATATCGTTTAATAAACTGAATGCAAATCAGCCAATTGCCAAATTTTAATTATTTGAGATCACAAAATGTTTTCATATCATCATTTTCTTCAAACAGTTTGAGTTGAACTCTCTCATCGGGTTTTACAGTGAAAATAGGAACACATGAATAAAACATACGAGACAAGAAAGACAGAACGATGAATCACAGAGTCAAAATGAGAAAAACTTACTGGTTTTAGGACTTTACGAGGCATCCTCACCGACTGAGTTTGAGCTGTTATTTCAAAGTGTTTTTTAATTTCTCGTATTTGAGGGTTTGTTTTCTTCAGGCTGATGTTTGTGTTCACTGCTGTGTTCAGACTAAACTGAACTGTTCACACACATCTCATTTCGTGGTCACATTGAGCTTTGTGATGTTTGAGCTACTATGAACTTGAATAACCTTTAACAGACTTTATGACGTCATCAGGTTTGCTCCATTCATTATTATGTATCTCCTTGTCCATGATCTGATCCAATATGAATTAACTTTACTGAAATAGAAAATTCTCACTCAAATACTTCTGTGTCTAAATTTTGTGTGGACTTTTTTTATTGTGAAATTTGTTTCATAACGAAATTAAATTCTTCATGTGAAGTCTTCAGCCTTTTAATTATTATTAATAATTTATTTCGATCATTTTCAGACCAGGATCATCTTGTGTTTTTAGTGTCTCACTGAAGGACAGTGTCCCAAACACATCTGGCTGTGAAGATCTTGACCATTAGTGCTTTTAATCTCAGCACATTAAATATTTTGAATTTGTTGCAGGAAAGTTATAAATGACTCTAAAATACTGCAAACTGTTTTGTTTAAAGAACTGAAATGTAACTAAACTCAAATTAGGCAAGCTTATTTTAATTCAAATCATTTTCAGAGTTTGAGTTCTTGAATTAATTAAATGGTTTAATAGTTACCTAAAGTGTTGGCTGTCGCCCCCTGGTGGGTAGCGATGGTACTGTTGATGAGCCACATGTTATTACATTTAAAATAAATTAAAATGATTTCATTTTCAATTTTGTTATAATGTTTAAAATATTTGAATATTTTAATAATGGAATCACATTTAACAAAATAAAGCCATGAGATTTACATTCTGTGTAATGTTTCATTTAGTGGATCGCGTTTATCATATTGCACATATATGAAAATATTTAATCTTCGCTCTCTTGTGTCGATCAGAACTGTTTAAAGGTTTTGGTTTTGCCTCCGAACAATTTTCTGATTTCATACTGGGCGCATGTATTCTTCATTTTTGGAATGTCTGGTTTAATATCATCATTTTCTTCAAATGGTTTGAGTTGAACTATGAGGGCAACTGAGAAGATCTGAGCCGGACCCAGAAATGTTTGTTTCTCAGAGTGCAAAAGTTGGAGAACGACACCCAACTTTTTCTGGGTCAGGCTCAAAACTTCTCAGTCACCCCTCGTATCTCATCAGGTTTTATAGTGAAAATATGAACACATGAATAAAACATACGAGCCAAGAAAGACAGAATGATGAATCACAGAGTCAAAATGAGAAAAACTTACTGGTTTTAGGACTTTACGAGGCATCCTCACTGAATGAGTTTGAGCTGTTGCTTCAAAGTGTTTTTTTAATTTCTCGTATTTGAAGGTTTGTTTTCTTCAGGCTGATGTTTGTGTTCACTGCTGTGTTCAGACTAAACTGAACTATTCACACATCTCATTTTTTGGTCACATTGAGCTTTGTGATGTTTGAGCTACTATGAACTTGAATAACCTTTAACAGTCTTTATGACGTCATCAGGTTGGCTTTATATAAAGCCTGAGTGGATCCTTGTGATTTGATTGGTGCTTTGTGTGTCACGTGACATGGATTAATTCATCCCATTTGTGTTGCATTGCATTCAGCTCCTTCCCGCTCACATAAGCAGGAAGGAGCAATTACGCACATAAGTTCTTGGAAAAATGCAGATTCTCATCTGCTGCACTATTGAAAGTTCACATATTTAAAATTTTTAACACAGAGAAAGACTGATTTTTGCTTGAAACCTGCTGTCATTACAAAAATGTAAGTATGAAAAACCACAAAAGCTCCCAAAATAGCATGCCACTGTAGAATACACCCTACTTTTTACATGCATCACGGACACACATAAAGGCTGCTGTGTGTACTTCCCGCTCACATAATCGGGAAGGCGCTTCACTTTAAAACAACCATAGTGGAGTTTGTTTTGCTGACGGATGATGATTTGAAAGAGGTAATTGACAATACTATTTCTTCTGACACACACAAAAAAATCCACTACGCTGTAAGCCGTTTGGAGGCATTTGCAGTATTTGCTGGGACGTCTCTTGTTGAAATAGAAGCGCTGACGGACGAAGAGCTGGACAAATTCCTGACACGATTTTTTTTTTTGCTGGACTGAGGAAAGCAGACGGGACTCTGTACACGAAGAAGTCAATGCACGGCATCAGATACGGACTACATCGTCACTTTAAGACCGTGAGAGATGTTGATATTACTAAAGCTGATAAGTTTCATTGTAGTAACCAGGCATACAAAGCAACGATGTGTAAATTGAAGCAGGAAGGAAAGGGATGTGTTAAGCACAAAAGTGCAATCAGTAAGGAAGATATGGCCAAGATTTTTGCTTCTGATGCTCTTGATATCACAACACCACTGGGTTTGCAGAACAAGGTCTTCACGGACGTTATGATATATTTTGCCAACAGAGGACGTGAAAATCTGCGGGACATGAAAGCAGATGACTTTGTAATACAAACAGATGAGCAGAATCTTCGCTACATTATGCACAGAGACACACTGACCAAGTCCAGAAGAGAAAATGAGGACAAAGAATGTAGTGGCTACATGTATGAGATTCCAGGTTCATCCAGGTGCCCGGTCTCTACATTTCTGGCACAAAAAGCTGTGCTAAATCCTGCACTGGACTGTTTCTGGCAGCGTCCTAAACCTACAGCAGAAGGTTCATGATACTGCAACTCTCCATTAGGTGTGAACACTCTTGGGAACAAAATGAAAGATATCGCCAAGGCAGCTGTTCGCACAAAAAACTACACAAACCACAGTCTGAGGGCCACAACAGTTACCGTCCTAGATCGTGCTGGTTTTGCAAACCGCGATATCGTCTGTTACTGGTCATAGATCAGTATCTTCACTAAAGCACTATGCTTCTACAAGTGATGACAGGAAGAAGAAAATGAGTTGCAAGATCGCTTGCAAAATGATGCAAGAAAATTTGCCAACATCATCTAGTACGACTGCGGCTAGCACTAGTTCTGAGAGTAGGCCTATAACTCAGTCTGCTGAGCCTGCATTAGGGGATCAGGATGACAAACTGGATTCAGTTTTGACATTGTCTCAAGAACAACTGATTCTACAGGAATCCAACTTCAACATTCAGAATGCAACATCATCTTCAGTGCAGCATTTACATTTTCATGGACCTGTAATTTGTACCATTGAACTCATAAACATTCATTATTTGTATACTATTCCATTATTACACTCAACAAAAATATAAACGCAACACTTTGGTTTTGCTCCCATTTTGTATGAGATGAACTCAAAGATCTAAAACTTTTTCCACATACACAATATCACCATTTCCCTCAAATATTGTTCACAAACCAGTCTAAATCTGTGATAGTGAGCACTTCTCCTTTGCTGAGATAATCCATCCCACCTCACAGGTGTGCCATACCAAGATGCTGATTAGACACCATGATTAGTGCACAGGTGTGCCTTAGACTGCCCACAATAAAAGGCCACTCTGAAAGGTGCAGTTTTATCACACAGCACAATGCCACAGATGTCGCAAGATTTGAGGGAGCGTGCAATTGGCATGCTGACAGCAGGAATGTCAACCAGAGCTGTTGCTCGTGTATTGAATGTTCATTTCTCTACCATAAGCTGTCTCCAAAGACGTTTCAGAGAATTTGGCAGTACATCCAACCAGCCTCACAACCGCAGACCACATGTAACCACACCAGCCCAGGACCTCCACATCCAGCATGTTCACCTCCAAGATCGTCTGAGACCAGCCCCTCGGACAGCTGCTGAAACAATCGGTTTGCATAACCAAAGAATTTCTGCACAAACTGTCAGAAACCGTCTCAGGGAAGCTCATCTGCATGCTCCTCGTCCTCATCAGGGTCTCGACCTGACTCTAGTTCGTCATCGTAACCAACTTGAGTGGGCAAATGCTCACATTCGCTGGCGTTTGGCACGTTGGAGAGGTGTTCTCTTCACGGATGAATCCCGGTTCACACTGTTCAGGGCAGATGGCAGACAGCGTGTGTGGCTTCGTGTGGGTGAGCGTTTTTCTGATGTCAATGTTGTGGATCGAGTGGCCCATGGTGGCGGTGGGGTTATGGTATGGGCAGGCGTCTGTTATGGACGAAGAACACAGGTGCATTTTATTGATGGCATTTTGAATGCACAGAGATACCGTGACGAGATCCTGAGGCCCATTGTTGTGCCATACATCCAAGAACATCACCTCATGTTGCAGCAGGATAATGCACGGCCCCATGTTGCAAGGATCTGTACACAATTCTTGGAAGCTGAAAATGTCCCAGTTCTTGCATGGCTGGCATACTCACCGGACATGTCACCCATTGCGCAAGTTTGGGATGCTCTGGAGCGGCGTACGACAGCGTGTACCAGTTCCTGCCAATATCCAGCAACTTCGCACAGCCATTGAAGAGGAGTGGACCAACATTCCACAGGCCACAATTGACAACCTGATCAACTCTATGCGAAGGAGATGTGTTGCACTGCATGAGGCAAATGGTGGTCACACCAGATACTGACTGGTATTCCCCCTCCCCCCAATAAAACAAAACTGCACCTTTCAGAGTGGCCTTTTATTGTGGACAGTCTAAGGCACACCTGTGCACTAATCATGGTGTCTAATCAGCATCCTGATATGGCACACCTGTGAGGTGGGATGGATTATCTCAGCAAAGGAGAAGTGCTCACTGTCACAGATTTAGACTGGTTTGTGAACAATATTTGAGGGAAATGGTGATATTGTGTATGTGGAAAAAGTTTTAGATCTTTGAGTTCATCTCATACAAAATGGGAGCAAAACCAAAAGTGTTGCATTTATATTTTTGTTGAGTGTATGTGCATACCCAAATATGCTGTATAATGTCTATTTTGCAACAGCAAACCTTTTTAAACAGTTCCTCCTGTTGGATATTTGTGTAATGCCATGGCCCCACAGATGCCGCTACCATTTTTATGTATGTTCACTGTCTTTTCACTGTCTTCTTTGAAATTTCCAGAAAGCTCTTTTTCAGTTTCCAGGCTCTAGCTGCATCAAGATATAGGATTATGTTATCTGTTTGCACTCTGTGGAGGTAGTGGATTATCCGGGTACCATTTGATAAATACCAAATGTTTGGATACCCTATGGATTGCATTTTGCCTGCTAGTAGGAGTATTCTGACGTAGCCTACGGCTCCCCCTGCATAGGATCGCAGGGGGAGTCACAGGGGGATGCCAAACCATGGTCGCAAGTCACGACCCACTTGATGAAACTTACTAACTGATGAAACATCAAGATTTCAGCTGTCTGATTTGTGTGTGCAGTTAGAGTTTAAGTCTCGTGTCATTGTCATATTGACAATGTTTTCTGGTCGCACATGTATACAGTGGCCACAAGCGCATGCAACAGCTGATGCACAGGAGTGTTTGTGTTTATAATCGACTTTGGTGTCTGCTGGGTGAGCACATGATGCCACACTGGCGTCTGTTGTCTCAAGAGAATCAGAGAGCAATTACGCACATAAGTGCCTGGAAAAATGCAGATTCTCATCTGCTGCACTATTGAAAGGACACATATTTAAAATTTTTAACACAGAGAAAGCCTGATTTTTGCTTGAAACCTGCTGTCATTAAAAAAAAAATGTAAGTATAAAAAACCACAAGAGCTCCCAAAATAGCATGCCACTGTAGAATACACCCTACTTTTTACATGCATCACGGACACACATAAAGTCTGCTGTGTGGACGTCCAGCCAGAAACAGCCTTTTTCTGCCTCCTTTTCTCAACTTGTGACTGTCTGGACTCAGATGGGATATTGTGACCTGAAGAATTTTCTCATCACACACGAGCGGTCGACCACTCACATTCAAAGCCAGAAAAGGCTCCAAACATACAGTTGGAACAGGACTGATGAAGGATGACTTTCTTCCCTGGCAGTGATCTCCACTGAGACAGAGAGACTTTTAAAACTGAAGCAAGATCAGGAAGACTTCTACAAACAAATCATTGATGCTTTTGTTCAGAAGGAGTGGTACATGGACTTCATTTATAAGTAAAGGTAAGACCACAATAACGTTTTTTAATTAAATGTACTTTTTGAGTGCTATACTTTGTATGTGTAAAGAATGCCAATCAAACGGTGAATAAACTACTCTGTGGGGTTAATATGTTTGTAAATCTGATTGTAATGAAGTCAGTGCCTCAATGAACCTCACTGCACGTCACTGTGACCCACAGGTAGATTGTGAAAAGGAGAAAGAATATTTCTCGAGTGTGTTAGATGAGGTTTAACCCAGGATAAAAGAGTGGTGATTGGAGCAGACAATCACCTGCCACCATTTATGGCGGCCAACGGGGGTCGATGGTGTTGTTTTTCCAACCCTTAAAATTGTGTTTTGTATGAATATATTCTTAAATTTTCTGATTATTTGCAACATTAATTATTAGACTATGGACTAAATCTGCAGCGGTGGATTAGTGGTTATCACTGCTGCCTAACAGCGAGAAGGTCATGGGTTTGATTCCCACCTGTGGCCTTTCTGTGTGGCGTTTACGTGTTCGCCCTGTGTTTGCGTAGGTTCTCTCCGTGTGCTCCGGCTTCCTCCCACATCCAAAAGACACGCAGGTTAGGTGGATTGGAAACGTTAAATTGTCCGTAGGTGTGCATGCAGGTGTGAATGTGTTTGTATGTGCAGTCATGCACATAACTGGTACTCATGGTGCTTGTGCGTGCTAAAATGAATGATGCACAGCCGAAAGCACAAGGGAAGCATTTCATAGGAGGAAAGCAATGACAGAGTGTAGGAAAAGTGTTTCCCTCTGTGTGCATCCATGATTTTTAGCACACATGAGCATGATGACTACCAGTTATGTGCACCCCTGTATATGTGGCCCTGTGACAGACTGGTGTCCTGTCCAGGGTGTACCCCGCCTTGCGCTCTCTGAATGCTGGGATAGGCTCCAGCGCCCCGTGACCCTTAACTGGACGAAGTGGTTGAAATTGAGTGTGTGTGAGACTAAATCTGAGACACATTTACGTAAAAGTTCTTGCATAATTCCTGTTATTGTACTCTTGGAGGACACCTGCTGGAGACATTGATGTAGTGCAGAGATTTAATGTACAAAGACAAAGCACCAAAATTTCATCGATTGTTCCTCAAAATAAAATTTATTCATGATGCACGTTTTGTTACTTAAGGCATTTTGCTGCCACAAATCCAACTGCAACACAAACACCAGCAAAAACACACCATCGTTTTTTTGTGGCCTCCACGTCTGAGTGGAAACGCTCCTTTTGTGCTTTCGTCTCTTTCTTCCAGATCTCCTCCTTCATGTCCAGCTCCTTCTGGAAGTTAGACTCTTTCTCTTCCAGGATTTTTTGGAATTGGGCTTCTTTAATGTCCATCATTTTATGAAAGCTGATCTCTTTTTCCTCCAGCTTCCTTTGGAACTCTGCTTCCTTGCTGTCCATCATGTGGCAGAAGTTGGCATCATTCTCCTCCAGCTTCCTTCGGAATTCCACTTCCTTGCTGTCCATCACCTTGTGGAAACTGATGTCCTTTTCCTCCTGCATTCTTTTATATTCAGCCTCCATTCTGTCCATCATCTTCTGGACCTTGATGTCCTTTTCCTCCATCTCTTTCTGGAAACTGGTGTATTTGTCTTCCAACATTTGAATCAGTCTGTCCTTTTTTTTGAGTTGTTCCTCAAATGCAGCCTGTTTGATTTCGTCCTCCCTTCTGTGACTGGCAGCGAGCACTTCGAGCAGTCGCAGCTGCTTGGCTTCAGAGTCTCTCTGAAACTTGGCCCTCGATGAATCGTCATCGGGAAGCTGTGTCTCCAGAGACTCTGGTCCTTCGGTCTCAGAGTCTGAGTCCAGCAGATTTGGGGGCTACGAACACAACAAGAGACAATCAATTAGCATCATGCATTCATTATGAAGTGTTTATTTTCAGATGACCAATCAGCTGCACTGAAACAAAAACAGTCTGCAGAGCTTCTTTGCAGTCGATGTTGATTTTCCCAAAGTGTTGGATTCAGTTGATCGGACGTCCTGAGGACGTCCCAGAGACATCTCAGGACGTCTCTGGGACGTCCTGAGAATTCATGGGATCCCCAAGAAGTTACTGGACATCATAGTCAGACAAAACACAGATACTGTGAGTGCTGCACGGAGCCGAGGCAGAGACACACCGACCCAAGACAGCAAAACCACAAGAGAATTAGTCACAAATTAGAATGATTTGAGTGGCAATAAATAGTTTGAATTAGCTGAATTAGTTCAAATGACTGTAAAATACTTCAAACTATATCGTTTAATAAACTGAATGCAAATCAGCCAATTGCCAAATTTTAATTATTTGAGATCACAAAATGTTTTCATATCATCATTTTCTTCAAACAGTTTGAGTTGAACTCTCTCATCGGGTTTTACAGTGAAAATAGGAACACATGAATAAAACATACGAGACAAGAAAGACAGAACGATGAATCACAGAGTCAAAATGAGAAAAACTTACTGGTTTTAGGACTTTACGAGGCATCCTCACCGACTGAGTTTGAGGCTGTTATTTCAAAGTGTTTTTTAATTTCTCGTATTTGAGGGTTTGTTTTCTTCAGGCTGATGTTTGTGTTCACTGCTGTGTTCAGACTAAACTGAACTGTTCACACACATCTCATTTCGTGGTCACATTGAGCTTTGTGATGTTTGAGCTACTATGAACTTGAATAACCTTTAACAGACTTTATGACGTCATCAGGTTTGCTCCATTCATTATTATGTATCTCCTTGTCCATGATCTGATCCAATATGAATTAACTTTACTGAAATAGAAAATTCTCACTCAAATACTTCTGTGTCTAAATTTTGTGTGGACTTTTTTTATTGTGAAATTTGTTTCATAACGAAATTAAATTCTTCATGTGAAGTCTTCAGCCTTTTAATTATTATTAATAATTTATTTTCGATCATTTTCAGACCAGGATCATCTTGTGTTTTTAGTGTCTCACTGAAGGACAGTGTCCCAAACACATCTGGCTGTGAAGATCTTGACCATTAGTGCTTTTAATCTCAGCACATTAAATATTTTGAATTTGTTGCAGGAAAGTTATAAATGACTCTAAAATACTGCAAACTGTTTTGTTTAAAGAACTGAAATGTAACTAAACTCAAATTAGGCAAGCTTATTTTAATTCAAATCATTTTCAGAGTTTGAGTTCTTGAATTAATTAAATGGTTTAATAGTTACCTAAAGTGTTGGCTGTCGCCCCCTGGTGGGTAGCGATGGTACTGTTGATGAGCCACATGTTATTACATTTAAAATAAATTAAAAATGATTTCATTTTCAATTTTGTTATAATGTTTAAAATATTTGAATATTTTAATAATGGAATCACATTTAACAAAATAAAGCCATGAGATTTACATTCTGTGTAATGTTTCATTTAGTGGATCGCGTTTATCATATTGCACATATATGAAAATATTTAATCTTCGCTCTCTTGTGTCGATCAGAACTGTTTAAAGGTTTTGGTTTTGCCTCCGAACAATTTTCTGATTTCATACTGGGCGCATGTATTCTTCATTTTTGGAATGTCTGGTTTAATATCATCATTTTCTTCAAATGGTTTGAGTTGAACTATGAGGGCAACTGAGAAGATCTGAGCCGGACCCAGAAATGTTTGTTTCTCAGAGTGCAAAAGTTGGAGAACGACACCCAACTTTTTCTGGGTCAGGCTCAAAACTTCTCAGTCACCCCTCGTATCTCATCAGGTTTTATAGTGAAAATATGAACACATGAATAAAACATACGAGCCAAGAAAGACAGAATGATGAATCACAGAGTCAAAATGAGAAAAACTTACTGGTTTTAGGACTTTACGAGGCATCCTCACTGAATGAGTTTGAGCTGTTGCTTCAAAGTGTTTTTTTAATTTCTCGTATTTGAAGGTTTGTTTTCTTCAGGCTGATGTTTGTGTTCACTGCTGTGTTCAGACTAAACTGAACTATTCACACATCTCATTTTTTGGTCACATTGAGCTTTGTGATGTTTGAGCTACTATGAACTTGAATAACCTTTAACAGTCTTTATGACGTCATCAGGTTGGCTTTATATAAAGCCTGAGTGGATCCTTGTGATTTGATTGGTGCTTTGTGTGTCACGTGACATGGATTAATTCATCCCATTTGTGTTGCATTGCATTCAGCTCCTTCCCGCTCACATAAGCAGGAAGGAGCAATTACGCACATAAGTTCTTGGAAAAATGCAGATTCTCATCTGCTGCACTATTGAAAGTTCACATATTTAAAATTTTTAACACAGAGAAAGACTGATTTTTGCTTGAAACCTGCTGTCATTACAAAAATGTAAGTATGAAAAACCACAAAAGCTCCCAAAATAGCATGCCACTGTAGAATACACCCTACTTTTTACATGCATCACGGACACACATAAAGGCTGCTGTGTGTACTTCCCGCTCACATAATCGGGAAGGCGCTTCACTTTAAAACAACCATAGTGGAGTTTGTTTTGCTGACGGATGATGATTTGAAAGAGGTAATTGACAATACTATTTCTTCTGACACACACAAAAAAATCCACTACGCTGTAAGCCGTTTGGAGGCATTTGCAGTATTTGCTGGGACGTCTCTTGTTGAAATAGAAGCGCTGACGGACGAAGAGCTGGACAAATTCCTGACACGATTTTTTTTTGCTGGACTGAGGAAAGCAGACGGGACTCGAAGAAGTCAATGCACGGCATCAGATACGGACTACATCGTCACTTTAAGACCATGAGAGATGTTGATATTACTAAAGCTGATAAGTTTCATTGTAGTAACCAGGCATACAAAGCAACGATGTGTAAATTGAAGCAGGAAGGAAAGGGATGTGTTAAGCACAAAAGTGCAATCAGTAAGGAAGATATGGCCAAGATTTTTGCTTCTGATGCTCTTGATATCACAACACCACTGGGTTTGCAGAACAAGGTCTTCACGGACGTTATGATATATTTTGCCAACAGAGGACGTGAAAATCTGTGGGACATGAAAGCAGATGACTTTGTAATACAAACAGATGAGCAGAATCTTCGCTACATTATGCACAGAGACACACTGACCAAGTCCAGAAGAGAAAATGAGGACAAAGAATGTAGTGGCTACATGTATGAGATTCCAGGTTCATCCAGGTGCCCGGTCTCTACATTTCTGGCACACAAAGCTGTGCTAAATCCTGCACTGGACTGTTTCTGGCAGCGTCCTAAACCTACAGCAGAAGGTTCATGATACTGCAACTCTCCATTAGGTGTGAACACTCTTGGGAACAAAATGAAAGATATCGCCAAGGCAGCTGTTCGCACAAAAAACTACACAAACCACAGTCTGAGGGCCACAACAGTTACCGTCCTAGATTGTGCTGGTTTTGCAAACCGCGATATCGTCTGTTACTGGTCATAGATCAGAATCTTCACTAAAGCACTATGCTTCTACAAGTGATGACAGGAAGAAGAAAATGAGTTGCAAGATCGCTTGCAAAATGATGCAAGAAAATTTGCCAACATCATCTAGTACGACTGCGGCTAGCACTAGTTCTGAGAGTAGGCCTATAACTCAGTCTGCTGAGCCTGCATTAGGGGATCAGGATGACAAACTGGATTCAGTTTTGACATTGTCTCAAGAACAACTGATTCTACAGGAATCCAACTTCAACATTCAGAATGCAACATCATCTTCAGTGCAGCATTTACATTTTCATGGACCTGTAATTTGTACCATTGAACTCATAAACATTCATTATTTGTATACTATTCCATTATTACACTCAACAAAAATATAAACGCAACACTTTGGTTTTGCTCCCATTTTGTATGAGATGAACTCAAAGATCTAAAACTTTTTCCACATACACAATATCACCATTTCCCTCAAATATTGTTCACAAACCAGTCTAAATCTGTGATAGTGAGCACTTCTCCTTTGCTGAGATAATCCATCCCACCTCACAGGTGTGCCATACCAAGATGCTGATTAGACACCATGATTAGTGCACAGGTGTGCCTTAGACTGCCCACAATAAAAGGCCACTCTGAAAGGTGCAGTTTTATCACACAGCACAATGCCACAGATGTCGCAAGATTTGAGGGAGCGTGCAATTGGCATGCTGACAGCAGGAATGTCAACCAGAGCTGTTGCTCGTGTATTGAATGTTCATTTCTCTACCATAAGCTGTCTCCAAAGACGTTTCAGAGAATTTGGCAGTACATCCAACCAGCCTCACAACCGCAGACCACGTGTAACCACACCAGCCCAGGACCTCCACATCCAGCATGTTCACCTCCAAGATCGTCTGAGACCAGCCACTCGGACAGCTGCTGAAACAATCGGTTTGCATAACCAAAGAATTTCTGCACAAACTGTCAGAAACCGTCTCAGGGAAGCTCATCTGCATGCTCCTCGTCCTCATCGGGGTCTCGACCTGACTCTAGTTCGTCATCGTAACCGACTTGAGTGGGCAAATGCTCACATTCGCTGGCGTTTGGCACGTTGGAGAGGTGTTCTCTTCACGGATGAATCCCGGTTCACACTGTTCAGGGCAGATGGCAGACAGCGTGTGTGGCTTCGTGTGGGTGAGCGGTTTTCTGATGTCAATGTTGTGGATCGAGTGGCCCATGGTGGCGGTGGGGTTATGGTATGGGCAGGCGTCTGTTATGGACGAAGAACACAGGTGCATTTTATTGATGGCATTTTGAATGCACAGAGATACCGTGACGAGATCCTGAGGCCCATTGTTGTGCCATACATCCAAGAACATCACCTCATGTTGCAGCAGGATAATGCACGGCCCCATGTTGCAAGGATCTGTACACAATTCTTGGAAGCTGAAAATGTCCCAGTTCTTGCATGGCCGGCATACTCACCGGACATGTCACCCATTGAGCATGTTTGGGATGCTCTGGACCGGCATATACAACAGCGTGTACCAGTTCCTGCCAATATCCAGCAACTTCGCACAGCCATTGAAGAGGAGTGGACCAACATTCCACAGGCCACAATTGACAACCTGATCAACTCTATGCGAAGGAGATGTGTTGCACTGCATGAGGCAAATGGTGGTCACACCAGATACTGACTGGTATTTCCCCCCCCCCCCCCCCCCCCCCCCCCCCCCCCCCCCCAATAAAACAAAACTGCACCTTTCAGAGTGGCCTTTTATTGTGGACAGTCTAAGGCACACCTGTGCACTAATCATGGTGTCTAATCAGCATCCTGATATGGCACACCTGTGAGGTGGGATGGATTATCTCAGCAAAGGAGAAGTGCTCACTATCACAGATTTAGACTGGTTTGTGAACAATATTTGAGGGAAATGGTGATATTGTGTATGTGGAAAAAGTTTTAGATCTTTGAGTTCATCTCATACAAAATGGGAGCAAAACCAAAAGTGTTGCATTTATATTTTTGTTGAGTGTATGTGCATACCCAAATATGCTGTATAAATGTCTATTTTGCAACAGCAAACCTTTTTAAACAGTTCCTCCTGTTGGATATTTGTGTAATGCCATGGCCCCACAGATGCCGCTACCGTTTTTATGTATGTTCACTGTCTTTTCACTGTCTTCTTTGAAATTTCCAGAAAGCTCTTTTTCAGTTTCCAGGCTCTAGCTGCATCAAGATATAGGATCATGTTATCTGTTTGCACTCTGTGGAGGTAGTGGATTATCCGGGTACCATTTGATAAATACCAAATGTTTGGATACCCTATGGATTGCATTTTGCCTGCTAGTAGGAGTATTCTGACGTAGCCTACGGCTCCCCCTGCATAGGATCGCAGGGGGAGTCACAGGGGGATGCCAAACCATGGTCGCAAGTCACGACCCACTTGATGAAACTTACTAACTGATGAAGCATCAAGATTTCAGCTGTCTGATTTGTGTGTGCAGTTAGAGTTTAAGTCTCGTGTCATTGTCATATTGACAATGTTTTCTGGTCGCACATGTATACAGTGGCCACAAGCGCATGCAACAGCTGATGCACAGGAGTGTTTGTGTTTATAATCGACTTTGGTGTCTGCTGGGTGAGCACATGATGCCACACTGGCGTCTGTTGTCTCAAGAGAATCAGAGAGCAATTACGCACATAAGTGCCTGGAAAAATGCAGATTCTCATCTGCTGCACTATTGAAAGGACACATATTTAAAATTTTTAACACAGAGAAAGCCTGATTTTTGCTTGAAACCTGCTGTCATTAAAAAAAAAATGTAAGTATAAAAAACCACAAGAGCTCCCAAAATAGCATGCCACTGTAGAATACACCCTACTTTTTACATGCATCACGGACACACATAAAGTCTGCTGTGTGGACGTCCAGCCAGAAACAGCCTTTTTCTGCCTCCTTTTCTCAACTTGTGACTGTCTGGACTCAGATGGGATATTGTGACCTGAAGAATTTTCTCATCACACACGAGCGGTCGACCACTCACGTTCAAAGCCAGAAAAGGCTCCAAACATACAGTTGGAACAGGACTGATGAAGGATGACTTTCTTCCCTGGCAGTGATCTCCACTGAGACAGAGAGACTTTTAAAACTGAAGCAAGATAAGGAAGACTTCTACAAACAAATCATTGATGCTTTTGTTCAGAAGGAGTGGTACATGGACTTCATTTATAAGTAAAGGTAAGACCACAATAACGTTTTTTAATTAAATGTACTTTTTGAGTGCTATACTTTGTATGTGTAAAGAATGCCAATCAAACGGTGAATAAACTACTCTGTGGGGTTAATATGTTTGTAAATCTGATTGTAATGAAGTCAGTGCCTCAATGAACCTCACTGCACGTCACTGTGACCCACAGGTAGATTGTGAAAAGAAGGAGAAAGAATATTTCTCGAGTGTGTTAGATGAGGTTTAACCCAGGATAAAAGAGTGGTGATTGGAGCAGACAATCACCTGCCACCATTTATGGCGGCCAACGGGGGTCGATGGTGTTGTTTTTCCAACCCTTAAAATTGTGTTTTGTATGAATATATTCTTAAATTTTCTGATTATTTGCAACATTAATTATTAGACTATGGACTAAATCTGCAGCGGTGGATTAGTGGTTATCACTGCTGCCTAACAGCGAGAAGGTCATGGGTTTGATTCCCACCTGTGGCCTTTCTGTGTGGCGTTTACGTGTTCGCCCTGTGTTTGCGTAGGTTCTCTCCGTGTGCTCCGGCTTCCTCCCACATCCAAAAGACACGCAGGTTAGGTGGATTGGAAACGTTAAATTGTCCGTAGGTGTGCATGCAGGTGTGAATGTGTTTGTCTGTATGTGCAGTCATGCACATAACTGGTACTCATGGTGCTTGTGCGTGCTAAAATGAATGATGCACAGCCGAAAGCACAAGGGAAGCATTTCATAGGAGGAAAGCAATGACAGAGTGTAGGAAAAGTGTTTCCCTCTGTGTGCATCCATGATTTTTAGCACACATGAGCATGATGACTACCAGTTATGTGCACCCCTGTATATGTGGCCCTGTGACAGACTGGTGTCCTGTCCAGGGTGTACCCCGCCTTGCGCTCTCTGAATGCTGGGATAGGCTCCAGCGGCCCGTGACCCTTAACTGGACGAAGTGGTTGAAATTGAGTGTGTGTGAGACTAAATCTGAGACACATTTACGTAAAAGTTCTTGCATAATTCCTGTTATTGTACTCTTGGAGGACACCTGCTGGAGACATTGATGTAGTGCAGAGATTTAATGTACAAAGACAAAGCACCAAAATTTCATCGATTGTTCCTCAAAATAAAATTTATTCATGATGCACGTTTTGTTACTTAAGGCATTTTGCTGCCACAAATCCAACTGCAACACAAACACCAGCAAAAACACACCATCGTTTTTTTTGTGGCCTCCACGTCTGAGTGGAAACGCTCCTTTTGTGCTTTCGTCTCTTTCTTCCAGATCTCCTCCTTCATGTCCAGCTCCTTCTGGAAGTTAGACTCTTTCTCTTCCAGGATTTTTTGGAATTGGGCTTCTTTAATGTCCATCATTTTATGGAAGCTGATCTCTTTTTCCTCCAGCTTCCTTTGGAACTCTGCTTCCTTGCTGTCCATCATGTGGCAGAAGTTGGCATCATTCTCCTCCAGCTTCCTTCGGAATTCCACTTCCTTGCTGTCCATCACCTTGTGGAAACTGATGTCCTTTTCCTCCTGCATTCTTTTATATTCAGCCTCCATTCTGTCCATCATCTTCTGGACCTTGATGTCCTTTTCCTCCATCTCTTTCTGGAAACTGGTGTATTTGTCTTCCAACATTTGAATCAGTCTGTCCTTTTTTTTGAGTTGTTCCTCAAATGCAGCCTGTTTGATTTCGTCCTCCCTTCTGTGACTGGCAGCGAGCACTTCGAGCAGTCGCAGCTGCTTGGCTTCAGAGTCTCTCTGAAACTTGGCCCTCGATGAATCGTCATCGGGAAGCTGTGTCTCCAGAGACTCTGGTCCTTCGGTCTCAGAGTCTGAGTCCAGCAGATTTGGGGGCTATGAACACAACAAGAGACAATCAATTAGCATCATGCATTCATTATGAAGTGTTTATTTTCAGATGACCAATCAGCTGCACTGAAACAAAAACAGTCTGCAGAGCTTCTTTGCAGTCGATGTTGATTTTCCCAAAGTGTTGGATTCAGTTGATCGGACGTCCTGAGGACGTCCCAGAGACATCTCAGGACGTCTCTGGGACGTCCTGAGAATTCATGGGATCCCCAAGAAGTTACTGGACATCATAGTCAGACAAAACACAGATACTGTGAGTGCTGCACGGAGCCGAGGCAGAGACACACCGACCCAAGACAGCAAAACCACAAGAGAATTAGTCACAAATTAGAATGATTTGAGTGGCAATAAACAGTTTGAATTAGCTGAATTAGTTCAAATGACTGTAAAATACTTCAAACTATATCGTTTAATAAACTGAATGCAAATCAGCCAATTGCCAAATTTTAATTATTTGAGATCACAAAATGTTTTCATATCATCATTTTCTTCAAACAGTTTGAGTTGAACTCTCTCATCGGGTTTTACAGTGAAAATAGGAACACATGAATAAAACATACGAGACAATACGAGAATTAACTTTACTGAAATAGAAAATTCTCACTCAAATACTTCTGTGTCTAAATTTTGTGTGGACTTTTTTTTATTGTGAAATTTGTTTCATAACGAAATTAAATTCTTCATGTGAAGTCTTCAGCCTTTTAATTATTATTAATAATTTATTTTCGATCATTTTCAGACCAGGATCATCTTGTGTTTTTAGTGTCTCACTGAAGGACAGTGTCCCAAACACATCTGGCTGTGAAGATCTTGACCATTAGTGCTTTTAATCTCAGCACATTAAATATTTTGAATTTGTTGCAGGAAAGTTATAAATGACTCTAAAATACTGCAAACTGTTTTGTTTAAAGAACTGAAATGTAACTAAACTCAAATTAGGCAAGCTTATTTTAATTCAAATCATTTTCAGAGTTTGAGTTCTTGAATTAATTAAATGGTTTAATACAGTTACCTAAAGTGTTGGCTGTCGCCCCCTGGTGGGTAGCGATGGTACTGTTGATGAGCCACATGTTATTACATTTAAAATAAATTAAATTAAAAATGATTTCATTTTCAATTTTGTTATAATGTTTAAAATATTTGAATATTTTAATAATGGAATCACATTTAACAAAATAAAGCCATGAGATTTACATTCTGTGTAATGTTTCATTTAGTGGATCGCGTTTATCATATTGCACATATATGAAAATATTTAATCTTCGCTCTCTTGTGTCGATCAAAACTGTGTTTAAAGGTTTTGGTTTTGCCTCCGAACAATTTTCTGATTTCATACTGGGCGCATGTATTCTTCATTTTTGGAATGTCTGGTTTAATATCATCATTTTCTTCAAATGGTTTGAGTTGAACTATGAGGGCAACTGAGAAGATCTGAGCCGGACCCAGAAATGTTTGTTTCTCAGAGTGCAAAAGTTGGAGAACGACACCCAACTTTTTCTGGGTCAGGCTCAAAACTTCTCAGTCACCCCTCGTATCTCATCAGGTTTTATAGTGAAAATATGAACACATGAATAAAACATACGAGCCAAGAAAGACAGAATGATGAATCACAGAGTCAAAATGAGAAAAACTTACTGGTTTTAGGACTTTACGAGGCATCCTCACTGACTGAGTTTGAGCTGTTGCTTCAAAGTGTTTTTTTAATTTCTCGTATTTGAAGGTTTGTTTTCTTCAGG
The DNA here is from genome assembly GCF_902500255.1 of Thalassophryne amazonica. Lineage (NCBI taxonomy): Eukaryota > Metazoa > Chordata > Actinopteri > Batrachoidiformes > Batrachoididae > Thalassophryne > Thalassophryne amazonica. The sequence goes on from NC_047110.1 coordinate 61,714,906, forward strand.
CTGATGTTTGTGTTAACTGCTGTGTTCAGACTAAACTGAACTGTTCACACACATCTCATTTTGTGGTTGCATTGAGCTTTGTGATGTTTGAGCTACTATGAACTTGAATAACCTTTAACAGTCTTTATGATGTCATCAGGTTGAATCCATTCATTATTATGTATCTCTTTGTCCATGATCTGATCCAATATGAATTAACTTTACTGAAATAGAAAATTCTCACTTAAATACGTCTGTGTCTAAATTTTGTGTAGAACTGATGATTTTTTTATTGTGAAATTTGTTTCATAATGAAATTAAATTCTTCATGTGAAGTCTTCAGCCTTTTATAATATTATTAATGATTGATTTTCGATCATTTTCAGACCAGGATCATCTTGTGTTTTTAGTGTCTCACTGAAGGACAGTGTCCCAAACACATCTGGCTGTGAAGATCTTGACCATCAGTGCTTTTAATGTCAGCATATTAAATAATTTGAATTTGTTGCAGGAACGTTATAAATGACTATAAAATACCGCAAACTGTTTTGTTTAATTAAATGAAATGTAATTAAACTCAAATCACACAAGCTTATTTTAATTCAAATAATGTTCAAATGTTTGAGTTATTGAATTTCCCGTCTCCGTCTTTGCAACTCTGCATGATTCATAAATAGTCTTTAGCAGCTCCGAATGTTAAATGTTTTTTCACTGACATGCAAAAATAAAGCAGAACAGAAAAATGATAAATAAATGCCCCAACAGCATGTGTATCACGTCAATTCCAGGCAGATTTTTTCTTTGTCAAAAATTAATTACTGCACTAAATACATTAAGAAAACTAAAGTTAAAAAAAAAAACAAGTTACTCTGCTAGAGTGTCTCTTTGGGTCATTTTTTGTTGGGAAGGTGTCGTGACACGGACCCACCACAGGGGGCGTTAATGAACGGACAATGGATAAGCCAAAAAGTAATTTAATGTTGTGAATCGCACAACGAAATACAATGACAGAGAATGTGGATCGTCAATCATACACAAGGTGACGTGTGGGCAGGCTCGATGATAGAAGACGTCTGGCAAGAGAAGAGCCGAATCCCACACAGCTTCCACCGCCAACGGATCTGAAGAACACTGGAGCCGCCAAGCCCTGCGCCCCAGGTGGCCACTGTCTTCAGCAGTCAGACCCGGTACTGCTGGCAGAAACAGAAACAGTTAATGGTGGGTGTGTGAATACACACCCAGCAATCTTACAGTGCTTAATTCCTCCAGGAGGGAAAACCTCCACCTCCAGTAACACACACTTGTACAGCTGGAAAACCACTTGTCTGGTTGGGGTGTGAGGCGAAGCCGTCGCAGTCCACACCAAACGCCAATGCAGCAGACAAGGACACGTCGCAGGAAAACGGCTGTAAATGAGATCAGACTTTGTTTATTTAGGATGCAGCAGAGAAGTTACCTGAATGGTAGCTGATTTCTCGGCGGGGAGGTGGAGTTGCAGTCCGGCTTTTATGGAGGATGTGGTTGATGAGTGGACGAATGACAGCTGGTGTTGATGATGTGTGACAGCTGTCACTCCCAGTAGTTCCGACGCCCTCTCGTGCTTGAAGCCCGCACTCTGTTGTGTGGCTGGGGTGCCTGGCTGGCTTTTGTTTCTGTTTTCTGTCTTTCCTTCCAGGTGGCATGCGTTCAGGACTGAGTGGCTGATGTGTGGCTGAGTTATCAGGACCTCACCCTGATCACCTGAGGCTTGTCATGTGCAGCTCGTCAGGACTCACAGCTGTGGTGCATCTGTATGGATTGGGGCATGGTTGCATTTAAGTCTGGAGTACACAGTGTGTATTTGCCAGAGACTCGACCTTGTGACCAGACGGGTGAGACCGACGTTTGGAGAACCATCTCATCATTATGGACGCAGAGACCGTACCAGGTTTGAAAGAGGAGGGGGTGAGGTCTCACGCTCGTCAGCACACTTCCTGAGGTACTTTAGGTTTTGTGACTAACATGAGTACAGTCAGTAGATGTGGTGTCCCTCACACCTTATTATATTGAGCTGTTATGTTAGTCGTTTAATCAGCTTCCACTGCAGTGGAGAATTGAACTGGGTGTTCCATGCCTGCAGGGTGGGAAGCTGATTGGTGATTAAGCCAGGAAGTGTTTGCTGATTATGTACACCTTTGAGTGGTCTCTCTGTGTGTGGAGTGGTGGACTCACATTATGGTTTCTTCTTTCACAGACTCGGTTGGTCGCGGCCACCTGGGGGGTGTCGGCGGGGTCCTTGGGTCCGAACTGTTCTGGCTCCGGACCGTTTGTGCTGCTGGGAGCGCACCATTTTTCCACCTCGCCAGACCGCGCACTTATTGGTTATTAATTGAGCACTCACTGTTATGTCATTAAATTCTGTTATCCTTTGAACCGTGCTCTGTTTCCTTTATGCTGGGTCCTAATGTCAAACGCTGGGTCGGTGCTCCGACTGCGTCCGACACATAACACACTCCAAGCAGGGCGCCATTTGGTGGTGGTGGGCCAGCAGTACCTCCTCTTCAGCGGCCCACACAACATTTTTGTTGGTTTCAAGCCCAAAAATCAACTGAAGAAAGTTCATTAGTTAGATGATGATGTCATTTATTAGCTTGGATAATTTAACAGTTATCTTAATCAATATTTATGGACATAACAACTTACATCAAAACAAGTCACTGCTAGAAGAAATTGTTTTGCATTTAGATCACCTCAAAGAAACATATTCAACTAACAAAATTATAATTGGAGGGGATATTAACCTTGTCCAAGATGAATTTTATGATAAATGGCCTTCTAAATATAACTCAATCACCCAAACACAATCTTCACACATTTTTGTAATGAACAAAACCTAGTGGATGCCTGGCATCACTTTAATCCAGAAACAATACAATTCTTGTGGTTCAGCTCAAATAACAAGTCAAGAATTGATCATTGGCTCATAGCAAATGAATTATTAATCAATGAAATCAACTCTGATATTTCTGTTGCACCTTTGACTGATCATAGTCTAATTTCTTTACAAATTCAACCAAAAAACAATACACCTAAAACCAGTAAATATTCGAAGTTTAACTCCAGTCTTCTCCAAAATGACACCTTCTATAAAAAAATTAAAGAATTAATTCTAAATATCACAAATTTAGAAGAATTGAACAGCCCAACCCAAAAATAGGAATTCTTAAAGTATAAGATTAGACAATTCTCTATTTCATTCAGCAAACAAATTAAAAAAGAACTCCAGCAAAAAGAAATAAATATTATTCAACAACTTAACATATACTGCAATAAACCTAATCCTCCAGAAGAAGACAAACAAAAAATATTAATACTTCAACCTCAACTAGATGAAATGTATACACAAAGAGCTAAAGGAGCATTTATTAGATCGAGAGCAAAATGGATAGAGGGAGAAAAAAACAGTGCTTATTTTTGTAACTTGGAAAAAAGAAGACAACAACAAAATGCTATAGAGTCTCTATTAATAAATAATGTAGAAACCACAGACAAAAAATTAATAGCAACAGAAATTTTTAAATTTTATAACAACCTATATACCTCTAAATTTTCTGAACAAAACTGTTACACCTTATGCGCCTTCAGACTGGAATCTCAAATATTGTTGCAGAATCACAATCTGGCTTTTTAAAAGGAAGATCAATCCACAACAGTATTAGGTTAGTAATGGATATAATTGAATATAGGGAGCTGATCACTGATAAAGGATTTATATATTTTTTTAGATTTTTATAAAGCATTTGATTCTGTTGAACACCATTTTATTTTTTCAGTCTTAAAACATTTCGGTTTTGGAGATAAATTTATTAACTTAGTCAGGGGTCTGTATCAGAATATCAATAGTTGTGTCATACTTCCTAAAGGAACCACTCCTAGATTTAATGTTAATGTTGGAATTCCTCAGGGGTGTCCAATTTCGCCTTACCTCTTCATTTTAGTTACTGAAATGTTGGCAATCTACCTTAAAAATTGCAATGACCTTGAGAAATTGGATGTCTTGGGCACAGAACTGATTATAAGCCAATTAGCAGATGACACCACCCTCTTCTTGAAAAATGAAAAACAAATTCCTATAGCAATTGATAAAATCAAACTTTTCGCAGATGCATCAGGGCTAACATTGAATTTGAGAAAATGTGAACTTCTAGCAAATCATGACACACATCTAAAAGAAATATGTAATATTCCTATTAAATCTGAAATTAAATATCTAGGAACCCTTATCACAAAAAAACAGAAATTAAGCTCAACATTAAATATTGAAACTAAACTTAATGAATGTAAATCCAAACTAAATCTATGGCTTCAACGAGACCTTTCAATATTAGGTCGTATCTACTTAACGAAAATGGAAAGTCTGTCAAGATTAATCTATTCAACTTGCAGTACCGCTGTTCCTAATAGCTTAATTAAAACTATTAACCAAATAAATCTTAACTTTATATGGAGGAACAGACCTCATTATCTTAAAAAAGTCATATGATTAAAGAAATAAAAGATGGAGGTCTTAATGTAATTGATTTTGACTGTCTTAATGGAACCCTAAAAATCAACTGGTTGAAATATTGGATCAAAAACTCAGAATTATTTTGATATTGTGTCCCTAACTATATATTTAATAAAGTAGGAGGTTTAAAATTTCTTCTTTTAGCTGACTTCAGTATAGATAAACTACCTATTAAATTATCAGAGTTCCATAAGCAAGTGTTATTATATTGGAAAATGCTATATGTACATAACTATTCTCCACATTCCACTATCATATGGAATAATAGATTCATACTTCATAAAAACAAGTCATTATTTTACAAGGACTGGATGGAGAAGAACATATGGTCTATTGTGCACTTGATGGATGCAGAGGGGCGCATGTTAAACTACAAACAATTTTGTATGAAATATAAATTTAATCCCCCTAAGGCTGAATTCAATAGATTGCACAAAGTGTTACCAAAACAATTTATTACTCAAACTCAAAACATACTAGAATACCATCCTATAACCCTACAATTAGCCACTCTATCTATTGAAGGTATCTCATTCACTGACAAAAAAAAAATTTAATAACCACACAATTAGAAATCATCTAAATGAAACTTTATTCCCAGGTAAAGTAAATAAAAATAACATACTTTATAAGTTTGACAAAAAATCAATTGAAAAACTACGAACCCTATATTTAAAACTTCCTATACAACCAAAAGCTAAAGAAACACACTTTAAAATCTTAAATGCAATTTACCCATCCAAGGAACTTTTAAGAAACCGTTTCAACATTGATGATAATAAATGCTTCTTCTGTGAAAATGATATAGAGACAATAGACCATATTTTCTATGAATGTGACAAAACCAGAATATTTTGGAATAACTTGGATCTTTGGCTGAAACAAACAAAAAAAAATATAGTACTTCCAGAATCTATTACCAGAGACATAATAACATTTGGAATATTATTGAAGAACAAAAATGATGAACTCTGTAGCAACCTAATCTTCTGTTTAGCCAAATTTTTTATTCATAAGCAAAGAGTGTTAAAATCACCCCCTGTCTTTAAAGTCTTTTTAAATGACTTCCATTTATATATGAAATCTCTGAAATATGTTAAAACATGAAAACCTGTATGAAGCCTTACTCGAATTTCCCACAAATATGAACTAATCTGAATATCTGTACCCCCCTTGTAAATGTATTTTATTTATTTTTTCTTTATTTATGTTTTTGTATGCCTCTCTTATGTCTACTTCTGGACTTGCGATTCAATATTGCCATCCTTGTTTGTTTGTACATTAGTACATTTGTACATTGTTAAATAAAAGTAAAAAAAAAAAAAGTAAAAAAAAAAAAAGAAAAGAAAAAAAAGACTTCTGGCGTCTTTTAGGACAGCCAATAGCGATCTTCCTTATTGGGGAGTTACTTGGTAACCGTGTCTGTTGCCATGTTGCACAGCAGTAACCAGCAGATACATGGCTTCATTACTGAGCTTCCTGCACACAAAATATGTCCTGAAAACACACCGGGACACGCTTCCACAAAAAAATTAACCAGCCTTAAAAAATAAATAAATAAAATCGCCATTCTGGTTAGCATATCTTTGTTACGTAATGTCAAAGTTGTCCACGATGGACTGTAAGCATCGAGAGAAAGATCACGGTAAGTTAGCTGCTTATGCTAACTAGCTGTGGCTAATGCTAAGATGCGGCTAACTGTTCATTCAGTTTCTACGTGTGTTAGGATAACAAAAGGAGACAGTTACTCCTTTCAGTAATACGTCCCCGCTTTTGTGTACCTTGAATCAGACAGAATTCGTCTCCAAAGGAAAACTGCTACCTGCAAACTAAAGCTAACATAAATACCGTCTCACCAAAGTGCATCATGGAACTGCTACAAACGTACACCATGTAGGCGTTTTTGTCAAATTTGGGTGCCATTTTTCCAACACTATTTTCTTAATTAAAAATATACTGACGTTAATGTATACATATGTGAATAAAATAGTATAACCTTTCCATGATTGTTACTGGCTGTAGTCAGTGTTGCTGTGCAGAGTTGGAACTGCATTATCCTCAGGACACGAAACCAAATGTAACTAATTAAGTGGTTATTCAGGTTAATATTGTCACAGTAAAAACACAGGGAACATTTTGTCACTCAGACACACTTGCACACACGTGTGCTGTCAGATATGGAATTCATGGGTGAATGAATGCGTTATCTGCTGCTTGATCCTCAGCTAACACAACACAGACAACCCTTCCAGCCATCTGACTTCACTGCAAAAATGATGCACACATAATGAACGTGTGTTTCACATATAAGAAGACAGAGGATGTGCCTTGCTTCATTGTGCTGTGATCATTTCAGATGCAGACTTTGAGAAGATAACTGCTGTGCTGCTCAAATCACGGACAGGAGAGTTTGACTTGGAGTCGATTCTGTTTCTCAAATTGAAAGGTCTTGGTAAGATAAAATTTTCTGTTAATAGTTTATATCATTTAGTCAGCTTGTGTACAGATACTGTGATGTACAGAGTGGGACAGGACAGAATACAGGTTTTTCAGCAGCCCGTGTTCCACCTGGCTGCTGCAGATAAATGATTACGGTACTTTTACGACGTGAGGATGGAGTAATTGTCTGCCTGGGTGGTTGCTATGCAGGACTCAAGGTGGTTCCATGTTGTCGTGGATGTGGCATCATGTAGCACCAGCACAACCTCCCAGACCTGATCTGATTACACTAGTCGACACGATTTTTCTTGCATGGAGTTTTCAACAGGCTTTGGGTAATTGGGGGGCGCTGAATCCGAATCTGGTGTTAGTGTTTGCCAATTACATTTTTGAGATATGAAAACATATTTCTCGTATCAAACATTGAAGCAGAAGTTGCAGTTTCACACACCTCTTAGGCATCATAAATGATATTACGGCTCTTGTTCACATTTCCCAAACATGGTTTAAAAACTGTGCTTTTGAAGCTGTTTTTGTGCATGATTAGTGGCATCAAACTTGAGAGTGAATAAGCAACTTTTGCACAAGACATCAATATGGAACATGCAGATTGCAAAAAAAAAACATGATGTGATAAAGGAAATCTTTGCTCAGATTCAGCACCCCAAAATTACCCTAAATCAGTTCTCAAAGTCCATGCAAGAAATATTTTTGTTGTTGTCCACCAGTGTTATTTTAGTCTGGCAGGTGTGGATCTCTGTGCATAATTAAATCTAGCGCTGCAGCTCTTATTTTCACAGTTATTGCCGTTGTTAGTATTCAGTTTTTTAAAATGTCATTAAAATAGAAAAAAAAGTCATTTTCAGTTTTTCATGGACCTAAACAATGCCTTCAAATTACATGTTTTGCCTGTCTGGTAGTCCAAATCCCAAACATTTAGAGCAGAGGTCACCAGCCCTGTTAATGTTTTCCATGTCTAACTACTCAAGTCACACCTGATTTTTTTTTTTTTTTTAAATTGGTGTTTTCCAGCTATTGATGGGCTGAGAACACCTGATAGAGTTAACTGCCTGGGAGTGAAACAAGGACAGTTAGAAAATATACAGGGCAGGTGCTCTTCAGGAACAGGGTTGGTGACCCCTGATTTAGAGTGATAAACAAATGACAAATTCCTCACACTTGATAAACTGTGCTTGATCAGCTATTGGATTAGATGGAGATAATTTTCTGTTAATTCCCTCATCCTTTAAACCGTGATTAAATATTTGTTTTATAGGAATATATGATCTTGGATGCATTGGGGAGTGCACAAATTTGGAGAGACTGGACCTCTCTGGAAATCACGTCACAAACTTAGTTCCTTTGGCATCTCTTCGGCTTCTTTCTGTACTTAACGTGTCTGCCAATAGGATTTCCAGTTTAGGTAAGCATTCAGGAGTAATGAAGTTTGTACGAGGTCTGTTAGAAAAGTATCCGACATTTTTATTTTTTTCAAAAACCTGATGGATTTGAATCAAGTGTGCTTGCATGAGCCAACCTTGAACCTTCATGCGCATGCGTGATTTTTTTCACGCCTGTCGATTGCGTCATTTGCTTGTAAGCAGCCTTTGTGTGAGGATGGGTGGAGTCTCTCGTCGTTTTTTCTTTGCAAGGAAATGGCGGAACGACTGGAGCAGCGCGACTGCATCAAATTTTGCCAGAAACTGGGCGACAGCCGGGTGGAAACCATTCGGATTATTCAGACGGCTTTTGGTGACGATCCTCTGGGCATCACACAGTTTAAGGAGTGGTACAACCGGTTTAAAGGAGAGCGAGCCGCGCTCCGGGCGGCCATCAACACGCTGAAACGACCAGATCATTTCCAAAGTGAACGCTGTGATGATGTGGGACCGTAAGTGACTATCCGAGAAATTGCGGAAGAGGTGGACATCAGCACTTTTTTGGCACATTCCACTGTGAAAGAAGATTTTGCCATGAAAAGAGTGGCGGCGAAATTCATCGGCACGAAGCTGATGGCGCAGCAACAGCGCCTCCGTGATGAAGCCTCACAGGACATGCCGTGACATGCTCACCTCGTCCACCATTCAGAAGATTCAGACGGCTTCGGTGGCTTTTCAGTCGTGTGACTATCCGAGAAATTGTGGATGAGCTGGACATGTTACAACATGTCCTGTGAGGCTTCAACACGGAGGCGCTTTTGCTGCGCCATCAGCTTCGTGCCGATGAATTTCGCTGCAACTCTTTTCATGGCAAAATCTTCTGTCACAGTGGAAAGTGCCGAAAAAGTGCTGATGTCCACCTCTTCCGCAATTTCTCGGATAGTCACACGACGGTCCTACATCATCACAGCGTCCACTTTGGAAATGATCCGGTCATTTCAGCATGTTGATGCCGCCCAGAGCGCGGCGCGCACTCCACCGTTGTGCGGACGTCTTTAAACCGGTTGTACCGCTCCTTAATCTGTGTGATGCCCATAGCATCGTCACCGAAAGCCGTCTGAATAATCCAAATGGTTTCCACTTGGCTGTCGCCCAGTTTCTGGCAAAATTTGATGCAGTCGTGCTGCTCCAGTCGTTCCGCCATTTCCTTGCAAAGAAAAAACGACGAGAGACTCCACCCATCCTCACACAAAGGCTGCTTACAAGCAAATGACGCAACCGACAGGCGTGAAAAAACTCACGCATGCGCACAAAGGTTCAAGGTTGGCTCATGCAAGCACACGTGATTCAAATCCATCAGGTTTTTGAAAAAAATAAAAATGTCAGATACTTTTCTAACAGACCTCGTATTTCCATATGTGAATAAATAATTCCAAGTCCCTTATGTATAAGATTTTGTTTAATGTTTTTCTTTCTTTCCCCCAAATTTTAGAGCCCCTGCGTAATTGTGACAGTTTACAGAGCTTAAACGTGGCAGGAAATATCATATCCAGGTATCTGTATTTATGATAAAGTGTTTACTTAATGAATACTGAAGGATTTCACTAGGTCACTAATTGTAATGGTAATTTAGCATATAAAACCTAGAAATCCTTATTTTTCTTTAGCCTAAATATTTTGCAACTACTTATACTGCTAAAGCGTAATATGCTGAAGAGGACAAGTTAAGTGATTTAACCTTTTTGTTTTAAACAGTGTTGAAAACCTGCACTGCCTTCAATTTTTAAGGAAGCTAGAAAATATAAGACTGAAAGACAACACTTATAATTACACCAATCCAGGTAATTTACTTTTAAGTCAGACTTTATAGAGCCAGTGTAACCGTGTTCTGGATAAATGAGCTGACACTGTCCTTTATTTCAGTGTGCAGGAACTCATCATATAGAAGTATAGTTCTTGAGATGTTTCCAAACATCAGGGTGTTAGACGGTAAGATTTTCTGCATTTGCAGCCAGATACGTCAGTATTTTGACAGTGACTTAATAATGGAATTGAACAGAGAAGGATTTTCATCCAAGAAAACTGGTGATAGCTTGCCTGGAGTCTCCCATATGCCTTCTGAAAAACTAGCTGAAATTTCACATCTTTCTAAGAAAATCCCACTCTACCACAAAACTGCAGATGATGCAACAGACAAAACTTGTATTCTGTGCAGTTTTTCCGATCACACCCACAAAAGCCTCAGAGTCCTTCAGTGTTGGGTGCCTCTACAATTTTTGTCGCTGATGTCCTTGCATGACCAATCTTGCATGACCACACATGACCTCCAAATGGATTTATCATACAATACCATATTGTTTGTATTTCTTCATGACTGATGTAAATGGAGTCCAAGACATAGTCAGTGACTTGGAAATGTATCTATCCCCTTACTTGTCTAAAGAAAACTCGCTGTCACAGTGATCATTTGAATGAACAGTAATTCTTATGTTTAATTTGTCCAATTACTTATGGCCTCTGAAAATATGGCACTGACTGTGTATAAAAAGGGCTATAATTTCTAAATGGTTAATGTGATGCTTTTGTTAAACTCCTTAATTAAAGCCTAAAGTCTATAGACATAATCTTGATCGTTTGATTTCAACTTCATTGTGGTGTTGTACAAAGGCAAAATTACAATAATGTTACTGTCCAAATACATATACTACTACATGCTTTGTGTGTAAAAGAAAAAAGTTTCAGGTTTTATGTATTTCTGATTCAACAGGTGAAAGAGTGGTTGGCCGTGGGAGTGACTTGTATCAATTATGCAAAGACATTGATGAAACCATTAAAGGTACATTTTTTTACAGTGAATCACAAATGGATTCAGTTTAATGTATATAATCAAATCAATTTTATTTATATAGCGCCAAATCACAACAAACAGTTGCCCCAAGACGCTTTATATTGTAAGGCAAAAGCCATACAGTAATTACAGAAAAATCACAACGGACAAAACGACCCCCTATGAGCAAGCACTTGGCGACAGTGGGAACGAAAAACTCCCTTTTAACAGGAAGAAACCTCCAGCAGAACCAGGCTCAGGGAGGGGCAGTCTTCTGCTGGGACTGGTTGGGGCTGAGGGGAGAGAATCAGGAAAAAGACATGCTGTGGAAGAGAGCAGAGGTCAGTCACTAATGATTAAATGCAGAGTGGTGCATACAGAGCAAAAAGAGAAAGAAACACTCAGTGCATCATGGGAACCCCCCAGCAGTGTAAGTCTATAGCAGCATAACTAAGGGATGGTTCAGGGTCACCTGATCCAGCCCTAACTATAAGCTTTAGCAAAAAGGAAAGTTTTAAGCCTAATCTTAAAAGTAGAGAGGGTGTCTGTCTCCCTGATCCGAATTGGGAGCTGGTTCCACAGGAGAGGAGCCTGAAAGCTGAAGGCTCTGCCTCCCATTCTACTCTTAAAAACCCTAGGAACTACAAGTAAGCCTGCAGTCTGAGAGCGAAGCGCTCTATTGGGGTGATATGGTACTATGAGGTCCCTAAGATAAGATGGGACCTGATTATTCAAAACCTTATAAGTAAGAAGAAGAATTTTAAATTCTATTCTAGAATTAACAGGAAGCCAATGAAGAGAGGCCAGTATGGGTGATATAGTCCCCGTCAGTACTCTAGCTGCAGCATTTTGAATGAACTGAAGGCTTTTTAGGGAACTTTTAGGACAACCTGATAATAATGAATTACAATAGTCCAGCCTAGAGGAAATAAATGCATGAATTAGTTTTTCAGCATCACTCTGAGACAAGACCTTTCTAATTTTAGAGATATTGCGCAAATGCAAAAAAGCAGTCCTACATATTTGCTTAATATGCGCATTGAATGACATATCCTGATCAAAAATGACTCCAAGATTTCTCACAGTATTACTAGAGGTCAGGGTAATGCCATCCAGAGTAAGGATCTGGTTAGACACCATGTTTCTAAGATTTGTGGGGCCAAGTACAATAACTTCAGTTTTATCTGAATTTAAAAGCAGGAAATTAGAGGTCATCCATGTCTTTATGTCTGTAAGACATTCCTGCAGTTTAACTAATTGGTGTGTGTCCTCTGGCTTCATGGATAGATAAAGCTGGGTATCATCTGTGTAACAATGAAAATTTAAGCAATGCTTTCTAATAATAGTGCCTAAGGGAAGCATGTATAAAGTGAATAAAATTGGTCCTAGCACAGAACCTTGTGGAACTCTATAATTAACCTTAGTCTGTGAAGAAGACTCCCCATTTACATGAACAAATTGCTCCATAATGCCATATAATGCTCCATCGCAGAATCAATTTGCAGAATGAAGTATCTACCTGTATTTAATTTTTTTTCCATGAGTAAAACCAGAGGCTTACACTATGACAAAGGTTTTTATTTTCTCCATTAACAGCTGGTTTATACAAGAATGGACAACTTGTTGAAAAGCCTGATTGTAAGCCATGGGTGGATGATACTTACTGGGAAATAAAGAGATCAAACAACGCCATTATCGATGAAGCCTACAAGCAGTTCAATGGTAAAAGAAAGAAGAGGAGAAAACTGCCTTTTTAGAGCCATTTTGTTACACATTTCAGTGGAGAAACCACATGCCAAAACCTAACTGTTCTTTATGAGCGCTGTCCTGTTTTTCTATTTTCTACAGATGTCCTTCATGAATGCAGACTCCTCAACAACAGAGCAAGTCATATAATTTCACAGAGTGAAAAATCTATGAGCCTAAAGAAGCAGCCAAAGCAGTATGCCATCTGAAATGGATTATTCCTGATACACTTGTGTGCAACATTTGTTAATGTCATAGGTTTTAAAAAACAACATACAGTGGCTGTATGTGCTTTAAGCTTTTCAGATGACTAAATTTAAGTGCTTGATCAGTGTATTTCCAGACGGTTTTGTGTGTGTGTGTGTGTGTGTGTGTGTGTGTGTGTGTGTGTGTGTGTGTGTGTGTGTGGTGTGTGTGTGTGTGTGTGTGTGTGTGTGTGTGTGTGTGTGTGTGTGTGTGTGTGTGTGTGTGTGTGTGTGTGTGTGTGTGTGTGTGTGTGTGTGTGTGTGTGTGTGTTGCAGTGTGATGCCTGTGTTGAAATTTTATTGCATCCTATGCATTTAGTACCAGGAATGATGTGTCCTTGGTTCCAAACCTTTATTCATACTGATAACCTCAGCCTGAGTCAAAGATATCTTTACCTGCACAGTATGCATTTTGTATTATGCTGTAGCCTGAATTTATGCTGACAGCTATGCTGCTTAAGAATTTTGATCTCAGCATTTAAAGAGCTTTTATCCATTACACATTGCTGGATCATGTTGGGGGCTAATTTGTCCCACGCTGTATGCTTTCTTTGCAAGTTGACGTTTTGCAGAAAGCAACTTAATGATTGTTTCAGTTGTTTTTACATGTTTTTATATAAGTGTGACTGTGAAAAATACAGTACTTATAAAGGTGCAATGCTCTTCAAATATCTGCTTCTGTTTTCTTTCTCTCTGGCACAGGCAGGTGGTAGTGCAGTTTGTAGTGTTATCTGAGGTGTTACAAGTGATATTCTTTTAATTTGGTGATTTGATGATGGTGGTGAAAAGTGCTGTTGAACATGACAATTTAAATGGTTGTTTAATCAAGATGATCTCAAGTGACTGTGTCACAGTAACTATTTTTCCAACTGTGCAGCCCATCTGAGATCCAATGTGCTGTTGATATTCTCTGAAAAAACCCCTCCTATCAGGATAAAAATGTTAAATTCCAAATAAAAAGTCATCACTCAGATGCAAATATAAGCAATGGCTATACAACTCCAAATCAGAATAGCTTGGCACGATATGGATGAATGCATGAACATTTTCAAATCATTGACTCGGAATTCAGTAGTGTATATCAGTTACATAACCGCAAAGGTTGTAAAGCTGACCACCTTTCTGTTTTACACAATGTTTTGGGCATGAAATATTAATTTTTAATGAAATGCTAATTGCCCTCTGATTTTTGCCATCTGACTTTTTACTCTTTTCAGAAAAATTCATTTGACTTTGAAAGTACTTTTTGAGCTTTGTGCAAATGAAACTCCATAATTAAGGATTATAATATTTGATAGGAATACCAAATACCAAAGTCAATATCCAGTTTACACAACCTAATAGTAATACTAATACAACACTTAATTAAAATCCTCTTCAGCCCAGGCAAAATTATAATTTTTTCTTTTTTTTTTTTTTTTTTAACACATTACAAACTTCATATCTTGACAGTAGCAAGGCTCCCATTTGACTTGAATGGGAACTGGTCGGTAATTCATGCAGATACAGTTTGTCCACAGTAGGTTCTGTGATGAATGATATGTGCACAACTTAATCATCAGTCTTATCAGACGGTTTCACCGTGCAGCAAAGTACAGAAGAGTTGGGACCGTTAAATAATTCAAATTTAAAAATCGTAAAGGAGACCCTTTGGCCATAATTATGGCACTTGGGAGGCTTTTTGAAGCTTCCTGACCAGAGAATAAGTATCTCCCATTTTGGTGATTTTTTTTTTTAATGCTTTGTGACAAAACACCTATGTTTAATCACGATTCACTCCAAGAAGGAAAGAGGTGTAAATAAATTCAAGATGATTTTCTGAAAGCTCAAACGATTCTCTTTTGCAATAGGTGTCCTCAAACTTGAGTTATCTCATTTCTTCAGGCTGAAAAATAATTTTTATTTTTTTTTTTTTTTATTTGTTTATTTAGCACAAAATAAAACTCATACAAAAAGAATATATATACATAAACAACAAAAGAGAGAGAGAGAAAAATACAATATAAGTAATGTGCAAGGGAATAGTGGAAGCCAAAAAGGCTTATAGAATCCACTCCCGAACAAAGCAAACATAAGAGAATACAACAGAATTACACTTTTTTTTCAGATTATAACAAGTCATTGTAAATACTCCTGCAAAATCTTTGCTTTTAGTCTACTTTTATATGTATGTAAGGTGATAGAAGGATTTACAAGATGTACCGTATCATTCCAAGATTTAACGCCATGACATCTGAAGTGATGCTGTAACATACAGTAGTGTTCAGAATAATAGTAGTGCTATGTGACTAAAAAGATTAATCCAGGTTTTGAGTATATTTCTTATTGTTACATGGGGAACAAGGTACCAGTAGATTCAGTAGATTCTCACAAATCCAATAAGACCAAGCATTCATGATATGCACACTCTTAAGGCTATGAAATTGGGCTATTAGTAAAAAAAAAAAAAAGTAGAAAAGTGGGTGTTCACAATAATAGTAGCATCTGCTGCTGATGCTACAAACTCAAAACTGTTATGTTCAAACTGCTTTTTTAGCAATCCTGTGAATCACGAAACTAGTATTTAGTTGTATAACCACAGTTTTTCATGATTTCTTCACATCTGCGAGGCATAACTGATCCATGATACCTGGTATGCGATATATAGGCCCAACACCATAGTAGGAGAAACATAACCATATCATGATGCTTGCACCACCATGCTTCACTGTGAACTGTGGATTGAATTCAGAGTTTGGGGGTCATCTCACAAACTGTCTGCGGCCCTTGGACCCAAAAAGAACAATTTTACTCTCATCAGTCCACAAAATATTCCTCCATTTCTCTTTCGACCAGTTGATATGTTCTTTGGCAAATTGTAACCTCTTCTGCACGTCTTTTATTTAACAGAGGGACTTTGCGGGGGATTCTTGCAAATAAATTAGCTTCACACAGGCGTCTTCTAACTCACAGCACTTACAGGTAACTCAAGACTGTCTTTGATCATCCTGGAACTGATCAATGGGTGAGCCTTTGCTATTCTGGTTTTTGTTCTATCCATTTTGATGGTTGTTTTCTGTTTTCTTCCACACGTCTGTTTTTTTTTTTTTTTTTTTTTTGTCCATTTTAAAGCATTGGAGATCATTGTAGATGAACAGCCTATAATTTTTTGCACCTGCGTATGTTTTCCCCTCTCCAAACAACTTTTTAATCAAACTACGCTGTTCTTCTGAACAATGTCTTGAACGTCCCATTTTCCTCAGGCTTTCAAAGAAAAAAGCATGTTCAACAGGTGCTGGCTTCATCCTTACATAGGGGACACCTGATTCATACCTGTTTATTCCAGAAAATTGACGAACTCACTGACTGAATGCCACACTACTATTATTGTGAACACCCCCTTTTCTACTGTTTTTTTACTAATAGCAAATTTTCATAGCCTTAAGAGTGTGCATATAATGAATGCTTGGTCTTGTTGGATTTGTGACAATCTACTGAATCTACTGGTACCTTGTTTCCCATGTAACAATAAGAAATATACCCAAAACCTGGATTAACCTTTTTAGACACATAGCACTACTATTACTTGTATTCTGAACACTACTGTAACTGAGCATGACACATGGTGCAAACTATTCAATTTATTAATCATACTAGCACAACCAATAACTTGCAACACTTTATACCAAAATTGGAGCAACTTTAACTTTTGACCCCTGTACAAACTGAAATTGACCTTTGTCACCATTCTTGCCGTTTTTACCCGATAACTCCATAACAGTCAGTCACAGATAGTCCAAACTATACCTTTTTGGAATCTTTGTGATCAGACAAATAATGTATAGTTTTCAATGTCATTGGAGCATTTGTAAATTTTGACCCCTGTGAAATTCTTCAGTTGACCCCTACCTGGCTGCCTATTGAAAATTTAGGTGGCTAATGTGCTTTTACAAAAGAGTAATGTCTAAGGAGTATGTGTGCCTATTTTGGTGCTTGTTTCCAGAAATGAACAATTGTCACAGTTATCTGCTCCACTAACACAGCTCTGAAGAACTCAGAGGCTTCTGTGACTGTGTTTGAATAAACTGTGCATAGTGCAAATTTTGTCTGTTGCATCCAGAAGCTTCATGATGAAGTGGTATAGAAGAGGATTTTCTGAAGAACATGCAAAATTTCAGCTCCAGTTTGCCAGAAGGCACATAGCAAAAATGATCATCAATTTGATCAGTTTTGCAGTTCTCTACTCCATTACAACATGAATCTGTGATTGGGGATGCAACAGGCAAATGTACCATTCCCACTTTCTCCACTCACATCTACAGAACCCTGTAATTCTTTCAGAGCTTTCAGAGGTGTCTTGACTGTTTCCCTCACTAATCTCCTTCCAGCGTGGTCAATCACTTTTTGAGAACTACTTGACAGACTTTCCATACAGTACCACACTGCTTATATTTCTTAATGATTGATGTAAATAAAGTCAAACACCCATTCAGTGACTACAAAATGTTCATGTATCCATCCCCTGACTTGGTTCTAGAAAACTGGCTGAAAAAGTGACTTTATATTTACAATCAGTTGGAATGTGTTGCAGGGCTTAAAGCAAAATTGGATGTAAATTAACAAGTGAAATGAAGTTGACCACAGAAAGCTTTGGTTCATGCTGTCTGCAATGAAACAGAAATCAAAGTAAATATACGAATCACTATATTTGTTTATTTATTTTCATTTTCTGTATTGTGCCAACTTTTTCTGATTTGGGGTTGTCGTTCTACTTAGCATTTTGCTTCACTTCATATCCTGTGTACTGCATACCTGCAGTCTTGTGGAAAGCCACGGCTGTTTAATTTCCATAAAAGAGTAGAGAAAAAAAACAGTATACTAAAATTGTGATGTAAGAACACTGGTTTAGTAACAACTGAGGGAAAGGTGCACAAGGATCCACAATTATTGTGGTTCAGTTTTTTTTTCTCCAACACACTTCAAACTTTGCAATAGGAAAATAAAAAGTGCTCTTTAACGGTGTCAAAATGAAGTGAACGCTGTTTGACAATAAGCTTATGTCGAACAGAGAAACAACAAACATTATACTATAAATAATGTACCTGTAAATTCAAACACTTTAAATATCAGTTTTTTAAAAACTGTCACGTGAACCACAAAACCTAATAAGAAACATAACAAAAACTGCTGTGATGATGTCACTTCTGCTCTGATTAATAAAATTCTGAATGGGTGCATGCCTTCTTACCTTGTAGAACTTATCAAGACTAATGTACAGTCAGGTCTTTAAGTGTGACAGTATGCAGTGACCATTTTGTAATCTTGACTGTACTCTGCAGCGGAGATTCAACGGAACAAGATGTGTGTGTAGTGTTGACTTTCAGTTTTAATTCAAGGGGTTTAACAAAAATATGTCATTAACTGTTTATGAGTTACATCTGTGTTGATACACAGTCCCTTCATCTTCGGAGGAGATAATCTGCCCAGCTAACATACATACAAGATATGGATGAAATCACTTTTACAGCTCACTGTCTTTAGATCAGTCAGGGGATGGATACATGAACATTTCATTTCCATCAATCCTTAAGAGATCCAAAAGTATGGTCCTGAATGGTAACTGTCTGGAGTAGGCGGTTCACAAAAACTGAAAGTGCAAGAAGGCAAGTGAGGGAAGCCACCAAAACAACGCAAAATGAATTAGTGGCTTCTGTGGCTGTGATTAGAGAAACTGGACAGTGCAACATTTGTCTGTTCATCAGTTACACAGCTTCATGAAGCTGCACAGAAAATGATTTTTCAAATAAGAAAATGTGAAATTTCAGTCACACTGCTAGAGGGGAGTGACATGAGACTCGAACATATTTTCCTTCTCTGCGCTTCCAAGTATGTCAAGTATTTCAAATTAGGAGCAAAGTAGTACTTCCAGGGGTACCAAGAAATGTCAAAACAACAGCATCATAGAAGTGATTTATTTTATTTTTTACATTTCAAGAAAGCGTACCCGATTGTCGTATAGCGCTACTGTTTAACAATGAGTAAATGCACATTTAAAAAAAAAAGAAAAACCCTGCTTTCGTGACAAGCATGTTAACGTCCACTAAATGAAGGATTTTATTTTGAATTGCTTAATCGGAACAGAAACCTGTTTTGTGCTGTGGTACACTTGACAATTGAGTCGACCTTGGCTATAGTGCCGGAAAGCAGCTATGGCGTGGAAATCAGTGGTATGTACTTGTTTTTTGTTTGTTTGTTTTTTGTAAATTTGAACACGAAACGCCTTGAAAAGTATAATTTGTGACTAATGTTTTGATTACATACGGAGGTTCTACTTAAGCAGATAACAAAGACAGTTTTCCTTACCTCCCTAAGTAGCTAGCGCTAAGGGCAGGAGTGGTCCATTAGATAGCTGTTGCTATAGTAACCTCCGCCCTGACTTGGATCAGAAGCAGTTCATTTGTTAATACAATACATCAGATTTTATGATTTTGCTTAATGTACCTTTGAAAGATTATGAATTGTTCTTTGGCATGTATAGTTTTCCAGGGATGTGCCTCTCAAAAAAATATGAATAAAATAAAGTTACTTAGAGGTCCACCCGACCGTATCACATGCAGGCTAATTCCTCCGGAACTTCTGTCATTGGGTGGTGGTGCTGCTGCTGCTGGTAAGTTGGTATCAGCTTCTAGTCCATTCCTAACCACTGCCTGGCACTGACTTTGACTAGAACGCTTACTTGAACCATAATTTTGCCTTAATCTGTGCCAGAACTAAGATTCTGAGAAAGGCTAACCATTGAGCAGATAAGTAGAATGGACTCAGATCTGTCAAGTCAAGTCTGGAAGCATGCACTGGTGCTGCGCTTCATCACATCCGTGACACCACAGAACTGCCTTGGATGCTGGATGACAACCAGCCAGGCAGGTGGTCCCTCCCCACAGCTCTAAACTAACTGCAGCCAGGTGAAGTGTGGGGGGCCCCTTGGCCTTCTCCAACCACTGGGGCTTTCAAAATCAGGCACCTGTAGTGCTGGATCATGCATAGAGAAATGTACCACATCACCAAAATGATGCTCCCTCATAAAACAAGTGATACTCCTCATCCTGGTCTCCCCAAGTAACAGCTAGATTGGCACAAAGGCATTCCAGTGTTCACTAGTGATGGCAATTTCGAAGCCTCATGAACCAATGAGCCACTGCAACACAACTGGCTGAAAAACGACACACTGCTTCGACCCATTTGATACAGTTTGAAGGGTGACATCTGCTGGATTGCTTTGAGAATTACCTTGAGCGAGTGCCCTGACAAATGTTTGCATTAATTCATGACTGATGTGGTTTGTTCTTGAAAA
The DNA here is from genome assembly GCF_902500255.1 of Thalassophryne amazonica. NCBI lineage: Eukaryota > Metazoa > Chordata > Actinopteri > Batrachoidiformes > Batrachoididae > Thalassophryne > Thalassophryne amazonica. The sequence continues at coordinate 61,735,397 of NC_047110.1, forward strand.
TAATAATAAAAAATATCATATGTATTATTGTGCCTTTGTTAATGTAAAAAATAGTCCCTACAGATGCACACATAATGGTTATGAAAGCCTTTATTGTAGACTATATGTAGATTTGTGTTATCATTCCTCAAACTATATTTGGATAAAATGTGACGGGAAAGTGAGAAAGGCATGTGCTTCTACAACTGGTGCTCATGTTGCTGTAATTTGTAAATTAGAATAGAGGGGATAGGAGACGGTGATTATGCAACTTTCAACAATTTTTATTAAAAAAAAGAATAATTTCAACGGTGCTGGGCTTTAATCGGCTCCTCTTCTGCCTCATGACCTCTCCAGCTTTGGAGAAGACCCGCTCGCAAGGCACTGATGTTGCTGGCATGGACAAATATTTTTTGCCATTCTCTGTAAATTGGGATAGACTGTGACTCGTGTCACCCAGTATTTGAGCCGATCTTCTCCTCTGGAGGTAGGCATATGTTGGGTCAAACCTTTGTAGTAAAGCCCTGAAGGCTTTACTCTCCACTATTTTGAACGGTCGTGCATCTTCCACAACATAGTCCACCAGTGCCTCATCCAAACAGCTTGTCTGCCTTTAATGGAATACAGTATGATATGCTGAGCTATTTTTGTTTATGAGTATGTTTTAATCTTCGATAAAGAATAAAATATAGCTTACATAGCCTGATTCCTGCTCCAGGAGCAGCAACAGAAGCACCAGCCATTGGTGTCTCGGGATGTTTGGACCTCAGGTATCGCAGCATTAAAGACGTATTGTTACTATACCTCAGCTCTTGAGCACAAATCAAGCACTTGACCTTTTTGGGGCTTATTAGATCAAAGTGCTCCCAAGCAATTGATCGTGTTCTTTTTGGCACTGGCTGCTCCATGTCCCTCACCACTGCTCACTCTCTCACACACACACTCACCTTTCTCACACCTTTCACTTCACCAAAATCACAGCTCTCAGCTCAGTCTCTGATCTACCTATAATATATAGTCTAACCTATAACCTATGTTGATGTACTGTGTGAATAAATGTATATGAATGGATGCCTGTTGTGTATGGTGTGTGTCTGTCTATGTTAGATCCTATGTGTGTGTAGCTAACGTTACTAAATGAACTCTAAACTAGACCCAAATATAAACTAATAGTTTCCTTGGCTCCGATTCACGTGCTAATTGGCAATAACAGTGTCACTAGCAATCTCCTCTCAAAAACCCACGGTTTGAGCTGTGATTAAGATCTCATTTAAATACTTGGCGGGTCGTATTGACACGCCCAGATTATTCGAATTTTCCGCGAAGTTCGACACGTGGTGTGACATAACGAGGCCTCACTCGCAGTGGTCACGTGATGGGGGCGTGCTCGAAACGCTGCTCACTGACACTTCTGGTTCAAAAAGCTTGATGCTGTGTCGAGCAGACTGGCTCGAGCTTAACATCACTAGTGTTCACAAGGATCTGCTGAAGAGACCTAGTACCACAGAAATGTTGTAACTTTGACGGAGGCCAGCAGGAATTGCTGTGCAATTGTAGTCAATAGGCCTCCCTTCCCCAACAGCCAAAGGATACTTTGGCCACTCAGGCCAGAACCTGGGTTTTAAGCCTGCTGGATAGAGAGTTTGCCTCCCTTGCACAATGCAATGCAGAGAAAGCTGCTACATAACTATTACTGGATTATTAGTAGACCAAGTAGATAAATCAGAGAAGGATTTGGATTGCCAATATGCTGACCTGGGTTTGAGTCCCAGTCATATTACCTGTCTCAGTCCTCCATCCAAGGGGAGATGCAGACTCTCATGCACGTCACACTGTGGAATCCTGCAATAAACACCAGCACCAATGGCTCTCAAGGCATATGTAGAACTTTACAATTGTTTTTGTTGTTGGGAAACCACAGACTAATTTTTTTCATGTTTTGAACTGAACCCTTAACTGAATCACTTTTGTGTTTCATGTCACTTGTACTGTTGTCTGTGTTCAAATTTTCAGGTGTCACGGGTAGTGGGAGCATTAAAGACACAGACTCCACAACTCAAAGCATTCACCCGTGGGGTATGTATCCTCGTTGTGGGGCTACAGTAAAATCTCTTTTAATGTTTAGTCATATCTTGGTGTTTGATGTGTCTTTGGTTTGCCTCACAGATCCAAACTGTTACTTTAATCCCTGGTGATGGAATTGGCCCTGAGATCTCCACTGCTGTAATGAAGATATTTGAAGCCGCAAAAGTTAGTAATCAAATATTCCTTATACTTAGGCTAGACAGTTAACACTTCAGAATATTAATATTGTTGATCTTCAACCTGTAAATCTGGTGGTAAGTCATTAAAGATTGTGAAATTGTGGTCAATTGAAGATGAGAAAATGCAGCTTGGATTTTATTTATTTATTTTTTGTAATCACAAACCCACTTAATCATCCTGAAAACTTTGCATGCTGTCTTATAGTAGCTCAAACATCAATGCTTTTTACATTTTTGCATAGATAAAAAAGAGGAATTCAGAAAAGTACCGCTTTTTTAATGCTTAAAAATCTATAAATCATTCCAGTGCTTCTGTTATTCATGTAATGTAGGCACCTATTCAGTGGGAAGAGAGAAATGTTACAGCTATCCAGGGTCCCGGTGGCAAGTGGATGATTCCTCTTGATGCAAAAGAATCAATGGACAGGAACAAAATTGGCCTGAAAGGTAACTTCCTTCATATAGCTATTTGTCGGACAGTTAGTAATGATATTGATAATCAGACACCACGTTTTGCCAGATTCCTTAACAAACCTCTCCCCCTTTTGCTTTGCTTTATTCAATCCCAAAGCGAAAATTGGCAATTGGACGCTTTATCAGAAATGTTAATTAGCCCCACCACAAAGGGAGGATATATATATATATATATATCCCTAATTTCAGTGAAGTTGGGACATTGTGTAAAATGTAAATAAAAACAGAATACAATGATTTGCAAATCCTCTTCAACCTATATTCAACTGAATACACCACAAAGATAGATATTTAATGTTTCAAAACTGATAAAGTATATTTAGAAAACAGGCGTTTTTATCTTCAAATGGTGAAAAAAATGAAAAAACAAAAACTAAAAGATGACTTAAAGACAGACTTGCAGAGCATAAACGTGCCATACACAAGCAAGATCCACTCGACCCTATGGCAGTCCACTATCACATGGCTGGACACACAAATGTCAATAAACTAAAAGTGATGGTCATTGAGACAATTGAAAAACAATCACGTGGTGGTGACAGACTTTCTCTCCTCCTACAACGTGAAATTTATTGGATTGTACACTTAAAAGCAACTGAATATCCAGGCCTCAATGCCGACATAGATTTCTCTCCATATTTATGATATATGTATCTTGTGATCTAGATTGTTCAAGGAGGTGCCCGTCCTGTTTCATTGGGGTTTACCACTTGATCGATTGCATTACATATATTTAAATCAACTGTATTATATACAACTCCTGGCAATAATTATGGAATCACCGGCCTCGGAGGATGTTCATTCAGTTGTTTAATTTTGTAGGAAAAAAGCAGATCACAGACATGACACAAACTAAGTCATTTCAATGGCAACTTTCTGGCTTTAAGAAACCTATAAGAAATCAGGAAAAATAATTGTGGCAGTCAGTAACGGTTACTTTTTAGACCAAGCAGAGGGAAAAAATATGGACTCACTCAATTCTGAGGAAAAAATTATGGAATCACCCTGTAAATTTCATCCCCAAAACTAACACCTGCATCAAATCAGATCTGCTCGTTAGTCTGCATCTAAAAAGGAGTGATCACACCTTGGAGAGCTGTTGCACCAAGTGGACTGACATGAATCATGGCTCCAACATGAGAGATGTCAATTGAAACAAAGGAGAGGATTATCAAACTCTTAAAAGAGGGTAAATCATCACGCAATGTTGCAAAAGATGGTTGTTCACACTCAGCTGTGTCTAAACTCTGGACCAAATACAAACAACATGGGAAGGTTGTTAAAGGCAAACATACTGGTAGACCAAGGAAGACATCAAAGCGTCAAGACAGAAAAATTAAAGCAATATGTCTCAAAAGTCGAAAATGCACAACAAAACAAATGAGGAACGAATGGGAGGAAACTGGAGTCAACGTCTGTGACCGAACTGTAAGAAACCACCTAAAGGAAATGGGTTTTACATACAGAAAAGCTAAACGAAAGCCATCATTAACACCTAAACAGAAGAAAACAAGGTTACAATGGGCTAAGGAAAAGCAATCGTGGACTGTGGATGACTGGATGAAAGTCATATTCAGTGATGAATCTCGAATCTGCATTGGGCAAGGTGATGATGCTGGAACTTTTGTTTGGTGCCATTCCAATGAGATTTATAAAGATGACTGCCTGAAGAGAACATGTAAATTTCCACAGTCATTGATGATATGGGGCTGCATGTCAGGTAAAGGCACTGGGGAGATGGCTGTCATTACATCATCAATAAATGCACCAGTTTACGTTGATATTTTGGACACTTTTCTTATCCCATCAATTGAAAGGATGTTGGGGATGATGAAATCATTTTCAAGATGATAATGCATCTTGCATAGAGCAAAAACTGTGAAAACATTCCTTGCAAAAAGACACATAGGGTCAATGTCATGGCCTGCAAATAAATCTTAATCCAATTGAAAATCTTTGGTGGACGTTGAAGAAAATGGTCCATGACAAGGCTCCAACCTGCAAAGCTGATGTGGCAACAGCAATCAGAGAAAGTTGGAGCCAGATTGATGAAGAGTACTGTTTGTCACTCATTAAGTCCATGCCTCAGAGACTGCAAGCTGTTATAAAAGCCAGAGGTGGTGCAACAAAATACGAGTGATGTGTTGGAGCGTTCTTTTGTTTTTCATGATTCCATAATTTTTCCTCAGAATTGAGTGATTCCATATTTTTTTCCCTCTGCTTGGTCTAAAAAAGTAACCGTTACTGACTGCCACAATTTTTTTTCCCTGATTTCTTATAGTGTTTCTTAAAGCCAGAAAGTTGCCATTTGAAATGACTTTAGTTTTGTGTCATGTCTGTGATCTGCTTTTTCTACAAAATTAAACAACTGAATGAACACCCTCCAAGGCCGGTGATTCCATAATTTTTGCCAGGGGTTGTAGTATTATATTGTACATAGACTATACTGTATTGTATTTTTGTGTTTTGTCTTTCCGTTGTTGTTCTAAAAATGCACTTCTAATCTCCTCTAATTATCTGAGTGTAGGCGTGTACTAGCTTCCTCCTTATTAAAGGAGGCCTGTGACACTTGTGCAAAACCTGTTTGATATCCTGAAGAAGGCCATGCTGGGCCGAAACGCGTTGGTGCGTATTTTAATTATATCGCCATGCCACAATAAAGGCTTTTTAATTCAATTTTCACAGAGTGCCTTGGAGCTTTGTTTTTGGTCTTCCTGAGGTTTTCACACAAAAGAGCTCTTTTTTGTTTTTCATTTTTTCACCATTTGAAGATAAAAACGCCTGTTTTCTAAGTACTGAATAGCACCCCTATCTCCAATTGAGCACCTGTGCATAAAGATTTTTTAAAAAAACTTTTTGATTCACAATTTGTGGACCCACGCAGCACTCCTTTTTCGATTTTATTTGTTGTGTGGGCCGCTGAAGAGGAGGTACTGCTGGCCCACCACCACAAGATGGCGCCCTGCTTGAAGTGCGGGCTTCAAGCACGAGAGCGTGGGAGCGACTGGGAGTGACAGCTGTCACCCATCATCCATACCAGCTGTCACTCATCCACTACTCATCACCACCACCATAAAGGCCGGACTGCAACTCCACCTCCCTGCCGAGAAATCAGCTACCATTCAGGTCATTTCTCCTGCTGAACTAAACCTTGTGTAATAGTCTGATCTCAGTTGCAGCCGTTTTCCTGTGACGGTGTCCTTATCTGTGGTATTGGTGTTTGGTGTGGACTGCAACGGCTTCGCCTCACACCCCAAACCAGATAAGTGGTTTCACAGGAGCTGCACGAGTGTGTGATTCGGAGGTGGAGGTTCTCCCTCCTAACTGAACACTGACTGTGGGATTACTGAGTGCGAACTCACACTCATCAGTACTGTTTCTGTTCTCTGCCAGCAGTACCGGGTCTGACTGCTGAAGACAGTGGCCACCTGGGGCGCAGGGCTTGGCGGCTCCGGTGTTCTTCAGATCCGTTGGTGGTGGAAGCTGTGTTGGATCCGGCTCTTCTCTCGCCAGACGTCTTCTATCTTCGAGCCTGCCCACACGTCACCTTGTGTATAATTGACATTCCACCATATTGTTATTGTCTGTACTTCGTTGTGCGATTCACAACATTAAATTGTTACTTTTTGGCTTATCCATTGTCCGTTCATTAACGCCCCCTGTTGTGGGTCCGTGTCACGATACTTTCACAACATTATCTTTGATAAAGTTTATTGTTTTTGCTCATTTTGAAATAGATGCCTGCAACACGTTTCAAAAAAGCTGGGACAGTGGTATGTTTACCACTGTGTTACATCACCTTTCCTTCTAACAACACTCAATAAGCGTTTGGAAACTGAGGACTCCAATTGTTGAAGCTTGGTAGGTGGAATTCTTTCCCATTCTTGCCTGATGTACGACTTCAGTTGTTCAACAGTCTGGGGTCTCCATTGTCATGTTCCGCTTCATAATGCACCAACATTTTCAATGGGCGACAGGTCTGGACTGCAGACAGGCCAGTCTAGTATCCACACTCTTTTACTACGAAGCCACGCTGTTGTAACATGTGCAGAATGTGGCTTGGCATTGTCTTGCTGAAATAAGCAGGGGCGTCCTTGAAGAAGACGTTGCTTGGATGGCAGCATGTGTTGCTCCTAAACCTGGATGTACCTTTCAGCATTGATGGTGCCATCACAGATGTGTAAGCTGCCCATGCCATGGGGCACTAATACACCCCCATACCATCACAGATGCTGGCTTTGAACTTAGCGCTGGTAACAATCTGGATGGTCTTTTTCCTCTTTTGTCCAGAGGACACGACGTCCATGATTTCCAAAAACAATTTGAAATGTGAACTCATCAGATGACAGCACACTTTTCCACTTTGCGTCTGTCCATTTCAAATGAGCTCGGGCCCAGAGAAGGCGGCGCCATTTCTGGATGTTGTTAATGTATGGCTTTCGCTTTGCATGGTAGAGTTTTAACTTGTACTTGTAGATGTAGTGACGAACTGTGTTAACTGACAATGGTTTTCTGAAGTGTTCCTGAGCCCATGCGGTAAGATCCTTTATACAATGATGTCGGGTTTAATGCAGTGCCTCCTGAAGGATCAATAAATCAATCAATCAATTTTTTTATATAGCGCCAAATCACAACAAACAGTTGCCCCAAGGCGCTTTATATTGTAAGGAAAGGCCATACAATAATTATGTAAAACCCCAACGGTCAAAACGACCCCCTGTGAGCAAGCACTTGGCTACAGTGGGAAGGAAAAACTCCCTTTTAAAAGGAAGAACCTCCAGCAGAACCAGGCTCAGGGAGGGGCAGTCTTCTGCTGGGACTGGTTGGGGCTGAGGGAGAGAACCAGGAAAAAGACATGCTGTGGAGGGGAGCAGAGATCGATCACTAATGATTAAATGCAGAGTGGTGCATACAGAGCAAAAAGAGAAAGAAACAGTGCATCATGGGAACCCCCCAGCAGTCTACGTCTATAGCAGCATAACTAAGGGATGGTTCAGGGTCACCTGATCCAGCCCTAACTATAAGCTTTAGCAAAAAGGAAAGTTTTAAGCCTAATCTTAAAGTAGAGAGGTGTCTGTCTCCCTGATCTGAATTGGGAGCTGGTTCCACAGGAGAGGAGCCTGAAAGCTGAAGGCTCTGCCTCCCATTCTACTCTTACAAACCCTAGGAACTACAAGTAAGCCTGCAGTCTGAGAGCGAAGCGCTCTATTGGGGTGATATGGTACTACGAGGTCCCTAAGATAAGATGGGACCTGATTATCAAAACCTTATTAAGTAAGAAGAAGAATTTTAAATTCTATTCTAGAATTAACAGGAAGCCATGAAGAGAGGCCAATATGGGTGAAGATATTGCTCTCTCCTTCTAGTCCCCGTCAGTACTCTCAGCTGCAGCATTTTGAATTAACTGAAGGCTTTTTAGGGAACTTTTAGGACAACCTGATAATAATGAATTACAATAGTCCAGCCTAGAGGAAATAAATGCATGAATTAGTTTTTAAGCATCACTCTGAGACAAGACCTTTCTGATTTTAGAGATATTGCGTAAATGCAAAAAGCAGTCCTACATATTTGTTTAATATGCGCTTTGATGACATATCCTGATCAAAAATGACTCCAAGATTTCTCACGTATTACTAGAGGTCAGGGTAATGCCATCCAGAGTAAGGATATGGGTTAGACACCATGTTTCTAAGATTTGTGGGGCCAAGTACAATAACTTCAGTTTTATCTGAGTTTAAAAGCAGGAAATTAGAGGTCATCCATGTCTTTATGTCTGTAAGACAATCCTGCAGTTTAGCTAATGGTGTGTGTCCTCTGGCTTCATGGATAGATAAAGCTGGTATCATCTGGTAACAATGAAAATTTAAGCAATACCGTCTAATAATACTACCTAAGGGAAGCATGTATAAAGTGAATAAAATTGGTCCTAGCACAGAACCTTGGAACTCCATAATTAACTTTAGTCTGTGAAGAAGATTCCCCATTTACATGAACAAATTGTAATCTATTAGACAAATATGATTCAAACCACCGCAGCGCAGTGCCTTTAATACCTATGGCATGCTCTAATCTCTGTAATAAAATTTTATGGTCAACAGTATCAAAAGCAGCACTGAGGTCTAACAGAACAAGCACAGAGATATCCACTGTCCGAGGCCATAAGAAGATCATTTGTAACCTTCACTAATGCTGTTTCTGTACTATGATGAATTCTAAAACCTGACTGAAACTCTTCAAATAGACCATTCCTCTGCAGATGATCAGTTAGCTGTTTTACAACTACCCTTTCAATAATTTTTGAGAGAAAGGAAGGTTGGAGATTGGCCTATAATTAGCTAAGATAGCTGGGTCAAGTGATGGCTTTTTAAGTAATGGTTTAATTACTGCCACCTTAAAAGCCTGTGGTACATAGCCAACTAACAAAGATAGATTGATCATATTTAAGATCGAAGCATTAAATAATGGTAGGGCTTCCTTGAGCAGCCTGGTAGGAATGGGGTCTAATAAACAGTTGATGGTTTGGATGAAGTAACTAATGAAAAAACTCACAGAACAATCGGAGAGAAAGAGTCTAACCAAATACCGGCATCACTGAAAGCTGCCAAAGATAACGATACGTCTTTGGGATGGTTATGAGTAATTTTTTCTCTAATAGTTAAAATTTTGTTAGCAAAGAAAGTCATGAAGTCATTACTAGTTAAAGTTAATGGAATACTCAGCTCAATAGAGCTCTGACTCTTTGTCAGCCTGGCTACAGTGCTGAAAAGAAACCTGGGTTGTTCTTATTTCTTCAATTAGTGATGAGTAGAATGTCCTAGCTTTACGGAGGGCTTTTTTATAGAGCAACAGACTCTTTTTCCAGGCTAAGTGAAGATCTTCTAAATTAGTGAGACGCCATTTCCTCTCCAACTTACGGGTTATCTGCTTTAAGCTACGAGTTTGTGAGTTATACCACGGAGTCAGGCACTTCTGATTTAAAGCTCTCTTTTTCAGAGGAGCTACAGCATCCAAAGTTGTCTTCAATGAGGATGTCAAACTATTGACGAGATACTCTATCTCACTTACAGAGTGTAGGTACTACTCTGCACTGTGGTGGTATATGGCATTAGAGAACATAAAGAAGGAATCATATCCTTAAACCTAGTTACAGCGCTTTCTGAAAGACTTCTAGTGTAATGAAACTTATTCCCCACTGCTGGGTAGTCCATCAAGTAAATGTAAATGTTATTAAGAAATGATCAGACAGAAGGGAGTTTTCAGGGAATACTGTTAAGTCTTCTATTTCCATACCATAAGTCAGAACAATGTAAGATAGATAAAGTGGTGGGTGGACTCATTTACTTTTGAGCAAAGCCAATAGAGTCTAATAATAGATTAAATGCAGTGTTGAGGCTGTCATTCTCAGCATCTGTGTGGATGTTAAAATCGCCCACTATAATTATCTTATCTGAGCTAAGCACTAAGTCAGACAAAAGGTCTGAAAATTCACAGAGAAACTCACAGTAACGACCAGGTGGACGATAGATAATAACAAAACTGGTTTTTGGGACTTCCAATTTGGATGGACAAGACTAAGAGTCAAGCTTTCAAATGAATTAAAGCTCTGTCTGGGTTTTTGATTAATTAATAAGCGGAATGGAAGATTGCTACGAGCATTCTGACAGTTAGTGTGACTCGGGGTGTTGACTCATTTAACTAACATATTCATCCTGCTGTAACCAGGTTCTGTAAGGCAGAATAAATCATATGTTGATCAATTATTATATCATTTACCAACAGGGACTTAGAAAGAGAGACTAATGTTTAATACCACATTTAACTGTTTTAGTCTGTGGTGCAGTTGAAGGTGCTATATTATTTTTTCTTTTTGAATTTTATGCTTAAATAGATTTTTGCTGGTTATTGGTAGTCTGGGAGCAGGCACCGTCTCTACGGGGATGGGGTAATGAGGGGATGCAGGGGAGAGAAGCTGCAGAGAGGTGTGTAAGACTACAACTCTGCTTCCTGGTCCCAACCCTGGATAGTCACAGTTTGGAGGATTTAAGAAAATTGGCCAGATTTCTAGAAATGAGAGCTGCTCCATCCAAAGTGGGATGGATGCCGTCTCTCCTAACAAGACCAGGTTTTCCCCAGAAGCTTTGCCAATTATCTATGAAGCCCACCTCATTTTTTTGGACACCACTCAGACAGCCAGCAATTCAGGGAGAACATGCGGCTAGACATGTCACTCCCGGTCTGTTGGGGAGGGGCCCAGAGAAAACTACAGAGTCCGACATTGTTTTTGCAAAGTTACACACCTATTTAATGTTAATTTTAGTGACCTCCGATTGGCGTAACCGTGTCATTACTGCCGACGTGAATTACAATCTTACCAAATTTACGCTTAGCCTTAGCCAGCAGTTTCAAATTTCCTTCAATGTCGCCTGCTCTGGCCCCCGGAAGACAATTGACTATGGTTGCTGGTGTCGCTAACTTCACATTTCTCAAACAGAGTCGCCAATAACCAGAGTTTGATCCTCGGCGGGTGTGTCGTCGAGTGGGGAAAAACGGTTAGAATTGTGAACGGGTTGGCGGTGTACACGGGGCTTCTGTTTAGAACTACGCTTCCTCCTCACAGTCACCCAGTCGGCCTGCTTTCCCGCTGCTCGGGATCTGCCAGAGGGATCGAAGGTCATGGACATTCATGTGGTTTTCGGCCTTGCCGCTTATGTGAGGTACTTTAGGTTTTGTGACTAACATGAGTACAGTCAGTAGATGTGGTGTCCCCACCTTATTATATTGAGCTGTTATGTTAGTCGTTTAATCAGCTTCCACTGCAGTGGAGAATTGAACTGGGTGTTCCATGCCTGCAGGGTGGGAAGCTGATTGGTGATTAAGCCAGGAAGTGTTTGCTGATTATGTACACCTTTGAGTGGTCTCTCTGTGTGGAGTGGTGGACTCACATTATGGTTTCTTCTTTCACAGACTCGGTTGGTCGCGGCCACCTGGGGGGTGTCGGCGGGGTCCTTGGGTCCGAACTGTTCTGGCTCCGGACCGTTTGTGCTGCTGGGAGCGCACCATTTTTCCACCTCGCCAGACCGCGCACTTATTGGTTATTAATTGAGCACTCACTGTTATGTCATTAAATTCTGTTATCCTTTGAACCGTGCTCTGTTTCCTTTATGCTGGGTCCTAATGTCAAACGCTGGGTCGGTGCTCCGACTGCGTCCGACACATAACACACTCCAAGCAGGGCGCCATTTGGTGGTGGGCCAGCAGTACCTCCTCTTCAGCGGCCCACACAACATTTTTGTTGGTTTCAAGCCCAAAAATCAACTGAAGAAAGTTCATTAGTTAGATGATGATGTCATTTATTAGCTTGGATAATTTAACAGTTATCTTAATCAATATTTATGGACATACAACTTACATCAAAACAAGTCACTGCTAGAAGAAATTGTTTTGCATTTAGATCACCTCAAAGAAACATATTCAACTAACAAAATTATAATTGGAGGGGATATTAACCTTGTCCAAGATGAATTTTATGATAAATGGCCTTCTAAATATAACTCAATCACCCAAACACAATCTTCACACATTTTTGTAATGAACAAAACCTAGTGGATGCCTGGCATCACTTTAATCCAGAAACAATACAATTCTTGTGGTTCAGCTCAAATAACAAGTCAAGAATTGATCATTGGCTCATAGCAAATGAATTATTAATCAATGAAATCAACTCTGATATTTCTGTTGCACCTTTGACTGATCATAGTCTAATTTCTTTACAAATTCAACCAAAAAACAATACACCTAAAACCAGTAAATATTCGAAGTTTAACTCCAGTCTTCTCCAAAATGACACCTTCTATAAAAAAATTAAAGAATTAATTCTAAATATCACAAATGTAGAAGAAGTGAACAGCCCAACCCAAAAATAGGAATTCGTAAAGTATAAGATTAGACAATTCTCTAGTTTCATTCAGGCAAAACAATTAAAAAAAGAACTCCAGCAAAAAAGAAATAAATAGTATTCAACAACTTAACTAATACTGCAATAAACGAATCCTCCAGAAGAAGACAAAAAGAAAATATTAATACTTCAACCGTCAACTAGATGAAATGATATCACACAAAGAGCTAACAGGGAGCATTATTAGATCGAGAAGCAAAATGGATAGAAGGGAGAAAAAAACAGTGCTTATTTTGTGTAACATTGGCAACAAAGGAGAGACAACAACAAAACATGCTATAAGAGTCTCTATTAATAAATAATGTAAGAAACCACAGACAAAAAATTAATAGCAACAGAAATTGTTAAATTTATAACAACCTATATAGCCTCTAAATTTTCTGAACAAAACTGTTACACCGTATGCGCCTCAGACTGGAATCTCAAATATTGTTGCAGAATCAAAATCTGGCTTTTTAAAAGGAAGATCAATCACAACAGTATTAGGTTAGTAATGGATATAATTGAATATAGGAGCTGATCACTGATAAGGATTTATACTATTTTTTAGATTTTATAAGCATTTGATTCTGTTGAACACCATTTTATTTTTTCAGTCTTAAACACATTCGTTTTGGGAGATAAATTTATTAACTTAGGTCAGGGGTCTGTATCAGATATCAATAGGTGTGTCATACTTCCTAAAGGAACCACTCCTAGATTTAATGTTAATGTTGGAATTCCTCAGGGTGTCCATTTCGCCTTACCTCTTCATTTTAGTTACTGAAATGTGGCAACTCTACCTTAAAAAATTGCAAGACCTTGAGAATTGGATGTCTTGTTGGCACAGAACTGATTATAAGCCAATTAGCAGATGACACCACCCTCTTCTTGAAAAATGAAAAACAAATTCCTATAGCATTGATAAAATCAAACTTTTCGCAGATGCATCGGGCTAACATTGAATTTGAGAAAATGGAACTTCTAGCAAATCATGACACACATCTAAAAGAAATATGTATATTCCTAGTAAATCTGAATTAAATATCTAGGAACCCTTATCACAAAAAAAACAGAATTAAGCTCAACATTAAATATTGAAACTAAACTTAATGAATGTAAATCCAAACTAAATCTATGGCTTCAACGAGACCTTTCAATATTAGGTCGTATCTACTTAACGAAAATGGAAAGTCTGTCAAGATTAATCTATTCAACTTGCAGTACCGCTGTTCCTAATAGCTTAATTAAAACTATTAACCAAATAATCTTAACTTTATATGGAGGAACAGACCTCATTATCTTAAAAAAGTCATATGATAAAGAAATAAAAGATGGAGGTCTTAATGTAATTGATTTTGACTGTCTTAATGGAACCCTAAAATCAACTGGTTGAAATATTGGATCAAAAACTCAGAATTATTTTGATATTGTGTCCCTAACTATATATTTAATAAAGTAGGAGGTTTAAAATTTCTTCTTTAGCTGACTTCAGTATAGATAAACTACCTATTAAATTATCAGAGTTCCATAAGCAAGTGTTATTATATTGAAATGCTATATGTACATAACTATTCTCCAATTCACTATCATATGGAATAATAGTTCATACTTCATAAAAACAAGTCATTATTTTACAAGGACTGGATGGAGAAGAACATATGGTCGATTGTGCACTTGATGGATGCAGAGGGGCGCATGTTAAACTACAAACAATTTTGTATGAAATATAAATTTAATCCCCCTAAGGCTGAATTTCAATAGATTGCACAAAGTGTTACCAAAACAATTTATTACTCAAACTCATAAACATACTAGAATACCATCCTATAACCCTACAATTAGCCACCTTCTATTTGAAGGTATCTCATTCACTGACAAAAAAAAAATTTTTTAATAACAACACAATTAGAAATCATCTAAATGTAAACTTTATTCCCAGTAAAAGTAAAATAAAAATAACAATACTTTATAAGTTGACAAAAATCAATTGAAAAACTACGAACCCTATATTTAAAACTTCCTATACAACCAAAAGCTAAAGAAACACACTTAAAATCTAAATGCAATTTACCCATCCAAGGAACTTTTAAGAAACCGTTTCAACATTGATGATAATAAATGCTTCTTCTGGTGAAAATGATATAGAGACAATAGACCATATTTTCTATGAATGTGACAAAACCAGAATATTTGGAATAACTTGGATCTTTGGCTGAAACAAACAAAAAAAAATATAGTACTTCCAGAATCTATTACCAGAGACATAATAACATTTGGAATATTATTGAAGAACAAAAATGATGAACTCTGTAGCAACCTAATCTTCTGTTTAGCCAAATTTTTTATTCATAAGCAAAGAGTGTTAAAATCACCCCCTGTCTTTAAAGTCTTTTTAAAATGACTTCCATTTATATATGAAATCTCTGAAATATGTTAAACATGAAAACCTGTATGAAGCCTTACTCGAATTTCCCACAAATATGAACTAATCTGAATATCTGTACCCCCCTTGTAAATGTATTTTATTTATTTTTTCTTTATTTATGTTTTTGTATGCCTCTCTTATGTCTACTTCTGGACTTGCGATTCAATATTGCCATCCTTGTTTGTTTGTACATTAGTACATTTGTACATTGTTAAATAAAAGTAAAAAAAAAAAAAGTAAAAAAAAAAAAGAAAAGAAAAAAAAGACTTCTGGCGTCTTTTAGGACAGCCAATAGCGATCTTCCTTATTGGGGAGTTACTTGGTAACCGTGTCTGTTGCCATGTTGCACAGCAGTAACCAGCAGATACATGGCTTCATTACTGAGCTTCCTGCACACAAAATATGTCCTGAAAACACACCGGGACACGCTTCCACAAAAAAATTAACCAGCCTTAAAAAATAAATAAATAAAATCGCCATTCTGGTTAGCATATCTTTGTTACGTAATGTCAAAGTTGTCCACGATGGACTGTAAGCATCGAGAGAAAGATCACGGTAAGTTAGCTGCTTATGCTAACTAGCTGTGGCTAATGCTAAGATGCGGCTAACTGTTCATTCAGTTTCTACGTGTGTTAGGATAACAAAAGGAGACAGTTACTCCTTCAGTAATACGTCCCCGCTTTTGTGTACCTTGAATCAGACAGAATTCGTCTCCAAAGGAAAAACTGCTACCTGCAAACTAAAGCTAACATAAATACCGTCTCACCAAAGTGCATCATGGAACTGCTACAAACGTACACCATGTAGGCGTTTTTGTCAAATTGGGTGCCATTTTTCCAACACTATTTTCTTAATTAAAAATATACTGACGTTAATGTATACATATGTGAATAAAATAGTATAACCTTTCCATGATTGTTACTGGCTGTAGTCAGTGTTGCTGTGCAGAGTTGGAACTGCATTATCCTCAGACACGAAACCAAATGTAACTAATTAAGTGGTTATTCAGGTTAATATTGTCACAGTAAAACACAGGGAACATTTTGTCACTCAGACACACTTGCACACACGTGTGCTGTCAGATATGGAATTCATGGGTGATGAATGCGTTATCTGCTGCTTGATCCTCAGCTAACACAACACAGACAACCCTTCCAGCCATCTGACTTCACTGCAAAAATGATGCACACATAATGAACGTGTGTTTCACATATAAGAAGACAGAGGATGTGCCTTGCTTCATTGTGCTGTGATCATTTCAGATGCAGACTTTGAGAAGATAACTGCTGTGCTGCTCAAATCACGGACAGGAGAGTTTGACTTGGAGTCGATTCTGTTTCTCAAATTGAAAGGTCTTGGTAAGATAAAATTTTCTGTTAATAGTTTATATCATTTAGTCAGCTTGTGTACAGATACTGTGATGTACAGAGTGGGACAGGACAGAATACAGGTTTTTCAGCAGCCCGTGTTCCACCTGGCTGCTGCAGATAAATGATTACGGTACTTTTACGACGTGAGGATGGAGTAATTGTCTGCCTGGGTGGTTGCTATGCAGGACTCAAGGTGGTTCCATGTTGTCGTGGATGTGGCATCATGTAGCACCAGCACAACCTCCCAGACCTGATCTGATTACACTAGTCGACACGATTTTTCTTGCATGGAGTTTTCAACAGGCTTTGGGTAATTGGGGGGCGCTGAATCCGAATCTGGTGTTAGTGTTTGCCAATTACATTTTTGAGATATGAAAACATATTTCTCGTATCAAACATTGAAGCAGAAGTTGCAGTTTCACACACCTCTTAGGCATCATAAATGATATTACGGCTCTTGTTCACATTTCCCAAACATGGTTTAAAAACTGTGCTTTTGAAGCTGTTTTTGTGCATGATTAGTGGCATCAAACTTGAGAGTGAATAAGCAACTTTTGCACAAGACATCAATATGGAACATGCAGATTGCAAAAAAAAAAACATGATGTGATAAAGGAAATCTTTGCTCAGATTCAGCACCCCAAAATTACCCTAAATCAGTTCTCAAAGTCCATGCAAGAAATATTTTTGTTGTTGTCCACCAGTGTTATTTTAGTCTGGCAGGTGTGGATCTCTGTGCATATTAAATCTAGCGCTGCAGCTCTTATTTTCACAGTTATTGCCGTTGTTAGTATTCAGTTTTTAAAATGTCATTAAAATAGAAAAAAAAGTCATTTTCAGTTTTTCATGGACCTAAACATGCCTTCAAATTACATGTTTTGCCTGTCTGGTAGTCCAAATCCCAAACATTTAGAGCAGAGGTCACCAGCCCTGTTAATGTTTTCCATGTCTAACTACTCAAGTCACACCTGATTTTTTTTTTTTTTTTAAATTGGTGTTTTCCAGCTATTGATGGGCTGAGAACACCTGATAGAGTTAACTGCCTGGGAGTGAAACAAGGACAGTTAGAAAATATACAGGGCAGGTGCTCTTCAGGAACAGGGTTGGTGACCCCTGATTTAGAGTGATAAACAAATGACAAATTCCTCACACTTGATAAACTGTGCTTGATCAGCTATTGGATTAGATGGAGATAATTTTCTGTTAATTCCCTCATCCTTTAAACCGTGATTAAATATTTGTTTTATAGGAATATATGATCTTGGATGCATTGGGGAGTGCACAAATTTGGAGAGACTGGACCTCTCTGGAAATCACGTCACAAACTTAGTTCCTTTGGCATCTCTTCGGCTTCTTTCTGTACTTAACGTGTCTGCCAATAGGATTTCCAGTTTAGGTAAGCATTCAGGAGTAATGAAGTTTGTACGAGGTCTGTTAGAAAAGTATCCGACATTTTTATTTTTTTCAAAAACCTGATGGATTTGAATCAAGTGTGCTTGCATGAGCCAACCTTGAACCTTCATGCGCATGCGTGATTTTTTTCACGCCTGTCGATTGCGTCATTTGCTTGTAAGCAGCCTTTGTGTGAGGATGGGTGGAGTCTCTCGTCGTTTTTTCTTTGCAAGGAAATGGCGGAACGACTGGAGCAGCGCGACTGCATCAAATTTTGCCAGAAACTGGGCGACAGCCGGGTGGAAACCATTCGGATTATTCAGACGGCTTTTGGTGACGATCCTCTGGGCATCACACAGTTTAAGGAGTGGTACAACCGGTTTAAAGGAGAGCGAGCCGCGCTCCGGGCGGCCATCAACACGCTGAAACGACCAGATCATTTCCAAAGTGAACGCTGTGATGATGTGGGACCGTAAGTGACTATCCGAGAAATTGCGGAAGAGGTGGACATCAGCACTTTTTTGGCACATTCCACTGTGAAAGAAGATTTTGCCATGAAAAGAGTGGCGGCGAAATTCATCGGCACGAAGCTGATGGCGCAGCAACAGCGCCTCCGTGATGAAGCCTCACAGGACATGCCGTGACATGCTCACCTCGTCCACCATTCAGAAGATTCAGACGGCTTCGGTGGCTTTTCAGTCGTGTGACTATCCGAGAAATTGTGGATGAGCTGGACATGTTACAACATGTCCTGTGAGGCTTCAACACGGAGGCGCTTTTGCTGCGCCATCAGCTTCGTGCCGATGAATTTCGCTGCAACTCTTTTCATGGCAAAATCTTCTGTCACAGTGGAAAGTGCCGAAAAAGTGCTGATGTCCACCTCTTCCGCAATTTCTCGGATAGTCACACGACGGTCCTACATCATCACAGCGTCCACTTTGGAAATGATCCGGTCATTTCAGCATGTTGATGCCGCCCAGAGCGCGGCGCGCACTCCACCGTTGTGCGGACGTCTTTAAACCGGTTGTACCGCTCCTTAATCTGTGTGATGCCCATAGCATCGTCACCGAAAGCCGTCTGAATAATCCAAATGGTTTCCACTTGGCTGTCGCCCAGTTTCTGGCAAAATTTGATGCAGTCGTGCTGCTCCAGTCGTTCCGCCATTTCCTTGCAAAGAAAAAACGACGAGAGACTCCACCCATCCTCACACAAAGGCTGCTTACAAGCAAATGACGCAACCGACAGGCGTGAAAAAACTCACGCATGCGCACAAAGGTTCAAGGTTGGCTCATGCAAGCACACGTGATTCAAATCCATCAGGTTTTTGAAAAAAATAAAAATGTCAGATACTTTTCTAACAGACCTCGTATTTCCATATGTGAATAAATAATTCCAAGTCCCTTATGTATAAGATTTTGTTTAATGTTTTTCTTTCTTTCCCCCAAATTTTAGAGCCCCTGCGTAATTGTGACAGTTACAGAGCTTAAACGTGGCAGGAAATATCATATCCAGGTATCTGTATTTATGATAAAGTGTTTACTAATGAATACTGAAGGATTTCACTAGGTCACTAATTGTAATGGTAATTTAGCATATAAAACCTAGAAATCCTTATTTTTCTTTAGCCTAAATATTTTGCAACTACTTATACTGCTAAAGCGTAATATGCTGAAGAGGACAAGTTAAGTGATTTAACCTTTTTGTTTTAAACAGTGTTGAAAACCTGCACTGCCTTCAATTTTAAGGAAGCTAGAAAATATAAGACTGAAAGACAACACTTATAATTACACCAATCCAGGTAATTTACTTTTAAGTCAGACTTTATAGAGCCAGTGTAACCGTGTTCTGGATAAATGAGCTGACACTGTCCTTTATTTCAGTGTGCAGGAACTCATCATATAGAAGTATAGTTCTTGAGATGTTTCCAAACATCAGGGTGTTAGACGGTAAGATTTTCTGCATTTGCAGCCAGATACGTCAGTATTTTGACAGTGACTTAATAATGGAATTGAACAGAGAAGGATTTTCATCCAAGAAAACTGGTGATAGCTTGCCTGGAGTCTCCCATATGCCTTCTGAAAAACTAGCTGAAATTTCACATCTTTCTAAGAAAATCCCACTCTACCACAAAACTGCAGATGATGCAACAGACAAAACTTGTATTCTGTGCAGTTTTTCCGATCACACCCACAAAAGCCTCAGAGTCCTTCAGTGTTGGGTGCCTCTACAATTTTTGTCGCTGATGTCCTTGCATGACCAATCTTGCATGACCACACATGACCTCCAAATGGATTTATCATACAATACCATATTGTTTGTATTTCTTCATGACTGATGTAAATGGAGTCCAAGACATAGTCAGTGACTTGGAAATGTATCTATCCCTTACTTGTCTAAAGAAAACTCGCTGTCACAGTGATCATTTGAATGAACAGTAATTCTTATGTTTAATTTGTCCAATTACTTATGGCCTCTGAAAATATGGCACTGACTGTGTATAAAAATGGCTATAATTTCTAAATGGTTAATGTGATGCTTTTGTTAAACTCCTTAATTAAAGCCTAAAGTCTATAGACATAATCTTGATCGTTTGATTTCAACTTCATTGTGGTGTTGTACAAAGGCAAAATTACAATAATGTTACTGTCCAAATACATATACTACTACATGCTTTGTGTGTAAAAGAAAAAAGTTTCAGGTTTTATGTATTTCTGATTCAACAGGTGAAAGAGTGGTTGGCCGTGGGAGTGACTTGTATCAATTATGCAAAGACATTGATGAAACCATTAAAGGTACATTTTTTACAGTGAATCACAAATGGATTCAGTTTAATGTATATAATCAAATCAATTTTATTTATATAGCGCCAAATCACAACAAACAGTTGCCCCAAGACGCTTTATATTGTAAGGCAAAAGCCATACAGTAATTACAGAAAAATCACAACGGACAAAACGACCCCCTATGAGCAAGCACTTGGCGACAGTGGGAACGAAAAACTCCCTTTTAACAGGAAGAAACCTCCAGCAGAACCAGGCTCAGGGAGGGGCAGTCTTCTGCTGGGACTGGTTGGGGCTGAGGGGAGAGAATCAGGAAAAAGACATGCTGTGGAAGAGAGCAGAGGTCAGTCACTAATGATTAAATGCAGAGTGGTGCATACAGAGCAAAAAGAGAAAGAAACACTCAGTGCATCATGGGAACCCCCCAGCAGTGTAGTCTATAGCAGCATAACTAAGGGATGGTTCAGGGTCACCTGATCCAGCCCTAACTATAAGCTTTAGCAAAAAGGAAAGTTTTAAGCCTAATCTTAAAAGTAGAGAGGGTGTCTGTCTCCCTGATCCGAATTGGGAGCTGGTTCCACAGGAGAGGAGCCTGAAAGCTGAAGGCTCTGCCTCCCATTCTACTCTTAAAAACCCTAGGAACTACAAGTAAGCCTGCAGTCTGAGAGCGAAGCGCTCTATTGGGGTGATATGGTACTATGAGGTCCCTAAGATAAGATGGGACCTGATTATTCAAAACCTTATAAGTAAGAAGAAGAATTTTAAATTCTATTCTAGAATTAACAGGAAGCCAATGAAGAGAGGCCAGTATGGGTGATATAGTCCCCGTCAGTACTCTAGCTGCAGCATTTTGAATGAACTGAAGGCTTTTTAGGGAACTTTAGGACAACCTGATAATAATGAATTACAATAGTCCAGCCTAGAGGAAATAAATGCATGAATTAGTTTTTCAGCATCACTCTGAGACAAGACCTTTCTAATTTTAGAGATATTGCGCAAATGCAAAAAAGCAGTCCTACATATTTGCTTAATATGCGCATTGAATGACATATCCTGATCAAAAATGACTCCAAGATTTCTCACAGTATTACTAGAGGTCAGGGTAATGCCATCCAGAGTAAGGATCTGGTTAGACACCATGTTTCTAAGATTTGTGGGGCCAAGTACAATAACTTCAGTTTTATCTGAATTTAAAAGCAGGAAATTAGAGGTCATCCATGTCTTTATGTCTGTAAGACATTCCTGCAGTTTAACTAATTGGTGTGTGTCCTCTGGCTTCATGGATAGATAAAGCTGGGTATCATCTGTGTAACAATGAAAATTTAAGCAATGCTTTCTAATAATAGTGCCTAAGGGAAGCATGTATAAAGTGAATAAAATTGGTCCTAGCACAGAACCTTGTGGAACTCTATAATTAACCTTAGTCTGTGAAGAAGACTCCCCATTTACATGAACAAATTGCTCCATAATGCCATATAATGCTCCATCGCAGAATCAATTTGCAGAATGAAGTATCTACCTGTATTTAATTTTTTTTCCATGAGTAAAACCAGAGGCTTACACTATGACAAAGGTTTTTATTTTCTCCATTAACAGCTGGTTTATACAAGAATGGACAACTTGTTGAAAAGCCTGATTGTAAGCCATGGGTGGATGATACTTACTGGGAAATAAAGAGATCAAACAACGCCATTATCGATGAAGCCTACAAGCAGTTCAATGGTAAAAGAAAGAAGAGGAGAAAACTGCCTTTTTAGAGCCATTTTGTTACACATTTCAGTGGAGAAACCACATGCCAAAACCTAACTGTTCTTTATGAGCGCTGTCCTGTTTTTCTATTTTCTACAGATGTCCTTCATGAATGCAGACTCCTCAACAACAGAGCAAGTCATATAATTTCACAGAGTGAAAAATCTATGAGCCTAAAGAAGCAGCCAAAGCAGTATGCCATCTGAAATGGATTATTCCTGATACACTTGTGTGCAACATTTGTTAATGTCATAGGTTTTAAAAAACAACATACAGTGGCTGTATGTGCTTTAAGCTTTTCAGATGACTAAATTTAAGTGCTTGATCAGTGTATTTCCAGACGGTTTTGTGTGTGTGTGTGTGTGTGTGTGTGTGTGTGTGTGTGTGTGTGTGTGTGTGTGTGTGTGTGTGTGTGTGTGTGTGTGTGTGTGTGTGTGTGTGTGTGTGTGTGTGTGTGTGTGTGTGTGTGTGTGTGTGTGTGTGTGTGTGTGTGTGTGTGTGTGTGTGTGTTGCAGTGTGATGCCTGTGTTGAAATTTTATTGCATCCTATGCATTTAGTACCAGGAATGATGTGTCCTTGGTTCCAAACCTTTATTCATACTGATAACCTCAGCCTGAGTCAAAGATATCTTTACCTGCACAGTATGCATTTTGTATTATGCTGTAGCCTGAATTTATGCTGACAGCTATGCTGCTTAAGAATTTTGATCTCAGCATTTAAAGAGCTTTTATCCATTACACATTGCTGGATCATGTTGGGGGCTAATTTGTCCCACGCTGTATGCTTTCTTTGCAAGTTGACGTTTTGCAGAAAGCAACTTAATGATTGTTTCAGTTGTTTTTACATGTTTTATATAAGTGTGACTGTGAAAAATACAGTACTTATAAAGGTGCAATGCTCTTCAAATATCTGCTTCTGTTTTCTTTCTCTCTGGCACAGGCAGGTGGTAGTGCAGTTTGTAGTGTTATCTGAGGTGTTACAAGTGATATTCTTTTAATTTGGTGATTTGATGATGGTGGTGAAAAGTGCTGTTGAACATGACAATTTAAATGGTTGTTTAATCAAGATGATCTCAAGTGACTGTGTCACAGTAACTATTTTTCCAACTGTGCAGCCCATCTGAGATCCAATGTGCTGTTGATATTCTCTGAAAAAACCCCTCCTATCAGGATAAAAATGTTAAATTCCAAATAAAAAGTCATCACTCAGATGCAAATATAAGCAATGGCTATACAACTCCAAATCAGAATAGCTTGGCACGATATGGATGAATGCATGAACATTTTCAAATCATTGACTCGGAATTCAGTAGTGTATATCAGTTACATAACCGCAAAGGTTGTAAAGCTGACCACCTTTCTGTTTTACACAATGTTTTGGGCATGAAATATTAATTTTTAATGAAATGCTAATTGTTTGCCCTCTGATTTTTGCCATCTGACTTTTTACTCTTTTCAGAAAAATTCATTTGACTTTGAAAGTACTTTTTGAGCTTTGTGCAAATGAAACTCCATAATTAAGGATTATAATATTTGATAGGAATACCAAATACCAAAGTCAATATCCAGTTTACACAACCTAATAGTAATACTAATACAACACTTAATTAAAATCCTCTTCAGCCCAGGCAAAATTATAATTTTTTTCTTTTTTTTTTTTTTTTTTAACACATTACAAACTTCATATCTTGACAGTAGCAAGGCTCCCATTTTGACTTGAATGGGAACTGGTCGGTAATTCATGCAGATACAGTTTGTCCACAGTAGGTTCTGTGATGAATGATATGTGCACAACTTAATCATCAGTCTTATCAGACGGTTTCACCGTGCAGCAAAGTACAGAAGAGTTGGGACCGTTAAATAATTCAAATTTAAAAATCGTAAAGGAGACCCTTTGGCCATAATTATGGCACTTGGGAGGCTTTTGAAGCTTCCTGACCAGAGAATAAGTATCTCCCATTTTGGTGATTTTTTTTTTTAATGCTTTGTGACAAAACACCTATGTTTAATCACGATTCACTCCAAGAAGGAAAGAGGTGTAAATAAATTCAAGATGATTTTCTGAAAGCTCAAACGATTCTCTTTTGCAATAGGTGTCCTCAAACTTGAGTTATCTCATTTCTTCAGGCTGAAAAATAATTTTTATTTTTTTTTATTTTTTATTTGTTTATTTAGCACAAAATAAAACTCATACAAAAAGAATATATATACATAAAACAACAAAAGAGAGAGAGAGAAAAATACAATATAAGTAATGTGCAAGGGAATAGTGGAAGCCAAAAAGGCTTATAGAATCCACTCCCGAACAAAGCAAACATAAGAGAATACAACAGAATTACACTTTTTTTTCAGATTATAACAAGTCATTGTAAATACTCCTGCAAAATCTTTGCTTTTAGTCTACTTTTATATGTATGTAAGGTGATAGAAGGATTTACAAGATGTACCGTATCATTCCAAGATTTAACGCCATGACATCTGAAGTGATGCTGTAACATACAGTAGTGTTCAGAATAATAGTAGTGCTATGTGACTAAAAAGATTAATCCAGGTTTTGAGTATATTTCTTATTGTTACATGGGGAACAAGGTACCAGTAGATTCAGTAGATTCTCACAAATCCAATAAGACCAAGCATTCATGATATGCACACTCTTAAGGCTATGAAATTGGGCTATTAGTAAAAAAAAAAAAAAGTAGAAAAGTGGGTGTTCACAATAATAGTAGCATCTGCTGTTGATGCTACAAACTCAAAACTGTTATGTTCAAACTGCTTTTTTAGCAATCCTGTGAATCACGAAACTAGTATTTAGTTGTATAACCACAGTTTTTCATGATTTCTTCACATCTGCGAGGCATAACTGATCCATGATACCTGGTATGCGATATATAGGCCCAACACCATAGTAGGAGAAACATAACCATATCATGATGCTTGCACCACCATGCTTCACTGTGAACTGTGGATTGAATTCAGAGTTTGGGGGTCATCTCACAAACTGTCTGCGGCCCTTGGACCCAAAAAGAACAATTTTACTCTCATCAGTCCACAAATATTCCTCCATTTCTCTTTCGACCAGTTGATATGTTCTTTGGCAAATTGTAACCTCTTCTGCACGTCTTTTATTTAACAGAGGGACTTTGCGGGGGATTCTTGCAAATAAATTAGCTTCACACAGGCGTCTTCTAACTCACAGCACTTACAGGTAACTCAAGACTGTCTTTGATCATCCTGGAACTGATCAATGGGTGAGCCTTTGCTATTCTGGTTTTTGTTCTATCCATTTTGATGGTTGTTTTCTGTTTTCTTCCACACGTCTGTTTTTTTTTTTTTTTTTTTTTGTCCATTTTAAAGCATTGGAGATCATTGTAGATGAACAGCCTATAATTTTTTGCACCTGCGTATGTTTTCCCCTCTCCAAACAACTTTTTAATCAAACTACGCTGTTCTTCTGAACAATGTCTTGAACGTCCCATTTTCCTCAGGCTTTCAAAGAAAAAAGCATGTTCAACAGGTGCTGGCTTCATCCTTACATAGGGGACACCTGATTCATACCTGTTTATTCCAGAAAATTGACGAACTCACTGACTGAATGCCACACTACTATTATTGTGAACACCCCCTTTTCTACTGTTTTTTACTAATAGCAAATTTTCATAGCCTTAAGAGTGTGCATATAATGAATGCTTGGTCTTGTTGGATTTGTGACAATCTACTGAATCTACTGGTACCTTGTTTCCCATGTAACAATAAGAATATACCCAAAACCTGGATTAACCTTTTTAGACACATAGCACTACTATTACTTGTATTCTGAACACTACTGTAACTGAGCATGACACATGGTGCAAACTATTCAATTTATTAATCATACTAGCACAACCAATAACTTGCAACACTTTATACCAAAATTGGAGCAACTTTAACTTTTGACCCCTGTACAAACTGAAATTGACCTTTGTCACCATTCTTGCCGTTTTTACCCGATAACTCCATAACAGTCAGTCACAGATAGTCCAAACTATACCTTTTTGGAATCTTTGTGATCAGACAAATAATGTATAGTTTTCAATGTCATTGGAGCATTTGTAAATTTTGACCCCTGTGAAATTCTTCAGTTGACCCCTACCTGGCTGCCTATTGAAAATTTAGGTGGCTAATGTGCTTTTACAAAAGAGTAATGTCTAAGGAGTATGTGTGCCTATTTTGGTGCTTGTTTCCAGAAATGAACAATTGTCACAGTTATCTGCTCCACTAACACAGCTCTGAAGAACTCAGAGGCTTCTGTGACTGTGTTTGAATAAACTGTGCATAGTGCAAATTTTGTCTGTTGCATCCAGAAGCTTCATGATGAAGTGGTATAGAAGAGGATTTTCTGAAGAACATGCAAAATTTCAGCTCCAGTTTGCCAGAAGGCACATAGCAAAAATGATCATCAATTTGATCAGTTTTGCAGTTCTCTACTCCATTACAACATGAATCTGTGATTGGGGATGCAACAGGCAAATGTACCATTCCCACTTTCTCCACTCACATCTACAGAACCCTGTAATTCTTTCAGAGCTTTCAGAGGTGTCTTGACTGTTTCCCTCACTAATCTCCTTCCAGCGTGGTCAATCACTTTTTGAGAACTACTTGACAGACTTTCCATACAGTACCACACTGCTTATATTTCTTAATGATTGATGTAAATAAAGTCAAACACCCATTCAGTGACTACAAAATGTTCATGTATCCATCCCCTGACTTGGTTCTAGAAAACTGGCTGAAAAAGTGACTTTATATTTACAATCAGTTGGAATGTGTTGCAGGGCTTAAAGCAAAATTGGATGTAAATTAACAAGTGAAATGAAGTTGACCACAGAAAGCTTTGGTTCATGCTGTCTGCAATGAAACAGAAATCAAAGTAAATATACGAATCACTATATTTGTTTATTTATTTTCATTTTCTGTATTGTGCCAACTTTTTCTGATTTGGGGTTGTTGTTCTACTTAGCATTTTGCTTCACTTCATATCCTGTGTACTGCATACCTGCAGTCTCGTGGAAAGCCACGGCTGTTTAATTTCCATAAAAGAGTAGAGAAAAAAAACAGTATACTAAAATTGTGATGTAAGAACACTGGTTTAGTAACAACTGAGGGAAAGGTGCACAAGGATCCACAATTATTGTGGTTCAGTTTTTTTTTCTCCAACACACTTCAAACTTTGCAATAGGAAAATAAAAAGTGCTCTTTAACGGTGTCAAAATGAAGTGAACGCTGTTTGACAATAAGCTTATGTCGAACAGAGAAACAACAAACATTATACTATAAATAATGTACCTGTAAATTCAAACACTTTAAATATCAGTTTTTTAAAAACTGTCACGTGAACCACAAAACCTAATAAGAAACATAACAAAAACTGCTGTGATGATGTCACTTCTGCTCTGATTAATAAAATTCTGAATGGGTGCATGCCTTCTTACCTTGTAGAACTTATCAAGACTAATGTACAGTCAGGTCTTTAAGTGTGACAGTATGCAGTGACCATTTTGTAATCTTGACTGTACTCTGCAGCGGAGATTCAACGGAACAAGATGTGTGTGTAGTGTTGACTTTCAGTTTTAATTCAAGGGGTTTAACAAAAATATGTCATTAACTGTTTATGAGTTACATCTGTGTTGATACACAGTCCCTTCATCTTCGGAGGAGATAATCTGCCCAGCTAACATACATACAAGATATGGATGAAATCACTTTTACAGCTCACTGTCTTTAGATCAGTCAGGGGATGGATACATGAACATTTCATTTCCATCAATCCTTAAGAGATCCAAAAGTATGGTCCTGAATGGTAACTGTCTGGAGTAGGCGGTTCACAAAAACTGAAAGTGCAAGAAGGCAAGTGAGGGAAGCCACCAAAACAACGCAAAATGAATTAGTGGCTTCTGTGGCTGTGATTAGAGAAACTGGACAGTGCAACATTTGTCTGTTCATCAGTTACACAGCTTCATGAAGCTGCACAGAAAATGATTTTTCAAATAAGAAAATGTGAAATTTCAGTCACACTGCTAGAGGGGAGTGACATGAGACTCGAACATATTTTCCTTCTCTGCGCTTCCAAGTATGTCAAGTATTTCAAATTAGGAGCAAAGTAGTACTTCCAGGGGTACCAAGAAATGTCAAAACAACAGCATCATAGAAGTGATTTATTTTATTTTTACATTTCAAGAAAGCGTACCCGATTGTCGTATAGCGCTACTGTTTAACAATGAGTAAATGCACATTTAAAAAAAAAAGAAAAACCCTGCTTTCGTGACAAGCATGTTAACGTCCACTAAATGAAGGATTTTATTTTGAATTGCTTAATCGGAACAGAAACCTGTTTGTGCTGTGGTACACTTGACAATTGAGTCGACCTTGGCTATAGTGCCGAAAGCAGCTATGGCGTGGAAATCAGTGGTATGTACTTGTTTTTTGTTTGTTTGTTTTTTGTAAATTTGAACACGAAACGCCTTGAAAAGTATAATTTGTGACTAATGTTTGATTACATACGGAGGTTCTACTTAAGCAGATAACAAAGACAGTTTTCCTTACCTCCCTAAGTAGCTAGCGCTAAGGGCAGGAGTGGTCCATTAGATAGCTGTTGCTATAGTAACCTCCGCCCTGACTTGGATCAGAAGCAGTTCATTTGTTAATACAAATACATCAGATTTTATGATTTTGCTTAATGTACCTTTGAAAGATTATGAATTGTTCTTTGGCATGTATAGTTTTCCAGGGATGTGCCTCTCAAAAAAATATGAATAAAATAAAGTTACTTAGAGGTCCACCCGACCGTATCACATGCAGGCTAATTCCTCCGGAACTTCTGTCATTGGGTGGTGGTGCTGCTGCTGCTGGTAAGTTGGTATCAGCTTCTAGTCCATTCCTAACCACTGCCTGGCACTGACTTTGACTAGAACGCTTACTTGAACCATAATTTTGCCTTAATCTGTGCCAGAACTAAGATTCTGAGAAAGGCTAACCATTGAGCAGATAAGTAGAATGGACTCAGATCTGTCAAGTCAAGTCTGGAAGCATGCACTGGTGCTGCGCTTCATCACATCCGTGACACCACAGAACTGCCTTGGATGCTGGATGACAACCAGCCAGGCAGGTGGTCCCTCCCCACAGCTCTAAACTAACTGCAGCCAGGTGAAGTGTGGGGGGCCCCTTGGCCTTCTCCAACCACTGGGGCTTTCAAAATCAGGCACCTGTAGTGCTGGATCATGCATAGAGAAATGTACCACATCACCAAAATGATGCTCCCTCATAAAACAAGTGATACTCCTCATCCTGGTCTCCCCAAGTAACAGCTAGATTGGCACAAAGGCATTCCAGTGTTCACTAGTGATGGCAATTTCGAAGCCTCATGAACCAATGAGCCACTGCAACACAACTGGCTGAAAAACGACACACTGCTTCGACCCATTTGATACAGTTTGAAGGGTGACATCTGCTGGATTGCTTTGAGAATTACCTTGAGCGAGTGCCCTGACAAATGTTTGCATTAATTCATGACTGATGTGGTTTGTTCTTGAAAAATAATAATAAAAAAATATCATATGTATTATTGTGCCTTTGTTAATGTAATAAATAGTCCCTACAGATGCACACATAATGGTTATGAAAGCCTTTATTGTAGACTATATGTAGATTTGTGTTATCATTCCTCAAACTATATTTGGATAAAATGTGACGGGAAAAGTGAGAAAGGCATGTGCTTCTACAACTGGTGCTCATGTTGCTGTAATTTGTAAATTAGAATAGAGGGGATAGGAGACGGTGATTATGCAACTTTCAACAATTTTTATTAAAAAAAAAGAATAATTTCAACGGTGCTGGGCTTTAATCGGCTCCTCTTCTGCCTCATGACCTCTCCAGCTTTGGAGAAGACCCGCTCGCAAGGCACTGATGTTGCTGGCATGGACAAATATTTTTTGCCATTCTCTGTAAATTGGGATAGACTGTGACTCGTGTCACCCAGTATTTGAGCCGGTCTTCTCCTCTGGAGGTAGGCATATGTTGGGTCAAACCTTTGTAGTAAAGCCCTGAAGGCTTTACTCTCCACTATTTTGAACGGTCGTGCATCTTCCACAACATAGTCCACCAGTGCCTCATCCAAACCAGCTTGTCTGCCTTTAATGGAAATACAGTATGATATGCTGAGCTATTTTTGTTTATGAGTATGTTTTAATCTTCGATAAAGAATAAAATATAGCTTACATAGCCTGATTCCTGCTCCAGGAGCAGCAACAGAAGCACCAGCCATTGGTGTCTCAGGATGTTTGGACCTCAGGTATCGCAGCATTAAAGACGTATTGTTACTATACCTCAGCTCTTGAGCACAAATCAAGCACTTGACCTTTTTGGGGCTTATTAGATCAAAGTGCTCCCAAGCAATTGATCGTGTTCTTTTTGGCACTGGCTGCTCCATGTCCCTCACCACTGCTCACTCTCTCACACACACACTCACCTTTCTCACACCTTTCACTTCACCAAAATCACAGCTCTCAGCTCAGTCTCTGATCTACCTATAATATATAGTCTAACCTATAACCTATGTTGATGTACTGTGTGAATAAATGTATATGAATGGATGCCTGTTGTGTATGGTGTGTGTCTGTCTATGTTAGATCCTATGTGTGTGTAGCTAACGTTACTAAATGAACTCTAAACTAGACCCAAATATAAACTAATAGTTTCCTTGGCTCCGATTCACGTGCTAATTGGCAATAACAGTGTCACTAGCAATCTCCTCTCAAAAACCCACGGTTTGAGCTGTGATTAAGATCTCATTTAAATACTTGGCGGGTCGTATTGACACGCCCAGATTATTCGAATTTTCCGCGAAGTTCGACATGTGGTGTGACATAACGAGGCCTCACTCGCAGTGGTCACGTGATGGGGGCGTGCTCGAAACGCTGCTCACTGACACTTCTGGTTCAAAAAGCTTGATGCTGTGTCGAGCAGACTGGCTCGAGCTTAACATCACTAGTGTTCACAAGGATCTGCTGAAGAGACCTAGTACCACATAAATGTTGTAACTTTGACGGAGGCCAGCAGGAATTGCTGTGCAATTGTAGTCAATAGGCCTCCCTTCCCCAACAGCCAAAGGATACTTTGGCCACTCAGGCCAGAACCTGGGTTTTAGCCTGCTGGATAGAGAGTTTGCCTCCCTTGCACAATGCAATGCAGAGAAAGCTGCTACATAACTATTACTGGATTATTAGTAGACCAAGTAGATAAATCAGAGAAGGATTTGGATTGCCAATATGCTGACCTGGGTTTGAGTCCCAGTCATATTACCTGTCTCAGTCCTCCATCCAAGGGGAGATGCAGACTCTCATGCACGTCACACTGTGGAATCCTGCGATAAACACCAGCACCAATGGCTCTCAAGGCATATGTAGAACTTTACAATTGTTTTTGTTGTTGGGAAACCACAGACTAATTTTTTTCATGTTTTTGAACTGAACCCTTAACTGAATCACTTTTGTGTTTCATGTCACTTGTACTGTTGTCTGTGTTCAAATTTTCAGGTGTCACGGGTAGTGGGAGCATTAAAGACACAGACTCCACAACTCAAAGCATTCACCCGTGGGGTATGTATCCTCGTTGTGGGGCTACAGTAAAATCTCTTTTAATGTTTAGTCATATCTTGGTGTTTGATGTGTCTTTGGTTTGCCTCACAGATCCAAACTGTTACTTTAATCCCTGGTGATGGAATTGGCCCTGAGATCTCCACTGCTGTAATGAAGATATTTGAAGCCGCAAAAGTTAGTAATCAAATATTCCTTATACTTAGGCTAGACAGTTAACACTTCAGAATATTAATATTGTTGATCTTCAACCTGTAAATCTGGGTGGTAAGTCATTAAAGATTGTGAAATTGTGGTCAATTGAAGATGAGAAAATGCAGCTTGGATTTTATTTATTTATTTTTTGTAATCACAAACCCACTTAATCATCCTGAAAACTTTGCATGCTGTCTTGTAGTAGCTCAAACATCAATGCTTTTTACATTTTTGCATAGATAAAAAAGAGGAATTCAGAAAAGTACCGCTTTTTTAATGCTTAAAAATCTATAAATCATTCCAGTGCTTCTGTTATTCATGTAATGTAGGCACCTATTCAGTGGGAAGAGAGAAATGTTACAGCTATCCAGGGTCCCGGTGGCAAGTGGATGATTCCTCTTGATGCAAAAGAATCAATGGACAGGAACAAAATTGGCCTGAAAGGTAACTTCCTTCATATAGCTATTTGTCGGACAGTTAGTAATGATATTGATAATCAGACACCACGTTTTGCCAGATTCCTTAACAAACCTCTCCCCCTTTTGCTTTGCTTTATTCAATCCCAAAGCGAAAATTGGCAATTGGACGCTTTATCAGAAATGTTAATTAGCCCCACCACAAAGGGAGGATATATATATATATATATCCCTAATTTCAGTGAAGTTGGGACATTGTGTAAAATGTAAATAAAAACAGAATACAATGATTTGCAAATCCTCTTCAACCTATATTCAACTGAATACACCACAAAGATAAGATATTTAATGTTCAAACTGATAAAGTATATTTAGAAAACAGGCGTTTTTATCTTCAAATGGTGAAAAAAATGAAAAAACAAAAACTAAAAGATGACTTAAAGACAGACTTGCAGAGCATAAACGTGCCATACACAAGCAAGATCCACTCGACCCTATGGCAGTCCACTATCACATGGCTGGACACACAAATGTCAATAAACTAAAAGTGATGGTCATTGAGACAATTGAAAAACAATCACGTGGTGGTGACAGACTTTCTCTCCTCCTACAACGTGAAATTTATTGGATTGTACACTTAAAAGCAACTGAATATCCAGGCCTCAATGCCGACATAGATTTCTCTCCATATTTATGATATATGTATCTTGTGATCTAGATTGTTCAAGGAGGTGCCCGTCCTGTTTCATTGGGGTTTACCACTTGATCGATTGCATTACATATATTTAAATCAACTGTATTATATACAACTCCTGGCAATAATTATGGAATCACCGGCCTCGGAGGATGTTCATTCAGTTGTTTAATTTTGTAGGAAAAAAGCAGATTACAGACATGACACAAAACTAAAGTCATTTCAAATGGCAACTTTCTGGCTTTAAGAAACACTATAAGAAATCAGGAAAAATAATTGTGGCAGTCAGTAACGGTTACTTTTTTAGACCAAGCAGAGGGAAAAAATATGGACTCACTCAATTCTGAGGAAAAAATTATGGAATCACCCTGTAAATTTTCATCCCCAAAACTAACACCTGCATCAAATCAGATCTGCTCGTTAGTCTGCATCTAAAAAGGAGTGATCACACCTTGGAGAGCTGTTGCACCAAGTGGACTGACATGAATCATGGCTCCAACATGAGAGATGTCAATTGAAACAAAGGAGAGGATTATCAAACTCTTAAAAGAGGGTAAATCATCACGCAATGTTGCAAAAGATGGTTGTTCACACTCAGCTGTGTCTAAACTCTGGACCAAATACAAACAACATGGGAAGGTTGTTAAAGGCAAACATACTGGTAGACCAAGGAAGACATCAAAGCGTCAAGACAGAAAAATTAAAGCAATATGTCTCAAAAGTCGAAAATGCACAACAAAACAAATGAGGAACGAATGGGAGGAAACTGGAGTCAACGTCTGTGACCGAACTGTAAGAAACCACCTAAAGGAAATGGGTTTTACATACAGAAAAGCTAAACGAAAGCCATCATTAACACCTAAACAGAAGAAAACAAGGTTACAATGGGCTAAGGAAAAGCAATCGTGGACTGTGGATGACTGGATGAAAGTCATATTCAGTGATGAATCTCGAATCTGCATTGGGCAAGGTGATGATGCTGGAACTTTTGTTTGGTGCCATTCCAATGAGATTTATAAAGATGACTGCCTGAAGAGAACATGTAAATTTCCACAGTCATTGATGATATGGGGCTGCATGTCAGGTAAAGGCACTGGGGAGATGGCTGTCATTACATCATCCATAAATGCACCAGTTTACGTTGATATTTTGGACACTTTTCTTATCCCATCAATTGAAAGGATGTTTGGGGATGATGAAATCATTTTTCAAGATGATAATGCATCTTGCCATAGAGCAAAAACTGTGAAAACATTCCTTGCAAAAAGACACATAGGGTCAATGTCATGGCCTGCAAATAAATCTTAATCCAATTGAAAATCTTTGGTGGACGTTGAAGAAAATGGTCCATGACAAGGCTCCAACCTGCAAAGCTGATGTGGCAACAGCAATCAGAGAAAGTTGGAGCCAGATTGATGAAGAGTACTGTTTGTCACTCATTAAGTCCATGCCTCAGAGACTGCAAGCTGTTATAAAAGCCAGAGGTGGTGCAACAAAATACGAGTGATGTGTTGGAGCGTTCTTTTGTTTTTCATGATTCCATAATTTTTTCCTCAGAATTGAGTGATTCCATATTTTTTTCCCTCTGCTTGGTCTAAAAAAGTAACCGTTACTGACTGCCACAATTTTTTTTCCCTGATTTCTTATAGTGTTTCTTAAAGCCAGAAAGTTGCCATTTGAAATGACTTTAGTTTTGTGTCATGTCTGTGATCTGCTTTTTTCTACAAAATTAAACAACTGAATGAACACCCTCCAAGGCCGGTGATTCCATAATTTTTGCCAGGGGTTGTAGTATTATATTGTACATAGACTATACTGTATTGTATTTTTGTGTTTTGTCTTTCCGTTGTTGTTCTAAAAATGCACTTCTAATCTCCTCTAATTATCTGAGTGTAGGCGTGTACTAGCTTCCTCCTTATTAAAGGAGGCCTGTGACACTTGTGCAAAACCTGTTTGATATCCTGAAGAAGGCCATGCTGGGCCGAAACGCGTTGGTGCGTATTTTAATTATATCGCCATGCCACAATAAAGGCTTTTTAATTCAATTTTCACAGAGTGCCTTGGAGCTTTGTTTTTGGTCTTCCTGAGGTTTTCACACAAAAGAGCTCTTTTTTGTTTTTCATTTTTTCACCATTTGAAGATAAAAACGCCTGTTTTCTAAGTACTGAATAGCACCCCTATCTCCAATTGAGCACCTGTGCATAAAGATTTTTTAAAAAACTTTTTGATTCACAATTTGTGGACCCACGCAGCACTCCTTTTTCGATTTTATTTGTTGTGTGGGCCGCTGAAGAGGAGGTACTGCTGGCCCACCACCACAAGATGGCGCCCTGCTTGAAGTGCGGGCTTCAAGCACGAGAGCGTGGGAGCGACTGGGAGTGACAGCTGTCACCCATCATCCATACCAGCTGTCACTCATCCACTACTCATCACCACCACCATAAAGGCCGGACTGCAACTCCACCTCCCTGCCGAGAAATCAGCTACCATTCAGGTCATTTTCTCTGCTGAACTAAACCTTGTGTAATAGTCTGATCTCAGTTGCAGCCGTTTTCCTGTGACGGTGTCCTTATCTGTGGTATTGGTGTTTGGTGTGGACTGCAACGGCTTCGCCTCACACCCCAAACCAGATAAGTGGTTTCACAGGAGCTGCACGAGTGTGTGATTCGGAGGTGGAGGTTCTCCCTCCTAACTGAACACTGACTGTGGGATTACTGAGTGCGAACTCACACTCATCAGTACTGTTTCTGTTCTCTGCCAGCAGTACCGGGTCTGACTGCTGAAGACAGTGGCCACCTGGGGCGCAGGGCTTGGCGGCTCCGGTGTTCTTCAGATCCGTTGGTGGTGGAAGCTGTGTTGGATCCGGCTCTTCTCTCGCCAGACGTCTTCTATCTTCGAGCCTGCCCACACGTCACCTTGTGTATAATTGACATTCCACCATATTGTTATTGTCTGTACTTCGTTGTGCGATTCACAACATTAAATTGTTACTTTTTGGCTTATCCATTGTCCGTTCATTAACGCCCCCTGTTGTGGGTCCGTGTCACGATACTTTCACAACATTATCTTTGATAAAGTTTATTGTTTTTGCTCATTTTGAAATAGATGCCTGCAACACGTTTCAAAAAAGCTGGGACAGTGGTATGTTTACCACTGTGTTACATCACCTTTCCTTCTAACAACACTCAATAAGCGTTTGGAAACTGAGGACTCCAATTGTTGAAGCTTGGTAGGTGGAATTCTTTCCCATTCTTGCCTGATGTACGACTTCAGTTGTTCAACAGTCTGGGGTCTCCATTGTCATGTTCCGCTTCATAATGCACCACACATTTTCAATGGGCGACAGGTCTGGACTGCAGACAGGCCAGTCTAGTATCCACACTCTTTTACTACGAAGCCACGCTGTTGTAACATGTGCAGAATGTGGCTTGGCATTGTCTTGCTGAAATAAGCAGGGGCGTCCTTGAAGAAGACGTTGCTTGGATGGCAGCATGTGTTGCTCCTAAACCTGGATGTACCTTTCAGCATTGATGGTGCCATCACAGATGTGTAAGCTGCCCATGCCATGGGCACTAATACACCCCCATACCATCACAGATGCTGGCTTTTGAACTTAGCGCTGGTAACAATCTGGATGGTCTTTTTCCTCTTTTGTCCAGAGGACACGACGTCCATGATTTCCAAAAACAATTTGAAATGTGAACTCATCAGATGACAGCACACTTTTCCACTTTGCGTCTGTCCATTTCAAATGAGCTCGGGCCCAGAGAAGGCGGCGCCATTTCTGGATGTTGTTAATGTATGGCTTTCGCTTTGCATGGTAGAGTTTTAACTTGTACTTGTAGATGTAGTGACGAACTGTGTTAACTGACAATGGTTTTCTGAAGTGTTCCTGAGCCCATGCGGTAAGATCCTTTATACAATGATGTCGGTTTTTAATGCAGTGCCTCCTGAAGGATCAATCAATCAATTTTTTTATATAGCGCCAAATCACAACAAACAGTTGCCCCAAGGCGCTTTATATTGTAAGGAAAGGCCATACAATAATTATGTAAAACCCCAACGGTCAAAACGACCCCCTGTGAGCAAGCACTTGGCTACAGTGGGAAGGAAAAACTCCCTTTTAACAGGAAGAAACCTCCAGCAGAACCAGGCTCAGGGAGGGGCAGTCTTCTGCTGGGACTGGTTGGGGCTGAGGGAGAGAACCAGGAAAAGACATGCTGTGGAGGGGAACAGAGATCGATCACTAATGATTAAATGCAGAGTGGTGCATACAGAGCAAAAAGAGAAAGAAACAGTGCATCATGGGAACCCCCCAGCAGTCTACGTCTATAGCAGCATAACTAAGGGATGGTTCAGGGTCACCTGATCCAGCCCTAACTATAAGCTTTAGCAAAAAGGAAAGTTTTAAGCCTAATCTTAAAAGTAGAGAGGGTGTCTGTCTCCCTGATCTGAATTGGGAGCTGGTTCCACAGGAGAGGAGCCTGAAAGCTGAAGGCTCTGCCTCCCATTCTACTCTTACAAACCCTAGGAACTACAAGTAAGCCTGCAGTCTGAGAGCGAAGCGCTCTATTGGGGTGATATGGTACTACGAGGTCCCTAAGATAAGAGGGGTCCTGATTATTCAAAACCTTATAAGTAAGAAGAAGAATTTTAAATTCTATTCTAGAATTAACAGGAAGCCAATGAAGAGAGGCCAATATGGGTGAGATATGCTCTCTCCTTCTAGTCCCCGTCAGTACTCTAGCTGCAGCATTTTGAATTAACTGAAGGCTTTTTAGGGAACTTTTAGGACAACCTGATAATAATGAATTACAATAGTCCAGCCTAGAGGAAATAAATGCATGAATTAGTTTTTCAGCATCACTCTGAGACAAGACCTTTCTGATTTTAGAGATATTGCGTAAATGCAAAAAAGCAGTCCTACATATTTGTTTAATATGCGCTTTGAATGACATATCCTGATCAAAAATGACTCCAAGATTTCTCACAGTATTACTAGAGGTCAGGGTAATGCCATCCAGAGTAAGGATCTGGTTAGACACCATGTTTCTAAGATTTGTGGGGCCAAGTACAATAACTTCAGTTTTATCTGAGTTTAAAAGCAGGAAATTAGAGGTCATCCATGTCTTTATGTCTGTAAGACAATCCTGCAGTTTAGCTAATTGGTGTGTGTCCTCTGGCTTCATGGATAGATAAAGCTGGGTATCATCTGCGTAACAATGAAAATTTAAGCAATACCGTCTAATAATACTACCTAAGGGAAGCATGTATAAAGTGAATAAAATTGGTCCTAGCACAGAACCTTGTGGAACTCCATAATTAACTTTAGTCTGTGAAGAAGATTCCCCATTTACATGAACAAATTGTAATCTATTAGACAAAAATGATTCAAACCACCGCAGCGCAGTGCCTTTAATACCTATGGCATGCTCTAATCTCTGTAATAAAATTTTATGGTCAACAGTATCAAAAGCAGCACTGAGGTCTAACAGAACAAGCACAGAGATGAGTCCACTGTCCGAGGCCATAAGAAGATCATTTGTAACCTTCACTAATGCTGTTTCTGTACTATGATGAATTCTAAAACCTGACTGAAACTCTTCAAATAGACCATTCCTCTGCAGATGATCAGTTAGCTGTTTTACAACTACCCTTTCAATAATTTTTGAGAGAAAAGGAAGGTTGGAGATTGGCCTATAATTAGCTAAGATAGCTGGGTCAAGTGATGGCTTTTTAAGTAATGGTTTAATTACTGCCACCTTAAAAGCCTGTGGTACATAGCCAACTAACAAAGATAGATTGATCATATTTAAGATCGAAGCATTAAATAATGGTAGGGCTTCCTTGAGCAGCCTGGTAGGAATGGGGTCTAATAAACATGTTGATGGTTTGGATGAAGTAACTAATGAAAATAACTCAGACAGAACAATCGGAGAGAAAGAGTCTAACCAAATACCGGCATCACTGAAAGCTGCCAAAGATAACGATACGTCTTTGGGATGGTTATGAGTAATTTTTTCTCTAATAGTTAAAATTTGTTAGCAAAGAAAGTCATGAAGTCATTACTAGTTAAAGTTAATGGAATACTCAGCTCAATAGAGCTCTGACTCTTTGTCAGCCTGGCTACAGTGCTGAAAAGAAACCTGGGGTTGTTCTTATTTTCTTCAATTAGTGATGAGTAGAAAGATGTCCTAGCTTTACGGAGGGCTTTTTTATAGAGCAACAGACTCTTTTTCCAGGCTAAGTGAAGATCTTCTAAATTAGTGAGACGCCATTTCCTCTCCAACTTACGGGTTATCTGCTTTAAGCTACGAGTTTGTGAGTTATACCACGGAGTCAGGCACTTCTGATTTAAAGCTCTCTTTTTCAGAGGAGCTACAGCATCCAAAGTTGTCTTCAATGAGGATGTCAAACTATTGACGAGATACTCTATCTCACTTACAGAGTTTAGGTAGCTACTCTGCACTGTGTTGGTATATGGCATTAGAGAACATAAAGAAGGAATCATATCCTTAAACCTAGTTACAGCGCTTTCTGAAAGACTTCTAGTGTAATGAAACTTATTCCCCACTGCTGGGTAGTCCATCAGAGTAAATGTAAATGTTATTAAGAAATGATCAGACAGAAGGGAGTTTTCAGGGAATACTGTTAAGTCTTCTATTTCCATACCATAAGTCAGAACAAGATGTAAGATATGATTAAAGTGGTGGGTGGACTCATTTACTTTTTGAGCAAAGCCAATAGAGTCTAATAATAGATTAAATGCAGTGTTGAGGCTGTCATTCTCAGCATCTGTGTGGATGTTAAAATCGCCCACTATAATTATCTTATCTGAGCTAAGCACTAAGTCAGACAAAAGGTCTGAAAATTCACAGAGAAACTCACAGTAACGACCAGGTGGACGATAGATAATAACAAAACTGGTTTTTGGGACTTCCAATTTGGATGGACAAGACTAAGAGTCAAGCTTTCAAATGAATTAAAGCTCTGTCTGGGTTTTTGATTAATTAATAAGCTGGAATGGAAGATTGCTGCTAATCCTCCGCCCCGGCCCGTGCTACGAGCATTCTGACAGTTAGTGTGACTCGGGGGTGTTGACTCATTTAAACTAACATATTCATCCTGCTGTAACCAGGTTTCTGTAAGGCAGAATAAATCAATATGTTGATCAATTATTATATCATTTACCAACAGGGACTTAGAAGAGAGAGACCTAATGTTTAATAGACCACATTTAACTGTTTTAGTCTGTGGTGCAGTTGAAGGTGCTATATTATTTTTTCTTTTTGAATTTTTATGCTTAAATAGATTTTTGCTGGTTATTGGTAGTCTGGGAGCAGGCACCGTCTCTACGGGGATGGGGTAATGAGGGGATGGCAGGGGGAGAGAAGCTGCAGAGAGGTGTGTAAGACTACAACTCTGCTTCCTGGTCCCAACCCTGGATAGTCACAGTTTGGAGGATTTAAGAAAATTGGCCAGATTTCTAGAAATGAGAGCTGCTCCATCCAAAGTGGGATGGATGCCGTCTCTCCTAACAAGACCAGGTTTTCCCCAGAAGCTTTGCCAATTATCTATGAAGCCCACCTCATTTTTTTGGACACCACTCAGACAGCCAGCAATTCAGGGAGAACATGCGGCTAGACATGTCACTCCCGGTCTGATTGGGGAGGGGCCCAGAGAAAACTACAGAGTCCGACATTGTTTTTGCAAAGTTACACACCTATTTAATGTTAATTTTAGTGACCTCTGATTGGCGTAACCGGGTGTCATTACTGCCGACGTGAATTACAATCTTACCAAATTTACGCTTAGCCTTAGCCAGCAGTTTCAAATTTCCTTCAATGTCGCCTGCTCTGGCCCCCGGAAGACAATTGACTATGGTTGCTGGTGTCGCTAACTTCACATTTCTCAAAACAGAGTCGCCAATAACCAGAGTTTGATCCTCGGCGGGTGTGTCGTCGAGTGGGGAAAAACGGTTAGAATTGTGAACGGGTTGGCGGTGTACACGGGGCTTCTGTTTAGAACTACGCTTCCTCCTCACAGTCACCCAGTCGGCCTGCTTTCCCGGCTGCTCGGGATCTGCCAGAGGGATCGAAGGTCATGGACATTCAATGTTGGTTTTCGGCCTTGCCGCTTATGTGTAGGAAGTTCTCCAGGTTCTCTGAATGTTCTGATTATATTATACACTGTAGATGATGGAATCCCTAAATTCCTTGCAATTGAACATTGAGAAACATTGTTCTTAAACTGTTGGACTATTTTTACATGCAGTTGTTCACAATGTAGTGATCCTTGCCCCATCTCTGCTTGTGAACAGCTGAGACTTTTGGGGATGCTCCTTTTATACCCAATCATGAGTGTCCTCAGTTCTCAAACATTTATTGAGTGTTGTTAGAAGGAAAGGTGATGTAACACAGTGGTAAACATATCACTGTCCCAGCTTTTTTGAAACGTTTTGCAGGCATCCATTTCAAAATGAGCAAATATTTGCTCAAAACAAAGTTTTTCAGTTTGAACATTAAATATCTTGTCTTTGTGGTGTATTCAGTCGAATATACGTTCAGTTTCAATTTCAATTTATTTTCATTTATATAGCGTCAAATCAGAACAGAGTTGCCTCAAAGCACTTCACACAGGTAAGGTCTAACCTTACCAACCCCCAGA
This sequence comes from Thalassophryne amazonica, assembly GCF_902500255.1. Taxonomy (NCBI): domain Eukaryota; kingdom Metazoa; phylum Chordata; class Actinopteri; order Batrachoidiformes; family Batrachoididae; genus Thalassophryne; species Thalassophryne amazonica. Next base: position 61,777,365 of record NC_047110.1, read on the forward strand.
GCAACAGTGGTAAGGAAAAACTCCCTCTGAGGAAGAAACCTCAAGCAGACCAGACTCAAAGGGGTGACCCTCTGCTTGGGCCATGCTACAAAATATAAATTACAGAACAATTCACAGAACAGTTCACGGATTTGGAATTCACAGAATTCAGGTTGAAGAGGATTTGCAGATCATTCTGTTTTTATTAACATTTACACAACGTTCCAACTTCATTGGAATTGGGGTTGTGTACACACACACACACACACACACACACACACACACACACACACACACACACACACTCACTCACTCATTGGGCAATTTATTAGGTATATCTAATTGCTTGTTAACACAACTAGCTAATCAGCCAATCACATGGCAGGAACTCAATGCATTTGGGCATCTTGATGTGGTGAACACGACTTGCTGAAGTTCAAACAAATGGGGGGAAAAGGGGAATTTAAGTGATACATTTTTTGGGGGGGGGGGGGTTGTATAAGGATCACCCTGTTTGCATGTGTGTTTATGAATCTTGTAAGTGAAATTCATCATAAACCTCATTTTCAAAGAAACTTTAAACAGTGCAAGGACACCATGTGACTCTTTACATGAAGCAAAATTATTCTTGTCGGATGTGTTCAAGGGGAGAAAATTGCAGTTTTATAGTCAATTGATATGTCACATGATATTGACTTCCTAAATGTAACTCCTCCTAAGCTGCCTTATGGATTTCAATGGAACTTTTCATAATGGCAGCAAAGCATATGAATGTGTGCAAGGACAATAATTCTGGATTGACTCCTTTAAGGGAAGATAATTTGAATTTATCATTTATTAATGATGCATCTGATAGTTATTTCCTAAGTACAACCCCGCTGAAGCAGCTTTATGGATTTCAGTGAAATAACACAAAATGATAGCAAATGGAATGAAGACGTGCAAGAAGGAATGTAATTGTAGCATAATGCCTTCAAGGGAAGGTTTAATTTAATTTAGATTTAATTAAATTTGATGGTAATGTGATATTTATTTTATAAATACAACTGTACCTCACTTTGGGTCCTGTAGTGAGGACCCGGTGCGTTCCGGCGCCGTGGGCCGCTCACCTTTTGGTTTGCTGTGCTGCCCGGTGGTTACGGGGGCTGCCTTTCCTGGCCCCCGTGCCCTTCCGCTGCCCCTTTTCTCCTGGCTCCCCCGGGACCCTGCGTCCTGGACCCACTTCTGTCGTCGCTCGCAGCCGGCCGCGTGGCTTCTGACGTGCCGGAGTGGTCCATGTTATATGGTAAGGTTCTGTACTCTTGTCTTGGCCCGACACACCAGCCACAGTAGTGATCGAATATTTAGCTGTGATCTGGGTCTCTGTGTGTGGATGGTCGCGTGTTTGTGGCCGTCACCACAATTCGGTTTTTGAGTGCTCTAGGGCTGCAGCTATCGATTATTTTAGTAATCAAGTATTGTATCGATTATTCTGGCGATTAATTGAGTAATCGGATAAAAATACTTATGCGTTTTTAAACATCAATAGTCCAGGGCTCTCCCTAAGCAAGGGCACAATGTCACTGCGCCAAAGTGTTGGCATTTTGCTGTAAATGGCGATGGGATGTGGCTTTCTGTTTTGTTTTCTCCAACTTGTAAAATTTAACCGTTTTTAAGGGGGGTTTTTTTGTTTTGTTTTTTTTATAAAGGTTGATGGACTGGGTCCCTGCATGATTTTTTGTTAATACCTCTTTCTCTGCAGTTCAGCAGCTGCATTTCAGCTGGAGGTTGAACATGCAAGCCTCGCCGTCAGTTTTTTATTATTATTACCTCTGCCAAGGAGGTTATGTTTTCGGTTGCGTTTGTCTGTCTGTCTGTCAGCAGGATAACTCAAAAGGTTTTGGATGGATTTTGATGAAATTTCGTGGAGTGGCTGGAAATGACAAGAGGGACAAGTGATTAAATTTTAATGGTGATCCGGATCCCGATCCGGATCCCGATGCTAATGCGTTAGCATGTCTATGGCATTTTCAATGTTAAAAGTTAGCATTAAGCAGTTGCAGCTGTCATCACGTTCAGGTGCATTTGTTTTCAAATTGTAATATTTCTTAAATTTCTTTTTGTTGAAATTTTGTGGAGTGGTTGGAAATGACAAGAGGAACAAGTGATTAAATTTTAGTGGTGATCCGGATCACGATCCGGAACCCGATGCTAACGCATTAGCATGTCTATGGCATTTTCAATGTTAAAAGTTAGCATTAAGCAGTTGCAGCTGTCATCACGTTCGGGTGCATTTGTTTTCAAATTGTAATATTTCTTAAATTTATTTTTGTTTATACATTAATAATCTAATGATTATTATATACAATTTTAGAGAAAGAGACAAAAAGAAATAGATCACTGTGCCAAGGAGGGAATCTCTTTAGGGTCAGTGACCCTATGGCCTTGTTTAGAGAAGTGTTTCATAAATGTTAAAAAATTCATATATTTGCAGTTTAGTTGAATAATAAATTGAATTTTGTCTTTTATTTGTTTTTGTCTATAAGCACATGCAATATCAATATCAGTGCTCAGATGACAGTAGCTTCTGGGAAAGGTGCAAGTTGCAATAAACTGTGATGCCAAGCGCTAAGGATACATGCTATCCAGTCACAGCAAATGAAACTTTTTTACTACTGAGCAAACATCACTGTTAGACTTTTTTAGGTTCAGTGATTCCACGGCGTGTAGATGTTATGGCGTCAGTGACCCCATGGCCTTGGTGGAGGTTTGCACTCTCTGAGTGCTTCTAGTTTTATTTAAGTTACCGTGTTTGTGAAGTGTTGTGTGTTGCCCAAAAAAGCAAAAATTAAAAAGTCAAACACTCAGTGCGAGTCTGAGGGAAACATAGAAGAAAGAGTGGACTTCTGCTGTTTGTCAATGTAGCCGGGAACAGCGCTGTGACTCGCCCGGTTTGAGAGCCCCTCACACCGGCCAGAGAGAGACAACAGCCGGCCACCGGGTCAATAGTCCCTCCCCACGTCGAGCAGACTGTGTGTTTTTTAAAAATAGACAAACACATTGCTTCGCTTTAAATGCACAGTAAGTCTATTTCAGATGATCAGCGTGGGCCATCTTTCTCTTAAAAGGCTTTATTTTACTCTGTGCCACATTGGAAAGCGGTAGCTGTCGTTCTTCTTCCTCTTCTTCTTTTTATTTCCGGCAGACTAGGCACGGCTAGTGCATTGCTGCCCCCCACTTGTCAGAATGTGCACCTAGAAAACACAATGAATTATCTGCCCTACACTTTATTATAGCACCCTGTGCTCCTCAGAAAGTTTATGACTGCCATTGCCCTCTCTTTAGGGGAAGCTCCTTGACCTAGAATGGTCCTTAGGGAAAAGGTGTTAATTCCCAATGATGTAAGCACACAGAACATATCTTTTCTTTGCTCTGCATAAGCAGGACAATGCAAAATAAAATGAGTCACGGTTTCAGGGACATCAAAAAATTCACAAAGGCCATCTTTGTGTTTTCCAATGAGAAACAATCCACTAGCCAACCCACAATGGCCCAGCCGGAGACGTGTCAGCTTGACATCATCCTGCCGAGAGAGGCCAGATCTTATAATGGTGCCATTAACTGAAGGAACAATACCATATGACTTTCTTCCCCTAATTTCAGCATCCCACATTTGCTCCCACTGCTTTCCTATGGCATCCATAACAAAAGAACGACACTCAGTTCTCCCAAAAGGCACTTTAAAATGAATGCTCACTTCTTTTAAGCTTGCCTTAGCAAGGCCATCTGCAATTTCATTGCCTTCAACTCCAACATGAGCCGGCACCCACAGAAAAGCCACGTCAAAACCCACCACCTCTAACCTGTATATTGTAATCAAAATTTCACCAATAATGTCTGGTCGAGCTTTACAACCCTCACCTCCTTCCAGGGCCATCAGAGATGACAAAGAGTCAGTGCAAATCACTGCACTCTTGACTCCACTTTCCTCAAGCCACCACAACGCCCACATAATTGCAGTTAATTCAGCTGAGAAGATAGACAGGCCGTCCGGAAGGCGATGACTCTGTCGAAGGTCAAGATGGGGTACATAAAACCCAAAACCAACCTTGTTACTATTTGGGTCCTTAGAACCATCTGTGAATATTCTAACTAAACCATTCCAATTATTTCCAAGATGGAGACTCACATGAGATGCCAAGCTTTCCTTGGACCCATTCTTTAATAAATGACTTATTGCCAGATCAATATTTGGCTCACGCCAAAGCCAAGGAGGAATCTGGGGCCAGAGCACAGGGGGCACAATTCCCTTGATATAAAAGGGAAGTTTCTGGATATAATACTTTACGCAATGCAAATAGGGTTTCTTTACAGTCTTTCTCACACCCTGACTAAATTCCCAACAATCATTTAGCACAGTAGTTGAGATGAGTGAACTACCAGACCCCTTTAATTTAACAATATAATTAAAGGCCAACTTTTTCCTACGCAGGCTCAGAGGAATCTCTCCCGCCTCCACTAACAGAGCCGGAATTGGTGTCGTCCTCATGGCCCCAGTGCAAAGTCTCAAGGCTCTAGCCTGGACAACACCAAACTTTGCCAGTACTGACTGAGCAGCAGAACCATACACCACACACCCGTAGTCAAAGATAGAACAGATCATCGCCCGATAAATCATTAACTGCATTTCCCTATCTGCACCCCAGGATGAGCCTGTGAGACATCTCAAAATATTTATAATCTTACAACACTTACCCACTATTTTCTGTACATGCTCCCCATATGTCAATTTTTCATCCAGCCATATACCAAGGAATTTGAACACTTGCACTCTCTCAATACGTTCACCATACAGTTTTAAGCTCTGATTGCCAATGTTCCTTTTCCTTCCAAAGATGACAGATTTAGACTTGGACACAGACAGTCTAAAGCCCCACTTGTCTGCCATTGCTAATTTGATTAACTGTTATGCTCCAATCTTCTTCTGTTTTTTGTTTTTTCTGCGGACGTTGCAGCGCCACACACAGGCCTGGCATATGTACTACAACGTTAAACGAAGCTTTGAGTCACAGAATTTGCCTCGAACATTTTTTGTAATCGAATTATTCGAGTTACTCGACTAAGCATTTCAGCCCTAGGGTGCTCTTAAGAGGATTAACACTACGGTGTTCTGGATTAGGGTATGAATGCTCACTAATTAGACAACAGACTGTTGCTGTCACTGTTTGTTCATGTGTGGTTGTTTGTCATGGTATGTCATGTGGTTGGGGCCCCGTCTCCTCGGTGTCTCATGTCACAGTTCTTGTCGTCACCACTTGTCTCTCGTCCTTGTCTGTCTTTGTGTTGTTTTGGTGGTCGGCCCTTCCTGATAGAAGCTGTCGGTTGGCTTTGAGTAGGATGTTGTCAGCTGATCGGGAAGGGCGGATGGGGGTCACACACACACCACATTCACTCATGCACTACATACCTTCTGTCTTGCAAGAATAAATTGCATATATGTGGATTAATGTTCATAAATGGTTCTGCCAGTGTGGCATTTACTATTACTGTATATGCAGACAGGGGAAAAAAAAAATTAGGGATAGGAATTGATGAAATTTTATTTGTACCAATGTCATTATCTAATATAATTATCAGTTCAATTCTTGATCAATTCCCTTATTGCTTCCTGATCAATTTTCTGTGAAGTAAAATGTACATCTACACAGATGTATTCCTTGTTGCTAAATCGAGATTTTGTCGTCATGATGTCACATCTGATGCCATGATGCTGAGTTTTTGCAACACGGAGCTATCAGAAAATCATGGCAGCATTGCATAAGCGGAACTGGTCATGCCTAAGGAATATGATTGAGATAATAAGTCCCTTCATTATCTCCCTTGTTTTCACTTGGGGTAGCCACAGCAGATCTGAGGTGGATTTGCATGTTGATTTGGCACACGTTTTATGCCAGATGCCTTTCGTGATGCAACTCCACATTGTTTGAACCGGGTAACATTCCACACTGGAAACAAATGTTCTTAACCACTTTACCACCACCCCTGCTGGAATATGATTGTGATGTGTTGTATGGCTGGGGGGGCCTGGCTGCTGGTTTGTTTGCCTTTTGTGTTTCCTCCCAGGTGGCATGCATTTGGGACTGAGTGGCTGTGTTGCTGAGGCTGTTAGGACTTCACCCTGATCACCTGCGACTCGTCAGGACTCACAGCTGAGGTGCATCTGGAGGGATTGGAGTATGTTGGCATTTAAGACTGAAGTGCACAGTGTGCATTTGCCAGAGACTCGACCTTGTGACCAGACAGGTGAGATCGTCGTCTTGGGAGCCATCTCATCAGCAGCGGACGCTGAGAATGTCCAGGTTTGATGCACGGTCTGTGAAAGAGGAGAGGGTGAGGTCTCACGCTCGTCAGCACACTTCCTGAGGTACGTTGGATTTTGTGACTAACAGTTATACAGTCAGTAAATGTGGTGTCCCTCACACCTTATTGTATTGAGCTGTATGTTAGTCATGTATCAGCTTCCACTGCGGTGGAGTTTTGTGAACTGGATGTTCCATGCCTGCAGGTTGGAAGCTGATCAGTAATCAAGCCAGGAAGTGTTTGCTGTTTGTACACCTTTAAGTGTTCTGTGTGTAGAGTGTGGACTCACATAATGGTTCCTTCTTTCACAGACTCGGTTGTTGCGGCCACCTGGGGGGTGTCGGCGGGGTCCTTGGGTCCGAAACAGCTTCTGGCTCCGGACCATTAGCGCTGCTGGGAGCGCACCACGCCAGGCCGCACCTTTTATTATTATTATGATCACTGTTATGTATTAAATTCAGTTAGCCTTTGTTCCGTGCTCTGCTTATTTCATACTGGGTCCTTCAAACGCTGGTCGGTTCTCCGAGCTGCGTCCGACACATAACAGTGATGGTTTGAAAAATGGTTGATTTGATTGATTCCTATCCCTACCTTTAGCATTTAATTTAAGATTTTAATGTTTGTTTTTAAAGCTATTAATGACCTTGCACTATCCTAATTGTCTGACATTTCAACTCCCCGCACTTACAGTAGGACATCACGGGCATCTGGTCAACTTTACTTAGATGTTCCGAGGTCAAAATACAAACTCTGAGGTGGTCACACTTTTGTGGTAGCTTGCCCCAAACAGTGGAACCAGTTACCTCCTGATTTATGTGCTATTTCAGAGGTAGCAGTTTTAAAATCACGGCTCAAGACTTATTTCAACTGGCTTTTAATACCCAGTGGTGCTGTGATATGTTTTGATTGTACGTGCCTCTTTAATTCTATTGTATGCTTGCTTTGTTTTTGTGAATTCTTCTTCCTTGATTTTGCTGTGGAGCACTTTGGGCAGGGGAGGTGATGGTCTTGTGGTTAAGCATTGGGCTTGAGACCAGAGGTCTCAGCTAAAATCCCAGCCTGACCGGAAAATCACTCAGGGCCCTTGGGCAAGGTTCTTAATCCCCTAGTTGCTCCTGGTGTGTAGTGAGTACCTTGTATGGCAGCACCCTGGCATCTGGGTGAATGTGAGGCATTAGTGTGTAAAGTGCTTTGAGCGTCTGATGCAGATGGAAAAAGCGCTATATAAATGCAGTCCATTTATTTGGACACCATCTGGCTGCTGTAAAGGGCTATATAACTAAATATTCCTAACCCTTTATAAGGAAGTAAAGGTATAATTTTGTGACCTTGGTCATATATCTAGCCAAAACTAGGAGAAATCAGTAACTAAGTTGTATCAGTTATGCTGGAGAAAGATCTCTGCAGACTTCTCATACTTTGTTGGTAATTATGAGCATAGTAAATTAGATTATCATATCAAAAGCTGTCCTGTAATGACAGTACCCATTGTTTCATTTGTAGGTCCCTTAAAGACACCGATTGCTGCTGGTCATCCATCTATGAATCTGCTGTTGAGGAAAACCTTTGACCTCTATGCCAATGTACGTCCGTGTGTATCTATTGAGGGCTACCAGACCCCCTACACTGATGTGAACCTGGTCACCATCAGGGAGAACACGGAGGGAGAATACAGTGGGATTGAACATGTGGTATGAACCATTATCAGTATTCACTGGAGCCCCTTTGATGTTTGCTTTTTAATATTAATTAAAGCAAATGTGCTTGTTGCATTTTCCCTTTGAAATTATCTGATAAGAAAGTTGCAGAAGAGGTCTACATTTCAGTTGTCATATTTATTTTTCCTGTATATTTTATGTTTACATTTAATTCACACCTTGTACAACATTTGTTGACTGAGTATAATGATGTTTTTAGTCTTTGAACTCCTTTGTTATTTTTTGTAGTCTACCCTACTGTTAATCTAATATTTCTTGATTTGTATTTTCCAGATCGTTGATGGGGTTGTACAGAGTATTAAGCTCATTACAGAACAAGCCAGCCAACGCATTGCAGAATATGCTTTTGAATATGCCAGAAATAATCACAGGACCAGTGTCACTGCTGTTCATAAAGCCAATATTATGTAAGATGCTTCTATAGTGTGTTATAATTTATCATTTAAAACTGCTTGCTGAAGTCAAACTTTCATCCTTTTCATTGACAATATTTGCAGGCGCATGTCAGATGGACTGTTCTTACGAAAATGCAGAGAAGCTGCTGAAAAGCATAACGATGTGAAATTCACCGAGATGTACTTGGACACTGTGTGCCTTAATGTAAGCCTACAAAATTAAAAGTTAATATGTCTCTCATCATTTTTCTATTCATTGTTTTTTTGTTTTGTTTTTAATACAAAATATATGGGTATTCATGGATACTGTCGGTGTTTGTTTTGATAGATGGTACAGGATCCCTCGCAGTTTGATGTTTTAGTGATGCCAAATTTGTATGGAGACATTTTGAGGTAAATATTTTGCTGTTCAGTGTCTTATACAGTACACCTTGAACAGATTATCACTGCATCAGAGGCCTAACCACTCACATCATTAATAAAAGTTCACCAAGTTAACGGGTTTTTGATGGCCTAGAGAATCCTTGCAGACATGGGGAGAAGATTTGATGTAAAACAATATGTGCTTACAATGGCAGTGATCTTTGTGCTGGACTGATCGGAGGTCTTGGAGTGACCCCTAGTGGAAACATAGGTGCCAATGGTGTTGCCATATTTGAATCGGTGGGTGCATTCTTTTAATTCCAATTTATATGACATAATTTCCTTCACATAAGTAACATTGGCTCACATGGTTAAAATCTGATGCTAATTTCTGCTGTCAGGTTCATGGAACTGCTCCAGATATCGCAGGAAAGGACATGGCCAATCCAACTGCCTTGCTGCTCAGTGCGGTCATGATGCTGCGGCACATGGGCCTTCATGAATACGCCAAGAAGATTGAAGCTGGTTGCTTTGACACCATCCGTGACAAAAAGGTAATCTGCTTATCAAACGGACTGCTTTGATAATATGTTTTGATTTTTATAATTCTTATGTTATCTGTCTTCAAGGTTCTGACGAAAGACCTGGGCGGAGAGTCAAAGTGCTCAGAATTTACAGAGGCAATATGTCAAAGAGTGCAGGATATGGGCTGAGGGAATGTTAAACCATAAGTCACCTGGGTTTTTTTTTTTCTCATTTCATGTTGTATGCACATTTGTAACTTAAAAAAATGATGCATGTATTTAAAACAGCTTTTGTTTAAGACCCCAAATGTTTTCCTGTATCCCCTAAAAACACTGCCTTAAAACTAAGGGGTTAAAGCGCAATAGGTACTCTGGCTGCTGTCTTTGCAATACGCATTTCATTTCCAAATTTTGATGCAATACTCTGTTTACCAAATGAATTTCGCTTTTAGTGTGAAGAGTTTGACACTGTAATGACAGGCACAGTCTGTAACCCTCAAACAAACAAATTACATAATTAAAATAATTGAATTTTACAAAGATGGGAGATGTTTTACAATATAGCTTCTCTTTATGTCATATTTCTGTTGCATATATCAAGAGTATATAATGATAAAGCTGTACTATAAGATCAGAGATGTCAGACCAGTTATTTAATGTCATGTTGTTGACTGTTATTGCTATAAACCACCCCACAGGCTGTGGTCATGACTTCCATCATTTTACCACAGTTAACCTGAATTTTATACTTGCATATTTTTATACATACTATGCTGTAATATACCACAATATAAGTAGCTAAGAATGCTTTTTATCACTTCTGTAATATTGTAAATATTTTACCTGTGTTGTCTATAGCTGATGTAGAGACAATGATTCATGCCTTTGTCTCTTCTAGAATAGATTACTGTAATGTCCTGTTTTCTGCCTTACCTCAGTCCAGCATCAGAGGCCTCAGAATGATTCAGAATGCTGAGTTCTAACTAGGAGAAGAAAGTTTGACCATATTACCCCAATTTTGGCCTTTCTTCACTGGCTTCTTTTCTGTGAAATGCTGTATGTACCAGCCTGTGTTCTACATTCATTTCTGTGTTCCAAAGGTTAAAAAGAAGTCAGCAGGTCACAAAGCTTTCTCTTACCATGCACTGGTTCTGTGGAACTGTCTGCCTGCTGAGATAAAACAGTGTGGTTCCATCGATTTATTCAAATCCAGACTAAAGACCCATCTGTTCTCCTTTTCATATGACTAAGGTATTAGTGTTGTATTGAACTATTTTCCCTATCAATCTTAATTTTGTGACTAACAGTGGAGCAGAACTCAGTCTTGTCATATCTAAATTCTGAGATTGTTAGTGAAGCAAAGGGCTAGCTGACAGCGATCACATTAGCTGTTATCTTGCTGCTGAGAAATGGTGTTCTGTGAATTCTTACTTCCACCTGATTGATTCTGCTCTTCTGTTCCTTGTTTGAGGTAAAACGTAGATTGCTCTGTCATGATTTTGACACTGCTGCTTTGGATCTTAATGTGGAAATAATGATGTCAGATTGCCTTTGGAGTCAAAAGCGTCGAAGGGGATTGTGGCATCGCTGATGACAGAATGATCTAGAACAGGACAAACAGCTGTGATGACTAAATACATGTTTGGGGGGGGGGGGGTCGCTGTGACATTTGAGATGAATGTGACCCATAACAAGGATTAAGGATGCCCAGAACAACATGGACTATGGAAATAAATATTCTTAAAATATCCATACTTCCTCAAATTCTTTGACCTTTTATTCTCCCTGCAAAAGAAGCAATGCTCAGTAGTTTTCTCCAAGTTCCCAGAATACCGTCTTCTATATTCAGACAAAGATTTTCTTTGTAATGAGTTGACCCAATGAAATGTTACATCCCCATCAGTAAATTTTACATGCCCACTCAGTATTTGGTACCCAATTCATAATGACAGCCATGTAATACTTAAAACAAGATTTTCACAGCAAATATTTTGTGTTGTACATTTTTCTTTTGGCTACTCCAATTCATTGAGATTTTTAACAGCAAATTCAGTATGGATCCACATATTGATTTGACACAAGTTGTATACCGGGTGCCCTTCTTAATGCAACTTCAGATTTGCAAGTAAAAGAGGAAATAATTTCATGCCTATTTTTGAGTAGTGCGTGTGGTGAAAGTGTCAAACTTGCAGAGAGATTGTGTGTGAGAGACGGTGACATTTGTGTCTCTGAGTCCTCAGTGTTTGAGGTTGAAAGATGTCTGAGAAGAGCTTATGGGGGTCATGAGGTCCGTGGACAAAGGTACTTGGTGATGTTGATACCTTTGCAGGAGAGTGAAGGGTCGTAGTTCTCCCTGTCTTACTTATTTTAGACTTGGCTCCTCACCTGTGGCCGATAGTTACAACACAACAGGATGTCTTTTTTACTCGGTCTCACATGAGAAGTACCAGTTGCATAGTGAGGGAATGTCAGCTATGTCATTTTGGCCCTGTGGCAGTTTCTGTGGGCATGATCCAGCACAGGAGTGCCTCAGTGCTGAGGATCTTGGAGATCAGAAAAGGCCAGTGGTATGTACACCTTTCACCTCGGTACAGCAGATAAGTGATAATTTACTTTTGAAAAGTAGGTTGTTCTTGTAACTGTTGTCTGCTTAAGACCCAGGGCAGTTCATGTTGAGCTGGATGCAGCAACAGACTGCACTGGCACATGCTCCCAGACACTGACCTAAATAAACGCAATAAATTTATAATTTTTGGCACACTTGGATCAATGCAATGCTTTTTAATTTCTTTCAACCAAGCTTTCAGTTAAACAGCCTTCATCAGGGAATTACACGTTTCTCCAGCTGTGCCACGTCTGCATTGACCTGGTAAAACTCAGATTAACTTTCCAGGTGAAATAATCGTGATGAGGCGTCAATACCAGTATCCCCACGTTTGACCACATGAGGGTGCTGTGTTGCCTCTGACGTCAGAGGTTCAAGTAAGTATTCATTTACAGTACCTGGAATTAAAAAGAAGGGCCTTTATTATCAAATATGTACAACATATATATTATCATATATATACAACAGAATTTGTCCTCTGCATTTACAGTGCTTCAATTTTTCCACAATTTGTTATGTTACAACCTCCAAAATAAATTAATTTTTTCCTTAAAAATTCTATACACAATATCCTATAAAGACAACATGAATAGATTTTTTTTTTTTTTGCTAATTTAGCTCCCCCCCCCCCCCCAAAAAAAACATAATTTTTGACATCTTTCTTAAAAAAAAAAAAAACAGCAAGAATTTTGACAAAGGTAAATTTCACTTTGTGCAGGGGTCAAGAGTTAGTTACTCTAATTTTGGTCAAATGTGATGCAAATTATTTGACTTAATAATACCACTGTTTTTACCCCATAATTCCATAATATTCAGTCACGGGTAGTCCAAACTATACCTTTTTGGAATCTTTGTGATCAGACGAATAATGTGCTATAGTGATTATAGAATATGATTAGAACATCAATTTTGACCCCTGTGTAATTGTTCATTTGACCCTTAGCGGGCTGCCAATTGAAAATTCAACTGGCCAGTCGTTTTTTTTTTTTTATTTAAAGAGTCATGTCTACGGCGTACTTGTTGGTGCATTTATCACCATTTGGAGGGTTGTTTCTGTTACAACCCCTGGCAATAATTATGGAATCACCGGCCTCGGAGGATGTTCATTCAGTTGTTTAATTTTGTAGAAAAAAAGCAGATCACAGACATGATACAAAACTAAAGTCATTTCAAATGGCAATTATCTGGCTTTAAGAAACACTACAAGAAATCAGGAAAAAAAATTGTGGCAGTCAGTAATGGTTACTTTTCTAGACCAAGCAGAGGGAAAAAAATATGGACTCACTCAATTCTGAGGAATAAATTATGGAATCACCCTGTAAATTTTCATCCCCAAAACTAACACCTGCATCAAATCAGATCTGCTCGTTAGTCTGCATCTAAAAAGGAGTGATCACACCTTGGAGAGCTGTTGCACCAAGTGGACTGACATGAATCATGGCTCCAACACGAGAAATGTCAATTGAAACAAAGGAGAGGATTATCAAACTCTTAAAAGAGGGTAAATCATCATGCAATGTTGCAAAAGATCTTGGTTGTTCACAGTCAGCTGTGTCTAAACTCTGGACCAAATACAAACAACATGGGAAGGTTGTTAAAGGCAAACATACTGGTAGACCAAGGAAGACATCAAAGAGTCAAGCCAGAAAACTTAAAGCAATATGTCTCAAAAATTGAAAATGCACAACAAAACAAATGAGGAACGAATGGGAGGAAAGTGGAGTCAACGTCTGTGACCGAACTGTAAGAAACCGCCTAAAGGAAATGGGATTTACATACAGAAAAGCTAAACGAAAGCCATCAACACCTAAACAGAAAAATAAACCAAGGTTACAATGGGCTAAGGAAAAGCAATCATGGACTGTGGATTACTGGATGAAAGTCATATTCAGTGATGAATCTCGAATCTGCACTGGGCAAGGTGATGATGCTGGAACTTTTGTTTGGTGCCGTTCCAATGAGATTTATAAAGATGACTGCCTGAAGAGATCATGTAAATTTCCACAGTCATTGATGATATGGGGCTGCATGTCAGGTAAAGGCACTGGGGAGATGGCTGTCATTACATGATCAATAAATGCACAAGTTTACGTTGATATTTTGGACACTTTTCTTATCCCATCAATTGGAAGGATGTTTGGGGATGATGAAATCATTTTTCAAGATGATAATACATCTTGCCATAGAGCAAAAACTGTGAAAACATTCCTTGCAAAAAGACACATAGGGTCAATGTCATGGCCTGCAAATAGTCCGGATCTTAATCCAATTGAAAATCTTTGGTGGAAGTTGAAGAAAATGGTCCATGACAAGGCTCCAACCTGCAAAGCTGATCTGGCAACAGCAATCAGAGAAAGTTGGAGCCAGATTGATGAAAAGTACTGTTTGTCACTCATTAAGTCCATGCCTCAGAGACTGCAAGCTGTTATAAAAGCCAGAGGTGGTGCATCAAAATACTAGTGATGTGTTGGAGCGTTCTTTTATTTTTCATGATTCCATAATTTTTTCCTCAGAATTGAGTGATTCCATATTTTTTTCCCTCTGCTTGGTCTAAAAAGTAACCGTTACTGACTGCCACAATTTTTTTTCCTGATTTCTTATGGTGTTTCTTAAAGCCAGAAAGTTGCCATTTGAAATGTCTTTAGTTTTGTGTCATGTCTGTGATCTGCTTTTTTTCTACAAAATTAAACAACTGAATGAACATCCTCCGAGGCCGGTGATTCCATAATTTTTGCCAGGGGTTGTATCTGCCGCTCTAACCTATATGACAACAACATACGGCCGCTTTCGTCTTGACCCCGCCCACTTCTGTTCGGTTTTCCGGACTTTGCCGAACGATGAAACAAACATCCGCTTCCGAAGAATTCTAGAAAGTTCGAGACTCGACTCGCCCCCCCGTCTGTCCGAGCGTTCCTCCATAAGAGCGGAGACGAAACTTCGAGTGCTACAAGTAGCGTCTGTCTTCTTCCACTCACCAGGTGAGTGCTGTTGCACTGGTAAGTACATTATGGCTGCTATGTTATTATTATTATCATCATCATCATCATCATCATCATCTACTTATGGAAGAAGAGCCATTGGTTTGTCTTGTGATAAGTCGGATGTTACGATGTATTTCGTTTGCTGGTACATTTATACCCATGAACGTTGTAAAACATAAGAACATATCTAGAAGTTTTATCTATGAAATAGTGTGAATTCATATATTTTTTTAACATGGTGAAGTTTTTTTATAGTATAAATTGGACGCCTTTGAAATGTGTGTGTGTGTGTGTGTGTGTGTGTATATATATATATATATATATATATATATGGAGGTGTGTGTGTGTGTGTGTGTTTACGTTTAGTAGGTAAACAGACAAGGAGTTAAAAAAAAAAGTATTTATTTTCCTTTAGTGTATTTCTTAAAGGCAAATTGGGAATTACATACCTGTGTGGAAATCCCGTTTTTTCTTCTTCCTGTAACAAGTCTCTTCAGTCTGTAGTCTTTAGGGATTTTTCACAAATCTCCTGGCCGTATACACTCAGAGGCCACATTATTAGGTGCACCTTGTTCATACTGGTGGACCCCCCTTTTGCCTTCATAATTGGAACTGCCTTAATTCTTCATGACGTAGACTCAACAAGATGCTAGAAACATTCCTCAGGGCCCCTTCACACATAGTGCGAATTTGGTCAAAGTGTGCACTAACAGCTGTTAGTTTATCTAGCTGGCTGTAGCAACGTTCATCGTAGCTTACAAAATAGTTGGTTCTTTTGTGTTTGATAACCCACATTAATTCATACTTTTGCCCACATTTATTTTATATGTATTTGTTAATACTGTTACTGTGGGCTTAACTACGCTATTATACTTTATACACTAATTACTGTTTTTGTTTATTGTATTAGCTTGCTGGGTACGGTTGGCTTATTAATGGCTAATTTAGCTCTTCTACTACAACGAGCTTATTTTCGCTATTTACAATTTTATTTTACATGGTATAGATTTTTAATAATTAATCAGTTTGTGTTTCTTTAAAGATATCAACATATAGTACCTAAGTTCTTAGGTTTCCATTTGATAGCATAATGATTATACTTTTTATTTTCCTATAGTATGCTAGCAGAGTTACTATAGATAGATACCAGTACACTCATAGCTTCTGCTTTTATAATAAAATACCAGATTTATAGCTTAGTCTACTAACGATATTTAATTTTACTACTAGTCTACATACTAAATTATCTATACTACAATCTTCTCGTGTGATGTCTTATCCTTCTTATGTCTTATTATTTATTATATATATACCTTTTTTCTTGAGCCGCTTGGGTGGGTAGGTAGTTCCCATGTTATAAAAAAGCTTTTTAACCTACCATCCCTGGTTCTCAAGACCAGGCACCCAAGTGGCTCTACTCTACTCTTTTCTACTCTCCTATTTTACTCTTCCTTTTTAGATATACCTTTATATACTAGCATAGTTCCACCTTAGAATTGCAATATAATATATAAGATATACCTTACTGAATTTTCATGAAGCAGGAATCATATGCAAAACGTAAATTCGTAGCTGCCCCGAACACCTCGTACACCTGCTGCTACAACTATTTGTGCACACCAGCGGCTGAAAGACAGAGTATATGCTGTGCAAGCCCATGGAACCCTCTCGCGTCAGGTGTTGGCTAAATTTCAGCTGACACACACGAACATCTAATACCGCTCGTGTGGCACTTAGAAAATGTGTGGCTATTCGTACTGTCATCACAACAATAGTCAGCAGACAATCATTGTCGAGCTGGATGTGAAATTTGTCTAAGTGCCCCCACAAGTGTGGCTTTTCAAAACAGCAACACACATGTGGGGTGTCAGAATGTCAGCTCCCCCCGCACACACGTGGTGTGCGTTGCGCTCCCCCATCTGTAAATATGTGGTGGCGGGGGGGGGGGGGGGGGCTTACATGAGCTGCTGACATATGGCTGTATATTGACAGGCTGCCCCAGGTGACAACAATGACTGTGATCTGATGGCACTGTCAGATCACAGTCATTGTTGTCAGCTATCATAACACGCAGTGGGCTATCTGACTGTCACGTCACCCATGTGAGCTCTGTTCCACATGGACACACCCGCGGGGCTGGCTGGACACACCGGACCAGTAGATGTGGACATGATAACGGCGTAATGCTTCATTTATGTCATTTCATGACTATACATCTGTGACCATGGGTCATCTACAGTGGAACAGACAGATCATACTTGATAAGGGGTATTTTTTTTTTTAATGGTGTGTAGTTTTATTTTTTTTAAATACATCCATCTCTTTTTTTTCTCATTTTCTCACACTGTTTACAGGCCAGCGACGGTAGCTCAGTGGTAAAGTTTCGGGCTGGTAATCAGTGAAGTGCAGGTACGAATCCCATGGGTGGCATGTATTTTTGTTCTTGTTTACCACAGCAGTGGTGCAATGTGGTTCCACAGGTAACAGCTGGTTTTTATTTTTTATTTATTCCACAGCAGCAGCGCGGTGGGGTTACACATGCTCCAGTTGCTCGCACTATTCGTGCATGAGCGTGCACGACACCTTCACAGCAGGATCGTACATGTCTGCCCATCAGCACAATGGTTTTGTGGTTCACTAATTCAAGCTGTTTAGTCATAATTCGATTGGCTTGAACTTCAGCAAGTCATCTTCACCACATCTAGATGCCTAAATGCATTGAGTTGCTGCCATGTGATTGGCTGATTAGCTATTTGTGTTGACAAGCATTTAAACAGCTGTACCTAAGTAGCCGGTGAGTGTATACTTACCTATGAACCAACGTAGAGAGCGCACTATTATTGTTATTGCCTTATTTTGCTGAGATTTCCAGTTGGCCATAAACATTTGGGTGGTTGTGTTGTAACCTGCACAGTGTTCAGAAAGCCAGCATTAAAAATAAATTAGTGTAAAGCAAACTGTACAGACTAAGTTATAAAGAATAAATGCCCTTACAAAATAAGTAACCCACAGATTTAACCTCTCCTGAAGTGACAAACAGTCTTAGAATATCATCATGCTGTCCTTAAGGGGCTTTGGGCTTCCACAGCTTTGTGTGCTTCAATGCTCCTGAATTCCACAAGTTCAACATCACTGTCATTATACATCCGATAGCCATCATCATATTTGTGTTTCTTGATTCTTTCATTTGTTCCACTATGCAATAAGCTGGTAAGCACAGAGATTTCTGACACTTATGCTTATGGATTCGATCCTGTTGAAATTGTAAACCAACTACCACTTCTGCTCCAAGCCTCCATGGTCACACTTTTCCAAATGGGATAAACTTGCACAGTTTGTCATCGATAAATGTAAAAATAATACATAGTGGCTGGGTGCAGCAAAGCCAAAATATTCACCGTTTGGCTGTCTGCCAGATGTTGGCGATGCATTTTGGGTCAACTTTTGCCTCTTTGCAATGGGGAGAATTCCACAATACTGTTTACAAATGCGTTGGATTGAACTACTGAATTGATTTTTACATTCACGCATTCAATATTGATGGACTATGGTGTGCTGAAATGCACATTTAAAAGCAAAATACAAAACAACCTTTTTAATTAGGATCAAGTGAGCACTTACTCCACAGAAAACTGGACTCATCAACATTTTGTCTTTTCCTCACTTGGTCCCAGATGGACCATGAAGCAGAATATCTCTGCAAGTTGGGTCAAACCTGTCCCACCCTATTCAAACAAACCAGACTTTGCAGGTGTAATGCCCTGGGGCGTGATCCAGACTCCATAGTGTGAGTTCACCGAAAACAAACAATGTCATTGCTGCCAATTATACTGCTTTTATATGACCCACTGTTTTGGGCATTGCAGTGCCCTCTGTCATGAACTTGTGTCCTATTCTTGATTTCTTTTTCACTTCTATACAATTATGATACTTGTCTACAGATCAAAGCTGTCGGGGTGTGTTACATAGCCTGTTGTTGTAGGTGGATTCACCCCTTAAGGCAGTGGAACTGAAGCTGCAAACTCTACAGATGTCAGAATTCTTTGAAAGTTTACAGATGAGAAAGGAACTAAAGGAAATTTTCTCAGAATTCCAATATCTATCTCGTCTTTTTTCATTAGCCCACCTGACAAAGTGTAAATTAATCTGTTTGTTTACATGATTTCTGCAAAATTATGGGGTGGATTGCAATTACATTTTGTGAGGAGACATAATCATCCTCTGGTCGATTGATTCAGTTTATTTTGTAAAATCAATAAAAACACAGAAAGGTGAATATATCAATGATATACAACAAAGCATAAACACGTATTTCTGTTGCAGTTCTTGTGAGGCTTACAGTTGACACTCGATCTCGTTTACACTGGGATACCAGTAAAATAAGTACAAATTGATCAGAGAACAATAAGATCTCAATAAATTAAAATAACTAGCAACTGTATCCCTGTAGAAGTGTAGACGATAGCAAATTTAGCACAGAGATTTGGATTGGAAAATAATGGAGTAGAATGTATAATAACACTCACTGCTTCCTTGGTGTTTACATAGATCCAGGAATGACAGTCCAGAGTGGGGTATACCATATGCTGTAAATCCATAAAAGGGCAGGGTTCTGACCGCTGTCCTCTGTCACCAGGTGTCATCATGTTGTGGGTTAAGGGCTGTGCTCTCTGAATGCCTTCATGGTTTTTCACGTGCCTCTAATCTTCTTTCTCAGTGTTGTTGGTCAACATCAATTTCAGATTTGTCATGTTGGCTCCCATTGTCCTTAAATTACTTCATTAAGACGCAGTGTTCTGTTTATTGTTTTAGGTTTTAAGGTGCCACCATGGTTCGTGAAACTGGTTACTATGACCTCTTGGGTGTCAGCCCTAAAGCCTCACTGGATCAAATTAAAAAGGCCTACAGAAAACTTGCACTGAAATATCATCCTGACAAGAATCCCAGCGAAGGAGAGAAGGTACATGCAGAAAAGATTAGGTGAACCTGGAACACTTCATAGGCCGTTGAAACTAATTTTAAACACTGTGCCTTGTAAGCTTCAACTGTAACGTAACACCAAGTGCTTTTTGAAATAGCCACAGGCTTTTTGAAATAGCCACAGTTGTGAAAATAGTCCTGACCTCATGTTGAATGTGCTCAGGATATTCTGTCAAGAAGTTATGAAAATAATGTTGAAAATGCAAAATAACTGTCACTATTCTGGTTAGTTGATGCAGTGCAACCAGAAACTATTCATAGTGCTTCACTTTTTCTACATTTTGTTATGTTATAGCCTTATTCCAAAATTGATTAAATTACCCCCCCCACCCCAAAATTCTCCACACAATGCTTCATATTGACAATGTGAAAAGGTTTTTGAAATTTTTGCATACTTATTAAAAATAAAAAAACTGAGATCACACGTACATATATTCACATTCTTTGCCGTGAAGCTAAAAATTGAGCTCAGGTGCATCCTGTTTCCACTGATCATCCTTGAGATGTTTATACACCATAATTGGAGTCCACCTGGGGTAAAGTCAGTTGATTGGACATGATTTGGAAAGGCACACACCTGTCTACATACAGGTAAACCCTGTTACCTCGAGTATGTGTAACTTGCGCTTCAACTTAAATCGCGGTCCATTTGTGGACCCCAAAAATTTAGACTACTGTATAATTGATTTTAAGTTTGAGCGTTCAACCTCATTAACTCACAGTTTAAGATAACTCGTGGTCCAATTTTGTGGACTTCTGCTTGCACGAGTTAACGTGGTTCAACTGTATAAAGTCTCACAGTTGACAGTGCATGTCAGAGCACAAACCAAGCATGAAGCCAAAGGAATTGTCTGTAGACCTCTGAGACCTGAGATGAAGTGGAGCAGAGAAGGATTTTCTTTCACCAAAATGTCAAATCTAGGCTTGCATCTCAGATGTACCTTCTGGCAAATTTTAGCTGAGCTTTCAGGTCTTTCTTTGAAGAAAACACTCCTCTGTACCACTTCATCATGAAGCTGTATAACTGGTGATACAAAATGCAAAACATGGGCTGTGCACAGTTTCTCCAGTCGCAGCCACAGAAGCGTATAACATCCTCTGAGTTGTCTGGGTGTCTTGATGGCTTTCCTCACTCTTCTCCTTCTTGCACAGTCACTCAGTTTTTTAGAATTGTCTACTAAATACAGATTTACCACAGATTGCCATACTGTTTGTATTCTTTTGTCACTGATGTAAATAAAGTCTAAGAGATATTCAGTGACTTGGAAATGTTCATGTATCCATCCCCTGACTTGTCTGAAGAAAACTGGCAATAAAACTCATTATTTACAGGTATTATACCAAAGGGACCCATTGCTTATGCAAAGCAATCTTGGCTTTTATATTTTAAAAATTAATTTATATGAAGCTGTAGAGATTTGCTTTGAGTTTAAGGAAGATAATTAAAAAAAATTATATTGAGAAGCCTGATTTACTTTTTATATTTGAAGTGGCATAAACAAATTAAAATGTGTGATATACCAAGGGGCCCTAAACTTTTAGAGGGCACTACGTATAATCACAAACATTAAGAAGCAACTTGACGTTAAAAGCTATGTAATTAGTTGGTGATTAATCCCAAGTTATAATGCATCCAGAAAGTATTCACAGCACTTCATTCTTTCCAAATTTTTTGTTACAGCCTTATTCCAGAATTGGTTAAATTAAGAGAAAAAAAAAAAAAAAAAACCCCTCAAAATTCTATTCCCAGCACCCATAATGACAACATGATTTTTTTTTCTTCAAATTTATAAAAAAAAAAACAAACAAAAAAAAACAACTAAGAAATCACATGTACATCAGTATTTAGGTGCATCCTGTTTCCACTGATCACTGAGCTGTTTCTACAGCTTAATTGGAATCCATCTGGGGTAAATTCACTTTATTAGGCATTATTTGGAAAAGCACATACCTGTCTACACACAAGGTCTCATCGTTACATCCAGCAATGACGTAATAAATTCATCGGCTTTTGTTTGTCTATCTGTTAGCAGGATTATGTCAAACCTACTGCACTGATTCTGACAAAATTTTCAACACAGATACATATTAGGCCATGGAAGAATCCATGAAATTTTGGAGGCGATCCAGATTCTGAATCAAGATTTCACTTTGTAACTACTTGATGGATTCTTATCAAATTTGCACCACCAATAGATATTAGGGCATGGAAGACTCCACTGAATTTTGGAGGTGATCCGGATTGGTGGACATCAAATCTCTTTTTGGCAATGCATGTCAGAGCACAAACCAAGCATGAAGTTAAAGGAATTGTCTATAGACCTCTGAGACAGGTTTGTGTGGAGGCACAAATCTGGGGAAGGGAACAGAAACATTTCAGCTGCTTGGAAGGTCCCAATGAGCACAGTAAATGTACATTTCTGTAAATGGAAGTTCAGATCCATCAGGACTCTGCCTAGAGCTGGCTGCCTGTCTAAACTGAGCGATGGGGGAGAAGGGCCTTAGTCAGGGAGGTGACCAAAAACTGATGGTCAGTCTGTCAGAGCTCCAGCATTCCTCTGTGGAGAGAGGAGAATCTTCCAGAAGGACAACCATTCTTTGCAGCAATCTACCAGTTAGGCCTGGATGGTAGAGTGGCCATACGGAAGCCACTCCTTAATAAAAGGCAGCCCACCTGGAGTTTGCCAAAAGGCAGCTGAAGGACTCTCATACCATGAGAAACAATATTCTCTTGTCTAATGAGACAAAGTTTGAACTCATTGGCGTGAATGCCAGGCGTCATGTTTGGATAAAAAGCCAGGCACTATTCCTACAATGAAGCATGGTGGTGGCAGCATCATGCGGTGGGGATGTTTTTCAGGGGAGGGAACAGGAGAATAGTCAGGATTGAGGGAAAGATGAATGCAGCAATGTACAGAGACATCCTGGAGGAAAACCTGCTCCAGAGTGCTTTTGACTTCAGACTGGGGCGACGGTTCATCTTTCAGCAGAACAATGACCTTAAGCACACAGCGACAATATCAAAGGACAACTCTGTGAATGTCCTTGAGTGGCCCAGCCAAAGCCCAGATCTGAATCCGATCGAATATCTCTGGAGAGATCTGAAAATGACTGTGCACCGATGCTCCCCATCCAACCTGATGGAGCTTGAATGGGCAAAACTGCCCAAAGATAGGTCTGCCAAGCTGTGGCATCATATTCAAGAATACCTGAGGCTGTAATTGCTGCCAAAGGTGCATCAATAAAATATTGAGCAAAGAGAGCGATTACTTATATACATGTGATTCCTTAGTTTTTTGTTTTTTAAATAAATTTGCAAACAAAAAAAAAAACTTTGTCCATGTTGTCATTATAGGGTGCTGTGAGCAGAAATTTGAGGGGAAAATATGAATTTACTCCATTTTGGAATAAGGCTGTAACATAACAAAATGTGGAAATGGTGAAGCGCTGTGAATACTTTCCGGATGCCCCGTGACGGTAGACAGTCATGCAATTAATGTTTTTTTGTTATTGACCCTAGTCCTCCCAGCTGTAAAAGGGTACTGGCCAAGGCTGGTATAGTAAACTGCAATGGACTGCCATCCTGTTCAAGGGGAGTTCCAGACATTCATCTGCTTGACACTATGGATAAGCATTGGCCCCAACATCAGGGCCTATACAGGATTGATCTCAACCACTTGTTTTAATTGTTGGAAAGTGAGCATTGACAAAGAATCTGCCATCCCTTTGGCAAATTTAAGAACTAAAATGTCAGATAATGAAATTTCACCATCAAGAGTGCAGAGTTCTGATCCTCTGATGACCCCAGAATTATATATATATAAAAGTTAAAAATTTGACTTGCATTTTTGTCCCTTGTTAGTTTCAACATTATTATCCAAAAATAGAAAATAATTTGAAGGAGAGTTTGGGCATGGTGGTCAGCAGACATTTTTCCAAAACATAAGGTTCCTAGAGCAAAACCATGTTAACCCCCAAAACGTGAATCAGCTGTAAATCATGAATTATCCGCAAACCATGAATTGCAAAATGTGAATACTGAAAAAATACCTCCGAAACGTGAATTGGGTTCACGTTTCGTAAACCGTGAATATCCCACAAAACGTGATTGCAGGTCTCACAAAACATAAATATAATTCATGATATATATTTTCTTTTGGTTTAAGTAGTTTATGGGTCAATTACTTCAGGAAATCTTGATCATATATTGTCGCCACAATGATACATACGCCAATGTTCAATGGCACCAGCACATAAGGTCGCCGGCACATATTGTCCCAAGCAACAATATATACCGACAATCAAGGCACATATCGTAGCCAGTCTTCAGAGCAAGAAGTAAAATGTGATGTTTAACTATTTTTTTTTTTTTCTGTCTCGCACGCACACTCGCTCTCATTACGTCTGCCAAGGACATAAAATCATTGGCATTTATCTGTATTCCCCCCAATAAATAAATAATGCTGGTGACAATATGTGCCACAATGTGTCCATGAACATTGGCATATATCGTCGTAGTGACAGTATGCCCTACGACAATATGTGTTGTAACATCGGGGGCGAGAAGCGGGATAGTTAGCTGATGATAGCACACTTTGATCGTACACAAAGTGTGGATTTTCCCCTAAGGTGTTCCTGGAGGAATGCGAAATGTAAGTCCACAAATCGTAAATATGTGCAAATAGTAAGACAAATCATGCAAAAAAATTCATGTTTTGCAAGGTGTGCATTCACAATTCGTGAGATTTTTTTCAGTACAGTAAAACTTGAATATAATGGATTCAGGTGGACCAGCGAATTTTGTCTGTGATAATCAAAATCCATTATATGTATAAAACAGACAAAATCTTTTTTTTCTAAGTCCACTGCAGAGTGGTACCTTAAAATCCTACAGCCTGACGTCTGTTTCTGCAACTCTGTGGCCATGCAATTACATTGACGTGCGCGTGACCCTTTAAAGTTCTCTGTTGTATCTTCATGCAATTTTCCGCAGTAACAGTGTCTTTCTGGGTCAACTTATTCCTCAACAAGCGCCACTTCTTTCATCAACATCCAAACTGACACAATACGTTCAGTTGCTCTCCATGAATTGCAGGTCATTTGAGCATCTTTCCCAGTCCATGTTGTGAATTGGTCATATTTGTGGACCTTTCTGCCAGATGTATTTGATCCATGGTCGAAATGTAATTGTCATGTGCACTGCAAAAAATATTCAAATATGATGGGAAAAGGAGTGAAACCGTAAGAAGTGACAAATCACAGCCTTTTGCTGTCTCCAATTTAGCAGGTGCACGTCAGGCTGCAGGGAGGTGAGGGTTCGCAGCCACAAACTGATCTAAAGTGGTCCTTTTTGGTTTGTCACACCTAGGGCTGTGTGTGAAACTTAACACCATATTACAGTACAGGCAACAAGCAGCATTTTGTTAATAATCACCAGCCATACATTACGGTCTGCCTCGTTTAGGTGCCGGATCTGAGCACGGTTTGAGAGAGAGAGAGAAAAAAAAAAGGGGGCACTCTTTTAATCAAGGAAATACAGTACCCACTTTCTTCAAATCGGCGACTGTCAGTGCTGGACTTCATTTTGTACCTCTGTTACTGTGCACATCCAGACTGCTCTGTCCGGTATGTGTGACGGGTTTTTAATGGAAATGCATTGTGGTCAGGACATTTTTGTCCAATGTTAGTGAAAATCTCTTATACAAAATTTGATACATACGGTGTTTGTTATATAGAAAACCATTCAAAAGCATTGGGACTTTTTGCTTTTGTCCAGTGAGTGTGCATATCCAGTTTATACCATGATGGTTTAAGCGAGTTTTGCGGATGATTCATGATTTGCAGATTTCAGTTTTGGGGGTCACCAAAGGACATCTGGCCAAATCAACAGGCAGATCCACATTGAATGTCATGTGGTAACCCACAGCAAAAAGAAAAAAAAAAAAAAAGCTGAAGGAACTTTTGATCAAGACTTAAAGAAATGTGATTTCAATTTACACTTGTTTTATTATTTAACAGTTCAAGCTTATTTCTCAAGCATATGACGTGCTGTCAGATCCAAAGAAGAGAGACCTGTATGACGAAGGAGGGGAACAAGCGATTAAAGAGGGCGGAATGGGTGGAGGATCTTCCCCAATGGACATTTTCAACATGTTCTTTGGAGGCGCAGGAAGGATGCAGAGAGAGAGGAGAGGTGGAGAATATATGACAAATTTCTGAAGTGTATACACATTTGAATACCTTGATTATATTGTTGATTATACTATTGATTTTGTAGGGAAGAATCTTGTCCATCAGCTCAGTGTTGCCCTGGAAGAACTGTACAATGGTGCTACTAGAAAGCTTGCTCTCCAGAAGAATGTTATTTGTGAAAAATGCAATGGTAGGAAGTTTTTCTTGAAATAAAAAGTCTAGTCATAGTAGTGTTTGAGAGAATTAAGATTCCTTTTTCTTTTCCCCTTGGTTACAGGATATGGTGGTAAGAAAGGTACCCTGGAGAAGTGCTCTGGCTGTAAAGGAAGAGGAGTCCAGATCAAGGTGCAACAGATTGGACCAGGCATGATCCAGCAGATCCAAAGTATTTGTCCAGAATGTCAGGGACAGGGTGAGAAATTCAACTCAAAAGACCGCTGTAAGAACTGCAATGGGCACAAAGTGGAACGCAAGAAGAAAATTCTTGAAGTTAACATTGACAAAGGTGAATCTGCTGAGTCACATTATTAAGTGTAATCATTAGAAACAGTTTTGCAGAGGGAAATAAAGTACTCATCAAAAAATATATATTTCATTCAGGTATGAAAGATGGTCAGAATATTACATTCCATGGAGAAGGTGACCAGGAACCGGGCCTGGAGCCAGGTGATGTAATTATTGTGCTGGATCAGAAGGAGCATGACGTTTTCATGAGAAAAGATGAGAATTTGATAATCAAGATGAACATTAACCTCGCTGAGGCCTTGTGTGGTTTTAAGAAGACCATCTGCACACTGGACAACAGAATGCTCATCATCAGCTCACAGCCAGGTGTGTTCTGCAGGGGCGCAGTAGTGGAATATACGGTTTGAATTTAGACATCTTTAATGATTTGTCCTTGTCAACAGGTGAGGTTATCAAGCACAACGACTGGAAATGTGTTCAAAATGAAGGAATGCCACTTTACAGGAACCCATTTGAAAAAGGGCAACTTCTTGTTCAGTTCCAGGTAATTTCATTCAACTTCACGTCAGTGTCTCTAATGTCCTATAGGACATATATTTAAGTGCAGTGTATCCCGTAGGTTGAATTTCCAGAAAAGCACTGGCTTCCAGAGCACCTGATGTACCAACTAGAAAGACTTCTTCCTCCCAGGCAGGATGTGATGATTACAGACGACATGGAGGAGGTGGATCTCTGTGAAGTGGAGGAGCAGTCACAACAGACACGTTACAGCCGTGAAGCATATGAGGAAGACAACGAGGGACCCAGGACGGGGGTTCAGTGTCAGACACAATGAATGCAATCTGATAGACGTTGTACACTTGGGATGGGTTTTTTTTTTTTCTTTTTCCCCCCATCAATCCGTCAACTTCAGTGTTTCTCCACAGTTACTCCTGTGTTCATTTTTTCAACCTGGTTTAAATGAATGATAAACAGTTTCTGTTCCAAATAAAACTTGATTTGTGACGATTTTCTTTATTAAGTATATTTTACATTACAAAATTTTCACTAGAAAGTAAGACATCTTTTATAGTTGGTATCATGTACTTTATGTATCTTAAGATATTTTATAACTTGCCATTATTTAATCATAATCAATGAAAAATGGTGTATTAATGATTTCATTGGAGGCATTGTTGGAAATCCCTTCAATGTTGCTTCCTCCTGAAGGAGCAACCTGTGAATAAAAAGTGAAACTGGATTAGATTTCCACTTATAAATTAGGGTAAATATTTACAGGTAAAGTTTGACACTGTTCTTATTCTGCAGTAGATGTCCTACCTTCTGTCAATCTGGCCTTCCCTCCTTTCGGCTGACATAACACAGTGGAACATCCCACGCACAGTACCACTGTCTGCGCATGGCTGAACACAGTGGTGATCTTATAGCAGCCTGGAAAGAGAATCACTGTAAATACTACTGATACACAATGCTCTGAATCAATGTGCCTGTAAATACTTCCAAGAAAGCATGACTGAATTAGGTCATGTTAGTCTTGTTCATGCTGCCCAAGAGGAATTAAATCAGCTTTTTCAACAAACCTGGGCATTTCACATCCATGAAGTACGAGTTTGGACTCTGAACAAGTCGTTTCTTTTTATGTTTTCTTCTCTCATGGTCAACTGACGGGTGGAGAAGATCTTTGGCCAACTAGAAGGAAGGAGAAACAATCAGGTTAAAGTCACAGCGTGACTTTTTTTTTTCCTCACTGATAAAAAGATAAAATAGTAATATAGTACGTACAAAATGCGTATGAGTGTAGCAAATCATTTCTGACTTAGCTGTCAGAACTGAGCAGTAATTTCATATATTCATACCTTTACGTTCAAAATCGGAGTGAAGATACTGCAGAACGCTCGGTAGTTTGTTAAAGAAAATATTTTCTTAACATGTTTTCAACTAAAAAAAAATCTGACTACTTCATAACATTATAGCCCAATCAACCATATAAAAAAATCAAAAATTTTTTTGTAAAACTGTAGGATAGTTAACGCAAAAAATGAGTTTTTAAAGGTAAAGGGTAGTTGGTTGAGATATTTATTTTAATGTTGTGCCACTTGTAAAATATTTGACACTAAAAAGTTTATTTCAGCTGTGTCTATTTTATGAAAAAAGTTTTATTCATGCCTGTTGCCTAACATTTTTTTTTTTTTTTTGCAGTATACAAACACATCTACTTACAGTTGTGGACATATGTTTACATACACCTCAGTTATAAACTTTAAACTGAATTCTACTGCGCACATTTCATAAACCAATATGTACATTACATCAATGTTTATTTCCATATAGTTCATTTAAAAACTAGTTTATTCACATTTTTCTTCACTGTCAAGTTTTCAGTGGGTCAGCAGTTTGCATACACCAAGATAAAAGCCTCTTGAAACAACATCCAGAAGATTCCAAGAAATGAATGGAACTGCATTTAAACACTTTTGAATGACAGACATAATTAGGACTTAATGGCATCCTCTGGCTGCACTTTGAGGGCCCAACTGCCTTCTTGTGATTAAGAGCAGGAAAGAAAGTCAAGGCATCTGGAGCAAAATACTGGCTCTCCACAATTCTGGTTCTTCCTGAGGAGCCTCTTAAGAGTCAATATACCGAGACCAACTGTATAGCCACACAACTAGATGCATGGGACCATACCATAAAGAAACAACAAAGCACTGAATCATCCCTTGACTCTGCGCTTCCGTGACATCGCCACCATCACCCAACTGGTCAACCTGCAGCGAGTCTACCATAGAGACAAAACAACAAATGTAACATTTCTGCAGCTTTCCTTGTTCTACCTTGTTTATCTGGTTCTATGGTGTACAACCCCAATTCCAATGAAGTTGGGACATTGTGTAAAATGTAAATAAAAACATAATACAATGATTTGCAAATCCTCTTTGACCTATATTCAACTGACTACACCACAAAGACAAGATATTTAATATTCAAATTGATTATTGTTTTTGTGCAAATATTTGCTTATTTTGAAATGGAAGCCTGCAAATGTTTCAAAAAAGCTGGGACAGTGGTATGTTCACCACTGTGTTACATCACCTTCTAACAACACTCAATAAGCGTTTGGGAACTGAGGACACTAATTGTTGAAGCTTTGTAGGTGGAATTCTTTCCCATTCTTGCTTGATGTACAACTTCAGTTGTTCAACAGTCCGGGGTCTCCGTTGTCGTATTTTGCGCTTCATAAGGCGACACACATTTTCAATGGATGATAGGTCTGGACTGCAGGCAGGCCAGTCTAGTACCCACACGCTTTTGCTACGAAGCCACGCTGTTGTGACACGTGCAGAATGTGGCTTGGCATTGTCTTGCTGAAATAAGCAGGGACGTCCCTGAAAAAGACGTTGCTTGGATGGCAGCATGTGTTGCTCCAAAACATGGATGTACCTTTCAGCATTGATGTACCATTACAGATGTGTAAGTTGCCCATGCCATGGGCACTAACACACCCCCATACCATCACAGATGCTGGCTTTTGAACTTTGCACTGGTAACAATCTGGATGGTCTTTTTCCTCTTTTGTCCGGAGGACATGATGTCCATGATTTCCAAAAACAATTTGAAATGTGGACTCATCAGACCACACCACACTTTTCCACTTTGCATCTGTCCATTTCAAATGAGCTCAGGCCCAGAGAAGGCGGCGGTGTTTCTGGATGTTGTTCATGTCTGGCTTTTGCTTTGCATGGTAGAGTTTTAACTTGCACTTGTAGATGTAGTGATGAACTATGTTAACTGACAATGGTTTTCTGAAGTGTTCCTGAGCCCACGTGGTAAGATCCTTTACACAATGATGTCGGTTTTTAATGCAGTGCCGCCTGAGGGATCAAAGGTCATGGGCATTCAAGGTTGATTTTCGGTCTTGCCGCTTACATGTAGAAAGTTCTCCAGATTCTCTGATTCTTGCGATTATGTTATGGACTGTAGATGATGGAATCCCTAAATTCCTTGCAATTGAATGTTGAGAAACATTATTCAATCAATCAATCAACATTTATTTATAAAGCGCTTTACAGCACCATCTGGTGTCCAAAGTGCTTAACATTAAAAATACAAATTCACAAAACTAAAACACATTTAAAATAAAATTTTAAAACAGCACATGAAAAAACAGAACATGTCATCTCCCCACTATTCTTAAACTGTTGGATTATTCCCCCCATCTTTGCTTGTGAATGGCTGAGACTTTTGGGGATGCTCCTTTGACACTCACAATTAGTGTCCACAGTTCCCAAATGCTTACTGAGTGTTGTTAGAAGGAAAGGTGATGTAACAAACGTGTTGCAGGCATCCATTTCAAAATGAGCAAATATTTGCACAAAAACGGCAACGGCGCATCTCAGGGTTGCTCCGTGGCCTTCACCAACTTGCCTCAATTCGGATAACGGACTTCTTCAAACTTAGTGCAAATAAACAATGTCAAATGTGTATGTGTTGCCTTTAATTCTGATGTGTGCCATTATTATGGTAAACAATAATTGTGGACTAATTGCTGTCTGAGATAACTGGAGTGTAAACGTAATTTCTCCACTGTGAGATCAATAAAGTATATCTAAACAATAAGGTTTATCAATGTGAACATTAAATATCTTATATTTGTGGTGTATTCAATTCATTATAGGTTGAAGAGCATTTGCAAATCATTGTATTCTGTTTTTATTTACATTTTACACAACGTCCCAAATTCATTGGAATTGGGGTTGTATGTGAGCCTCTGTGCTGCCGTGGACTTGCTTTATAGGTGTGCGTGTTAAAAGGCATCTTTGCATTAGTAGTTTATACGTAGATTGTATTTTTTGTTTCTTTTTCTAAAGACACTGTTAATACTGGTAAACACTAGTGATAGGTTGAAATATTAATGTAAGAAATGTATATAAATATTTATTTTTCTCCTCTTTACTTGCAAAGTTTTGCAATACAATCAGATATAAATTAACTGATTTTTGAATAGTTCTTGCTCCAAATATACCAGACTGATGCATGGATTTACAAAATTTTGCATGTACAGATGGACTTTTAAGCACTGCATGGTTGTAACTCAATGAATGCTATGAAGTTTATACTGCGTAATGGTTTGTGACTTCAGCTCAGAGTTGTCCATAGGCATTCTGCCCCTAAATTAGGGAGGGGTGTTATTTCAAATTTTTTTTGAAATCTATACATTTTTGCATGGAATATGGAAATATACATGGAATAAACCATAACAGTATAATTTTTGGGTTCCAAAAACATATATGGATGGAGCGTTTGAAAATTTCAAGTAACGCGTGTCTTATACGTACGCAGTTGACGTAGAAAACCATTCTGTTGCTTATAATTAGTTCATTGTGGCCATGTCATTCTTTATGTGATGATTATACTCAACTGATGTTCCTGAAATAAAAACTACATAGATTTTGTTTGTTACAATTGATCGTAATATATGTACTGAAATTAGGTTTTTTTGTCAACTGCTCTTAAAAAACACCAGATAGGCTTATTGTTACTATAGAAGTTGAATATAAAGTTGGGGTCAAGCAACATTTGGAGCCAAATTTCAAGTCTCTAGGTGCAGCGGTTCTCAAGATATGACATTTTCGTCGATATTTTTGGTGATTTTTGAAACCGATATCTTCACTGGCTCCGTCCATATGGGTTTTTGGAACCAAATGACCCAAAATGTATCCTGCTATGGTTTATTCCTTGTATATTTTCATATTCCATGCAAACATTTATAGATTTCCAATTTTTTTTAAATAACACCCCTCCCTACCTAAATTGTCAATTCAAGGTAAGAAAATATACTTTTTTCAAATGCATTTGTAGTAAGTACTATTAATTTATTTTCATGATTTTGCTAATAGGATACATTTATGTACGGCTGACTAGTTTGCGTTGGCTGATGTTGGCGGCACATTTACAATACCATTGGGGTACAGGGACTCAGCGCTCTACTAATATCGTCCTCTACCACTGAACATTTACATCGAGGGAGCCCAAATAACCGCCCGGGGAATTAAAGTTTTGTTCTTAAGGTTGGAGTTCAACAGAACCTCATCATCACAAGAACTTGAAGGAGTTTGAGCATCAGACAGAATTGTGACATCAACACTCCCATCACCATGACCTCAAACACAGATGAAAACTGACATTAAAAACTACACAAATCTTTACAGTTGATCAGCAGGCGTTTTATTAATGTCAATTTTGAAAATATAGCAGTCATATGTTTCTGATTACTGAGCAACAACTGCAAGACAAAAAAAAAATCCATATGGAATACGTAAACTGTTCTTTAAATTAGTCAAACTGCTGTAAAATTCTTGTTTGTTAACACAATACCATAAAACGCGCGTCGTGACAAACACACGTACAGAGTGTATTTAGTTCAGAAATTATACTGAGACAGCCATTGTTGGTTTTCAGGAAGTAGTCGGCACCGCTGTGGCACAGCTACGTTAGCTAAAGCACCATGTGCCTGCATGTGCTACGTATCAAAAACACAAGCGGAGAGCGAGACTGCGGCTGCTTTATATACCGAGCTGCACAGTAACGACACGGGACAATACAATAGATCATCTCAAATAACACAAACAACTATGTTAAACTTTGTCACTTACAGGCATTCTGGCCGCGCTGGGTTTCCCCGTGAATACGTGTAATGATTGAACAGAAACCGTGTAGTTACAGGAGCCGTGTTACCACAGTGACCAGTGGGGGCTGCTAGTGGATATGGAAAAAAATTGTTTTTACTTTTTCACATTTATTTGTAAACTATGCATACCCAGGGCTTTTTAAATCATTCGCGGCATTTTACACACATATGCACAGCGACATGGATACGGCGCATCTGGAAAGTATTCACAGCGCTTCACTTTTTCCACATTTTGTACAGCCTTATTTCAAAATGGAGTAAAGTAATTTTTTCTCAAAATTCTACTCGCAACACCACATATTGACAACATGAAGAAACCTTTTTTAAATGTATGCAAATTTATTAAAAATAAAAAACTAAGAAATCACATGTATTCACATCCTTTGCTCAATATTTGTTGATGCACCTTTAGCAGCAATTACAGCCTCAAGTTTTCTTGAATATGATGCCACAAGCTTAGCGCACCTATCTTTGGCAGTTTTACCCATTCCACTTTGCAGCACCTGTCAAGATCCATCAGGTTGGATGGGGAGCGTCAGGGCACAGACATTTTCAGATCTCTCCAGAGATGTTCAATCAGATTCAGGTCTATGGGCTCTTGTTGGGTCACTCAAGGACATTCACAGAGTTTTCCTGAAGTCACTTCTTTGATATCGTCGCTGTGTGCTTAGGTCATTATCCTGCTGAAAGATGAACCGCCGACCCAGTCTGAGGTCAAGAGCGCTCTGGAGCAGGTTTTTATCCAGGATCTCTCTGTACGTTGCTGCATTCATCTTTACCCTTCAATCCTGACTAGTCTCCCAGTTCCTGCAGCTGAAAAACATCCCCACAGCATCGATGCTGCCACCACCATGCTTCACTGTAGGGATGGTGCCTGGTTTCCTCCAAACATGATGCCTGGCCTTCACACCAAAGAGTTAAATCTTTGCGTCATCAGACCAGAGAATTTTGTTTCTCTCTACAGGTGCCTTTTGACAAACTCCAGGTGGGCTGCCATGTGTCTTTTACTAAGGAGTAGCTTCCATATGGCCACTGTCCCATACAAGCCTGATTGGTGGATTGCTGCAGAGATGGCTGTCCTTCTGGAAGGTTCTCCTCTCTTCACAGAGGAATGCTGGAGCAGTAAAGAATGACCATCAGGTTCTTGGCCACCTCCCTGACTAAGGCCCTTCTCCCCCCATCGCTCAGTTTAGAAAGGCAGCTAGCTCTAGGAAGTGCCCTGGTGGATCTGAACCATTTACAGATGATGGAGGCCACTGTGCTCACTGGAACCTTCAAAGCAGCAGTAATGTTTCAGTATGCTTCCCCAGATTTTTGCCTCAAGACAATCCTGTCTCGGATGTCTGCAGACAATTCCTTTGACTTCATGCTTGGTTTGTGCTCTGACATGCCTGTTAACTGTGAGACCTTATATGTAGATAGGTGTGTGCCTTTCCACATCATGTCCAATCAACTGAGTTTACCCCGGGTGGACTCTATTTAAGCTGTAGAAACATCTCAAGGAGGATCAGTGGAAACAGGATGCACCTGAGCTTAATTTTGAGCTTCATGGCAAAGGCTGTGTATACTTATGTACATGTGATTTCTTAGTTTTTTGTTGCTGTTGTTTTTCTTAAATAAATTAGCAACAATCAACCCAAAACTTTTTCACATGCCCGCCTCCCCTCCGTCTCGTGGTCTCCCTGGTGTCTCCGCGGGTCTGGAGTTGGGCCACAGTGCCCGGTGGGGCCGGTGTATGTGGCCCGCTCCCTGCACCGTGCCTCTCCTTCCCCCGGCCACTTGGGGTTGAGCCTCATATGTCACACCCTTTTAATGCACTTCACCAGCACAGTACACACACGCACATCATACTGGGGTTTAAGTAGCACATTATTGGGAT
Organism: Thalassophryne amazonica; assembly: GCF_902500255.1. Classification (NCBI taxonomy): domain Eukaryota; kingdom Metazoa; phylum Chordata; class Actinopteri; order Batrachoidiformes; family Batrachoididae; genus Thalassophryne; species Thalassophryne amazonica. The sequence continues at coordinate 61,812,473 of NC_047110.1, forward strand.
CATATAGTTGGGTATGGATTGATCTTCATCCGCCACTCCTGCCCTCCCATTTTAATGCACACACTATATTTCAACACAATTATTAAACACACTCACTTTTCAGAGCCGGGGTCACAGGCGGTGATGGGTTTGCAGGGCAGGCTGTGGTGCAGCAGTGTACCGCAGCCTCCCACGGCAGTCTGCCACCTGCCATCTCCTGCCCTGCTTTTAATGCAACACTATCTTTGCTCACTTAGGGGGTCGCACACAACAAGGAAGTTAACCATAAAAATTATGATGGGGTTGATAGGTAGGGTGAGTGTGGCATGTGGGGTTGGCCCTGGATGGCTGTGGGGGTCTGGGGCCTGGTGTGGGGGAGTCTGCCTTGCCAGCTCTGCCGTGGTCTTGGGGGCCTGCTCTGGGACTCGTGGGGCCCGGGGTCCTGCGGTTTGTTGGGGGGGTGGGTGGTGGTGGTGGGGCGCGGGAGTCTTGCATGGGGGGCGGCCGGTTGCTGTGAGTTTGGGGGCAGCGGTTTCCATGGGGTGGGGTGTTGCCACGTTCTCACTTAGGCGGTTCACAACCTTGGGCTTGGTTCTGGAGTGGGATCTGGGGTGGGGGTGGTTTGGGGGCTGGGGGTATCTGGGGGGTCCTGCGGGCTGCTTGGGGGGGTCTCAGGTTTCGGGGGTACCTTGTGTGCTTCGTGGCCGGGGGGTGGGTCTCCGCCCTCATGTGCCGGTGGTCCCTGCCTGCACTCTGGGTTCAGTTGCGGTGGCTCCTTTGCCCCCCGTCCCCACCGTCGCTCGCACCTCCCTCCGGGTGGTGCGGTTCTGGGCTCCCCCGTCTTGGTGGGCCCTGGCGGCGCCTTGGGTGCTTCCCTCGGGTGTGGGGTTACTTCCTGTGCCTCCGTTGGGGGGGGGCAGTGTTGGGGGTGCGTTCTGGCACCGTCGGGCCGCTCCCTTGTGCACACCTGCTCCGGTGACTTTGGTGGCTGCCCTTCCTGGCCCCTGTGCCCTTCCGCTTCCCTTTTTCGCCTGGTTCCTCCTGGGGCCCTGCATCCTGGGCCCTTTTCCGTTGTTGCTTGCGGTTGGCCGCATGGCGTCCGACGCGCCGGAGTGGTCCATGTCTTATGGTAGGGTTCTGTACTTTTATCTTGGCCCAACACACCAGCCACAGTAGTGACTGGATATATAGCTGTGATCTGGGTCTCTGTGTGTGGCTGGTTATGTGTTCATGGCCGACACCACAATTCGGTTTTGGGTGCTGTCAAGGGGATCAAGACTCTGGTGTCCTAGATTAGGGAATGAATGCTCACTAACTAGACAACAGACTGTCGCTGTCACCGCTTGTTCATGTGTGGTGGTTTGTTCTGGCATGTTTTTTGTTGGGGCCCCGTCTCCTTGGTGTCTCACTTCGCAGTTATTGCTTTCACCACTTGTCTCTCGTTTTTGTCTGTCTTCGTGTTGTTTTGGTTGTCAGTCCCTCCTGATAGAAGTTGTCAGTCGGCTTTGAGTAGGATCTTGTAGGGTGATCGGGAAGGGCGGATGGGGGTCACACACGCACACCACATTCACTCACGCACTACATACCTTCTGTCCTGCAAGAATAAATTGCATATATGTGTATTAATGTTCATAAATGGTTCTGCCAGTGTGGCATTTACCATTACTATATATGCAGACAGGGGAAAAAAAAAAATTCACAATGTCATTATGGGGTATTGTGTGTAGAATCTTGAGAGGAAAAAAAAATTCATCCATCTTGGTATAAGGCTGTAACATAACAAAATGTGGTAAAAAGTGAAGCGCTGTGAACTTTCAGGATGCACTGACACACACACACACACACACACACACACACACACATATATATATATATATATATATATATATATATATATATATATATATATATATATATATATATATATATATAATGCGTGCAGAGCATGTCAGTCAAAAAGAATGCTAGATTGTAATTAGTGGGATTTTAGCTTCTTTACAATGTACAACATATTGTAAAACATAAAATAAATTGCTTGTTTTTTTAATAATTATTGTTAATGCTAGGTTGTGGTCTTACATTCTTTTCTGGAGGATCACTTGTTACCATTTTGACTGTAATATCTGTCTCTGGTTGGCGTCATTTGAAAGATTTGATTAAACCTCTGTGTGAAATTATTTTTATGACATTGCAAAGATTTATGCATGCATGCTGATAAACTTTAGGTCCAGGTTTTCAGTTGCAGAATAGTTGGCCATGTCATGTGATACTGCATACATATTTGGTATTTGTATTGCTTTATGTTCTTGTTTGGGTTTTTATTGCTTTGTGTTTAGGTTTTGTTTTGGTTTGTATTCATGTTACTGCACGCTCTTGTTTTGTGTCTGAGGTCTGTTTTCCTTTTGTTTGCCATGCCTCTTTCCTGATTGTTCCATTACACCTGTTCCTAATTTCTTCCTCATCACCTGTGTTATTTAAGCCCTTTGTTTTCTATCCTGTCTTTACCAGTTTGTATTACCTTGTGTTGTCACTCCCACTCTTCTCACAGAACTTGTCTATAGTCATTGCCTTGAACGTTTTGCCTGTTTTTTGAGCTCGAGTTTGTCTCGTTATTTGGATAACGCTGCTTTCCGTTTTGTATACCGACCTCTGTCAGTTTACCAAGTAAAATCTTTTACTCATTCCATGCCTCTGTGAGTCCTGCATTTGTGTCCAGCCTTTTTGGGTCCAAGTTCATGACAGGCCATTACACGGTTGAGGTTTTTTACTGTCAGAGTTCACGTCTTTAGTTTAAATTTAATCTTCCACTTTTGAAAATTGTTCAGCCATAAGAATCATAGTTTTACACTGGGTAAAACATTAGTTTTTGCATAGCTTCTGAAGCATTTCTACTTTTTCTATAAAATTACATAAAAATCCATTTCAGTGTCATAAGAAGCAACAAGTTAGAATAGATGATGTTTGGAACTGTGGAAGACCAATGCAAAAATGCCTTGTAGTTTTCATGATAAGAAGACATTAAAAAGTAAGGGTTGGAAAAAAAAACAATATGTACGGTTTGGCAATATTTCTTTTTGTGATATAAGAATTGATTTTTGATGTCCAGAATCAATATAATTTAAAATCAGTTATGGTGGAATTGTAGTATGATTTTCATTTAGCACAGCAGAAGGTGCAAAGTATTGCAGTCCTACTCTGGGTATTATTGTGTTGGAATTTAAAATTTCAATTAAAAATGGAGGGAACTTTGTTTGTACAATGCCTTGAAAAAGCATTTAGCACCTTGGGATTTGACACATTTTAATTTGTTTATGCCATTTCAAATACAAAAAAGTTATTCAGCCTTCTCTTTTTTTAGATTTCTAAAAAAATGTCCTCATTAAACTGAAACTCAAATCAAATCTCTACAACTTGATATAAATTAATTATCAAAACCAAGATGATAGGCTGCATAAGTAGTGGTCCCCTTTAGTATAACACATGCAAATAATCAGTTTTATTGCCAGTTTTCTTCAGACAAATCTGGATAGATACATGAACATTTCCAAGTCACTGAATATGTCTTGGACTTAATTTGCATCAGTCTTTAAGAAATACCTGCTGTATAGTACTGTATGGTAACTCTATCTGGAGGATGCAGTTCTCAAAAACCTAGTGACTGTGCAAGAAGGAGACCAGTGAGGAAAGACACCCAGACAGCCCAGAAGAAGTTATAGGCTTCTGTAGCTGTGGTTAGAGAAATTGTGCAAAGTGTATGTTTTGCATTTTTTCACGTTTTTTCTGCCCCACTCTGGTCCGTTTTCCTTCACTCAGCTGGGAGTAGAAGATCTGCTTGTGAAATCGAGCATCATTGCAGCACACTGATGCTGGTATGGTAGTCTTCCCATCTGATGCAGATGATACTCCACACACAACAATTTGCTCGAGGTCAAGGTGGTCCAGGTCACAGATCCATACAGCAGGGTTGGCATGACAAAAGCTTTGTACAGTACATGTGTATTTTTGTCTTGTATTAAAGGTTTGTGTTGTTGAAAATAGTGCGTAGCTGGCGGAAGGCAGTTCTTGGACACTTGAGTTAGTATTACATCTCATCATCGATGTTGGTGTTTGATGGGACATGGCTGCCCGGATATGAAAAGTAGTTCATGTTCTCCAGGACCTGTCCATGATGGTTTCACAGGAAACTTTAGATTGACCATGTTGGGTGGAGGCTGATACAAGATCTGTGTCTTCTTCAGGTTAATGTAAAGACCAGACTTGGTGTAGGCGTCATTGAAGGTTTCAAGGAATCTTTTTCAAGTCCTTCCTCCGTAAATGATGACACGCTGCTGTCTTCGGTAGAGGTGGGCGGATCGATCCTAATATCGATACCAACGCTGATATTGATATTGAACCATCCTCGTGTAAAAAGATCGATACTCAAGCTTTTTTCTCTCCTGCACGCACTGACTGTCTGTAAGAGCAGCGCTGTGCTGTGTCACACAACACAGAGCAGCGCACCCTTGTATTGTGGTTTGTCAGCCCTCTACCTCAGGAGAGTTTGTTTTAAATTGTGTTGAGTGATATTTTTTAAACAAAAATATTGATTGTGATAATAAAGTATTTTGTTGTCATGTACAATGTTTGGTGAAATTCTATCCTAGGTCTTTTGGATCCTTTGGATGCTATGAAGCTTAAATATGAAAAAGTATTGGTATCAATATTGGCGATACTGGGCCTGTAGTTACTTTATATCGGATCAATACCAAAATTCCCAGTATCGCCCACCTCTAGTCTTCAGCATACTGGAAGTCCGCGGGCACAGTGGTGGTGATTTTCTTGTTGGCTCTCAGTTGGCTCAGGTTGAAGAGCTTTCTATCCACTATGAACTACATAGACCACAATGCAAAGTGGACGTGACGTCACCTTCAGATCAGCGGGTCGGCACCGGTCTGCTGCCAGTCTGCTACAGACAGCTGAGGGTTTCCGGACGGGGGATTCCGCTTTACTACGGTCTGATTGTAGAAACGTCGTGTTTAAATGGCTAAAACATACGATTATCTTTTCAAACTGCTGCTGATCGGAGACAGCGGAGTGGGTAAAACATGTCTGCTGTTCAGATTCAGCGAGGACTCCTTCAACACCACCTTCATATCTACAATAGGTGAGCCGCCCCTAAAAACACCCCGTTTTTACTCCACATTACCCGAGTATTACCCCCGAGGTCGTTATGGCAATGATATGATAATTTTTGCGACTACAGGAACATGCATTTTGCAGTAACTACAAAAGGAAGACACAATGGAAATGTACAGCTGACCATGATGTGCAATAAGTGGCAATTTTTTTGGAAGTACTAGTTAAAATGTATATACAGTGAAGTCTATGGTTAAAACTGGATTTGGAAAATAATAATAATAATAATAATAAAAAAACAATTGTGTGAAGACTCAGAATACTAAGGTACTTAATATAATTGTGATCAACTGGAAAGGTTTTAATGTCTGTTTTTTTTTTTTTCATTACTCACAGCATTTGGGTTTCACTCTCACAGTACTTCCTGTTCTCGACTTGACAGCAGTTTTCGTGATGTTTGAAAAATAACAATGCCATGCTATGACTGTTATTAGGCTGAAAGACAAATTAAAATGAAATATTTTACATACCGTCGGTGTCTGTAAAATGTGCAAATATTTGACACTAAGGATGTAGCAATGCAGATACAAGTACTGGGTGTCAGTGGGGTTGTGCTAAATCATATTGTCCATGAGATACAGGGAGAATCTATATGAACAGATGATGTCGCTGTGAGCAGGAGTTCAAAACCTGACTGTTTGCAGACAATATACAATTTGTTCATGATTTAATTAATTGGTTTAGTCATTTGATTATATTATGCCCTTTGCCAAGTTGAGTGCATGGAGTATTCTAAATTCGGAGTGCCAGGTGTTGCTGTTTTGATTTTATATGGATAATAGCAAACGCAGAAATACATTTATTGAGTATAGATTTTGTTTGCTCAGAGAGATAATATGCCTGTGGATGTAGGAATGAATGACTTGACCATATGTACTGCCACAGTTATTTAAATTATTCATGATAAGTGCACAAATTCAATCAAACCATGGGAACCCCCCAGTCTATACGCACATTGATGCCACAAGCTGAACAATGTATCTGTTAAAACAACCAAACCTGCCCGTTGTTGGAGTTCAGTGTTAACTATCTGGATTGGTTGTTTTGAAAAAGATCACTTAATTGGACACATATCAACACTGAGATTCGTTGTTTTAACCAACTCGTTTTTAGAATGTTGTAGCACACCATATGAAGCATCAATGAGAGGTAATTCAAATTTTTTGTTTAATTTATGTCATATGGTATTTAGTACTTCCTCCTCCACATTTGGACTATGGATTTCAATGTCTAGTGTCTTCAAGTGGAGATAAACAGATATTTTTGGATAAAGGATTATTAACCGAGCGAGAGGTCTGTACGGGGAAATATCAGACCGAGGTTTGACAGTACAGACCGAGTGCAGCGAGGTCCGTGCGAAAAACACAGAAGTCTGATATCCCCATACAGACCTAGCAAGTGAGGTTAATAATTTGTTTATTATATGGCTATTATATTATATGGTTAACAGATGGTCCGGTTGTCATCTGGTAAGCTTTCAACCTGTGTGTTTTTTCCAATGCTGTTTAGATATTTATGGAGTACGTTCATGTCCGACTTGGGTTTTCTAATCTTGTTTTTAGCTTCCTGGTTTGTAACGAAAATACATGTTGTGGACCGATTGTCATGGTAACCAGTCCGATATTGGGAAAATAGCCGACTGGTAATCAGCCAATCAGAGCGTCACAGCCATATAATAATACAGCATATTTGTAAATTAGATTTAAAAATTACATTTACGCTGACCAGTTTGTTCATTTTAATGTTTCATTACAAATGATTTATGCCCACCGATATGCAATGCATTAGGAATGGGAATCTTTCAGCACCTCGTGATTAGATTAGATTATGAATCAGAGGGGTATGATTCGATTTTGAAATGCTTATTGAGCTTTTTTTGTTTGTTTTTTACACAGATTTCTTTTTTCTCACTAGCTGGGGTGATGATGGCAAAGTGGTTAGTGCTCTTGGTTTCAGCGCATAAGGTTCCCAGCTCAAACCCCACCCCTGCCACATTTCTCTATGCAATGTTGAGTTGCATCAGGAAGGACATCTGGTGTAAAAACTTGTACCAATTCAACATGCAGAGCTGCCTCGGATTTGCTGTGGCGACCTTGAGTACAAACAAGGGAGCAGCTGAAGGGACTTACTTTACTACTTCTTTTTTCCTCACTGTGTGAAAGTTTGGTACTTTTCAGTTCAAATCATGATCCATAAGAAATTTATTTCCAATACATTCTTTAACAGCTCAGTCATATTTGCACCTGTATGGCCTCATCGTGATGTATGTGCACATTGGCTGTACTGCACTAATGCACGTTTTACTTGTGTCAGAACAATTAAAACAGGAACACGCATTGTGATACCGATGAAACTTTGTGACACTGCTGATTTGCTGACACGCTAAACTGCAAAAATCATGGCACATGACATCTGTTCCCATCTTGTGCATGTGCAAATACACATATACAGTTTCAGTGGATTGAACTGCAAGTTTGCACAATGTGTGCTCCACTGCAATGTGCTGCCCAGCACACATTAAAATGAAAATAGTGGTGGAGATGATTTTAGGTGATCATCCATGATACACTTAGGGGTGGTGACCAAGTGGTTAGTGCGCTTGGTTTTGGTGAAACAACAGAATGAGTCTGCTTTTCATCTGAGCCTTTAATGTGTTCACAGAGGGTGAGAATAAAAGCACAGATTTTCTTTAGTGGTGTGAACAAACGTGTTGTCACATAACCGATTAGTTTGTATTTTAGATTTTGAAGTTAAAAACTGTGTTCAGATGGAGCCAGAAGTTGTTGCTAGATGCTTCTTTTCCTGCGGTCTGTTGCATGTAGTCCAAAAGCAGGTGGTTTTCCTTTCATCTTGTACACAGCACAGAAGCTGCTGCTGTTGTGTGAGTCAGAGCCTCCTGTTTTTACAGAGAGAAGCTGTAACAAAGCCATATGGCATGTACTTCAATAAAAAGTACATTTAGATTTCAAAAAATGACTTGAGTAAAAGTTGAAACAGGTTTGCATAAGGAACGTGAAAAGTTATGCAATCGATTATTGACATTTGTGAATTTATTCATAATCTGCATCATGATGCATCTAAGCCCCCCCCCCCCCCCACACACACACACCTAAAGTACATGCAAGCAACTAGTACAGCGGAGTGGGGGGAGTGTGATTTTGTGAGGTTTCCTTTGTCATATATAAAGCTATGAACATGTAAGACTAATAAGTGTGACCAGTGTGGAAAAAAACGGAGGAAGTCAGGAAGTTGGGGACAATGTGTGCAGAGCACTGTAATGCCCTTTCAGAGTTGGATACGGAAGTAACTGGTTTTGTGTGTTCATTGTTCAATCAGACTGTAAAATGTTTTTCATAAAATGTAAGTAAGTAAGTAAGTAAGTAAGCTTTATTTATATAGCACTTTTCACAGACCAAGGTCACAAAGTGCTTCACACGATATAAATAGACAATAAAAACAACACATACAAATATAGAACAATAAAATAAATTGACACTAAAATGCCAGTTTAAAAAAATGTGTCTTTAGTTCCTGTCTAAAAACATCCACAGAATCCAGTGAGCGAAGAGAACAGGGAAGCTCATTCCAGAGGCGAGGTGCCACAGCTTTAAAAGATCTGTCCCCTCGAGTTTTAAAACAAGTTCGGGGAACCATCAGCAGGTTCTGATTGGAAGACCTCAAACTCCTGCTGGAAACATAAGGCTGGATCAGGTCCTTAATGTATTCCGGTGCCTGCCCATGTAGGGCTCTAATGGTCAGCACGAGGACTTTGTAATTTATCCTGTAAAAAACAGGGAGCCAATGTAAAGACTTGAGGACAGGAGTAATATGCATTCTCCTGTGGGCGCGGGTAAGAAGTCGTGCAGCAGAATTTTGCACTACCTGCAGGCAGGCCAGCTCTTTCTTATTGAGGCATGTAAAGAGACTGTTACAATAATCAAGTTGTGAAGAAACAAATGCATGCACAATCATCTCTAGCTCATTAAAAGCCACCATTTTGCGTAATTTGGAAATGTTTCGAATTTGGAAAAAACGAGCTGCCTGGTGTGATGTTCCAAAGACATCCCTCCATCCAAAATGACACCCAGGTTACGCAGGCTGCCTTTAACAGAGCTGCTCAGATTACCAAGGTGATTCTTAATGACAGACATAGCACTATCTGGAGCTACAATCAATGTCTCAGTCTTATTAGAATTCAACTGCAGGCTGTTTTCAGTTAGCCATTCTGTAATTTTAGTGAGACAACTAATGAGAGAACAAATTTTCTGTGCTTCAGTTGTCTTAAAAGAACAGTACAGCTGCAAGTCATCGGCATACAAATGGTAGGACACATCGTAGAGCTGCTGGATCAGCTTACCAAGAGGAAGGATATACAGCAGGAACAAAATCGGACCCAGGACTGAGCCCTGCGGGACACCCCACAAAAGATCAGCAGATTCAGACATCACATTGTTCACAGAAACACTAAAAGTTCTACCAACCAAGTAAGAGCTAAACCACTCTAATACAGGACCTGACATGCCAACCGTATCCCGCAATCTATTAATCAAAATGCCATGGTCAACGGTATCGAATGCAGATGACAGATCCAATAAAACCAGCACAGAACATTTACCACTATCAGCGGCCATCATAATGTCACTAGCCACCTTCAACAGGGCAGTTTCAGTGGAATGAAACTCACGGTACCCGGACTGAAATGTGTCATAGATGTTGTTAGTCTGCAAAAATGATTTAAGTTGGGCACAGACCACCTTTTCCAAGACTTTAGCCAAAAAGGGGGTCTTTGATATTGGCCTAAAGTTCTTCAGTTCCATAGAGTCAAATCCTGCTTTCTTTAGCCGTGGTTCCACAACAGCATGTTTAAAAGAACAAGGAAACACACCAGTCGACAAAGACATATTGAAAATTTTAACAATACAAGGCCCAATAGAGTCAAAAACATTCATAAACAATCTAAAAGGAACTACATCCAAAATACCAGAGGTTTCATTATGTTGATGACAGATAGAATGTCCTTAATTGTAACAAGCTTAAAAGAGGTCCAGCATTGAGTGGGAGGTCCCAAATACCGGGAATCACAACAAGAGGGCAATGAGAGCGGCAAACTATCTTTTATGACTCTGACTTTGTCAATGAAGAGATTAAGGAACTCATCACTACTTGTTTTAGGAAGAACAGGAGTTACAGCAGCAGCAGGTGACACAATAGAGCTGATTGTGTCAAAGAGCACTTTGGGATTTCTCTTATTTGAGGCAATCAGCTGATAAAAATAGCTTTCCCTGGCCTCCTCTAACATCTTATTTAAGGAGGATATTAGATCTCTTAAATGTAGCCTGTGGACCTCCAATTTTGTTGATTTCCATAAACGTTCAATCTGGCGACATAATCTCCATCATTGATCCAAGGACAGAATCGGCCATGGGAAACTTTATTAGCTTTAAGTGGTGCTATCTGATCCAAAATAATAGCACAGTGGCTGTTAAAACAGTGCATAAAGCCATCAATTTCAGTAAATTCACTAAAAAGTAAAGGGTCAAATTTATCACAGAACTGCATAGCGACTGCGTCTGTGATAATCCTCCTCTCCACCCTAGTAAGTACTGATCTAGGCTCAGGTGGGGCCATCAGATCAAAGAAAACACAGCAATGGTCACTCAGAAAAACATCCTCCACACACACATTGGCAATATGCAAGCCCAATGCAAAAACTAAATCCAAGGTGTGACCTTTAGTGTGGGTGGGGCCTGACACGTACTGCTTAAAATTAAAAGCCTCAACCATAGATATAAGTTCCCTAGCTGGGCTGGAAGTGTCATCATCAATGTGTAAATTAAAATCACCAATAATCAAAACCTTTTCCAGACAAATTATAGATGTTAAAAAATCAGTAAAATCCTTAAGAAAAGTCCCAGCATGACCTGGAGGGTGATAAATCAATATGCAAAATGTGTAAAGCATTAACCTGCTTCTCTCTGTTTTAATTAAAAATATAGGTATAGACTTCAAAATCAGAACAATAGAACTGGAAGGAAAGCGAGTCAAACTTCAAATATGGTGAGTGTTATGTATTTGTTAGACGTGCCCTTCCTACAAGCAAACTATACGAGGTCTATTAGAAAAGAAACCAACCTTTTTTTTTTTTCAAAAACTATATGGATTTGAATCACGTGATTGCGACAGACAAGCTTGAACCCTCGTGCGCATGCATGAGTTTTTTTTACGCCTGTCGGTTGCGTCATTCGCCTGTGGGCAGGCTTTGAGTGAGCACTGGTCCACCCCCCTCGTCGGAATTCCTGTCTGACTTCTTCCTGAGAGACTGGCACTTTGCTTGATCAAAATTTTTTCTGAAACTGTAAGGCACATCCAAGTGGACACCATTCGAGGAATTCAGACGGTTTCGGTGAAAATTTTAACGGCTGATGAGAGATTATGGAGTGTTACTGTCGCTTTAAGGACTGTCCATGGAGCCGGACGGCGCGCCGCGCCCCGAGCCGCCGTCGTCAGCCTGTTTCAAGCTGAAAACTTCCAAATTTAAGCCTCTGTTGACCCAGGATGTTGTGAGAGAACAGAGAAGTTTCAGAAGAGGTCGGGATCAGCAGTTTATCCGGACATTCCACTGTTAAAGGAGATTTTGTAATGAAAGATGTGCGGATGGATTCGCACGTCGCCACCCAGCCGCTTATCGTGCGGCGCCACAGCAAAACGCCTCCGTTGGAGGCATTACAGGACAAGTTTGAACATGCCCAGCTGTTAAACAATTTCTCGGATACTCACTCGACTGAAAGCCATTGAAAACCGCCTGAATCTTACGAATGGTTATCAACACGGAGGTGTTTTTCTGTGGTGCCGCGCCATGAGCGGCTGGGTGTCGACGTGCAAATCCGTCTGCACGTTTTTCATTACAAAATCTCCTTTAACAGTGGAATGTCCGGATAAACTGCTGATCCCGACCTCTTGTGAAACTTCTCTGTTCTCTCACGATGTCCTGGGTCAACAGAGGCTTAAATTTGGAAGTTTTCAGCTTTAAACAGGCTGACGACGGCGGCTCGGGGCGCGGCGCGCCGTTTGGCTCCATGGGCAGTCCTTAAAGCGACAGTAACACTCCATAATCTCTCATCAGCTGTTAAAATTTTCACCGAAAACCATCTGAATTTCTCGAATGGTGTCCAGTTGGATGTGCCTTACAGTTTCAGAAAAAATTTTGATCAAGCAAAGCACCAGTCTCTCAGGAAGAAGTCAGACAAAGGAATTCCGACGAGGGGGGTGGACCAGTGCTCACTCAAAGCCTGCCCACAGGCGAATGACGCAACCGACAGGCGTGAAAAAACTCACGCATGCGCACGAGGGTTCAAGCTTGTCTGACATAATCGCACGTGATTCAAATCCATATAGTTTTTAAAAAAAAATAAAAAGGTCGGTTTCTTTTCTAATAGACCTCGTATATTTGAACCATGTCTCCATATTGTGTCCTCTTCAGGGATACAGCCGGACAGGAGAGGTTCCGCACCATCACCACGGCATATTACAGAGGAGCAATGGTCAGTTCTCAGTTTATCTTAAACTCACCGTATTGTCACTCAGGAGAAGAAATTTTTAGTAAGGATGATGTTTTCCTTCACAGGGCATAATGTTGGTCTATGACATCTGCAATGAGAAATCCTTTGAAAACATCAAAAACTGGATTAGAAATATTGAAGAGGTGAGCATGAAATGGAAAGTGAATATATGTAAAGTCAAAGAGCTGGGCAGAATTTGAAAGTAAATGTTGGAAATTGCTATTTTATGCTGCATTTATATATATAGAATGTGTCCTGTGCACATCTCACTGTCATTACTTTGCATGATGCTCTTTTAACTTTGCCCAGCACGCCTCATCTGATGTTGAGAAGATGATCTTGGGTAATAAATGTGACATGACAGACAGGAGACAGGTATCCAAAGACAGAGGCGAAAAAGTGAGTATTTTGTGCCATTTTTAAAATGCAGGGTCATTTTGTCTTTTCGGCAAACTAATGTACAGTGTGGAACAATTTACGTATCAGTAATTAAATTATGTTAGTTAAAACATACAGTTTTGAATAAGTTGACATTGAAGTGATGTTCACCAGGGCGTACTCACATTTAAAGAAGAAAACCAAAACATCCAAACTTCAGTGGAGTCTTCCATGCCCTAATACACTCAACAAAAATATAAACGCAACACTTTTGGTTTTGCTCCCATTTTGTATGAGATGAACTCAAAGATCTAAAACTTTTTCCACATACACAATATCACCATTTCCCTCAAATATTGTTCACAAACCAGTCTAAATCTGTGATAGTGAGCACTTCTCCTTTGCTGAGATAATTCATCCCACCTCACAGGTGTGCCATACCAAGATGCTGATTAGACACCATGATTAGTGCACATGTGTGCCTTAGACTGCCCACAATAAAAGGCCACTCTGAAAGGTGCAGTTTTATCACACAGCACAATGCCACAGATGTTGCAAGATTTGAGGGAGCGTGCAATTGGCATGCTGACAGCAGGAATGTCAACCAGAGCTGTTGCTCATGTATTGAATGTTCATGTCTCTACCATAAGCCGTCTCCAAAGGCGTTTCAGAGAATTTGGCAGTACATCCAACCAACCTCACAACCGCAGACCACGTGTAACCACACCAGCCCAGGACCTCCACATCCAGCATGTTCACCTCCAAGATCGTCTGAGACCAGCCACTCGGACAGCTGCTGAAACAATCGGTTTGCATAACCAAAGAATTTCTGCACAAACTGTCAGAAACCGTCTCAGGGAAGCTCATCTGCATGCTCGTCGTCCTCATCGGCGTCTCGACCTGACTCCAGTTCGTCGTCGTAACCGACTTGAGTGGGCAAATGCTCACATTCGCTGGCGTTTGGCACGTTGGAGAGGTGTTCTCTTCACGGATGATGCGAAGGAGATGTGTTGCACTGCATGAGGCAAATGGTGGTGACACCAGATACTGACTGGTATCCCCCCCCAATAAAACAAAACTGCACCTTTCAGAGTGGCCTTTTATTGTGGACAGTCTAAGGCACACCTGTGCACTAATCATGGTGTCTAATCAGCATATATCTATCTGTGGTGCAAATTTGATGAGAATCTGTGAAGTAGTTTTTTAACGTAATCCTTCAAAGCCTATAAAGTGAAATTTTGATCCAGAATTCGGATCCAGATCACCTCCAAAATTTAATGGATTCTTCCATGCCCTAATATCTGTGTTGAAAATTTAATCAAAATAGGTGCAGTAGTTTTGATTTAATCCTGCTAACAGACAGACAGACAAATAAATAAATAAACACCGATGATTTTATTCCATTCTTGGCGGATTTAATAAATAAATAGTGAGGGAAGCTTCCAAACCACAGATCACATCTCTGAAAGCATTGCAAATGTCTCTGAGAAGCTGGTCATTGGGCAGGTTTTGTCCATTGCGTCACCAGTTCCAGCTTCATGATCGACTAGTACAAAAAACAAAAACAGATGAATTTGTCGGTTGAGTCTCTCTTATGATTTTTAGCAACCTGTAGCTGAAAAAATGCATTTCTGACACTCCACATTGAAGCTGTAACTGCTGGCACAACAGACAAATGTAGCACATGGTCAGTATCTCCAGTCACACCCACAGAAGCTTGTAACTCCTTTGGTTTGGGTTAGGGTTGTAACATGCCACAGAAGTCTAAAATGAGTTGTTTCAGGCCTAGTTTTGCTTGTAGCCAATTCGTTTCTACATACACAGACTGCAAAATTGTAGGATTTTGAATAGCTTTAAAGAAATTCCAACCATGTTAAACTATAACAGCTATAACAGTGTGACCATGTAATTGCTTCTGGCTCTTTATGTAATTTATTGCCCCTTACCAAGAAGAAAACCATTGTATTCCTCATTTCAGATTTATTAAAGGTCACAATGAAAACTGGACCAGGACCCTCACAAACAGTGTCCATCTTGTGAAAGGCCCAGAAAATGGGTCATACAGCACTTTTTATACAATGTGGGTGTTTACAATGGGTGTAGTTTAGTTTCACATTTCTAATGTTACTGGCTTTCACAGATTGGGGGGGAGATTGGGGGGGGGGGGGGCTCCCTGTACCTGTATCTAAAACAGACATAAATGATAGAAGTAAAACTTAACTCTTACGTTTAAACATTAAACCAGATCCCAGAGACTTCCAATCAAATAGCAAAAGCAAATACTTGATAACTAACATAAAATAAGGACTTAGCACAGATATTATCTAACAACTGCTTTAAATCAACTCGACTGTTGTGCATGTTCCAGCGATGCTCTAATATTGCATTTTTTTTGTGTGTGTGTTTGTCAGCTGGCTATTGATTATGGTGTGAAGTTCTTGGAGACCAGTGCAAAGTCTAGTTTAAATGTTGAAGAGGTAAGTCTTTATCACCTTGTAAGTGCAATGTAACATAAATAATAAATATTCATAAATGATTTTCTCTTGTTCTAGGCTTTTTATACTATGGGCAGAGACATATTACACAACCTGTGTACAAAGACGGTGAGCAAATACTTGATCACACGTTTCTTTCAATAAATGCTACATTTCCTGTGAACCCCCACGTGTTTAAATTTTCTGAATTTCCTTTAAGACTGAGAACACTTCAGGAGGATCAGGAAGACCCATCAAGATCACAGAGAAGAAGTCGAAGCAAATTAAATTATTCAAGTGTTCTCTCCTCTAGCCCGCTCGTTTCCAAGAATCACAGCTCAGATGTGACTTGCACAGTTTTTGAAGGGTTCCTGGTTGCCACAGCGGCAACAGCAGCAGCAACAACAGTGGTCGCATTCAAGAGGTCCTACTGTGAGCTGACGCTCAAACATTCACAAGTGGCTGAACAGAAAAGAATGAAAGAGGAAGGAAACTGAATGGGCTCAGTGAACTGACGTGTGCAGAACCGTCAGCAGACTCTTTTGGCATTTATAGATGTGAATGGATATGAAAAAGAATGAAAATAAAGAATGTTTCACATATTGCAGTATTATATCATACATACCTTGTGACATATTGGCTATTGGAGTACTCTGGACATGTTCAGATAATGAAACCACTGAGTGTACTCGTAGTTGTCTTTGTAATTTCATGTATTTTCGTACTCTGCATTTGCACTGACAGCATGTTCATTGGTTCATGTGTGCCGTGTGAGGAAAGCAACAGCTGTGATTTTTTTTTTTTTTTTAAAGCTGCCAGGAACTGTTAATTAATACATAATGTGTAATTATCACTGTTTGCATTGAAGATGTATGAAGGATTCATTTTTAGCACATTTATAAAAAACAAGAACAAATGTTTTGTGAATTAATCGAAAGTATTATCTGCCAATTCTTGTTTTCATGTTGCGTAAATATGTATGTCAGCACAACTGTAGATAATCCAGCTCCCTTTATATGGTTGTTGGGATGGGGGGGCATTGTTAGCTTGAAGTAATTGTCTCGTGAACTACTGAATGTTGCACTAAACAAATTATATGTATTAAAGAGAGTAAAGGTCATATAGATCTTTAAAAGAAAATATGTGGGTGCACTCGTGTAGCAACATGAAATGCAGCCTTGAAAACAGTTTGGTAACATTTATATTCTGATTGAAAAATAATCTGTTAGTAATCTCACATGTCACACCATGAAAGTGGATAAGTTAGTCAAACAGTTTGTGGAAAGTGATAACCTCAAACCAATAACAAATTATTAAAACATCAAAATGTTTTATGAATATGAACTTGACTGATGTTGAATAAACCTAAATGTATAAAGTGAAGAGCAATAAATCTATTTACTGTGTGAAACTTAATATTTTCAAATAGATTGCACAGGTTTACAACAGTTCACAACAAATGTTAAATGTGATCAGATTCAGCTCGATGCCGTTTGTCACACTGACCTTGCTCCCAGCTTTTAACATTGTTGGGACTTGGATCAGTTTGGGTTTTAGTGTCTTTCTGACGGATACTTTCACCTTTACTTATACTTATGTCAACCGGTCCCACACATATTTGTTGTTTAAATGGTAAAGAATATATAGTTAATTGTAGCAAAATGTTACAATTCTTGTGGTCAAATTGTTATAAGTAATTGTATAGTTTCTTTTTTTCCTATTTAAACAACCTAACTGGGTGGGACCAGGTGACAGAATGAGATTAAGTATATATAGCATTTTGTTTTTCTTAAAAGTGTGCAGAAGTATTTGGGGATTGATTGATTGTCCA
Source organism: Thalassophryne amazonica (assembly GCF_902500255.1). Taxonomy (NCBI): domain Eukaryota; kingdom Metazoa; phylum Chordata; class Actinopteri; order Batrachoidiformes; family Batrachoididae; genus Thalassophryne; species Thalassophryne amazonica. Next base: position 61,829,869 of record NC_047110.1, read on the forward strand.
GCTTTCTGTTCAAAGAACAACCTGTGCCATCGTCATCAAAACAATACACTTTCTTTCCACAAATGTGTTGAATCCATGCTGTTTTCTTTTTGTTATTTCATTTCAGGAAACCATCTGAGTCTAGTAGCCCAAAAGTGGAAGTAACTAACACTGAACAACCTCCCAAAATAAGTCAGTCTTTCTAAAGACATTTGGCAAATAAGCCCTATATAGGTTATGAATCCCATCAGGCCGGTGCTTATGTGTGAATACTGTTGCGTGGAGCGTGCAAGAGTCTCCCAAGGCAAATTGACCATTTACCTTGTTGGGATGTCAGTCTATCACGGGTTAATGCTACAGTCAAGGACAGAGTGGTAGCCTGAAGTGCACACCTGGAATCAAACTCAGGGCTACAGTTGTCACAGAACTACTTTGTTGAAATTTTCTCAAAATACTTGAGTAGAAGAAACTTCTCAAGTTTTACATTGGTGGGTATTACTATAAGTCATAGTTCTGCATGTTGTAGCATTAAATTCTCATTTAATTTTCTTCTGTGTCTCCTCAGGACTCTATTTGGTGCAGCATTATTTTCCTTCCCAGTTGTCTTTCCCTCATCTTTCGGTTTGGCAGTTGACATGCCGCAGGCTTCGAGCAGGTTTCTCTCACTGCTAGAGGCTGTCGGCTCCTTGCTACTTATCGAAGTCTTCGCTTTCCTCTCACTGGCATTCCAGCTCAGGGACCTCTGCGATGGCAAATACCATTTATCAGTGACAGTCAGATACTCTGTGTTATCTGACGGGCTCCTCTGTGCTCTCATCTTTGTGTTGTCTTCCAGTTGTCCTTTTATTGGAAATGTTTTGTTACTTTCTAAAACACCACATATTTTAGGGTCTGCTTGGGCAGTAGGACTCTGATACTGTTCAGAAAGAGTTCTGACCACTGATACTTTGGGCATTTGCCCAAAAACTGCAGGGTACACCTGATGTTCCACATTTGTTGGCCACTGATTTACTGTTGTTGTTACATGTTCGGCCAGTGAACTGTAGTTTGCAGCTGGCAGAACATCATTGCCTCCCTCAGTTTGTTTGTAGATGATGGTGCTCATTGCTCTCTTCATGGTTGGCAAAGTGCTTTGTGTTTCAGAAGGTAAATGCCTCAAAGATTTAGTCCGATTTGGAGAAGAGGAGGATTCGAGCTGCAGTTGTGTTGTGCATTTGTTTGCTTGGTCAGGTTCATCTGGAGGGTTGATAATAATGGTGCTCATTGTCCTCCTCTTTGTCAAAGGAGATGTTGTTTGGTCTTCAGCTGGATAGTGTCTCAGTGACTTAGTTCTTTTTGGAGGGGAGAAAGGCTTTAGTCTGTCTAACTGCTTGTCTGACACATTGTAGGACATGGTGTCTTGGCTTGATGCTGCAGAAATAGGTCTTTGCTCACACGGTGATATTAAAATATCCACACAGGAACCAGGTCGCGTTCTCTCCAGGCCACCGACATCAAGCATGTGACCGCTCTCTTTGGTGTTGAGTGCACAAATGCTGGAGGCTTGCCGCAAGCTCTTCTGTCTTTCCAGGCTACACTTTCCAAGTTCATCGGTGTCCCTCTGCTTTGTTGCAAACTCTTCCATGTCCATATGGAAGCGGTACAGGCTGTAGCCATCAGTGCTATTAATGCTGCCCTGGCGGTGGAGGGTGGAGGGGTCGTACACAGAAGAATTTCTCGAGTAAGTTCTGGTCAGCTCTTGCTTGTCCACCCCTGCAAGTTTTTCCAGGGCGACTGCCATGCGTCCATGGATTTCTTCCAGTTGCGCCAGACGCAGATCCACCGTCTGTAAGGAAGCCTTCATAGTATTCTCCCTCTCGTTGACCTCCTCCAGTCGCATGGACATATTCTCAACTCTGCCAAGAAGAGACACAGAAAACAGTTGAAAATGTAAAGTACGGCAAATGTGTTTTGATTTGTTCCAAAATGGGTGTTCACTTTTTGTTTTTGTTTTTTACCTTTCTGAAGTAACCTTGATACGTTCATCACTTGAGGACTGCTGCTCATCGTCCTTCTCCCGAAAATATTCCTCCACACATTGTTCTTCAAACTCATACAAATTTTTTAGCTCCTCTGGATTCAGTTTCAGCTCTGGCGGTAGCAAATTATGACATAAATTCACATCAGTGAGGTGGATCAGGTTAAGATTACAATGTCTAGTGATAGAGGTGTCTAACACATGCAGAACCTTTTCCTGTAACTGGGACTATGTCAGGGGTAGGCAACAAGAGCCAAGGTGGTGCAGGCTTTTCTTGCAACCGATAGCCTCAGCAAGTTTTACTGATGAGAGCTCCCTCACAACTTATGTGAGGGAGCTGGGGACTCATGTACAAAGCATGCATACGCACAAAAACGTGGCATACGCCCGTCCCATATTAAAAGTGAAATGACTGTGGAAATGTGCGGTGCACCAAGCCAAGTTCATGGCTGGCGTCCGCACGTTTCTACAGCTATTAGTCCACTGCTGACGTGTAGAGGTGATGCTGGGAAACTGTTAATAGTGTGAAAACAAGAAGTCATCAGAGTGAAGTGCACAACAAAGACACACTTATGAACAATTAACACACCCACGTGTTTACAATTATATGGGTGGATGTAAAAGCATGCACAAAGTGATGTGGAAAATGGCATGAACAATGGCTGTGTTAGCATTTTTTAGAGGACCTAGCAAATGGTGCAATCTGACGCAAGCATGTATTCATGCAAAGATTTACTTCCAAATAACAATAATTGGCTCATAAGCCGATTTCGATTACCAAGGTCAGTGTTACTGGAGTTGTGTGCAGAACTGTGGCCAGTCCAGAGCGCAACACGGTGAGGAGCCAGGGGTTGTCTGTGCCCACACACATGCTGACCACGCTGGACATCCTGGTAACAGAGGCAATCCAGCGGGAGCTGGCCGATCGGTCAGGAGTGTGCCAGTCAAACTTGCGCCGAGCCATGCCAGCTGTGTGGAATGCAAACATTCGAATTTCATCCAGGAACATCACATTCCAATATTAAAGAGCAATTTGCAGAAAGAGCCAGTTTCCCTAATGTAATCTGAGCTATTGACTGCACACATATTGCTATAAAGGCGGCATCACATGATTAATTTGTTTTTGTTAATAGGAAACATTTTCATTCCATCAATGTTCAACTCATATGTGATGTGAAAATGCATTGGGTTTGGTTGGGAACAGGCTAGAGGTTGGCATGATGCGCAGTGGGTGGCTACTTGGTGAGTAAATAGTTTATTTGTGTAATTGTTCCAAATGAAAACCAGCGTGGGTGCATTTGGGCATGTGCACATTCAAATGTTTTTTTTAATCATTATTAATGCGTTTTTCTTGATGGTGAAATTAACATTGCAGAGCTTCTTAACAGGCCCCCAATTGTCTCCCTGTGTTCAGTATTTGTCAATAAATGTGTGTGTAAAGTTGTGAATGTCACACAGTATCAGCCGCGGTGCACCTCATTTCTTTTAACTTCAGTGTGTGTGCACGCTGCTCTGAGGACTCACACACGCTCTGACTAACTTCATTCCATTTCACGCCTATTCGATTTGACGGGGTACCAAATAAACTAAAACTATCCCTGCATGTCTCCACCTCATTTCCAGTCATCTGTAGTTCACACTCGGTATAATTTCTTTTCTGTGTTCATGTTGACTGATCTGACAGAGTGGGGAATCCCAGCTCCCAGGGCCTATTTACATTAATTTGCATATTTAAATAGGGACGTGGAAAGGGAGGAGTTTGGTACGTCTGCATGTGTGCTCAGTTCCACGTTGAATGGGATGTACAAATGGAATTTGCTTCAATCCATGCGTACATGAACATTTTGATCAATCTGGATATTTTTATGTGTATGACAGTTTCTGGGTTTTAGCATATGTACACTATGTTTCAGTAGGAAATCCATGCAAGTCTTTGTACATGATGCCCCTGAGCTTCTGTGAAATCACCTGCTGAGGTGATCAGTAGCCATGAAAATCTGAAACATTTTGGCCCTTCATGGCACACTATTGCCTACTCCTGGACAGTGTGGTCAGCTATTACACCAACAAATCTCTGTGGCTCCAGGTGGGATTTGCTGTTTCTACTACTAGCTGTGCCAGTAGGTGAGTAGGCAGTGATGGACTGTGACTGTCCACTGCTCCGATTGTGTCCAACTATAATTAGGATGGGTTAAATGCAGAGGAGGTTAGGTGGATTGGAAACTTTAAATTTTCCGTAGGAGTGCTTGCAGGTGTGTATGTGTTTGTTTGTCTATATGTGGCCCTGCAACAGACTGGCATCCTGTCCAGGGTGTACCCCGCTTCATGCCCTATGACTGCTGGGATAGGCTCCAGCCCTCTGTGACCCTTAATTGGAGTAAGCGGTTGAAATTGAATGAGTGATGAGTGAGTAAATGCCAAATTTCATTAAATGTATGTACAACAATAAGAAATGTCCTTATCTTCTTCTTGACTGAACTACCGTATGGTTTAGCTAACGAGCCCAAAGCTAATTTTGATCTGATCGGTACTACCTAAGATTACTAAACATTTACAATCCAACCTCAGTATTCCATGGCCTACACAAAAATGCATGATAGCCTTACCAGAGTGTCAGCTATAGTCAGAATGGCGACAATGAAGGGTTAGTCAGAGGTCAAAATATAAAAATGCTCCAATCATATTGAAAAGAATTGTTGTGTGGGCTGCTGAAGAGGAGGTACTGCTGGCCCACCACCAGAGGGCGTCCTGCCTGAAGTGCAGGCTTCAGGCATGTGAGGGCGCCGGAGCAACCGGGAGTAGCAGCTGTCAATCATCAACAACGCCATCTGTCACTCATCACCATCATCCACACCTCCATAAGAGCTGGGCAGCATCTTCACCTCACTGCGAGAAATCGGTCTACCGACAAGTAAACGTCTCAGCCTTTTTGGTGTCATAGAGTGGTAACATCTTTACTTCTGTGCTGACTGACATAATTCTGAGTTTGCAGACTCTGTTTAGTGTGACTTCAGGATCTGTACGAGCATTGTGATTGAGAGGTGGAGGTGCTTTCCACCTTTATGTTGAATTGTTTGCTGGGTGTTCACGCACCCACCATCACCTGTCTGTTCTTCCTGCCAGCAGTACCCGATCTGACAGCCGGAGGCAGTGGCCACCTGGGGACCCAGCGCTTGGTGGCTCCAGGATTGCTTCAGGTCCGGTGGAGTGGAAGGTGTGTGGGATCTGGCTCTTTTCTGGACGGGCGTCTTCTATCCTCGAGCCTGCTCACACATCACCGTAACGTATTTGACTGTTGATCTCAATTGTGTTGTCTGTTGCGCACATTCACAACATTAAATTGTTATATTTGGCTTATTCCATTGTCCGTTCATTTGCGCCCCCTGTTGTGGGTCCGTGTTCCTACACTTTTCACAACAGGATTTCTCGGCCAGCGTCATGGATCCCGAGGGGCGTCAACCATCGCTTGAACCACCAATGGAAACACAGGGTGCACAGGCGTCGGCAGGAGGCGTGTTAGGAGAGCTGCAGAAAATCTTAACTGCCTTCACTGCTCGGTTGGATTTAGTAACCAAGCAGAACGTCATACTCAATCGGAGGATGGAGGCTCTCACCGCCCAGGTGGAAGCGTACACTCCAGGCGCTGCTGCAGCACCTCCTCCAGCCGACCGAGCACAAAATACAGACATTCCAGTGGTGATTCAATGAAACGTCATGTACGCGTCAGATGCTAGCCAGGTGGCTTATGTCATCAATTTGCTTCGAGGAGAGGCACGCGCCTGGGCTACGGCACTCTGGGAGCAAAACTCACGGCTCCTAACGACATATACTGGGTTTGTGAGGGAGTTTAAACAAGTGTTTGATCATCCCAATAGAGGCGAGACCGCTTCGACTGTGCTGCTGTCTATGAGACAGGGACGTCGGAGTGCAGCCGAGTACGCAGTCGACTTCCGCATCGCGGCTGTGAGGTCCGGCTGGAATAATGTTGCACTCCGCGCCGCCTTCGTAAATGGACTGTCTCCGGTCCTGAAGGAGCACCTGCTGGCTAAGGATGAGCCGCGGGATTTTGACGGGCTTATCAACCTGGTTATACGGTTGGACAACCGGTTAGAAGAACACCGTCGGGAGCAGGGTGAAGGGCATGGCCGGGCACGAGCCGTCCCTCTTCCTTCCGGGTCTGAAAGGGTGCCGCCGTCTCCACACTCCACAGTCAGAGAGCTCCGTGGAGCCACAGCTCCCCCTGCTGACGAAGCTATGGACACGAGCAGGGCCCAAAGTAAAATCACATGACAGACAACGGAGCCTGGCTCGCAGGGAGTGTTTTTTCTGTGGCTCTGACGAGCACATACAAAGAAACTGCCCAAAGGTTAACTACAACGCCCGCCCTTAAAGACTGGGTTAAGGGTGGGCCATAACATCCACGCGGGAAAAGCCCGTAGATTAGCACTCATCCCAGTGACGATCCTTTGTGGGGATCTTACCCTTCACGCCCCAGCACTGGTGGACACGGGGTCTGAAGGGAATCTGCTGGACAGCAGATGGGCCAGGGAGGTAGGGCTCCCTCTAGTCGCACTACCTTCCCCATTGAAGGTACGGGTACTAGATGGCACCCTTCTCCCATTAATCACTCACCAGACACAACCAGTGACATTGGTGGTGTCTGGAAATCACAGGGAGGAGATTGTTTTATATAACACCTTCTACCTCCAGAGTGATTTTGGGGTTTCCATGGATATTAAAGCACAATCCCCGGATTGATTGGCCGTCTGGGGTAGTGACGCAGTGGAGCGACACCTGCCACCGGGAATGTTTAGGATCCTCGGTTCCACCCGGTGTGACAGCTAATGAGGAGGTTAAAGTCCCCCGAATCTGTCAGCGGTGCCTGAGGAGTACCATGATCTTGCTGACATCTTCAGCAAAGATCTGGCACTTGCTCTTCCCCCACACCATCCGTACGATTGTGCCATTGATTTGATCCCAGGCGCTGAGTACCCGTCTAGCAGGCTGTCCAACCTCTCTTGTCCTGAGCGCGAATCAATGGAGACCTACATCCGGGACTCCTTAGCTGCCGGGTTGATCCAGAACTCCACCTCCCTGATGGGTGCAGGTTTGTTTTTTGTGGGCAAGAAAGATGGAGGACTCCGTCCATGCATAGACTACAGAGGGCTGAACGAAGTCACGGTTCGTAATCGATACCCGCTGCCTCTGTTAGATTCTGTGTTCACGCCCCTGCATGGAGCCCAAATTTTCACCAAATTGGATCTTAGAAATGCGTACCACCGGGTTTGGATCCGGAAGGGAGACGAATGGAAGACGGCATTTAACACCCCATTAGGTCACTTTGAGTACCTGGTCATGCAGTTCGGCCTCACCAATGCGCCCGCGATGTTCCAGGCATTGGTTAATGACATCTTGCGGGATTTCCTGCACCGGTTCGTCTTCGTATACCTGGACAACATCCTCATCTTCTCCCTGGATCCTGAGACCCATGTCCAGCATGTACGTCAGGCCCTGCAGTGGTTATTGGAGAACCGGCTGTTTGTGAAGGGTGAGAAGTGCGAGTTCCACCACACTTCTTTGTCCTTCCTGGGGTTCATCATCTCCTCCAACTCCATCACACCTGATCCGGCCAAGGTTGCGGCGGTGAGGGATTGGCCCCAGCCGACAAGCCGTAGGAAGCTGCAACAGTTCCTCGGCTTCGCGAATTTCTACCGGAGGTTTATTAAGGGTTATAGCCAGGTAGTTAGCCCCCTGACGGCCCTGACCTCCACTAAAGTCCCATTCACCTGAGTCCGGATCGGTGCAAAAGCCGCGTTTAGGGAGTTGAAACGTCGGTCTCGTCTGCACACCCGGTTCTGGTGCAGCTTGATCCCAATCGCCAGTTTGTTGTTGAGTGATGCCCTTGACTCAGGGATAGAGCCGTGCTGTCCCAGAGCGGAGAGGTCACGACAAGGTACTCCATCCATGTGCCTATTTTTCCCGCAGGTTGACCCCGGCGGAGCGGAACTATGACGTCGGCAATCGGGAACTTCTTGTGGTGAAACAGGCTCTTGAGGAGTGGAGACACCTGTTGGAGGGAGCTGCGGTACCATTTACGGTTTTCACGGACCATCAGAACGTGGAGTACATTCGGACCGCCAAGCGTCTGAACCCCAGGCAAGCCCGCTGGTCACTGTTCTTCGGCGATTTGACTTCCGGATTACCTACCGCCCCGGGACTAAGAACCAGCGATCTGACGCCCTGTCCCGGGTCCATGAAGAGGAGGTCAAGGTCGAGCTGTCAGATCCACCGGAACCTATCATCCCCGAGTCCACTATCGTGGCAGCCCTCACCTGGGATGTGGAGAAGAACGTCCGGGAGGCCCTGGCACGGAACCCGGACCCGGGGACCGGCCCAAGGAACAGACTCTACGTCCCACCGGAAGCCAGAGCTGCTGTCCTGGACTTCTGTCACGGGTCCAAGCTCTCCTGTCACCCAGGGGTGCGAAGAACCGTGGCAGTGGTCAGGCAGCGCTTCTGGTGGGCGTCTATGGAAGCCGACGTCCAGAAGTATGTCCAGGCCTGCACCACCTGCGCCAGGGAAAAGGCAGACCATCAACGGGCACAGGATCTCCTCCAGCCGTTACCTGTGCCCCACCGCCCCTGGTCCCACATCAGTCTGGACTTTGTCACGGACCTCCCGCCGTCCCAGGGCATGACCACCATCCTCACGATAGTGGACCGGTTCTCCAAGGCGGCCCACTTCGTGGCCCTTCCGAAGCTCCCGACGGCCCAGGAGACTGCAGACGTCCTGGTCCACCACGTCGTACGTCTGCATGGGATTCCAGCCGATGTCGTCTCTGACCGTGGTCCCCAGTTCTCCTCGCAAGTCTGGAGGAGTTTCTGTAGGGAACTGGGGGCCACCGTGAGCCTCTCGTCCGGGTACCATCCCCAGACCAACGGACAGGTAGAGCGGGCCAACCAAGAATTGGAACAGGCCCTTCGCTGTGTGACCTTGGCGCACCTGACGGCCTGGAGCAACCATCTGGCCTGGATCAAGTACGCACACAACAGTCAAGTCTCGTCTGCCACGGGTCTCTCCCCGTTTGAGGTGTGTTTGGGGTACCAGCCCCCATTGTTTCCACTTGTGGAGGGAGAGGTCAGGGTGACCTTGGTCCAGGCCCATCTGAGGCGGTGCCGTCGGGTGTGGCGCTCTGCCCGCTCTGCCCTGCTCAAAGCCCGGACGAGGGCCAACTAAAGACATTCCGTTACAGGTGGACTCACAAAAACTGAAGGATCGGTACATCGGCCCCTTCCCCATCATTAAGGTCCTCAGTCCTACCGCGGTGAAGCTGAGGCTGCCAGCTTCACTGCAGATACATCCAGTCTTTCATGTCTCCCAGATCAAGCCTCACCACTCCTCATCCCTCTGTGCCCCCGGACCGGCGCCGCCTCCTGCCCGGATCATCGACGGGGAGCCCGCGTGGACAGTTCGCCGGCTCCTGGACGTCCGTCGTAAGGGCTGGGGGTTCCAGTATCTAGTGGACTGGGAGGGTTATGGACCCAAAGAGCGCTCCTGGGTGAAGAGGAGCTTCATCCTGGACCCGGCCCTCCTGGCCGACTTCTACACCCGTCACCCGGACAAGCCTGGTCGGGCGCCAGGAGGCGCCCGTTGAGGGGGGGGTCCTGTTGTGTGGGCCGCTAAAGAGGAGGTACTGCTGGCCCACCACCAGAGGGCGTCCTGCCTGAAGTGCGGGCTTCAGGCACGTGAGGGCGCCGGAGCAACCGGGAGTGGCAGCTGTGACTCATCAACAACGCCAGCTGTCACTCATCACCATCATCCACACCTCCATAAGAGCCGGGCAGCATCTTCACCTCACTGCCGAGAAATCGTCTACCGACAAGTAAACGTCTCAGCCTTTTTGGTGTCATACAGTGGTAATGTCTTTACTTCTGTGCTGACTGACATAATTCTGAGTTTGCAGACTCTGTTTAGTGTGACTTCAGGATCTGTACGAACTCCGTGTGCATTGTGATTGAGAGGTGGAGGTGCTTTCCACCTTTATGTTGAACTGTTTGCTGGGTGTTCACGCACCCACCATCACCTGTCTGTTCTTCCTGCCAGCAATACCCGATCTAACAGCCAGAGGCAGTGGCCACCTGGGGACCCAGCGCTTGGTGGCTCCAGGATTGCTTCAGATCCGGTGGAGTGGAAGGCGTTTGGGATCCGGCTCTTTTCTGGACGGGCGTCTTCTATCCTCGAGCCTGCTCACACATCACCGTAACTTAATTTGACTGTTGATCTCAATTGTGTTGTCTGTTGCTCTGTTGTGCACATTCACAACATTAAATTGTTATATTTGGCTTATTCCATTGTCCGTTCATTTGCGCCCCCTTTTGTGGGTCTGTGTTCCTACACTTTTCACAACAAGAATACCATATTATGTATCTGGCCATAAAGCTTCTAAAAAGGTACAGTGTGATCTTTCTCTGACAGAACGTTTACTGGGTTATAGAGTAAAAATAGCAAAAATGGTGACAAAGGTCTGTTTCAGTTTGTAGAGGGGTCATAAATAAAAATGTCTGTAATTTTGTGAAGGTTCATCTTTCAGCAGGACAATGATCCAAAGCACATAGCCATGATATCAACTCTGTGAATGTCCTTGAGTGGCCCAGCTGCAGCCCAGACCTGAATCTGATTGAACATCTGAAAATGGCTGTGCACCGCTGCTCCCCATCCAACTTGATGGCAAAACTGCCCAAGAAAAAGAAGCTTAAAGCATCATATTCAAAAAGACATGAGGTTGTAATTGCTGCCAAAGGTGCATCAACATAGTATTGTGCATACTTACTGTATGTACATGTGATTTCTTAGTTGTTTTTGTTTTTTTAATAAATTTGCAAAAAAAAAACAACAACAAAAAACAACTTTTTCATGTTGTCATTTTGGGGTGTTGTGAGTAGAATTTTGATCAAAAAATTAATTTACTCCATGTTACAATACGGCTGTAACATAAAATGGGTAAAAAGTGAAGCACTGTGAGTACTTTCCAGATGCACCATACATTTTTATATAGGCCAAGATAAACTGTGGCTGGATTGTAAGTGTTGCGTCTTCAAATCTATATTTGGAAGGAGACTAACTGAGGCCTCGGTCCTTCTCATCTGAATCGCCCTCTTGCTTCTTGGCACACCGGCGGAACAGCCTGCTGAAGAGGATGTAGAGGTGACTGAAGATGATGAGAGGTGGAGGCAAGATGGGACGGTCATGGAAGGTCATGATCAGCTGATATCTCTGGAACTTCCACACCTGATTGGAAATGGACTTAACCTCAAAGAAGGTGTTGCTGTGGGAGAAAACAAAGACCAGTAAGTATGAAGCAGGAAAACTTAAAGCGAGAACGTGACACAGTAGTCAGGTATTTGTATGTACTTGAAAACTGCAATGAGCAAGTTGACCAGGAGGATGTTTGCCACGAGGAGGTAACAGGCCATAATGGCAGGTGTGAGCCAAGCACCGGGGATACACGGAGGAAGTCTCTTTCCATCCTCATCGTACAAATGCTCACCACAAGGAGCTGCAGGTAAAGGAGTGTGCAGCTGTATAACCTCTACTGGGACATTTTAGCAAAATCAACTTGAATTGCAGTGATGGATTGTTGAACTACTCACGATTAATTTCCATTGCATAGACTTTGAGAAATCCCCCCAAAACATTGTTGCACAAAAGTATAAAGAAGGTGTTACAGTCAGTGAAGATGAGGTTTTATCAGACTTCTGTCAGGGTCAAGCTGCTGCCCATGAAAATCTCAACATGCCATTAATTCGGCAAGAAAATAAATTACAATACTTTATATCACAGGCCTATTGTTGCTTAGTTTTTGTGTTGAAATAATGGTTAGTACCGGGGGGAACATGATTTGTTCATGAAGCTGCTCATTTGTTTAGCCACTCGTTCTTAAATTTTAAAATGTTAATTAAGCCACCCTGACAGAAGAAACACTGACAGAGAAAAATCTTGAAGGCAGATGATCATAATTAAGGAGATGAGATTCTGATCTTTTTCAAATACACAAAAGCACGAGCCTAGCACAAATCAGCCACCAGATGGAGACAAAGTAATGGGTGATGTATTAGTAACACTCCCATGAATCAATGCACACAAATTAACATTGCACTGATCATCTGCCCAGAATCAGGAAACAGAATCTTACTATGAATTCTAGTCTTACGGTCTATCGAGTCTGCAAAAACCTCCCCATAGATCATCCAGTAGGGCATGTAGAAAATGTTTCGGGCCAGACGCCAGGTTGGCTCCTCATCTGGATGAAGGATAGCTTGACGTGCCACCCCAAAGCTCATCAGTACCACCAGCATGATCACGACAAAGTACATCATGTCAATCATCTGAAAGAAAGGCACAAACAGAAAACTGAATTCACTGTGAACATATATTTTTAAATTTAAATTTTTCATTCATTGATCTGAGATGAACATACCATCTTCCCTATCATCATGACATAAGGTCCCAGGTATTTGTTGACTCCAAAGATGTCCAGTACACGTATGTACCAGAAGATGATGTCTATACAGTAGATAACTCTGCCGTAGCCCATGTAAGGCTCAGGCTGCAGCCGCAGCATCAGCCCAAGAAGGAAGGTGGAAATCGCCACCAGATCGGTGATGTTCCAGTACTCCTGTAGCCACACGCTTATCTTTTGTTTCAGCTTCCCTGGTTCTGACATCAAAATCTAGAAACCAGGGTTGAAAGGTCATGCAGAAACTTTGCTTCCTTAGATAATCCTGAATGTGTCGTGTTGACCTGTGAAACATTTCGGGCTTTTACCTGTCTGACTTTTTCAGTGCCGAGTGTGAGGATGTACGCGATGACGGTCCACTCCTGTATGGATGGCCATCGCTCCATTTTCACCAGGATGATGTAGTTGTATAGCATCAGATAGCCCAAATAGGAAATCTGTCAAAGAAAGAAAACATTGGTTTAGTTAACGGTCTAGAATCACGACATCACTCCAAATGATTACTGAATCTAGTTACTAAGTCAATCGGACCTTCAAAACTTGGTTGCTTAAATGGGAAAGCAAATTGTAACAAATTCTGACTGAGTTAATTTTATGTTTCCTATTTAAATAATTGTGTTTTGTAGGGCCGGTTGATGTGACTAGATTAAGTGATTAGTGATTATGTGGTGGCATTATTCATTTTATTAAGAAAAAAAAAAGATACTTACAGTGTTAAACCAGAATTTGGTGAAAGGTGCATCATAAAACTCAAAGAACCTTTTGGCAATGGGAACTTTGTGGACTTTATTACTACCCTCCTCCTCGTCTCCCTTCCGAGACACTGCATCTGTATTGGGGTCCTACAACATAAAGGTTTATTTGTTCACTCTGGGCAATTAAAGCAACGTGTAAAAGAAATCCATTTGGCAAAGTCAACAACTGAACAAGGACCTTGTTGGATTTTGTGTCATCATCCTTGTTTTTCCCTTCTTGTTTACCTCCAGCTGCATGATAGGAGGCGTCGTCACCGAGACGAAAGTCCAGGAGAAGAATCATAGGAGGAAAGATAATTCCAAGTATAACCTAAGTGACACAATGATCAGGTTTTATTTGCAATCAGTCTAAATTAGTTGGTAAAATGGTTTCACAAAACTGGCATAATTTCAGGAACTGCTTGAAGGGGTCATATTGAGCAAAATAATTTTTAATCCTCCTTTAATATTTCAATGTGGTTGGAGCATCAGGTAAAACACACTTAATGTCCTACAATTCCTTGACAATGTATTTGAACACTGCTGCTATAACCACAATTTAGGCCTGAAAACAGTTCATTTTAAATACTAGTGCAGTGTCCGTACACAGTAAAATCACCAGTAATAAACAACCACTGACAGTGTTAGATCTGGTCAGAGTGGGACCATATGTTCACTGTCAGTGTTAATTTAACACTGGTGATTTACTGCGTAGGAACGTTGTAGGCCTATAGACAATTGGGAGCTTAAGTAGATTTCTCATGGATGGTCGTATGAGGCTGTGTCTGAAGGTGGGATGTACAAAGAGGTGTTACTTATATTACATTAATATGTATATGTTGCAGACATGAACGAGCAAAGCTCTTCAGCATCTCACCATGTCATTTAGGTCCTCAGACTTTTTGAGTAAATGCTTCAGGGCAGCCTTAGCATGGCTAAATCCTTTCAGCTTCTGGGGCTCTGTCCCCCAGACCCCTGCCTTTTTAAGCATTTTTCTTTATTTGCCTCTCACATGCCTGGAAGCTCCATAACATCTCACCATGTCATTTAGGTCCTTCAGACTTTTTTCAGTAAAATGGTTCTTGGGAGCATGAGCATGACTAAAACCTTTCAGCTTCTGGGGGGACTCTGCTCCCCAGATCCCCCCTAATTACAGCTCTCTTAACTCCCTGCTGCTTTAAGCATTTTAAAAAAATGTATATCTAAATTAATATTCAAAGTTTTCAGCTAGTTGACAGTAGGGCTGTACAACATGGCCAAATTATCATATCTCAATATTATCATATCAATATGATATACAATATGACTATGATTTCACACAAAGTGCAGTAACAATGAAAATTAAAAAAATTTAAACAAAAGAGTAATTACAGTGACTTGCAAAAGTATTCAGCTCCTTGGTATTTCACGCATTTTAATTTGTTTATGGCATTTCAAATACAAAAAGTCATTCAGGCTTCTAAATAAAGCTTACACTCAAACTGAAAGTAAATCTCTACAACTTGATATCAATCTCTACAACTTGATATCAATTAATTAAAAATATAAAAGCCAAGATGATGGGTTGCATAAGTAATCAGCTCCTTTGTTATAATACCTGTAAATAATCAGTTTAATTGCCAGTTTTCTTCTCACAAGTCAGGGGATGGATACATGAACATTTCCAAGTCACTGAATATGACTTGAACTTTATTTACATCAGTTAAGAAGAAATGCAAACAGTATGGCACTCTATGGTAAATCTGTGTGGAGTAGACAGTTCTGAAAAACTGAGTGACTGTGCAAGAAGGAGAAGAGTGAGGAAAGCCACCAAGACACCCAGACAACAGAAGAGATTACAGACTTCTGTGGCTGTGACTGGAGAAATTGTGCACAGTGCATGTTTTGCATTTTGTATCTCCAGTTATACAGCTTCATGATGAAGTGGTACAGAGAAGGGTTTTCTTTCACCAAAACATTACATCTAGGCTTGCATCTCAGATGTACATTCTGACAAATTGTCACTGAACTTTCATGTCTTCTTTTTAATAAAACCCTTTTAATAAAAGTAAATTAGCTGTATTTCTTTCAGCCTGAGTTTCTTCAACTTATGAATCAACAACTGCCTGTTCGCTTAAAATCACGGAAACACGTACATATAAGGCAACTTGAATTAAAAGGGAAATGCCACTTTTAACAACCTCGACCTTATTTCTGGCATAAAATACTTTTGTTTACTCACCAATATAACTTTGGTGTCATTTGGAGTCTGTGATTCAGACGATGTTTTCAGTTTTAAAATCTTAGTCAAACATTTTTCTTCTTCTACTAAGGTAGATTAGAACTTCTTGTGGTGGTACACACTGCCAGCTACTGTGCAGGAGAGACCTAGCAGTCAATATATGCCACCGATTTCAAAATGCAGCTATTTTCAACTAGACGTGTGGGCGTGACATGTCAATCATCTGAGTCCAATCAGATTTCAGGGGAGTCCAATGCAACCCTGGCCTCTGCTCTAGCTCCACTCATGACAGGAAGTGTTCAACATTTGACATTTCCTGTTTCACTGTGGACTCAAAATTTGGCACTTCCTGTTTCAGTTTAAACTTGCCATTGAGTTCCCATGAGATTCCACAAAATCTCGTCTGTCAATCCAGGAAGTGTCGATCCAGGAAGTGTTTTTTGGCAATTTGGCACTTCCTGTTTGGGACTCCCTGTACCATGAGCGAGCTTCGCGCAGCTGTGTGTTGCTTCGGTCGTATTATTTGAATATAGTATCAGTTTTATTATCAATTATATGAAAAGGATTCCTATTAAACAGGTTATTGGAAGAGACTCAGACAAAATGAAACACAACAATCCTCAGTATCCCACCTCCTGAACACAGTTTATTTAAACCTGAACTGACAGCAAATAAAAGATTTTATTCAGCTTATGTACTGACTGAAACGTTGTACAAATTGTTGAAAATTTATTGGTGTTAGCAATAAATGGATTTTAGCTAACATCTCCTCAGTATGGTTAAGTTAAACTCAGTCACAAGAAACACAGACGGCATGTGTTTCACAGTAAAAGTATTTGGTAGAATGCTGGAATGAAATGTTTTATTGTGAAATGGTGCGAGCAACATGAACTATCCAATGTTGTTTAACTTTGCTACTAGTAACATCAGTGAGCCACGCCATCTTGGAAGTACTAATGTTACAATGTTAATCAAAATAAAGGTTTTGAAAATTAATTCCCAAAATTTTCATAATAAAGGATGCACATCATTGTGCTATGCGCAAGCCGTATCTGAAAACTGAGGTCGATCTGACAAATAGATATGTGAGTCACATAATCGCACTCATGCAGATGCTTCTTGCTTTATAGATAGATATGTGACATATGCTACCGATGTCCATATTCAGACTCTTGTTTTTTTCTGTTAACACGCCCACATAAGAGCTGTGGACTCCTTCTGGCATGCCCACACAGTCAGTTGGGAGAGAATCAGAGCACTGCCCTCTCTCTTAAGTTAGAGTGCGCGTGGTGAGCAGCGGCGTTTTCCATTTAAAGCAGCAGCTCACAAACAGTTCAGAAAATTGGTGTTCATAATTATGCTACAAACTTTAATACCAAATTTTAAGACTGTTGGTGATCTCATATTATGTTGCTGCACAGTATAATATGGCTTCCTTTAAATTAAACTATTTTGTCAACCTTGAGGCCGGGGCTCTTCCCAATCCTTAAGCAGCCCATCCACATGTCGGTGAGCAACATCTGGCTGCAGGTGTGAGCAATGAAATCACGCTGTTTAGCTGCAACGGCCAGCTTCAGACAGGTGGAGTTACTCCAGTTAACCAGCTCATACGTTAAGAGCTTCATGGCCACCTGCTCATCGTGTTTGTAAGACTGGTCCAGAAGCTCGTAGGCCAGCTGGCCAAATTCCCTGTGAAGGAAAGAAACAATACCAGTTATTTTTGTCATGGAATCTTCAAAGTGAAGGCCGCATTTTAAAGTTGCTGAATCTTTCCAATCTTGCGTGAGTGTTTTTTGTTTAAAACACTACAGCAGCACTGACTTGGAGTTGTTCTCCAGATCTTGAGAGATGTCGTCTACCAGTTCGCTCTCAGAGCACTCGTGGGCCATGCCCTTATACAGTTTACAGGCAACCAGGGCCTTCGCCATTGCTTCCTCTCCACGCTGCCACAGGAAGAGCGCCATCTTCTGGCGTTTCATCAGCACTGCCCACAGCATCAGCTCATGGAAAGGATACTTGAATCGACACACCTCTGGGTCATCCACATCGATTTCAATCTCTTCCTCTTTTTTCTTTTTTGGCTTTTTCTTGCCTTTTGAGCGTGGTTCATCATCCTGACAAATAAAGACCAAAGAGTTATTTTGCTTTGTGGGCCTGACTGAAATAATGATTCTATGTTTCTTGAGCTTGTTGTGTCAGAAAGGATACCCCACCTCCATTCCCAGAAGCTTCAGTGCTTTTGGCTGCAGGAAGAGAGCAAAAACAATTAATTCCAAGCATTTCTCAATGTGATGAACCTATGGATGTTATTCATTTTCCTGCACCCATGCTTACCCTTTTTAGCCCGTACAAATTATTGTAGAGGTTGCGGAAAGCCTTCCTGGTGTAATTACTCCTGTAAGCTCCACCCATGAGGTACTCCAGCACCAGACCAATGTCAATCAAGGTGATCTGATAATCTGGAGGAAGGTTTCCCTGCACATCATCACATTAACATATACGTATATGACATGTTCCAAATAGCATGAAATATTAGACATGCCGCAGGCTTTGAATAGTTTACCTTTTTAACGTCCCTAACCACAGCATGCAGCGTATTTGCAGGACCAAGTTTCTGCAATAAAAAAAGAGAAAATTACATAATACCAGACGTGGGCACAGTTAACCTAAAAGCTGGCTTTGATAAACAAAACCACATAACCACTAAATATTTAACAGAAGTTAACGATGACCACTAATTGGTAACTTAAATTTATTACATGAATTTAGCTTTGGCTTGGTTTCTTGATTAATATGTTAAATCATAAACAAGGTTTAGGTCCCAGTACAGAAAGTATTAAATGAATGCTTTTACTCTGGCTTGACCTCTTGATCCTCCATCTTGAGGTGCTGCTTCTTGCCTTCATGTGATGTGTTGATTTTATTTACTAAATTAGCAAATAAACTCTAAGCAGAACATCCATGCATGATTTCAGCTCTCTCATCAAGAGAGCACAACAGAGGATGTACTTCCTGTGGCAGCAGAGAAAGTTCAATCTGCCAAAAATAATGATGGTGAACTTCTACACTGCCATAATTGAGTCCATCATCTCCTCCTCCATCACTGTCTGGTACGCTGCTGCCACTGCTAAGGACAGGTGCAGACTGCAGTGAATCATCCACGTAGCAGAGGAGGTGATCAACTGCAGTCTGCCATCCCTACAAGACCTGTACCCCTCCGGGGCCCTGAGACGAGCAAGGAAGATAGTGGCCAATCCCTCTCACCCAGGACACAAACTTTTTGCCACCCTCCCCTCTGGTAGACTGTTGTGGTCCATCAGGACCAAAACCTCAAGACACAAAAGCAGCTTCTTTCTGTCTGCAGCTAGACTTATAAATAATGCCAGAAACCCCATTTACACTGCCTCCCCCGACTCCCATAAAGTACAGATTGCTCATCCATGCACTGAAAGTTACTATACATCTGTATGCCTTTGCACAGCCCCATTCCACTATGTTATATTTATTTGACAGTGAACATAGTTTTGCCTATTTGTCTATTTGACTCCTTCTCTTCTTACAGAAGTATTTTTTCCTTTTTTTATTATTGTTTATGCACCAATGACACCAGATCAAATTTTTTGTATGTGAGAACTTACTTGGCAATAAATTTGATTGTGATTCTGATTTTAGGGTTTAGAAATGTTTTTGACTTCTAAGTGTTATTCAAAAAATGTTTGAGTTTTCAAAGTTAGCTTAAAGCTATTCTGCTATTTAACAATTTAGCCCTGCTAATTTGCTGTTAGCTGATTAGCTGAGCTGTGCATACCAACCTATAGCAATTATTGCATTTTGTGCTTGTGGACATTTTTAGACTTTCTTTTTCTGTTACCCACCGTGTTGTATAACTCCTCTAGCCTGGGAATGGTGAGGAAGTGGTGAATATTGACTCCATTCTCAAGGAGGAGTTTGACAAAGTCCACTCTGTCCATCACCAGAGCGTCCATCATAGCCTGCTCCAGAGAGTTCACCTACAAGGAGGTCATGTCATCTGGTGCTGTACAAACATCTTAAATGAAATAATGTTTTGTGTAGAACCCTTGTCCTACCCATTGAATTAACTCCAACTTCCTGGGATCTGTTTCTTCTGGAGGCTCAGGTTTTGCCTTCCCCTTTCCCTTCTTTGCTCGAGCTTTGTTACGAGGAGCGCTGACGGGACTTTTTGGTTTTTCTGGCACCGCAGGTGCAGAGGAGGCTGTGTTGGCAATTGCATTAGCTGGCTGAACAGGAATAAAACCAGAAGAACACCATGGTTGCTTTTATGCTTAAACATCGGCATATCAGTCTTTTTTATCATTCACAAATACATGATTATATTCAGTCTTTGGTCATGCATTTTCAAAACACAACTTGATGATTTAACATCCGTTTGTGTTACAGTTTTGTTCTTTGAGCAATTCAAACTGTTTCAGTAAGTTGCTGATTATTTTCCCACATTTTGGATGTTAGCAACACTCACTGGTAAGTTGTGTCCATAAACAAAGATGTGGTTTCGAGCGATGTCTACTCGATTCCAGGCCAGAGCCAAACTGAGCTGATCTGCTGCTGACGCATTAGTACCTGTTGCAAAACAAATAACATCATACTTTGTGTAGAACAGTACACAAAAACGTTGGTTGTGAGAAGGACATTAATGTGACATGAAACAAAAACCCATCCATGCAGAAAGAGGTGATATTGCCACTGTATATTATCACCTAAATGTCAAATTACTCCAAATTGTACCACCTCTGTGGAAGACGTCACTGGAGGCCAACTCCAAGGCAATCACACAAGTCACCATCAAGTGTGGAATATAAAAAGATGATGCACTGTCCCCACTGCTGTTCTGCATAGGCCTCAAGCCCCTCAGCCACCACATCACAAAGAGTGGCAACAGGTATTGATTCAGGAGTGGAGAAACCGTCAGCCACTTCTTGTACATTAATGACATCAAGCTGTTTGACAGAAGTGAGCAAGACATTGGCTCACTGATCCATCTCACCAAGATCTACAGTGAGGATGTCAGGATGTCATTCGGACTGGGTAAGTGTGGCCGAATGGTGGCGAACAAAGGGAAAGTTATAGTTATGCTTAGGCAGGATAGCATACACACAGGAGAGCAACAAGCGCCTGGAAATCCCACAAGCCAATGGGAACCATGATGAAGATGCAAGAAGGTCAGACACAACCAAATACCTCCAGAAAGTAAGACAGGTGCTGAGAAGCCAGCTCAATGGTAGGAATAAGATCTGAGCCATCAATATATGTGTCTTACCAGTCATCAGATACCCACCTGGGATAATACGTTGGCCACAGGAGGACATAGATGTCATGGATGTCAAGATATGAAAACTCCTCACAACGCATGAAGGTTTCCACCCAAAGTCCAGCACCCTGAGGCTCTAGGAACAATGGAAGGAGGGAGTGCAAGGATTAGTGAGTATCAAGAATCATGTACAGCAACATCTGTGCCGCATATGGATTACAAGTCCTAAAGTCCTGGGAGATGCCACCAAAGGTGGTTAAGAACGCCAGGGTGAAGGTCATGTGGGACTTCAAATTCCAGACAGACAAGCAGCTGCTGGAGAACCAATCAGACATAGTGGTGGTTGATAAGGGAAAGAAGACCACAGTTGTAATAGATGGGGCAACCTCAGCTGACAGCATCATTAGAAAGAAGGAGCTTGAGAAAATTGAGAAGTACCAAAGGCTGAAGGAGCAGCTAGAGCAGATGTGGAAGGTAAAGTCCAAAGTGGTCCCAGTGGTAACAGGAGTACTAGGAGTTGTAACCCCCAAACTGTAAGAGTATCTCCAACAGATTCCAGGTACAACATCAGAGGTCTCTGACCAGAAGAGTGCAGTCCGAGGAAAAGATAAGATACTGTGCCAAACCCTCAAACTCCCAGGACTCTGGAAGAGGACCCGAGTTGGAGCAACACACATACCACCCTCCCCAAAGGGAGTGAGAGGGAGTTTTTTTTTAAAGATACATCATCTTTAATATAAATAATGGTGTGTGTGTGTGTGTGTGTGTGTTTTGGGAGATATCATCTTCAGTATTCCTTGTTTGTTCATTAGAGGAGACATTCTACTTGTCAACTTAGACAGAAGACAATTATCAAGAGACAACTTTGGAACATTGACCTTTAGGTGACACTGCACAGGGTCATTCTCACCTCTGCTCTATTAAAGGACATGTCGCGTGTTATTTAATGTGCTGTTCAACAACACACCATCAATGTGACTATGATTGTAAGACTATCCATGCACATGTGGTCACGATCGGTGGTCCCTGACGTACTTTACCAATTAAACCTCTCGCTTGGTGAGTCAGCATGTACATTTCTGGAAAACGTTTAACTCTGCATTTTTTGGCGAATGACATCAGTCTGAGCAAATGCAGAATTGGCACAATAGCAGAATGAATGTTGCAACATCAGATCATGAAACTACTGACCATTCATATGAAAGCGATGGCTCAGCATTCATTCAGATCAGCAGAGCTGCAAGCGGACGCTTGGGAAAAATTGGGAACGCGTTATTTTCAGCAGCTTCAGGAATTGCCAGCTCACGGATGTACAGGAGTGTCACTCGCGTCACCCAGTTCAGTGGTCCGTACAAAGAGGAGACATGCTGTGTTTATGACTAATTGATGTGCACGCACTGCACATCTTCTCTGCAGAGAAATGATCACAATCACTTTAAAATCATCATGACACAACATTGCGCTTATCTAAATTTTGCAGTTAATCCGCGGCTCCGTCCTTAACATTAGCACCAGTTTGTCTTCATTCCATTCCACAGCGCACGCGTGTGCACTGGGACGTTTGCTCAGGCTGATGTAAACTGTGTCGGAAACACTCGGAAAAATGACCACTTTGTTTTCTGCATAGCTGTTGATTGGTGTATTACAGACTGTTAAAAGAAGCGCACAAATGAATACAAATACATCATCATGTGACCTCTAATAGCCAAAATCTGAGTTGTTATAAATTCTGTACATGTCCTTTAAAGTCAGCATGTCTATGCACGTATTGAATTGATGCACTCTGATAATACCTTTTAACAAGGCAGTAAGAATGGCCATTTCAATGTCTTGTTGTCCTTCAGAACCCATTCGAAAAACTGTGATCTACATGTTAAAAAGAAACAAAAAATAACAAGCAGAAAATTTGAAGCATGTGTTGCTTGAACAGGATCAGTGTTTCCCAAATTTAGAGACACAGTTTCATATTTTTTACAATTAAACGTATAACAAACATCATATATCATATCATATAACACACGTCAGCCACATCAGCAGATCTGGTGAGGACCCCACGTATTGATTGACTCAGGTTTATGGTGGGAGACCATTGCGATGTAACTCCAGCTGTAGATGGAGAATGTACCACAAATAGCTTTGAAGTGGGGACCTCTTGTTCAGGAGATAAATGTACCTCTGCCCATTGTGGACATATGGAATTTTAAATAATGATAGGATAAATATATCTCAGTCCTGGTTTGACACAATATTCAGATAATATTTTATAGTGCTCAGTGTTTTGTTTTTCTTCCTCTTAATCTCAGGATTCACACAGCACATCCACAATCAAAATGAGCATCATACCCAAGATGGATCTAGTTGGAGTTCAGCATCTTGCTCAAAGACACTTAGACATAGAGAAAGGACGAAACAGGATTCAATCCCCTTCTTTGGTGGACAATCTGCTCTACTCACTGAAATATGGTTTGTCCATTCATTAGTCATATGCACCCCACGGCCACTTCATTAGGTACACCTTGCATGTACCGGCTTGCTGCTTTCATTTTATATTTTATTTATTTTTTATGGGGGGGCACAGATTCAGCACATTACTGGAAACCATCCTTGAAGATTTTGTTCTATATTAACATGATGCTGTTGCACAGTTGCCACAACATTATGTCACCACCAGCCTGACGTGTTGACGCCATGCAGAATGGATCCATGACTTGATGTTGTTTCACATCCAGTCATCTGGATGTTGCAGCAGAAATCAAGATTCATCAGACCAGTCAACAGCTGACAGCAGTGGCACCCGGTGTAGCTTTCTGCTGATGTAGCTCATCTGCTTTAAGATTTCGATGAGTTGTGTGTCCAGAGATGCTGTCCTCCATGGCTTGGTGGGTGGTTATTTGAGATACTGGTGCCCTTGTACCTGAACAATTCTGGCCATCCATTTTCAACCAGAGAGTGAAGCACACTAGATGTTTTTTGTGTTTGGTCGGTTCTCTGTGGAGCCTAGATATGGGTTGTGTGTGAAAATCCCAGCAGATCAGCAATTTTTGAAATCCTCAAACAAGCCCAATCATGCCACTTTCAAAGATCACATTTCTTCCCTGTTTTGATGTTTAATTTGAACTTCAGCATAGTTTTTTCATACATATTTTTAACCTTTATCAATGTACATAAATGCATTGGCTTTCTGCCATGTGATTGGCTGATATTTGCTTTATTAAAGGTATAGTGCCACTGGGGTTTTTTTTTTTTAAGATTTAAGTTGTGAAAAGAATTTTCACCACCACTATAATTTTATTCCATAGCATTTAGATAAGGGATTCATAATATGATGTTGCCAATATGGTCAACATTCATGCTGTCTGGAAACAATTTAGAATTTGAACCCCTGATGATATGACCAACATTATTTGGAAGTGATTTCAAGAAATATGGATGTTAACATATGATGGGTCACAGGTAATCTCAAAACTTCATGCATGTGCACATGTGCTTTCTGCTGTAGTTAGTCTGCATGAGGGCGATGAAGGAAAAGACAATATTCACTATGGAATTTCCCCCAGATAAATATGTCCTCTTTATTAAAATGAGCTGTAATTTTGCAACATGTTACAAAAATAAACTTACATTATAATGCTTGGATTTCTGCAGAAACTAAATTTTCTGAGTTTTGTGAAATTTAAAGGTCCTATGGCTTTAAGCAGTGGAACAGGTGTACCTAATAAAGTGACCAGTGAGTGTGTGTGGTGTGTGTGTGTGTGTGTGTGTGTGTGTGTGTGTGTGTGTGTGTGTGTTGTGTGTGTGTGTGTATATATATATATATATATATATATATATATAAAAATCCCATTTCCACTGAGTTGTGCATGAAGTGGAAATCGTGATGGGTGCTTGTGTGGTCTGGGAGTATTTCAGGTCAACTTTACATGCTTTGCGGGTACAAAATCAATAAAACGTTTCTGGAAACACTGAATTATATTACAAGTAAACAGAAATATCAGTGACTGAATGAATGATCGAATGAATGAATAACAGGAACACTTACATTCTAATCATAGCTGCAATTACGTGCACATCTGTTTTGTTGGTCAGTGATCTGGCATTTGTGATTAAAAGATTTGCAGTGATCTTTTGTGCGAGTCTTTTACTGCTATCGCCAGAATTAGCATTAGGGCTGCATCCTTCTAAGGACGTGTTCTAGGAAGATCTGGCTCTCCAAGGAGGCCGAACCAACCATTTTGAAAAGAGACATCCCAGCCCATGGAGCCTTTTGCTATTGCATCATTAGCTGCTGCTACCCACAGACTATATATACCTACCCTCTGTTGCCTAGCAACCATGATAGCTGCACGTAACAAGCTAGCATATTGGGCAAGCGTAGCCCATAGTTTAGTAATGTTTTTTTTTCAGCCCTTATTTATGCTTCACTTATAACATTACTCTTTTATAACTGTACAACTGTACAACTGTGTAGCCCCAAACTGACCTTTTGTTTTGTTTTAATTGATCAACTATTTTGTCTTAGAAAACAACAACAAAAAAATTGTGTCCTTTGTTTTCATGGGCAAAAAGGCAGCATTTTTTGGCTGCATTACAAGGAGCCTTTGAAAACAAGACACCGTAGTCAAGTCGCTAATGACATATGCGGTGGACGAATGTCGCCTACGAAGGGTGTAGCGTAGTCCCCGCATTGAGACACAGCTCGTGTTTGATTACGGATCTACTCTTCCACCCGCCTACTAGAGGTGGGCGGATTGATCCTAATATCGATAATATCGATACCAACGCTGGTATTGATATTGAACAATCCTCTTGTAAAAAGATCGATACTCAAGCTTTTTTTCTTTTCCACACGCACTGACTGCTGTGCACGCAGATTCATCAAAGTCTACTCTGTCTGTAAGAGCAGCGCTGGCTTTGTCACACAACACGGAGCAGCGTACCCTCCCCCCTCTGGTCTTTTGCTGTTAATAAATTATTTTGTTGTCGCGTACAATGTTTGGCGAAATTCTATCCTAGGTCTTTTGGATCCTTTGGATCTATGAAGCTTAAATATGAAAAAGTATTGGTATTGGTATCGATATCGGCGATACTGGGCCTGTATTTACTTGGTATCAGTTCAATACCAAAATTCCCGGTATCACCCACCTCTACCGCCTACCCCTGGCTGCTCATTCAGTCAGGACAAAATAGTGAGTTTTATGCAACGGTAATAACAGAATGTCATCAACAGTTGTTCTTTCTTGTTACATCAGCTGTGTGCATAAGCGGCGTTTGTAAGATAGGATGCATTTAGGTTGAAAGGATTACTTGTTGCACTGCAGACTGACACTGATTCACCTGCAGAATAGTCGTGACACTTTGCATTCATAGACTGCTGTTCTGTGGCTTTGTAGTGGCATGAAAACAAGCAGTTATGTCACGTTGTCTGGGTTGGCTATCAGTGAGAAAAAAACCCTCTTATGGCTGCATGCCCTTTCAAAAGGCAGTTTAAGTTGCTTATGTGAGTGTGTCGCAGCATTAGGCGCTCTAATACACTGAAGTGATAGCACTCTAGGGGCTGAAAAAGCTTGGAGAATGGAGGGATTAGTGAGATGGATCCTCTCCTCCATCTGCTTGCTGCTGTGAATGAATGAAGCCTCTGCTTAAGCAGGTGTAGCTTGTGCTGAAATATTCCCCACTTAAATGTACGACGTCTGCAGATTATGTGCGCTTTACATTGCAAACTACTTATTACACCACTTAGGAGGAAATGAATCCGCTGAAGATGTACAAAATGTTGCTGCTATGTACGTATCGAGCTCCCCTGCAAACACTTTTGGGAAGCACTCTGCCGTCTGGCTTCCAACTTCAGTTTTTAATTTTTTTATTGCAAAAATAATCATAATTTGTGATGGTGTCTAACCTGCAGTGTTATGATGCTGCTGTGGATTATATGATGTGACACACATGACCACAAGGAGAAATGACAAGCAGGTTGTGAGGATTATGTTTATTCAATACATTAATGGGAACACACAGATGAGAAGAATGGAGGGATGACAACAGAGAACAAATGCAACACAGCTCAGGGTTTATTTATTGAGGTGAAACACTTTTTTATTACCGTCATTGTTTGTGATATTTTTATTCAGTTTACTCTTCTACTTACCAGTTCTCTTTTCTTCATGCATTCCATAATTATGAGCAGGATCTGCTGAGACTGGCTTTTGCTATAATTGAAGGTCTTCTGAATGGTCACCAGAAGTTGGTCTCTGACGTCGTCATTGACCAGACTAGAAGATGTCAGAATAGCAAAATGTCAGAATGTGCTTTTTTTTGAAGAAGAAGAAGAAGAAGAAAACATTGGAGTTGTGTCAGGAAGTGCATCTGGTGTAAAACTTGTGTCAAATCAACAATGCAGATGCACCTCTGATCTGCTGTGGTGACCCTGAGTGAGAACAAGGGAGATGCCAAAGGGACTTACTATGTGATTAATGGCTGAATTGCAAATTATGTTTCACAGTCCTCCAAAACCTTGGTGTTATACTTGTATTTTACACTTTTCTTCAGAAAATATATAAAAATCAACAAAGCAGATCACAGGGGGCATGTCTTTTTGTTCTCACAGAGCACACAGGAGTCAAATAATCCATTTTGAAACAAAATTTGGCTTACAGCAAGAGAGTTTCTACATGCATACAGAACTTTGGGACTAGGGAAGAAAATATGCAGTATTTTTCAGACTATAAGTCACAATGGTGTATTAGTTGCATTTATTTTTGATACTGTACTGTTTCAGCAAACAAGTAGAACAATGAATTTAACTGGCAAAACACAGCATTTGTGATCAGAAGCTAACAAGCTCAATAGTGTTGTTGAACGAGGCAAAAAATGTGCGTAAACTGCTTCTTTGGACTACTGAACAGAGGATCATAGGTGAGGTAAACATGAAATGTAATTAAACATTTGAAAACTTGGCACATTATTTATTTATACACAAAAGCTACACTAATAATCAGAAGTTAACAAGCTAATTAATGTTATTGTACAAGGTGCAAATGCAAGCAAGCTGCTTCTTGTCACCCCTGAACAAATGATCATAGGTGAGGAAAATGTGGAATGTAATTCACCATTTAACTGGTTAAACTCAGTGCATTATTTTTGTTATAATACAAGAGCGTACCTTAGATGGGGCTTGCGGGCGTGCCGTTGCTGTTCTTGTCATCTCACACACACACCAAACAAGTGGAATGCCAAGAAGTACGGAACTTATATTTCCTCTCTTTATTCCAGAGCATGGTCTTTCAGTTTGAGATCATGACTTCTTAAATTTACTCATTATCTAAGACAGAGATAGCCCGACAACTGGCCCTGAATTGGGCCAGATACTGGCCTTTCTCTCCTAGCCTGTGACAGGGATGGTGGCGGAGATGCTGATGTCAGTCTCACTTTGGTGTTTTGCGAGCGCTGCTCTCCTATTGGTTGTTTAGGAGTGGGAAATCTCACTCCAAGATGGAGACCAGTATCTGGCCCAATTCAGGTTGTCAGGCTCAGACAGAGAATGTCTATCTCATTCAGACCCCATTCCTACCAGGCTGCTCAAGGAAGCCCTACCATTATTTAATGCTTCGATCTTAAATATGATCAATCTATCTTTGTTAGTTGGCTATGTACCACAGGCTTTTAAGGTGGCAGTAATTAAACCATTACTTAAAAAGCCATCACTTGACCCAGCTATCTTAGCTAATTATAGGCCAATCTCCAACCTTCCTTTTCTCTCAAAAATTCTTGAAAGGGTAGTTGTAAAACAGCTAACTGATCATCTGCAGAGGAATGGTCTATTTGAAGAGTTTCAGTCAGGTTTTAGAATTCATCATAGTACAGAAACAGCATTAGTGAAGGTTACAAATGATCTTCTTATGGCCTCGGACAGTGGACTCATCTCTGTGCTTGTTCTGTTAGACCTCAGTGCTGCTTTTGATACTGTTGACCATAAAATTTTATTACAGAGATTAGAGCATGCCATAGGTATTAAAGGCACTGCGCTGCGGTGGTTTGAATCATATTTGTCTAATAGATTAAAATTTGTTCATGTAAATGGGGAATCTTCTTCACAGACTAAAGTTAATTATGGAGTTCCACAAGGTTCTGTGCTAGGACCAATTTTATTCACTTTATACATGCTTCCCTTAGGCAGTATTATTAGACGGTATTGCTTAAATTTTCATTGTTACGCAGATGATACCCAGCTTTATCTATCCATGAAGCCAGAGGACACACACCAATTAGCTAAACTGCAGGATTGTCTTACAGACATAAAGACATGGATGACCTCTAATTTCCTGCTTTTAAACTCAGATAAAACTGAAGTTATTGTACTTGGCCCCACAAATCTTAGAAACATGGTGTCTAACCAGATCCTTACTCTGGATGGCATTACCCTGACCTCTAGTAATACTGTGAGAAATCTTGGAGTCATTTTGATCAGGATATGTCATTCAAAGCGCATATTAAACAAATATGTAGGACTGCTTTTTTGCATTTACGCAATATCTCTAAAATTAGAAAGGTCTTGTCTCAGAGTGATGCTGAAAAACTAATTCATGCATTTATTTCCTCTAGGCTGGACTATTGTAATTCATTATTATCAGGTTGTCCTAAAAGTTCCCTAAAAAGCCTTCAGTTAATTCAAAATGCTGCAGCTAGAGTACTGACGGGGACTAGAAGGAGAGAGCATATCTCACCCATATTGGCCTCTCTTCATTGGCTTCCTGTTAATTCTAGAATAGAATTTAAAATTCTTCTTCTTACTTATAAGGTTTTGAATAATCAGGTCCCATCTTATCTTAGGGACCTCGTAGTACCATATCACCCCAATAGAGCGCTTCGCTCTCAGACTGCAGGCTTACTTGTAGTTCCTAGGGTTTGTAAGAGTAGAATGGGAGGCAGAGCCTTCAGCTTTCAGGCACCTCTCCTGTGGAACCAGCTCCCAATTCAGATCAGGGAGACAGACACCCTCTCTACTTTTAAGCTTAGGCTTAAAACTTTCCTTTTTGCTAAAGCTTATAGTTAGGGCTGGATCAGGTGACCCTGAACCATCCCTTAGTTATGCTGCTATAGACGTAGACTGCTGGGGGGGTTCCCATGATGCACTGTTTCTTTCTCTTTTTGCTCTGTATGCACCACTCTGCATTTAATCATTAGTGATCGATCTCTGCTCCCCTCCACAGCATGTCTTTTTCCTGGTTCTCTCCCTCAGCCCCAACCAGTCCCAGCAGAAGACTGCCCCTCCCTGAGCCTGGTTCTGCTGGAGGTTTCTTCCTGTTAAAAGGGAGTTTTTCCTTCCCACTGTAGCCAAGTGCTTGCTCACAGGGGGTCGTTTTGACCGTTGGGGTTTTACATAATTATTGTATGGCCTTGCCTTACAATATATAAAGCGCCTTGGGGCAACTGTTTGTTGTGATTTGGCGCTACATAAAAAAATTGATTGATTGATTGATTGATTGATCTTCTTTGTCTTCTTGTTTTACAGCATTTGCAGCTTAAAGGTGCATTACCACCACTTTCTGCTCTGAATTATGAATCACAGTACCTCATTCAGTACACAGGAGAAGCTTGTCAAATGTAGACATTTCCATCTTGTGGCCATAGATGACAATGTAGTATTTTTCATATATACCTAAGTCACTTCAGAATATATGTTGCAGGACCTCCCAAACTAGTAAACAAAATGAATCAAAACAAAAACAACAATAACAAACAAAGAAAAAATGTGACTTATAGTCTGGAAAATGCAGCAACTGTAAAACAGGGATGAGCAATACTGTGCCATGAAGTGCCAAGACGGTGCAGGTTTTCCTGCAACTCACCTCACCTCAGCAAGTGGTTTTTTACAGCAAGTGGTTTTACTAAATGTTTTTTTAAACACCTCGCCTCAATTTCAAGCCTTGATCATCTGTGAAATCACCTGCTGTGGTGATCAGTAGCAAGGAAAGCCTGCACCACCTTGGATCTTCATGCCCACCTCTGCTATAAAAAGGTAGATGTGCCCTTTATATCTCACCCTCCATCCTCTGAGAACTTGTGTGCAAAGGAAATGATGTCAGACGCGCGGCCACTGCCATCGCACACCACCACAGGGATTGGAGGTTCATCTCTCAGACTCTCCAGTGCAATAGAGATGACATTGGGACCTCCCTCAACTATCAGGCACACCAGTGGGACGCCCTGCCCCAAGCCTGAAAGACACAGCATCCACCTCTTATTGGACCATCACCTTGTAGCATTCCACACTTAGCACAACAGACACTTGAGAACATGCACGTAACTGACCACAAGAGGGAGCTGGTGAAGTGAGTGGTGACAGCTGGGCATCCCTTTGCTGTCCCTGCCTTATCCAAACTCCAGGCATAGGATGACAAAGGGAAGCCCACAGGTCACAGAGATGCACTCCGTCCACAAGTCCAACCAAAATCTGCAGAGGAGGAATCACACTTTGTGCACTGTAAACCATGAAACTTACGAGTGTTGATCTTCTGCAGAGAGATGTGTTTCTCCAACAATCGGCGGAGTTTGACCTCGGAGCCATACTTCCCGCATGTGCCATTGTCAGTCAAGATGAAGTGGGAGTGGCTGTTGTTGAGAACAGCCAGCTTGCTCAGTGGGTTAGCCATAGCTTGATAAGGTCTGGTTATCTGGATGTAAAAGGAGCAACAGACTTAAATCATGATGAAATTGTTTTTTTTCTTCTTCTTCTTTTCCTGTGCACAACAACAAAAACTCACTTCTTTCCCAATAAGGTCCTCTTTGTTTTCCAGGATGCCCCATGGCGCAATTCCGATTGCACACACTTTCCCTCGTGACTTGGAGGAATGGTCCTTTAGGGCGTCGCCAACATGACGTATCACTCCTAGTTATAAAAGGAATAACTTGAATAATAACTTTTTTAAATTCCTAATGGGGCTGCATCGTGTTGTACATGGTTGCACACAGGTCGCTTTTTCTGGAGAATTTTCCAACCAAAGCTGTAATTAAAGTGAATAAACCTGTGATAATGGTTTTGAGAAAATCTCAGCCAGGAAATTGTAGATGAGGTATGATGTAATTTCAATCTGGACCAAGGTAATCTCCTAATGTCACAAATTATTTGTTAAATGAACATTAAGAGAATTACCCTAAAGTGTTTTGTCACATGAATGCTCAGCAACCTACCGGTGTTGACTCCTCCGGTGAATATCCAAGCTCCTGTGGTGACTGCAGCTTTGATTAGGCCTTTGCCAAAAACTTGCTTGAGTTTGGGCTGGAGGTCAAAGTTCTGGAGGCCTCCGTGCACAGAAATGAGCAAAGTGGGCAGCTCTAACTGCCAGTCCTTCACCATTAAATGCAACAGGCTTTCAGGCTTGGTGTCATAGGAAACGCGGATATACTGGAAAGAAAGAAGCAATTGGTGATGCCACACCCTCTCACTGCTGGAATATGTAGAGTGGACTTTGCATAGCATAGTCTTCATTTTCTCTACTTTGCATGACTTTTGGCTATCCTCACCATGGCCTTGTTGATGAATCCACCACCCTGGAACTCGATGATACCAAAGGCGTCGGTTGGAGATGTCTTTGTGTTTTTGAGGACACTCCACTTATCCCTGGATGTGTCCACCTGCAGCAGCTGGTTGTCCTCTGTGGAATTGTGGGTCATATCAGGAGGAATGGCCACATGCTGTGATATCAGCTGACCGCAGGCACATCTGATTAGACCATAGATCAAATCATGCTGAAGAAAATTTAATTTGTAAAAATCTCAAAAACCTTTTGTCATTATGGGGTACTGTGTGTAGAATTTTGCAGAAAAAAATAATTTTATCAATTTTGGAATAAGGCTGTAACACAACAAAATATGGAAAAAGTGAAGCGCTGTCAGTACTCTCTGGATGCAGTGTATTATATCCTGTATGGTTATTTATTTATTTATTTAGTTGGTCCTTTTGTAAACTATTATGATTATATATGTTATATCTGATGGTGTTGTAATTGTCTCTCAACAGCAAGAATAATGTTTCAAAGTGTAATTTGTGTGATGGTAGTTTGAGCAAAAAATGTTATCATCATTAATTAAGACTTCCAAAAGGGAGGATTTTAACATTGAATAGACGTTTGAAAAACATTTATTCAACTGTATAAGTAGACGTTGAATAAAGTTTCACTTTAAAATCAGTTTGCATATTAACATTTGTACTAGAAAAAACATGACAGTGAGATAATGCACCCTAAAAATCTTTTATTATAAATATTTTATTAGGGTGTTCAAAGATCTCTCTAAGAAATAACTTGTATGTCTGTTACTTTAAAAAATAAGAAGCTGCTGTTTGCCACACCTCCTCTCTGGACGGAGGGGGAGCAGGATTGATGTAAGAGCTGAACAGTTCATTTCTTTCTTGCACAGAGAACAGACTTGCTCAGTGGGCATGTCTCACAGAATAAGCAGGAGTTCGGGTGCACACTTCTGTGACATATGTCACAAAAATGGAAACAAGCCGTTGAAGGCAGGGGCGTAGATTTGCATATGGACCATAGGGACAAGTCACAACCAATATTTTGGGATGGCAAAATAGTCCCTACCAATATTTAGCATTTTTGTTTATATAACAAAATCATTCACTATTTTTTTTCGAACTCGATACTATAATTTTAGTCGTCACGTTTTGTGTTTTCGATGTGCCAGAATGACAGGGTTACCATGTTGCAATTTCATTGGCTCACGTTCTTCTCACATGGACGTAAACAAAGCGCATCTCGTGGCAGGCAGTGCTTCATTTGTAAAGTGGGAGGTCCCGGAGCGCAGAGGATGGGTGGCTCCGGTGCAGTGTTGCCAGATGTACGATAATTATCGTATTTGTACGATAGTTTTGCCCTCTGTACGATGTACGATCAATAATGGGAAAAAACCCAAATATGTACGATAATTTCTGTTGGTTGCCCAAACACGCATCTCTCTCTGACACCCAAGAATCATTTTGCAGGCGTTGCACTCAGGCGGCATCAAAGACGCACCACACACAGGGCTGCTGCAGGCTTTGGGCTGCCGGGACAGTCATTTGAATGAGTTCCCATCCAATCTCTGCAGGACAGGAAGATTCCCCAACCAACAACATCTTTTTTTTTTTTTTCTTCAAAACTGTATTTCAACAAATGCAATAACAAACGAACAAAATACAAGAGCAAAGAGATATACAAGAAAAATAAAAAAAAGTTCAAGTTCCTTATGGAGGTGTCAACATTTTTTCTGTGTTCAACAAAATCTGCACAAGTGGCATCGGATGACGACAGCGACCTCAAGGTTGAATTCGACTCTTTCTAGTCTGGTAATTAACACGTTTGTGTTACTTCACAGTCTTGCTTGTGCATTTGCGTTCTTTTTGTGCCATAGTTTCCCCATTACTATAATTACTGTTTAAAAATGTGACATAAAATTCTTTGTAAATGAAAAAAAACCCCGCTAAAATAGCTACGTTGTATGCGTTTTGTTTGTGTACGATAATTTCTCCCAAAATACGATAATTTTGAGGTTTTGGTACGATAGTTTCATATTTCATATCTGGCAACACTGCTCCGGCGCAGAAAAACAAGAAGGGCGGGGGGGAGGGGTTGCGAACAATGCTGTGCGCCACACTTAAAATAAACTGCACACCCACACAAACACGCACACACACCTTCACAAATGACACTAACACCCTGCCTTTTCCTCAAAAAATACTACATTTATGTTTGCTGTCTGTCTCTGTACTTTTCTGTCACTTTTGCGCTCTTTTTCATACTTTTCCCTCGTTTCAAAAGTCACCGAACGCGCTTTACCGTAATATATGCAACATATAGCATACTGTTGGAAAGCACGGGTTCTTGGCTTGCTGTCAGTGTTGAAATTTTTCAGAGTGAGGGCTTACATGAGAACTTACGGTAATGAGAATCAGCGGCGCACTAGTGTGAAACTTCCGTGTTTTTCCTCTGCGTTATGACATCACAAGCTTACGTTTACCGTAATACACATATCATTGGAAATCCCTTTTTTTTTTTTTTTTGGCAAATTAGGTTGCCAGATACCTACAACTGCATTATTAATGAAGAGAATAGATTATACATCTTGTTTGCAAAAACTTTTTTTTTTGTTAGCTCCACAAGTATTTTTTGTTGTTGTCTTGTTCTCTCAGGTGTAGGCCTATAGAATAGATTCGTGATTTTGGGTGCAATTTTGTTATTTAAGCTATTTGTTTGTTTGCCTACACACTTAATATTGTAAATAAAGTGTTAAATTATTCAGCATTATGTCGTCATATGTTATGTATTATGCTGTACTTGTGCGTCTAATGGTATGAGTGGGTTAGGGGGTGATGGTGGTGAGCAGGGGGGCCGGGGGGTGTGTGTGGTATTGTCCCTACCAAAGCTGAGACCAAACCTACGCCCTTGGTTGAAGGCCTAAAGATTAGTTATAGTAGGATAAATTGTACATGCACACATGTAGAACTTTTGGACTTTGACAACATTTAACATGAATCCCTAAGCATAATTATCTGTAAAAGATAGATTAAAACCAGTTTTGCATAACAAGACCCTTTTAAGACAGGCTTTTATTTTTTTGGTCCTGAGTCTGATTTTTACCGAGGCCAAATTATGGCCATCAGGTATTGCGAAGGTCTTGCGTCCATCCCCCCGTCTGTCCCTCCATCTCTCCGTCCGTCTGTCCTATTATTGCCAGGGTCCTCAAATTCACAGGGAACATTCTTGGGACACAGACCTTGGACAAGTTCAAAGATGGCTAACCTTGACCTATTTTAAGAGGTCAAAAGGTCACATTCTGTTTCCTATTTTTATGCTCATACGGCCGAGGGCAGTTTTGCGTTGCGTTATATTTTTCCTTGTGGCCATTTCTGGGAAAAGCTTCACTCAGCACCTTTTGACAGCTCTGACCCTGTTCTTAAAACCAATGATATAGTGAGCATAGCCAGCAATACACTACAAATAAAAATTAATACATAAAAAATATAATAATGAAAAAAATGATTTTTTTCATACAGTAGTATAAATATTGAAGCCCTGGAGGGATCACAATTTAGTAAATAAGCTGATTAATTCAAATTTGAATTTATTTCTTTGACCCAGTTTGTATGTACAAGGTAATGCTCTTGTCAGGAGGTTCATTCAGTCATTCATTTATGTTCCTTACCTATTTACTCCAACTTAGGGTCATGGGAGGCAGAGGGTGGGGTTCTAGAGCCTATTCCAGTAGTCACACGGCAAGAGGTGACCTACAACCTGGACAGGACACCAGTCTATCGCAGGGTCACATGTAGGCAGACAAACCCAGTCACACCTACATCCAATTTAAAGTTTCCAATCCACCTAACCTGTAAGGCTTTGGAAGTTGGGGAAAACCAGAGCACGTGGAGAGAATCCACGCAAACACGGAGAGAACATGCAAACTCCACACAGAAAGGACCAGGTGGGACGTGAGCCCAACACCTTCTGTCTGTGAGGCAACAATGCTAACATTTAATTTATGTAATTAACCTTTGAGTTACATTTCACTTAAAGGTCAAATATTGATTTACACACACACACACACACACACACACACACACACACACACACACACACACACACACACACACACACACACACACACACACACACACACACACACACACACGCACACGCACAAATAGCATTCAGCTTCTAAATTAATCTAAATGAGAATATAACTCATAGTTTCCTGATCAAACAGTGAAAACAGACGTCCTATTTCATGTATTTATGACTCGACAGTGTAGTTAAATTGTGCAGATTGCTGCCACTTGAAAAGCAAATCTTCTGCATGTGCATCTGATTAAAGAGTTCTTAATTACCTGGTGGGGTCCTTAGTGGGAAATATGTGGATACATTCTCTTTTCAGAAAGGTCTTCTCGATCCACACTTTCTGTGCCTGATAAAGAGAAATACTTAGTTTACACACACACACACACACGAGCCTTCAGACGCCGTGCATTACTGTTAAAGACACATTGTGTTTGCTCCCATCAAAATCCTCCAGATGACTGTCTGCAGTCGCTTTTGTGTTGCATTATGACAATGAGGAACAGCAGAATGGATTATTTTTGAGATTATTAATGCACACATTATGTTGGTTTAAGCCTTTCTGATATTAAACACCTTTCTGTCTTCTCAGGTTGAAAACTTAACTAGTTAAAAAACAAACAAAAAACAATAAATAAATCAATACATTTTTAAAAACCCATATGGAAAAGTGTCTGCCCACAAACTGTGTCAAATCCTGTTCCGCTGTCCTCTGATCTTTTTCCAGCACTGAGCAAAACGAGCCAGAGTTCAAAAGGCCGGTATTGACAGCAACCCAATTAAAAGTGAAGACTTGGAAGCAGACAGATCTTTTCAAGAAAACATCAGGAAGCAGGAATAAAAAAAAAATCAATCAATCAATTTTTTTATATAGCGCCAAATCACAACAAACAGTTGCCCCAAGGTGCTTTATATTGTAAGGCAAGGCCATACAATAATTATGTAAAACCCCAACGGTCAAAACGACCCCCTGTGAGCAAGCACTTGGCTACAGTGGGAAGGAAAAACTCCCTTTTAACAGGAAGAAACCTCCAGCAGAACCAGGCTCAGGGAGGGGCAGTCTTCTGCTGGGACTGGTTGGGGCTGAGGGAGAGAACCAGGAAAAAGACATGCTGTGGAGGGGAGCAGAGATCGATCACTAATGATTAAATGCAGAGTGGTGAAAAAAAAACAACAACAAATAAATAAAAACCACTTCAGTAATTTTAACATTTTTACTAGCAGCAGATGAACTCACAAGATTTAATCCAGAAGTTATTTCCAATATGACTGAATGCTCGCAGATAATTTTGGATAAGGTCTTGTAATCAAGGCGCACACGTGCACACAGAGAAGTTACTGTTTTCTCTCTTTTTATCTGCAGCCATGCAGGCCGGTGCTGCAGGGCGGCTCCTAGACCACACCTCAATCTGCCATACATTTTGATTTATCACTATTTAAACCTTAAACGTTGCAAAAGTTTATGCATTTATCAACACATCATCTTTTCATTTATGCATTTGCAGAATATTCTTTTTTACATGGCTGTTTTCACACAACCTCAATTTATTTTGTGTTTATACAATATAGACATAAATAAGACCCCCCCATGGTGTCCTGCTACCATAAAGTACAGATTGGTCATCCCTGCACTGAAAGGTACTGTACAGCTGTACTCCAGTCACCTATTTTTGCACAATCCCACTCCACTATACGTTATATTTATTGAACAGTGAATACAGTTTTGCCTATTTGACTCTTTTACTTACAGAAGTGTTTTTTCTTTTTCTTTTCTTATTGTTTACGCACCAATAACACCAAATCAAATTCCTTGTATGTGCAAACTTACTTGGCAATAAATTTGATTCTGATTATGAATATTTTACTAAATTAGTGAAGGCAATGTACACTGAAAAAAAAAAGAATAGTTCAACCAACTTAAATGAATTGTTTCAATTGGTAACATCTACATGAATGAAGTTGTTTGAACTTAAGTTTGTAAACTTAAGTTCAAACAACTTCATTCATGTAGATGTTACCAATTGAAACAACTTTTTAAGTTGTTTCTTTTTTTAGTGTAGTGAAAAAAGTATTTAAAATGTTAAACTTGCGGATTGCAGCAACATAAATTTGTTATCAATGGGATATCACTCTTCATTAATTTAGACTTTTAATGGAATATGTTGCTTTTCTTCTCTTTCAACGATTCAAATTCAGTTTAGAACAATTCATGCTCTTTTACAACTGCTCATGTTGTGATTTTTGCCTGATTTTCTCATCTAATCACACATTTTGACAGCATAATTTGGTTTACTTTTCATCATATTCTTGACTAAAATGTTTTTGTCCATATTTAATTATCTGAAATGTTTTAATTATAGTCTAATTGTAGTTACGCAACTATCATAAGATTTTAGTCAACTAATTCGACAGGAGATTTTGTTCTTTAATGCTGTTACAAATGTAAAGTACGAGGTTATTACTTATTAGTATTTTGTCTATAACTATACAAAGGTATTCACATGGTCCACTGTCCTACCTGTGGTGCTGCTGAAGGTTAAAGAGGTACGTGAGGACGCCTGCGTTCTCCTGCTGCTCTCAGTGGAGGTCTCAGTGAATCTCACAGGACATGAAATTTCTTCACTTTATGAGGGCGAGTTAATATGACGAGCATGTGAGCAGGGTCTTTGTTCGCCTGAGTCTCATGACTCCAGTTCAAGGTAATCCTTTTGGGAGTCCCATGACCCCGTCTCCATGCCCACGGGGTATTTTCATCCTTCTTTTGAACAAGCCACAATAAATCAGCTTGGATAAACGCCTGCTAATCTCCAATTTGTTGAGACCCTTTTTCTTTGTTTTCACTTCACAGTATGGAAGATCTCAGAAGGCCGAGAAGAGCGGGGAAGCTAAAGCACGGCAGTCCGGTCCAGAAGCTCCCCAACTTTCCATTTGAAAAATCACCCCCTCCCCATCCCCAATTACTCTGATTTGAAACTAATTTGCATAATTGAGAGAATTGAATGGAGGCATTTGTTTGAAAGGTGCCTTGTGACTGGTGTCCTGTTGGGGGCAAGGCCAGTCAATGCTAATTACAGTTAATCTCTCTTTTCACTCACCCTTCTTTTGTGGAACAAAACTCAACAAATTTCCATCAACTCAACTCAAAAGTTGGTCACGTTGGTTTGCATTCAGAACTTCAGCAACACTTTTGTCCTGAATTTGTTGACTTCACTACAAAATCACGTGGAAACCTATCACTGTAAACTATTTTTTTAAGAGGGGAAAATGAACAGGTTAAATTATGTTAACATAGCTCTTTAAATTTACTGCATCCAGTCAAGGTTCTATGTTAATAGAGGAGTAACAGGAAGACAGGGGACGGGAAGGGGAGGAACAGTAGTAGCCAGTAAATCAGTAGCAAGCAGTATTTCTGGTATTTATATTGTATTTACATTTTGCAGATTGATTTTTACTTCTACTTCTGTTACTCTGTGTGCTTCTTACCCTGTGTGCTGCTATACAATGCTGCTGGAACCTCAATTTCCCTGAAGGGATTAATAAAGTTTCCCTTATCTAATCTACTCTACTCTCATCTAATATGACTTGATGTTTTTATATTTGCCAAGTGTCAATTTTGAAGTGGTTTTAAACAACAGCTTTTCACAGGACTTTCTAGTGTAGTAAAATCAATAAATTCAAGATAAGTGTGAGGGAGGTTACATTTAATTAATGATACAGTTGTATGCAAAAGTTTGGGAACCCCTGATAATTTTGACAATTTTCCTTTAAAAATCATTGGTTGTCTGGATCAGAAATTTCAGTTAAATATATCATATAGCAGACGAACACACTGACATTTGAGAAGTGAAATGAAGTTTCTAGTATTTAC
The DNA here is from genome assembly GCF_902500255.1 of Thalassophryne amazonica. Classification (NCBI taxonomy): domain Eukaryota; kingdom Metazoa; phylum Chordata; class Actinopteri; order Batrachoidiformes; family Batrachoididae; genus Thalassophryne; species Thalassophryne amazonica. Next base: position 61,870,087 of record NC_047110.1, read on the forward strand.
AGAAAGTGTGCAATAATTATTTAAACAAAATTGGGCAGGTGCATAAATTTGGGCACGCTTGTCATTTTATACATACATTGAATACTTTTAGCACTAATTACACTATGTAACACAATTTTTGTTCCTGGCTTCTAAGTGTTATATTTCAACTGCTTATGTCTAAAGTCTATGGAAAAATGACTACATTCAGCACAAACTTTGATTTTATTTTATTTTTTTAATGTTCTAGAAAGTTCTAAAAGTTTCTTGAAATTTCTAGATAATTCTGGAAACGTCTAGAAAATTCTGGACAGTTCTAGCAGTTAAAGAATATTCTAGAAGACTACTCAGTAGTAGTGAAGGCGAATCGAGAATATTCTTGAAAACAGACAAATTTCAAAATATCATTGTCCTGATCACAGAAGCAAAGTTTCTGTGGAATAACAGCTATTTTCTATTTATTTAAGGCATAACAGGTTAGGAAAACACACTGTGTACCCAGGAACAAAACAAAAATAAAAATTTGTTACATAGTGTTATTGGAACAGAAAATTGGTTTGGTAAGCTCACTGACCCTTGACCTCCTTACACAGGTGAATTAAATCATGAGAAAGGATATTTAAGGTGGCCATTTGCAAATGTTTCCCCTCTTTGCATCTCTTCTAATGAGTGGCAACATGGGAGCCTCTAAACAACTCTCAAATGACCTGAAAATAAAGATTGTTCAACATCATGGTTTAGGAGAAGGATACAAAAAGCTATCTCAGGGATTTCAGCTGTCAGTTTCCACTGTAAGGAACATAGTGAGGAAATGGAAGACCGCAGACACAGTAGCAGTTAAAGCCCGAAGTGGCAGACCAAGAAAAATCTCAGATAAGCTGAAGCGAAGGATGGAGAGAACAGTCATAGTCAACCCACAGACCTGCTTCAAAGACCTACAACATGATGTTCCTGCAGATAGTGTCTCTGTACATCGTTCAACTATAGAGCACACTTTGCACAAAGAGATGCTGTATGATGTTGTAATGCAGAGGAAGCCTTTTCTGTGTACACGCCACAAACAGAGTTGCTGGAGGTATGCTAAAGCACATTTGTACAAGCCAGCTTCATTTTGGAATAAGGTGCTATGGACTGATGAAACTAAAATTTAATTATTTGGACATAACAAGGGGTGGTATGCATGGCTGAAAAAGAACACAGCATTCCAAGAAAATGCTTGCTAGCTACAGTAACATTTGGAGGTGGTTCCATCATGCTGTGTGGCCAGTGCAGGTACTGTGAATCTTGTTAAAGTTGAGGGTCACATGGATTCTAGTCAATATCAGCAGATTCTTGAGAACAATGTTCATGAATCAGTGACAAAACTGAAGTTGCACCGAGGCTGGATCTTTCAACAAGACAATGACCCTAAACACTGCTCAAAACCTAATAAGGCATTCATGCAGAGGAAGAAGTGCAATGTTCTGGAATGGCAATCTCAGTCCCCAGACCTGATATTATTGAAAATCTGTGGTGTGATTTTTTAAGCGGGCTGTCCATACTCAGAAACCAACAAACCTGAGATGTTTTGTAAAGAAGAATGGTCCAAAATACCTTCAACCAGAATCCAGACTCTCATTGGAAGCTATAGGAAGCGTTTAGAGGTTATTATTTCTGCAGAAGAAAGCTCTGCTAAATATTGATGTATTTTTTTCTGTTGGGGTTCCCAAATTTATGCACCTGCCTAATTTTGTTTAAAGAATTATTGCACACTTTCTGTAAATCCTATAAACTTCATTTCACTTCTCAAATTTCACTGTGTTTGTCTGCTATATGATATATTTAACTGAATTTGCTGATCCAAACAACCAATGATTTATAAAGGAAAATCATGGAAATCATCAGGGGTGCCCAAAGTTTTACATACAACTGTACGTGGATTTGTTTGTGCTTTGAAAGAAAATGCAACTTTGTTTTGCTTTGCTTTTATACCTGTAAAGCGTCTTTGAGTATTGTTAAAAGCGCTATACAAATCAAATGTATTATTATTATTATTAACTTCAAAACTAGATAAAAAAAAAAAATCAAGGAATACTGCATTGAGATTAACATTACAAGCTGTGGTGGTTTTGGTGGCCAACAAACCAAGGCTTTGGAAATCTCAGAAAGTGACACTTAAGCTCATTTCAAACTATATAAAATTTCAAAGCCTGTCGTGTGTGTGTGTATGTGTGTGTGTGTGTGTGGGTGAGAGAGGTTGTGTGGATTTGCCACTATCTTGAGTATTGGAATGTAACTGCTGTTAAAAAAGTAGAAAATTGCTTTCTCTGTTTTATCACATTTATGAAGAGAAACGTTCTCTCTTTAATCTTCATTTATTGCATTTCTAGCTTGACCATCTCCCATTGAGTGTCACAAGGTCAAACCTAGCTGGTGTTTCCAACCAAAAATTCTTTTACATACTTTTGAATCAGTTTTTCCTTTTATGGTCGATGTTAGCAGACCGAACCCTAGTTTAACTCATGGTGGAAAAAAAAAGACAAATAACATTCATGGATGATGAGTCAGAAAGAGAAGTCAAACTGCCCCATTCATGTTTGTTCTTGCTTTTCTACAAAAGAAAGTGTTAATTATAGACAAACCAAACAAAGAGCATTTCCAGAGGGGTTTGGCCGTTATGACGCAGCTATTTGAATGTACTTAAACTCATTAACCAGAGCAATTAAAACCTAAATCCAGTCAGCAGGCAGCTGCCTTGTTTGGACTGCCTCTGACCACGTCCAAAAAACCTGGAAGAATTCAATACCACAGGATCAGCTTGTGTCACACCAAACAAATTAACAAGAATTACGTTTTGAAACAATACACAACATTCAATTCAACATCAAACATTTACGAAGAGTATGATCACTTTGTCCAAAAGCTCTAATGTTTGTAAATAATGCATTGTTTCCATTGTATGTACATTTTTGAAAATATATTTAGGATAACGCAGAAAAAACAAACAAATCTGTCAAACCCACATAAAGACCAGACTCATACTAATCCATCAAGCTGAGTAACTAAAGGGCACACTCAAAAATTTAATTTCCACCTGTTTCTGCTTCCCTGGACATTGTGTCCTATCTCATTAATTTTGGTGTTGAATTTGCAAGATACAATATTCTGCAGCCTCTGACATTTCAAATTCAAATTTATTAATTTATATAGCACCAATTCATGATGGATCGCCTCAAGGCGCTTCACACAACACATCTTAAAAAAAATCAAATCAAATCAAATTAATTTTATTTATATAGCGCCAAATCACAACAAACAGCCGCCCCAAGGCGCTCTACACTGCAAGGCATGTTGTGAAAGTGTCGTGACACGGACCCACAACAGGGGGCGTTAATGAACGGACAATGGATAAGCCAAAAGTAACAATTTAATGTTGTGAATCACACAACAACGTACAGACAACAACAATATAGTGACTGTCAATCATACACCAGGTGACGTGTGGGCAGGCTCGACGATAGAAGACGCCTGGCGAGAGAAGAGCCAGATCCACACAGCTTCCACCGCCAACGGAGCTGAAGAACACCGGAGCCGCCAAGCCCTGCGCCCCAGGTGGCCGCTGTCTTCAGCAGTCAGACCCAGTACTGCTGGCAGAGAACAGAGACAGTCCTGATGAGTGTGAGGTCGCACACTCAGTAATCCCACAGTCTGTAATCAGTAAGGAGGGAGCACCTCCACCTCCAATCACACACTCGTGCAGCTCCTGTCTAACCACTTATCTGGTTGGGGTGTGAAGCGAAGCCGTCGCTGATCACACCAAACGCCAATCCCACAGATAAGGACACACCACAGGAAAACGGCTGCAAAGAAGTTCAGATTATTACTCAATGTTTTGAGTCAGCAGAGAAAATTACCTGATTGGTAGTTGATTTCTCGGCGAGGAGGTGGAGTCGCAGTCCGGCCTTTATGGAGATGGTGATGAGTTGGCTGAGTGACAGCTGGTGCTGATGAAGAGTGACAGCTGTCACTCCCAGTGGCTCCACCGCCCTCTCGTGCTTGAAGCCCGCACTCCAAGCAGGGCGCCATCTGGTGATGGTGGGCCAGCAGTACCTCCTCTTCAGCGGCCCACACAACAGGACCCCCCCCTCAATGGGCGCCTCCTGGCGCCCGACCAGGCTTGTCCGGGTGCCGCCGGTAGAAGTCGGCCAGGAGGGCCGGGTCCAGGATGAAGCTCCTCTTCATCCAGGAGTGTTCTTCGGGTCCATACCCCTCGCAGTCCACCAGATACTGGAACCCCCGGCCCTTTCGACGGACATCCAGGAGCCTGCGCACGGTCCAGGCAGGCTCTCCATCTATGATCCGGGCAGGAGGCGGCACCGGTCCGGGGGTACAGAGGGGTGAAACGTGGTGTGGTTTGACGCGTGATACATGAAAAACCGGGTGGATCCGCAGTGAAGCGGGCAGCTTCAGCTTCACTGCGGCTGGACTGAGGATCTTGAGTATGGGGAAAGGTCCAATGTATTTGTCCTTCAACTTTTGGGATTCCACTTGCAGGGGAATGTCCTTTGTAGAAAGCCAAACCTCCTGCCCAGGCTGATACGCAGGGGCCGGGGCACGCCGGCGGTCTGCATGGTTCTTGGCCCTCGTCCGGGCTTTGAGCAGGGCAGAGCGGGCGGTACGCCACACCCGACGGCACCTTCTCAGATGGGCCTGGACCGAGGGCACCCCGACCTCTCCCTCCATTAGCGGGAACAATGGGGGCTGGTGCCCCAAACACACTTCAAACGGGGAGAGGCCGGTGGCAGACGAGACTTGGCTGTTATGAGCGTACTCGATCCAGGCCAGATGGTCACTCCAGGCCGCCGGGTGCGCGGAGGTCACGCAGCGGAGGCCCTGCTCCAGTTCCTGGTTAGTCCGCTCTGCCTGCCCGTTCGTCTGGGGGTGGTACCCAGACGAGAGACTGACGGTGGCCCCCAGTTCCCTGCAGAAACACCTCCAGACCTGGGAGGAGAACTGAGGACCACGATCTGAGACAGTGTCTGCTGGAATCCCATGCAGACGCACGACGTGGTGGACCAGGAGGTCTGCAGTCTCCTGGGCTGTCGGGAGCTTCGGGAGGGCCACGAAGTGGGCCGCCTTGGAGAACCGGTCCATTATCGTTAAGATGGTGGTGTTGCCCTGGGACGGCGGGAGGCCCGTGACAAGTCCAGGCCAATATGAGACCAGGGGCGACGAGGCACGGGCAGAGGCTGGAGGAGGCCTTGGGCCTTGTGGTGGTCGGCTTTGCCCCTGGCACAGGTGGTGCAGGCCTGGACATATTCCCGGACGTCGGCTTCCATAGACGCCCACCAGAAGCGCTGCCGGACCACTGCCACGGTCCTTCGCACCCCTGGATGACAGGAGAGCTTGGAACCATGACAGAAGTCAAGGACCGCAGCCCTGGCCTCTGGTGGGACGTACAGCTAGTCCTTCAGACCTGTCCCCGGGTCCGGGCTCCGTGTCAGGGCCTCCCGGACGGTCTTCTCCACGTCCCAGGTAAGGGTGGCCACGACAGTGGACTCGGGGATGATGGTGTCAGGGGGGTCTGACGGCTCGGTCTTGACCTCCTCTTCATGCACCCGGGACAGGGCGTCAGACCGTTGGTTCTTTGTCCCGGGGCGGTAGGTGATCCGGAAGTCAAAACGCCCGAAGAACAGCGACCAGCGGGCTTGCCTGGGGTTCAGACGCTTCGCGGTCCGGATGTACTCCAGGTTCCGATGGTCTGTGAAAACCGTGAATGGTACCGATGCTCCCTCCAACAGGTGTCTCCACTCCTCAAGAGCTTCCTTCACCGCAAGAAGTTCCCGATTGCCGACGTCATAGTTCCGTTCAGCTGGGGTCAACCTACGGGAAAAGTAGGCACATGAATGGAGAACCTTGTCGGACTCCCCGCTCTGGGACAGCACGGCTCCTATCCCTGAGTCAGAGGCATCCACTTCAACAACAAACTGGCACTTGGGATCGGGCTGCACCAGAACCGGTGCAGTCGAGAACCGGCGTTTCAACTCCCTAAACGCGGCTTCGCACCGATCCGACCAGGTGAAGGGGACTTTTGTGGAGGTCAGGGCTGTCAGGGGGGCTAACTACCTGACTGTAGCCCTTGATGAACCTCCGGTAGAAATTTGCAAAACCGAGGAACTGTTGTAGTTTCCTACGGTTCGTTGGTTGGGGCCAATCTCTCACCGCCGCAACCTTGGCCGGATCAGGGGCGACGGAGTTGGAGGAGATTATGAACCCCAGGAAAGACAAAGAAGTGCGTTGGAACTCACACTTCTCGCCCTTCACAAACAGCCGGTTCTCCAACAACCGCTGTAGGTCCTGAGGTACATGCTTGACATGGGTCTCAGGATCCGGAGAAAAGATGAGTATATCGTCTAGATATACGAAGACAAACCGATGCAGGAAGTCCCGCAAGACGTCATTAACCAACGCTTGGAACGTCGCGGGCGCATTGGTGAGGCCGAACGGCATGACCAGGTACTCAAAGTGACCTAACGGGGTGTTAAATGCCGTCTTCCACTCGTCTCCCTCCCGGATCCGAACCAGGTGATAAGCATTCCTAAGATCCAATTTCGTGAAAATTTGGGCTCCATGCAGGGGCGTGAACACTGAATCCAACAGAGGTAACGGGTATCAGTTGCGAACCGTGATCTCGTTCAGCCCTCTGTAATCAATGCATGGACGGAGTCCGCCGTCCTTCTTACCCACAAAAAAGAAAGCAGCACCCATTGGGGAGGTGGAGTTCCGGATCAACCCGGCAGCTAACGAGTCCCGGACATAGGTCTCCATTGATTCGCGTTCCGGACGTGAGAGGTTGTACAGCCTGCTGGACGGGTACTCAGCGCCCGGTATCAAATCAATGGCACAATCATACGGACGGTGCGGGGGCAGTGTGAGTGCCAGATCCTTGCTGAAGATGTCAGCAAGGTCGTGGTACTCAGCTGGCACCGCCGCCAGATTGGTGGGGACTAAAACCTCCTCCTTAGCTGTCACACCGGGTGGAACCGAGGATCCTAAACACTCCCGGTGGCAGGTTTCGCTCCACTGTACCACAACCCCAGACGGCCAATCAATCCGGGGATTGTGTTTTAACACCCATGGAAAACCCAAAATCACTCGGGAGGTAGAAGGTGTTACATAAAACACAATCTCTTCCCTGTGATTCCCAGACACCACCAATGTCACTGGCTGTGTCTGGTGTGTCATTATTGGAAGAAGGGTGCCATCTAGTGCCCGCACTGACAATGGTGACGGTAAGGCCACTAGAGGGAGCCCAACCTCCCTTGCCCATCTGCTATCCAGCAGATTCCCCTCCGACCCCGTGTCCACCAGTGCTGGGGCGTGAAGGGTTAGATCCCCACTCAGGATCGTGACTGGGATACGTGCAGATCGTCGGGGTCTCCCCACGTGGGTGTTGTGACCCACCCTTAGCCCAGTCTCTAAGGACGAGTGCTGCTGTTTTGACCGTTTGGGGCATTCTCTCTGTGTGTGCTCGGTAGAGCTACAGAGAAAACACTCTCCACGGATCAGCCTCCTTTGTCTCTGGTCTGATCGTTTTTTGGCCCTGCTCGTTTCCATAACAACGTCAGCAGGGGGAGCTGTTGTCACGTGGAGAGCCCTGGCAGTGGAGCGTGGGGAAGTCAGCTTCCTTTCGGACCCGGGAGGAAGAGGGACGGCTTGTGCTTGACCACGCCCCTCGCCTCGCTCCCGTCGGTGTTCCGTTAATCGGTTGTCTAACCGTATATCCAGGTCGATAAGCCCATCTAAATCCCGCGGCTCGTCCTTCGCCACCAGGTGCTCCTTAAGGACCAGAGACAGTCCGTTTACAAAGGCGGCGCAGAGCGCAACAGCATTCCACCCGGCTCACGCTGCCGCGATGCGGAAGTCGACTGCATACTCCGCTGCGCTCCGACGCCCCTGCTGTATCGACAGCAGCACACTTCTCGCCTCTATGAGGGTGGTCGAACACCTGTCGGAACTCCCTCACAAACTCAGTATAAACCGTTAGGAGCCGCGAATTCTGCTCCCAAAGCGCCGTGGCCCAGGCGCGTGCCTCTCCTCGAAGCAAATTTATAACGTAAGCCACCCGGCTGGCGTCTGACGCGTACATGACGGGACGCTGTGAAAAGACGAGTGAGCACTGCATCAAGAAGTCCGCGCACGTCTCCACACAGCCTCCGTACGGCTCCGGAGGGCTTATGTATGCTTCAGGGAAAGGTGGGGGGGTTCGTTGAACGACCAGCGGAATGTCTGTTTCTGGCACATGGTCAGCAGGAGGAGGTGCTGCAGCAGTGCCCTGAGCACGCGCTTCCACCTGGGCGGTGAGAGCCTCCATCCTACGATTGAGAACACTGCTCTGCTCGGTAATTAAGTCCAACCGAGCGGTAAAGGCAGTTAAGATGTGCTGCAGCTCACCCAACATGCCTCCTGCTGGCGCCTGTGCACCTCGCTCTTCCATTGGCTGTTCAAGCGATGGTTGACGCCCCTCAGGATCCATGACGCTGGCCGAGAAATCCTGTTGTGAAAGTGTCGTGACACGGACCCACAACGGGGGCGTTAATGAACGGACAATGGATAAGCCAAAAGTAACAATTTAATGTTGTGAATCACACAACAACGTACAGACAACAACAATATAGTGACTGTCAATCCCACAGATAAGGACACACCACAGGAAAACGGCTGCAAAGAAGTTCAGATTATTACTCAATGTTTTTGAGTCAGCAGAGAAAATTACCTGATTGGTAGTTGATTTCTCGGCGAGGAGGTGGAGTCGCAGTCCGGCCTTTATGGAGATGGTGATGAGTTGGCTGAGTGACAGCTGGTGCTGATGAAGAGTGACAGCTGTCACTCCCAGTGGCTCCAGCGCCCTCTCGTGCTTGAAGCCCGCACTCCAAGCAGGGCGCCATCTGGTGATGGTGGGCCAGCAGTACCTCCTCTTCAGCGGCCCACACAACAAGGCAAGGCCATACAATAATTACGGAAAAACCCCAAAGGTCAAAACGACCCCCTGTGAGCAAGCACTTGGCAACAGTGGGAAGGAAAAACTCTTTTTTAACAGGAAGAAACCTCCAGCAGAACCAGGCTCAGGGAGGGGCAGTCTTCTGCTGGGACTGGTTGGGGCTGAGGGAGAGAACCAGGAAAAAGACATGCTGTGGAGGGGAGCAGAGATCAATCACTAATGATTAAATGCAGAGTGGTGCATACAGAGCAAAAAGAGAAAGAAACACTCAGTGCATCATGGGAACCCCCCAGCAGTCTAAGTCTATAGCAGCATAACTAAGGGATGGTTCAGGGTCACCTGATCCAGCCCTAACTATAAGCTTAGCAAAAAGGAAAGTTTTAAGCCTAATCTTAAAAGTAGAGAGGGTGTCTGTCTCCCTGATCTGAATTGGGAGCTGTTCCACAGGAGAGGAGCCTGAAAGCTGAAGGCTGTGCCTCCCATTCTACTCTTACAAACCCTAGGAACTACAAGTAAGCCTGCAGTCTGAGAGCAAAGCGCTCTATTGGGGTGATATGGTACTATGAGGTCCCTAAGATAAGAAGGGACCTGATTATTCAAAACCTTATAAGTAAGAAGAAGAAATTTAAATTCTATTCTAGAATTAACAGGAAGCCAATGAAGAGAGGCCAATATGGGTGAGATATGCTCTCTCCTTCTAGTCCCTGTTAGTACTCTAGCTGCAGCATTTTGAATTAACTGAAGGCTTTTCAGGGAACTTTTAGGACAACCTGATAATGAATTACAATAGTCCAGCCTAGAGGAAATAAATGCATGAATTAGTTTTTCAGCATCACTCTGAGACAAGACTTTTCTAATTTTAGAGATATTGCGCAAATGCAAAAAAGCAGTCCTACATATTTGTTTAATATGCGCACTGAATGACATATCCTGATCAAAAATGACTCCAAGATTTCTCACAGTATTACTAGAGGTCAGGGTAATGCCATCCAGAGTAAGGATCTGGTTAGACACCATGTTTCTAAGATTTGTGGGGCCATCCATGTCTTTATGTCTGTAAGACAATCCTGCAGTTTAGCTAATTGGTGTGTGTCCTCTGGCTTCATGGATAGATAAAGCTGGGTATCATCTGCGTAACAATGAAAATTTAAGCAATGCCGTCTAATAATACTGCCTAAGGGAAACATGTATAAAGTGAATAAAATTGGTCCTTGCACAGAACACTTGTGGAACTCCATAATTAACCTTAGTCTGTGAAGAAGACTCCCCATTTACATGAACAAATTGTAATCTATTAGATAAATATGATTCAAACCACCGCAGCGCAGTGCCTTTAATACCTATGGCATGCTCTAATCTCTGTAATAAAATTTTATGGTCAACAGTATCAAAAGCAGCACTGAGGTCTAACAGAACAATCACAGAGATGAGTCCACTGTCTGAGGCCATAAGAAGATCATTTGTAACCTTCACTAATGCTGTTTCTGTACTATGATGAATTCTAAATTTACGCTTAGCCTTAGCCAGCAGTTTCAAATTTCCTTCAATGTCGCCTGCTCTGGCCCCCGGAAGACAATTGACTATGGTTGCTGGTGTCGCTAACTTCACATTTCTCAAAACAGAGTCGCCTATAACCAGAGTTTGATCCTCAGTGGGTGTGTCGCCGAGTGAGGAAAAATGGTTAGAAATGTGAACGGGTTGGCGGTGTACATGGGGCTTCTGTTTAGGACTACGCTTCCTCCTCACAGTCACCCAGTCGGCCTGCTTTCCCGGCTGCTCGGGATCTGCTGGAAGGGAACTAACGGCGGCTAAGCTACCTTGGTCCGCACCGACTACAGGGGCCTGGCTAGCTGTAGCCAGGTAGAATTTTCCACGGTGCGGTTCCGAGTCTCCAATTCGCCCAGCCTGGCCTCCAAAGCTATGAATAATCTACACTTATTACAAGTACCATTACTGCTAAAGGAGGCTGAGTAATAACTAAACATTTCACATCCAGAGCAGAAAAGTGCGGGAGAGACAGGAGAAGCCACCATGCTAAACCAGCTAAGAGCTAGTAGCTGCGCTAAGCTAGGGGATTCCTAAAAACACACAAAGTGAATAATGTGTAAATAATTTAGAAGTGATTCAGCAGAGGGAGTGCTTTAGTTAAGGCACGTGAAGATTACACTGTGAAACAAATCGTTATCTAGTTAACTAGATCAATCTAACTGCGCAGATTAAACAGCTAACAGATACAGAAAAACACCGCTGTGCTCCGGAACAGGAAGTGATACAATACCGCAGTGAGAACCAACCACCAGTAGAGGCATGCCCAAAACAAAATGAATTAACTTTTTAAAAGATTAAAAAAACAGTAAAAGAATAAAAACATAAATATGTAAAAAGAATAAAAGAAGACACGCAATAACATAAAATACTAGCGATAAAACAGGGAAAAAAGATGTCTTCAATTTAGATTAAAAAATCTCTACTAGTGCAGCGGTTAACTGAAAAAAATGCTTCAAATGGTGATGCAAGCACCAAATTTGGCACACATACTCCTTTGACATTACTCTTTTAAAAATGCCGGGTACCCACGTGAACTTTCAATAGGCAGCCAAGAAGGGGTCAATTGAGGTATTACACAGGGGTCAAAATTTAAAAATGCTCCAATCATATTGAAAGGTGTTCCATATTATTTGTCTGATCATAAAGATTCCAAAAAGGTATAGTTTGGACTATCTGTGAATGAATGTTCTGGAGTTACGGGGTAAAAACAGCAAGAACACTGAGAAAGGTCAATTTCAGTTTGTACAGGGGTCAAAAGTTAAAGTTGCTCCAATTTTGGTAAAAAGTGGTGCAAATTACTGTTGAGCTAATAGGATTAATAAATGGAATAAGTTTTGACTGTGTTGCATGCTTGGTTTGCAAAGTAAAGGTTAAACAATATCAGCATCCATTGGATTCTATGACATGTGACATATGCTACCCTGTAACATGATAACTAAGCATGATACATGATGCAAACTATTCCTTTTTAAAATCGTATTCATCCAACTAATAATTTGCATCACTTTTTACCAAAATTGGAGCAACTTTAACTTTTGACCCCTGTACAAATTGAAATTGACCTTTGTCACTGTTCTTGCTGTTTTTACCCGATAACTCCGGAACATTCATTCACAGATAGTCCAAACTATACCTTTTTGGAATCTTTATGATCAGACAAATAATATGGAATACCTTTCAATATGATTGGAGCATTTTAAAATTTTGACCCCTGTGTAATACTTCAATTGACCCCTTCTTGGCCGCCTATTGAAAGTTCACGTGGGTACCCGGCATTTTTAAAAGAGTAATGTCTAAGGAGTATGTGTGCCAAATTTGGTGCTTGCATCACCATTTGAAGGATCCTTCAGTAAATATTCACTTATCTGCTGCACTATACAGAAGTGTTGTATGTGTATGGGCAGATCGTTCAACAGAGCCGGGGCACGATAAGAAAAGGTTCTGTGACCCGCCGACTTTTTGTTCACTCTTGGAACACACAACAGTCCTGCACCTTGCGAATGCAAGGCCCGAGCTGGTAGGGCTCAACCAGGTCAGCCAGGTAGGGAGGTGCCAGTCCATGAACAATTTTACTGGCTAGTAGCAACACCTTAAAGTCTGATTTCAAAGAGACAGGAAGCCAATGAAGGGATGCCAAAATGGGTGTAATGTGGTTGAACTTTCTGCTTCATGTCAAAAGTCTGGCTGCAGCATTTTGAACCAGTTGAAGAGCCCTAGTCCTGGACTGCAGTAAACCAGAAAAGAAAGCATTGCAATAATCCAGTCTGGAAGAGATAAATGCATGTATCAGAGTCTCAGCATCAGCCATATATTTCACAGATGGAAGAAAGCAGTCCTCGTAATGTCGCTAATGTGGAGGTCAAAGGACAACGTACGATCAAGTATTACCCCAAGGTTCCTCACTTTGTCTGTATGATGTATAACACACGAAAACTAAGCTAAGCGCTAGCTGGTCAAATTGATGCCGATCCCCTCTAATGGAACACTGTCAGAAACTGAAATGTTACTGTGGGAATTGCCAAAAGCAGAATGACCTGAGACTGGAGAGCTTATCTTGGTCCAAGAGTCCTCAGCCATCAAGTTTCAGATTGCCAACTGAACATTTTTCATGAAAATATCCTTTGGCCCCACTGAACTGATCTTGTTTGTTTGAGTTACAGTTAAGAAACATTGATCCACTGAAGAGATAAACTTAACCTAACGATTATATGCCACATGTGAACCATGGGAACCCCCAGTAGACTGCTGGGGGGTTCCCATGATGCACTGTTTCTTTCTCTTTTTGCTCTGTAGCACCACTCTGCATTTATCATTAGTGATCGATCTCTGCTCCCCTCCACAGCATGTCTTTTTCCTGGTTCTCTCCCTCAGCCCCAACCAGTCCCAGCAGAAGACTGCCCCTCCCTGAGCCTGGTTCTGCTGGAGGTTTCTTCCTGTTAAAAGGGAGTTTTTCCTTCCCACTGTAGCCAAGTGCTTGCTCACAGGGGGTCGTTTTGACCGTTGGGGTTTACATAATTATTGTATGGCCTTGCCTTACAATATAAAGCGCCTTGGGGCAACTGTTTGTTGTGATTTGGCGCTATATAAATAAATTGATTGATTGATTGACATGTCATTTGACTGATGGTGTTGTAATGCGGAAGGGAAATGATTGTGTTTGTTGGGAAAAACTTAACACCAAAGTTAAGACAAAACAATCATTTCAGAAATCTGATGGGGATAATTTTTCTTCAATTTGCAGGGTTGTTTCTACTGTTGGTACAGCCAGATCCTAGAGTTGGGACGACTAATGAAAATCATTCGTCGACAAGTCGGGTACCATGAGTCATGGACTAGTCGATCACTAAATCTGACGTTGAATGAATTAAGCCAATTTCAAATCTTCATGGTGAAACTCAAATGTGACATTTATTTTAACAAACATAAGCACAAAATCGTAAATACAAAAAACAGCATTAGCATGAAGACAAAATCTGCATTCATTTACTTGGCGTACAGTGAGTCAAATAAGTATTTGATCCTTAAAAAAATAAAATAAAGAAACCTCCCCATTTCTTGATGGGTGTTGTTGCAGTCTTTGGACAGTGCTGGCTTTTGTCCACGTGTGCACATCATACATTTCTGCCTTTGTGCACTGGAATCACATGGGCTGTGTCTGCTGACACACAGCTTAGTGCACAATGAGAACACGCCACATTTGTTCCAGTGCAGACTTTAAAGCCTCAACAGTCATGAGTAAAAAAAAACAAAACAAAAGAAACTATGGTTATATTCCTATATATCGACATTTGAATGAGTTCATTGCAGTTAAAAATAAAGATTTTAAAAAGAAAGTAATTAAAAAATTCAAATAAAAAAAAACATTATTTGCCTTATCCCCAGCACTGAGACAGATCAGAAAGGATTTGGGGGTTCTACGAGTACGTGGAACCTAATGTCACCAGGGTTGACGATGAAAGCAACTAATTGCTCGGCTTTGCTACTGAATGGCAACTTAGCTGGAGCTTGATGCAGTGTGACGCCAAAGAAATCTGTGCAGATTTGATCCTGTCTGAAACCAAACTTATGCTCCAGTCCATGTGGACTGGAATCTGTTTTTCCATATTTTCTCTGGAGGACAAATATTTCTGGAAGAAGCACCCGTGTGTTTTTTAGTCAGTTCTCTTCGTAAATGCACTCATTGTCCTTCTGGGTTTGAAAATCCAGTTAGCCATCACATGAGTTCAGCATGTCACTGATTATCCCCCCAGTGGTTAAAGAGAGTCATAAGACGCGTCACATAGCCTCTGCTTTTCTTTCTCCAAAAGAAATTTTTTTTTTTTTTTTTCCCACGTAATCAGAATAGTTCAAAAAGCTCAGGTTTAAAGGTCAACATGTATGGCAGCTGGAATATGCATACACACACACACACACACACACACACACACCACACACACACACACACACACCACACACACACACACACACACACACACACACACACAGACACACACACACACACACAACCCAGTCTCATGGCAAGTCGTGATCCAGCAGCACGATATATACATTAATCTATTGGTTCTTGATATTGTGAAGAAAAGCATCTCATTTTCGTCGCGGCAGCACAAATTCATTCTAATACATTTCGTGATGGCTGCACGAAATTAATAGTGAAGCAGGGGGACGGGGTGGTTATGGTTAGGGTTGGAGGTAGGAGTCGGGTTCGTAATGGTGAGTTAAAAGAAAAACCTTGTCACTAAAATTTGAATCATTTGGTTACGGAAGCACAAAAAAAACCCCCCCAAAAAAAAACGTGAAACTGGGCTGATATATAATGTGGCTGTGACGCTACACGTTCTCTGATTGGCCGATTACCGGTCAGATATTTTCTTATGTTACCATGACAATCAGTCTGCAACATGTATTTTCATTACAAACCAGGAAGCTAAAAACACGATTAGAAAAATGAAGTTCCATAAATATCTAAGCAGCTGAAAAAACACACATTGAAAGCTTACCAGCTATCGACTGGTGTAGCAGACCAAACGGTCCACCCCTAAAAATTGGTCCCCCCGCCTCAACTGCGCATGCCAAATTTCAGAGCTCAGCCGCTTGTCTAAGACATAGTCTCTTCACCCAAAGCGATCAAATGGATTAATGGGATTATTAACCATCAGATGACAAGGAAAAACCTCTTAAATCATTCTAAAGTCAGTTTTAAGCAGAAACAAGGCTGTTTTAAGCAGAAACGAGGCGATACTCTGTGACGCTTTGAAATGACTGACGCAGAGTGAATGCATTAGCTAGCAGGTCTTGTAGCTGCTGCGTTCTGATTGGTCCCCCATCTTTTATTATGAAATAATGCTGAACATATGTGTAAATGATTGTTGTACAAAAGCTTCAGATATCTGTCACTGAGACAGATGATGACTGGAGTGCAGTTTTAAGTAGAAATGAGGTGATAATTGGTAAACCGCAGCCAGTGAGGCATGCACAGTGAAGGCAGAGGGGAATGATTTTTATGGGAGACCGTTCGGTCTGTGACACCTGATCATCTGTTACAACCCTTAAGGGCTAACATTAGCATGAACTCACTAGCATCACAACGCAAGGCTAACCAGTGTCACATAATGTGATACTAGCAAGTTTGGTATGAGGTGTGTACTTCCACTGTGAGCAACAGGATTATAATATGCTTAAAAACATACTTAAAGTTGCTATTTTGATGAGAAGAATCTTATTGCATACACAGCATTAGGTAATTTTATGTTAATTGAAAAAAAAAAAAGACAATCTGTTTGGTTTTTGAATTTTTCACCAGAGAGACTAACTATAATATGACGGACACACAGATCTTGGCCTTAGACAGGTCCATAAATGTTTAGACAGTGACATCGTTTTTGCAATTTTGCCTTTGTGCACCATTATAATAGAGCTGACATGAAACAATATCTGCTTGTAGTGTAGACGTACAGATTTAATTCAGGGGTTTAACAAAAAATATTGCATGAACCATTTAGGGATTACAGCTATTTGTATATCTAATGCTTCAATTTTCAGAGCCCATAAGTCTTTGGACAAACTACATAGGATTATTTAAACACGAATCATCACTTTTACAGCCAATTTTCTTTAGACAGGGTCGATGGAAACACGAACATTTCTGAGTCACTGAATATGTCTTGGACATATACAACCCCTGGCAAAAATTATGGAATCACCGGCCTCGGAGGATGTTCATTCAGTTGTTTAATTTTGTAGAAAAAAAGCAGATCACAGACATGACACAAAACTAAAGTCATTTCAAATGGCAACTTTCTGGCTTTAAGAAACACTATAAGAAATCAAGAAAAAAAGATTGTGGCAGTCAGTAATGGTTACTTTTTTAGACCAAGCAGAGGAAAAAAATATGGAATCACTCAATTCTGAGGAAAAAATTATGGAATCACCCTGTAAATTTTCATCCCCAAAACTAACACCTGCATCAAATCAGATCTGCTCGTTAGTCTGCATCTAAAAAGGAGTGAACACACCTTGGAGAGCTGTTGCACCAAGTGGACTGACATGAATCATGGCTCCAACACGAGAGATGTCAATTGAAACAAAGGAGAGGATTATCAAACTCTTAAAAGAGAGTAAATCATCATGCAATACTGCAAAAGATGTTGGTTGTTCACAGTCAGCTGTGTCTAAACTCTGGACCAAATACAAACAACATGAGAAGGTTGTTAAAGGCAAACATATTGGTAGACCAAGGAAGACATCAAAGCGTCAAGACAGAAAACTTAAAGCAACATGTCTCAAAAATCGAAAAATGCACAACAAAACAAATGAGGAACGAATGGGAGGAAACTGGAGTCAACGTCTGTGACCGAACTGTAAGAAACCGCCTAAAGGAAATGGGATTTACATACAGAAAAGCTAAACGAAAGCCATCATTAACACCTAAACAGAAAAAAACAAGGTTACAATGGGCTAAGGAAAAGCAATCGTGGACTGTGGATGACTGGATGAAAGTCATATTCAGTGATGAATCTCGAATCTGCATTAGTCAAGGTGATGATGCTGGAACTTTTGTTTGGTGCCATTCCAATGAGATTTATAAAGATGACTGCCTGAAGAGAACATGTAAATTTCCACAGTCATTGATGATATGGGGCTGCATGTCAGGTAAAGGCACTGGGGAGATGGCTGTCATTACATCATCAATAAATGCACAAGTTTACGTTGATATTTTGGACAATTGAAAGGATATTTGGGGATGATGAAATCATTTTTCAAGATGATAAGGCATCTTGCCATAGAGCAAAAACTGCGAAAACATTCCTTGCAAGAAGACATGTAGGGTCAATGTCATGGCATAGGGTCAATGTCAACGAGCAGATCTGATTTGATGCAGGTGTTAGTTTTGAGGATGAAAATTTACAGGGTGATTCCATAATTTTTTCCTCAGAATTGAGTGATTCCATATTTTTTTCCTCTGCTTGGTCTAAAAAAGTAACCGTTACTGACTGCCATAATATTTTTTTCTTGATTTCTTATAGTGTTTCTTAAAGCCAGAAAGTTGCCATTTGAAATGACTTTAGTTTTGTGTCATGTCTGTGATCTGCTTTTTTTCTACAAAATTAAACAACTGAATGAACATCCTCCGAGGCCGGTGATTTCATAATTTTTGCCAGGGGTTGTATGTCATTAAATATAAACCATATGCACTGGAATAAAAGGAAACATGATTTAAAGATGCCCATTGCTTGTGCCTTATCAGAATGTGTCCAAATAACATAATGTTATGCATCTAAAATACACAAGAAAATCAGAATGTGTGCAAATAACATCATTTTCTTCTGTAATTGATTTACACATATTCTAATCACCTGAATAACATTTCATTCGATCACCATTTTCTTCTCTAAGTATTCCACTGTTTTGCATGTTGATCAGTTCTTTTTTTTTAAGTGACAAAATTCTTGTTTATTGATTCATAAACCTGCAAAGTAAACGTACAGAGTAATCAGAATTATATTAATTTGAAATGGTTTGAAAAAATAAGCAAAGTGCTTAATCACATTTGATGTATTTAGTTTTCAGTTTGAAATTGTCTCTTACTGGTATAACTATGAAGAAAAAAAACAACAAAACCCACATTTATTGTAGTTTTACTTGCCTCATTGTTTGGCTTTAAAGAGGGATGTGCACCGCTGAGTGCTTCTATTAGGGGTGTAACAATGTATGGTGAATTGTGATAATCATATAGTGAAGTCTGTACTGAATCATTTAAAATGAAAAAAAAAAAAAGAAATAATGACCACCTGCAGAAGAATCATGAATGATTTATAAACAATACAAATAGGAAACAGGTAACATCAAAGATTACAACTTATACTTCAGAATTATTTCTTTCTTTAATGTCCAAACATTCACCAGATGACTTTCTACATAATTACCAGGAACAGCAATATAATTATGTCTCTTGACATGCACTGAATTGTGGAGCTTGTTACAATCCTAGCTCCTATATTTCCAATTTCTGTAATCCTATTTGGAATCAAGCTCCAAAATAACTGCTTATGTCAGACAAGTCCAACACCATAAAGTTCTGCAACATTTTAAAAACATATTCATTGATCTTTTATAAGATTTTCAGAGAGAGAGACCTGCACGCTGCTCAGCCTTAAAGTACATCCTGCTCAGACCAGTTCCAGGCTTGATCCCTGAGCTGGCGAGCTCTCACCTGACCTCAGCCTGATGCTTTCATCGCGCAATCATATGATGTGGCCTATTTAGTTGTGGGGAAAAAAAGTTGATTTTTAAAGCCAACTTTTTTTTTTAATCTTTTTATTTTTGAAATTTAGATTTCAGATTCCAGTATGAAACTCATTGACGACATCACTTCATGCACCTTTTCAATCTGTTTCTTTCCTACTCAGTTAAACTACATTTGTCAGTAAAACAGTACAACAGATGGACAACAATATTTTACTGAGTTGTTCGTTGAATAACATGATAAAGTATTGAATTGACAATGATGAGCAGGATGTGAGCTGTTAGCGTTCTGCAAATATCTCATCACATTGGACCAGAGTCATGAGACACCTCATGTTTCTGCTAAAAAATAAACAGAGCTGCTTTCTGTAGTGAACGATGGAGGAGTGGAGTTAAAGCTGGCAACAAGCATGACTTTTACCCTCATTTTTTTGCCTCTGCTAAGCACATCGTGTCTTAGCCTCAGGTCCTCTCTGGGTCTCTCAGTCTGTTACTAGATTCAAAAACTGAACCCATTTTTTTTAATGGAATTAAAATATAGTATGTTATTGAAGTAACGGCTCATTAATCATCTCTTTCTTGGAAAACTGATGTAGAAATTATGATTAATAAATACTGTAAATAACAAATAATGTAGTGAAGAGCAGATTGTTACAAGGTCTTTCCAAATGAAATCAACCAATTTCTGAGAAACTGAGATGATGAAGATTTCCCTTTATCTCTGGATGACTGTGTGATTCAGCATAGTGATACTGTTAAAAAGCTCTGTGTGACCTCTGAACAGTGTCTTTCCTTTGATGCACATATCAAAGAGGTAACAAGGATTGCTGTATTTATTTGTGAAATATTGCAGATGTTACACCGATTTTGTCAACACTGATACAGAGGTTTTGATTCATGGTTTTGAATCATCCAGGACTCATGGTTGCAGTTCTCTGTTTTCTAGCCTCATATTTAAACTTGTGAGAAGTCTTCAGATGGTCCACAAGGTGGCTGCTGGAATGCTGACTCTGTTGTTAACTTCTAGAATTCTGAATGGTTGTGGACCCTCTTATCTGTCTGAGCTGGTGCCACCATATGTGCCACCACAGGTACCCTCCCATATCAGGAGGCCATTCTGTTGTGTGTCCAGAGTGTTTGCATATTGTGCACCAGTTTTTGTGGAATAGACTACCAGCTGATGTTAGATAGTGGTGTCCTGTGAATATTTTCAAGTCCAGACTGAAAACATACAAACTTTCTACTGTTTACAACCAGTAAGAGTGTACTGTTCAGATTTCTTAATTGTTTAAATGTTAATTGTTTTTAGTCTATTATTGTGATTATTTTATGTATACATTGTTGCATTGTGGTTTTTATTATTAGCATTATTTCTGTTAAGCACGGTGAGTTCTGAGAAAGAGCAGTATTAAGTTGTTGTTGTTGTTATTAGCACATTTCCCAGGTCTCTTGAGCAAATTAAAATTTTTAGATTAGTGTCTCTTCTTCTTCTTTAAACAACACTGCAATGGGTTTTGAAACAGCACATTATAAATTAACATACATTTTTAAATCTTCTGACAAACATGCACCCCCCATCCGGCCCCAAGGATGATCTTCCTTTATTTTACTACTTTTGCCTGTAGAAAGATGGAACTTGAGTCTATTGCTAACTTCTGAGAGAACCCAAAATGTGTAAAACCAAACATGACTTTAACCACAGTGTGGCTCTAAAAATAGCCAAATATGATGATGATGATAATAATAATAATAATAATAATAATAATAATAATAATAATAATAATAATAATAATAATAATAATAATGAAATCAATTATAACAGTCACTGGTACTCAACACTGCAAGAGGTGAAATCATTTTCCCTTTTTTTCATTTGTGTGTTTATGATTTTTGCTAAAAAAAATACCATTGTTTTACAGTGTTGACTGGAGTTCACATTTGTGATATTTTTAAAATCATATTCTCATATATCACAGTACGATCTGACAAAAAAACAACAACAAAAAAAACAAAACAAACAACAACAACAACAACACAAAATACTGGTGGCACTGAGTGTACTCTTGGCAACCTGTTTATGGGTCACCACAGAGTGAAATTTATTTCCATGTCACCCTGTCCTCTATATCTTCCAAGTTTGTGCAACATGTTTTTTTAAGACTTTGAGTTTACACTACTTGATGTATTTAATTAATTTGAACATTTGGGTTTACAGTGTATTTGCAGGTTTCTTTCTGATGTTCCATTAATATTTGCTGATCTGAATTCTTTAAAAAGAGAAATATTGTGTATAAATATAATAAAATCCTAACATTTTCAATAAAAAGTATATCTTCAAAACATCTAAACATTTAGTGATCTTGAAAAACAAATTGTTCTTCAAACCTGCTGAAATATAACAACAACAACAACAACAATAATAATAATAATAATAATGATAACAACAACACTTCCAAATGCAAGCTGAACATCAACACCACTTTTTGGTCAGTTCATGTTGTGATGCATAAGAATGCAATATAATTTACTGTCAACATGGTTGATTATTGCTCTGCAAATGACAAATATATCTGATGATAGATTTTTTATGCTCATTATGAATTTGGACTTTGTGCTTTGCAATTTCTCTGACCTTGATAACTGGAGATATTGCAGTTTGTCTGCATATGACATTTGACACAACACTCAGTTCCAGTAAACAGAATATTTCCAAAACTACGATTCCCATAAAGTAAAACTGTTTGTTAATAGATTAACCTAAATTAAGGAATAAACCCAAAATATGAGGGGAAAATGACAACCAGTCTCAAATCTTCCATTGATTCCAAATAGAATTTTTTTTTTTCATCCATGAAACTGTCAGCAATTTCAGGAAGACCACTGTTCACTTTCTGTGTCAGAATGAGGCTCTAAACCTGATATTTGAGATATCCAGCAACCTTACAAATTACTTTATCGTAAATGGTTTAGGGTTAGGATGAGGATAAAGTTTAAGATTAGGATAATGGTTTGGGTTTAATTTTTTGGAATGCAATAAAGCTTAGAAATTTGAAGAATGCTTCCACTTCCGTACCTATTCTGGGACAGGGTTTAAAAAGAGTGTATCATCCTTGCTTTCAAGCCTGTTTTTCACACGACAGCAGATTTTATAAAGAAATGTCATGGCTGTGTGCTGTCTGTGCCGTGCCATTATGTGGGATTAAACAGCTTCAAACTTCACTTTGCAGGGTGGCCAGAGTGGCCAGAGTGACCATGTGACGTGCCAACACATTCACCCAACATAACAGATTTTGACACAAATCTCTCATCATGGACCGAAAGTCATATATGATGAGTTGGGTACCCCCTTTGCATCTTTTAGTGATGCCCAGGGAAGTGCTAACCCGAACCCTTACTCTGACCTTAACTGTAACCCAAATGAAGAGAAATGCTCCCTGCTGTGTCGAAGCAGACAAATTTGTATGCTCGAGAGAAATGAGGCTACTGTGTATTAACGTGTCACCCTGCACGTCACAAACAAAGGGGTAGGTACTGATCAAGGGTCAAAATGCAATGAGTTGGGAGTGAGAATGTGTATGATGTGCAGCACAAGTCAAATTTGTCACATTATTCCTGAATGGAGAAGCTGAAGTTAAAGGAGAATTCCAGGATTTTTCAACCAAAACTCTATTTTTAAGATTTTTTTGGGGGGGGGGGGGTCATCTTTTCATTCAGGACAAAAATGAAATTAATAGGTGCAATACTTTTTCAGAACACAAACACCACCACGGGCTACCTGATAGGATGGAGCAATTTAAACTCACTCCGAGTAAAGCGTTTCTTTTAAGACTGAATAGGAGAAAATGTCATTTGAAGTGTCTGGCAGCAGAGAAAATCACTATGGAGGTAACCATGTGAGTGTTTGGCTCATTATACAGTTATCTGCAAACCTTAGCTGCTGTTCACTGACGCTTTATAAGTCCACTGCTGATGAAGAGTTCATTCTATAAGACACCGCCTGTTTTTAGATTGTTCATTATATATTGACATTATATAACCAGGCAGTTTGTGAGGATGTTTGCATGTTGAATCAGTACTGCACCGATTAATTGAGTTTCTGTCTCAAGTGCCCCCCCCGACAGACACACACAAGACATATCTAACAATAGAGCCCACGCTGAAAAATTTCAGAATTCTCCTTTAAAAACCTGAAAAATGAGAGCAAATTTTCAAATTATACTGTATGCATGTCTTCAGATCACCATCAAACATTACTCTAATGAATGGAACCACAACAATCCAAGAACAAAGGTGAGGACATAAAAAGAAAAGCAGAAACCAGTGCAGATCTGTTTGATGTTAGCTGTTGACTGAGCACCTCTTACCTTCTGAGAGCCAGATGATGTGCGTTTAAGAGAGGACCGTTTAAAGGTGCCACCAGAGCCCCTGGTGTCCATGTTGACTACTGAGATTATGCTTCACAGAAGCAGATTGGACTGATTTAGAAGAAATGGATCCTTGGATAACAGCCACAGGTCAGAGTTCAAGAAAATCATCAACACTGAAAACCCACTGCAGAGCTCATCACAGCAGGTTCTGGACTGGATTCACATTCAGAAACTTAACACCGTCTCCTATCTGCAGCTCAACTCCCCAAATGACAAGACAGCAGTTGCAGCCAGGGACATAAATCACTCAATGACACACTTGACACATAGACCTTTTTCCTCTGCTGGGTATAATCAGGCTTAATGCAGCCGGCAGAGTTTAATGGAGAGAGATTTAATAAATGGTTATTGAAGGTAAATCTACTTTGACACGCCACAAACCCAGAAAGGCTTAAACAGACCATGTGAGGCTAAAGTTAGCCAGCTAAAAGCTGAAGGTTGTCCCATCAGATGAGTGTGTCAGTGTGTCTAAGAGGACAGCAGTGTCTATTTATGATGCAGTCAGACTGCCAAAATGAACGTTGCTTCACCAATTCTTGCAAAATATAAATGCAGCTCTTTGGTTTTTGCTCCTAATTTTCAGGAGCTGAAGTGAAAATCATCTGTGCACACCAAAGATTTAGTTCCCTTGATCCTCCCCATAAATTGGTTCAAATCTGCATCTGTACAGTGCATCTGGAAAGTATTCACAGCACTTCACTTTTTCCACATTTTGTTGTTACAGCCTTATTCCAACATGGAGTAAATTTATTTTTCCCCTCAAAATTCAACTCACAACACCCCATAATGACAACATAAAAAACTTTTTTTTTTTTTGCAAATTTCTTAAAAATAATAATAAAAAAAGGAGAAATCACAATTACATATGTATTCACACCCTTTGCTCAATACTTTGTTGATGCATCTTTTACAGCAATTACAGCCTCAAGTCTTCTTGAATATGATGCCACAAGCTTGGTACACCTATCTTTGGGCAGTTTTGCCCATTCCTCTTTGCAGCACCCCTCAAGCTGCATCAGGGTGGATGGGGAGCATCGGTGCACAGCCATTTTCAGATCTCTCCAGCGATGTTAAATTGGATTCAGGTCTGGGTTCTGGCTCGGCTACTCAAGGACATTCACAGAGTTCTCCTGAAGCTGCTCCCTTGGTATCTTGGCTGTGTGCTTAGGGTCATTGTCCTGCTGAAAGGTGGACCATTGCACCAGTCTGAGGTGAGAAGAAGAGAGGAAGAGTGCTCTGGAGCAGGTTTTCACCCAGGATGTCTCTATACATTTCTGCATTCATCTTTCCCTCAATCCTGACTTGTCTCCCAGTTCCTGCCATGAAAACCATCTACACAGCATGATGCTGTCACCAAAATGCTTCACTGTAGGGATGGTGCCTGGTTTCCTCCAAACATGACACCTGGCATTCACGCCAAAGAGTTCAATCATCTCATCAGACCAGAGAATTTTGTTTCTCATGGTCTGAGTTTCCTTTGGGTGCCTTTTGCCAAACTCCAGGTGGGGTGCCATGTGCCTTTTACTAAGGGGTGGCTTCTGTCTGGTCACTATACCATACAGGCCTGATTGGTGGATTGCTGCAGAGATGGTTGTCCTCCTGGAAGGTTCTCATCTCTCAACAGAGGAATTCTGGAGCTCCGACAGAGTGACCATTGGGTTCTTGGTCACCTCCCTGACTAAGGCCCTTCTCTCCCACATGGTCAGTTTAGATGGGCGGCCAGCTCTAAGAAGAGTCCGGGTGGGTCTGAACTTCTTCCACTTCTTTTACAGATGATGGAGACCACTGTGTTCATTGGGACCTTCAAAGCAGCAGAAATGTTTCTGTACCCTTCTGTACCAGATTTGTGCTTTGAGACAATCCTGTCTCAGAGGTCTACAGACAATTCCTTTGACTATATGCTTGGTTTGTGCTCTGACATGCACTGTAAACTGTGGGACCTTATATCTAGACAGGTGTGTCTTTCCAGATCATGTTCAATTAACTGAATTTACCCCAGGTGGACTCCAGTTAAGCTGTAGAAACATCTCAGGGGTGATCAGTGGAAACAGGATGCACCTGAGCTCAATTTTGAGCTTCATGGATATTTTATGAATAGTTATGTAAATGTGATGTCTTAGTTTTTTTTTTTTTATTAATTTGCAAAAATCTCCAAAAACTATTTTCACATTGTTATTATGGGGTATTGTGTGTAGAAATTTTAGGGGAAAAAATTAATTTAATCCATTTTGGAATAAGGCTCTAACATAACAAAATGTGGAAAATGTGAAGGGCTGTGAATATTTTCTGGATGCACTGTAAATCCTTTACCAAGACAATCCATCTACCTGGAAAATGTGGCAGATCAAGATGCTGAAAAATAGCATGATTATTGCACAGATGAAACTCTAAAATGTGCAGTTGATCTTGGAAGAAACACAGCTCTTCTTTCTAGGTGACAAAGCCAGATGTGGTTGTCCCGGATTGGTTTGGCTACACATGACCTGTTGTTGTGAATCTGGTGAATGCACTGCTAAATTCTTGGAAATGACATTGGAGGCAGTTTATGGTCGTGAAATGAACATTTAGTTCATGGGCAACGGCTATAATGGACATTCCTGCAGTCAGCGTATCAGTTGGAAACTCCCCCCAAACCTGTAATATCTGTGGCACTGTGTTGTGTGACAGAGTGGCTGTTTATTGTGACCTGTGCAAGTCACATCTGTGCAATAATCACACTGTTTAATCACCAACTTGATCTGACACACCAACCAGGTGAATGGATTAACTTGGAAAATTTATGCTCACTAGCATAAATTTTAACACATTTGTGAACAACATTTGAGAGAAATCAACATTTTATATGCACAGATGAAATGAAATCTTATTTTACTTTAGTACATGGAAAAAATGGGGAAAAAAGGTGTTGAATTAAAAAAAAGTATATATATCAAATCAAATCAAATCAAATTTATTTATATGGTGCCAAATCACAACAAACAGTTGCCCCAAGGCGCCTTATATTGTAAGGCAAGGCCATACAATAATTACGGAAAAACCCCAACGGTCAAAACGACCCCCTGTGAGCAAGCACTTGGCGACAGTGGGAAGGAAAAACTCCCTTTTAACAGGAAGAAACCTCCAGCAGAACCAGGCTTGGGGGGGGGCAGTCTTCTGCTGGGACTGGTTGGAGCTGAGGGAGAGAACCAGGAAAAAGACATGCTGTGGAGGGGAGCAGAGATCAATCACTAATGATTAAATGCAGAGTGGTGCATACAGAGCAAAAAGAGAAAGAAACACTCAGTGCATCATGGGAACCCCCCAGCAGTCTAAGTCTATAGCAGCATAACTAAGGGATGGTTCAGGGTCACCTGATCCAGCCCTAACTATAAGCTTTAGCAAAAAGGAAAGTTTTAAGCCTAATCTTAAAAGTAGAGAGGGTGTCTGTCTCCCTGATCTGAATTGGGAGCTGGTTCCACAGGAGAGGAGCCTGAAAGCTGAAGGCTCTGCCTCCCATTCTACTCTTAAAAACCCTAGGAACTACAAGTAAGCCTGCAGTCTGAGAGCGAAGCGCTCTATTGGGGTGATATGGTACTATGAGGTCCCTAAGATAAGATGGGACCTGATTATTCAAAATCTTATAAGTAAGAAGAAGAATTTTAAATTCTATTCTAGAATTAACAGGAAGCCAATGAAGAGAGGCCAATATGGGTGAGATATGCTCTCTCCTTCTAGTCCCTGTTAGCACTCTAGCTGCAGCATTTTGAATTAACTGAAAGCTTTTCAGGGAACTTTTAGGACAACCTGATAATAATGAATTACAATAGTCCAGCCTAGAGGAAATAAATGCATGAATTAGTTTTTCAGCATCACTCTGAGACAAGACCTTTCTAATTTTAGAGATATTGCGCAAATGCAAAAAAAGCAGTCCTACATATTTGTTTAATATGCGCATTGAATGACATATCCTGATCAAAAATGACTCCAAGATTTCTCACAGTATTACTAGAGGTCAGGGTAATGCCACCCAGAGTAAGGATCTGGTTAGACACCATGTATCTAAGATTTGTGGGGCCAAGTACAATAACTTCAGTTTTATCTGAGTTTAAAAGCAGGAAATTAGAGGTCATCCATGTCTTTATGTCTGTAAGACAATCCTGCAGTTTAGCTAATTGGTGTGTGTCCTCTGGCTTCATGGATAGATAAAGCTGGGTATCATCTGCGTAACAATGAAAATTTAAGCAATGCCATCTAATAATACTGCCTAAGGGAAGCATGTATAAAGTGAATAAAATTGGTCCTAGCACAGAACCTTGTGGAACTCCATAATTAACCTTAGTCTGTGAAGAAGATTCCCCATTTACATGAACAAATTGTAATCTATTAGATAAATATGATTCAAACCACTGCAGTGCAGTGCCTTTAATACCTATGGCATGCTCTAATCTCTGTAATAAAATTTTATGGTCAACAGTATCAAAAGCAGCACTGAGGTCTAACAGAACAAGCACAGAGATGAGTCCACTGTCCGAGGCCATAAGAAGATCATTTGTAACCTTCACTAATGCTGTTTCTGTACTATGATGAATTCTAAAACCTCACTGAAACTCTTAAAATAGACCATTCCTCTGCAGATGATCAGTTAGCTGTTTTACAACTACCCTTTCAAGAATTTTTGAGAGAAAAAGAGAAAAAAAAAAAAAAAAAAAAAAAAATATATATATATATATATATATATATATATATATATATATATATATATATATAATTTATTTATTTATTTATTTTTGAGTATTGTACGTCACCCTTTGTGCCCCCCAACCCAACACACACAATAACGACTTAGCAGACCATAAACTCAGGAATTCATTGTGATCCTTCCATCAGCTGTCGCGTCATCAATAAACTCCAGTCAACCAGTGCCAATGGCAACCATACATGCACGTACCATAACACTCCTCTATGAGCTGTTTCTTTCCTTCTCTGTATTTTTCTCTTCCCATCATTCTGGTTAAAGTTCATTTTAGTTTCTTGGGAGAGCTTCTTCAGATGTTTTCTCACAAAGTCACTTCTGGACTTGATGTTCTTGAGTGTTACCAGTGTTTTACACCTTCAGGTTATTGGTTCCCTTACCAGTGGATTTCACCAAATTTTTAATTTGACCCATCTTAAAGCTTCTGCTGTCTGTCTGACAGGTTTTTTTTTCACCCTCATTGTGGACTCCTTCACTTGCTTCCACACTTCTTTTGATGTTGCATTAAGGGTTTCAGTGAACAACAATAAATGCAATGGCATCATTTGGAATCATCTCCAGAACTTTTATCTTCTTAATCTGCCACATAGCAAGGAATCAGGCTCCACCTGGCCCTGAACTTGCTTGTCATTCACTTATTCAATTACTTATGGCCTTTGAAGGTCCTGCAACAGACTGATATTCTGTCCAGGTACCTCACCTCATGCCCTGTGACTGCTGAGATCCAGCCCCCTGTGACCCTACACTGGAGTACGTGTGTGTAGAAAATGGATGGATCGATGGCCTTTGAAAAATGGAGGGATTGCTTTTAACTATGGCTGTAATTACAAAATGCAATATTTTTGTTAGACCCGTTTGGTTAAAGGCGAAAGTCTACACTTCAAGCACAGCTTGTTGGTTTCATTTCAGCTCCATTGTGGTGGCATACAGAGGCAAAATTACAAAAATGGTGTTGCTGTCCAAATACCTATGGACCTGACTGCATGGCATTAGATATCCATCTGCTCCCTCTGCTGGAGACTACAGAGAATGATTATACAACCCCTGGCAAAAATTATGGAATCACCGGCCTCAGAGGATGTTCATTCAGTTGTTTAATTTTGTAGAAAAAAAGCAGATCACAGACATGACACAAAACTAAAGTCATTTTAAATGGCAACTTTCTGGCTTTAAGAAACACTATAAGAAATCAAGAAAAAAAGATTGTGGCAGTCAGTAACGGTTACTTTTTTAGACCAAGCAGAGGAAAAAAATATGGACTCACTCAATTCTGGGGAAAAAATTATGGAATCACCCTGTAAATTTTCATCCCCCAAATTAACACCTGCATCAAATCAGATCTGCTCATTGACATTGACCTTTTCCACTTGTCACAATGAAATAACTAAAAAAAAAAAATAAAAAAAAAAAAATTAATTCATACATAAGTGAATTGCAGCACTGAAAAAAGCTTGTTGGATTTACATTATTTAAATAAGTACATTGGTTGCACATGATGAGAATGTGTCGAAATAACAATTTCCTTATGTATCTACATAAGGAAATTATGTTATTTCAATACTTTCTCATCATGTCCAACCGATGTACTTATTCAAGATGTGCTTCCTTTTTTTTCAGTGCAGACACACTGTAAACATGAAAAAGTTTCCCTCTGTGTGAAATAATCAACTATAATCTACTGAGTATCAAGATGTAACTTTACCCGTTTACGACCATGAAGAAAGCTGCATGAATTTCTTGCGTCATTATCTCAGGACAGAAGAATGACTGAATGTTTTCTTTTCAGTTCTAACCATGTGTTGTGGTGTGTGCCTGTCAGAATGGATAATGCGTAATTTCTCCTCGTAAGCAGACACAAATGAGCTTTATCGCCTGTTGGGGGCTTTGCGTGTGTCAGTGAGAGATTATTTGTGTCCAGGAGAAGCAGCAGCAAGGACAGGAAACATCCACTCAGCTCACACACTTGGCAAAACATCAGAGGGAAATCCCACAATGCACGCAGATGGCAGACAAATTAATGAAGACTCATTCAGAGAGCTTCCACTGCAATAAACAATTTAATTTCAGATTGTAAAACCAAACTGTTTCCTTCATTCAGAGTCTCAAGAGGCTCATCAAGGCAAAAAAACAAACAAACAAAAAAACAACAAAAACCTGGGAGTATTATCAAGACGGTTACACCTGGTTCGACAGCCAACTTATATGGGCCACGTTCAAACTAGAGAAAACAAAGCATAATAATCATTTTATTTGGACAGTGATACACTTAAAATCAATACTGTATCAATACTACCTTAATCATTTAAATTTTTTTCATTTTTACACAGAGTGCCTTCATTTTCAGAGGTCATATGTAACTGTACAACCTACCATAATTAAAACAGGTGGATAATCCATGGATTCCTGTTATATGGCTGGGGGGGGCCTGGCTGCCGGTTTGTTTGTCTGTTTGTTTTCCTCCCAGGTGGCGTGCATTTGGGACTGAGTGGCTGTGTTGCTGAGGCTGTCAGGACCTCACCCTGATCACCTGCGACTCGTCAGGACTCACAGCTGAGGTGCATCTGGATGGATTGGAGCATGTTGGCATTTAAGACTGGAGTGCACAGTGTGTATTTGCCAGAGACTCGACCTTGTGACCAGACGGGTGAGATCGTCGTCTCGGGAGCCATCTCATCAGCAGCGGATGCTGAGAAACGTCCAGGTTTGATGCACAGTCTGTGAAAGAGGAGGGGGTGAGGTCTCACGCTCGTCAGCACACTTCCTGAGGTACGTTAGATTTTGTGACTAACAGTTATACAGTCAGTAAATGTGGTGTCCCTCACACCTTATTGTATTGAGCTGTTTGTTAGTCATGTATCAGCTTCCACTGCGGTGGAGTTTTGTGAACTGGATGTTCCATGCCTGCAGGTTGGGAAGCTGATCAGTAATCAAGCCAGGAAGTGTTTGCTGTTTGTACACCTTTAAGTGTTCTGTGTGTAGAGTGTGGACTCACATAATGGTTCCTTCTTTCACAGACTCGGTTGTTGCGGCCACCTGGGGGGTGTCGGCGGGGTCCTTGGGTCCGAAACAGCTTCTGGCTCCGGACCGTTAGCGCTGCTGGGAGCGCACCACGCCAGGCCGCACCTTTTTGTATTATCACTGTTATGTATTAAATTCAGTTAGCCTTTGTACCGTGCTCTGCTTATTTCATACTGGGTCCTTCAAACGCTGGTCGGTTCTCCGAGCTGCGTCCGACACATAACAATTCCTGCCATAATGGATTGGATTTCCATCTAATAAATATATGTAGTCCCAACTAAATTAAATTATCTTGCAAGGATGTGCTTTTTTTGAGTTGGGGCTACATATATTTATTACATGGAAATCCTGCTCATAATTGCATTGAATTACACTTGGATAAACTCTTTAGCAGTGAATGGGCATAGACATCACCAGGAGCCTCACTGTAGCAGCATCACTGTACAGCATCACTGTAGCCTCCTTATTTGTGGGTCTCTGTGCCTTCAGCTTTGTCTTCAGTAAATGAAGAGCGTATTTAATTGGGTTGAGGTCAGCTGGCTGACTTGTTCATTCAAGAGTATTCCAGTTTATTTCCTTGAGAAGATCAGTATTTTATTTAGACCATTATTCATCAGCACTGCGAAGTACCATGCTATCAGTTTGGCAGACTTTGGGCAGATACTATGGTAGTCTGTCCGAATACAAACAGGTGTAATATGTGTTTGGGGTGATTGTCTTATTGGAACACCCAGCTGTGTTCAGGTTTCAATCATCGAGCAAATGGATACTCAGGAAAACATTTGGTCCATCTTCACCTACTGAAAGGAACCATCTATCTGTGACAGGCAGGTGGTCCGTAGACATCCCCTTGGCCTATTTCACTTGCTGTGGTCATGCTTAGAGAAGTACACCACATGTCCAGAATGTCGTAGGCCATGTTCTGTCACAATGCAAAGTGGTATGTCTCAATCTCCCTTGGTAACCATTCATTTTACACAAAGCCATTCCAGTGGTATCCAAGGATCCTCCGAAGACACATGACATCCAATATTTGTCGTAAGTCACTGTTTACCAACATACAGTAAGGCAGAAAAAGCCTGGACCATCGATACTTGGACCTCCTGCAAAGGTAGTGTCATCATCAAACACCAAAGTAAGTGAATCTCTCTTTATGTTTGACTCGTTCTTTCACAGCATACAGATATGTCTGATGACTGAATCCAGGAAGTCATTAATAGTCTGGATGTTAATCTTGAGTCAGGACAGTTACAAACCCAGACACTCAGATTCCTCCCTCAAGTGCTGCAGTCAGAGTGTCCATTGATTCTGTGAAGATCACAGTATTCCTCACAAAGTCAAAGTCAATGAACCTTTTCTTGGTGAACAAGGCACCTAAGCCGCTGTTTCAGCTGTACAAACCTAATTGGGGCAAATCACCACAGATTAATGGGATTCAGCTGTGATTTTGGAACCATCTCTAAGGCCCCCTTCACACATAGTAGGAATGTTGTCAAATTGCGCATGAAGTGCGCATGAAGCAGGAATCTTATGCAATATGTGTAAAATCATAGCTGCCTCCAACACATCATACACCTGTTGCTACAACTATTTGTGCACACCAGCGGCTGAACGACAGAGTGTACACTGTGGGAGCCCATCGAACCCTCTCGCGGCAGGTGTCGGCTGACACACATGAACATCTAACACCACTCGCTTGGCACTTAGAAAATGTGTGGCCATTGGCACGAAAACATTCAGCAGACAATCACTTTCAAGCCGGATGTGAAATCTGTCTAAGTGCCCCCACGAGTGTGGCTTTGCAAAACAGACACAGTGACACGTTGGCGTGTGCGTTGAGCTTACAGGAGGTGTGGCCGCCGACAGGAGCAGCAGTAGAGATCTGTGGTTCTGGACGTCCCAGCTGGAGAACACGTACCGTGTTTGGACGGATATGAACTAATTACTGTCCACTGTGACGTGCGTGTGTCTGCTTGCTGTCCTCACTTGGACATACATAAAAACATATATCACTATTGCAATGGGCTGCAGCGAGCACACGGACGGCGCGCACATTGACAGGCTACCCCTGGTGAAACGGACCGTCAGATCATAACACGCAGGGGGCAATCTGAATGTCACATCACCCACGTGAGCTCTGTTCCACATGATGCGGTGTCTCTCCTGCAGCTTGCCGTCCACAAGACACGCGCGTCAAGCAGAACACGCGATTGGAGCCGGCTGGACACAGCACCAGGTGGACATGATAAGAGCACCCTGCTTCTCATTCATGTCATTTCATGACTATACGTCTGTGACCATGGGTCATCTACAGAGGAACAGACGGTTCATACTTGTATTGTCTGCTTGATAAGAGGGATTCAATAAAATGCGGTGTTTTTATATGGTGTGTGGTTGCATTTTTTTTTTAAATATATCCATGTCCTTCTTGATTTCAGGCATTTATATGCACCTTTTATAGGGCAGTGATGGTAGCTCAACGGTAATGTTTCTGGCTGGCAATCAGAGCTTTTGGAAATTGCAGGTTCGAATCCTGTGGGTGGCAAGAAAATTCAGTAGGTATAGCTTATATATTATATTATTTGTATTATATTATTTGCATGTATTTTTTTTTCACCCTGCGTTCACGCATGCACGACACCGTCACAGTGGCATCGTTCACGCCTGCCCTTCAGCTCAATGTTTTCATGTTTCACTCGTATACAAGCTGTTCCGCTGTGATTCGCCCTGATTTGTACTTATTCGTACTATGTGTGAAGGGGCCCTAATGGAAGGCTGCACAAAACCAAACCAAATCAAGCATGCGGGGACCTATTTCACAAAAGTAGAATTTGTAAATCCCAGATGTCAGACTTGATCTAGTGTGGCCCACACATTCTGGTTTCACATGTTTAAAGCCAGTCCAGAATGAGTAGGTCTGTTGTGAAAGTGTAGTGACACGGACCCACAACAGGGGGCGCAAATGAACGGTCAATAGATGACCCAAAAAGTAACAATTTAATGTTGTGAAGGTGCACAACGAATACACAGACAATCTCAGAATATGATTACAGTCAATCCACAAAGGTGACGTGTGGGCAGGCTCGAGGATAGAAGACGTCTGTCCTGAGAAGAGCCGGAACCACACGATTTCCGCCGCCACCGAACCTGGTGAATACTGGAGCCGCCAAGTCCCGAATTCCCAGGTGATCACCGTCCCCAACTGTCGGATCTGGTACTGCTGGCGAAGAACAAAGACAGTCAAGTGTGGGTGTGTGTACACCCCGTAACAACAACGGTGGGAATGCCACCTCCACCTCTCACACACACTCGTGCAGCTCCTGTCTCAAACACTTATCTGGCTGGGGTGTGAAACGAAGCCGTCGCTGATTACGCCAATCTCCCAGATAAGGCACTCCACAGGAAAACAGCTGTAAAACGAGTTCAGACTAAGACACAGTTAGTTTTAAGGCTGAGACTATTACCTCCAAAGAAGTACGATATCTCGGCGATGAGGTGGAGATGACATCTGGGTTTTATGGAGTGAGATGATGAAGAATGAGTGACAGCTGTCACTCCCGGCTGTGTCCGTGGCGGCAGCGCCCTCTCGTGCCTGAAGCCCGCACTTCAGGCAGGGCGCCCTCTGGTGGTGGGCCAGCAGTACCTCCTCTTCTGGCGGCCCACACAACAGGACCCCCCCCCCCCCCTCAACAGGCGCCTCCTGGCGCCCGACCAGGCTTATCGGGGTGTCGACGGTAGAAATCGGCCAGGAGGGCCGGATCCAGGATGAAGCTCCTCTTCACCCAGGAGCGTTCTTCGGGTCCATACCCCTCCCAGTCCACCAAATACTGGAACCCCCGGCCCATTCGACGGACGTCCAGGAGCCGGCGCACTGTCCAAGCCGGCTCCCCGTCAATGATCCGGGCAGGAGGCGGCGCCGGACCAGGAGCACAGAGGGGTGAGGTGTGGTGAGGCTTGATTCTGGACACATGAAAGACTGGGTGGATCCGCAGTGAAGCCGGGAGTTGGAGCTTCACTGCGGCAGGACTGAGGATTTTGAGGATCTTGAATGGTTCAATGTATCGGTCCTTTAACTTAGGGGAATCCACTTGGAGGGGGATGTCCTTCGTGGACAGCCACACCTCCTGCCCGGGCTGGTAAGCAGGGGCCGGGGATCGCCGGCGGTCCGCATGGGTCTTCGCCCTCATCCGGGCCTTCAACAAGGTAGAACGGGCGGAGAGCCACACCCAACGGCACTTCCGCAGGTGGGCCTGGACCGAGGGCACACCGACCTCTCCCTCCACCACGGGAAACAATGGGGGCTGATACCCCAAACACACCTCAAACGGGGAGAGGCCGGTGGCAGAGGACACCTGGCTGTTATGCGCATACTCGATCCAGGCCAGATGTTTACTCCAGGCCGTCGGGTGTGCAGACGTTACACAACGCAGGGCTTGCTCCAATTCCTGATTGGCCCGTTCTGCCTGTCCATTGGTCTGCGGGTGATACCCGGACGATAGGCTCACAGTGGCCCCCAGTTCCCAGCAGAAGCTCCTCCAGACGTGTGAGGAGAACTGGGGACCACGATCAGAGACGATGTCGATGGGTATCCCATGCAGACGGACGACGTGGTGGACCAGGAGGTCTGCTGTCTCCTGGGCTGTTGGGAGCTTCGGGAGGGCCACGAAGTGGGCCACCTTGGAGAATCGGTCCACTATCGTGAAGATGGTGGTGTTGCCCTGGGACGGCGGGAGGCCCGTGATGAAATCCAGGCCGATGTGGGACCAGGGGCGATGAGGCACAGGTAGCGGCTGGAGAAGTCCTTGGGACCTTTTATGGTCTGCCTTGCCCCTGGCACAGGTGGTGCAGGCCTGGATGTACTCCCGGACGTCGGCCTCCATAGACGCCCACCAGAAGCGCTGCCGGACAACTGCCACGGTCCTTCGCACCCCTGGATGACAGGAGAACTTGGAACCGTGACAGAAGTCCAAGACTGCAGCTCTGGCCTCTGGTGGGACGTACAAACGGTTCTTCGGACCTGTTCCTGGGTCTGGGCTCCGTGCCAGGGCCTCCCGGACGATCTTCTCCACGTCCCAGGTG
Source organism: Thalassophryne amazonica (assembly GCF_902500255.1). Lineage (NCBI taxonomy): Eukaryota > Metazoa > Chordata > Actinopteri > Batrachoidiformes > Batrachoididae > Thalassophryne > Thalassophryne amazonica. The sequence goes on from NC_047110.1 coordinate 61,906,595, forward strand.
AGGGTGGCCACGATAGTGGACTCAGGCAGGATGGGCTCAGGTGGATCCGACAGTGCAGTTTTGGCCTCCTCTTCGTGTACCCGGGACAAGGCATCCGACCTCTGGTTCTTGGTCTCGGGGTGATAGGTGATCCGGAAGTCAAAACGCCCGAAGAACAGTGACCAGCGGGCTTGCCTGGGGTTCAGCCGCTTGGCGGTCCTGATATACTCCAGGTTCCGATGGTCAGTGAAAACCGTGAACAGCACAGACGCTCCCTCCAACAGGTGTCTCCACTCCTCAAGAGCCTCTTTCACCGCAAGGAGTTCTCGATTGCCAACGTCATAGTTCCGTTCAGCCGGGGTCAACCTGCGTGAAAAGTAGGCACACGGGTGAAGAACCTTATCAGTCTTTCCGCTCTGGGATAGCACGGCTCCTATCCCTGAGTCAGAGGTGTCCACTTCAACCACGAACTGGCGGCTAGGGTCGGGCTGCACCAAAACTGGCGCAGTAGAGAACCGTCGTTTCAACTCCTTGAACGCGGCTTCGCACCAATCCGACCAGGTGAAGGGGACTTTTGGAGAGGTCAGGGCTGTCAGGGGACTAACTACCTGACTGTAACCCTTAATGAACCTCCGATAGAAATTAGCGAAGCCGAGGAACTGTTGCAGCTTCCTACGGCTTGTTGGTTGGGGCCAATCTCTAAACCGCAGCAACCTTGGCCGGATCAGGGGCGATGGAGTTAGAGGAGATGATAAACCCCAGGAAGGACAAAGACGTGCAGTGAAACTCGCACTTCTCGCCCTTCACAAACAGTCGGTTCTCTAACAACCGCTGCAGGACCTGACGTACATGCTGGACAATGGGTCTCAGGATCCAGAGAAAAGATGAGAATATCGTCCAGATATACGAAGACGAATCGGTGCAGGAAGTCCCGCAAGACGTCGTAACCAAGGCTTGGAACGTCACGGGGGCGTTGGTGAGGCCCGAACGGCATGACCAGGTACTCAAAGTGACCTAACGGGGTGTTAAACGCCGTCTTCCATTCGTCTCCCTTCCGGATCCGAACCAGGTGATACGCATTTCTAAGATCCAGCTTAGTAAAGATTTTTGGCTCCATGCAGGGGGGTGAACACGGACTCCAACAATGGCAACGGGTATCGGTTGCGAACCGTAATCTTATTCAGCCCCCTGTAATCAATGCATGGATGGAGTCCGCCATCTTTCTTCAATCAATCAATCAATCTTTTTTTTTTATATAGCACCAAATCACAACAAACAGTTGCCCAAGGCGCTTATATGTAAGGCAAGGCCATACAATAATTATGTAAAACCCCAACGGTCAAAACGACCCCCTGTGAGCAAGCACTTGGCTACAGTGGGAAGGAAAAACTCCCTTTTAACAGGAAGAAAACCTCCAGCAGAACCAGGCTCAGGGAGGGGCAGTCTTCTGCTGGGACTGGTTGGGGCTGAGGGAGAGAACCAGGAAAAAGACATGCTGTGGAGGGGAGCAGAGATCGATCACTAATGATTAAATGCAGAGTGGTGCATACAGAGCAAAAAGAGAAAGAAACAGTGCATCATGGGAACCCCCCAGCAGTCTACGTCTATAGCAGCATAACTAAGGGATGGTTCAGGGTCACCTGATCCAGCCCTAACTATAAGCTTTAGCAAAAAGGAAAGTTTTAAGCCTAATCTTAAAAGTAGAGAGGGTGTCTGTCTCCCTGATCTGAATTGGGAGCTGGTTCCACAGGAGAGGAGCCTGAAAGCTGAAGGCTCTGCCTCCTATTCTACTCTTACAAACCCTAGGAACTACAAGTAAGCCTGCAGTCTGACAGCGAAGCGCTCTATTGGGGTGATATGGTACTACGAGGTCCCTAAGATAAGATGGGACCTGATTATTCAAAACCTTATAAGTAAGAAGAAGAATTTTAAATTCTATTCTAGAATTAACAGGAAGCCAATGAAGAGAGGCCAATATGGGTGAGATATGCTCTCTCCTTCTAGTCCCCGTCAGTACTCTAGCTGCAGCATTTTGAATTAACTGAAGGCTTTTTAGGGAACTTTTAGGACAACCTGATAATAATGAATTACAATAGTCCAGCCTAGAGGAAATAAATGCATGAATTAGTGTTTCAGCATCACTCTGAGACAAGACCTTTCTAATTTTAGAGATATTGCGTAAATGCAAAAAAGCAGTCCTACATATTTGTTTAATATGCGCTTTGAATGACATATCCTGATCAAAAATGACACCAAGATTTCTCACAGTATTACCAGAGGTCAGGGTAATGCCATCCAGAGTAAGGATCTGGTTAGACACCATGTTTCTAAGATTTGTGGGGCCAAGTACAATAACTTCAGTTTTATCTGAGTTTAAAAGCAGGAAATTAGAGGTCATCCATGTCTTTATGTCTGTAAGACAATCCTGCAGTTTAGCTAATTGGTGTGTGTCCTCTGGCTAGCTGGCTAGCTGGGTCAAGTGATGGCTTTTTAAGTAATGGTTTAATTATTGCCACCTTAAAAGCCTGTGGTACATAGCCAACTAACAAAGATAGATTGATCATATTTAAGATTGAAGCATTAAATAATGGTAGGGCTTCCTTGAGCAGCCTGGTAGGAATGGGGTCTAATAAACATGTTGATGGTTTGGATGAAGTAACTAATGAAAATAACTCAGACAGAACAATCGGAGAGAAAGAGTCTAACCAAATACCGGCATCACTGAAAGCAGCCGAAGATAAGGATACGTCTTTGGGATGGTTATGAGTAATTTTTTTTCTAATAGTTAAAATTTTGTTAGCAAAGAAAGGCATGAAGTCATTACTAGTTAAAGTTAATGGAATACTCAGCTCAATAGAGCTCTGACTCTTTGTCAGCCTGGCTACAGTGCTGAAAAGAAACCTGGGGTTGTTCTTATTTTCTTCAATTAGTGATGAGTAGAAAGATGTCCTAGCTTTACGGAGGGCTTTTTTTTATAGAGCAACAGACTCTTTTTCCAGGCTAAGTGAAGATCTTCTAATTAGTGAGACGCCATTTCCTCTCCAACTTACGGGTTATCTGCTTTAAGCTACGAGTTTGTGAGTTATACCACGGAGTCAGGCACTTCTGATTTAAAGCTCTCTTTTTCAGAGGAGCTACAGCATCCAAAGTTGTCTTCAATGAGGATGTAAAACTATTGACGAGATACTCTATCTCACTTACAGAGTTTAGGTAGCTACTTTGCACTGTGTTGGTATATGGCATTAGAGAACATAAAGAAGGAATCATATCCTTAAACCTAGTTACAGCGCTTTCTGAAAGACTTCTAGTGTAATGAAACTTATTCCCCACTGCTGGGTAGTCCATCAGAGTAAATGTAAATGTTATTAAGAAATGATCAGACAGAAGGGAGTTTTCAGGGAATACTATTAAGTCTTCTATTTCCATACCATAAGTCAGAACAAGATCTAAGATATGATTAAAGTGGTGGGTGGACTCATTTACATTTTGAGCAAGCCAATAGAGTCTAATAATAGATTAAATGCAGTGTTGAGGCTGTCATTCTCAGCATCTGTGGGATGTTAAAATCGCCCACTATAATTATCTTATCTGAGCTAAGCACTAAGTCAGACAAAAGGTCTGAAAATTCACAGAGAAACTCACAGTAACGACCAGGTGGACGATAGATAATAACAAATAAAACTGGTTTTTGGGACTTCCAATTTGGATGGACAAGACTAAGAGTCAAGCTTTCAAATGAATTAAAGCTCTGTCTGGGTTTTTGATTAATTAATAAGCTGGAATGGAAGATTGCTGCTAATCTTCCGCCTCGGCCCGTGCTACGAGCATTCTGACAGTTAATGTGACTCGGGGGTGTTGACTCATTTAAACTAACATATTCATCCTGCTGTAACCAGGTTTCTGTAAGGCAGAATAAATCAATATGTTGATCAATTATTATATCATTTACTAACAGGGACTTAGAAGAGAGAGACCTAATGTTTAATAGACCACATTTAACTGTTTTAGTCTGTGGTGCAGTTGAAGGTGCTATATTATTTTTTCTTTTTGAATTTTTATGCTTAAATAGATTTTTGCTGGTTATTGGTGGTCTGGGAGCAGACACCGTCTCTACGGGGATGGGTAATGAGGGGATGGCAGGGGGAGAGAAGCTGCAGAGAGGTGTGTAAGACTACAACTCTGCTTCCTGGTCCCAACCCTGGATAGTCACGGTTTGGAGGATTTAAGAGAATTGGCCAGATTTCTAGAAATGAGAGCTGCTCCATCCAAAGTGGGATGGATGCCGTCTCTCCTAACAAGACCAGGTTTTCCCCAGAAGCTTTGCCAATTATCTATGAAGCCCACCTCATTTTTTCTTTCTTGCCCACAAAAAAGAAACCTGCCCCCATCGGGGAGGTGGAGTTCCGGATCAGCCCGGCAGCTAATGAGTCCCGGATGTAGGTCTCCATTGATTCGCGCTCAGGTCGTGAGAGGTTGTACAGCCTGCTGGACGGGAACTCAGCACCTGGAACCAAATCAATGGCACAATCGTATGGATGGTGCGGGGGAAGGGTGAGTGCCAGATCCTTGCTGAAGACGTCAGAAAGATCGTGGTACTCAACCGGCACTGCTGTCAGATTGGGAGCTACTTTGACCTCCTCCTTAGCATGTAAACCGGGAGGAACCGAGGATCCTAAACACACCCGATGGCAGGTTTCGCTCCACTGAACCACCACCCCAGACGGCCAATCAATCCGGGGATTGTGCTTCAACATCCATGGGAAGCCCAAAATCACGCGGGAGGTAGAAGGAGTTACAAAAACTCAATCTCCTCCCGATGGTTTCCAGACACCACCAGAGTTACTGGTTGTGTCTTGTGTGTGATTAAAGGGAGGAGGGTGCCATCTAGTGCCCGCACCTGCAATGGCAAAAGGAAGCGCCACCAGAGGGAGCCCTACCTCCCTTGCCCATCTGCTGTCTAGCAAATTCCCTTCTGACCCCGTGTCCACCAGTGCTGGGGCTTGAAGGCTTAAATCCCCGCTCAGGATTGTAACTGGGAGTTGTGTGGCAATCTGTGTGTGTCCCACGTGAATGTTTTGACCCCCCCTTAGCCCAGTCTCTGAGGGTGGTTGTTGTTGTGGCCGTTTGGGGCAGTTTTTCTGTGTGTGCTCCTTTGAGCTGCAGAGAAAACACTCCCCGCGGACCAGCCTCCTCATTTTGGCCCTGTGCGTTTCCCTAACAACGTCAGCAGGGGGAGCTGTTGCCCCACGGAGCGCTGCGGCTGTGGAGCGTGGGGAGGGCGGCCCCTTTTCAAACCCGGAAGGGAGAGGGACGGCGCGTATCCGGCCACGTCCTTCGCCTCGCTCCCGACGGCGTTCCTCCAATCGATAAGCCCATCTAAATCCCGCGGTTCCTCCTTAGCTACCAGATGCTCCTTCAGGACCGATGACAGTCCGTTTATGAAGGCGGCGCGGAGCGCAACGTTATTCCAGCCGGACCTCGCAGCCGCGATGCGGAAGTCGACTACATATTCGACTGCACACCGGTGCCCCTGTCGCATTGACAGCAGCATTGTTGAAGCGGTCTCTCCTCTGTTAGGGTGATCAAACACTGTTCTGAACTCCCTCACAAACCCAGTGTATGCTGATAACAACCGTGAGTTCTGTTCCCAGAGCGCTGTAGCCCAGGCGCGTGCCTTACCCCGAAGCAGAGTAATCACATAAGCTATTTTACTAGCATCTGACGCGTACATGACGGGACGTTGTGCAAAGACGAGCGAACACTGCATGAGAAAGTCCGCGCACGTCTCCCACACAACCTCCATACGGCTCCAGGAGGGCTTATGTATGCTTCAGGGGATGGTGGGAGGGGTTGTTGAAACCACCACTGGAACGTTCATATCCTGCACAGGGTCGGCAGGAGGAGGAGCTGCAGCAGCGCCCTGAGCGCTCGCTGCCAACTCTGCGCGGCGGATGAGAGCCTCCACCCTGCGGTTCAGGAGGATATTTTGCTCGGTCATTTGATCCAACTGAGCTGTAAAGGCGGTGAGAATGTGCTGCAGCTCACCAATCACGCCTTCTGCAGACGCCTGCGCTCCCTGCTCTCCCATTGGTCGTTCAACAGCCGGGTGACGCCACTCGGAGTCCATGACGCTGGCCGAGATATCCTGTTGTGAAGGTGTAGTGACACGGACCCACAACAGGGGGCGCAAATGAACGGTCAATAGATGAGCCAAAAAGTAACAATTTAATGTTGTGAAGGTGCACAACAAATACACAGACAATCTCAGAATATGATTACAGTCAATCCACAAAGGTGACGTGTGGGCAGGCTCGAGGATAGAAGACGTCTGTCCTGAGAAGAGCCGGAACCACACGATTTCCGCCGCCACCGAACCTGGTGAATACTGGAGCCGCCAAGTCCCGAATTCCCAGGTGATCACCGTCCCCCGACTGTCGGATCTGGTACTGCTGGCGAAGAACAAAGACAGTCAAGTGTGGGTGTGTGTACACCCCGTAACAACAACGGTGGGAATGCCACCTCCACCTCTCACACACACTCGTGCAGCTCCTGTCTCAAACACTTATCTGGCTGGGGTGTGAAGCGAAGCCGTCGCTGATTACGCCAATCTCCCAGATAAGGCACTCCACAGGAAAACAGCTGTAAAACGAGTTCAGACTAAGACACAGTTAGTTTTAAGGCTGAGACTATTACCTCCAAAGAAGTACGATATCTCGGCGATGAGGTGGAGATGACATCTGGGTTTTATGGAGTGAGATGATGAAGAATGAGTGACAGCTGTCAGGAATTAATGAGTGACAGCTGTCACTCCCGGCTGTGTCCGTGGCGGCAGCGCCCTCTCGTGCCTGAAGCCCGCACTTCAGGCAGGGCGCCCTCTGGTGGTGGGCCAGCAGTACCTCCTCTTCTGGCGGCCCACACAACAAGGTCTGACTATCTTAAACTGTTGGGAAAGTGTAGGAACACGGACCCACAACAGGGGGCGCAAATGAACGGACAATGGAGGAAGTCAAATAACAATGCTTTACTGTTGTGAAACATGCACAACAAACACAACCGATTACAATGTCAAAGAATAAGCCGAATTCCAACGGTGTCGTGTGGGCAGGCTCGAAGATAGGAGACGTCTGTCCAAGTCGAACCGGAACCACCGATTTCCTCCGCCACCGAACCCCGGGAATACTGGAGCCGCCAAGTCCCGAACTCCCAGGTGGCCACTGCCTCCACTTGTCGGATCCGGTACTGCTGGCGAGGAACACAGTCAGATGTGGGTGCGTCTGCACCCAGCAACACGTAGGGTGGAAACACCACCTCCACCTCTCGTCAGAAAAATACTGTAGTGTAGGAATGTGAGTACTTATCCAAAAAAGTCCAATACAGTCTCCAGCTGTCCTACACACAAGCAACAAAGTATTATTGTCAAGACGATAACACAATTGGCTGAGTACGTTACCTCCTTGGTAGAGCGATATCTCGGCAGAGAAGTGGAGATGACGTCTTGCAGATATACGGATCAGAAGATTGGTAACAGCTGTCGTAGGTGACAGCTGTCACCCCGGCTGCTCCTGTGAGATGGCAGCGCCCTCTGGTGCCTGGAGCCCGCACTCCAGGCAAGGTGCCCTCTGGTGGTGGTGGGCCAGCAGTACCTCCTCTTCAGCGGCCCACACAACATAAACCAGGTTTAACCGATCAACATGCATTTATGGCTGTCTTAAAAGACATCATGGGTCAATCCTAGATTTCCCAGTTCTATAACAGAAGAAATGCAATGTGCCCCAACTTTACTTCAACAGAACAAACACTATTAATGGAGAATTATATTAAGCTATAATTACAAAAAAAAAGAAAGAAATATTGCAGCAGTAATAAAAGAAAGAGAACGTGCATAGCAGATTGAGACTATAGCAGATTGCCAGACTTTAAATTTAATAAACACTGATGTTGCTGAAACCGTCCAGAATAGCCGAAACATTTGAAGGACCACATTAATTTTCTGTATTTAACAGTGACTGAAGAAACATCTTACATCATTTCAAACTGAGAGAAGCCTTGATTTATAAATGCTGAAACAGACCGGATGAAGAATGACCTCAATATGTTTTTTTTTCATTAATTTGAGGAACGTTTTTGGACTACTACACCAGCGTCTCTGAAAAGTCAAACAGAAGGCGAATGTTGTTACACATCAGCCGCAAAGCAAAATGAGTGCTGAAGTTAAAACAATGCAGATTTAATGGACAATTCCATTTCATTTGAATTAGTTTTCTTTCTTTTATTATGTTTTTGTTTAGTTTTCTTGAAATAATTTTTCTATTCAGTCCCCTATAAATGTGCTGTTAGTTTTCATGAACTATAACAACCCTTATCTGTCAATATTTAGTCATTTACTGTCCAGACAACAGTTAATAGGTTATCAAAGGGGGGGGGGTACACTTGTGTGAGTGTGAGTAACATGCATGTGCTTTATAGTGAATTATTGCAAGAATGTGGTCTCTGAGCGCACTGCCAGGTAGCCTACCTACATGCATACACACAAAATAAATTCTATTCAGATATTCAATATTTTTAACTCTTCATCTTCTGCTCAGCTGAATCTCAACTTATACTGACTATTTATAAAATAAAGCTCTGAGCACTGGGGCCTTTGGGGATTATTCCATTCGATGTTTAGCTGCAGCCACAAGGGGGCGCTCGGCCATCTGTCATGACCAGAAGCTGCACAGTTGGATCCTAAACTAGATGTAACAAAGATGATCCCTGTCAGGTTAGTGCTAGAGATTATTACACAAACAAATGCGCATGCAGAAAACAAATATCTGCATGATGCTCACTTTATAACTGTCTAATCTAATTAAACCAGATGAAGCTGTGTGGTCAAAAGAGAACTTGGAAACTCCAAACTGTCAAATGTGCAGAAAGTAACTGTGGAACTACGGCTGAAAAACACCAAACAAACAAACAAACAAAACCCAAAAATGGTTATTTGTTACATTTTGTGGTGCTTTTCCCTTCATGATCCACAGTGACTTATCCAACTCTGAACAGTGTTTCCTGGAAACAGACCTTCACCTGAGACATCACTGCTTCAGGTATATTCAGTCCCTCAGTACTGCAGAGAGAACATCAACACGTTCTTCTGGCAATGATATCGTGCACACGGTTGGTTGGCAGACAGTTGAAAGCACCAGACTGTTGCATGTGCACGTGCACATGGAGATCACACGTCAGTCTGCACAGGTCAAATATGAATTGCAGGAAAGATCAGCATCTGTGCCCCCCTACAACCCCACAGCAGTCATCCAGTTACTCAAATTCAAAATATTTACCAGCACACCCACTTATGGAGCTACAGGGCATTTCTCCACTGCTCTGAGGTCAATCATCAATCAGCCTGCTCGTCTTCAAACACTGACACTTCTATGAGCTGCAGCCAGATTGACAGGGCGGAGTCACACATCATCTCTGCTCTCTGTTAAGGTTTTTCAAAAAGAAAAAAAATCAGGGCAATGCACATCGTGCACACATAATAAATGTGTTTCTGGATGACATGTAAGTGATTTAATCATGATGCCATTTACAACACATAATGACACTGTGGCTGATTGATGGCTCTGCTCTCGAGCGCTACTGAATGTGAAAATATCCTGGAAAATGTGTGTTTTCTGACAAGTCATGATGTCCTTGCGGTGTTATCATTACATCACTCATACCACTTGATTCTAAACGATTTACTGTTTGATGCAAAACTTACATCATCTCTCCAGCCCTACTGGTTGGGGAGGTATCCTGAAAAATCTGTTTTTCAGACAATATTTTTCACATATTTCATTCTGACCTTTAACTGATCTTCTGCAAAACTAACCACTGCAGATGCTCACCCAAGGAGTGTTCACACCAAGTTTGATGTAATTCTACACAGCAAAATCATCAGTGTTGAATTAATACTAGAAGTGTCTATATGTCCCCTCTTTTCATTGTTAATCAGCACTTTGAGTGTTACATTTAACACTGTTTATATTAATTTAACACTAAATGGAATAGTCTTTCCATTGCATGAATGAAAAAGCATTCATTATTTGTTTATATAACAGTGACAATCCTGACGATGTGGTCCGTACCTGATGCCGTGTATGGACTTCTTCAAGTACAGACTGCTGTCTGCTTTCCTCAGTCCAGCGAAAAATCGTGACAGAAATTTGTCAAACGCCTAATCTGACAGCACTTGTGCTTCAGATACAGACTGTTGTGGCCACCCTTTGTCTGCCTCTCTCCCCTTCCCCTTCTGTCTCCTCTTGTGTGTTGTTTGTCTGCTTTCCCTCTAGGTGGTGTGCTGCAGAGCCGAGGAGCACCTGCAAGTCATCATCTCCTCGCACCTGACGCTCATGAGCTCCTGGTCAGGAGCAGGTTACTTAAACCCCAGCTTTGAGCTCATCTTTACCAGAATCTACATAGACATGGACATTGATCCACAACTTTGATCCATGACCTTGTCTGCGCTGTCACTTCCATGTGGTTGGATGTCTGAGCTTCCCGCAGCTCATCTCAAGGTAACCTGGCTCCTCTATTTTCCATAATAGAGCTCTTTGACCTTTTGGTCTTTCTAGACAGCTTCCTGCGTGGCTTCCACGCCACTACCAGCACTACGTCACTTTGGAACTCACTGCTGTGCCGCAGCTCATCTGCACTCAGCCTCAGAGCGTGCTGCTCTGCTACGTTCAGCTAAGTTCCTACCGACTCTGAATTTGTGAGATGCTGCCTCTCACCCTGCTCTTGTTTGTGACTGTGCATAACCAAGAACTGTTACCAAGAAACTGTATGAACTGTTATGCAGAACTACTAAGAACTTCTAAGTCGTTTCTGAAACCCAAGTCCAGCCTTAACTGAGTTGCGTCATAAGACACGCTGCTGCTGACCTCTGACCTCTGTGAACAATTCCTGAACAGTGAACAAATACTGAACTTTAATTCCTGAACTGTGAACGTCCCACATTAAGCCACAGTGAACATTCTGTCGTTAAAGGCTCCAGTGTTACGAGTGCATTCAGTCACATTTGTTCTCTTCGTCCTCCTAGAATGTTCCTTGTCCTCGGCTCTGTGCGTTCCATCGGGCTCCAGTTCCAGTCCCAATATCCAGGAATCCATCTCACTCTCTAACTCCCAAGCCTGGCTCTGTGTGCACTGCAGCTCTTGGATTTCCACCACTAGAAGCGGGCCCTGTCTCGGTTCTGCAGGCACCATCTCCAGCTCAGCACTTTAATTCCTCAGGTATTCATTATGTAAATAAATCTGTTTTAGTTCACAACCCATTCTTGTCCTTGCTCCCAGCATTTGAGGTCCATCGCCTGTAATGGTCCGGTCCCATCTGACTCCTAACCACAACACAGACCGTCCCAGTGAATACTGCAAATACCTCCAGATGGCGTAAGGTGTACTCAATTTTTTTGTGTTACAAGAATGAGCACTGTTAATAAAACAAACACTGTCATGTTGTATTTTAAACTAAGTGCTTAAAAGCTAAGAGTTTCTATTAACAGCCTTTCTTTTACTGGTGCAGTTGTTGTGATTGTAATAGTTTTATTGAATATCTGGGTATCTTTAGGAAAAATATTCAACTGGATTAAATAGAAACTTAGGATCTCTGAGTAACATCTGTATCGTATATGAGCTTTATTATATACTATATTAAATTATAGGTGCACGCTGCAAATAGGTTATCACAGAAATGAAGATCACAAAAGGTTATTGAGATGCAGCATAACAGCCACAGAGGCATTCAGACAGGCACAGAAAAACAAACATAGTCCGTGTCATTTTTGAGAGGTTATTACATGTATTGTGTAGTATTAGATTTTTGAGTCATGCTACAAGACACTTTCTTTTGAAGACAGTATTTGTCAGCTTCATTAGAATTTGTTTGTGCAAAGGCTCTGTGTCCTCAACAGGGGTTCACGGCACAATTTGAGAACTACTGCTTAAACATAAGAATAGATTGATAATGTGTTTCTGTAAACTGTCCAAACATGGGCTAGTGTAATTGCATTTTTCTATACAAGTCTATATGTGCTAGTGCTTCACAGTCCCATTTGAGATTTAAGTTCATTCCTGGACACTCACCTTCTTCTGATTCTGCGCTTTCAAATTGATGATCTATATTTGATCTTAATGTTGCAAATCAGAATATAGTTTTTCATTATGATGTCATTCTGCCTAAAGGTTTTTCCTCTATGACACCATAAAGCAAATATATAGAGTTTCTTTCATAATCTTATCAGCACACAGGTTTTACTCTTTTGTTTTCAGTTCGGTTAGAACAGAATAGATTAGAAACTTTATTGTCATTGCACATAATTAGAACGAAACTTGTCCTCTGCATTTAACTCATCCTAATTACAGTTAGACACAATCCAACCCACTAGGAGCAGTGGGCAGCCACAGTCCGGCACCCGGGGACCAACTCCAGATGTAGAGACAGGCACAAAAAGGAGCGGACCCTAAACAGCATGTTTTTGATTTGATTTAGTTTTTTTTTTTTTTCATTGATGAGGAGGGGAAGAATATGAGCTTTTGCGCTCATATTCTTACCAGACTTTACAGGAAGTAGAAAGTTTGACCACATTACAGCAATTTTGGTGTCTCTTCACTGGCTTCCTGTCCTGTGAGATCAGATTTTAAGGTTATGCTACTAGCCTATAAAACTGTTCATGGACTGGCACGTCCCTACCTAGCTGACCTAATTAAACCTTACGTACCTGCCCGGGCTCTGCATTCTCAGGGTGCAGGACTACTTTTGTGTCCATAGGGTGAATAAAAAGTCTGTGGGTCATAAAGCTTTCTCTTATCATTGCACTGCTTTGTGGAATGATCTCCCTGCAGCAATAAAACAGTCAGATTCTGTAGAGATTTCAAGTCCAGACTTAAGACACACTATTTTCCGTTTCATATGGCTAGCATACTGATATAGTGTGTTACTATGCTTTCTACCCTTTTTAAATTCATTTTATTAGTAAACAGAGCGGGTCGCAGCCTCAACTTTCTCTAAAGTCTGGGGCTTTTAGTGAAGCTTAGGGCTATGGCCGGCGATCACCTTAGTATTTCTTCTGGTTTTCTTGCTTGCTTAATGCTGACAAATTATACTGTATTTGTTGTCTTTCTGCTCCCTGATTATGTTTTTCTCTCGTTTGAGGTGCGGCTCCATCCAGAGATGGGGAGTGGGTGTCTTCTTCTGCAGGCCTCCTGTCCTGTGCACCAACATGGACTCCAAAATTTTCTGCATTCGTATTGTCACTTGTGTTGGTAGCATGGCCCAAGCAGTGGGTCACCCCTTTGAGTCTGGTCTGCTTGAGGTTTCTTGGTAAGGTCAGACTTTACTTTGTGTAAGCACCTTGAGGCAACTTTGTGGTGGCTCTATATAAATAAATTAAATAAATTTACGTAAATCCCTGTGTATTCAAGAGTGCATGTGCATCGTGACCCCGCCTGTCATACAGAATATTATGTGGTACAAATATCAGAAAAACTGCGCTCAACTTTAGAGCAGGTTTTTTTGAAGGTCTGCAGCACAGTCACATTCTGCTGCCTCAGCACAGTAACACACCAGCACTGATTTTAAGACCAATGCACCCATGGGTGTACATGTGAGAGCAACACAAGCAGATTTTCTATTTACAAGTCAACAGCGTGAGCACTAGGTGTTTAAACGACAACTGTGTCAGATGGAAACTAGCAATAACACGTGCACCTGGTGTATGCCGTGGCCTCCCAGAGACTTATAAAATGACCTCCTTCCCATGAAGTATGAGAGTGAAAATAGGGGTTTTTGGTGTGAACCCCACATCTGTTTGTTTAGATGTTGGACAGCAGGTTGATACTGGAAGTTGACACACAGCTGAGCACAAGGCTCCGTGTGACGCCCCCTCCTCCAGAGAGAAAAAAAAAACATCTCCTTTTCTGCTCCCTGAGAAACAGATTACTTTGCGGGTTTCCCCTGTGACCACTTAGACACTTTAGAAGTAAACAAGGTTTTATGTAACTCCTCTGAGAGAAGGAAGAAGACACTGTTTCGTTCAGTTTGTTCTATTGTGAAATGCAGGTTGCGCTGGCTTCCTGTCAGCCTAGGTGTGGGGGCCCTGTGGTGTCGGCTCTTCTCACTGCACGGTGGAGATGTGCACACCAGCAGCTACTGTAGCTACTTCAGTGCAAGAAGCTGGAGATTCATGGAATACTCTTATCCCTGGGGGACGGGTTTCCAGGAACAGCTTCAGTCTCTGAGCAGACATCTGGGTGGTGCACATACAGGCCTGCAGCTCAGCTGGAAACTGCAAGCAGTCCTTCAGCCAGCCACGCCTCCATCCGGTCAACTTCCCTAAAATCCATTTTGCACTGACAGCAGAGTACAGACGGGCCACGCCTGTAAACATACACACATAACTTCATGTTCACATCAATCATAATCTTTAGGAAGCACAGTGACTCAACCTGTTTTCACAATTTTACCCTCCACTTCTTCTTGGCCCATTTTCAGCGCAGTAAACATCCGTCCCTCAGACGTCATTACTCACCCAGACTCCACCCTAAACCACGGGGAGCTTCCTCTTCACCTTTGAGATTACTGTTATGATGTAGATGTTTAAAAAAAACCCTCAGTGTTCAGAAAGTTGGATCTGGTTTTATTATTCTGTGCACTTTGGGGGAGATTTTATGCACATCCAGTCTGCAAGATTGCAAAAAAGTGTTATTTTATAGATTTTGACAGGCATCAACTTACAGGCAGTGATGCTACTGTTACTTTGAAAAAGCAATTGAATTACTGATTGCTGATTACTCCTTGAAAAAGTAACTTCATTACTTACTGGATACTCAATTTTAAAAGTAACTAAGTTAGATTACCATTTACTTTATTAGTTACTTTAAGCGGCTGCCAACACCAACCCCCCCCCCCCCTTCCCCCGCCACCTCAACATGGAAATGATAACCCGTTTTGCCAATACTCACTTTATTGGAAGTACATTTTTAACAGTAACATAAACTAAACAATGTATGTCCTGACATTTTAAGTTGAACTTAAATATTTGTTTTACAAAACAATTAACATAAAATAGTCTTTCTTGACTTCAATGAACATGAATACTTGTTTATATATATATATATATATATATATATATATATATATATATATATATATAATATATATATCCATCCATTTTCTTCCGCTTTATATATAAACAGCCTTTCTTGACCTCATTTAACTGTTGACAGCAATGTAATGGTAAAACTTACAATGTGTAATCTACATTGTTTATAAATGTAACAATTAAATACTTTCAGGATATTGCAAAGTTTTCACAGAATTGGCCCCGTTGTGGGTTATTACATGGAAATCCTGCTCATAATTGCATTGAATTACACTTGG
Organism: Thalassophryne amazonica; assembly: GCF_902500255.1. Classification (NCBI taxonomy): domain Eukaryota; kingdom Metazoa; phylum Chordata; class Actinopteri; order Batrachoidiformes; family Batrachoididae; genus Thalassophryne; species Thalassophryne amazonica. The sequence continues at coordinate 61,921,979 of NC_047110.1, forward strand.
ATAAACTCTTTAGCAGTGAATGGGCATAGACATCACCAGGAGCCTCACTGTAGCAGCATCACTGTACAGCATCACTGTAGCCTCCTTATTTGGGGTCTCTGTGCCTTCAGCTTTGTCTTCAGTAAATGAAGAGCGTATTTAATTGGGTTGAGGTCAGCTGGCTGACTTGTCATTCAAGAGTATTCCAGTTATTTCCTTGAGAAGATCAGTATTTTATTTAGACCATTATTCATCAGCACTGCGAAGTACCATGCTATCAGTTTGGCAGACTTTGGGCAGATACTATGGTAGTCTGTCCGAATACAAACAGGGTAATATGTGTTGGGGTGATTGTTATTGGAACACCCAGCTGTTCAGGTTTCAATCATCGAGCAAATGGATACTCAGGAAAACATTTGGTCCATCTTCACCTACTGAAAGGAACCATCTATCTGTGACAGGCAGGTGGTCCGTAGATCCCCTTGGCCTATTTCATTGCTGTGGTCATGCTTAGAGAAGTACACCACATGTCCAGAATGTCGTAGGCCATGTTCTGTCACAATGCAAAGTGGTATGTCTCAATCTCCTTGGTAACATTCATTTACACAAAGCCATTCAGTGGTATCCAAGGATCCTCCGAAGACACATGACATCCAATATTGTCGTAAGTCACTGTTTACCAACATACAGTAAGGCAGAAAAAGCCTGGACCATCGATACTTGGACCTCCTGCAAAGGTAGTGTCATCATCAAACACCAAAGTAAGTGAATCTCTCTTTATGTTGACTCGTTCTTTCACAGCATACAGATATGTCTGATGACTGAATCCAGGAAGTCATTAATAGTCTGGATGTTAATCTTGAGTCAGGACAGTTACAAACCAGACACTCAGATTCCTCCCTCAAGTGCTGCAGTCAGAGTGTCCATTGATTCTGTGAAGATCACAGTATCCTCACAAAGTCAAAGTCAATGAACCTTTTCTGGTGAACAGGCACCTAAGCGCTGTTTCAGCTGTACAAACCTAATTGGGGCAAATCACACAGATTAATGGGATTCAGCTGTGATTTTGGAACCATCTCTAAGGCCCCCTTCACACATAGTAGGAATGTTGTCAAATTGCGCATGAAGTGCGCATGAAGCAGGAATCTTATGCAATATGTGTAAAATCATAGCTGCCTCCAACACATCATACACTGTTGCTACAACTATTTGTGCACACAGCGGCTGAACGACAGAGTGTACACTGTGGGAGCCCATCGAACCCTCTCGCGGCAGGTGTCGGCTGACACACATGAACATCTAACACACTCGCTTGGCACTTAGAAAATGTGTGGCCATTGGCACGAAAACATTCAGCAGACAATCACTTTCAAGCCGGATGTGAAATCTGTCTAAGTGCCCCCACGAGTGTGGCTTTGCAAACAGACACAGTGACCGTTGCGTGTGCGTTGAGCTTACAGGAGGGTGGCCGCCGACAGGAGCAGCAGTAGAGATCTGTGGTTCTGGACGTCCCAGCTGGAGAACACGTACCGTGTTTGGACGGATATGAACTAATTACTGTCCACTGTGACGTGCGTGTGTCTGCGCTGTCCTCACTTGGACATACATAAAAACATATATCACTATTGCAATGGGCTGCAGCGACACACGGACGGCGCGCACATTGACAGGCTACCCCTGGTGAAACGGACGTCAGATCATAACACGCAGGGGCAATCTGAATGTCACATCACCCACGTGAGCTCTGTTCCACATGATGCGGTGTCTCTCCTGCAGCTTGCCGTCCACAAGACACGCGCGTCAAGCAGAACACGCGATTGGAGCCGGCTGGACACAGCACCAGGTGGACATGATAAGAGCACCCTGCTTCTCATTCATGTCATTTCATGACTATACGTCTGTGACCATGGGTCATCTACAGAGGAACAGACGGTTCATACTTGTATTGTCTGCTTGATAAGAGGGATTCAATAAAATGCGGTGTTTATATGGTGTGTGGTTGCATTTTTTTTTAAATATATCCATGTCCTTCTTGATTTCAGGCATTTATATGCACCTTTTATAGGGCAGTGATGGTAGCTCAACGGTAATGTTTTGGCTGGCAATCAGAGCTTTTGGAAATTGCAGGTTCGAACCTGTGGGTGGCAAGAAAATTCAGTAGGTATAGCTTATATATTATATTATTTGTATTATATTATTTGCATGTATTTTTTTTCACCCTGCGTTCACGCATGCACGACACCGTCACAGTGGCATCGTTCACGCCTGCCCTTCAGCTCAATGTTTCATGTTTCACTCGTATACAAGCTGTTCCGCTGTGATTCGCCCTGATTTGTACTTATTCGTACTATGTGAAGGGGCCCTAATGGAAGGCTGCACAAAACCAAACCAAATCAAGCATGCGGGGACCTATTTCACAAAAGTAGAATTTGTAAATCCCAGATGTCAGACTTGATCTAGTGGCCCACACATTCTGGTTTCACATGTTTAAAGCCAGTCCAGAATGAGTAGGTCTGTTGTGAAAGTGTAGTGACACGGACCCACAACAGGGGGCGCAAATGAACGGTCAATAGATGACCCAAAAGTAACAATTTAATGTTGTGAAGGTGCACAACGAATACACAGACAATCTCAGAATATGATTACAGTCAATCCACAAAGGTGACGTGTGGGCAGGCTCGAGGATAGAAGACGTCTGTCCTGAGAAGAGCCGGAACCACACGATTTCCGCCGCCACCGAACCTGGTGAATACTGGAGCCGCCAAGTCCCGAATTCCCAGGTGATCACCGTCCCCAACTGTCGGATCTGGTACTGCTGGCGAAGAACAAAGACAGTCAAGTGTGGGTGTGTGTACACCCCGTAACAACAACGGTGGGAATGCCACCTCCACCTCTCACACACTCGTGCAGCTCCTGTCTCAAACACTTATCTGGCTGGGGTGTGAAACGAAGCCGTCGCTGATTACGCCAATCTCCCATAAGGCACTCCACAGGAAAACAGCTGTAAACGAGTTCAGACTAAGACACAGTTAGTTTTAAGGCTGAGACTATTACCTCCAAAGAAGTACGATATCTCGGCGATGAGGTGGAGATGACATCTGGGTTTTTATGGAGTGAGATGAAGAAGAGTGACAGCTGTCACTCCCGGCTGTGTCCGTGGCGGCAGCGCCCTCTCGTGCCTGAAGCCGCACTTCAGGCAGGGCGCCCTCTGGTGGTGGGCCAGCAGTACCTCCTCTTCTGGCGGCCCACACAACAGGACCCCCCCCCCCCCTCAACAGGCGCTCCTGGCGCGCCCGACCAGGCTTATCGGGGTGTCGACGGTAGAAATCGGCCAGGAGGGCCGGATCCAGGATGAAGCTCCTCTTCACCCAGGAGCGTTCTTCGGGTCCATACCCTCCCAGTCCACCAAATACTGGAACCCCGGCCCATTCGACGGACGTCCAGGAGCCGCGCACTGTCCAAGCCGCTCCCCGTCAATGATCCGGGCAGGAGGCGGCGCCGGACCAGGAGCACAGAGGGGTGAGGTGTGGTGAGGCTTGATTCTGGACACATGAAAGACTGGGTGGATCCGCAGTGAAGCCGGGAGTTGGAGCTTCACTGCGGCAGGACTGAGGATTTTGAGGATCTTGAATGGTTCAATGTATCGGTCCTTTAACTTAGGGGAATCCACTTGGAGGGGGATGTCCTTCGTGGACAGCCACACCTCCTGCCCGGGCTGGTAAGCAGGGGCCGGGGATCGCCGGCGGTCCGCATGGTCTTCGCCCTCATCCGGGCCTTCACAAGGTAGAACGGCGGAGAGCCACACCCAACGGCACTTCCGCAGGTGGGCCTGGACCGGGGCACACCGACCTCTCCCTCCACACGGGAAACAATGGGGGCTGATACCCCAAACACACCTCAAACGGGAGAGGCGGTGGCAGAGGACACCTGGCTGTTATGCGCATACTCGATCCAGGCCAGATGTTTACTCCAGGCCGTCGGGTGTGCAGACGTTACACAACGCAGGGCTTGCTCCAATTCCTGATTGGCCCGTTCTGCCTGTCCATTGGTCTGCGGGTGATACCCGGACGAGGCTCACAGTGGCCCCAGTTCCCAGCAGAAGCTCCTCCAGACGTGTGAGGAGAACTGGGGACCCGATCAGAGACGATGTCGATGGGTATCCCATGCAGACGGACGACGTGGTGGACCAGGAGGTCTGCTGTCTCCTGGGCTGTTGGGAGCTTCGGGAGGGCCAGAAGTGGGCCACCGGGAATCGGTCCACTATCGTGAAGATGGTGGTGTTGCCCTGGGACGGCGGGAGGCCCGTGATGAAATCCAGGCCGATGTGGGACCAGGGGCGATGAGGCACAGGTAGCGGCTGGAGAAGTCCTTGGGACCTTTTATGGTCTGCCTTGCCCCTGGCACAGGTGGTGCAGGCCTGGATGTACTCCCGGACGTCGGCCTCCATAGACGCCCACCAGAAGCGCTGCCGGACAACTGCCACGGTCCTTCGCACCCCTGGATGACAGGAGAACTTGGAACCGTGACAGAAGTCCAAGACTGCAGCTCTGGCCTCTGGTGGGACGTACAAACGGTTCTTCGGACTGTTCCTGGGTCTGGGCTCCGTGCCAGGGCCTCCCGGACGATCTTCTCCACGTCCCAGGTGAGGGTGGCCACGATAGTGGACTCAGGCAGGATGGGCTCAGGGGATGGATCCGACAGTGCAGTTTTGGCCTCCTCTTCGTGGTACCCGGGGACAAGGCATCCGACCTCTGGTTTGCTTGGTCTCGGGGGTGATGATAGGTGATCCGGAAGTCAAAACGCTCCGAAGAACAGTGACCAGCGGGCTTGCCTGGGGTTCAGCCGCTTGGCGGTCCTGATATACTCCAGTTCCGATGGTCAGTGAAAACCGTGAACCGCACAGACGCTCCCTCCAACAGGTGTCTCCACTCCTCAAGAGCCTCTTTCACGCAAGGAGTTCTCGATTGCAACGTCATGTTCCGTCAGCCGGGTCAACCTGCGTGAAAAGTAGGACACACGGGTGAAGAAACCTTATCAGTCTTTCGCTCTGGGATAGCACGGCTCCTATCCCTGAGTCAGAGGTGTCCACTTCACCACGAACTGGCGGCTAGGGTCGGGCCTGCACCAAAAATGGCGCAGTAGAGAACCGTCGTTTCAACTCCTTGAACGCGGCTTCGCACCAATCGACCAGGTGAAGGGGACTTTTGGAGAGGTCAGGGCTGTCAGGGGACTAACTACCTGACTGTAACCCTTAATGAACCTCCGATAGAAATTAGCGAAGCCGAGGAACTGTTGCAGCTTCCTACGGCTTGTTGGTTGGGGCCAATCTCTAAACCGCAGCAACCTTGGCCGGATCAGGGGCGATGGAGTTAGAGGAGATGATAAACCCCAGGAAGGACAAAGACGTGCAGTGAAACTCGCACTTCTCGCCCTTCACAAACAGTCGGTTCTCTAACAACCGCTGCAGGACCTGACGTACATGCTGGACATGGGTCTCAGGATCCAGAGAAAAGATGAGAATATCGTCCAGATATACGAAGACGAATCGGTGCAGGAAGTCCCGCAAGACGTCGTTAACCAAGGCTTGGAACGTCACGGGGGCGTTGGTGAGGCCGAACGGCATGACCAGGTACTCAAAGTGACCTAACGGGGTGTTAAACGCCGTCTTCCATTCGTCTCCCTTCCGGATCCGAACCAGGTGATACGCATTTCTAAGATCCAGCTTAGTAAAGATTTTGGCTCCATGCAGGGGGGTGAACACGGACTCCAACAATGGCAACGGGTATCGGTTGCGAACCGTAATCTTATTCAGCCCCCTGTAATCAATGCATGGATGGAGTCCGCCATCTTTCTTCAATCAATCAATCAATCTTTTTTTTTTATATAGCACCAAATCACAACAAACAGTTGCCCCAAGGCGCTTTATATTGTAAGGCAAGGCCATACAATAATTATGTAAAACCCCAACGGTCAAAACGACCCCCTGTGAGCAAGCACTTGGCTACAGTGGGAAGGAAAAACTCCCTTTTAACAGGAAGAAACCTCCAGCAGAACCAGGCTCAGGGAGGGGCAGTCTTCTGCTGGGACTGGTTGGGGCTGAGGGAGAGAACCAGGAAAAAGACATGCTGTGGAGGGGAGCAGAGATCGATCACTAATGATTAAATGCAGAGTGGTGCATACAGAGCAAAAAGAGAAAGAAACAGTGCATCATGGGAACCCCCCAGCAGTCTACGTCTATAGCAGCATAACTAAGGGATGGTTCAGGGTCACCTGATCCAGCCCTAACTATAAGCTTTAGCAAAAAGGAAAGTTTTAAGCCTAATCTTAAAAGTAGAGAGGGTGTCTGTCTCCCTGATCTGAATTGGGAGCTGGTTCCACAGGAGAGGAGCCTGAAAGCTGAAGGCTCTGCCTCCTATTCTACTCTTACAAAACCCTAGGAACTACAAGTAAGCCTGCAGTCTGACAGCGAAGCGCTCTATTGGGGTGATATGGTACTACGAGGTCCCTAAGATAAGATGGGACCTGATTATTCAAAACCTTATAAGTAGAAGAAGAATTTTAATTCTATTCTAGAATTAACAGGAAGCCAATGAAGAGAGGCCAATATGGGTGAGATATGCTCTCTCCTTCTAGTCCCCGTCAGTACTCTAGCTGCAGCATTTTGAATTAACTGAAGGCTTTTTAGGGAACTTTTAGGACAACCTGATAAAATGAATTACAATAGTCCAGCCTAGAGGAAATAAATGCATGAATTAGTGTTTCAGCATCACTCTGAGACAAGACCTTTCTAATTTTAGAGATATTGCGTAAATGCAAAAAAGCAGTCCTACATATTTGTTTAATATGCCGCTTTGAATGACATATCCTGATCAAAAATGACACCAAGATTTCTCACAGTATTACCAGAGGTCAGGGTAATGCCATCCAGAGTAAGGATCTGGTTAGACACCATGTTTCTAAGATTTGTGGGGCCAAGTACAATAACTTCAGTTTATCTGAGTTTAAAAGCAGGAAATTAGAGGTCATCCATGTCTTTATGTCTGTAAGACAATCCTGCAGTTAGCTATTGGTGTGTGTCCTCTGGCTAGCTGGCTAGCTGGGTCAAGTGATGGCTTTTTAAGTAATGGTTTAATTATTGCCACCTTAAAAGCCTGTGGTACATAGCCAACTAAACAAAGATAGATTGATCATATTTAAGATTGAAGCATTAAATAATGGTAGGGCTTCCTTGAGCAGCCTGGTAGGAATGGGGTCTAATACACATGTTGATGGTTTGGATGAAGTAACTAATGAAAATAACTCAGACAGAACAATCGGAGAGAAAGAGTCTAACCAAATACCGGCATCACTGAAAGCAGCCGAACATAAGGATACGTCTTTGGGATGGTTATGAGTAATTTTTTTCTAATAGTTAAAATTTTGTTAGCAAAGAAAGGCATGAAGTCATTACTAGTTAAAGTTAATGGAATACTCAGCTCAATAGAGCTCTGACTCTTTGTCAGCCTGGCTACAGTGCTGAAAAGAACCTGGGGTTGTTCTTATTTTCTTCAATTAGTGATGAGTAGAAAAGATGTCCTAGCTTACGGAGGGCTTTTTTTTATAGAGCAACAGACTCTTTTTCCAGGCTAAGTGAAGATCTTCTAAATAGTGAGACGCCATTTCCTCTCCAACTTACGGGTTATCTGCTTTAAGCTACGAGTTTGTGAGTTATACCACGGAGTCAGGCACTTCTGATTTAAAGCTCTCTTTTTCAGAGGAGCTACAGCATCCAAAGTTGTCTTCAATGAGGATGTAAAACTATTGACGAGATACTCTATCTCACTTACAGAGTTTAGGTAGCTACTTTGCACTGTGTTGGTATATGGCATTAGAGAACTAAAGAAGGAATCATATCCTTAAACCTAGTTACAGCGCTTTCTGAAAGACTTCTAGTGTAATGAAACTATTCCCCACTGCTGGGTAGTCCATCAGAGTAAATGTAAATGTTATTAAGAAATGATCAGACAGAAGGGAGTTTTCAGGGAATACTATTAAGTCTTCTATTTCCATACCATAAGTCAGAACAAGATCTAAGATATGATTAAAGTGGTGGGTGGACTCATTTACATTTTGAGCAAAGCAATAGAGTCTAATAATAGATTAAATGCAGTGTGAGGCTGTCATTCTCAGCATCTGTGTGGATGTTAAAATCGCCCACTATAATTATCTTATCTGAGCTAAGCACTAAGTCAGACAAAAGGTCTGAAAATTCACAGAGAAACTCACAGTAACGACCAGGTGGACGATAGATAATAACAATAAAACTGGTTTTTGGGACTTCCAATTTGGATGGACAAGACTAAGAGTCAAGCTTTCAAATGAATTAAAGCTCTGTCTGGGTTTTTGATTAATTAATAAGCTGGAATGGAAGATTGCTGCTAATCTTCCGCCTCGGCCCGTGCTACGAGCATTCTGACAGTTAATGTGACTCGGGGGTGTTGACTCATTTAAACTAACATATCATCCTGCTGTAACCAGGTTTCTGTAAGGCAGAATAAATCAATATGTTGATCAATTATTATATCATTTACTAACAGGGACTTAGAAGAGAGAGACCTAATGTTTAATAGACCACATTTAACTGTTTAGTCTGTGGTGCAGTTGAAGGTGCTATATTATTTTTTCTTTTTGAATTTAAATAGATTTTTGCTGGTTATTGGTGGTCTGGGAGCAGACACCGTCTCTACGGGGATGGGGTAATGAGGGGATGGCAGGGGGAGAGAAGCTGCAGAGAGGTGTGTAAGACTACAACTCTGCTTCCTGGTCCCAACCCTGGATAGTCCGGTTTGGAGGATTTAAGAGAATTGGCCAGATTTCTAGAAATGAGAGCTGCTCCATCCAAAGTGGGATGGATGCCGTCTCTCCTAACAAGACCAGGTTTTCCCCAGAAGCTTTGCCAATTATCTATGAAGCCCACCTCATTTTTTCTTTCTTGCCCACAAAAAAGAAACCTGCCCCCATCGGGGAGGTGGAGTTCCGGATCAGCCCGGCAGCTAATGAGTCCCGGATGTAGGTCTCCATTGATTCGCGCTCAGGTCGTGAGAGGTTGTACAGCCTGCTGGACGGGAACTCAGCACCTGGAACCAAATCAATGGCACAATCGTATGGATGGTGCGGGGGAAGGGTGAGTGCCAGATCCTTGCTGAAGACGTCAGAAAGATCGTGGTACTCAACCGGCACTGCTGTCAGATTGGGAGCTACTTGACCTCCTCCTTAGCATGTAAACCGGGAGGAACCGAGGATCCTAAACACACCCGATGGCAGGTTTCGCTCCACTGAACCACCACCCCAGACGGCCAATCAATCCGGGGATTGTGCTTCAACATCCATGGGAAGCCCAAAATCACGCGGGAGGTAGAAGGAGTTACAAAAAACTCAATCTCCTCCCGATGGTTTCCAGACACCACCAGAGTTACTGGTTGTGTCTTGTGTGTGATTAAAGGGAGGAGGGTGCCATCTAGTGCCCGCACCTGCAATGGCAAAGGAAGCGCCACCAGAGGGAGCCCTACCTCCCTTGCCCATCTGCTGTCTAGCAAATTCCCTTCTGACCCCGTGTCCACCAGTGCTGGGGCTTGAAGGCTTAAATCCCCGCTCAGGATTGTAACTGGGAGTTGTGTGGCAATCTGTGTGTGTCCCACGTGAATGTTTTGACCCCCCCTTAGCCCAGTCTCTGAGGGTGGTTGTTGTTGTGGCCGTTTGGGGCAGTTTTTCTGTGTGTGCTCCTTTGAGCTGCAGAGAAAACACTCCCCGCGGACCAGCCTCCTCATTTTGGCCCTGTGCGTTTCCCTAACAACGTCAGCAGGGGGAGCTGTTGCCCCACGGAGCGCTGCGGCTGTGGAGCGTGGGGAGGGCGGCCCCCTTTTCAAACCGGAAGGGAGAGGGACGGCGCGTATCCGGCCACGTCCTTCGCCTCGCTCCCGACGGCGTTCCTCCAATCGATAGCCCATCTAAATCCCGCGGTTCCTCCTTAGCTACCAGATGCTCCTTCAGGACCGATGACAGTCCGTTTATGAAGGCGGCGCGGAGCGCAACGTTATTCCAGCCGGACCTCGCAGCCGCGATGCGGAAGTCGACTACATATTCGACTGCACACCGGTGCCCCTGTCGCATTGACAGCAGCATTGTTGAAGCGGTCTCTCCTCTGTTAGGGTGATCAAACACTGTTCTGAACTCCCTCACAAACCCAGTGTATGCTGATAACAACCGTGAGTTCTGTTCCCAGAGCGCTGTAGCCCAGGCGCGTGCCTTACCCCGAAGCAGAGTAATCACATAAGCTATTTTACTAGCATCTGACGCGTACATGACGGGACGTTGTGCAAAGACGAGCGAACACTGCATGAGAAAGTCCGCGCACGTCTCCACACAACCTCCATACGGCTCAGGAGGGCTTATGTATGCTTCAGGGGATGGTGGGAGGGGTTGTTGAACCACCACTGGAACGTTCATATCCTGCACAGGGTCGGCAGGAGGAGGAGCTGCAGCAGCGCCCTGAGCGCTCGCTGCCAACTGCGCGGAGAGAGCCTCCACCCTGCGGTTCAGGAGGATATTTTGCTCGGTCATTTGATCCAACTGAGCTGTAAAGGCGGTGAGAATGTGCTGCAGCTCACCAATCACGCCTTCTGCAGACGCCTGCGCTCCCTGCTCTCCCATTGGTCGTTCAACAGCCGGGTGACGCCACTCGGAGTCCATGACGCTGGCCGAGATATCCTGTTGTGAAGGTGTAGTGACACGGACCCACAACAGGGGGGCGCAAATGAACGGTCAATAGATGAGCCAAAAAGTAACAATTTAATGTTGTGAAGGTGCACAACAAATACACAGACAATCTCAGAATATGATTACAGTCAATCCACAAAGGTGACGTGTGGGCAGGCTCGAGGATAGAAGACGTCTGTCCTGAGAAGAGCCGGAACCACACGATTTCCGCCGCCACCGAACCTGGTGAATACTGGAGCCGCCAAGTCCCGAATTCCCAGGTGATCACCGTCCCCGACTGTCGGATCTGGTACTGCTGGCGAAGAACAAAGACAGTCAAGTGTGGGTGTGTGTACACCCCGTAACAACAACGGTGGGAATGCCACCTCCACCTCTCACACACACTCGTGCAGCTCCTGTCTCAAACACTTATCTGGCTGGGGTGTGAAGCGAAGCCGTCGCTGATTACGCCAATCTCCCAGATAAGGCACTCCACAGGAAAACAGCTGTAAAACGAGTTCAGACTAAGACACAGTTAGTTTTAAGGCTGAGACTATTACCTCCAAAGAAGTACGATATCTCGGCGATGAGGTGGAGATGACATCTGGGTTTTATGGAGTGAGATGATGAAGAATGAGTGACAGCTGTCAGGAATTAATGAGTGACAGCTGTCACTCCCGGCTGTGTCCGTGGCGGCAGCGCCCTCTCGTGCCTGAAGCCCGCACTTCAGGCAGGGCGCCCTCTGGTGGTGGGCCAGCAGTACCTCCTCTTCTGGCGGCCCACACAACAAGGTCTGACTATCTTAAACTGTTGGGAAAGTGTAGGAACACGGACCCACAACAGGGGGCGCAAATGAACGGACAATGGAGGAAGTCAAATAACAATGCTTTACTGTTGTGAAACATGCACAACAAACACAACCGATTACAATGTCAAAGAATAAGCCGAATTCCAACGGTGTCGTGTGGGCAGGCTCGAAGATAGGAGACGTCTGTCCAAGTCGAACCGGAACCACCCGATTTCCTCCGCCACCGAACCCCGGGAATACTGGAGCCGCCAAGTCCCGAACTCCCAGGTGGCCACTGCCTCCACTTGTCGGATCCGGTACTGCTGGCGAGGAACACAGTCAGATGTGGGTGCGTCTGCACCCAGCAACACGTAGGGTGGAAACACCACCTCCACCTCTCGTCAGAAAAATACTGTAGTGTAGGAATGTGAGTACTTATCCAAAAAAGTCCAATACAGTCTCCAGCTGTCCTACACACAAGCAACAAAGTATTATTGTCAAGACGATAACACAATTGGCTGAGTACGTTACCTCCTTGGTAGAGCGATATCTCGGCAGAGAAGTGGAGATGACGTCTTGCAGATATACGGATCAGAAGATTGGTAACAGCTGTCGTAGGTGACAGCTGTCACCCCGGCTGCTCCTGTGAGATGGCAGCGCCCTCTGGTGCCTGGAGCCCGCACTCCAGGCAAGGTGCCCTCTGGTGGTGGTGGGCCAGCAGTACCTCCTCTTCAGCGGCCCACACAACATAAACCAGGTTTAACCGATCAACATGCATTTATGGCTGTCTTTAAAAGACATCATGGGTCAATCCTAGATTTCCCAGTTCTATAACAGAAGAAATGCACATGTGCCCCAACTTTACTTCAACAGAACAAACACTATTAATGGAGAATTATATTAAAGCTATAATTACAAAAAAAAAGAAAGAAATATTGCAGCAGTAATAAAAGAAAGAGAACGTGCATAGCAGATTGAGACTATAGCAGATTGCCAGACTTTAAATTTAATAAACACTGATGTTGCTGAAACCGTCCAGAATAGCCGAAACATTTGAAGGACCCACATTAATTTTCTGTATTTAACAGTGACTGAAGAAACATCTTACATCATTTCAAACTGAGAGAAGCCTTGATTTATAAATGCTGAAACAGACCGGATGAAAGAATGACCTCAAATATGTTTTTTTTTCATTAATTTGAGGAACGTTTTTGGACTACTACACCAGCGTCTCTGAAAAAGTCAAACAGAAGGCGAATGTTGTTACACATCAGCCGCAAAGCAAAATGAGTGCTGAAGTTAAAACAATGCAGATTTAATGGACAATTCCATTTCATTTGAATTAGTTTTCTTTCTTTTATTATGTTTTTGTTTAGTTTTCTTGAAATAATTTTTCTATTCAGTCCCCTATAAATGTGCTGTTAGTTTTCATGAACTATAACAACCCTTATCTGTCAATATTTAGTCATTTTACTGTCCAGACAACAGTTAATAGGTTATCAAAGGGGGGGGGGTACACTTGTGTGAGTGTGAGTAACATGCATGTGCTTTATAGTGAATTATTGCAAGAATGTGGTCTCTGAGCGCACTGCCAGGTAGCCTACCTACATGCATACACACAAAATAAATTCTATTCAGATATTCAATATTTTTAACTCTTCATCTTCTGCTCAGCTGAATCTCAACTTATACTGACTATTTATAAAATAAAGCTCTGAGCACTGGGGCCTTTTGGGGATTATTCCATTCGATGTTTAGCTGCAGCCACAAGGGGGCGCTCGGCCATCTGTCATGACCAGAAGCTGCACAGTTGGATCCTAAACTAGATGTAACAAAGATGATCCCTGTCAGGTTAGTGCTAGAGATTATTACACAAACAAATGCGCATGCAGAAAACAAATATCTGCATGATGCTCACTTTATAACTGTCTAATCTAATTAAACCAGATGAAGCTGTGTGGTCAAAAGAGAACTTGGAAACTCCAAACTGTCAAATGTGCAGAAAGTAACTGTGGAACTACGGCTGAAAAACACCAAACAAACAAACAAACAAACCCAAAAATGGTTATTTGTTACATTTTGTGGTGCTTTTCCCTTCATGATCCACAGTGACTTATCCAACTCTGAACAGTGTTTCCCTGGAAACAGACCTTCACCTGAGACATCACTGCTTCAGGTATATTCAGTCCCTCAGTACTGCAGAGAGAACATCAACACGTTCTTCTGGCAATGATATCGTGCACACGGTGGTTGGCAGACAGTTGAAAAGCACCAGACTGTTGCATGTGCACGTGCACATGGAGATCACACGTCAGTCTGCACAGGTCAAATATGAATTGCAGGGAAAGATCAGCATCTGTGCCCCCCTACAACCCCACAGCAGTCATCCAGTTACTCAAATTCAAAATATTTACCAGCACCACCCACTTATGGAGCTACAGGGCATTTCTCCACCTGCTCTGAGGTCAATCATCAATCAGCCTGCTCGTCTTCAAACACTGACACTTCTATGAGCTGCAGCCAGATTGACAGGGCGGAGTCACACACATCATCTCTGCTCTCTGTTAAGGTTTTTCAAAAAGAAAAAAAAATCAGGGCAATGCACATCGTGCACACATAATAAATGTGTTTCTGGATGACATGTAAGTGATTTAATCATGATGCCATTTACAACACATAATGACACTGTTGGCTGATTGATGGCTCTGCTCTCGAGCGCTACTGAATGTGAAAATATCCTGGAAAATGTGTGTTTTCTGACAAGTCATGATGTCCTTGCGGTGTTATCATTACATCACTCATACCACTTGATTCTAAACGATTTACTGTTTGATGCAAAACTTACATCATCTCTCCAGCCCTACTGGTTGGGGAGGTATCCTGAAAAATCTGTTTTTCAGACAATATTTTTCACATATTTCATTCTGACCTTTAACTGATCTTCTGCAAAAACTAACCACTTGCAGATGCTCACCCAAGGAGTGTTCACACCAAGTTTGATGTAATTCTACACAGCAAAATCATCAGTGTTGAATTAATACTAGAAAGTGTCTATATGTCCACTCTTTTCATTGTTAAATCAGCACTTTGAGTGTTACATTTAACACTGTTTATATTAATTTAACACTAAATGGAATAGTCTTTCCATTGCATGAATGAAAAAGCATTCATTATTTGTTTTATATAACAGCTGACAATCCTGACGATGTGGTCCGTACCTGATGCCGTGTATGGACTTCTTCAAGTACAGACTGCTGTCTGCTTTCCTCAGTCCAGCGAAAAATCGTGACAGAAATTTGTCAAACGCCTAATCTGACAGCACTTGTGCTTCAGATACAGACTGTTGTGGCCACCCTTTGTCTGCCTCTCTCCCCTTCCCCTTCTGTCTCCTCTTGTGTGTTGTTTGTCTGCTTTCCCTCTAGGTGGTGTGCTGCAGAGCCGAGGAGCACCTGCAAGTCATCATCTCCTCGCACCTGACGCTCATGAGCTCCTGGTCAGGAGCAGGTTACTTAAACCCCAGCTTTGAGCTCATCTTTACCAGAATCTACATAGACATGGACATTGATCCACAACTTTGATCCATGACCTTGTCTGCGCTGTCACTTCCATGTGGTTGGATGTCTGAGCTTCCCGCAGCTCATCTCAAGGTAACCTGGCTCCTCTATTTTCCATAATAGAGCTCTTTGACCTTTTGGTCTTTCTAGACAGCTTCCTGCGTGGCTTCCACGCCACTACCAGCACTACGTCACTTTGGAACTCACTGCTGTGCCGCAGCTCATCTGCACTCAGCCTCAGAGCGTGCTGCTCTGCTACGTTCAGCTAAGTTCCTACCGACTCTGAATTTGTGAGATGCTGCCTCTCACCCTGCTCTTGTTTGTGACTGTGCATAACCAAGAACTGTTACCAAGAACTGTATGAACTGTTATGCAGAACTACTAAGAACTTCTAAGTCGTTTCTGAAACCAAGTCCAGCTTAACTGAGTTGCGTCATAAGACACGCTGCTGCTGACCTCTGACCTCTGTGAACAATTCCTGAACAGTGAACAAATACTGAACTTTAATTCCTGAACTGTGAACGTCCCACATTAAGCCTACAGTGAACATTCTGTCGTTAAAGGCTTCCAGTGTTACGAGTGCATTCAGTCACATTTGTTCTCTTCGTCCTCCTAGAATGTTCCTTGTCCTCGGCTCTGTGCGTTCCATCGGGCTCCAGTTCCAGTCCCAATATCCAGGAATCCATCTCACTCTCTAACTCCCAAGCCTGGCTCTGTGTGCACTGCAGCTCTTGGATTTCCACCACTAGAAGCGGGCCCTGTCTCGGTTCTGCAGGCACCATCTCCAGCTCAGCACTTTAATTCCTCAGGTATTCATTATTGTAAATAAATCTGTTTTAGTTCACAACCCATTCTTGTCCTTGCTCCCAGCATTTGAGTCCATCGCCTGTAATGGTCCGGTCCCATCTGGACTCCTAACCACAACACAGACGTCCCAGTGAATACTGCAAATACCTCCAGATGGCGTAAGGTGTACTCAATTTTTTTTGTGTTACAAGAATGAGCACTGTTAATAAAACAAACACTGTCATGTTTGTATTTAAACTAAGTGCTTAAAAGCTAAGAGTTTCTATTAACAGCCTTTCTTTTACTGGTGCAGTTGTTGTGATTGTAATAGTTTTATTGAATATCTGGGTATCTTTAGGAAAAATATTCAACTGGATTAAATAGAAACTTAGGATCTCTGAGTAACATCTGTATCGTATATGAGCTTATTATTATTACTATATTAAATTATAGGTGCACGCTGCAAATAGGTTATCACAGAAATGAAGATCACAAAAAGGTTATTGAGATGCAGCATAACAGCCACAGAGGCATTCAGACAGGCACAGAAAAACAAAACATAGTCCGTGTCATTTTTGAGAGGTTATTACATGTATTGTGTAGTATTAGATTTTTGAGTCATGCTACAAGACACTTTCTTTTTGAAGACAGTATTTGTCAGCTTCATTAGAATTTGTTTGTGCAAAGGCTCTGTGTCCTCAACAGGGGTTCACGGCACAATTTGAGAACTACTGCTTAAACCTAAGAATAGATTGATAATGTGTTTCTGTAAACTGTCCAAACATGGGCTTAGTGTAATTGCATTTTTCTATAAAAGTCTATATGTGCTAGTGCTTCACAGTCCCATTTGAGATTTAAGTTCATTCCTGGACACTCACCTTCTTCCTGATTTCTGCGCTTTCAAATTGATGATCTATATTTGATCTTAATGTTGCAAATCAGAATATTAGTTTTTCATTATGATGTCATTCTGCCTAAAGGTTTTCCTCTATGACACCATAAAGCAAAATATATAGAGTTTCTTTCATAATCTTATCAGCACACAGGTTTTACTCTTTTGTTTTCAGTTCGGTTAGAACAGAATAGATTAGAAACTTTATTGTCATTGCACATAATTAGAACGAAACTTGTCCTCTGCATTTAACTCATCCTAATTACAGTTAGACACAATCCAACCACTAGGAGCAGTGGGCAGCCACAGTCCGGCACCCGGGGACCAACTCCAGATGTAGAGACAGGCACAAAAAGGAGCGGACCCTAAACAGCATGTTTTTGATTTGATTTAGTTTTTTTTTTTTTTTCATTTGATGAGTGAGGGGAAGAATATGAGCTTTTGCGCTCATATTCTTACCAGACTTTTACAGGAAGTAGAAAGTTTGACCACATTACAGCAATTTTGGTGTCTCTTCACTGGCTTCCTGTCCCTGTGAGATCAGATTTTAAGGTTATGCTACTAGCCTATAAAACTGTTCATGGACTGGCACGTCCCTACCTAGCTGACCTAATTAAACCTTACGTACCTGCCCGGGCTCTGCATTCTCAGGGTGCAGGACTACTTTGTGTCCATAGGGTGAATAAAAAGTCTGTGGGTCATAAAGCTTTCTCTTATCATGCACCTGCTTTGTGGAATGATCTCCCTGCAGCAATAAAACAGTCAGATTCTGTAGAGATTTTCAAGTCCAGACTTAAGACACACTTATTTTCCGTTTCATATGGCTAGCATACTGATATAGTGTGTTACTATGCTTTCTACCCTTTTAAATTCATTTTATTAGTAAACAGAGCGGGTCGCAGCCTCAACTTTCTCTAAAGTCTGGGGCTTTTAGTGAAGCTTAGGGCTAGTGGCCGGCGATCACCTTAGTATTTCTTCTGTTTTTCTTGTTGCTTAATGCTGACAAATTATACTGTATTTGTTGTCTTTCTGCTCCCTGATTATGTTTTTTCTCTCTGTTTGAGGTGCGGCTCCATCCAGAGATGGGAGTGGGTGTCTTCTTCTGCAGGCCTCCTGTCCTGTGCACCAACATGGACTCCCAAAATTTTCTGCATTCGTATTGTCACTTGTGTTGGTAGCATGGCCCAAGCAGTGGGTCACCCCTTTGAGTCTGGTCTGCTTGAGGTTTCTTGGTAAGGTCAGACTTTACTTGTGTGAAGCACCTTGAGGCAACTTTGTGGTGGCTCTATATAAATAAATTAAATAAATTTACGTACATCCCTGTGTATTCAAGAGTGCATGTGCATCGTGACCCCGCCTGTCATACAGAATATTATGTGGTACAAATATCAGAAAAACTGCGCTCAACTTTAGAGCAGGTTTTTTTGAAGGTCTGCAGCACAGTCACATTCTGCTGCCTCAGCACAGTAACACACCAGCACTGATTTTAAGACCAATGCACCCATGGGTGTACATGTGAGAGCAACACAAGCAGATTTTCTATTTACAAGTCAACAGCGTGAGCACTAGGTGTTTAAACGACAACTGTGTCAGATGGAAACTAGCAATAACACGTGCACCTGGTGTATGCCGTGGCCTCCCAGAGACTTATAAAATGACCTCCTTCCCATGAAGTATGAGAGTGAAAATAGGGGTTTTTGGTGTGAACCCCACATCTGTTTGTTTAGATGTTGGACAGCAGGTTGATACTGGAAGTTGACACACAGCTGAGCACAAGGCTCCGTGTGACGCCCCCTCCTCCAGAGAGAAAAAAAAAACATCTCCTTTTCTGCTCCCTGAGAAACAGATTACTTTGCGGGTTTCCCCTGTGACCACTTAGACACTTTAGAAGTAAACAAGGTTTTATGTAACTCCTCTGAGAGAAGGAAGAAGACACTGTTTCGTTCAGTTTGTTCTATTGTGAAATGCAGGTTGCGCTGGCTTCCTGTCAGCCTAGGTGTGGGGGCCCCTGTGGTGTCGGCTCTTCTCACTGCACGGTGGAGATGTGCACACCAGCAGCTACTGTAGCTACTTCAGTGCAAGAAGCTGGAGATTCATGGAATACTCTTATCCCTGGGGGACCGGGTTTCCAGGAACAGCTTCAGTCTCTGAGCAGACATCTGGGTGGTGCACATACAGGCCTGCAGCTCAGCTGGAAACTGCAAGCAGTCCTTCAGCCAGCCACGCCTCCATCCGGTCAACTTCCCTAAAATCCATTTTGCACTGACAGCAGAGTACAGACGGGCCACGCCTGTAAACATACACACATAACTTCATGTTCACATCAATCATAATCTTTAGGAAGCACAGTGACTCAACACCTGTTTTCACAATTTTACCCTCCACTTCTTCTTGGCCCATTTTCAGCGCAGTAAACATCCGTCCCTCAGACGTCATTACTCACCCAGACTCCACCCTAAACCACGGGGAGCTTCCTCTCTCACCTTTGAGATTACTGTTTATGATGTAGATGTTTAAAAAAAACCCTCAGTGTTCAGAAAGTTGGATCTGGTTTTATTATTCTGTGCACTTTGGGGGAGATTTTATGCACATCCAGTCTGCAAGATTGCAAAAAAGTGTTATTTTATAGATTTTGACAGGCATCAACTTACAGGCAGTGATGCTACTGTTACTTTGAAAAAGCAATTGAATTACTGATTGCTGATTACTCCTTGAAAAAGTAACTTCATTACTTTACTGGATACTCAATTTTAAAAGTAACTAAGTTAGATTACCATTTACTTTATTAGTTACTTTAAGCGGCTGCCAACACCAACCCCCCCCCCCCCTTCCCCCGCCACCTCAACATGGAAATGATAACCCGTTTTGCCAATACTCACTTTATTGGAAGTACATTTTTAACAGTAACATAAACTAAACAATGTATGTCCTGACATTTTAAGTTGAACTTAAATATTTGTTTTACAAACAATTAACATAAATAGTCTTTCTTGACTTCAATGAACATGAATACTTGTTTATATATATATATATATATATATATATATATATATATATATATATATATATATATATATATATATATCCATCCATTTTCTTCCGCTTTATATATAAACAGCCTTTCTTGACCTCATATTTAACTGTTGACAGCAATGTAATGGTAAAACTTACAATGTGTAATCTACATTGTTTATAAATGTAACAATTAAATACTTTCAGGATATTGCAAAGTTTTCACAGAATTGGCCCCGTTGTGGGCTTAATTAGTATTGAAACATGCCCAATTTCAAACTTCACTGAGGTCTTATTGAAGAGAATTTGTGTACCAACTTTAACCTTGATACACAAAACCTGTATGAAGATACCATTTAGAGTAAGTTTGAGAAAATTGCCCCCCAGTGGGCACAATTACAACTGAAGGTCAAGGTCATATTTATACTGTTGGTCAGTGGCCCTTTCCATCACAATGGGATGCGTTAGATACCCCCGATGCATCATTAGTGTTGGGTGTTGAGGTGTGTTTTTGACAGCTGTGTCATTTCTCTCTGGCAGTGCACAGAACTGATTCACTTCTGTGTCATCAGGGAACATTCATCTATATTTTGATGAATATAGATGAATTAAGGTTAGGATTAGGTTTAGAGGTAGGGTTAAGGTTTCCCTGTGTGTCACACACTGATGCAATGAGGGTACCCAACTTGTCACAGATTGACGTTTGGTTAAAATGAGCCATTTCCATCAAAATGTGAAGACTTAGGAGTGAGACTAGTATGAGACGGGGCTGTCCATGGGATGGTGCATGAATGGTTGCTTGCTTGCCTCTACTGGTGGTTGGCTCTCACTGCGGTATTGTATCACTTCCTGTTCCGGAGCACAGCGGTTTTTTACTGTATCTGTTAGCTGTTTAATCTGCGCAGTTAGATTGATCTAGTTACCTAGATAACGATTTGTTTCACAGTGTTATCTTCACGTGCCTTAACTAAAGCACTCCCTCTGCTGAATCACCTCTAAATTATTTACACGTTATTCACTTTGCGTGTTTTTTGGAATCCGCTAGCTTAGCGCAGCTACTAGCTCTTAGCCGGTTTAGCATGGCGGCTTCTCCTGTCTCTCCCGCACTTTTCTGCTCTGGGTGTGAAATGTTTAGTTATTCCTCGGCCTCCTTTAGTAGTAATGGTACTTGTAATAAGTGTAGCTTATTCGTAGCTTTGGAGGCCAGGCTGGGCGAATTGGAGACTCGGCTCCGCACCGTGGAAAATTCTACAGCTAGCCAGGCCGCTGTAGTCGGTGCGGACCAAGGTAGCTTAGCCGCCGTTAGTTCCCTTCCAGCAGATCCCGAGCAGCCGGGAAAGCAGGCCGACTGGGTGACTGTGAGGAGGAAGCGTAGCCCTAAACAGAAGCCCCGTGTACACCGCCAACCCGTTCACATTTCTAACCGTTTTTCCCCACTCGGCGACACACCCGCCAAGGAACAAACTCTGGTTATAGGCGACTCTGTTTTGAGAAATGTGAAGTTAGCCAGCAACCATAGTCAATTGTCTTCCGGGGGCCAGAGCAGGTGACATTGAAGGAAATTTGAAACTGCTGGCTAAGGCTAAGCGTAAATTTGGTAAGATTGTAATTCACGTCGGCAGTAATGACACCCGGTTACGCCAATCGGAGGTCACTAAAATTAACATTGAATTGGTGTGTAACTTTGCAAAAACAATGTCGGACTCTGTAGTTTTCTCTGGGCCCCTCCCCAATCGGACCGGGAGTGACATGTTTAGCCGCATGTTCTCCTTGAATTGCTGGCTGTCTGAGTGGTGTCCAAAAAATGAGGTGGGCTTCATAGATAATTGGCAAAGCTTCTGGGGAAAACCTGGTCTTGTTAGGAGAGACGGCATCCATCCCACTTTGGATGGAGCAGCTCTCATTTCTAGAAATCTGGCCAATTTTCTTAAATCCTCCAAACCGTGACTATCCAGGGTTGGGACCAGGAAGCAGAGTTGTAGTCTTACACACCTCTCTGCAGCTTCTCTCCCCCTGCCATCCCCTCATTACCCCATCCCCGTAGAGACGGTGCCTGCTCCCAGACCACCAATAACCAGCAAAAATCTATTTAAGCATAAAAATTCAAAAAGAAAAAATAATATAGCACCTTCAACTGCACCACAGACTAAAACAGTTAAATGTGGTCTATTAAACATTAGGTCTCTCTCTTCTAAGTCCCTGTTAGTAAATGATATAATAATTTATCAACATATTGATTTATTCTGCCTTACAGAAACCTGGTTACAGCAGGATGAATATGGTAGTTTAAATGAGTCAACACCCCCGAGTCACACTAACTGCCAGAACGCTCGTAGCACGGGCCGAGGCGGAGGATTAGCAGCAATCTTCCATTCCAGCTTATTAATTAATCAAAAACCCAGACAGAGCTTTAATTCATTTGAAAGCTTGACTCTTAGTCTTGTCCATCCAAATTGGAAGTCCCAAAAACCAGTTTTATTTGTTGTTATCTATCGTCCTCCTGGTCGTTACTGTGAGTTTCTCTGTGAATTTTCAGAACTTTTGTCTGACTTAGTGCTTAGCTCAGATAAGATAATTATAGTGGGCGATTTTAACATCCACACAGATGCTGAGAATGACAGCCTCAACACTGCATTTAATCTATTATTAGACTCAATTGGCTTTGCTCAAAATGTAAATGAGTCCACCCACCACTTTAATCATATCTTAGATCTTGTTCTGACTTATGGTATGGAAATTGAAGACTTAACAGTATTCCCTGAAAACTCCCTTCTGTCTGATCATTTCTTAATAACATTTACATTTACTCTGATGGACTACCCAGCAGTGGGGAATAGGTTTCATTACACTAGAAGTCTTTCAGAAAGCACTGTAACTAGGTTTAAGGATATGTTTCCTTCTTTATGTTCCCTAATGCCATATACCAACACAGTGCAGAGTAGCTACCTAAACTCTGTAAGTGAGATAGAGTATCTCGTCAATAGTTTTACATCCTCATTGAAGACAACTTTGGATGCTGTAGCTCCTCTGAAAAAGAGAGCTTTAAATCAGAAGTGCCTGACTCCGTGGTATAACTCACAAACTCGCAGCTTAAAGCAGATAACCTGTAAGTTGGAGAGGAAATGGCGTCTCACTAATTTAGAAGATCTTCACTTAGCCTGGAAAAATAGTCTATTGCTCTATAAAAAGCCCTCCGTAAAGCTAGGACATCTTACTACTCATCACTAATTGAAGAAAATAAGAACAACCCCATGTTTCTTTTCAGCACTGTAGCCAGGCTGACAAAGAGTCAGAGCTCTATTGAGCCGAGTATTCCTTTAACTTTAACTAGTAATGACTTCATGACTTTCTTTGCTAATAAAATTTTAACTATTAGAGAAAAAATTACTCATAACCATCCCAAAGACGTATCGTTATCTTTGGCTGCTTTCAGTGATGCCGGTATTTGGTTAGACTCTTTCTCTCAGATTGTTCTGTCTGAGTTATTTTCATTAGTTACTTCATCCAAACCATCAACATGTCTATTGGACCCCATTCCTACCAGGCTGCTCAAGGAAGCCCTACCATTATTTAATGCTTCGATCTTAAATATGATCAATCTATCTTTATTAGTTGGCTATGTACCACAGGCTTTTAAGGTGGCAGTAATTAAACCATTACTTAAAAAGCCATCACTTGACCCAGCTATCTTAGCTAATTATAGGCCAATCTCCAACCTTCCTTTTCTCTCAAAAATTCTTGAAAGGGTAGTTGTAAAACAGCTAACTGATCATCTGCAGAGGAATGGTCTATTTGAAGAGTTTCAGTCAGGTTTTAGAATTCATCATAGTACAGAAACAGCATTAGTGAAGGTTACAAATGATCTTCTTATGGCCTCAGACAGTGGACTCATCTCTGTGCTTGTTCTGTTAGACCTCAGTGCTGCTTTTGATACTGTTGACCATAAAGTTTTATTACAGAGATTAGAGCATGCCATAGGTATTAAAGGCACTGCGCTGCGGTGGTTTGAATCATATTTATCTAATAGATTACAATTTGTTCATGTAAATGGGGAATCTTCTTCACAGACTAAGGTTAATTATGGAGTTCCACAAGGTTCTGTGCTAGGACCAATTTTATTCACTTTATACATGCTTCCCTTAGGCAGTATTATTAGACGGCATTGCTTAAATTTTCATTGTTACGCAGATGATACCCAGCTTTATCTATCCATGAAGCCAGAGGACACACACCAATTAGCTAAACTGCAGGATTGTCTTACAGACATAAGGACATGGATGACCTCTAATGTCCTGCTTTTAAACTCAGATAAAACTGAAGTTATTGTACTTGGCCCCACAAATCTTAGCAACATGGTGTCTAACCAGATCCTTACTCTGGATGGCATTACCCTGACCTCTAGTAATACTGTGAGAAATCTTGGAGTCATTTTTGATCAGGATATGTCATTCAAAGCGCATATTAAACAAATATGTAAGACTGCTTTTTTGCATTTACGCAATATCTCTAAAATTAGAAAGGTCTTGTCTCAGAGTGATGCTGAAAAACTAATTCATGCATTTATTTCCTCTAGGCTGGACTATTGTAATTCATTATTATCAGGTTGTCCTAAAAGTTCCCTGAAAAGCCTTCAGTTAATTCAAAATGCTGCAGCTAGAGTACTGACGGGGACTAGAAGGAGAGAGCATATCTCACCCATATTGGCCTCTCTTCATTGGCTTCCTGTTAATTCTAGAATAGAATTTAAATTTCTTCTTCTTACTTATAAGGTTTTGAATAATCAGGTCCCTTCTTATCTTAGGGACCTCATAGTACCATATCACCCCAATAGAGCGCTTCGCTCTCAGACTGCAGGCTTACTTGTAGTTCCTAGGGTTTGTAAGAGTAGAATGGGAGGCAGAGCCTTCAGCTTTCAGGCTCCTCTCCTGTGGAACCAGCTCCCAATTCGGATCAGGGAGACAGACACCCTCTCTACTTTTAAGATTAGGCTTAAAACTTTCCTTTTTGCTAAAGCTTATAGTTAGGGCTGGATCAGGTGACCCTGAACCATCCCTTAGTTATGCTGCTATAGACTTAGACTGCTGGGGGGTTCCCATAATGCACTGAGTGTTTCTTTCTCTTTTTGCTCTGTATGCACCACTCTGCATTTAATCATTAGTGATTGATCTCTGCTCCCCTCCACAGCATGTCTTTTTCCTGGTTCTCTCCCTCAGCCCCAACCAGTCCCAGCAGAAGACTGCCCCTCCCTGAGCCTGGTTCTGCTGGAGGTTTCTTCCTGTTAAAAGGGAGTTTTTCCTTCCCACTGTCGCCAAGTGCTTGCTCACAGGGGGTCGTTTTGACCTTTGGGGTTTTTACGTAATTATTGTATGGCCTTGCCTTACAATATAAAGCGCCTTGGGGCAACTGTTTGTTGTGATTGGCGCTATATAAATAAAATTGAATTGAATTGAATTGAATTGAATGGCTAGACAAAGATACATGAGGAGGAGCTGCTGCAAGAATGAGATGCTCATCTGCTTCACCTCAGGGAGCTGTGGTGGATGCTGCTCCCATAACTGATTTCTTAGCATTCTTTGATGCTTTGAGCACTGATCTGTTCCTCACCAGAAAACCTTTAATTTCTGCTACCTGAGTCCACAGTAACAATATCAGTGTGCTAGATTTAATTTTGCCAGGTGACACGTATATTTCACAGTACGACCTCTTTAAGGCGAATGACCATAATAGGATCAGGGGAAGATTTTTAGCTGCCCTCCAGTGACACTCTGAAGATAAAGATGGGAACAGAGAGTGAGACAGTCACCAAACTCAGAGCTGCTGATCAACACTTTTGCAGCAGGAAGTGATGGCACGTGATGTAGTCATCTTTGCGTGATACCACTGCCACCACACTTTAATATATAATATATGAAATGAAGACAGAACCAGATGTAGACATGCAAAAAATCAATAGACACGACCGAGTTTGTTTAATTACTTCTGGAGCCAAAACGCTGCTGTGAAAATGATAACTGCATTACGAGCCAAACAGTAAATATTTTCAGTACTTTATGTGAGCCACAGTTAATGCCAGGTCAGCGCTGTATAATCCAGAGATGTTGCCACGGCTGGGTCATACATTTAACACTGTGTTATTTGGCATGAAAAAGCCATGAGCTCTGACTATTCTGTTCCAGCCTCAACTGACTGAAACATCTGGATCTGAGGCATTTGCAGGTACTATTCTAAATGCTTCCAGCACACGTGGATACAGATTAGTGCGCTGACTCAGTGCAAACATAGAAAGTACAATAATTCACTGCTTTTCTGAATAAATTACAAATACAAAAAAATAGGTGTTTTGATACGCCCAAATCAAAGCTTTTGAAAATTCAATAATCACATGGGCTGCAAACTCACACACATAACAGATTCAAGATACTGCTGTGGTCCAAACTTTACCTGCAAAACTGATGTGCAACACAAATACTCATTCTCTGCTGAATGTGAAGATTTACAAGATTTCCATAAAACTCTATGTCTTTGAGATAAGTTGTCAAGTCTAAAAGGTGACATTTTGACAAATCATGAATGGAACAAACTCCACACACCATGATATAAATCTATAAGTACATATGTCTGCAATGGTGTTTTTCACTGTGTATGACTTCATCATATGACTTCTGCATGACTTCATTATGAAGACATTCATACATCTTCTACACCTGCTTTCTCCAACTGGGATGTGGGGAGGCTGGAACCTATCCCAGTGTTCACTGGGCAACAGGCAGAGCATACCCTGGACAGGCCGCCAGTCTATTGCAGGGTCACACACAGACTGACAACCACATTCACACTCTCATTCACACCTACAGTCAACTCAGAGTCACCAGTTCACCTCACCATGTCTTTGGAGGTGGAAGGAAGCTGGAGCACCCAGAGGGAACCCACACAAACGCCACACATAAAGGACCAGGTGGGAAACGAAACCAGATAAGTAAGCCACTGTGAGTCACGTTCATACCACTCACTCACTCACTCACTCACTCATCTTCAGACACCTACGGACAATTTAAAGTTTCCAATCCACCTAACCTGCATGTCTTTGGATATGGGAAGAATCTGGAGCACCCGGAGAGAACCCATGCAAACACGGGGAGAACACGGAAAGGCCACAGGTTGGAATCAAACCCATGACGTTCTTGCTGCGAGGCAACACTGCTAACCACTAAACCACCGTACTGTCCGCATTCATACCAATCAATCACAAATATTTTAGTGATCAGTACATACTTAGGCTTCTTGATTGTTGAGATGTACAAAAAGGTGTTTTTCAGATCATGTTTTCCTTGACCTTTGACCTTTGCCCAGACTTCTTCAAAATCTAATCACTTCTAGATATCGCTTCACATAATATTCCTACCAAGTTTAGTGCAGCAGATAACAGAATATTTACAGAGGAATCCGTCAAATCTGGAAAGAAGCACCAAAGTTGGCACAAATACTCCTCAGACATTACTCTTTTGAAAAAACTGAGTAGTCACTTGAATTTTCAGTAGGCGGCCAGGTAGGGGTCAATTGAAGAATTACACAGGGGTCAAAATTTAAAAATGTTTCAGTCATACTGAAAGCTATACCACATTATTTGTCTGATCACAACGATACCAAAAAGGTATAGTTTGGACTATCTATGACTAAATGTTATGGAGTTATGGGGTAAAAACAACAAGAATGGTAACAAAGGTCAGCGTTAGTTTGTACAGGGGTCAGATGTTAAAGTTGCTCTAAATATTGTAAAATGTGATGTAAATTATTGGTTGAGTTAATAGGGTTTTAAAAAGGAATAGTTTGCACTATGTGGCATGCTTAGTTATCATGTTACAGGGTAACATATGTCACATGTCACAGAATCCAATGGACGTCGACACTGTTCTACCTTTACCTTGCAGACCAAGCATTCAACACAGTCAAAACTATTTCATTTATTAATCCTATTAGTTCAACCAATAATTTGCACCACTTTTTACCAAAATTGGAGCAACTTTAACTTCTAACCCCTGTACAAACTAAAATTGACCTTTGTTACCATTCTTCTTGTTTTTACCCCATAACTCCATAACATTCAGTCATAGATAGTCCAAACTATACCTTTTTGGTATTGTTGTGATCAGACAAATAATGTGGTGTAGCTTTCAATATGATTGGAGCATTTTTAAATTTTGACCCCTGTGTAATTCTTCAATTGACCCCTACCTGGCCTCCTACTGAAAATTCAAGTGGCTACTCAGTTTTTTCAAAAGAGTAATGTCTAAGGAGTATTTGTGCCAGCTTTGGTGCTTCTTTCCAGAAATGAACAATTGTTACAGTTATCTACTCCACTAGTTTGAAGATAATCCATCTAACTGTTTTTGAGTTATCTTGTATACACACACACACACACACACACACGCACACACACACACACACACACACACAGAAACGTCAAATTGATCTGATGACATGGCAGACCGTCGCAGGCCAGAGAGCATCTGTTAAGTGAATATGACGGTGGTCATTATCAAAATCAACAACTGCCACTACTATTATTACTAGGCTTGTGAATTAGTTAAAATCTGGTGCCTTTTTCTATAATTCATTGCAATTATTACCATCTAAAAATCAAAGAAAACTTATAATGACAAATACTGTATATTAAGAATTTAAAATCAGAAAACCACCTAATTAATATAGAGTGAACCTAAATCATTTTTATTTTATCCTGTGACCTACAAATTATTCATTTTTTCACCTCACCAAAAACAAGATACAATCACATATGTAAGTGACCCAAATCTGATAAAAAGAAACCCTATTGACACGCTCACATTGTTTAGAATAGATCAATAGCACATTCATACAAATAAATCACATTCAGACCCCTTCAGCTTATGTGAATGAGAGAAATAGAAACACGTGTTCACGCACAAGGTCACCAGCACATAACATGAACACAGTTAAAAAAAAAAAAAAAACACATAGAGGGATGGATGGATGGGGAGAGAAAGAGAAATAATACTTTTCCTCCACATATTGAACAAGTGATTCCTTGTTCTTGCATGCACTGTGCTTGAAGTGCACGATTTGCGAACATTTTTACGAAACTTTCCAAGTTGTCCACGGGCCAATCACATTTTTAGTACCACTTAAAGGGAATAAACAGCACTCAGTGTAACATGGCCTACAAAAAAATGTATGATTGCCATCCCAGGGTGGTCAGGGGTGGTGTCAAAATTTGTGGTGGTGGTGGGCAAATGGGCAATCCGCTCATTCATGGAATGACAACGTAATATTGTCACTGACATTAAAAATAATATATATTTTTTACTCATCGTAAACAGCTATTTCCATTGTGAATACTAACATAAAAATTATTTGCAAAGTTAAACAATATACAAGGTGATATTACTAAGTTTTGCAATTGTAAATCAATAGACGGGTACTTTTTTTTTAAATCAAACTAACAATTTAAAAAAAGTCAGAAACATTTTCTTAATCAGAGTATTTTCAACATGTAACATGAATCAGCGGTAGGTCCAATTTGAAAATCCAATTGTGCAAGCATGAGAAATACCAATGTTTTACATCAATACAATGATCAATCATCTAACTCAAAACAAACTGTCATGGAATAAGATTTAATTTTGATCACAAAGTCCAATCTCCTGTTTTTTTGTTTGTTTGTTTGTTTGTTTTGTGTGTGTAACTCAACCAATAATTGACCTTTGTCACTAATTGTGATGTTTTTATGAAATACCTCCAAAACGTTCAGCCATAGATAATCCAAACTATACCTTATTGGAATCATTACGATCAGACAAAGAATGTAATATACTTTTCAATATGATTTGAGTATTTTTAAGTTTTTAACCCTGTGTAATTCTTCACTGACCCATACAATTTTGTGTAGACCATGGTATACTGATATACTGGATTGTAAGTGTCATTTACTCCCCTAAAGTAGTTCTGATTACGTCAAAATTATCCACTAACTCATGGGCTAAAGTATTCACATGAAGGT
Source organism: Thalassophryne amazonica (assembly GCF_902500255.1). Lineage (NCBI taxonomy): Eukaryota > Metazoa > Chordata > Actinopteri > Batrachoidiformes > Batrachoididae > Thalassophryne > Thalassophryne amazonica. The sequence goes on from NC_047110.1 coordinate 61,951,759, forward strand.
AGTGCCACATGTCGGCTGTTGTTAGATCAGGAGCACTATTTGAAATTGTACGCATCGACCTACACACTGATTTGTAGTTTAATTCAAGTGTTTGTCCTTTCCCCTCTTCATTAATAAAGTGTGCTGTGATGTCTGGGTACCTGATTTTGCTCCAGTAACCGTCTATAAAGATGACATGCTGCGTTTCTCAACAGCCACAGGCAGTGGAGGTAAAACAGAAACAGGGTTGTGTGGACTTTTGACCGTTATTTGGTTTTACATATCTACTGAGAAACAATCTGAAAATTACTTTTTATTTGACTGAATTAACACATTTCTGTGCAGACACGGTCGCTGTCTCTCATGGGCCTTATTCACTATGTACCACACTCAACCGACTTATTCGCCTCTCGTTTTCTTTCACATCTGAACTCATACAATATCCTTTCTGCAGGGTTGTGTGGAAGCATATTGTTTGAGTTTGAGAAAATTGTCGCTGTGAAACAATCAGAAAAAGTTGATTAAAAATATGTTTATTTCTCTGATGTAATACATTTCTCTGTGGAAACTATGTGACTGTCTCCCTGACAACCACACCTGCTCCTAATCCATCATCACTCCAGCTTCCACTAATCATTCAGCAGGTGGCAGACACACACATATATGACAGGAAAACAGTTTTTTTTTTTTTTTTAATTGATCTGGGTGCATCAAAGATAACATTCCCTGTTCATTTGTTCTGGAATGAGATAATGCCATCCATCCATCCATCCATCCATCCATCCATCCATCCATCCATCCATCCATCCATCCATCCATCCATCCATCCATCCATCCATCCATCCATCTATCCAATCTATTCATTGCATTTTATAAGGTATGTTTCTAGGATTTTTCAAAGCCTCATGCACATGCACACACATGCACTTAACTGTTAATCTGAGCAGGAAACAGGTAATCATTTTGTTGAGTGACCAGTGCCACAGCCCATAAAATGTCCATTCAGACCAGGATGACAAGCACCTGTCAAATCCTGCTGATCACAGCAGCATTGTTGTTATCTATGGGCTCTCGCCTGTAACTCTAATTAGGGCTGCCTTGGATAATTTGAAACACAGATGGTGGGAGGCCACGAAAACAGCAATAAGATAATCGTGTGGGGCTGCAGGAGCAGACGAGCTTTTAAAGAGCCAAGCTGACAGTCTGGAGCCATTTGTCTTCATTCGGAACCATTAGTATCAAGAAGAACTTCTTTTGCCGTGTGATGCTTGTAAATGTAATCTGATGAAATTTTGTGAGATGCAGTAACAAGAGAATGTTGTTTTATTGACTTCAGGAACCTAAATTTGAATAGAAGCAACAGTCTGCAAACTCTTGCTGTATGTAAGGCTTCATGTGCAGCCAAGGGCGCAATTTAGAACTAGAAATTGGGGGGGACAAAGTGCAAGGCCCGCAGGGCCGAAGCCCATAGGCCGGGGATCTGGGGGCAGCTTTAGGCCCCCAGAAGCCAACGGTTTCTAGATAAGCTCAGATGCATTCTGAACATCCAGAACAGTAATTTTAATGTTTTGAGAAGACCATAAAGTGGACACCATTTGACTTATGCAATTTGAAACTGTGGATATAAGTACTTTATTTTGAGAATTGCCAGCATTGATTTTATTAACATCCTGGTGTAAATAAGGTATCACCACATGTGTAGAACTAAAAAAGAATGATAGGTTGAGTTTTCATTAAAAAAACAACTGCAATGTGGTAAAATGGATTCATAAATATGAAAGAACAGGCTCTTAATAATTAGTAACTATCGCATACTGTATTTTTTTTCTCAAGATTTGTTTTTGCATAAGTTTGAAAAAACAACAGATCATAAGTTTAGGATAAATTACTTATCATGAATTTAATTTTCGAAGTGGCACTAATGACAACACTCATACTGAACATAGACTGATTTTGGAGATCACGCAATAATTGCAGATGGGCTTTCTGAGGTCCCAGATAGCTTTTCTGATTTCCTTTTCTAACTTTCAGAATTTAGTAAATTAGCATATGGTCCATTGATACTTATGTGTAGACACTAGTCCCTAGAGGCAACTATTTTTGGTTTCAAATCTGGGCAAATGCAGTCCCAGAAAATTCTGAATGTGACAAACAAGAAACAGGTGTTGCAAACAAGTCAATGCTGCTAAAAATACATAGATACATACAAGATACTATTCTGACATGGTTTTGCACGTAAAACTGGCATAGCATGTTTCAACTACACACATATATGTCAGAAGGTGTGGGGGTGGAGCATACCATATTCTGTCCCCTCTGGTTGAAAAGGTGGGGGGGCGGGACATGTCCCCCCTATCCCCCACCAAATTGCGCCCATGCATGCAGCTGTCTTAGACTGAGCCTTCTGCACAGGCTTCGTTTTCTCTGCACAAATATTTTCCCTTAAATGTGAGGGGGGTTGTTTCATATATATATATATATATATATATATATATATATATATATATATATATATATATATATATATATATATATATAAAATATATATATATATATATATATATATATATATATATATATATATATATATATATATATATATATATATATATATATATATCAATCAATCAACTTTTTTCTTATATAGCGCCAAATCACAACAAACAGTTGCCCCAAGGCGCTCCATATTGTAAGGCAAGGCCATACAATAATTATAAAAAACCCCAACGGTCAACACGACCCCCTATGAGCAAGCACTTGGCAACAGTGGGAAGGAAAAACTCCCTTTTAACAGGAAGAAACCTCCAGCAGAACCAGGCTCAGGGAGGGGCAGTCTTCTGCTGAGACTGGTTGGGGCTGAGGGAAAAAACCAGGAAAAAGACATGCCGTGAAGGGGGGCAGAGATCGATCACTAATGATTAAATGCAGAGTGATGCATACGGAGCAAAAAGAGAAAGAAACAGTGCATCATAGGAACCCCCCCACAATCTACGTCTAAAGCAGCATAACCAAGGGATGGTCCAGGGTCACCCGATCCAGCCCTAACTATAAGCCTTAGCGAAAAGGAAAGTTTTAAGCCTAATCTTAAAAGTAGAGAGGGTATCTGTCTCCCTGATCTGAATTGGGAGCTGGTTCCACAGGAGAGGAGCCTGAAAGCTGAAGGCTCTGCCTCCCATTCTACTCTTACAAACCCTAGGAACTACAAGTAAGCCCGCAGTCTGAGAGCGAAGCGCTCTAATGGGGTAATATGGTACTATGAGGTCCCTAAGATAAGATGGGACCTGATTATTCAAAACCTTATAAGTAAGAAGAAGAATTTTAAATTCTATTCTAGAATTAACAGGAAGCCAATGAAGAGAGGCCAACACGGGTGAGATATGCTCTCTCCTGCTAGTCCCCGTCAGTACTCTAGCTGCAGCATTCTGAACCAACTGAAGGCTTTTTAGGGAACTTTTAGGACAACCTGATAATAATGAATTACAATAGTCCAGCCTAGAGGAAATAAATGCATGAATTAGTTTTTCAGCATCACTCTGAGACAAGACCTTTCTGATTTTAGAGATATTGCGTAAATGCAAAAAGGCAGTCCTACATATTTGTTTAATATGCGCTTTGAATGACATATCCTGATCAAAAATGACTCCAAGATTTCTCACAGTATTACTAGAGATCAGGGAAATGCCATCCAGAGTAACGATTTGGTTAGACACCATGCTTCTAAGATTTGTGGGGCCAAGTACAATAACTTCAGTTTTATCTGAGTTTAAAAGCAGGAAATTAGAGGTCATCCATGTCTTTATGTCTGTAAGACAATCCTGCAGTTTAGCTAATTGGTGTGTATCCTCTGGCTTCATGGATAGATAAAGCTGGGTATCATCTGCGTAACAATGAAAATTTAAGCAATACCGTCTAATAATACTGCCTAAGGGAAGCATGTATAAAGTGAATAAAATTGGTCCTAGCACAGAACCTTGTGGAACTCCATAATTAACTTTAGTCCGTGAAGAAGATTCCCCATTTACATGAACAAACTGTAATCTATTAGACAAATATGATTCAAACCACCGCAGCGCAGTGCCTTTAATACCTATGACATGCTCTAATCTCTGTAATAAAATTTTATGGTCAACAGTATCAAAAGCAGCACTGAGGTCCAACAGAACAAGCACAGAGATAAGTCCACTGTCCGAAGCCATAAGAAGATCATTTGTAACCTTCACTAATGCTGTTTCTGTACTATGATGAATTCTAAAACCTGACTGAAACTCTTCAAATAGACCATTCCTCTGCAGGTGATCAGTTAGCTGTTTTACAACTACCCTCTCAAGAATCTTTGAGAGAAAAGGAAGGTTGGAAATTGGCCTATAATTAGCTAAGATAGCTGGGTCAAGTGATGGCTTTTTAAGTAATGGTTTAATTACTGCCACCTTAAAGGCCTGTGGTACATAACCAACTAACAAAGATAGATTGATCATATTTAAGATTGAAGCATTAAATAATGGTAGGACTTCCTTGAGCAGCCTGGTAGGAATGGGGTCCAATAAACATGCCGATGGTTTGGACGAAGCAACCAATGAAAATAACTCAGACAGAACAACCGGAGAGAAAGAGTCTAACCAAATACCGGCATCACTGAAAGCAGCCAAAGATAACGATACATCTTTGGGATGGTTATGAGTAATTTTTTCTCTAATAGTCAAAATTTTGTTAGCAAAGAAAGTCATGAAGTCATTACTAGTTAAAGTTAATGGAATACTCAGCTCAATAGAGCTCTGACTCTTTGTCAGCTTAGCTACAGTGCTGAAAAGAAACCTGAGGTTATTCTTATTTTCTTCAATTAGTGATGAGTAGAAAGATGTCCTAGCTTTACGGAGGGCTTTTTTATAGAGCAACAAACTCTTTTTCCAGGCTAAGTGAAGATCTTCTAAATTAGTGAGACGCCATTTCCTCTCCAACTTACGGGTTATCTGCTTTAAGCTACGAGTTTGTGAGTTATACCACGGAGTCAGACACTTCTGATTTAAAGCTCTCTTTTTCAGAGGAGCTACAGCATCCAAAGCTGTCTTCAAAGAGGATGCAAAACTATTGACGAGATACTCTATCTCCCTTACAGAGTTTAGGTAGCTACTCTGCTCTGTGTTGGTATATGACATTAGAGAACATAACGAAGGAATCATATCCTTAATCCTAGTTACAGCGCTTTCTGAAAGACTTCTAGTGTAATGAAACTTATTCCCCACTGCAGGGTAGTCCATCAGGGTAAATGTAAATGTTATTAAAAAATGATCAGACAGAAGGGAGTTTTCAGGGAATACTGTTAAGTCTTCTATTTCCATACCATAAGTCAGAACAAGATCTAAGATATGATTAAAGTGGTGGGTGGACTCATTTACTTTTTGAGCAAAGCCGATAGAGTCTAATAATGGATTAAATGCAGTGTTGAGGCTGTCATTCTCAGCATCTGTGTGGATATTAAAAATATATATTAAAAAAAAAATATATATATATATATAAATAAATAAATATATATATATATATATATATATATATATATATATATATATATACAGGAAGTATAGTGATGCAGATAATGATAGAAATTGTCTACTTTGTGATAAATGCATATAATTGGTTGCATTTATAGACAAAATCATTCTGTAAATAACTGGCTACTGAGACATCTTGCATTTGTTTTTAACACAACTGTTTTCAAATTAATTTCTTCCCAGTTGTTGATATACTCGTAATATGATGCTGAGGACATAATAATTGAATTTATTTACCATACATACTTCTTGGGAATGGTCCTTTTGAATAAACATGAAAGTCATTTACATATGGATAATTCACGATGGCTCAGTATTCTGTTATTTTTGGAATGTCTTTGGCGATCAGTGTGCCAGAGTTTGCCTTTTTCACAAAATGCACAGCTGCTGTGGAAGTTTTAGCTGAGCTGCACTGCTAGTCGTGTCTGGCTGAGATAAACTTTGCGTGATACTCTGTGCACTGATGAAAGAGCTGGTGGATCAACTCGTGCACTGGTGTGTGAAGGTGTGGAGCAGCTATATGGTGTCAAAGATTGTCTTGGTGAAGCTGCATTATTACAAATGAATTTTTTTCTGTTATCATTTGTTTATTTCGTCTGTTGCCACAGAAGGACACTTTCTGCCTCGACATCCACCCAGTTTAGTTTGAATGAGCTTTATTGTTGCTGACCTACATATTCCACTGCCATGTCAGGGGCTGGATCAGCCCTCAAAATCAGCCTGCTCAAACAGGAGACTCCCAGACATCATAGCAACAGAAACTCTCCTCCCACCTCCCTCTTTCCTCCTCTCCCCCTGGAGCTATGCAGGCAAAGCTCTGGAGCTCCAGCCTGGAGTTGCTGCCAGATTGGAGGAAGGGACTGACTTAACATATGGCTTATTGTGCATTATGGGCTATGGCTTTCAGCTCTGCTCCTCCTCCCGGCTCACAGCTGTGTTTTTACTGTATTTGTTTGGTGGAAGAGAATGACTTGTTCTGTTTGTGTTTTGCCCTGCAGTATGACATGAATTCAACCATCCAAATGTTCACATGACTTTTTCCTCTCCTTCAAACTGATGTTGTACCTCACACATAACCAGGAGCTTCTCAAAGCCAAACTGGAGGTGTGCTCATCTTTTACATGTCAGACCACTGTATGTGAGAAGCCTAAACTAGAATGGCACTCAGTGGCGATGCAGACCCATGCACACTGCAGGACCGACCATCACATGCTGTAATTTCCAGAGTATTTGGTGCACCTGAATATAAGCCACACCTGCCAACTTTAAAAAGGACAAAAAAAGTACATATAGGCTGCACTTGTCTATAAGCTGCAGGTGTCCACGTTGTAACATGAGATATTTACACAGAAAGACTTTTTAAACTTTTAACTAAATACGTACCAGTAACATACACAAATACGCACCAGAAATGCTTTTTTCCAAACATCGAACACATAAATATTGACGAGCAAGGCACTGAGTGCATGTGCGGTGTCGCGTAGTGTCTCCGCTCCACACAGAGGCAAAACTGAATAATTTTAATATTATTTTATTTATTTATTTGTGGATCATGGGATAATTTCATCACGTGCAGACAGAATCGCCTGATGCCTGTGACTCTGTGGTGGGGAGAGGAGGCTCCCCACCACAGACACCCAACAAACGGTTTACACCTGTAGAAGACAATGTTGGTCCCGGATCAGACCAGACACGGCAACTCAGCAACCTGATGGATGATCTCCGGCACAGAAACCATGATCTGACAGAGCAACTGTGGCGCAAAGTGCTGGTGTCACAGAGGGACATATCTTCAGCCATGAGAAGGAATTAAAGTATTTTCAAACATTGTTTTCCAAAATCAGGAGACTTTATGTGGATAATTTTCTTCAGGATGTGATGATGAAATTCCACTGAAATGAACAGGTAAGACTTTATATTTACTCTGTGTGTGAATTTACTCCGCATGAGGACCGCGACTTTCAGCCAATCAATGGACAGCATGAATGGACGTACAACCCCAATTCCAATGAAGTTGGGATGTTGTGTAAAATGTAAATAAAAACAGAATACAATGATTTGCAAATTCTGTTCAACCTATATTCAACTGAATACACCACAAAGACAAGATATTTAATGTGGGGTTGTAGAATTGGGGTTGTAGATACAGTACAATTAAATGGGCAGCAAGCCATATTATCTCAGATATCTTATACTGGTGTATCTCAAAAAATTTGTTCGAAGATCAATGTTTTTGTCAGGTATTTCAGAAAGTGAAAATATTATGTATTCTGGTTCTGGAGTCAGTACATATAAGTATTCTGAGATAGCTTTTCCATTTTTATTAGCTGTGGGCCATAATTATCCAAAGTAAGTGCCTTCGGCTGCTCCCTTGTTTTTGGACTTGGGGTCGCCACAGCAAAACCCAAGGTGGATCTGCATGTTGAATTGGCACAAGTTTTACGCCGGATAACCTTCCTGACACAACTCCAGATTAAGAAATGTGGCAGGGGTGGGCATGGAAATAGAGACCTGGAATGGACGTCACGTGACTAGCGGCGTGCTGCACAGCAGCCATTACTAAGGGTGGAGAGACTGCCTTGAGCCACTTAAGGCACCTGTTAAACAGAAGTGAAATGAGGGGGGGGAAAGGCAGCCAGTGCTTCACCATCAACTGCACCAACTACAAAAACAAATTCTCGAATACTAAAATGAACTGTACAAGAGCCTTAATGTAATTATGTAAAACAAATATCTATTTTAAAGTTATGTCGCAATTTATTATCGATATACTGAGACTATAACTCAACGCCATAAGTTGTTTTCATTAAGTTGCGTTCACATGCATACAGATATGGAAACAAAAATGTTTTATATATATATATATATATATATATATATATATATATATATACACTCTGAGAGTGCAATGGTAACAAACATATGGAACCAAACTGCACTCTAAATCAGACCCAGCGCCACGAGGGGGCATTTGGGGGCGACGCCCCCTCACGTCATCGACCTCGCCCCCTCGGATGTGAGAGTTATCAAAAATAAAAATAAAAAAGAAAGAAAAAGAAATACTGGAAAATATAGCGCCTTGCAGTTTCGCAGATTTTTTTAGTCCAATTTTGCATGCTTTTTTTATTATTTTTTTTTTACAGTGCATTGTGCTCTGCGTCCTCATCAAGCAGGCCGGTGTTCTGTCGAGATGACGGGACACCTGTTGCGGCTCCGCAAAGGGAAAGTACGTGCATTGTGTTCTGCGTGTCTGTTTATAAGAATCTTCTTGCCCAGAAGAAAAAAGAGTGCCAACAACTACCCATAACTGTGTTCTTCACTCGGAAAAAGACACCTGCAGCGGAGCAGCGCCACGACGAAGAGGCGCAATCAGAGGAACTGTGAAATACTGGTCAGTCACTATTAATAATTTCTTATGTGTCCAACCTCGTAGGTTGATCGTTAAAATTACATTCGTTAGCTCTAAAAGCCATCATAATTATTTATAGGAAAAGGTTCTATTTTTATTTCTCAAACAAATGTTTGGGCCTGAAAACAGGTTGGTCTTATTTTTCTACTAAGGTTTGAACTTTGAGAGTGTTTACACACGAGAGAAAAGTGAGAAAATGTTAATGCCTGTTTCAGAAAAATGTATAAAGTGTGTAGTGAGGGGTTTTACAGCCTTAAAACATCTATAATAATTGTAAAAAATAACGCTGTCTACTTTGCAGATTTCGCCTATTGCGGGCTATTTTTAGAACATAACTCCCGCGATAAACGAGGGACCACTGTACATGAAAGGTTTATCTTTGACCCGTTGTGTGACTGTCATGCCCAATTGCGTTGTGTTTGCGCTTGTGATGGAGGGCTGTATGTGGGGTTAATCTACTGTCTCGTGTCGTTTCTCAGATCAGTTGTTGGTTTGGTTTTGTGGTATGCAGAAGATCACTTGACCGAGGGTCTATACGTTCAAATAATAATTAAAAAATACTGTCATCACTCTTTACTCTTACTCAGTCAGTCTCTTACAATGGTGTAGCCTAAATACACAAGCTTTATAGGAGCGCACCCAATTCATTACGCACGCTCAGAGGCAGGTACCCTCCAGTGCGCACTTTTGGGGGGGGGCACGACCCCGCCCCCTGTGATAAACTCATGGCCCCCTTAATATTTTTTTTCTGGTGCCAGGCCTGCTCTAAATGCAATGCAACACAAAAGGGATGAATAATCCATGTCATGTGACATACAAAGCACCAATCAAATGACAAGGATCCACTCAGCCGTTATATAAATTGAAATGTTTACAGTTTCATCCCACCCGCTATTTTAGTTCAAGCCTTCATGGGGGGGGGGGCGGTCCCCTGAGTACACCATCTAGTTCAACCCATGTCCACAGATTTGCGTGCGTAACACTGTGTGTAACACGTGGTAATCTCACCGGCATTAAAAGCAGGCAGACAGCTGGTAAAGCTGATGACTACCTGTTTTATTTGTTTGCTGTGCACTGTGTGTGTGTGTGTGTGTGTGTGTGTGTGTGTGTGTGTGTGTGTGTGTGTGTGTGTGTGTGTGTGTGTGTGTGTGTGTGTGTGTGTGGGGGGGGGGGGGCAGAATGCACCGTTCATGTCTGTCTGTCTGCAGTTTGATGACGCGGGGAGCTTTAAATAATCCAAGAACGGGATGTTCTCCTTCGGTTTCAGCGTTTGAGTCATTCGGGGATAAACGGCGTGGATCCCCTCTGAAAACGCGGAGAAGCTCAAGTTTTGTTAGAAGCCACGTTTCTCAGTGCGCGTCCCCGCGTCCAGCCCGCTCCGTGCACAGAGCCGCACCCACTGCTGAACTCTGTGACTTCTGGGGTGAAAACAGCTCTGTGATATAACAAAACATCTGAGGAAATGTGTTTTCACACTCCGTGTCAGAGACACGTTGACTTGAAATATGGTCAGTAAAGACTCGACTTTATTCAAATCAGACGCTCCCGCGTGCGTCATTCATTTAGCAGAACTGCAAGAAATGCAAAATGTGTGCAGCTGGATGACAGAAAAGACGAAACTGTAAACGCAAGTGGAAAAAAAACACCGTCATAGGTTTATGTTTTCACGTCCCTTTGATCAAAACGATAAGACTGTGAGTGAGTGAGAAGGAGAACATACTGCAAATTAAAAGCAAGCTGTGTGTTAACACACAGGTGCAAGGTTATCACAGAGTTTTGGAAATACTCAAAAAATGGCGATAAGCTGCAAACTATCTACACATTGTGTATAAACTCAAAGCAATCAGGATCCAATACCAGTGTCAGGGTCAAAATGACATGATCAGAATCAAATATATGTGATTAGGGATCAAAGGTCAGGATCACCGTCAAAGGTCAGGATAAGTATCAAAAGCCTGCAGTCAGTATCAAAGATAAGGATCAAAGTTTGGCCACCAGGAGGATCAAAGTTAAATGCTCACAATAAATACTTGGTAATCCATATTTGAGTCCAGCTATCAATGTGTCACATTTCTAAATAAGATTTATATTTCTCATGTGATAAAATGCAATAAGGATAGATTTCATCCGTTTTGTGTGGATAAAGCACATCATCACGTTAATGTCAATATTACCGCAGCTCAGCTTACTTACAGTGGATGTAGATAAATTGATGCATGGTACAGATTTGTTCATTGTGGGTACCATGCCACATGAGTGACTGTTGAATGGCTTTAGAAAAGAGACCGTCATGTCTATAGCATCAGTACTGCGTTAATGCAGCGCCTGCAGCCTCACCAGCCAGCTGAATGGTGTATATTCAGTCAGACCCCCCACACCAGTGCCTCACAGGCACATCCTTCTCCAGCCACTGCACTGATCAATGCACCCTGAATACTAGGGCTACTCGCGAATGGTTGCAAAAACAAAACTGTGGCTGCTTCACTTTGCTCTTTTGAGCTGTATTGTGTGGCACAGACAAAGCCACAAAGCCATGAAGTGAAGAAACAATGATGGCAGCACATCCAGTCATGGCCCAGCGTCATCCCAGGGTCAAGTAACTGACGTTGTTTTTTGGAATTATGATTATGAATTAGACTTGTCACTTTCACGTCATATAATGGACAAGCTCTTCTTTCTAATCATGCAACAGACAGTTCTGGACATGTTTTTTAGCCAGCGAAGGGCAGCACTCTGTTCTTTGCGGCAGCAAAGCGGGGGCGGCAGGCAGAATTACCATACTGGTGTAAAAGGCTGCCTCTGTTGAGTGGCTCAACATGGATAGCGTGGAGGCACTGGCAGAGGGAGGATGACGACCAAATTGAACTTTGTCTTAAACAACACCTCCCACCTCTGTGCTGAACTGATGCAGTGACCCCATTTCCAACTGTTGCCCGCTTTTTGAAAGGTGCAGCAGAAGTAAGTGGCATTTGTGGGTAACTCTGTATTGTAGTGCTCGACAAAGGTTTCCCAAAGTAATCCCTTGCCCACGTCGTTATATCAGCTATTGATGATTGATGGCTCTTGATGCAGTGCAATCAGAGGGATTGGAGATCACAGGTGTTCATTTTAGTCTTGCATCTTTGCCCTTCATGCATTGAAATTCCTCCAGATTCCTTGAATCACTTAATTAGATTATCTACTGTAGAGGGAGAAATATACAGATCCCTTCCAATCATTTTTTGAGGAACATTGTTTTTTTTTTTTTTAAAAAATCAATAATATTTCTCATGCATTTGTTGATAAACTGGAGATTCTCTGTCCATCTGTGCATTTCAAAGGCTCAGCCTTTTATGGATACTGCTTTTGTACAACAGTGATGATTACAGTGATGAGTACAATCACCTGAAATGCAATGGAAGTATATTAACAAATCAAATAAAGTTGATTACACAAAACATGCCATTACACAATACACTGTCATCATTGAGTCCATCATCTCCTCCTCTATCACTGTCTGGTACGCTACTGCCACTGATAAGGACAGGAGTAGACTGCAGCGTGTCACCCACGTAGCAGAGAAGCTGCAATCTGCCATCCCTACAGGACCTGTACACCTCCAGGGCCCTGGGGTGAGCAAGGAAGATATAGTGGCTGATCTCTCTCAACCAGGACACAAACTTTTTGTTACTCTCCCCTCTGGCAGACGGCTGAGGTCCATCAGGACCAAAACCTCAAGACACAAAAACAGTTAGACTTATAAATAATGCCAGAGATTCCCATTTACCCTGCCCCCCCCACACACAGCCCCATTCCACTATATGTATTTGACAGTAAACTTAGCTTTCCACATTTGTCTATTTGACTCTTTTACTTTTTACATAATTTTTTTTGCTTTTCTTTTTATTGTTGTTTATGCACCAATGACACCAGATCAAATTCCTTGCATGTGAGAACTTACTTGACAATAAATTTGATTGTTATTGTGATATCTTGGGTTCATACAGTCTGCAATGAAATATAAGTCAAAGTAAATGTAAGAATCTCTGCTTTTAGTTTGTGTTACTTGCATTTTCCTTATTACCCCAACTTTGTCTGATTTAGGGTTGTAGTATATTCTCCTCTGTTCCACTTTCTGTTTTCTCTCATTGACTGAAACTTGGCAGAGGGAAATGAGCCAAGCACCCTTATTGAACTCTGTCCCAAAAATTACAGATTCTTCAGCTTGCCGCGTTCTTCAGGACGTGGTGAAGGACTTGCTGTGGTTTTAAAGAGCAGCTTTGTGTATTGGTGGGTGAGCACCGAGACTTTCTCACCTTTCGAATCTCAGATCTTAAAAGCTGGAAGAATCAATCGGTTTTATTGTGTTTTAATATACTTTCCACCTGGTCCACGCACCTTCTCCTTGAATGAGTTTAGTGACTTTATCTGCCACTCTGAAGCTGTCGAAACTTTCAATTGTTGGAGATTTTAATTTGCGTGTTGATTATGCTTCAGATAAATCTGCTGCTAAATTCATCAGTTTGATGGAATCTTTTAATCTGAACAACATGTCTCTGGTTCCACACATAACAAAGGACATGTTTTAGATCTTTACTCTTGGCCGAAATATTGACTCTATTTATTCTGAGGACATTTTTATTTCCGATCATGCTTGTATTCTTTTTAATTTGTCTCTTGATGTGGATTGTCTGTCTACTCCATATTGATCCGTTCTTGCATTTTTAATCATCTTTCTATAGATGCATTTTCTGCTGCTTTTAATCTCAATGAGATTTTTGTGTTTCAGATGATGTAAATATTTTAGTTAATTCTTTTACTCATCATTGCCTCTTGATTTTAGGCAGGGTGGCACCTTTTAAAATCAGTCACGCCCCTTTGAATAACTCCTCCCCCTTGATGAATGACAGTATTCACAGTTTTGAGGGAACCTATGAGAAAATGGAGCATTTGTGGAAATCCCCAAAGCTCCAGGTCCACCTCCTCCATTTAAAGGAGCTTTTAATATCTTTTAACAATATGGTGAAAGATGCGAGGGTTGCTTATTTTTCTAAAGTAATTTTTAACAGTTGTTGGAATCCAAAAATTTTATTTGACACAATCAGAGATATTGTTACACCTGCATCTCCTGCTGCACACCACTATCACTGAAAGAGCTCACTGGTCTGGTTGAAGGAGTGAAACCTTCCTCCTGCCCACTTGATATCGTCCCCACCTCATTATTCAATAAGTTTGTCCATACCATTGGCCCATGTGAAATCAGCAATTAATAGATGACTGATTTCTGGCTGTATTTTAAACAGGCTGTTATTCACTCTCTTTTAAAAAGCCTAATGCTCAGATTTTTAGAAAAATTTCAAAATTGCTATCTATTTCCAAAATTTTAGAAAAAATGGTGGCTAAACAGCTTTATGAGGTTTTATCTGAACACGATATCCTTAACAAATTTCAATCTGGGTTCCATCAATGGCACTCTACTGAAACAGCTCTTCTTAGAGTTTCAAATGAAATTTTAATGCGCAGAGATGGAGGTGAATATTGTCTGCAGCTTTTGATACAGTTGATCATGGTGTTTTAATTGAGAGACTAAGTACATGGGTGGACATCTCTGGGTCAGCCCTAAACTGGATTTTATCAAATCTAACATGAGCTAAATATATGTCCTCTTCTGCCATTCTGTCCTGTGGTGTGCCCCAACGTTCCGCTCTGGGACCTATTTTATTTGCATTGTATTAGCTCCCACTTGAACACATCTTGAGTTCTTTTGATGATGTTTCATATCATTTTTATGCAGGTGACATACAGCTGCACATCTCCTTTACTCCACAAAATGTTACTAAGGTATCTGTCCTTCAAAACTGTGTTAATGTCTATGGCTGCTGTTGAGACCCTGATTCATGCGTTTGTCTCTTCTAGATTGGACTACTGCAATGTTCTATTTTCTGGTTTACCACAGTCCAGCATTCGGGGTCTCCAGTTGGTTCAAAATGCTGCTGCCAGACTTTTGACAGGAAGCAGAAAGTTTGACCACATTACACCCATTTTAGCATCCCTTCACTGGCTTCCTGTCCCTGTAAGATCAGATTTTAAGGTTCTGCTGCTAACCTATAAAATTGTTCACAGACTGGCACTTCCCTAGTTAGCTGACCTAATTTAACCCTATGTATACAGGCCTGGGCTCTGCATTTTCAGGGTGCAGGACTACTTTGTGTCCCTAGGGTGAATAAGAAGTCTGTGGGTGACAGAGCTTTCTCCTATCATGCCCCTGTTCTGAGGAATGATCTCCCTGCATCAATAAAACAGTCAGATTCTGTAGAGACTTTCAAGTCCTGACTTAAGGTGCACTCATCTTCCCTTTCGTATGGCTAGCATACTGGTATAGTATGTTACTATGCTTTTTACTCTTTTAAATTCATTTTATTAGGAAATGGAGCGGGCGAGAGGATGTTGTCTTTCCGATGCCTGATTCTGTTTTTTCTGTCTGTTTGAGGTGTGGCTCCATCCAGAGATGGGTGTGGTGTCTGTTTCTGTAACCCTCCTGTCTTGTGCACCGACAAAATTTACTGTATATTTGGTTTGTAAATTGTTTTGTAAATTGTGTTGGTAGCCTGGCCCAAGCAGAGGGTCACCACTTGAGTCTGGTCTGCTTGAGGTTTCTTCCTCAAATCATCAGAGGGAGTTTTTCCTTACCACTGTCACCTGTGTGCTTGCTCTGGGGGTTAGTAAGGTTAGACCTTACTTGAGTGAAGCGCCTTGAGGCAACTTTGTTGTGATTTGGCAATATATAAATGAAAATGAATTGAAATCAATGTCATAAAAGACTATCCAGTCTTTTATGACATTGATTTCAATTTCAACTGCTGCTGTTGCTAACTATCTGTCACTTAATACATCAAAAACTGAAGTTCTTGTTTGTGCCCCTGAGGAGTTTTGTTCCCTCAGTCATTAAGAACCTTGCCTCTGTCCTCTTCTGTTCACTCAGCAGACAGAAATCTGAGTGTTACATTTGGCCAGGCTCTCAATTTTGACACATGGTACCCATCTTGTGCAATCTTGCTTCTTCCATTTATGGAACATTGCCTGCCTTAGAAACATTGTGTCTCAACTTGAGCTGGAAATCATCATCCATGCTTTTATATCATCATGTCTGGACTATAATTCGCTGTTCCCTAGCCTCAGTAAGTCTTCTCTGGAACACTTACAAAAGGTCCAGAATGTGGCTACAAGGCTTGTTACAAGGTCATCTAAGAAGTCTCACGTAGTGCCCATTCTGTCCTCTTTGCACTCAGTTCAGACTGCAAAAATATTGGTGACGACTTTTAGAGCTCTGCATGGTCAAACGCCACTCTGTATTAGTGAACACTTGCACCTTTATGCAAGAAGCGGGTCTCTGATGTCCTTGGACCAGAACCTGTTGGTTGTACCCTGGTCAAGGCTGAAGACCAAAGGAGACTGTGCATTTGAGGTTGTGACTCCCAAACTGTGGAATGCACTGCCACTGCATCTACATTCTGTGGACTTTGTTGGAACTTTGAAAGAGAAGCTCAAGACCCACTGTACAGCCTTGCTTTTAACTAGTTTTATGTTACTGCTGTTTTTAATTTCTGTGTTTCTATTTCATTTTTTCA
Source organism: Thalassophryne amazonica (assembly GCF_902500255.1). Classification (NCBI taxonomy): domain Eukaryota; kingdom Metazoa; phylum Chordata; class Actinopteri; order Batrachoidiformes; family Batrachoididae; genus Thalassophryne; species Thalassophryne amazonica. The sequence goes on from NC_047110.1 coordinate 61,968,300, forward strand.
CTGTAAAGCACTTTGTGATTTTATCTTGAAAGGTGCTATACAAATAAGCTTTACTAACTTACTTACTTACTATAAATATTCTGCACATCCATTTCAAACAGAATGTAAAATTAAATCACTGGGAAACCATCAGTAGCTGGTGGACAGGTGCATTATGTACATTGTGGCTGAGTGTTTTTGCTGCACCTTCTTTTTATAAAATAACTCTTTATTACACCATAGATCTGAGAGAAACACAGTCTATGTTCTGTACATAGTATGGCAGAATTGTCAATAAAGTTGACTTTTTGACTGGTTGGCTTTGTCAGCTGTAACACTACAACCACATGTCTTATTTTTATGAGCAAAATCCAGAATTTAGGAGCCTCACTGCTGCAGCGACTGAAGCAAATCACTTGGACCTGGCTGCAGCATATAAGTGGTTATATTTGGCAGATAAGGATAGACTGAAAGTCTGCCTGGGCAAACCAAAGCCAGTTCCTTGAGGTGGCAGCTGAAATATGTTTTCATATCTCAAAAACGTGGTGTGATTGGCAGAAACTAACACCAGATTCAGATTCAGTGCCCCAAATTACCCAAACTCCAATGAAAAACTCCATGCAAGAAAAATTGTGTTGACCAGTGTAATATTTATCAAACTTTAACAAATGTTAACAAACTTTATACAATTATAGACTTTTGATTTTGGTGTACCCATGCTTATCCTGACCAGGTCCGCATAATCACGGGTACACCAAAATCAAAAGTCTATAATTGCTTTATTTTATGGTAAACAAGAAAATTGGGAGTTTGTCAAACATACTAAAACTGAAAAATCAATCTCAAGTTTCAGCTCTTTATTATTACTGTCATACTGCATCAACTGACATCCCATCAATCGATTGGAGATGCCTGTTAAGTCTGCGATGAAGAGTCATCAGGTTTGTTTTCTTATAAAGTTCGCCATTCGCCTGTCTAGCTTCCACATAAAATCAACCGAGTACTCTGTCAAGCATCTGTCTGTCATAAGTTTCAAAGTTGGGCACATGTCCCTTTTCAGTGACGTACTTGTGAAACAGGTTGGCTGCTGACTGTATTTCTACGGTTGTTCTTCGTATCTTTTTCGTGTAAAATTCATTTTAACTCAGCGTCGCTAACAGACGGAAACCTGTCTTCGGCCATCTTGTCAACAAACTGACAGCCAAAGTAGGCACTGTATCGCGTTATCTGATTGGTCGTTACTGATAGAAGGCGTCGCTCGATTAGCTAGCGCTACGCTGCACGTGAGGTGTCCTCGTTTTGCACGGGCAGTCTACTCGGCTCCACCAGCTGTCAACTCGGCATGTGGTGCAGCTCAGAAAGTGGCGAATGGGCCAGGATGTAGGGTAAGGCCCCCCGAGGTCCTCTATTGAAATGATTGGGAAAAACGGAATTATTTACAATATGAAACCAGTGATTTTGTGGACTTTGACAGTGAATATGTCAAAATGGTTCAAATGTGTGTTTTAGGAGGAGGTAGTCACATGACTAGTGATGTTTATTCAGTGGACAGATTTTCCAAAGACAATATTTTGAGGAGGAAAGTGGGAGGTTTTCTTTTAATTTTTATTTATTTTCTTTTTTTTCATTGCCTCTAGGATAGACTGCAGAAGTGAAACCCAGCGCAGTGTGAGAATGGTCTTCAAAACATGGATCTAACCACAGATTATATTCTTTCCATTCATGGACACAGGTGGAGTCACTTTCAGACAGGTAATACTCAGTACCTCATGATTACATCATGATTATGGACCAAACTGGCTGTTAATCTGTTGTGAATTTTTTAGATGCACTCGGTCTTATTTCACTTTTATCAGCTTTGTCAGGACTTGCACAAGTTAAAGAGCTGGAAGTAATGACTTATAATCTGGTATGTAATTTTTTTAAGATATTGTTGACTGGAGTGTGATATTCCCTATAAATTACACATAGAAAGCTCCAAAGTCACATTTGAACATAAGACATTGTTGCTTTAAGACAATACCCTTCAATGCCAACCTATTTGTACAATTTATTATGTGGGATTTACTGCAGCTGTGTACTGTCAAAAGTCTTTTTGCAGCTCTTATTGTGTTTGTACTTGTTTTGTTTTTTTTCCACAGTTTCTTTTTACTGTGGTTTGAAACAGTAGGTCTAATATGGATCTGTATGTTGTTTTGGCACAGGCTTTATGCTAGTGCTCTTCATACATTACATAGAGAACCATAAAGCTTATGTTTTGAAAACAAACGCACTGCACACTTGATATACGTAATTTCAGACTTGATGATAATGACCCAGAATCCTGCAGTTGTAACCAGTATAGCCTGCTAGACAACAGCTAATCTGTACTTTGTCACAATAACACTCAGCTTGAACTTGTTCAGCTGTGCCTGACTGAATCCATCTGATGAATGATTGATAATGTACTCACACAAATGTTCTTTTACATCTGCAGTCAACAAGTTGTTACACCCAAATGCTAACATTTGTTGTGTATATCATTTTTTAACACCTGTACAATTTTGTGTGTGTGTGTGTGTGTGCATGTGAGACTAATCCTGTTCTATCCCAAACAGGTAAAATTGAATTTGACCTGTCAGCTGTTTTTGTCACTGTTAGTAACAAGGCACAACTGTTGTTGTGTCACCAAGGCTGAGTAAGCGATACAAAACAACCACAAAAATACCACTTGGCCTTGAGTGTGAGAAGGTATTAATGTATGTTGAAGTACAGCAAAATGCCCGTGTGATACTTATTTGTGCTGGGGATAATTATTAAGTTAAGAATTTTCTGAGAAAATTGTTCTTAATAAATACATTTATATTGTTATATGTTATATGTGTTATATTTGTACATTGACATTTATCTGACATTATTCACTGGATTAAAAAAAGACAGTAAATGGTATATTACATATGTCAATGAAATATACTAAAATACACATGCTAGTTAGCCAGCATGGAGAGCCATTATAAAAAAAAAAACTTGCACAGGCTAGCTAGCTAGCATGGCTGCTAGGTCAAGAGACATTACATGAAGGGACTGCATTTGTACTGTCCAGTATTGTTTTACAGTGGACTGCAAACCATATTGATTTGTTTTTGCAGTAGAGATGCATTTCAGAATTATTTTCTAAAATCAGATTACACGGGTAGTTAATATTACACTTCCAACCTTGTGCTTTCTTGTCGATCCATTGTAGCAACTGGCTCATATGCTAGCTAGCTGACTATGGTGGCTGCTGCCCAATAATACATTAATGATTACATAAAAATTGTTGTGTGTTGGGGGGGTTTGGCTGGACATTTTGGTGTTCTTTTCTTTTCTTTGCTCTCCAGGTGGTATGCAAACTGATTTATTGTCTGTGAAGAAGGTGCTGGCAGAAGAGTCCTTCACCCTCATCAACGTGATATGCAGCACCTGTGGATGATGCTCACGTGCAACCTTAAAGACTTTCAGCTGAAGTGGATAATGAGATGGCGTTCTGCATTTAAGCCATGTGTGATTCAAGCAGAATTGCCGGGAACCCGACCTTGTGATGTTCGTTTGTGAGACGCTGAGGACCGCGCCTGGGTTTGACACATCGTGCCTGTGAAGGAGGACGGGTGAGGGACACATGCTGTCAGCACACATCAGAGGTGATTTGATTGTCTGAATAATTGTTAACAGTAATTTGGTATTTTGTTACGCAGTATATGTGAATATTGATGAGAGTTGTGCAGCTTGCTTCTCACGGCCGTGGCGTGCGGACAGATGATCCTCCACCTGTTGTGAGAAGCTGCTCATTTACATAAAGCTTAAATTCAGACCTGAATGTGTTGCTGATAGTGTGTGCCTTTGAAGGATATTAGTCTTAGCTGCTGACTTACCTTTTCTATCCTTCACAGAGTCGGTTTGTTGTGTCCACCTGGGGGGTGTTTGGCGGTGAACGTGGGTCCAGAGGCGCTGGGCTTCGATCCCTTTGGGCGCTGGAGAGTGCGCCGTCCTTCACTCCGCCAGACAGACGCGTTTTATGTTTGTACACCGAGTATTGCACAAAAGGGGGAAAATAAATTGTTTTGTTATTGGAACCGCTTTCTGGTTTATTTTAGTACTGGGTTCAGTCAGACGCAGGTCCGCTCCTCAACCCGCGTCAACACATAACAAAAATGGTACAATATGCAGTCTTGTCTTAACTGCCTTCAAACAATATCAATCCTTTTTTCCTTAATAATAGCAGGGGATGGAAAAATAAAGGAGTGAACCCACATTCAACGACATACTCAGCCCAGTCTCACTTTTTTTTCATCGTCCCGTCACAAAATGATTCAAGTTTTCGTGACAGGTTTTTTTTAACTCACTATTATGAACCCTACTCCTACCCCCAACCCTAACCTTAACCATAACCTAACCCTACTCCTTCCCCTTCCCCTTCCCCTTCCCCTAACCCTAACCATAACCATAACCACCCAACCCGCTGCACTTTTATGTGCAGCCATCACGGAATGAATTAGAATGAATTAGTGCTCCCGTGATGAAAATTTTGCACTTTTTGTGACAATATGACAAACCAATAGATTAATGTATATTTTGTGCTGCTGAATCACAACAATCCGTGAGTCTGGGTTGACGTACTATACAACACACCCACATGTACCAGACGAAACCTGACAGTTTTTCCCTACGCTGCATCCCAACGCATTTGTCTTGTAGACTTGTGTCTTAAATAGGTGTCAGTGTGTCTGAGGTTTAGTTAATCTGTGACTTAAGCCACTATCACAGTCTTAAAGAATTTAATTGTATCCTGTAAAGGTTGAAAAACAGCTACAGTGCATTGTGATATCAGTTACTTTTTGTGCATTGAAGATAAAATAATGGCACAAACATCCACAGAGCGAAAGCATTTATTTAGGTTGACACTGATGTTCACTGTCTCTGGTTTACTGGAAACTACACAGGCTCATTCTGTAACCTGTATTATCACAAGCAAGACATTTCCAGGAAGGCTGGCTTGAAAATATCTATGCAAACAAACACACTCACAGTAAGTGTTTAATGTCTTTTGCTCTGATAAGAGTTTGTCAACTGTCATTTCTGGGTTGGCTGGCTGGAGCAGTCAACCAACTTTAGCACTTAATTAATATAAAGACAGCAAGAACTTTCTCAAAATAAGCTATTTAAGACGATGAATAAAATTAATATATTTTTAAATAAATTATTGCCTCAACTGACATTTTGTTGTAACTGACATCTTTTAGCAAATACAGAATTATTTAAGATTGTGACAAAGTTGAGTCTATTCTGGAACTAATTCAGTGACATTTTGGGTTGCATTTTCATAAAGTATCAGCCAGGAAATCTAAAAAAAAAAAAAACTTGCACATTAAAGGGGAAATGCAGAATCTTTCATGCAGGGTTCTATTTCTTGCATATTTTTGTGTTCATTCTTTTCACTCACACAAAAACTTGCTTTAATTGTATTAATCAGCATTGATTTAGAGGACTAATGCTATTACGGGGCAAAAAGCTACATAATATTTTTTGAATGGGGCAAGATTAAAAACACTCTCAGCAAACTAGTTTTTTGTCATCAATGACCAGACAAAAATGGTAGCATGGAGAGGATCAATATGGCTGTAAATGTGTGCATGCTTACCTCTCTAAATGCATATTAATTTTTTAAATGACCAATTATCGACTTATCCACTACTTTAGCTTTCTGGACATTGGGTGGCACCTGTGTTACAAGCCAATTGTCGGTAAGGCGTTCATATTTTTGATTACAAAAGCAGTGAGCCCCTCATCGACAATGGCTCAGTGAAGATCAGTGTTACAGAAGTGACAGGAAGCTAAGGTAAGCAGCAAACTGTCTAACCTGTTATTTTATAAAAAAGCTGCTTTGCATTTATGCCCCATCCACACACAAAACAGGTTTAGGCATATCCACATACGTTTTGTATCATATTGGCATTTCCTCCACATGGAAATGCTGGTTTCCGTGCCCAAAAATGTATCCAGAGTCGATAAATTTGAAAATGCCACCTTAGTGTTTTTGTCTGGGTGAGCAATACACCACTTTTCTGAAACAGTGATGCCACCTCTCTAACCTCAGTCACTCATAATAAATGTTAATGTATTTTTTTTTTCGTGAACCATTTTCAGGATATTTTCGGGATTTATTTTTCCCGCTAGCAGAGTGCTGAAGAGATGAAGGATGGCTGTGGTGAACACTGATCGTGAATACATGGAGTGCTGTGATGCTAATAAAATAATTGCAGAAAGGACATTCAGCTTTTCAAATAAGTTTTTTTTTCTCCTTGTTGATGGTGGATCAAAATGCTGGCATCTTCTGGCTCAGGCTGTGCAATGCACCCAGAGCAAACACCTAGGGACGTCTTTAAACATGCTGTTTTTATTCACAAGAAATTTCCTTGATAAGGAATTAAAGCATTTCCATATGTCGTTGTCTGAAACAATGAACAACAGTTTTCATCAAGCTGTGATGATGAATCCAGCTGAAAGGAAGCAACAGGTCAGGTTGAAAGACTTTATATTTACTCTGTGTGTCTCTTTGTAAAGTTTTAGCTTTTGCTGCTACATTGATTAGTTCCTTACAGTGCACCGATTTATGCAAATGTTCCACATCTTTATCTCCATTTTCTGTGGAAGCGTTACAGTGCCACAGACAAGTCTGGCATATGTACTACAGCATTTTCAGGCCTTTTGAGTGTTTTCGTGTGGGCATGCGTAAATCTTGAAATGGTGTCATGTTTACGGAACACTTTTTGAAAACGACAAAGAAAAAAAAAATGTATCGGGAAAGTGCTGTTTCTGTGTGGACAAGGCCTTAGTGAGGTAAACATGCACATGTCTGCCAACAGAGGGATCCTCTCCTTCCTATCAGACACTTTGAATGACATTTTATCCTATTCAGGGGCAAGAAGAACCTGTTATCTCTGAGTGTTTTTAGCTGCTCCTGCACATTGTGTAGCTGTTGAGCTTGTGATGGTGTTTGTGCTCTAAATCAATACTGAACTGATTTAAATTGTTCTTGTTGTGTGAAAAATGACCCCCCCCCCCCCCCCCCCCCCCCAAAAAAAAATCTTTAAAAAAGATAGTAGAAAAATACCATAGTTCCTCTGGAAGTGGCCTTACACCTTTTCAATTCAATTCAATTTCAATTTATTTCATTTATATAGCACCAAATCACAACAAAGCTGCCTCAAGGTGCTTCACACAAGTAAGGTCTAACCTTACCAACCCCTAGAGCAAGCACACAGACAACATCGGTAAGGAATAACTCCTTCTAATGATTTGAGGAAGAAACCTCAAGCAGACCAAACTCAAAGGGGTGATCCTCTGTTTGGGTCATGCGACCGGCACACTTAACAATACAAATATATATGGAATTTTGGGAGTCCATGCAGGTGTCCAGGAAGGAAGTCCTGCAGAAGAAGACACCCACTCCCACTTCTGGATGGAGCTGGACCTCAAAGAGAGAAAAACAGAATCAGGCAGCAGAAAGACAACAAATACAGTATAATTTGTCAGCATTAAGCAACAAGAAAAACAGAAGAAACACTAAGGTGATCACCGGCCACTAGCCCTAAGCTTCACTAAAAAAAAACCCAGACTTTAGATAAAGTTGAGGCCACGGCCCGCTCAGTTTACTAATAAATTAATTTTACAGGATAGAAAGCATAATAACATATTTTGCCAGCATGCTAGCCATACAAAAGGGAAAATAAGTCCTTAAAAGTTTGATAGTCTTGTCATACAACCTATATATATATATATATATATATATATATATATATATACGAGGTCTATTAGAAAAGTAACAGACCTCATTATTTTTTTTCAAAAACCATATGGATTTGAATCACGTGTGATTACATCAGACATGCTTGAACCCTCGTGGGCATGCGAGAGTTTTTTCAAGCCTGTCGGTTACGTCATTCACCTGTGGGCAGTCTTTGAGTGAGGAGTCGCCCACCCTCTCGTCGTTTTTTCATTGTTTAGGAATGGCTCAGAGACTGCTGCTTTGTTTGATCAAAATTTGTTCAAAAACTGTAAGGCACAACTGAGTGGACACCATTCGATAAATTCAGCTGGTTTTCGGTGAAAATTTTAACGGCTGATGAGAGATTTTGGTCTGTTAGTGTCGCTTTAAGGACGGCCCACGGCACCTGACGGCGATCTGCGCTCCGAGGCGGCGTCGTCTCGCTGTTTCAAGCTGAAAACTTCTACATTTCAGGATCTGTTCACCCAGGTCGTCGTCAGAGAACAGAGAAGTTTACAGAAGAGGTCAGCATGAGGAGTTTATGCGGACATTCCACTGTTAAAGGAGATTTTGTAATGAAAGAACGTGCGGGCAGATTCGCATGTCGGGCGAATCCATATAGTTTTTTTTTTTTTAATAAAACTGCCGGTTAGTTTAAAAGTATTGGACCTTTTAATTTTTTTCAAAAACCATATGGGTTTGAATCACGTGTGATTGCATCAGCCAAGCTTGAACCTTCGTGCGCATGCGTGAGTTTTTTCACGCCTGTCGGTTGCGTCATTCGCCTGTGAGCAGGCTTTGTGTGAGCAGTGGTCCACCCCTCTCGTCTGATTTTTATTGCAAATAAATGAATGATTTGGAGCTTTGCTGCATCAATTTTTTCCAGAAACTGTGAGAGACCTCCAGGTGGTAACCATTCGGAAAATTCAAATGGCTTTGAGGGACGATTTTATGGGGATTATACAGATTAAGGAGTGCTCCAGCCGGTTTAAAGACCGCCCACAGCTGCTGAGAGCGCGCCGTGCTCCGAGCGCCGATCGACAGGCTGAAACAACCAGATCATTTCCAACATGAAGGTTTTGTTGATCCGGGACGTCGTCTGACTTACACAAAAATGGCAGGAGACGTGGACATCAGTACTTTTTCGGCACATTCCACTGTTACAGTAATTTTTCATGGAAAGAAAAGCGGACGGCTGCGCCACCGTGCTGCTCATGGCGCGGCACAAAACTACTTCCGTGTTGGTCTCACAGGACGTCTTTGAGATGGCTTTCAGACGGCTGTCGGTGGGTTTTCAGTCGTGTGACTAACCGAGAAATTGTGGATGAGCCTGGACATGCCAGAACATGTCCTGTGAGGCTTCATCACGGCGTTGCTTTGCGCCATGCGGCACCGCCGCGACACGCGGAATTCCTCAGCTCCTCTTTCCATGACAAAAACTCCTGTAACAGTGGAATGTGCCGTTCATTTCCAAACTGGACGCTGTGTTTTATCCGGGACGGCCTCTGACTAGCACAGGAATTGCGGAAGACGTGGACATCAGCACTTTTTCGGCACATTGAGACAGACGTGCAGAGGAATTCCGCGCATCGCGGTGGAGCCGCATGGCGCAAAGCAACGCCGTGATGAAGCCTCACAGGACATGTTCTGGCATGTCCAGGCTCATCCACAATTTCTCGGTTAGTCACACGACTGAAAACCCACTGACAGCCGCCCGAAAGCCATCTCAAAGCCGTCCTGTGAGACCAACACGGAGGTGGTTTTGTGCCGCGCCATGAGCGGCACGGTGGCGCATCCGTCCGCTTTTCTTTCCATGAAAATAACTCCTGTAACAGTGGAATGTGCCGAAAAAGTACTGATGTCCACGTCTCCTGCCATTTTTGTGTAAGTCAGACGACGTCCCGGATCAACAAAGCCTTCACGTTGGAAATGATCTGGTTGTTTCAGCGCGCTCTCAGCAGCTGTGGGCGGTCTTTAAACTGGCTGGAGCACTCCTTAATCTGTGTAATCCCCATAAAATCGTCCCTCAAAGCCATTTGAATTTTCCGAATGGTTACCACCTGGAGGTCTCTCACAGTTTCTGGAAAAAATTGATGCAGCAAAGCTCCAAATCGTTCAGACATTTATTCGCAATAAAAATCCGACGAGAGGGGTGGACCACTGCTCACACAAAGCCTGCTCACAGGCAAATGACGCAACCAACAGGCGTGAAAAAACTCACGCATGCGCACGAAGGTTCAAGCTTGGCTGATGCAATCACACGTGATTCAAATCCATATGGTTTTTGAAAAAAATAAAAAGGTTGGATACTTTTCTAACAGACCTCGTATATATATATATATATATATATATATATATATAACATCATGACCTTGTTGCAATTCAGACCTTTCTATCTGAGTCACGATGGTACTCTGCCACATGACTAAACCCACTTGGGGTACTTCATGTCTTTACAGTTCTTTATTTCTTTGCCTTCACAGTCTGGCCTTGATACAAAAGCCCAGACAGATGATTACAGCGGTCAGACTGTCCTGTTCTTAAGGGGGCTCTACAGTATCTCAAACAGAAAGTGAGAATCTTCACACTGTTCCTGTCTGAGAACTTTGTGTTGGTGCCAGACTTTAGCACACTGCGAGCTGGAGGTAAGTGCTGTGATTTAAGAATGGATAAAAGGTGTTGTGAATCATCACGCTGCCGCAGGGACAGAAAAGGAAACATAATCTAACATGGCAATGTCAAAATACCAAAAATTGCAGAAACGTGCAGTACTCTGAGCCGCAGCTGACTTCCTCCTAACTGTTCCGTTTGATTTTCTCGAGCTTGATTCCCAGTGGGGGTTAATAAACGCTTGCAGTTTCAACACAGCTCAGAGATAGGAGACAGTGAAAGAGGAACTATACCCTCTTACTGTGCCTTTTTCAAAAACAGCTCCAAAGCGCCGCACGAAGCACAAGAACACCATGTTTTTTGTGGTGAAAGAATATGTAAAATAATACAGCCAGATGGCCTCCTGAATGCCACATCAGCTTCATCGCTGTGAACACTGGGAACTTTCGAGTGTGGGCTTTTGTGCACAGTGTTGAAAGTGTGCATTCATTCTCACAGGAGAGCATCAGCTGCTGCAGAAAAGCAGGTCTATTTCCAAACTGAGTCCAACCTTATTCTTATGCTGTTCAATGACACTTTTAGTGGAATAGATGAGAAATAAATGTGACAAAAACTGAAACGGATCCATTAAAACAATATACACCAAAGCTAATTTTTCTATGCAGTGTATTTCATTAGGGTTAGTGAGTTCATGCTGCTGGTTTTCTGCTAAGATTTTAGCTGGTGGTGTTTTTTTTAACACCTTCTGTGGTTTCTGTGTTTGAAATTCTAAAATCCTTTGGATTAATTTATTTTCAGGTTTGTGTGGGAAAATTTGCATCCTCATACTGACTAGCTACCCAACTAAGCACTATGAAATAAATATCAAACAGGTTTTTCCACCATGCGGGTTCTCTCCAGAATGGTGTCACTTGGCACTTGGTTGAGGGATTAAGTGAAGAAGGCATTGCCAGTGGTGGATGTTTGGATTTCAGTTGGCACAGACCAGAGGTTTTTTTTTTTTAATAAAATGCTGTAGTTCTTCAAAATAAAGTTACCACCATCCCAACTAGACCACCACACTCCTAGAGCGCAAACCTCCACCAACACTAGTTTCCAATTCCACAAATTTTAACTTGGAAAATTTTTCAAGGTCAAAGTCCTGTTAGAAGCTACTTTTCATAAGATAAATTATAGGGAATCAGGAGTATGTATTTAGTTCACACACTTGAATGATGTTTTTGTTTTTCTTCAACTTTTTCAGTTTCTAAATTCTTTGTCAGATAATTTTCACAGGACATTGGATATCTTTGCTATGCACATTTTTGCTATGCACATTCCGGCTGATAACTGGAAGAAAGACAAACAGGCAAAAAATTGGAAAATCCATCCAATTTTTGTGGTGTAGGTAAATCCATAACAGAAACATGAGAGTGACTGAGGCACTTTTGATTGAAATATAATGAAAAATGTACACCAAATGGGCTTTTCAATATTAAATTAAAATGTCCACAAAATCCACAATCCGGATCAGATCTGGATCAAACTTTGCCAGGTGATAGTGAGTGTCACTCTGCACCTCACTTTCAAATATGAGAGTGATTGAGGCACGATTGATTAAGATATAATGTAAAATATACATTAAATGGGGTTTTCAAATATACATTTAAATGGCCACAAAATATGTAATCCAGATTAGATCCAGATCAAACTTTCTCCTACATCCTTTGTCCTACAAACCATCCTACTTAATGCTCTCAAATAAGAAATTCTATCTTTTTTGACAGATATGATTTTTTTTGAAAATGCATTCAATGTTATAGGTTATAGGATAGGAATTTTTCTCATTTTCCAAGATTTTACCTGACTTTGACCTTTGATCTATTACCTTGAACAGTGAATCAGTTCTTACCTATCAGGATATGAATGCTCTGTAAAAAAAATTCATAATGATATATGAAACTTCGTGTGCAGAGGTAAAAACCCCAACATACTACAACCCCTGGCAAAAATTATGGAATCACCGGCCTCGGAGGATGTTCATTCAGTTGTTTAATTTTGTAGAAAAAAAGCAGATCACAGACATGACACGGACCTAAAGTCATTTCAAATGGCAACTTTCTGGCTTTAAGAAACACTATAAGAAATCAAGAAAAAAAGATTGTGGCAGTCAGTAACGGTTACTTTTTTAGACCAAGCAGAGGAAAAAAATATGGAATCACTCAATTCTGAGGAAAAAATTATGGAATCACCCTGTAAATTTTCATCCCCAAAACTAACACCTGCATCATATCAGATCTGCTCGTTAGTCTGCATCTAAAAAGGAGTGATCACACCTTGGAGAGCTGTTGCACCAAGTGGACTGACATGAATCATGGCTCCAACACGAGAGATGTCAATTGAAACAAAGGAGAGGATTATCAAACTCTTAAGAGAGTAAATCATCACGCAATGTTGCAAAAGATGTTGGTTGTTCACAGTCAGCTGTGTCTAAACTCTGGACCAAATACAAACAACATGGGAAGGTTGTTAAAGGCAAACATACTGGTAGACCAAGGAAGACATCAAAGCGTCAAGACAGAAAACTTAAAGCAATATGTCTCAAAAATCGAAAAATGTACAACAAAACAAATGAGGAAAGAATGGGAGGAAACTGGAGTCAACGTCTGTGACCGAACTGTAAGAAACCGCCTAAAGGAAATGGGATTTACATACAGAAAAGCTAAACGAAAGGCATCATTAACACCTAAACAGTAAAAAACAAGGTTACAATGGGCTAAGGAAAAGCAATTGTGGACTGTGGATGACTGGATGAAAGTCATATTCAGTGATGAATCTCGAATCTGCATTGGGCAAGGTGATAATGCTGGAACTTTTGTTTGGTGCCTTTCCAATGAGATTTATAAAGATGACTGCCTGAAGAGAACATGTAAATTTCCACAGTCATTGATGATATGGGGCTGCATGTCAGGTAAAGGCACTGGGGAGATGGCTGTCATTACATCATCAATAAATGCACATGTTTATGTTGATATTTTGGACAATTGAAAGGATGTTTGGGGATGATGAAATCATTTTTCAAGATGATAATGCATCTTGCCATAGAGCAAAAACTGCAAAAACATTCCTTGCAAAAAGACACATAGGGTCAATGTCATGGCATAGGGTCAATGTCAATGAGCAGATCTGATTTGATGCAGGTGTTAATTTGGGGGATGAAAATTTACAGGGTGATTCCATAATTTTTTCCTCAGAATTGAGTGAGTCCATATTTTTTCCCTCTGCTTGGTCTAAAAAAGTAACCGTTAATGACTGCCACAATTATTTTTCCTGATTTCTTATAGTGTTTCTTAAAGCCAGAAAGTTGCCATTTGAAATGACTTTAGTTTTGTGTCATGTCTGTGATCTGCTTTTTTTCTACAAAATTAAACAACTGAATGAACATCCTCTGAGGCCGGTGATTCCATAATTTTTGCAAGGGGTTGTATTAACACTGATTGCATTGACAAGAATTGTCATGAAGCATATCACCTCCCGGATGAATCACCAAACCCAAAATGTGAAGGATGTCTGTCTTACTTGGATTCAGACATTTTAATCTGAAGCTGCATTATGAAAAACAGTGCACTTTGGTAAGAATAGTAGGTCTCTTCAGCTGCTCCCTTGTTTTCACTCTGGGTCGCCACAGCAGATTCAAGGTGGATCTGCATGTTGAAGTGGCACAGTGAACAGGGAGCCTATAGCACTGAAACCAAGTGCACTAACCACTTGGCCACCACCCCTTGTAAAACTGGTTTAATCAACTGATAACAAGGAATGTTAAACAACTATAGTGCTTACCTCTACAACCCCAATTCCAATGAAGTTGGGACGTTGTGTAAAATGTAAATAAAAACAGAATGCAATGATTTGCAAATCCTCTTCAACCTATATTCAACTGAATACACCATAAAGACAAGATATTTAATGTTCAAACTTTATTGCTTTTGTGCAAACATTTGCCCATTTTGAAATGGCTGCCTGCAACATGTTTCAAAAAAGCTGGGACAGTGGTATGTTTACCGCTGTGTTACTGTTGTGTGGGCCGCTGAAGAGGAGGTACTGCTGGCCCACCACCACCAGAGGGCGCCCTGCTTGGAGTGCGGGCTCCAAGCACGAGAGGGCGCCAGACCTAGAAGAAGTGACAGCTGTTATTCATCCCCTGCCCCAGCTGTCACTCGTTCATCATCATCACCACCATAAAAGCCGGACTGCAACTCCACCTCCTCGCCGAGAAATCGACTACCATTCCTGAGGTAATCCGTCTCTGCAGTATTTGGATTAATCCACGTTTTGATCTCTGTTTGCAGCCGTTTATTCCTGTGGGACAGTTTTGTCGGAGTGGCGTGTTGTGGGAACCGCGACGTCTTCGCCTCCCACTCCCTCCAGATAAGTGACTGACAGGAGCTGCTTGAGTGTATGATTGGAGGTGGAGGTGCTCCCTCCCATCAGTGTTGGACTGTGTATTACTGAGTGTGCGGACTCACACTCACACATCCTGTTTTTGCTTTCTGCCAGCAGTGCCAGGGTCGACAGCCGGGAACAGAGGCCACCTGGGGACTCGGGACTTGGCGGCTCCGGTGTTCTTCAGACCGTTGGTGGTGGAAGCCGTGTGGAGTACGGCTTCTCTCTCGTCGGGGGGGTCTCCTATCTTCGAGCCTGCCACACGTCACCTGGTGCTAATTGACTGTGCATATTTTCTGTGTCTTTTCGTTGTGTAGCGTCACAACATTAAATTGTTACCTTTTGGTTTAGTCATTGTCCGTTCATTTGCGCCCCCTGTTGTGGGTCCGTGCTACGACACCTTCACAACAGGATTTCTCGGCCATCGTCATGGACTCCGAGGGGCGTCAACCCGAGCTTGAACGGCCAATGGAAGAACCAGGAGCGCAGGCGTCAGCAGGAGGCGTGTTGAGTGAGATGCAGCAGATCTTAACCGCCTTCACGGCTCGGTTAGACTTAGTGACCGAGCAGAATGTCCTCCTTAATCGGAGGGTGGAGGCTCTCACCGCCAGGGTGGAAGCGCACGAGCAGGGCGCTGCTGCAGCCGCTCCTCTGGCTGGTCCTGGGCCTGTATCAGACGTTCCACTGGTCGTTCAACGAACCCCCCCACCGTCCCCTGAAGCATACATAAGCCCTCCGGAACCGTACGGGGGCTGTGTCGAGACGTGCGCGGACTTCCTCATGCAGTGTTCGCTCGTCTTTTCACAGCGCCCTGTCATGTACGCATCAGACGCTAGCCGGGTGGCTTATGTGATCAATTTGCTTCGAGGAGAGGCACGCGCATGGGCTACGGCGCTTTGGGAGCAGAATTCACGGCTCCTAACGTCTTATACTGGGTTTGTACGGGAGTTCAAACAAGTGTTTGATCATCCCAACAGAGGCGAGACCGCTTCGAACGTGCTGCTGTCGATGAGACAGGGGCGCCGTAGCGCAGCCGAGTATGCAGTCGACTTCCGCATCGCGGCAGCGAGGTCCGGCTGGAATAACGTTGCGCTCCGCGCCGCCTTTGTAAATGGACTGTCACCGGTCCTCAAGGAGCACCTACTGGCTAAGGAGGAACCGCGGGATTTTGACGGGCTTATTGATTTAGTTATACGCTTAGACAACCGCTTAAATGAGCATCGTCGGGAGCAGGCCGGGGGGCGTGACCGGGCACGAGCCGTCCCTCCTCCTTCCGGTTCCGACAAAGTGACGTCGTCCCCACGCTTCACTGCCAGAGAGCTCCGTGTGGCTACAGCTCCCCCTGCTGAGGAGGCTATGGACACGAGCAGGGCCAAAGTAAAAACAAACATCAGACAAAGGAGACTGGCCCGCGGGGAGTGTTTTATCTGCGGCTCATGTGAGCACATGCAGAGGGACTGCCCTAAACGGTCAAACTACAACGCCCGTCCTTAGAAACTGGGCTAAGGGTGGGCCATAATACGCACGCGGGAAAACCCCGCAAATCTGCATGAATCCCAGTAACAATCCTGAGTGGGGATTTAACCCTTCATGCCCCAGCACTATTAGACACAGGGTCGGAAGGGAATCTGCTGGACAGCAGATGGGCAAAGGAAGCAGGGCTCCCCCTGGTGGCTCTGCCGGCACCATTGCAGGTGCGAGCACTAGACGGCACCCTGCTTCCATTAATCACACATCAGACTCAACCAATGACTTTGGTTGTGTCTGGGAATCACAGGGAGGAGATAGTGTTCCATGTCACACCATCTACTTCCCGAGTGATTTTGGGCTTTCCATGGATGGTGAAGCACAATCCCCGGATTGATTGGCCATCTGGGGTTGTGACGCAGTGGAGCGAAACCTGCCACCGGGAGTGCCTAGGATCCTCGGTTCCTCCCGGCACTACGGCTAATGAGGAGGTCAAAGTCCCCCCCAATCTGTCGGCGGTGCCAAAGGAGTACCATGATCTTGCTGACGTTTTCAGCAAAGATCTGGCGCTCACTCTTCCCCCGCACCGACCGTATGATTGTGCCATCGATTTGGTCCCGGGCGCTGAGTACCCGTCCAGCAGGCTGTACAACCTCTCACGTCCGGAACGCGAATCAATGGAGACCTACATCCGGGACTCCTTAGCTGCCGGGCTGATCCGAAACTCCACCTCCCCGATGGGTGCTGGTTTCTTTTTTGTGGGCAAGAAAGACGGCGGACTCCGTCCATGCATTGATTACAGAGGGCTGAACGAGATCACGGTTCGCAACCGATACCCGTTGCCCCTGTTGGATTCTGTGTTTACGCCCCTGCATGGAGCCCAAATTTTCACTAAATTGGATCTTAGAAACGCGTACCACCTGGTTCGGATCCAGGAGGGAGACGAATGGAAGACGGCGTTTAACACCCTGTTAGGTCACTTTGAGTACCTGGTCATGCCGTTCGGCCTCACCAACGCCCCCGCGACGTTCCAAGCTTTGGTAAACGACGTCTTGCGGGACTTCCTGCATCGGTTCGTCTTCGTATATCTGGACGATATACTCATCTTCTCCCCGGACCCTGAGACCCATGTCCAGCATGTACGTCAGGTCCTACAGCGGTTGTTGGAGAATCGGCTCTTTGTGAAGGGCGAGAAGTGCGAGTTCCACCGCACTTCTTTGTCCTTCTTGGGGTTCATAATCTCCTCCAACTCCGTCGCCCCTGATCCGGCCAAGGTTGCGGCGGTGAGAGATTGGCCCCAACCGATAAGCCGTAGGAAACTACAGCAGTTCCTCGGCTTTGCAAATTTCTATAGGAGGTTCATCAAAGGTTACAGTCAGGTAGTTAGCCCCCTGACTGCCCTGACCTCCACCAAAGTCCCCTTCACCTGGTCGGATCGGTGCGAAGCCGCGTTCCAGGAGTTGAAACGCCGGTTCTCGACTGCACCAGTTCTGGTGCAGCCTGATCCTGATCGCCAGTACGTAGTTGAAGTGGACGCCTCTGACTCAGGGATAGGAGCCGTGCTGTCCCAGAGCGTGGAGGCTGATAAGGTTCTCCATCCTTGTGCCTTTTTTTCCCGCAGGTTGACCCCAGCTGAACGGAACCATGACGTCGGCAATCGGGAACTCCTCGCGGTGAAGCAGGCTCTTGAAGAGTGGAGACACCTGCTGGAGGGGGCGTCGTTGCCCTTCACGGTTTTCACGGACCATCGGAACCTGGAGTACATCCGGACCGCCAAGCGGCTGAACCCCAGGCAAGCCCGCTGGTCTCTGTTCTTCGGGCGCTTTGACTTCCAGATCACGTACCGCCCCGGGACCAAGAACCAAAAACCAGATGCATTGTCCCAGGTGCATGAAGAAGAAGCCAAAGCGGAGTTGTCGAACCCCACCGAGACCATCATCCCCGAGTCCACTGTCGTGGCCACCCTCACCTGGGACGTGGAGAAGACCGTCCAGGAGGCCCTGACAAGAAGCCCGGACCCGGGGACCGGCCCCAAGAACAGACTCTACGTCCCACCAGAGGCAAGAGCTGCCGTCTTGGACTTCTGTCACGGGTCCAAGCTGTCCTGTCATCCCGGAGTACGCAGGACCGTGGCAGTGGTCCAGCAGCGCTTCTGGTGGGCGTCCCTGGAAACCGACGTCCGGGACTACGTCCAGGCCTGTACCATCTGCGCCAGGGGTAAGGCGGACCACCGGAGGACGACGGGACTCCTCCATCCCCTGCCAGTGCCTCATCGCCCCTGGTCTCACATCAGCCTGGACTTCGTCACGGGCCTCCCGCCATCCCAGGGCAACACCGTGATTCTCACGATAGTGGACCGGTTCTCCAAGGCGGCCCACTTCGTGGCCCTCCCGAAGCTCCCGACGGCCCAGGAGACAGCAGACCTCCTGGTCCACCACGTCATGCGGCTGCATGGGATACCGTCGGACGTCGTCTCGGATCGGGGCCCCCAGTTCTCTTCACAGGTGTGGAAGAGTTTCTGTAAGGAGCTGGGGGCCACCGTAAGTCTCTCGTCCGGGTACCACCCCCAGACCAACGGCCAGGCAGAGCGGGCTAATCAGGAGTTAGAGCAAGCCCTCCGATGTGTCACCTCCGCGCATCCGGCGGCCTGGAGTCACCATCTGGCCTGGATCGAGTATGCCCACAACAGCCAAGTTTTGTCTGCTACCGGCCTCTCCCCTTTTGAGGCATGTTTGCGGTACCAGCCCCCGTTGTTCCCGTTGGTGGAGGGAGAGGTCGGTGTGCCCTCGGTCCAGGCCCACCTCAGGAGGTGCCGCCGGGTGTGGCGGGCTGCCCGCTCTGCATTGGTAAAGCCCCGGACGATGGCTAAGGCCCATGCGGACCGCCGGCGTTTCCCGGCCCCCACATACCAGCCTGGGCAGGAGGTGTGGCTTTCGACCAAGGACATCCCTCTGTCTGTCGCCTCCCCTAAATTGAAAGACAGATTCATCGGACCATTTAAGATCCTCAAGATCATCAACCCGGCCGCAGTGAAGCTTCGACTCCCGGCTTCACTGCGGATTCACCCCGTCTTTCATGTTTCCCGTCTCAAGCCACACCACACCTCGCCCCTCTGTACTCCGGGACCACCGCCGCCTCCTGCCCGGCTCATCGACGGGGAGCCTGCTTGGACAATGCGCAGGCTCCTGGACGTCCGTCGTAAGGGCCGGGGTTTCCAATATCTGGTGGACTGGGAGGGGTATGGACCTGAGGAACGCTCCTGGGTGAAGAGGAGCTTCATCCTGGACCCAGCCCTCCTGGCCGATTTCTACGCAAGACATCCGGACAAGCCTGGTCGGACGCCAGGAGGCGCCCGTTGAGGGGGGGGTCCTGTTGTGTGGGCCGCTGAAGAGGAGGTACTGCTGGCCCACCACCACCAGAGGGCGCCCTGCTTGGAGTGCGGGCTCCAAGCACGAGAGGGCGCCAGAACTAGAAGAAGTGACAGCTGTTATTCATCCCCTGCCCCAGCTGTCACTCGTTCATCATCATCACCACCATAAAAGCCGGACTGCAACTCCACCTCCTCGCCGAGAAATCGACTACCATTCCTGAGGTAATCCGTCTCTGCAGTATTTGGATTAATCCACGTTTTGATCTCTGTTTGCAGCCGTTTATTCCTGTGGGACAGTTTTGTCGGAGTGGCGTGTTGTGGGAACCGCGACGTCTTCGCCTCCCACTCCCTCCAGTTAAGTGACTGACAGGAGCTGCTTGAGTGTATGATTGGAGGTGGAGGTGCTCCCTCCCATCAGTGTTGGACTGTGTATTACTGAGTGTGCGGACTCACACTCACACATCCTGTTTTTGCTTTCTGCCAGCAGTGCCAGGGTCGACAGCCGGGAACAGAGGCCACCTGGGGACTCGGGACTTGGCGGCTCCGGTGTTCTTCAGACCGTTGGTGGTGGAAGCCGTGTGGAGTACGGCTTCTCTCTCGTCGGGGGGGTCTCCTATCTTCGAGCCTGCCACACGTCACCTGGTGCTAATTGACTGTGCATATTTTCTGTCTCTTTTCGTTGTGTAGCGTCACAACATTAAATTGTTACCTTTTGGTTTAGTCATTGTCCGTTCATTTGCGCCCCCTGTTGTGGGTCCGTGCTACGACACCTTCACAACAGTTACATCACCTTTCCTTCTAACAACACTCAATAAATGTTTGGGAACTGAGGACACTAATTATTGAAGCTTTGTAGGTGGAATTCTTTCCCATTCTTGCTTGATGTATGACTTCAGTTGTTCAACAGTCCGGGGTTGCCCATGCCATGGGCACTAACACACCCCCATACCATCATAGATGCTGGCTTTTGAACTTTGCGCTGGTAACAATCTGGATGGTCTTTTTCCTCTTTTGTCCAGAGGACACGACGTCCATGATTTCCAAAAACAATCTGAAATGTGGACTCATCAGACCACAGCACATTTTTCCACTTTGCGTTTGTACGTACATTTCAAATGAGCTCGGGCCCAGAGAAGGCGGCAGGGTTTCTGGATGTTGCTGATGTCTGGCTTTCGCTTTGTATGGTAGAGTTTTAAGTTGCACTTGTAGATGTAGCGACGAACTGTGTTCAGGGTCACCCGATCCAGCCCTAACTACAAGCTTTAGCAAAAAGGAAAGTTTTAAGCCTAATCTTAAAAGTAGAGAGGGTGTCTGTCTCCCTGATCTGAATTGGGAGCTGGTTCCACAGGAGAGGAGCCTGAAAGCTGAAGGCTCTGCCTCCCATATTTGCACAAAAACAAAAAAATCTATCAGTTTGAACACTAAATATCTTGTCTTTGTGGTGTATTCAGTTGAATATGGGTTGAATAGGATTTGCAAATCATTGTATTCTGTTTTATTTACATTTCACACAACGTCCCAACTTCATTGGAATTGGTGTTGTAATATGGTACATTCACACTAACCCATTAATACCTATGAAAGAAGAATTATTTTCTTTGTGTGAAATCTCAGCAGGTTGATGCAGTAATTTAGCACTTGGAAACATTTTAGATCCCTCCTGGCACATGGCTTGTTTAATGGAGAGACTTGATAGTGTTTTGATCACTCCAACAATTTAACCCTCTCTCATTATATTGTATACAGTAATTTTCCTTTGATTAATCATTTGGAGACTTTTTGCACAGCAGACAGCTTGATTGGTTTAAAGTAAAATACATGCATAAATTCAATTTCAATGTAATTATTTTATTTATATCGTGCCATATCACAACAAAGCTGCCTCAAGGTGCTTCACACAAGTAAGGTCTAACCTTACCAACCCCCAGAGCAAGCACACAGGCGACAGTGGTAAGGAAAATCTCCCTCAAATGGTGTTGAGGAAAAAACCTCAAGCACACCAGACTCAGAGGGGTGACCCACTGCTTAGGCCATTCTAACAGTTACAAGGTTTTTACAAAGCTGAAAAAACAGGAAACAGAAAGCCAGAATTACATCAAAAATTGGAAAACTGTCCAACCTGGGGATCCTGAACACCACCTGCACTGGGTTCTGGATTTCCTCACAGACAGGTTGTACGGATGGGAGGAATGGTTTCTGCTGAGCTCACAACCAGCACTGGATCACCTCAGGGCTGCTGCCTCAGCCTCAAACTCTTCACCCTATACATCCACGACTGTGTATCCAACATGAACAACACAGTCATCATCAAATACGCTGACAACATGACTATCCTGGGCCTCATCAAGTGTGGGGATGAGACTGGATACAGGGCGGTGGTTGACGGCGCACTTGCCTATGGAGCGAAAACAACCTCATACTCAATGTAGAAAAAACAACAGAAATCATAATTGACTTGAGGAAGAAAGCCCCTCCACTGCACCCCCTCACCATCATGGGCATTGACGTAGTGAGAGTGGACAGCCACAAGTTCCTCAGCCTTCATGTGTCATGTGATCTGAGCTTGTCTGCAAACACTGCAGCCACTGTGAAAAAAAGCTCAGACACGGCTTCATCAGGCCGCTCAGGAAGGCCGGGCTGAGCTGCTGTCCCCTCACACAAGCCTACACAGGCATGGGGAAGAGTATCCTCACCACCGGAATTTCAGTGTGGTATGGCAACACCACTGATAAAGAGAGGAAGGCTCTCCAGAGAGGCATTAAAATGATCAGGACTGAACTTCCATCTGTAGACTCAATGTACAGACAATGAGGCAAAAAGAGGGCACAGCACATTATCAGGGACCCTCACCACCCTGCCCACTTTCTCCTCTGGCCCAAACACACAGCTTACCACCCGAGGAAAAGTAGGGGTTTCAGGAAGTCGAGCAAGAGCCTCTCCAACATCTTCATCAGGTGTGAAGTGAGTGCCACTAGTCGGAAGTCATTCCGCTCACTTGGCCGTTTCTTCTTAGGAACTGGAACGATGCATGAAGTCCTCCAGAGGGTGGCCACTCTCCCTATCTGCAGGCTCAGGTTGAAGATACTTTGCAGCAGTTCTCCCAGTTCAGTCGCGCAGGTCTTCAGTAGAGGGGAGCACACCTTGTCTGGGCCTGCAGCTTTCCTTGGATGAAGCTTCCTCAGCTGTCCTCTGACCTGGTCCACAGTGATGTATGGAGGAGGCTGTGTTGAGGTAGGGTAGGAGGAAGACCAAAGCCATCATCAAAGCCTATAAAATGAAATCCTGAGCCACAATCCAGATCCAGATCACCTCCAAAATTCAGTGGAGTCTTCCATGCCCCAATATGTATCTGTGGTGAAACTTTGGTGAGAATCTGTGCAGTAGTTTTGACGTAATCCTTCAAAGCCTATATAAAATAAAATCTTGAACATAAAAATGTGGAAAAAGTGAAGTGTTGTGAATACTTTCTGGACGCACCGTTTTTCTGTGTAAACATGTTTCTCATATTTTATGTAAAGGTTAGCAAGAAATAAAATGTAAAAACAATGTTTTGTAACCAGATAACGCCTCTGAAGTGATTTACAAGACATCTCATGTCTACCTGCCGACATTGTCTGAGGTCAAAGCTAACCTCTGGTCATTTTGAAAGCCCATGGATGTGCACATGCACAGCCTCCTGCAGACAGTGTAAGAAAGAAGAAAAAATGTATTGGAATTCCTCCCAAGTAAATATGTTCTCTTCATTAAA
This sequence comes from Thalassophryne amazonica, assembly GCF_902500255.1. Lineage (NCBI taxonomy): Eukaryota > Metazoa > Chordata > Actinopteri > Batrachoidiformes > Batrachoididae > Thalassophryne > Thalassophryne amazonica. Next base: position 61,991,679 of record NC_047110.1, read on the forward strand.
ATGAGCTCTTATTTTGAGACATGTTTCAAAAATAAACCAACATTATAGTGCTTGGGTTTCAGTAGAAACTAAATTTTGTCAGTTTTGTGAAATTTGAAAGGACGTACAACGTTAAAGCCATTCTTAGAAAACAACGTCATAATCATGAGAAGCTTTTTCTCTACATAATATTTATGAGATTTAAAGCTGTAATTATGCAATATGATTATTAGAATTAAAGTTAATTATGATGTTTAAAGTCACAATTATGGGAAAAAAAATCATAATTATGTGAAACAAAGTAATAATAATGAGAAGATTTCATATTATTATAACATGTTGTGTGTCTTATCATGTGGCTGATACAAATGATGCAATATTATACAATTATTAGATTTAAAGTAGTACTTATGAGAAGCCTTCTCATAATTATTATGTTTTGTGACTTAACACATGATGGAAATGATTATTATGTGATATTAAGTCAGTTATTGGCTGCTAAATCACACTTGTGTGAAGCTAAGACATAATTATGATTTAAAATCATGAATATGAAATTCTAAACCCTAATTATGAGAATTATAGCTGCTTATGAGATATAAAGTTATATTTAAGAGGAGCCTTCTCATTATAATTATAACATAAGGTGATGTATCACATGGTGGAAACAAGCTTATATAAATCATTATTAAGTGATATTATGTCAATTATTGGATGCTAAATCACACTACTAAGACATAATTTTGATTTAAAACCATAATTATGACATGTCAAAGCCTAATGACGAGAAATAAAGTCAATTATAACATTTAAAGCCGTACTTATGAAAAGCCTTCTCAAAATTATAACATTTTGTGACTTATCATATGGTGGAAACAAGCTTATATAAATCATTATTATGTGATATTATGCCAATTACTGGATGCTAAATCACACTATTAAGACATAATTTTGATTTAAAACCATAATTATGACATGCTAAAGCCTAATGACGAGAAATAAAGTCAATTATGACATTTAAAGTCGTACTTATGAAAAGCCTTCTCAAAAGTACAACATTTTGTGACTTATCATATGGTGGAAACAAGCTTATATATATCATTATTATGTGATATTATGCCAATTACTGGATGCTAAATCATACTTGTGTGATACTAAGACATAATTTTGATTTAAAACCATAATTATGACATGCTAAAGCCTAATTATGAGAAATAAAGTCAATTATGAGATTTAAAATCGTACTTATGAAAAGCCTTCTCGAAATTATAACGTTTTGTGACTTATCACGTGACGGAAACAAGCTTATACACTCAACAAAAATATAAACGCAACACTTTTGGTTTTGCTCCCATTTTGTATGAGATGAACTCAAAGATCTAAAACTTTTTCCACATACACAATATCACCATTTCCCTCAAATATTGTTCACAAACCAGTCTAAATCTGTGATAGTGAGCACTTCTCCTTTGCTAAGATAATCCATCCCACCTCACAGGTGTGCCATATCAAGATGCTGATTAGACACCATGATTAGTGCACAGGTGTGCCTTAGACTGCCCACAATAAAAGGCCACTCTGAAAGCTGCAGGTTTATCACACAGCACAATGCCACAGATGTCGCAAGATTTGAGGGAGCGTGCAATTGGCATGCTGACAGCAGGAATGTCAACCAGAGCTGTTGCTCGTGTATTGAATGTTCATTTCTCTACCATAAGCCATCTCCAAAGGCGTTTCAGAGAATTTGGCAGTACATCCAACCAGCCTCACAACCGCAGACCACGTGTAACCACACCAGCCCAGGACCTCCACATCCAGCATGTTCACCTCCAAGATCGTCTGAGACCAGCCACTCAGACAGCTGCTGAAACAATCGGTTTGCATAACCAAAGAATTTCTGCACAAACTGTCAGAAACCGTCTCAGGGAAGCTCATCTGCATGCTCGTGGTCCTCATCGGGGTCTCGACCTGACTCCAGTTCGTCGTCGTAACCGACTTGAGTGGGCAAATGCTCACATTCGCTGGTGTTTGGCACGTTGGAAAGGTGTTCTCTTCACGGATGATGCGAAGGAGATGTGTTGCACTGCATGAGGCATATGGTGGTCACACCAGATACTGACTGGTATCCCTCCCCAATAAAACAAAACTGCACCTTTCAGAGTGGCCTTTTATTGTGGGCAGTCTAAGGCACACCTGTGCACTAATCATGGTGTCTAATCAGCATCTTGGTATGGCACACCTGTGAGGTGGGATGGATTATCTCAGCAAAGGAGAAGTGCTCACTATCACAGATTTCGACTGGTTTGTGAACAATATTTGAGGGAAATGGTGATATTGTGTATGTGGAAAAAGTTTTAGATCTTTGAGTTCATCACATACAAAATGGGAGCAAAACCAAAAGTGTTGCGTTTATATTTTTGTTGAGTATATAAATCATATGTGATGTTATGTCAATTATTGGATTCTAAGTCATACTTGTGTGCAGAGGTGGGACAAAGTCACTGTCAAGTCATTCTCAAGTCATCAATCTGCAATAGAGGTGGGTGATACCGGGAATTTTGCTATTGATCTGATACCAAGTAAATACAGGCCCAGTATCGCTGATATCGATACCGATACTTTTTCATATTTAAGCTTCATATATCCAAAGGATCCAAAAAACCTAGATTAGAATTTTGCCAAACATTGTACGTGACAACAAAATACTTTATTATCACAATCAACATTTTTGTTTAATAAATATACTCAACACAACTTAAAACAAAATCTCCTGAGGTAGAGGGCTGACTCGAGGAGAGCGCTGAGTGGGCGGGCCAGGCTGAGCCTACCTGCATGGCTGTTGGCTGGCGCCGCTGAGCCACGTGACGGCGCAAGAACAAAAGACCAGAGGGGGGAGGGTGCGTTGCTTCGTGTTGTGTGACACAGCGCAGACCTGCTCTTACAGACAGAGCAGACTTTGATGAATCTGTGTGCGCAGCAGTCAGTATGTGTGGGAGAGAAAAAAGCTTGAGTATCGATCTTTTTACATGAGGATCATTCAATATCAATACCAGCGTTGGTATCGATATTAGGATGGATCCACCCACCTCTAATCGGCAAGTCCTAAATCAAGTCTCAAATCAGCTTGCAAACGATTGGTGGTCATTATGACTTGAGACTTGACTTGGGACTTGCTGATTCATGACTTGAGAGTGACTTGATGGTGACTTCATCCCACCTCTGCTTGTGTGATACTATCAATCAATCAATCAACTTTTTTCTTGTATAGCGCCAAATCACAACAAACAGTTGCCCCAAGGCGCTCCACATTGCAAGGCAAGGCCATACAATAATTATGAAATACAGTCTACGTCTAAAGCAACATAACCAAGGGATGGTCCAGGGTCACCCGATCCAGCCCTAACTATAAGCCTTAGCGAAAAGGAAAGTTTTAAGCCTAATCTTAAAAGTAGAGAGGGTATCTGTCTCCCTGATCTGAATTGGGAGCTGGTTCCACAGGAGAGGAGCCTGAAAGCTGAAGGCTCTGCCTCCCATTCTACTCTTACAAACCCTAGGAACTACAAGTAAGCCCGCAGTCTGAGAGCGAAGCGCTCTAATGGGGTAATATGGTACTACGAGGTCCCTAAGATAAGATGGGACCTGATTATTCAAAACCTTATAAGTAAGAAGAAGAATTTTAAATTCTATTCTAGCATTAACAGGAAGCCAATGAAGGGAGGCCAACACGGGTGAGATATGCTCTCTCCTGCTAGTCCCCATCAGTACTCTAGCTGCAGCATTCTGAACCAACTGAAGGCTTTTTAGGGAACTTTTAGGACAACCTGATAATAATGAATTACAATAGTCCAGCCTAGAGGAAACAAATGCATGAATTAGTTTTTCAGCATCACTCTGAGACAAGACCTTTCTGATTTTAGAGATATTGCGTAAATGCAAAAAGGCAGTCCTACATATTTGTTTAATATGCGCTTTGAATGACATATCCTGATCAAAAATAACTCCAAGATTTCTCACAGTATTACTAGAGATCAGGGAAATGCCATTCAGAGTAACGATCTGGTTAGACACCATGCTTCTAAGATTTGTGGGGCCAAGTACAATAACTTCAGTTTTATCTGAGTTTAAAAGCAGGAAATTAGAGGTCATCCATGTCTTTATGTCTGTAAGACAATCCTGCAGTTTAGCTAATTGGTGCGTATCCTCTGGCTTCATGGATAGATAAAGCTGGGTATCATCTGCGTAACAATGAAAATTTAAGCAATACCGTCTAATAATACTGCCCAAGGGAAGCATGTATAAAGTGAATAAAATTGGTCCTAGCACAGAACCTTGTGGAACTCCATAATTAACTTTAGTCTGTGAAGAAGATTCCCCATTTACATGAACAAACTGTAATCTATTAGACAAATATGATTCAAACCACCGCAGCGCAATGCCTTTAATACCTATGACATGCTCTAATCTCTGTAATAAAATTTTATGGTCAACAGTATCAAAAGCAGCACTGAGGTCCAACAGAACAAGCACAGAGATAAGTCCACTGTCCGAAGCCATAAGAAGATCATTTGTAACCTTCACTAATGCTGTTTCTGTACTATGATGAATTCTAAAACCTGACTGAAACTCTTCAAATAGACCATTCCTCTGCAGGTGATCAGTTAGCTGTTTTACAACTACCCTCTCAAGAATCTTTGAGAGAAAAGGAAGGTTGGAGATTGGCCTATAATTAGCTAAGATAGCTGGGTCAAGTGATGGCTTTTTAAGTAATGGTTTAATTACTGCCACCTTAAAGGCCTGTGGTACATAACCAACTAACAAAGATAGATTGATCATATTTAAGATTGAAGCATTAAATAATGGTAGGACTTCCTTGAGCAGCCTGGCAGGAATGGGGTCTAATAAGCATGTTGATGGTTTGGATGAAGTAACTAATGAAAATAACTCAGACAGAACAATCGGAGAGAAAGAGTCTAACCAAATACCGGCATCACTGAAAGCAGCCAAAGATAACGATACATCTTTGGGATGGTTATGAGTAATTTTTTCTCTAATAGTCAAAATTTTGTTAGCAAAGAAAGTCATGAAGTCATTACTAGTTAAAGTTAATGGAATACTCAGCTCAATAGAGCTCTGACTCTTTGTCAGCCTGGCTACAGTGCTGAAAAGAAACCTGGGGTTGTTCTTATTTTCTTCAATTAGTGATGAGTAGAAAGATGTCCTAGCTTCACGAAGGGCTTTCTTATAGAGCAACAAACTCTTTTTCCAGGCTAAGTGAAGATCTTCTAAATTAATGAGACGCCATTTCCTCTCCAACTTACGGGTTATCTGCTTTAAGCTACGAGTTTGTGAGTTATACCACGGAGTCAGACACTTCTGATTTAAAGCTCTCTTTTTCAGAGGAGCTACAGCATCCAAAGTTGTCTTCAATGAGGATGTAAAACTATTGACAAGATACTCTAACTCCCTTACAGAGTTTAGGTAGCTACTCTGCTCTGTGTTGGTATATGACATTAGAGAACATAAAGAAGGAATCATATCCTTAAACCTAGTTACAGCGCTTTCTGAAAGACTTCTAGTGTAATGAAACTTATTCCCCACTGCAGGGTAGTCCATCAGGGTAAATGTAAATGTTATTAAAAAATGATCAGACAAAAGGGAGTTTTCAGGGAATACTGTTAAGTCTTCTATTTCCATACCATAAGTCAGAACAAGATCTAAAATATGATTAAAGTGGTGGGTGGACTCATTTACTTTTTGAGCAAAGCCGATAGAGTCTAATAATAGATTAAATGCAGTGTTGAGGCTGTCATTCTCAGCATCTGTGTGGATGTTAAAATCGCCCACTATAATTATCTTATCTGAGCTAAGCACTAAGTCAGACAAAAGGTCTGAAAATTCACAGAGAAACTCACAGTAACGACCAGGTGGACGATAGATAATAACAAATAAAACTGGTTTTTGGGACTTCCAATTTGGATGGACAAGACTAAGAGACAAGCTTTCAAATGAATTAAAGCTCTGTCTAGGTTTTTGATTAATTAATAAGCTGGAATGGAAGATTGCTGCTAATCCTCCGCCCCGGCCCGTGCTACGAGCATTCTGACAGTTAGTGTGACTCGGGGGTGTTGACTCATTTAAACTAACATATTCATCCTGCTGTAACCAAGTTTCTGTTAGGCAGAATAAATCAATACGTTGATCAATTATTATATCATTTACCAACAGGGACTTAGAAGAAAGAGACCTAATGTTTAATAGACCACATTTAACTGTTTTAGTCTGTGGTGCAATTGAAGGTGCTATATTATTTTTTCTTTTTGAATTTTTATGCTTAAATAGATTTTTGCTAGTTATTGGTGGTCTGGGAGCAGGCACCGTCTCTACGGGGATGGGGTAATAGGGGGATGGCAGGGGGAGAGAAGCTGCAGAGAGGTGTATAAGACCACAGCTCTGCCTCCTGGTCCCAACGCTAGACAGTCACAGTTTGGAGGATCCCAAAAAATTGGCCAGATTTCTAGAAATGAGAGCTGCTCCCTCTAAAGTGGGATGGATGCCGTCACTCCTAACAAGACCAGGTTTTCCCCAGAAGCTTTGCCAATTATCAATGAAGCCCACCTCATTTTTTGGACACCACTCAGACAGCCAGCAATTCAAGGAGAACATGCGGCTAAACATGTCACTCCCGGTCTGATTGGGGAGGGGCCCAGAGAAAACAACAGAGTCCGACATTGTTTTTGCAAAGTTACTAGGTCATACTTTGATTTAAAATCACGAATATGAAATGGTAACACCAAATTTTGATATTTTAAGACTCATGAGGACCTTATTATTATGACATGTGCCTCTTTTTCACATGGCGGATGCGTGTTTACTAAGTTGGTTCTACTCCTCCAGCCAATGCAAATGAGTCGGTATCGGTTATTTGGTCACGTGACTTTTACTCAGGATTCTGACATTTTGCTGATTGGCTGAGACAAGCCGCTCTCTGATTGGCTGCAGCCTTTGTTTACAACGTTTCAAACCTCCAAATGTTTTTGGTTGCCGTGCGAATTCCAGACACACAAAGCAAATACCTGGTTTCCATTTTGGTTTGACAGGGGTGAGATAAACTCCCACCCCTGACATTTGCGACATTTTGCAACTAGTTTGTCTCACTTTTCAAGTCTTTCGGTTTATTTTTCACATTTTCGATGGTTACAGCACAGCCAATCACAGAGCGTGGCGTGATAGCCAATAGCGGCCGACGTATCAGATGGACCAATCACAGCCATCTTTTCAAAAACACGCTACCAGTCTCTTTGGTGCCAGTGCTACATGTTTACATACAAGTATCTTCTTCTTTGTCTTTCGGCTGTTCCTGTTAGGGGTCGCCACAGCAGATCAATCGTTTCCATCTCACCCTGTCCTCTGTATCTTCCTTTGTCACACTAACCACCTGCATGTCCTCTCTCAGCACATCCATGAACCTCCTCTTTGGTCTCCCTCTTCTCCTCCTGCCTGGTGGCTCCATCCTCAGCATCCTTCTCCCTATATACCCTGGGTCCCTCCTCTGCACATGTCCAAACCATCTCAATCTCGCCTCTTTGACTTTGTCTCCAAACCGTCCCACCTGAGCTGTCCCTCTGATATGTTCATTCCTAATCTTGTCCATTCTTGTCACTCCCAAAGAGAATCTCAACATCTTCAGCTCTGCCACCTCCAGCTCTGCCTGATGTGTTTTTGTTAGTGCCACTGTCTCTAAACCATACAACATAACTGGTCTCACTACTGTTTTGTAAACTTTCCCCTTCACTCTTGCTGATATTCTTCGGTCACAAATCACTCCTGCCACCTTTCTCCACCCACTCCACCCTGCCTGCACTCTCTTCTTCACCTCTCTACCACACTCTCCATTACTTTGAACAGTTGACCCCAAATATTTAAACTCATCTACTTTCACCACTTCTACTCCTTGTAATTGCACTATTCCACTGGGCTCCCTCTCATTCACACACATGTACTCAGTCTTGCTTCTACTGACTTTCATTCCCCTTCTCTCCAAAGCATATCTCCACTTCTCCAGACTAGACTCAACTTGCTCTCTACTCTCACTACAGATCACAATGTCATCTGCAAACATCATAGTCCATGGGGACTCCTGTCTGATCCCATCTGGCAACCTGTCCATCACCACTGCAAACAAGAAAGGACTCAGAGCTGATCCTTGGTGTAATCCCACCTCCACCTTGAATGAGTCTGTCATTCCGACTGCGCATCTCACCGCTGTCACACTATTCTTGTACATGTCCTGTACTACCCTAACATACTTCTCTGCCACTCCAGACTTCCTCATACAATGCCACAACTCTTCTCTTGGCACCCTATCATAAGCTTTTCTAAGTCCACAAACACACAATGTAACTCTTTCTGTCCTTCTCTGTACTTTTCCAACAGTTTTCTCAGAGCAAACATTGCATCTGTAGTGCTCTTTCTCGGCATGAAACCATATTGCTGCTCACAGATCTTCACCTGTTTTCTAAGCCTAGCTTCTACTACTCTTTCCCATAACTTCATGCTGTGGCTGATCAGCTTTATGCCTGTGTAGTTACTGCAGCTCTGCACATCACCCTTGTTCTTGAACATAGGAACCAGCACACTTCGTCTCCACTCCTCAGGCATCCTCTCACATTTTATTAAACAATCTGGTTAGAAACTCTACTGCTATCTCTCCTAGATATTTCCATGCCTCCATTGGAATGTCATCTGGACCAACTGCCTTTCCACTCTTCATCAGCTTCACAGCAGCCCTCACTTCTTCCTTGCTAATCTCTTTTACTTCCTGATTTACTCTCACCACATCATCCAGCCTTTTCTCTCGCTCATTTTCTTTATTCAACTCTTCGAAATATTCCCTCCACCTTCTCAGCACACACTCCTCACTTGTCAGCACATTACCATGTGCATCTTTTACCACCCTAACCTGCTGCACATCCTTTCCAGCTCTGTCCCTTTGTCTGGCCAATCGGTACAAGTCCTTTTCTCCTTCCTTACTATTCAACTTCTTGTACAGCTCGCAATATGCCTTTTCCTTTGCTTTTGCCACTTCTCTTCTCGCCTTACGCCGCATCTCCTTGTACTCCTGTCTACTTTCTTCATCTCTCCGACTATCCCAAAACTTTTTCGCCAGCCTCTTTCTCCTTATGCTTTCCTGGACCTCTTCATTCCACCACCAAGTCTCCTCGTCTTCCTTCCACTGTCCAGATGTAATACCCAGTACTGCCCTAGCTGTCTCCCTCACCACATCCGCAGTACTCTTCCAATTGTCCAAAATTGCTTCCCCTCCAACTAGTGCTTCTCTCACCTGCTTGCTAAATTTCACACAACAGTCTTCCTCCTTCAGCTTCCACCATCTGATCCTAATTATGGGATATTAAGTCAATTAAAGGGACGCTAACTATCTTGTAATGCTAAAGCATTATTAATAATTTGACATATTTTCCTTATAATTATGTAGTAATCACGTTTTATAACCTCCTAAAATGTGATTTAGTCGCCTGTGGAGCCGGTGAAATATTATTGCCTTTTCTCTAATATAACTGTGGATTTGGGGAAACTTGGAAGTAACTCGTGCTGTGTGGTGCGTTCAGGGACCGTCATCGACCAATCGCGTGCGGCCTCCGTGATGATGCTGCGGAGCGCTGCCGGTCGACACGCCCCCAGCATGGATACAAGCAGCAGAACAGGCGCTCAGGAGGCGATACTAAAGCTGGGGAGCAAGAGAAGAGGAGCCGCAATGGGAGTTAACGCCTCCAAGTTTGTGGAGTTCCTGTTGCCAGCGTCGTCGCACTAAACAAAGACTTTAGTCTCCGAGGAGGCCCGTCTGCGTTTGTGTCCGAGGCGTTTCTCTCGCAGGATGTTGACGACATCGGATCAAAAAGTCAGTTCTCTTTGATGAGAGCGACCTCCTCCTCCTTCACCTCCTCCTCACACAAAGGGTACAAGTAGTTTGCTCACCCGTCACCATCATTTTTTTTATTTTTAGGTTTGTTTTTAATTTGTATTTTTGAATGTCATTGAGGAGCAGAAGGGGCCGTTTCAAAGACAAAATGGATCACTTTGCAGCAGAGTGCCTTGTTTCAATGTCCAGCCGTGCAATTGTTCACGCTCCTAAAGGCAACCGGGAGATTAAACCAGAAATACCGACCTCCTCAAGGAGCGGAGAGGACATGAAAGAGCCCCTGGTCAGAGACAACTCCTCTCTGTTTGTGGTGGCGCGGATTCTGGCGGATTTTAACCAACAGACTCCCAACAATGTTGCCGAGCAGGCAAAAATAAAGGAGGAGAGCACGCCGATCCTGATAGATGATGGAAACTCTGCCACACCTACCGCCGTCTGCGAGCCTGCTCTCAAACAAAGAGGCAAAAGATCCAGAGGTCGATTCGAGCAGGAATCACCTCAGAAAAAGCACAAATGCCACTATTCAGGTTGTGAAAAAGTTTATGGCAAATCGTCCCACCTCAAAGCCCATCTAAGGACGCACACAGGTCAGTAGAAGGAAATTCAAGGCAAATGAAAAAAAAAGTCAGTTTCATTCGCTGTGCTGAACTTTAAGTAGTTTCTATGACAATGGACTGAATTATTCAAACTGAGGTTAAAAATATAAGGTTTCTCTTTGCAGCACGTGTCACATTTGAAACCACCTGATCTGTGCACATTTGGCCGCGATTATTCGTTATGTTGTTGCGTTAACTTTGCAAAAATGTTTTAATTTCGAGGGGAGGGAGTCGACAATAAGTGCCACTCCCACTCCAGTCCAAGCTTTGTCACAGTTTTTCTCCTTGCACCCCCCCCCCCCCCCCTTTCTGCAAAGAGCTGCATGTGCAAACTGTAATGCAAATGCACAAACACTGCACGGATCACATTTCCAGCATTCTCAGTGTGCATTAATTAAAATTTTGAGGGGTTTTTCTGCAGCAGCGAACAGTGTTCTCCAGCATTATGTTGTCAATGCACATCACCTTTCCCAGTGTTTTCCAGATTAGCATGCAAAACGAAGGGGGGGAAAAGTTTTCGAAATCAATCTGGTAAGAGTGCCATCACACTGCTGAGAGAAAAGCTGTCAGACAGGATCCACATCACTGCTGTGTCACAGTTGACCTTCTCGAACTGCAAGTCCCCTGTATGTGTTCATTGCATTCCGCAAGATAGACTTAAAGGGGGGGGGTGTAGATTGAATGCAAGTGGGGGGGGGGGGGTTTGATGAGAGCGGTGCAGTCGCCTGTCTGCCCAAAGGCTTTTGTTGTGATGTGCCACACCCCCGCCAGACAGACTGCCAGCTGATCTGGCCAGCAACAGACTCAGCTAGCTGAGCCTAGACTGAGGAGGAGCCTCCCTTTGCACACTGCAGCTCATGCACACTTGTTTTTGTCACTTTGGAGGACATTGTGTTGACTTGCATCAATTCCCTCTAGACTTGGATGAACATTTTTTTATGTCCGACCCCTGATTTGACCCAAAACCAAAGTCATAAACCTAAAAATTGAGGGAGGACATTTGCCACAGACTGGCTTTTTTTTTTTTGTGCCAAACTGGAATGTGATTCCCCACAATATAATTGCAAAACAGATTCTTGTCCCCACAATACAGTGTGTGTGTGTGTGTGTGTGTGTGTGTGTGTGTGTGTGTGTGTGTGTGTGTGTGTATAGACACACACACTTACAGAGTGTGTTAGGCCACAACAGAGAAGTGTAATTCAGGAGCACTTTGTACATACTGTACCCATCTTTGACTGACAGAAATAGCTGCAGTAACATAACTTTTGACACAGACTTGATGGTTTTTTTTTTTTTTTTTGTATAAAATAATCCATTGTAAATCAGTATAGCTACATTGTCTGTCTGCATCACATGGATTTCGTTTGGCATAAAGTACAAACTCACTGTTCAATATCACAGACATTGTAGAGTATTTTTTAAACAACGGACATAATAATCTATGATATTGTTGTGTTTTCATTCTAACTTTTTAAATTATGAAGGGCATGTCGCCACAAATGGGTTGGGATGGATACAGTCACTTCCGGCGAAGTGGCCAATCTGAAGGTGAGAATTCGTACCTCTGTGACTGGCCGCCCGATGAAAACAAGCTCGGGCTGCATTGGTTGTCTATTGAAATCAGCTGGTTTTGTTTGGTCTCTAACTTGCTTCTAACAGCCAGCTGACGGCTCTCACTGCCTGAAACGACGAGATTTATACACCAAGCTGACCTGAAATAAACCATTGTACATTAAATTGACTTTGTCAAGTCTGACCCCTTTGAAAAGTGACCAAATTACCATAATTAATTTAATTATGATTAAATCATTAATCATAATTAATTTAATTATGATTAAATTAATTATGTGTTTGTGTTGAGCTTGGTGATGTTTTCCGTGTAAAGTCCGTGGCAACCCATTTATCCTCATCTAAATTAGGGAATAACCCTGTTGTGTCTGATGATTTGCGGACGTTAACGCTGGATTTTATGGTCACAGATTGAGATTTACCGGTGATGTGTTAGCAAAGCTGGTGTCCAGACCGAACGGTCTCCCCTAAAAATCATTCCGCCCTGCCTTCACTGTGCATGCGTCATTAGCTGTGGTTTACTGATTATCACCTTGTTTCTGCTTAAAACTGCACTCCAGTCATCATCTATCTCAGCGACAGATATCTGAAGCTTTTGTGCAACAATCATTTCCACATAAATTCAGCATTATTTCGTCATAAAAGACTGAGGAAGTGATTAGAGTACTGCGGCTACACAAGCTGCTATCTGAGGCGTTCACTGCTCGTTGGTCATTTCAAAGCGTCACTGAGTTTCGCTTCGTTTCTGGTTAAAACTGAACTGAACTTCTGAACTGCTTGAGCACCACCTGTGATGTAACTGACAGAGTGAAGAGGCCAGCAACAGCATAAAAATCTGCATGTAAACACACATACATATGTGTGTATGTATGTATATTATACCAATAATGATTGTTTGAGTTCAACGGTACGAATATTTCATGAGGTGAAAGCTGGAACATACCATTCAACGAGACAAATTAGCACCGTCAGTTAGCTCCTCCATCAATTAGCCCCTCCAAATTGTCGTCCATCAGCAAAACAAACTCCACATGTTTGGCTAAATGCTGCCTGCAGTAGTGGACGGGGTTCACAAACGTATGGAACCAAATTTGAATGCTAAATGGAACTAAATTGCACTCTAAATGCAACGCAGCACAAATTGTATGAATAATCCATGTGTTATGCTGTTATGTAATATACAAATGTGTGTGTGTGTGTGTGTGTGTATATATATATATATATATATATATATATATATATATATATATATATATATTAGGGATGTGAATCTTACAACAACTCACGATTCAATTCGATTCCGATTCTTGGGGTGGCGATTCGATTCAGAATCGATTTTTGATTGAAAGAGCTCTGAGAAATAGTTATATTACTTAAATAATGTTTATGTTTAAGAAAATGCAGCTTTACAAGGTTAATCAAGATGTAAATTTACTTATCTGCTTTGCTCGTTCAGAGTTGGCTGGCAGTTTAGCGAAGTGATGGAGTGTGCGCTGGTCAGTAGTTGGCAGAGACCGCTTCTCTACTTTTTTTAGCTCTGGGTGATGGCCTCGCATGTGGGCTTATGGATTTGAAGTGTTTCCGAAGTACTTGACTTTCATTTTGCAGATTTTGCACACTGCATAAGTCACATCAAGCTCCTTCTTACACAGCAAATAATAAAATCCAAAACGCGCCCAAACATTTGCCTTCAGCAAAAACGGTGCTGGCTGAATTAGCTCTTCGTCCGCCATGCTAAGCTGCAGCTCACGAATGTTTGAAGCACACCAGACCCTCCCCTCGCGGGGACGCTGTAGTACGGAGGCCGTTGCTTGACAAACAGTACACACAGCGAGTAAGCAAGAAAATATTTAAAAAAATGCTTTTTAAAAATCGATTCTTGGACATTTTGGATCGATTCAGAATCTTAATAAATAAGAATCGCGATTCGGACGTGAATCGATTTTTTCCGGCACCCCTAATATATATATATATACTGGGGGGAAGCGCTGAACTACTTGAGCACCACCTGTGTTGTAACTGATAGAGTGGCAAGAGCAGCAACAGCATAAAAATGACTACTTGACATGCAGCCAATAACCCTTTCATAACCGGAATATTAGCAATGACAAAGTTGCGCACGGGCATGTAAACACCCGCAAAAACCCAAATATTTTAAAAACCCAAATATGACCCCTGGGTTACTCCTTTTCTAACCCGAATATCAGGTCATATAAAGTCGCATCGGGTTATCCCCATAGAAAGGAACATTGTTTTGTGTTCTGCGCATGTCCTATCCACAAGGAATCTTGGTCTTTTGAGTACGGCAACTACTGGTATGCAGCGCTCGCAATCCACCGGACACCGCAGAAGCAGAGGTAAACAAGCATGGGGAAATCCAGACGCGGCAGCACAGCACCACACTTTTGGACCGAGAAGGAAACCGAATACTTCATTAGTATTGTGAAAGACATGAATATAATGTCTTTTATTGACGGTAGAAAGATGAAGAAGAAATGGAAATGACGCATAGTTGCGTCATGACGTTCTCCGCGCGTCTGGACATTGTTTAGATGGGGATATTCCAAATGATACCAGTGACCATGTATACAGGAGTAACTCTGTCTGCTTAAGCATGTAAACGGGTTATTCCTAATGATTCAGAAACCGGAATATTGACCTTATCCCTAATATTAACGGCATGTAAACGTAGTCGCTGTGACTGTAAACACACACACGGGTGATTCTTAGACTACGGGCACTTATTATGTCATTTGATCATATTGTATGAAAAACAGAAAAAAGGGGAAATTTCACACTTTCATAGTTATCTTTACAATGAAAGTGTGTTAAGAAATTTGTTCTAGTAGTCTAAGATGACTTTTTCACCTTTTTTCAGCATCATTATATGCAAATATTGCCGTTTTGTGTTTGTCCCACACCCAGACTTTTGATCTTCAATGATAAAATGAATGGTAAAGAAACGTTTTTTCTAATGTTTTAAAATATCTCTGAATAAAATATCAGTAAAATAATCAAAACATAATTGGGGTATTCAGTGTCATACAACTGTTGTGATTTTTTTAAACAAAATGTAGTTGTCCCACACTATTGCCGTAATTTCCACCACAACACTGTAATGTCCCTTTAAACAGTTTGTATGAAAGATTGTTTGGGTAGTTTCTATGGAGATAAACAGTGACATCAGAGCACATGTATATAGCGCCAAATCACAACAAACAGTTGCCCCAAGGCGCTTTATATTGTAAGGCAATGGTGTGGTGGAAATTACATTTACAAGGCCAATAGTGCCCGTAGTTAAAGAATCACCCACGTGTGTGTATATATATATATATAAAACATATCATTCTGCTTAGAATTTTGGGGGGAATAAACAGGTGTGTAAACACAACAGGCAATATCCCGGTCAGAAAAAAGAACAGGGTTCTCTTCATGCATCACTTGACAAGTTGAAACGGTAACCGTCATGACAGGCCTGGCTCCACTGATGTATATATAAACTGTTCCAAGAACAGATTGCCATACTTTCCATTCAGTTCTAACACTGGGTAGTACACATAATTGACCTATAGATGAATATCTTATTGTTTGAATCATGAACAAGCTTGCCTGCTAGCCTGGTTAAGGTAACACAGCAACTTCTCATGCTAGTTAATGTGGCTAGTTAGCATGCAGCTTGCTGAAAACCAGATGTGTTGAGCTTGTTTGCAAAGCAGTGTCTTCTGCTGATTTTTATTTATCAGCAGGATTAAGTTGTAACCCACTCAGTCAGGTTAGTTTAACCTTACAGTTGTTATTTTTAGATATTTGTTTTAGTTTTAGTTGCTGCACGAGGAGAACAAGGTGGCAGATGCACAGCTCCTAATATGCTGCTACATGGCAAAGCTTCCACCCTCACCTATTTTGCTTGTGTGATCTCCCATAAATTCAGAATTGCATGCTTAAAAAAAGATATTTTCCCCCCCCTTTGGTCGTGGCATTGTTGTTTGTCAAATAAATGCTGAGATAATGAAATTTTAATGCGATATCCACAGTACTTGACTATTATTAGTTCGATTAGTTCCTGGAGAAGTGAAATGTGTCTTAGCACTCAGCTGTGCGCTTATTGCAGTTTTATTGCTGCCTTTCAGCCCAGTGACTATGCAGCGCTTCCTCTTGCCTGCCATTTTTGGTGGAATATGCTTCCAGGCTTTGCTTTGTGATGGGCTTGCGTCCTCTAATTTCTGTTAATAAGGAACGTTTTCAGCTTATTTGTCTGCAGAGAAGTGTGAGTGTGTGTGCGCACAGCACACGGACAGCAGTGCTTTCAGACAGCCAGCCTCCATCAGTCTGTGCTCTTCCCTTCAGCTGCTACCATGTGTGCAGTTTTATTGCTCTGTATTAAACCTGCCCTTTTGTCTCTTTGCCTATTAAGCGCTTCCTTTTGCATGCCTTTCTGTTTGGACACGCTCCAGTCTCTGCTTTTGCTGTTGGTCTGTGCCCAATATATTCTGATAATAATGACTTTTTTCTGGTGATTTGATTGGATCGTCACAGAATGTGGGTCATCTGAGTTCAGCCGGGCCGTCTCAGCCAACCTTGCTGAGCTTTCGGAGCCAGATTCTGGCTCCCTACCTTCAGCCCCGACTAACAGAGCAGAGAGAGAATAGATTCCCGCTCAGACTGTCCTAGCCAAACACAGCTATCTAATTGATGGGGGGGAACTCTGTTATAGGTGCTAAACAAAGAACCAGGGGACCAAGCGTCCTTACTTGACTCCTGTAACGCCCAAAACCTCATCATCGCCGCTTTTCAAATCCTGTTTATGATTTGTCAGAGTGGAGCTGAAACCTGTGTTACATTGTTTCTTTGGCAGGCTATACATAACAAAATCATCCTTGTTATTTGTTCAAAGTGAACTTTTGAACTTCACCCAGTCATAGTTTTGTTTTTAAGTTAAACACAAGCTTTTCATGTGTGCTGGAGTTGTTTTTGTCACATATAATCAGCATCAGATTTGATTTTGGGTTTTCCTCTGCAGCAGTGACGAGAATAAATGCAATGTATTTATTCTGTATTGCAAACAAATAAGAACTCCAAACAACCTTTACTGTGTCACTTACCCCGAGTCAGATTTTACTTGTGGAGGATTTGAGTAATCCATGTCTGGAATTTTGTTTGTGCTGTTCTGGTCACAGCATTAAATATATTAAAATATTATGTTTGGTCAGAAGTTCCAGCTGCTCAACAGTTTTTAATGGGGCAGAGATGGAACATGCTAACAACGGTCTGCAGTGATACCGGCTAACTCCTGGACGTCATCGGTGTTTTTGCACAATAATGTTGTAATTTACCATGCTAACAGCGGTCTGCAGTGATACCGTGATACATTTCTGATGATGTTATAACATCTGACTTTAATTTTTTTAAAACCATAGCATAGGTATAGGTCTCGCTCGCTCTCTCTCCTGTGAGAAAATGCAGTTTTCTTGAAGTTACATTGTATTAATCAGGTGGTGAAGTTGCAGATTGCATTGCATCACTGGTCATGATTTTGTTTCCTTTTACGTTTTTGTTCTTTGGGGTCATGGATCCATGCTCGCTTTCCTTCTCTTGTGATATGCCACGTTTGATCCTCCATTTTATAAAAATGAGGGTTCTCAAAACCTGCTAGCGTGCACAAGCAACCGGTAGACCGTGTATAGGGGAGCAACCACTGATTTCTTGTTTTTTCTTCAATTTTCTGGTCAGACTGCAAAATGTGAAAGATGGAGTAAAGCCACCTTGACACTTGCACAAATTCGATCCCCGCACTGTCGTGCCAGTGCGGCTCGCTTTGTCCCGCTTTTGTCCCACTTGATGCCACATTGTAGAAAATAATAATTTCGCAGCCGATGACGCATTTGCTCTCAGAATTTGGCTGATGAAACCATTCTGTCATGGCTCCCAGAATCACAGAAATTATCTACAGCTACTGCTTGTCTTGTGCGCATTGTGTGGCGGAGAACGCATTTGAAATCATCTCAAAGGTAATTATATATATATATATATATATATATATATATATATATATATATATATATATATATATATATTAGGGGTGTCGGAAAAAATTGATTCACGTCCGAATCGCGATTCTTATTTATTACGATTCTGAATTGATCCAAAATGTCCAAGAATCGATTTTTAAAAAGCATTTTTTTAAAAACATTTTCTTGCTTAGTTGCTGCGTGTTCTGTTTGTCAGGCAACGGCTTCCGTACTACAGCGTCCCTGCGATGGGGGGGGGGTCCGGCGTGCTTCAAACACTCGTGCGCTGCAGAGTTCAGTGGCTGTAGCTTAGCATGGTGGACGAAGAGCTAATTCAGCCAGTACTGTCTTTGCTGAAGGCAAATGTTTGGGTGCATTTTGGATTTTATTATTTGCTGCGTAAGAAGGAGCTTGACATGATTTATGCAGTGTGCAAAATCTGCAAAATGAAAGTCAAGTACTTCGGAAACACTTCAAATCCACAAGCCCACATGCTACGCTATCACCTGGAGCTAAAAGAGGGGAGCAGCATTATCTGCCGACTACTGACCAGCGCTTCGCTAAACTGCCAGCCAACTCTGAACGAGCAAAGCAGATAAGTAAATTTACATCTAGAACCACTTGATTAACCTTGTAAAGCTGCATTTTCTTAAACATAAACATTTTTTAAGTAATATAACTATTTCTCAGAGCTCTTTGAATCAAAAATCGATTCTGAATCGAATTGTCACCCCAAGAATCGGAATCGAATTGAATCGTGAGTTGTTGAACGATTCACATCCCTAATATATGTGTGTATATATATGTGTGTATATATATATATATATATATTAGTAATGGATTGGTGAAACAGTTGCATTTTCATTCCTTCTTATGAATTAGATAATGTATCTGTAAAATTATATTTATTATAGATGTAACATCTCGTCATAATTGTTCATATGCCCTGTGCGCAATGAAAAGCAGTGACACGCAGTGTTTTTGAATCGGTTCACGATTAGGTCACGAAATTAATGCGTGCCGGAAGTTTTTAATATTTCACAATTTTCTTTGCGCACTAGCACACACCCACGCACAGTTCACATGCAGTTTACAACAGTTTACAGCAAGTTTACTCACTGTCATGCATTCTGGGAATCATATTTGTGCAAGTGTCAAGGCACCTTAAGCATGTCCCTTTTAAGCTATTATATCAACTTGGTGCTGCAACATGGCAGCCTCCCTGAGGGGGCCCGGTCCCATGTAGGTATGTGTGGTTCATTCTGAGCCCATGAAAACACATTGATTGGTTGTTATACACTGATGAACAGATGGTTATGAATACTATATTCTATTTTTGCTACTAAACACCTCTTAATCCGTAATCACTAGCTTTAAACTTTGGTTCTTGTGAATGAAATCCAGTCACCAAAAGATGGCTCCATGTGGTTAAATTGTGCATGTCTAGTAGAAACAAAGTATTAGTTAATCTACTTGATCCACAGGATGTAACTGCAACCAAAGAGGAGCTGCCATTTTGTGTGTTGTAATCCTCTAAGGCCAAGCTGCTGCTGCTGCTCCAAAGCATGTGCACGTGGCCCTATACGGTTTCCTGTACATTTAATTTGTGAATAACATTGGAACATAAACCTGATTCTATTGTGATGAAGCAGCCATGCGTGGTTGGCGTTCCTAATGCCGAAAGGGCACCGTCAAGCTGGCTATGCTGTTTTCAACGGCTCATAAGGATCACGTATTCTTTCATCAGCTCTGGAGTAGTTCTGTAAAAGCTGCTCTGTCTATTATTCCTGGCCCCTCCCACCCGCCGCCAGCCTGTAAAGCAGCATAGGTGCTGAAGCGTGTTATGTTGCGAGGCTGAGCCCTGGCCGCAGCCTGTGGTGTGGTGTTGATTACCAGCGGCAGGAAGAGAGGGATCTGGACCTGTGGAACACTGTGCATTTTTCACCTCCACTCTTCAAAGAAACCACCAACCACATCTCGCCTAGGAGGGAGGGATCTACACAATAAAGATGGAGAATATACAGTGCGGCAGGGTGGAGGCGGGGCCAGACACCAGAATAGCCCTTTTCAGTGCCCTCCATTGATGGAGGTCATTTATTCAGCTGCATCTGTAGCTAATCTGATTAACGTTTGACAGGCTGTGACCTCTGCAGCAGCGAACGTTCCTGTGGGTTCAGTACTGGGAGGGTCCCGTCTCAGAGTTTTTCCCCTCTAACAGTGTTCAGCAATGCTTGGAACACGAGCGGAATGACCGAACTCGCAGTGTAGCTGTTGTGTTTTGTCTCTAGCTGCTTCTTGCTCTCTCTGGTATGTAAGATGTGTTCATCATCTCTGCATGATAAATCATATCGCAGCACACCACATCATGCCAGGGCGTGGCCTCCTGCACAAAATGATCAGCACTTGGCAGACACTTTGAGGAAGGAAGGTTTGAGAATTTCTCTCTGAACTGTGAAAATCTTTCTTTCAGGTGTAAGGCTGGAGAGCGGGCTGTAATATTGTTGCGCGCCTCTTAGCAGTGTGGTGAGGCCTCTCTGGATTCAGCAGGGCTGTGGTTCTTTGTTTGCTGGGTAACGGCATTGTTTGTCTCATATATGAGACTCCCGTTAGGGGGATGAGCCGTCTGATGAGGGTATCCTTTGGCCTACCTGCTTCTGTGAACAAACCACACGCAGCCACTAATGGCTGCAGGTGTTGGCACGTCTTAGTTAACCACGTTTAAAAAGATAATGAGGCTGCTGCAGGTGACATTAGTCTACACTCAGGACTACTCAGGGGTGCCCACACTAATGAAAGCAAATGTGATGAGCTAGTCGACACAGTCAAGCCCCATTTCCTCACCCCTGAAGACTTATGGGGTGAACTAATGCATGGGTAAGGGTCCAGGGATCAGACAGTCTGCTGTCTGTCTGTCTGGGGTGAATGTCAGCCACATCATGCAGGGCAGGCCGAGTGACGGTTAGTACGTGCAGGCTGTCTTGATTGAAATGTATTACAGGAGTGCTTCTCCCATTGTGAGCGAGGCTGCTGCTGCAGCTGTTCATAACCTGAGAGCTACTCATCCACAAGGGAACCTCCCAATAAAGACAAAAGATTCTAAATACAGTAGATCAGGTTTTCAGAGCATTCAGCTTCAGCTGGTTGCCTTCATCAATACCTGATCTATCAAAGCGCCCTTTGTTACTCCTGCAAAGGACAGTTGTTTTCTCTTCCGCTTTTTAAACTGAATTTATTTTCCAGGGGTAAGTATTAATATTACATGTAATGCACATAAGTTTAAAAAAAAACAGATTTTTAGAGGACTGTGCACCTTTTTTAGAATGGTATATCTACTCTTACTCAAATTATGTTTGAGCCAGTAATGTACTTTTTGTTTTACTGCATTTTTCTTTAGGGGTCTGTGCTGGATCACAGTATTACTAAAGTGCGACATTTGGTATGACATTCTGGTAATCTCGTCCTCAGTTTTTGATATTTCAGAGCTAGATGTGGCAAGCAGTTAGACTGTTGTTTCTGCAGTGAAAAAACAGTTTGCGTCATTTCGCTGTGTGCAATAAACAAGAGCAGCACATCTGCACATATTTACACTTTGCTTTTCTTTCAAAGTCTGTGTGTGTCCTCTGGCTGTGTTAGCACAGCTAAAACAGAAGCTAAAAGTAGAGCAGCACACATGCAGCGAGTTAAATAAAAATAATTTATATACACTAAGGCTTTGTTTATTTATTTTTTCAAATACACCCAAGGTCTGTTTATGAGGATATAAAAGCTTCTTAACTTGTCAGTCAGGTAGTACATAAATAGGCAAGTGCTCCATTCTTTCTACCCACAGACTGTGTAAGCCAGGAGCTTATCCAGACTGAAAGATAAGGGAACAGCCCCCACAATACCCTACTACTACTACTAATAATAATAACAATAATATTTTTAGCAACTAAAATGTTTTTCGCTATTACTTTATGGCCTACGATTTATTACAATTCTGTATCAAGTTTAGTTGATGAGCCATATAAAACATGTTTACTGAATTTAACTTTTCTGCTTAACTAAAATGGGATGTGAAGCATTCTGTTTTTTAACCAGTATCTAATTGAGGGCATAACTGGGTCTGTTGGGCATTATAGCTGTAAAACTGGGTCCGTTAGGGTGAGGGAAGCCTTAAATATGAAAATGATTCAGACTCTTGGGGTTAGTAATCTTATCAAACAAACATGTGGGGTGATGTCAATTTGGAATAGGGTAAATGCAAAGAAAATGGTAATACAACATACATTAAAGCTATAGGGCAACTAAGCTTTTTAAGATTTAAGGCATAAAAAGAATTTTCACTGGCACCACTATAATTTTATTTATTAGCCTTCAAATAGTGGATTCATAATATGACATCAATACAATCAACATTCATGTAAAGCACACAGTGTTAGCCAAACAGAGTTGAGCGGTACAGTGATGTGTGCTGGCTTGTCTCTCTCTGGCTCCTCCTTCAGCATTGCAGAAAACTGCAGTGTTATGTGTAAATCTACTATGTTTCTCATATATTATGTAAAAGCTAGTGAGTGGACATTAGTATTTCACGGGATGCTTGCTGTGCCTCCCACGAAATACTAATTTCCACTTTTGAGAACTGATCTTCCAAGCTCTGCAAACATGTATTTCATGTTATTTGTAATATAAGGTTATTAATGTTAAAAACAAATTATTGGATGGATGTAGCGTTTGCTGCTGTTACGAGCCCTAACCAGGTAGCAGTACATCCCGCTGTACGTCTGCAAAGGCGTGTGCCGTTTGCTTTTTTCATGTACCGTTTTGAGAATGGAGCGCATTTACGAAAAAAAGTACTTAATTTAGTCATATTTGGAGTCAGTTTCGTTTCAAATGCGCAGTAAGTCTAGTTCAGATGATAAGCGTGGACCCTCTTTTTCTTAAAAGCCTTTATTTTACTCTTTTGTGTCGTGTTGGAAAGCTGTAGCTTTTGATGCTACAGATTAGCTTTTACATGGCTTATGTGCATGCTCTAGTATTCTTCTGTTTTTTTTTCTGGGGACGTTACAGCACTACACACAGGCCTGGCATATGTACTACAATGTTAAACGGAGCTGCGAGGCGCAGAATTTGCCTCAAACATTGTTTGTAATAGAATTATTCAAGTTACTCAACTAATCGTTTCAGCCCTAGTGTAATGTAATTAGTGCCATTGTCTTCTTAGATGCACAGGTATTAAACACAAACGTTTAGGCTTTTAGGTTCCTAGTTTGTAAGAAAAATGTAAGTTGACTTTCTGGAGGCAGGGGTCCACGCTAGTGGCCTTTACAGATCTACGCTCAAACGCATGGCAGGATGACACCTCCTGTAGACTGGAGAAGGATGAGCTGGTTGTTTTTATTGTGTTTTAAATTTTTAATTGTTTTTTATGTTGTGAAGCTCCTTGAGACGATTTTGTCGTGAATTGGAGCTATGTAAATTAATAAATTTGAATTTGAATTTTGACATCAGTGAGGAGACAAACAAAATGGAGACAACGTTATTGTAAAAACCAATGTTTGCTCGGGATATGCCGCACATTCTCAAATACGCCCACAGTACATTTTATATGTTGTGTTCAGCCTTGATGTTTTCGTCAGGACGCCGTCAGTGCAAACTCTGCTAGACGTGACACATTTTGGAAGCATTTGCAAAGGTTAAGAGCTTGTAGGCGAAAATGGAGATTTTATTTCAGTTTTTATTTCATGAAAAAATATTTTCGTCTCGTCTCTTTTTATCAATAATAATGCATGTTAATGTCGTCTTAGTCAGCGTTTTAGAACACTGAAGTATTGTCATCATCTCATTTTCATCATGAAAAAAATGGTTGTTGATGAAGATATTTCATCTCGTCTCATCTAATGAAATTAACACGACCAGGTATCTGGGTGTCTTTTGTTGGTGTACGTGTAAAAATGTTTTGAAAATCTCTATGGTGTGGAGGGGAGTGTTCTCACTCCTCACTCACTGGCTATGCCCATGTCACAGACTGACATTTTATTTTATTTTTGCGTTGGCCCCGTGTTATGAAACGACTCATGGTGACGTGTGTGATTAAAATAGAGGTGTTGAGTATTTTATGTTAAGCAGTGAGATAATGTACTTTTAAAACATGCAGTGAATGGTAAAATGGACTGCATTTATATAGCGCTTTTCCATCTGCATCAGATGTTCAAAACGCTTTACAAATAATGCCTCACATTCACCCCGATGTCAGGGTGCTGCCATACAAGGTACTTGCTACACACTGGGAGCAACTAGGGGATTAAGGACCTTGCCCAAGGGCCCTTAGTGATTTTCCTGTCAAGCTGGCATTTGAACCGAAGATCCTCTGGTCTCAAGCCCAATGCTTAACCACAAGATCATCACCTCCCGCAGTGTACTGTGTTAAACGCAGTCACAGCGCTGCGTATCTTTTCATCCAGCGACACTGCGTATATCAGTTGAGGTGAGGGGAAACGCGCACGGATTCAGAAAATTGAGTTTCATTGTCTGAAATCGATCAATCAAAAAACACTTCTGCATCCCCAGGAACATCACAGATTGATGTTTTTGATGAGATTTCATTATAAATGGGCATGACAATTAACTTACCACATCAGGCAAGATGGATTTACTCGCCAGTGTGGAGCAGACAAGTGTTACTGTTGAGGCCTGCAAGACTTCGGAGGCTGTCTGCTTTTAACATGAGCAGTTCACATAAACGCATGAATGCATTTTCCTCACTCGCACTGGCTTTACAAATCACAGCTCAACCGCTCTCTTGTTTGCACTCGGGGTCGCCACAGCAAATCCGAGGTGGATCTGCATGTTGAATTGGCACAAGTTTTACGCCGGATAACCTTCCTGACGCAACTCCACATTAAGAAATGTGACAGGGGTGGGGTTTGAACAGGGGACCCTTCTGCACTGAAGCCAAATGCACTTGGCCACCACCATCATCATGCCATCCCCTTCATGAGAGAACCGCAAGACAGTTCAGGTCTACGGTTGAAAAAAGTAAATTGTACTTTGAGTCTTGTACAGTGCCTTTATTGCCATAGGTATTAAAGGCACTGCGCTGCGGTGGTTTGAATCATATTTATCTAATAGATTACAATTTGTTCATGTAAATGGGGAATCTTCTTCACAGACTAAGGTTAATTATGGAGTTCCACAAGGTTCTGTGCTAGGACCAATTTTATTCACTTTATACATGCTTCCCTTAGGCAGTATTATTAGACGGTATTGCTTAAATTTTCATTGTTACGCAGATGATACCCAGCTTTATCTATCCATGAAGCCAGAGGACACACACCAATTAGCTAAACTGCAGGATTGTCTTACAGACATAAAGACATGGATGACCTCTAATTTCCTGCTTTTAAACTCAGATAAAACTGAAGTTATTGTACTTGGCCCCACAAATCTTAGAAACATGGTGTCTAACCAGATCCTTACTCTGGATGGCATTACCCTGACCTCTAGTAATACTGTGAGAAATCTTGGAGTCATTTTTGATCAGGATATGTCATTCAAAGCGCATATTAAACAAATATGTAGGACTGCTTTTTTGCATTTACGCAATATCTCTAAAATTAGAAAGGTCTTGTCTCAGAGTGATGCTGAAAAACTAATTTATGCATTTATTTCCTCTAGGCTGGACTATTGTAATTCATTATTATCAGGTTGTCCTAAAAGTTCCCTAAAAAGCCTTCAGTTAATTCAAAATGCTGCAGCTAGAGTACTAACGGGGACTAGAAGGAGAGAGCATATCTCACCCATATTGGCCTCTCTTCATTGGCTTCCTGTTAATTCTAGAATAGAATTTAAAATTCTTCTTCTTACTTATAAGGTTTTGAATAATCAGGTCCCATCTTATCTTAGGGACCTCATAGTACCATATCACCCCAATAGAACGCTTCGCTCTCAGACTGCAGGCTTACTTGTAGTTCCTAGGGTTTGTAAGAGTAGAATGGGAGGCAGAGCCTTCAGCTTTCAGGCTCCTCTCCTGTGGAACCAGCTCCCAATTCAGATCAGGGCAGACAGACACCCTCTCTACTTTTAAGATTAGGATTAAAACTTTCCTTTTTGCTAAAGCTTATAGTTAGGGCTGGATCAGGTGACCCTGAACCATCCCTTAGTTATGCTGCTATAGACTTAGACTGCTGGGGGGTTCCCATGATGCACTGAGTGTTTCTTTCTCTTTTTGCTCTGTATGCACCACTCTGCATTTAATCATTAGTGATTGATCTCTGCTCCCCTCCACAGCATGTCTTTTTCCTGGTTCTCTCCCTCAGCTCCAACCAGTCCCAGCAGAAGACTGCCCCTCCCTGAGCCTGGTTCTGCTGGAGGTTTCCCCATGTTAAAAGGGAGTTTTTCCTTCCCACTGTCGCCAAGTGCTTGCTCACAGGGGGTCGTTTTGACTGTTGGGGTTTTTACGTAATTATTGTATGGTCTTGCCTTACAATATAAAGCGCCTTGGGGCAACTGTGTTGTGATTTGGCGCTATATAAATAAAATTGATTGAAAATTGATTGAGTCAGTTATTAACTAAGTACGATTAACCATACTTTTTTGCTTTTAACAGAGAAGGTAGAAACTTTCACTTTTACTCAAGTAATTTTGTTAATTACTATAGTTTTTTAACATAGTAGTTGTACTTCTTTCAGTACTCTGCCCACCACTGGGAAAACGCTGTTTGACTGATTTATTTTGTGTGAAACTTGACCCCAGCTGAGTGAATTTGCCATCGATAAACGGTTGTGCAGATCACCGATGTTTTGCTGTGCGGACCAAAAAAATAAAATGATGCAAGTATCTTTGCACAAATAAGCCTGCATGTATTGTAAATCAATTACTGCTGCCCGAACAAAGAAAAGAGGAGCAGCAAGCCTGAATGTATGTTTATTGTTGCCTGCACACGTTTGTGTTTATGTCATGCTGGCACACCATAGTGGGCGTAAAGGGAGAGCATGGCCACATTTGGGTTAACCCTGTCTGCTCCAGTGGTTATGTTGATGAGGGAGCGAGCAAGCTGTCATTTTGTTATTATCCAGAATCCTTTGCATGGTTGTCCACTGGCAGGAAAGCTCGCTTCTGCTCAGTTATCGGTCAGACTCTGTTGTAAAGTTGTAACTAAATTACAGGATTGCGATGATCCCTCATTTCATGTTGCCAAATTGGCTGAGCCAGAAATGAAACAAGGGTAACTACAGTCTGACTTCAGTCTCTGACCTCTGTGTTGATACTTTTCTCTTGGCATCACCAATCCAATGATCCCACCGTGCACAGCCCCATGTTGTTGTTTTTTTTTTGTTTTTTTGTTATTAAAGGGTGTGTTTGGAGAAAGCTCGTGGATAAGACGGGATACTGTAAATGTACGTGCAGTTGTTGGTTGCCAAATTGTTTGGCAGACAGTAGAATCAATACGCTCAACACAGTTTGAAATTATTAATACTCATTAGAAAACCAGTAAATTTCAGCAACATTGGCTCTATAGGTTATTGCTTCTGGACACATTGATAGCATGCACAAGTGGTATTGTTTTTGGTCCTATGTGTGTGAACAAAATAACTTTTAAGAGCTTCAGTCCAGTTTGGACCAAATGGTGGAATAATTGAAGGTCAGCCAAGGACAAAGTGATCTTGGGCCAAAGTCAAATTGTGGGCAGTGCATCTGGAATGTATTTACAGGGCTTATTTATTTTTTCCCTCAAAATTTTACTCACAACATCCCAGAATGGCAACATGAAAAATTTTTTGTTGTTGAAATTTTTGCTAATTTATTCATTAAAAATAAAACATTAGTAAATCACATGTACATAAGTATTCATACCCTTTGCTCAATACCTGATGCACCTTTGGCGGCAATTACAGCCTCAAGTCTTCTTGAATATGATGCCACAAGCTTGGTGCACCCATCTTTGGACAGTTTTGCCCATTCCTCTTTGCAGCACCTCTCAAGCTCCATCAGGTTGGATGAGGAGAGTCGGTGCACAGCCATTTTCAGATCTTTCCAGAGATGTTCAATCAGATTCAGGTCTGGGCTCTGGCTGGGCCACTCAAGAACATTCATAGAGTTGATATCTTAGCTGTGTGCTTAGGGTCATTGTCTTGCTGAAAGATGAACCGTCGCCCCAGTCTGAGGTCAAGAGCACTCTGGAGCAGGTTTTCGTGCAGGATGTCTCTGTACATTGCTGCGTTAATCTTTCCCTCAATCCTGACTAGTCTCCCAGTTCCTGCTGCTGAAAAACATCCCCATAGCATGATGCTGACACCACCATGCTTCACTGTAGGGATGGTGCCTGGTTTCCTCCAAACATGATGCCTGGCATTCACGCCAAAGAGTTCAAGCTTTGTCTCCTCAGACCAGAGAATTTTGTTTCTCATGGTCTGAGAGTCCTTCAGGTGCCTTTTGGCAAACTCCAGGTGGGCTGCCATGTGCCTTTTACTAAGGAGTGGCTTCTGTCTGGCCACTCTACCACCAGGCCTGATTGGTGGCTTGTTCCAGAGATGGTTGTCCTTCTGGAAGGTTCTCCTCTCTCAACAGAGGAATGCTGGAGCTCTGACAGAGTGACCTTGGTCACCTCCCTGACTAAGGCCGTTCTTCCCCAATTGCTCAGTTTCGATGGGCGGCCAAACTCACACTTGTTGCTACTCTTCTAAATAAAAGAAAGGCTTTTTAAACAGCAACTATTTTATTATTTGAAAAAGCCTTTTCCTTTTATATTTTAACATTAAATGAAGGAATCATTAAACATGTCCATGAATTCAAAGTTCATTCAAAATAGACACTTGCACAGGTAGAAGCCCTGCCCCTATTGTGCATCATTTCAGAGCATTCACAATCAAACAAATTTCATATTTTAGTAATTACTCTGTCCTGATTACAACATTAAAAGCAATCACATAGTCAACGAAGACGTAATTCAATGTTGAAATGACTAAATTAAAAAAGTATCTCATAATGAGGTTTATGTCACATTGAGAAATCCTAATTAACACACACACAATATTACATTGTTACATTGTCTCCTGTTGTGTGTATAATAAATATTCATATTTATTTATTTACGGTTTGTGTTTTTCCTGGTTGAAATGCAGATATGAATGAATGAAAGAACCGGGCTTAAAAATGTTTTTTTCTTAAAACTATTTTAGTTTAGGGTCAAAATGTACATAATCAGAAATTAATCTTGAAGTAAAAAAACACTTGTAAGGGTTTTCTTTAGAAAACTGCTGTGTATAAATGAGCAGTTCTGATGCTGCTGACACACATTTCTACACTCTTTTGTGTTGTGGCCTGATGCCTCATTTCTTTTGGCTTTAAAGTACGCCTGTAACAAAGATAAAACCCTATCACTTTACTTCACAAAATTTAGCCCTCAAAATGCAGGAAATCTTGTTTGAGGTTTATAAATTAAAAAATTTCCAGGGAAGGATGCCCCTTGACTCCCCTATAATACTCGCACTTGCAGTGAGCGCTGCAGGAGAACTCTTTCTATGGCTGTGCAGCAAGCACTGGGGGGAAAGTTCACCAGCAGCAAGAGAACGTTTACCCTCAGAACCTTTCCTATAGGTGCACAGCGAGCGCTGGGGGAATAGTTCTCCACCAGTCCACACCAGGAAACCTTTGTGCGCTGTCCCACAGAAAAGGCACGTTATGAGGAACGAAAAAAAATAACTGTATGGTGTGAAACAGCAGACGATTTCATTTTCTTGCCTGCAACAACAGACAAGAGTCCCGGTAGTGACTTTAATCAGTAGACAGGTGAGTCACGATTGACATGTTTAAATGGCTTTGACAGAGGTTGATGAATAAATTGTGGACTTGCTGGTTTTGATGTAGGAGCAATCAACGTAGAGAAATGATCATTTTAATGTTACACACGCTAGGAAACAGTGCAACGACCCAGCTGCAGCATAGTTTTTTTTCAGGCAGCACTGTTAGGCTGTTATAATGCTAGCGAGAGCCCTGCTCTCTTTAGAGCAAATGTAGCAATAAGGACAAAGACAGTGCAGGTTTTACTTGCAACCAATCATCTCAGCAAGTGGGTTTACTGATAAGCTTCTTTCCATAACTTCATCAATGAAATCACGTGTTGAGGTGATGGTAGCAAGGAAAACCTGCACTCTCTTAGGCCTTCATGGAACACTATAACTCACTCCTGGTTTAGATGATCTTTGGGTACCCCTGGAATGTCTGTGCCAAAAAAGCGGTTACTTCGGGAGACTCAAATGAGTGCATCATGATGGAACATCAACTTTGGCATTTTGATGATCTGGCACATTTCTATAGGAGTGATCCAGCACGCAGATATTTCAGTGTTTTTGAACCCCAGAGGCTACAGAAGGCCAAGGGGACGCCCATGCTTCACCTGGCTGTGGCAGGTGGATCATTACTTTTGAGGCATAGGGATGTCTGCCTGTGTGGTTGCCATCCAGGAGCCAAGCCAGGTCTGTGGTGTGATGGATGTGGTAATATGTGGCACTCAGAGGTGAAGATAGGAGTAAAAATCTTTTTGTGATCTATTTTTCTATGTATTTTTTCTTTATTTTTGCATTGGGGATCAAAGCGCCTTAGGGATTTAAGCCTTGGTTTTGGCCTTGAGGGTTTACGTCTGAGCCTTGGTCGGTGTCTTTGTTATCAAAGCCTTGGCTTTGATCTTCAATGTTTGGGCCTTGACTATGACATTGGTTAGTTGCGTGCTGTCGCTGTTCAGTAATCAATGCTGTTGGTTGATGCAAGTATTGAAGCTTTAATGGGCTCAGTTGGCTAACATAAGTATAATGGATGGTTAACATTCTTTGATCATGTATGTTAGGAAACTATGGGTAACCCGTGGAGGCTAAATTAAATAGAAATACTAGCATTTTGAATATGAGCTTGTTTATGTCGATGGACAGCCACCATGGATGGATGCGTAAAGTCAAGGGTTTAGATTGGACCTTGCCTTTGTTCTGAACTCTGTAAAAGATAGGAGCTGTTCTGGAACTTTCTGTGCAGACAGTACAAAGTTAACTTCAGCATGACATTGTTTCTATGTACCACGCTTGGCGACACAACAGGAATGTTATCTACTTGTGTGTTTAAATGCTGGTAGTCTGTTGAAGGAGCAGGTGACGTGGTCTTTCCCCGAGGCTTGCGTCAAAAATGTGATATGGTCTCATTTTTTGCAGACAGATGCATATTCCATGACTCAAATCCATTTCTCCATACACTAAAGAGCCCGGTGAAATTTAAGGCATGAATGAGCGGAGGATGGAGGGCTGTGATTGGAGATGACCTATTTATTTACTGACCTAGAGGCCTTGGAAAGAATAGTTATACAACAAGAGTACCTGTGACATAACCGTATCGCCTTTGAGGAGGACACTATGTACAGTTCTGGGTAAATGGGTCACTCTGCACATTAGGAAAGAACTTCCCTTGTTACTGGCTCCTCTTCTTCACCATCTGCACCTGATGCTTTTGCAGAAAGACAAGCCACGCCTTTTATGTGGCATGCTTCCAAAAATGGTGTAGCCACTGGTGTCACTGTCACTTTGGTAGCCTGCTGTGATAATGCTGGAACTACAAGCGATGCAAAGCATGGTGAGAGGAGTTGGTAACTGCATTTTTTTTTTTTTTTTTGCCATGGAGGAGATGCTGAGTAATAGCTGCAGTCTGTTGGATTATCCTGGAGTGACAACTGAGGGTTTTTTGCTTCTATCCACTTGGCATCAATCCCTTTGTTCCTAAAGCTTTCCTTTGTTCTTACCAGTTCTTTCTAATGTCTTTTGTGGAAATCTCAAGTGTCACATCATGAAACAAGCACAACATTTTAATGGGGGCATTGCAGGTTCACTTTTCACATATTTATAGAGTATTGGTGACCTCGATGTCTGAAACACCTAGCATAAAGAATCTCCTTGAATTCTTTTTCTTAAAGTCATGGCTCTCTAAATAATTTGGTGGCTTCTCGGTGAGTTGCTGTTGGATATCTGATGCTTTGACTATGACTGTATTACTACATCAGGGTAGTTGGACTGGATATCTCAGCTCCACTCTCTGGTGTCTTGTTAAATATTAATATTGTTGGATCCTTTTCACTGGTTAATAAGCCTGAAGCCACTTGTAGAGCTTAGCCCTATATTTAATCAGTAACTCATTTTGTGATGCCAGGTGGCAACACAGACTGTCTCTGTATCATTGAATTTTGTGTTTTTAAAAGTTTGATTGACCCAATTTATCTTAGAGCTATACTGCATGGAGGGCGGGATTCAGAATGTGAAAATAGGTTAAAGCAGTCTAACATCAACTTTCTGCACAACAGTGGCCTTAGTTGCCACCAGGACTCTTGGATTAGCAACAACGCTTCAAAAATCACTTGCAAGGAAAAAGACTACTTTACATATTCCTGGTTGAACAACCGCAGACATGTCTCACTTTGCCAACATTCCTATTTAAACCTATCTACGAGATCTGTTAGAAAAGTATCCGACCTTTTTATTTTTTTCAAAAACCATATGGATTTGAATCACGCGTGATTGCATCAGCCAAGCTTGAACCTTCGTGCGCATGCGTGAGTTTTTTCACGCCTGTCGGTTGCGTCATTCGCCTGTGAGCAGGCTTTGTGTGAGCACCGGTCCACCCCTCTCGTCGGATTTTTATTGCGAATAAATTAAATGTCTGAACGATTTGGAGCTTTGCTGCATCAATTTTTTCCAGAAACTGTGAGAGACCTCCAGGTGGACACCATTCGGAAAATTCAAATGGCTTTGAGGGACGATTTTATGGGGATTACACAGATTAAGGAGTGCTCCAGCCGGTTTAAAGACCGCCCACAGCTGCTGAGAGCGCGCCGTGCTCCGAGTGCCGATCGACAGGCTGAAACAACCAGATCATTTCCAACATGAAGGCTTTGTTGATCCGGGATGTCGTCTGACTTACACAAAAATGGCAGGAGACGTGGACATCAGTACTTTTTCGGCACATTCCACTGTTACAGGAGTTTTTTTCAAGGAAAGAAAAGCGGACGGATGCGCCACCGTGCTGCTCATGGCGCGGCACAAAATCACCTCCGTGTTGGTCTCACAGGACGGCTTTGAGATGGCGTTCAGACGGCTGTCGGTGGGTTTTCAGTCGTGTGACTAACCGAGAAATTGTGGATGAGCCTGGACATGCCAGAACATGTCCTGTGAGGCTTCATCACGGCGTTGCTTTGCGCCATGCGGCACCGCTGCAACGCGCGGAATTCCTCCGCTCCTCTTTCCATGACAAAAACTCCTGTAACAGTGGAATGTGCCGTTCATTTCCAAACTGGACGCTGTGTTTTATCCGGGACGTCCTCTGACTAGCAAGACGTGGACATCAGCACTTTTTCGGCACATTGAGACAGACGTACTGATGTCCACGTCTCCTGCCATTTTTGTGTAAGTCAGACGATGTCCCGGATCAACAAAGCCTTCACATTGGAAATGAGCTGGTTGTTTCAGTCTGTCGATCGGCGCTCGGAGTGCGGCGCGCTCTCAGCAGCTGTGGGCGGTCTTTAAACCGGCTGGAGCACTCCTTAATCTGTGTAATCCCCATAAAATCGTCCCTCAAAGCCATTTGAATTTTCCAAATGGTTACCACCTGGAGGTCTCTCACAGTTTCTGGAAAAATTGATGCAGCAAAGCTCCAAATCGTTCAGACATTTATTCGCAATAAAAATCCGACGAGAGGGGTGGACCACTGCTCACACAAAGCCTGCTCACAGGCGAATGATGCAACCGACAGGTGTGAAAAAACTCACGCATGCGCACGAAGGTTCAAGCTTGGCTGATACAATCACACGTGATTCAAATCCATATGGTTTTTGAAAAAAATAAAAAGGTCGGATACTTTTCTAACAGACCTCGTATATATATATATAAAAGTTTATTTGCAAATTTCACCTGCTAATCACAAGGAATATCTTGATGTGTTAATAGGTGTGGGGAAAGTGACAGTATATACTGTACTATATATAGTATATAGGTTATGTATGTTAAACTCCAGTATCAGTGGTCGGACCTGGCCCACCACCTGCTTGAAGCCTGGTGTGTTGAATTAATTTAATGTGAGAGCAGATTCAGTTCTTATCCATTGCAGTTTCCACTTTCAACACAAGGGGTGTGGGGGAGCACCCACAGCAGACAACTAATATTCTCAATCTGGATGTGGCATGTGCAGTCTTAAATGGTGCGTATATTAAGAGGTCAGCCAACATTTGCACGTTAAAGGAGAATTCCCACAAATTACAACCTTGGCTGTATTACTAGATATTGTGGATGTTGTCTTTCCACTGTGGACAAAAATTAATTGATCATGTTTTCCGGATGGAATATGTTGCACTGGAGTATTAGTCTCATCTGTCAAAAAAAATGCATCATGAAGAAGGAAAGAAAAAAGCAGCATAGGTCACACTGACAAGAAGCAAAATTAATTTAATTGATGCATTATTTATTTATAAAGCAAACACTACATTAGCGAGCAGAAGCTAATTAGCAAATTAATTTATGAAGCGCAAAAAACTCAAGAGTAAATTGCTTCTTGTTGCCAATGAACAGACAAAAACATTTGTTCAGAGCAAAACGTGCGCACATTTACCTTATTAAAAGTAATTAAACTCATATTTTTTGAACATTTTAGTTAGCCTCACCTTAGTTTTGCTGTCCTCCTCATTGCTGTTCCAGCTGTCCCACAAAATTAAGTGCCTCACAAGTGCCCCACAAAGTGAGTGGTCTTTCAGGTTAAGAGCATGGTTTATTAATTGTACTCGTTCTCTAAGACCCAGCACATTCTTTTCATTCAGATCTTCTTCTTGTGTGGCTATGAGCGTCCAACTTAATGGTGCATTACTGCACCAGAGTGTGAATCGCTGTACCTTATTCGGATCCGTATACAGGAGCAGCCTTTCATGCTGCAGCCTGTGCCATCTTGTGAGCATAAATTATAATAATTCATTTGAATTTTATTGCATGAAATACGCATTTATACAATAGAAAAACAGACCTTAATATTTGGTACAGAAACCTTTGTTTGTAATTACAGAGGTCAGATGTTTCCTGTAGTTCTTCACCAAATTTGCACACTGCAGCAGGGATTTTGGTCCACTCCTCCATACAGATCTTCTCCAGATCTTTCAGGTTTCGAGTTTCAGCTCCCTCCAAAGATTTTCTATTGAGTTCAGGTCTGGAGAATGGCTAGGCCACTTCAGGACCTTGAAATGCTTCTTATGGAGGCACTCCTTAGTTGCCCTGACTGTGTATTTGGGGTCATTGTCATGCTGGAAGACCCAGTCTCAACCATCTTCAATGCTCTTGAGGGAAGGAGGTTGTTTACCAAAATCTCACGATACATGACACCATCCATTCCCCCCTTCAGTATGGTGCAGTCGTCCTGTCCTCTTTGCAGAAAAGCACCCCCAAAAATGGTGTTTCCACCCCCATGCTTCATGGTTGGGACGGTGTTCTTGGGTTTGTTCTCATCCACCAACACAACGAGTGGAGTTGAGTCTCATCTGAACACATGACCTTCTCCCATGCCTCCTCTGGACCATCCAGATGGTCACTGGTGAACTTCAAATGGGCCTGGACATGTGCTGGCTTGAGCAGCTCTTTGGTCTTGGTCATGGTGGATAGGTTGGACTGTGATTGATTGAGTGTGTGGACAGGTGTCTTTTAAACAGGTGTAATTAATACAGATAAAGAGTACAGAATAGGGCTTCTTAAAGTAAAACAAACAGGTCTGTGAGAGCCAGAATTCTTGCTGGTTGGTAGATGGTCAAATACTTGTTTCATGTAATAAAATGTAAATTAATTATTTAAAAATAATACAGTGTGATTTTTCTGTTTTTGGGGGTTTTTTTTAGATTCTGTCTGTCACAGTTGAAGTGTGCCTACGATAAAAATAACAGACCTCTCCATTCTTTGTAGGTGGGAAAACTTCTAAAATCAACAGTGGATCAAATACTTATTTGTCTCACTGTATGTAGTGTGTGTGTGTGTGTGTGTGTGTGTATATATATATATATATATATATATATATATATATATATATATATATATATATATATATATATATATATATATATATATATATATATATATATATACATGTGTGTGTGTGTATTGTTATTTCTACCTGGTTCTTTTATATAAAATTCTGCCCCTTACCAAAAACCATTCCTACTGAAGATAGTTTGTTCTGCTCTGACTGTACAAATATTTGATCTGATATTGGGTCAGGGTGTGGAAAATCAAGAAATAATTAATATTGTGGCATTCTTCAATCACAGTTCAGTGTAATCTGCCACATTTTACCTGTGGCAGATAAATGCTTTACTTTGGAGAGGTGGGGATGGACGGGTCGCCGCGACGCGCGAAGCCCCCGCTCCTCTTTCCATGACAAAAACTCCTGTAACAGTGGAATGTGTCGTTCATTTCCAAACTGGATGCTGTGTTTTATCCGGGATGTCGTCTGACTAGCACAGGAATTGTGAAAAGACGTGGGCATCAGCACTTTTTCGGCACATTGAGACAGACGTGCAGAGGAATTCCGCGCGTCGCGGCGGAGCTGCATGGCGCAAAGCAACGCCGTGATGAAGCCTCACGGGACATGTTCTGGCATGTCCAGGCACATCCACAATTTCTCGGATAATCACTCGATGGAAAAACCACCGATAGCTGTCTGAACGCCATCTCAAAGCCGTCCTGTGAGACCAAAACGGAGGTGGTTTTGTCTCGCTCCAGTAGCGAATCCATTGTGACGCGCGAAGCCTCCGCTCGGCTTTCCATGACAAAATCTCTTGTTAAAAGTGAAATCTGCCGGACAGTGATGCCGGTAACTTAGTAACGCGTTACTCTAATCTGACCACTTCTTTTAGTAACGAGTAATCTAACGCGTTAATCTTTCCAAATCAGTTATCAGATTAAAGTTACTTCTCCATGTCACTGTGCGTTACTATTATTTTTCATTGTGGGTCGACAGCAGCATTAAACTTGGTCTGTGGGCAGGAGGTCGGGGTTCGACTGAACTGCCCACTTTAAGTGAGCTGTGAGCTTTTCATCCGCGGTTTTTTGCAGCTGCTCGACTCGTCGTCTCCTCTTAAAGCACGGTGATCAGCACACCTGCACTGAGCTTTACAAAGACATTTTTATACTTTTTTTCCTCCTTTATTTAGAATTCTGAGCTGAGCCACTCTGTATCGTCTCGTTAAAAACAGCTGATCCTCCGCGACGCGTCAACAACTAACACTATTTTCCACTCAAATGCACCTAAACTCTCTTTCTGAGGACCACATGATGTGAAAACACAATAAAACTTTCTTACCTGTAAATCTGGTCACGTTTTCTGCATAAATAAATGTTATCCATTCTTTGTGCTAAAACGCCCAAAGTAGGGCCGAATCCAGATGGAATGGGGGCGTGGGGGAGGGATGTGCCCCCCTCCCCCACAACACCCCTAGATTAAAGGTCCAGTTTTGAAGCCTTTTTTACTACTAATACTAACTACTAATACTACTTTAATATTAATTTCGACAAGTAAAATATTTAGAGAGAATTTAAATGTTAGAAAAATGCTAGAATGAATTTAATAGTTACATTTATAAACAATGTAGGTTCGAAATTGCAAGTTTTACTGTTACAGTGCTGTCAACAGTTAAATATGAGGTCAAGAAAGAGGTCTTTATTTTACTTTTTATAAAACAAGTATTTATTTTCATTGAAGTCAAGAAAGGGTGACTATAAAGTAAGTTTTGGCAAAACAGGTATCATTGTCATGTTGAGGTGGCAGAGGGTTGTTGTCGGCAGCTGGGAAAAGTAACTAGTAATCTAACTTAGTTACTTTTACAATTGAGTAATCAGTAAAGTAACTAAGTTACTTTTTCAAGGAGTAATCAGTAATCAGTAATTGGATTACTTTTTCAAAGTAACTGTGGCAACACTGCTGCCGGAAAATGGTTGATGTCCAGCTCTTGTGATAACCAGAGAAATGGCACACGATGGTCATGGATCCAGACAGCCATCCGTTTAGAAATGAAATGGTCGTTCATACTGTCGATGGCGGCTTCGGAGCGCAGCGCGCCCCACAGCCGCTGGGGGCCGTCCTTAAAGTGACAGTAACACTCCTTATTCTCTACCAAGCCCGTAACATTTTCACCGAAAGCCAGATAAATTTTTCTAATGGTTTCCAGCTGCCAGTCTCTAAGAGTTTCTGAAAAAATTCTGATGGAAAAAAAGCCCAAATCATTCCGCCATTTCCTGACAATGAAAATCCGCCGAGGGGGTGGACCACTCCTCACTCAAAGCCTGCTCAATGGCGAATGACGCAACCGACAGGCGTGGAAAAACTCACGCATGCGCACGAGGGTTCAAGCTTGTCTGACGCAATCACACGTGATTCAAATCCATATGGTTTTTGAAAAAAATAATAAGGTCAGATACTTTTCTAATAGACCTCTTATGCTGCTACTGCTGTTGGCCTCACAAAAGCTCTTCTCAGCAGTGTATAATTTAACACTTGCTCTAAGTAAAATCTGTAACGACTGAGCCTTGATTCTGTTTTGAGGTCTGAATTGAGTTTGGCTCACGGGGTGAAGTTTAACGCTCCTGATATAAAAGGGAGAAGCTGAGTGAAGCGTGCAAATGGATGTGAATTTGTATTGCAGGAGGTGTGGTGGGCGTGGCTGACAGAGTTAGTCTGGAGCTGAGGTGAGGCGTCAGAGGCAGGAACACAGACCGGGCTGTCTAGACTTGCACTGTTTGTCTGCATGTTTTGTAACCATGCAGTTTAGGGGGGAGGGACTGAGACTCATAGTGCACAGAGTTCTTGTTTTTGAGACTCACTGGCATCAGGTAGCACAAATGTTTGACGCTTTGACTATTTCTATTGTGACCCTGAGGGAAACCACAGAACAAAGAGAGGATTTGGCAGGGTTGTTCTTACGTACTCGTTTCTCCTGCTACCTACAGTACTGCATAAAATGTTTTTGCATTTTAATGTGTATACCTTATCACACCCCTGCGGAATTTACCCGTAACATTAAATGAAACATCCTGTCCTTATCGTGTTGTCACACTGGTAAAACCTGAATGTTTGATCTTGTGAGAAACTCAAAGGATTAAGCTTTGTTTGCACCATTTCCACACTGGTTTGGAAGGAAACCACAAGATATATGGTGCCATCTGGCTTCGAGCAGATTTGTGTCAAAGCCCCATTTTATTGCCCGATGGAGGGGGAAGGGTATAATTTCCCATGTGCCGGGTCACAGATAGTTGCACGGTGGAAAACGGGCTGGGTAACCATTGTGTGATTAGCATCTGCAGTTTAGGTGATTAAATCGTGTCTACTCCTTCAGCACAGTACTAATTTGGGGGTCCCATAGCTCACTGCAGCCTTTAATTCGCTTTCCCAAAAGTAAAAAAAAATTTAAAAAAATACGTATTTAGTAGTTGATAACGTCTTTACCCAGCGATCATCTTTCAGCTTTACTAATAACTCATGATCACGATGTTTGGCTGAGTCAGAGTAGTCAGAAAATGGCACAGTCTTGTTCAGCTGGCTGAGTAGAATTTTTTTTTTTTTTGACGTCTGTTTAGCTGCTTGTGACTCGCCGACTTGTAAACACCTTAAAATGAGTCACTACACTTGCTGTGGTAAACCCTTTGCAACGTACCAACATTGTGCACGGATCATGTGGCGTGTGATCAGAGAAACATGAAGCACATCCCTGAGTTTTATTTGTTTTTGTGGTGTACTCAGTGACCCTATAAGTCATCTGAACAATATTACACACATGCAAGTAATTGTCAGTCTGTTTTGAAAGTTAACAGAATTCAGCATTCTCTACATTTCAGCCCATTTAAAACAAATCATTACATCACATTCTTCCGGGCAAATGGATGAAAATTGAGTTTTTCCCCATTTGGGGGTTACTCTTAGCACCTCACATGTTTATTTTTTTTTCTTTTTCTTTAAATCTTTTTAACATAGTTTGTGTTTGAACCCATTAACCCTTCAGTTAAAGGGGATCTCAGACTTTTTTTTTCCTGGGGCCTATTTTTATATGTTTTTGGGTTCAACTTTTTACTGATTTTAATTGGTTCATTATTAAGCTTGCACATTAAAACCGTCTTGGGCTAAACAGCTATACAATGTAAGTGTATGGGGCAAGTGAAAAACATCACAGGAAAATGCTTTTTGTGTCTGAAAGCATGAAGCAAATCCCCATGGAGATACGTGTGAGCATACGTATTTACCTCAGTAAATGCAAAGAAAATTTTAAAAACCACTGATTGCTCGTAACATTCCTCTACTATGTCATAATTTTTATCCCAAGTGAAAGGTTTAACTGAGAAACATCTGTATTGTATCGCCATTTCGTCCACACAGAACTGGCGTTTTCGGATTCCAAAAACACTACTTTTTGAAAACAAGTCCCAGAGTGGATAAATTGCAAAGCACTGCCTTTGCATTTTCATGTGTACAACCAATACAGAACTTTTGTTAAATGATGATGTCATTGCCCCACCTCTCTAACCTCAGCTTTAACCCCGGCCACGCAAGCTTTCTGTGCATGCTTCACATTGTCTTCTCCATTTTTTGTGGGAGCATTAGAGCACCACATACAGGCCTGGCATATATACTACAGTCGTTTTCAGTTGTTTTGTGTGTACGCAGTTATTCTTTGAAATTGTGCAGTGTTTGTACAGAGCACTTTTTGAAAATGACAAACATGCTAATTATTTCTGAATCCTTTAAAACACTACTCCAAATCCCCATGGTTGTGTTTTTATTTTGAAAATGTCAGCTGTTTGAAAACAAACTCTAAAAGGTCTCTTAAAAAGTTTAAACACCTGCTATTTTTGTGTGTGTCTGTGTGTGTGCACAACAGGAGAACGGCCTTTTCCCTGCACCTGGCCTGACTGCAGTAAGAAGTTTGCTCGTTCTGATGAGCTTGCCCGCCACTACCGTACCCACACAGGGGAGAAGAAGTTTGGTTGCCCACTGTGCGACAAGCGCTTCATGCGCAGCGACCACCTGATGAAACATGCCCGGCGCCACTCGGATTTCCAGCCCTGTATGCTGAAGAAGCCCCACAGTGGCGGCGGTGGTGGCAGCAGTAGCAGCTCCATACGTCCCAGCTCCCTCAGCGACTACAGCCGCTCAGATGCCTCCAGCCCCAACCTTAGCCCCGCCCCCAGCCCAGCCAACTCGCCTTAAACTGAAACCCACTCGCACTTTCTCCCTCTAACCTATGAGGCCTGTTTTGTTTTTTTTTGTCATAACACTTGTGTTGCACAGTTGTCAGCAGCCCCCTTGTGCTATTCCTGCGCTTGCTGTGGTGTACCGTACTGTACATAACTGCTTATTGTAGTGCAATTACTTGTGTGATTCTAAAAGAAGGTAACACCTTTCCCAGATGGAAATATTTGTGTACCACACGTCTGTATTTTTTAGCTTCTGATCATGACTAAACGTCCAATATATGTTCACAGTCAGCTGAACAAGGTTAAGAAGGAGAAACAAAAAACAGACACCTTGACAAGTCTTATCAAGATATTTTTTTCTCTCTTTATTTTAAAGGAGTGAGGAGAAGGGGAACACATACACCTCAGGATTGAAGACAGTTGCTATTTCTTTAATACCACAGTACTTAACCATACTCACATTGACTGCACAATATACTCATCACTTTACTCTGAAATTCAACACTGTTTGAATTTTACGCCCTGCTCAGGGATGGCCTTGTTAGCTTGAAAGAATGAACACGGCAACAAGAAACATACAATACACATACAGCAGCAGCAGCCTTACGCGCAACACAATTTGCACTCTCGATTTCTGTTGGATTGCGGAAACTCACTCCGGATCTGGTCAGTCTCATCCCAACATTCTCATTATGCGGTGTCTCCTGGAGGGTGTTCATACATAAATGTGTTGTGTTGTGAAAATAATCCCCAAATATCCACCTCTGAACAAAACTTTGCTATTTTTATTTGCTATTACATGGGTTTAAAAATGTACTTTGTTAATTGTATTGTGTTAATTGGCAGTGTGCTGTGATTGCTTTCGAATTGTTGCAACCTTAAAAAAACATCACTCTAAGGTGTAGTCCCTTTTGATTATTTTTTTCACA
Source organism: Thalassophryne amazonica (assembly GCF_902500255.1). NCBI lineage: Eukaryota > Metazoa > Chordata > Actinopteri > Batrachoidiformes > Batrachoididae > Thalassophryne > Thalassophryne amazonica. Next base: position 62,033,913 of record NC_047110.1, read on the forward strand.
AAAATTACCAAACTGTGTTGAAATCTACTTATTATAAAGTGCCCTTATTTTTGTAATATATTGTAAAATTATGGCCAGTTTTATTAATGTTCATTATTTTTTTTGGGGGGGGGGGGGGGGGGGTTCTGTTATTTTGACTTTTTGGCACTTTCTGTTGCAGTTGAAGGTCTACCACATTTTTTTCAGCTCCGTGGTGCTAACACAAGCACATTTAGCATTACAAGGCTGTTCAAAAGTCACAAAAGCACCCCCCCCCCCCCCACACACACACACACACAGAGAAAGTGTGGTAAAAGTGTGTCACAGCGTCTTGTCACTGTATTTTATTTAACCCACATGGGTCAAAATCCTTAAACTGTTTCCACACAAAGTAAATTTTTATTCTGTTGGTGAAATAAGATTATGTATCATTTATATAAATATTAACAAAATAATAGTGGTGCTGAATAAAACTTAAATGACTTAAATTATAAAAATCAAAAGGGACCACACCTTTAAATTTTAAAGCGGCTGGTTTCTTACAGCACTGCAGCGTCAGTGACACAAAGGAACTTAAGTTGAAACAATATTTTTCCCTCACAAGCACATTGGAGAAAGTACAAAAGTCAAGATTGAATGAAAACTTTCTATTCAGTCTAGGCCTTTGTTTGGGGGGTGTGGGGGGCAGTATTCTGACAGAGCCAGACTGTTCTGCCTCTGTGTCGTGCAGCTTCCCATGAGGAAACAGCTGCATCCCACAAGGAGCTATTCAAAGCCCACATGAGGAGTGGCAACACGGCATTCGCGTGAGTCCTCCCTCACCTGCACCCAGGTGTACCTGTTCGGGTGACATACCACACCTGCAGGAGTACAGAACAACTGCGGGAAAACGCCACCCGGTATTGGCGCGCTACGGTCACATGAAGCAAACAAAAGCAGCTATCATCTGCGCACAGGCGCGAGAGGGCAGGTCTCAGATTAGAGAGGAGCGGTTTATCATGTGCTGAGCAGCGCAGACAAGGAGACACAACGTCCCCTAACCCCCTTTTCCCAGTCTGACATTAGAAACTGTGAGGGCTGTAATTACGGGGTTGATGCAGCCTATATGATCGAGAGCAGAAAGACGAGCGTTTGAACAGCAGTACTACCTAGACAGCAGCGTGGGTGGGATGTATCCGCCTCCATCCTAAGCACAGGGAGAAGTCCTCTACTACTGCTGCACTGTCGCACTTCACAATAACGAGCAGAACATTGTTCCACATATTCACTGATGAGCCAGAGCTGTAAAACAGACGTGTTTGAAACTTATCTCGCACAGAAAAGGGGGGCTTGACAATTCTGATAAATTAATTAAAAGGGTCATATTTTACATTTAGTCGACAAGCTGATACATGTCAGCAGTTATCTTGAACACACGTTAAAGATTGTAGCCCTCCCCCCAGTCCATTTCACTCCCACAGACCTTATGGCAGTGTCTTAAAAGGCATGCAGGGGTTTAGATGATTTTTTTGTGTGTGACATATGTCACGGGTGTGTTTTGCAAATAATTTCAGATCTAAATTTTACTTAGAGCAATGGAGTTTCTACATGCACAGACACACAACTGTGGGACTCTGACACTGTTTACTTTGAGGCCCTGAGCATGCTTAAAGGTGAAATAGAGATAAAATTGGTTTTGCGCAATATGACCCCTTTAAACCAAAACAAACATATCAGCAAAGTGTGGCGCTCACCAGCCTCATGTCGTCCTGCCTGTCTGTGAAGCGCAGATGTCCTGTGAGAAACAGACTTGTCGTTCTAGACAGACATGTCTCAGTAAATCGGGCAAAAGACAGAAAAACATTCCAAATTAACGGACGCTGCTATCGAAACGGCTGCAGCCCTGCAACCATGCGTTTTTTAATTTATTTTTTTATTTTTAAACGTTTCAGAACAGCTGAGAAATATTATCATTCACGTGTTTTGTTTCTGTCAAGCGTCTTATGATGATCACCGTGAACTAACGTCATCTCAGACTTGATGTTTTAGCTTCTATCAGCCTGTTTTTGGGCTGCAGTCCGGCGTGTCACGCTGTGTGCATTTTAACGGCATTGCCCTAAGAGTGCTGAGGATTTTTTTTTTTTTTTTTTGAGTCAGATAAGCAGGTGTAGGCTCATGAATGGCAGGCCTTGTCGTGCCCCCCCACCACCACCACCATTCTCTACAGCAGCCATCAGCTCGATCTCACATCCTCCAGAAAGAAAACGGCCCTTATTTGATCACATGCAGTAGTTTCCTCAGAACACCGTGCATTTAAAAACAAAAAATCTGTTAAACTTAGTGTCCAGGCTGCAAGGTGACCATTTGAATTCCACTGTTCTACATTTATTTGGAGAAATTCTTTCAGATCGCTGTTGAGCAGCTTTTGTGGTATTCAGAAGCTGATGTATTTTTTTTTTTTGGTTTTTTTTTTTTTTGTTTGTTTGTTTTTTCTTTATATGTAAACTTTCACTTGATTTGTAGTTTTATTTCTCTGTTTAACTTGCAAAAATGTCTGTGTATCTTACCTTCAGGCATCTTTAATCCTTTCTTAATCCATAACGTGCACATTTACCTCAGGGTCAACATCTGCAAAGCAGAAACGGGACAGTTTGTGGATTTTTTTTTTTTTTTTTTCCTCATACGCTCACATCAGTTTGCTGCACAGAAACTCTCTGCCAGCCTCCCCGGTGTTCCTGGGTGCTTAGTGTCCGCTGCTGGTCAGCGTCCAAACACACTGGAAACACAGGCACACTCCTGTTCAGTCGCTGCTGCACTCGCCTGTCAGTCCTGGCAAACCTTGGCGATGCACCGGGCGCTCTGCAGCCATTTGAAGTGAAATTCCCCTTTAATGCCCTTTGACCTGTAGCGACGGTGGACTTGCAGTTGGCTGCACGAAGTGTCAAGCACCAGAAAATAGACTGACAGACATGATCCAGTCTGTGCATCCATCCAGTGACATAAAGGCTTTTATTTTCACTGTACAAAAAGCTACTTGAATAATTCAACACAAAAGGCCATTGAACAAAGTTTTGTAGATGTCCTTTTATTTCCTGTTCTTGTTTTTGTGGTCAAATAATGATTATTCTATAGGTGTGTCTGGTGAAATGGATACCATCTGTTCTCTTTCCTGACTTATTTTCCATGTATTTTCTTCATTATTTTTGGGTCATGTTATCACCTCTTTTTTTGTGCATTTTGTTTTTGTTTGGCAGTTTAAAGGTGCCGTATTTTAAAACAGTGCACCCCTTTAATCACTTGACGCTCTGTTGATGTCAGGATGCAGGTATCTAACCTGTCGTCCACAAAAAAGAAAAATAAGGATGCGGTGATGTCTGGGATGATGGCGAAACGAGGAGATTTTGTGACCTCTGAGTTTTTGGATGGAATGACCTATGGTCTTTGTTTTATTTTAAGTCTTTTTTTTTTCTCCATAAGAATAGAGACCACAGCATTGTGAGTTAGCCATGTAGTTGTACCGTATTATCGCCTTTGGTTTCACATTAAATGTTTCATTTTATATATTCAAGATGATACCTCTTAAAATGTTTGATCTCTATTAAAGCTTCATATCTGCTCAAACATCCATCATATAGATAAGGTTTTAGTTTGTTATTTTTGTTTTTTTTGTTTGTTTGTTTGTTTGGACTTGTAGCACAAATAATTGGTAGTTTTTTTTTTCTCTCCCTACTTGAATGAAGAAGCAGTTTTTATTCTATAAAGGAGACACTGGGTTACATTTTAAAACGATGGAAAGGAAATACAAGTTAGTTTATGAAAATTGTTTCAGAATTCCTTTCCCTATTCAGTTCTGTGTTAAAGCATTTTTAATTTAATATTTCAGCATTTTTTTTTTATTAATCTTTAATATTGTAATTAAGATTCTGGATTTCAATTGTAAGAGAAATATGACAAAATGGAAAGTCATGGTTTCTACAACTGTATCATACCACTTTGTTTCTGATGAGTATAAATAACCAAAACATTTTGAAAAAAAAAATACTTTTGGAATTCTAGCCCAATTCAGCACCCTATAAAAGGCTAATGTCCAGCTTGTATTTAGTTTTGATCATGCACTTGTTCAACGACATGGGGTTGACAACTAGCAGTTGGGGTGGTGTTTTGTTAGAGCGACTGACGACGTGTCTCTTCAATCGGACTGTTACCTAGCACGTAAAGAACCAACATAATTAAAAAGGTTCTTATTTGTTACTCAAACAGATCACTGACCATCTAAATGATATTCGCAGAGACTGATCTGTATGTTTGAGTATCATTGATACAACTGTGCCAAAAGTGTCATGGTAACCGAATTAAGACGATACAGTCATGGAGGGTGTTGATCCTAACCAACTACTACCAGTTAACAAACTTGTACAGTTTTATAAAGTTTTTGTTTTGTTTTGGTTTTTTGTTATGTGCAGGACTTAATGAAACAACTCTGCATATTTCTTATGCTGGTGTTCTCAGTTAAGTGTTTCTTTTTTGCTTTATTGATTATGTAGCTTTGTCTTTATTTGAACATTATTTAATTTTGTTCATTTATTTGCTGTACAACACAGACGCAATGTATAATGGCTTATTCCAGGTATTTTTGACATAAACGATCTTAATATAATGAGCGCCCAACCATTCCAAAGGATTGACTAATGCTATAAATGTGCTGCTTACGTTGACTCGCTGCATTTGTTTTTTTGCTTGAGAGCTCTGTAGTGACTGTGAGGTTTTTCATTTTATAAGATGTACAGAAGGTACGTTATTGTCCACAGTTCCCATGTTTCCCCTCTCCTTCCTTCTCTGCAGGTTGTTTGGCTAAGTGTTCAGGTGAGGACTGCTGTTCATGCTGAAGGGCAACTCTGACATTTTTCAACCTGGGTTCTGTTTTTAGAAGTTTTGGGGCAAATTTTTGTTGCTCAAGACTAATTGGTGCAACATTGATTTAGAATGCTAAATGTGTCCTGGACTAACAGGCTACTTTAGGTTATTGCTTGGGGCTAGCTTAAAGCGCTCACAGTGAACTACTTGTTGCCACCACTGAACAGGCTAAAATGTTGTTAGAAGTACCTGATAGCATGGAGAGGATCTCTAAGGATATGAACATGTGCATTTTCACCTCCCTAAATGTAAATAAACTTTTGATAATGATTATACAGTTAGCTACTTATCTTGACCGTTTGGCAGTGCTGCTATCCAATAACTTATTCCAAGTCAGTTGCCGATGAGAAGACTTATCTTTGCGAATGACCCATCATTGCGAGTTGACATGTAATGCCTTAGTGGAATGCAATGCGACCAAATGGAATGACTGCAACCTAAGCTAAACAGCTATACATACTATACGATCAGCTTTTTAAAATGTTTGCTGAGGCAAACATGCACATGTTCTCCATGTTAACGGACACTGACATCTTCACTTGTCCACTGGTGACATGAAGTGGTTTTCAACTTCCCCCATACAATTGCGTTATGTCACCGGTTAGCCTATGGCAACAATTGCATTCCAAATCAACACTGGACTTTTTTTCTTTTTTTTTTTGTGCTGTGTGAAACTATTAAACCCATAGCATCTAAAATAGAACCTAGGTTGAAAAATACCACAAATCCTCTTTCAGAGGCGATGGTATGGCTTTCATGTTTGTTACCAAAACTATTACAAGAAAGAATGTTGCAGAAATTTTGAATCCAATGCCCTGGGTTCATTTTTATGTGCTGATTAGTGGATGTCTCTCCCCCTATAAGTTAAAACCCTTTTAATCGTGTGAGCTAATTGTGAAAGGATGCGTGATTGATGGACCATATCTGCTGGTTGTGCAGTGTTTACGCTTATTGCAAAAATACACACAAAAAAATGTCTTAGGCTCAAACATGGGATATTTTTGCGCTTTCCGGAGCACATGCACGCCTCTCACCAGCCTTTAAGGTTCTTTTCTTCAGTGTGATGTTGATACCTCTGTTTTTCTTCTGCCCATCACCATCAGTTGCCTGTTGTAGTGACTCCGCAGTGGTGCCGCGTCTCGGCACTGCTTAAAAACAAACAAAACAACAACAAAAAAACCCAACCCTGTAAATAACAGCTCTATGACCAGTACTTTCTCCTTTGACCTCATTCTGACCTTCAGGTGTCATTTTCTTTCTTTTTTTTTGCTTTTCTCAGCAAACCAAAATCACTACATTCAAGTATTACAGTTGTACAGTTCCTCGGGTTCCACACACACTGTGCTGGTCTATAGCTGCTCTGCTGTATCTTTTTTATGGCATTATTTTTTACGTTAGACAATTTATTGTGACCATGTCCTATGCAAACATAAAAAAAAAGAACAGATTGTTAAATAATGTATGTTGTCATAACTTGTATGCATGAAATAGTGACGTTTACATTTGGAAATAAATTCATAAAATAAGCAGGTACTATTTGTTTTGTGCTCATTTATGGGGGTTTTTTGTGTGTGTTTTGTTCTTTTTAGTGAACATCAAAATGATAGTCATTCACATGCATACATCCAGCACTGGCCAAAAGCAACTTAGGATTTCAATGATACCTTAATGTGAAAAAGTAAGACCTATATAGGCCTATATATTTTGTATTTGGTATGACCAGTTATACAGTTTCATGATGACGTGGTACATAGGAGAATATTCTTAAAAAAAAGACTTGAAAGTTTAGCTAGAAGGTACAATGATATTAAAGCCTAGATTTGATCCATTGAGGTGAAAGAAAATCCTTTCCTGCTCTACTCAACTGTGAAGCTAAGACTTGATGCACAATGCAAAATTTGCACTGCACAATTTCCAGTCGCAGCCACATAAACCCATAATGTCTTGGTGGCTTTCCTCACTCTTCTCCTTGGACAGTCAGTTTTTGAGAACTGTCTACACACAGATTTACCACAGAGTGCCATACTGTAGGTATTTCTTCATAATTGATGTAAATAAAGTCCAAGACATATTCAGTGGCAGCTTTACCATCAGTGAGCCTTGTCCACAACTAACAGGGGTATGTAAACTTTTGATCAGGGTCATTTGTGTAGTTTCTGTTGTCATTATGATTTAAAAAAGTAAACAATTGTTTGACAATAAATGGCTTCACCCAACCACTAACCATGAGTGAAAAAAAAGTTTTTGTGTTATCGTTCATATTCTCTGAAAAATGGGCAAAAAACAAAAATTCTGCCAGGGTTTATAAACTTTTGAGCACAACTGTAGGTGTGCCAAAACTTGAGGGTGTAATTGCTGCCAATGGTGCATCAACAAAGTATTGAGCAAAGGGTGTAAATATTTACGTACATGTGATTTCTTAGTTTTTAATAGGGGAGGTGATGGTCTATCAATCAATCAATCAATTTTTTTATATAGCCCCAAATTACAACAAACAGTTGCCCCAAGGCGCTTTATATTGTAAGGCAAGGCCATACAATAATTATGTAAAACCCCAACGGTCAAAACGACCCCCTGTGAGCAAGCACTTGGCTACAGTGGGAAGGAAAAACTCCCTTTTAACAGGAAGAAACCTCCAGCAGAACCAGGCTCAGGGAGGGGCAGTCTTCTGCTGGGACTGGTTGGGGCTGAGGGAGAGAACCAGGAAAAAGACATGCTGTGGAGGGGAGCAGAGATCGATCACTAATGATTAAATGCAGAGTGGTGCATACAGAGCAAAAAGAGAAAGAAACAGTGCATCATGGGAACCCCCCAGCAGTCTGCGTCTATAGCAGCATAACTAAGGGATGGTTTAGGGTCACCTGATCCAGCCCTAACTATAAGCTTTAGCAAAAAGGAAAGTTTTAAGCCTAATCTTAAAAGTAGAGAGGGTGTCTGTCTCCCTGATCTGAATTGGGAGCTGATTCCACAGGAGAGGAGCCTGAAAGCTGAAGGCTCTGCCTCCCATTCTACTCTTACAAACCCTAGGAACTACAAGTAAGCCTGCAGTCTGAGAGCGAAGCGCTCTATTGGGGTGATATGGTACTAGGAGGTCCCTAAGATAAGATGGGACCTGATTATTCAAAACCTTATAAGTAAGAAGAAGAATTTTAAATTCTATTCTAGAATTAACAGGAAGCCAATGAAGAGAGGCCAATATGGGTGAGATATGCTCTCTCCTTCTAGTCCCCGTCAGTACTCTAGCTGCAGCATTTTGAATTAACTGAAGGCTTTTTAGGGAACTTTTAGGACAACCTGATAATAATGAATTACAATAGTCCAGCCTAGAGGAAATAAATGCATGAATTAGTTTTTCAGCATCACTCTGAGACAAGACCTTTCTGATTTTAGAGATATTGCGTAAATGCAAAAAAGCAGTCCTACATATTTGTTTAATATGCGCTTTGAATGACATATCCTGATCAAAAATGACTCCAAGATTTCTCACAGTATTACTAGAGGTCAGGGTAATGCCATCCAGAGTAAGGATCTGGTTAGACACCATGTTTCTAAGATTTGTGGGGCCAAGTACAATAACTTCAGTTTTATCTGAGTTTAAAAGCAGGAAATTAGAGGTCATCCATGTCTTTATGTCTGTAAGACAATCCTGCAGTTTAGCTAATTGGTGTGTGTCCTCTGGCTTCATGGATAGATAAAGCTGGGTATCATCTGCGTAACAATGAAAATTTAAGCAATACCGTCTAATAATACTGCCTAAGGGAAGCATGTATAAAGTGAATAAAATTGGTCCTAGCACAGAACCTTGTGGAACTCCATAATTAACTTTAGTCTGTGAAGACTAAAGTCTAGTGGTTAAGCGTTGGCTTGAGACCAGAGGATCCTCCGTTCAAATCCCACCCTGACCAGCAAATCACTAAGGGTCCTTGGGCAAGGTCCTTAATCCCTTAGCTGCTCCCAGCATGTAGTGGGCACCTTGCATGGCAACAGCCTGACATCGGGGTGAATGTGAGGCAATATTGTAAAGCGCTTTGAGCGTCTGACGCAGATGGAAAAGCGCTATATAAATGCAGCCCATTTACCATTTATTTAATAAACTTTCACAAATTAAAAAAATAACTTTTTCACATTGTCATTATGGGGTGTTGTGAGTAGAATTTTGAGGGGAAAAATTAATTTGTTAGATTTTGGAATAAGCCTTCAACATAAAATGTGAAAAAAGTGAAGAGCTGTGAATACTTTCCAGATGCACTATGACCTATTCAAATGAACCTGATCCAAGGTTTACATACCCCTGTTCTTAATACTGTGTATTGCCCCTTTAACATCGACAGCTTGGAGTCTTTTGTCGTAGTTTGTGGACGAGGCTGTCTGATGGTAAAGCTGCCACTGACTATGTCTTGGACTTTATTTACATGAATTACAAAGAAATACAAACAGTATGGCACTTTATGGTAAATCTGCATGGAGTAGACAGTTCTCAAAAACTGAGTGACTGTGCAAGAAGAGTGAGGAAAGCCACCAAGACACCCAGACAACCCTGGAGAAGTTATAGGCTTATGTGGCTGTGATTGGAGAAATTGTGCACAGTGCAAGGATTTTCTTTCACCAAAACAGATCAAATCCAGGCTTGCATCTCAGATGTACCTTCTGGCAATTTGTAGCTAAACTTTCATGTCTTCTTTTTAAGAAAATCCTCCTCTATACCACTTCATCATGAAGATGGATAACTGGTAATACAAAATGCAAAGCTTGCACTGTGCATAATTTCTCCAATCGCAGCCACGTAAGCCTATAACTTCTCCTGGGTTGTCTGGGTGTCTTTCCTCACTCTTCTCCTTCTTGCACAGTCACTCAGTTTTTGAGAACTGTCTACTCCATGCAGATTTACCATAGAGTGCCATATTGTTTGTGTTTCTTTGTAACTGATGTAAATAAAGTCCGAAACATATTCAGTGGCAGCTTCACCATCAGAGAGCCTCGTCCACAACCTACCACAAAAGACTCCAAGCTGTCACTGATGTTAAAGAGGGCAACACACAGTATTAAGAACTGGGGTATGTAAACTTTGGATCAGGGTGATTTGGGTAGTTCTCTTGTCATTTTGATTTAAAAGAGGAAACACAGCTGTTTGACAATAAATGGCTTCAAGCAACCACTAACCATGAGTGAAAAAAGAAAAAAAAAACTGTCATGAAAAACTGACATGAAATTACTTTTTTGAGTAATCTGGCTAAAAATCAATCAAAAGGTGGTGCAAACGTAACTTTCCTAAAAGATGTAATGATTGTAATAGAATTACAACAGGAAGTACCTTGTTCCTTCACTGCACCCATGCAAATATTTACAGGAAATGCAGGGGTGTCAGTGGGTGGGGCAGAAAATAGTGGGGACTCCTTCCTTACTGCAGTTCAAGACAGACTGACAGATAGTCTGAAGTTTCTCTTCTGCAGCTCCATGCAAAGTGCACACATACAAAAAAAGCAGATTCTCACTGTTTCCATATTACTGCCATTCCCTTTTCACACCTACAGTAACCCATCAGCACCAACAGAGATCACAGGCGTGGCCTTTCCTGTTCATAATGCCGACCAAGACAGGAAGGAAAGGCATTAAAATTCTCGATGAAGAACACTGTGTTCTCCATCCTTAATCTGTGCACCTCCTGTGCAGGCAAGTTGGAGCCACCAGCACACCCTGGCACCGCCACACAGCTCACTGTGCCATCACAGCCGGCGGCTTCCAGCTCTAGTTTTACATGCAATACAAGTGACTACTGCAGGGTTATTTCTTTGTGGGTTCATATTATTTTAATGCCGGGACGCAGCTGTTGTCAAGGAAAATTCACTTCTGAATGATAGATATGAGCTTCTGCTGGAATATTCGTAGCTATGGAGTTAATACAGATCAGTGAAACTTTGCATACATATTTAAAGTATTTTCATTCACTACTGTAAGTGTGCTGTCTTTTTCCAAGTGCAGCTGTATTTCACTTTCTGTACAAGATGCTAAAAGCTGGTGGTTATATTTGTCAAAATAAAAGAATGTGGCACCATTAAACTTTGTGAATGTACAGAAAATTGACAGTTTGTTTAATGTTTAATTCTAATAAGAAAGTAAACTTGCAGCTTTGGTAACCCCAAGTGAAAAAGGCGGAAGTCAAAAGAACATACTAGTTGTTGGTATGTATGTGTGTCCGCCACCCCCACCCCCCTAACCCTCTCTTGCTTGCCTCTACTGGTGGTTGGCTCTCACTGCGGTATTGTATCACTTCCTGTTCCGGAGCACAGCGGTGTTTTTCTGTATCTGTTAGCTGTTTAATCTGCGCAGTTAGATTGATCTAGTTATCTAGATTACGATTTGTTTCCCAGTGTAATCTTTACGTGCCTTAACTAAAGCACTCCTTCTGCTGAATCACCTCTAAATTATTTACACATTATTCACTTTGCGTGTTTTTAGGAATCCGCTAGCTTAGCGTAGCTACTAGCTCTTAGCCGATTTAGCATGGCGGCTTCTCCTGTCTCTCCCGCACTTTTCTGCTCTGGGTGTGAAATGTTGTTATTCCTCGGCCTCCTTTAGCAGTAATGGTACTTGTAATAAGTGTAGCTTATTCGTAGCTTTGGAGGCCAGGCTGGGCGAATTGGAGACTCGGCTCCGCACCGTGGAAAATTCTACAGCTAGCCAGGCCCCTGTAGTCGGTGCGGACCAAGGTAGCTTAGCTGCCGTTAGTTACCCCCTGGCAGATCCCGAGCAGCCGGGAAAGCAGGCCGACTGGGTGACTGTGAGGAAGAAGCGTAGCCCTAAACAGAAGCCCCGTGTACACCACCAACCCGTTCACATCTCTAACCGTTTTTCCCCACTCGACGACACACCCACTGAGGATCAAACTCTGGTTATAGGCGACTCTGTTTTGAGAAATGTGAAGTTAGCGACACCAGCAACCATAGTCAATTGTCTTCCGGGGGCCAGAGCAGGCGACATCGAAGGAAATTTGAAACTGCTGGCTAAGGCTAAGCGTAAATTTGGTAAGATTGTAATTTACGTCGGCAGTAATGACACCCGGTTACGCCAATCGGAGGTCACTAAAATTAACATTAAATCGTGTGTAACTTTGCAAAAACAATGTCGGACTCTGTAGTTTTCTCTGGGCCCCTCCCCAATCGGACCGGGAGTGACATGTTTAGCCGCATGTTCTCCTTGAATTGCTGGCTGTCTGAGTGGTGTCCAAAAAATGAGGTGGGCTTCATAGATAATTGGCAAAGCTTCTGGGGAAAACCTGGTCTTGTTAGGAGAGACGGCATCCATCCCACTTTGGATGGAGCAGCTCTCATTTCTAGAAATCTGGCCAATTTTCTTAAATCCTCCAAACCGTGACTATCCAGGGTTGGGACCAGGAAGCAGAGTTGTAGTCTTACACACCTCTCTGCAGCTTCTCTCCCCCTGCCATCCCCTCATTACCCCATCCACGTAGAGACGGTGCCTGCTCCCAGACTACCAATAACCAGCAAAAATCTATTTAAGCATAAAAATTCAAAAAGAAAAAATAATATAGCACCTTCAACTGCACCACAGACTAAAACAGTTAAATGTGGTCTATTAAACATTAGGTCTCTCTCTTCTAAGTCCCTGTTGGTAAATGATATAATAATTGATCAACATATTGATTTATTCTGCCTAACAGAAACCTGGTTACAGCAGGATGAATATGTTAGTTTAAATGAGTCAACACCCCCGAGTCACACTAACTGTCAGAATGCTCGTAGCACGGGCCGGGGCGGAGGATTAGCAGCAATCTTCCATTCCAGCTTATTAATTAATCCAAAACCCAGACAGAGCTTTAATTCATTTGAAAGCTTGTCTCTTAGTCTTGTCCATCCAAATTGGAAGTCCCAAAAACCAGTTTTATTTGTTATTATCTATCGTCCACCTGGTCGTTACTGTGAGTTTCTCTGTGAATTTTCAGACCTTTTGTCTGACTTAGTGCTTAGCTCAGATAAGATAATTAGAGTGGGCGATTTTAACATCCACACAGATGCTGAGAATGACAGCCTCAACACTGCATTTAATCTATTATTAGACTCTATTGGCTTTGCTCAAAAAGTAAATGAGTCCACCCACCACTTTAATCATATCTTAGATCTTGTTCTGACTTATGGTATGGAAATAGAAGACTTAACAGTATTCCCTGAAAACTCCCTTCTCTCTGATCATTTCTTAATAACATTTACATTTACTCTGATGGACTACCCAGCAGTGGGGAATAAGTTTCATTACACTAGAAGTCTTTCAGAAAGCGCTGTAACTAGGTTTAAGGATATGATTCCTTCTTTATGTTCTCTAATGCCATATACCAACACAGTGCAGAGTAGCTACCTAAACTCTGTAAGGGAGATAGAGTATCTCGTCAATAGTTTTACATCCTCATTGAAGACAACTTTGGATGCTGTAGCTCCTCTGAAAAAGAGAGCTTTAAATCAGAAGTGTCTGACTCCATGGTATAACTCACAAACTCGTAGCTTAAAGCAGATAACCCGTAAGTTGGAGAGGAAATGGCGTCTCACTAATTTAGAAGATCTTCACTTAGCCTGGAAAAAGAGTCTGTTGCTCTATAAAAAAGCCCTCCGTAAAGCTAGGACATCTTTCTACTCATCACTAATTGAAGAAAATAAGAACAACCCCAGGTTTCTTTTCAGCACTGTAGCCAGGCTGACAAAGAGTCAGAGCTCTATTGAGCTGAGTATTCCATTAACTTTAACTAGTAATGACTTCATGACTTTCTTTGCTAACAAAATTTTAACTATTAGAGAAAAAATTACTCATAACCATCCCAAAGACGTATCGTTATCTTTGGCTGCTTTCAGTGATGCCGGTATTTGGTTAGACTCTTTCTCTCCGATTGTTCTGTCTGAGTTATTTTCATTAGTTACTTCATCCAAACCATCAACATGTTTATTAGACCCCATTCCTACCAGGCTGCTCAAGGAAGCCCTACCATTATTTAATGCTTCGATCTTAAATATGATCAATCTATCTTTGTTAGTTGGCTATGTACCACAGGCTTTTAAGGTGGCAGTAATTAAACCATTACTTAAAAAGCCATCACTTGACCCAGCTATCTTAGCTAATTATAGGCCAATCTCCAACCTTCCTTTTCTCTCAAAAATTCTTGAAAGGGTAGTTGTAAAACAGCTAACTGATCATCTGCAGAGGAATGGTCTATTTGAAGAGTTTCAGTCAGGTTTTAGAATTCATCATAGTACAGAAACAGCATTAGTGAAGGTTACAAATGATCTTCTTATGGCCTCGGACAGTGGACTCATCTCTGTGCTTGTTCTGTTAGACCTCAGTGCTGCTTTTGATACTGTTGACCATAAAATTTTATTACAGAGATTAGAGCATGCCATAGGTATTAAAGGCACTGCGCTGCAGTGGTTTGAATCATATTTGTCTAATAGATTACAATTTGTTCATGTAAATGGGGAATCTTCTTCACAGACTAAAGTTAATTATGGAGTTCCACAAGGTTCTGTGCTAGGACCAATTTTATTCACTTTATACATGCTTCCCTTAGGCAGTATTATTAGACGGTATTGCTTAAATTTTCATTGTTACGCAGATGATACCCAGCTTTATCTATCCATGAAGCCAGAGGACACACACCAATTAGCTAAACTGCAGGATTGTCTTACAGACATAAAGACATGGATGACCTCTAATTTCCTGCTTTTAAACTCAGATAAAACTGAAGTTATTGTACTTGGCCCCACAAATCTTAGAAACATGGTGTCTAACCAGATCCTTACTCTGGATGGCATTACCCTGACCTCTAGTAATACTGTGAGAAATCTTGGAGTCATTTTTGATCAGGATATGTCATTCAAAGCGCATATTAAACAAATATGTAGGACTGCTTTTTTGCATTTACGCAATATCTCTAAAATCAGAAAGGTCTTGTCTCAGAGTGATGCTGAAAAACTAATTCATGCATTTATTTCCTCTAGGCTGGACTATTGTAATTCATTATTATCAGGTTGTCCTAAAAGTTCCCTAAAAAGCCTTCAGTTAATTCAAAATGCTGCAGCTAGAGTACTGACGGGGACTAGAAGGAGAGAGCATATCTCACCCATATTGGCCTCTCTTCATTGGCTTCCTGTTAATTCTAGAATAGAATTTAAAATTCTTCTTCTTACTTATAAGGTTTTGAATAATCAGGTCCCATCTTATCTTAGGGACCTCGTAGTACCATATCACCCCAATAGAGCGCTTCGCTCTCAGACTGCAGGCTTACTTGTAGTTCCTAGGGTTTGTAAGAGTAGAATGGGAGGCAGAGCCTTCAGCTTTCAGGCTCCTCTCCTGTGGAACCAGCTCCCAATTCAGATCAGGGAGACAGACACCCTCTCTACTTTTAAGATTAGGCTTAAAACTTTCCTTTTTGCTAAAGCTTATAGTTAGGGCTGGATCAGGTGACCCTGAACCATCCCTTAGTTATGCTGCTATAGATGTAGACTGCTGGGGGGTTCCCATGATGCACTGTTTCTTTCTCTTTTTGCTCTGTATGCACCACTCTGCATTTAATCATTAGTGATCGATCTCTGCTCCCCTCCACAGCATGTCTTTTTCCTGGTTCTCTCCCTCAGCCCCAACCAGTCCCAGCAGAAGACTGCCCCTCCCTGAGCCTGGTTCTGCTGGAGGTTTCTTCCTGTTAAAGGGAGTTTTTCCTTCCCACTGTAGCCAAGTGCTTGCTCACAGGGGGTCGTTTTGACCGTTGGGGTTTTACATAATTATTGTATGGCCTTGCCTTACAATATAAAGCGCCTTGGGGCAACTGTTTGTTGTGATTTGGCGCTATATAAAAAAATTGATTGAATTGATTGATTGATAACCCCCCAATCCCCTTTTCCGTAATCTGACTAAAAATCAATCAAAAGGTGGTACAAACATGGTTTTCTTGAAAGATGTATTATTGTTTAAAGAACATGTCAAAATGGCACAAAGAATATTTGTGTGTTGGCCAGCATTTTTACAATGTTTCCACGTGCGTTAGAATTACTATTACAACAGGAAGTATCTTGTTCCTTCACTGCACCCATGCAAATATTTACAGGAAATGCAGGAGGAAATGCAGTGGGCAAGGCAGAAAATAGTGAGGACTCCTTCCTTACTTCCTTCTTTATTGCAGTTCAAGACAGACTGATACACACAGACACAGACACACACACACCACTTCCCACCACCACCACACAGGACCCCCGCCACACACAAGCAATCATGGGGTGTGTGAAATGCTTTTGAAATGTTTTAATGTGCCATATATTGTTGAAACAATAGTTGCTGATTACCTTAACAGTCGACTAATGTCAGAAATCAATTAAGTGGTGTAGCTCTGTTGTAATATACCTTTATGTCTGAGATATAATTTGGTGTTTCCCAAATTAAGCACATTTAATTGCTGTTAAAGTATGTATTTTGGGGGATTCTGTTATGTGTCGGACGCAGCTCGGAGAACCGACCAGCGTTTGAAGGACCCAGTATGAAATAAGCAGAGCACGGTACAAAGGCTAACTGAATTTAATACATAACAGTGATACAAAAAATAACAAAAGAAAGTGCGGTCTGGCGTGGTGCGCTCCCAGCAGCGCTAACGGTCCGGAGCCAGAAGCTGTTCGGACCCAAGGACCCCGCCGACACCCCCCAGGTGGCCGCAACAAACCGAGTCTGTGAAAGAAGGAACCATTATGTGAGTCCACACTCTACACACAGAGAGAACACTTAAAGGTGTACAAACAGCAAACACTTCCTGGCTTGATTACTAATCAGCTTCCCAACCTGCAGGCATGGAACATCCAGTTCACATAACTCCACTGCAGTGGAAGCCGATACATGACTAACATACAGCTCAAAATAAAAAGGTGTGAGGGACACCACATTTACTGACTGTATAAATGTTAGTCACAAAATCTAACGTACCTCAGGAAGTGTGCTGACAAGCGTGAGACCTCACCCCCTCCTCTTTCACAGACTGTGCATCAAACCCTGGACGTTCTCTGCATCCACTGATGATGAGATGGCTCCCGAGACGACGATCTCACCCGTCTGGTCACAAGGTCGAGTCTCTGGCAAATACACACTGTATACTCCAGTCTTAAATGCACCATGTTCCAATCCATATAGATGCACCTCAGCTGTGAGTCCTGACGAGCCGCAGGTGATCAGGGTGAGGTCCTGATAACCTCAGCAACACAGCCACTCAGTCCCAAATGCAAGCCACTTGGAAGGAGAAACAAAGGACAGAAACAAAAAGGCAGCCAGGCCCCCCCAGCCATATAACAGTTTCTATGGAATATGTGAGTTTACTTCATGAGAACTTGCAGACAACATGAAGGAGGAAGAAAGAGCATGTGCAAGGTATGAAGTTCATCTTAAGCACCTTTCACTCCAGGCCAACGTAGAGTTGCGTAATGTCACGTCCAGACTATGCTGAGCTTATGCAACCCTACGCCGAGTTAATGCTGCCCTACTGTCATGGTCTGCCTTTGTCCTTGCCGTTTCTAACCTCTTGTATGTAGTTTGTCTGTTTTCCCTTCAGGTGGTGCACTGCAGAACCGAGGAACACCTGCAGCTCATATTCTCCTCGCAGCTGACGCTCATGAGATCCCGATCAGGAGCCGGCTAGTTAAACTCCGGTGACCCTGACCCGCGGGAGTCTTCCGTGACTCTCCGTGACTTTCCATGATACTCCGTGAGCCTTCCATGAGAAATCCATGACCCTGTCTACGATGACGCTTCCATGAGTTCTGACATCTGAGCTTCTCGCAGCTCATCTCAAGGTAATCTGGCCACGTCCAATTCCGTATTAGAGCTTGTTGATATTTTGATATTTCCAGACGCTTTCCTGCGCTGTTCCCACGCTGCATGCTCCTGGCTCCCACACCTTTTGCAAAATGTCACTTTGGAACTCATCTGCTCTCAGCCTCAGAGCGCATAGCTCTGCCACATTCAGCTACGTTCCTGCATGTTTATGAGATCCCTTTCTCATGCTGCTCCTGTTTGTGACTGTGCATGATCAAGAACTGTTTCCAAGAACTGTATTCAAGAACTAGTACCTAGAACTGTTTCCAATAACGAATTCCAAGAACTGTTTTCCAAGAACTGTATGTGCTCTGATGCAGAACCACTAAGAACTTTCCAAGTCCTTTCCAGCTTAATTGGAACTGCATCACAAGATGCACAGCATTTGACTTCTGACCTCTGAGGATAATTCATGAACTGTGAACGTTCCTGCCTTAAGCCTACAGTGAACTGTTGTATTGAGGGCTTCCAGTGTTACGAGTGCAATCACTCACCTTTGTTCTCCTCCGTCCTCGTAGCTCCTCGTCCTTGGCTCTCTGTGTCCCACCTGGCCCGGTTCCAGCTCCATATACTCCAGCACTCCAGCTCGTTCTCAGACTCCCAAGTGTGTCCCTGTGTGAACTCTGGCTTCCGACCTTCCACAATTATATGTGGGCCCAGTCTCGGCTCAGCAGGCTTCCTCCATCTCAACACCTCAGTTATTCATTATTGTAAATAAAGCTCTTTTCATTCACAACCTGTTCTGGTTCTTGCTCCCTAGCGTTTGAGTCCATCACCTGCACTAGTCCGGTCCTGTGTGGACCTTTAACCACAACACCTATGTGGCAATACACTGAGTGATGCAAAGGGGTCTGTGAAATGCATGGCTGCAAAAAATTAAGCATGTTGAATTTTTTGTGGCCTTTCAGTGTAGAGCATCAGACGCAGTGTTCCACACAAGTCTACACAACACTGCACTACTGTACACCAAGACACAGGACAGGACGCAATTTTACACAACCTTTCACCAGGGCGAAAAATCATTTTAGGTTTTTTATCAGTACATATCTGCATTGTTAGATTTTATTCATCCCCCAGGACTTTGCTGGCAGTGAAGCTTCAAAAGCACAGAAAAAGAGGCGGGTGGGCCAAGCTTCCACGTTCACTACCTCCTCATGGACAGATCCCCAGTGAGAGGACATGTCCACATCTACGTCCACTCCTCACAGATGGGTGGCCAGTGAGAGGACATGTCCACATCCACTCATGGACAGATCGTGCATGATCGCCGGCTGCAGCTCCGCAGCACTTTCACCTCCTCAAGTTCTCTCACAATTGTGGCACATTAAATAAAGTCCATGAACTCCTGCTCGAGGACATGTCCACATCCAGTATAACTCCTCATGGATGGATCGCCAGTGAGAGGACATGTCCACGTCCATTCCTCACGGATGGATTGCAAGCATGATTGTCGGCTGCACTCTGCGGTGCTTTCACCTCCTCAAGTTCTCTCAAGATTGTGGCACCTTAAATAAAGCCCATTAACTGCTGGAAAGAATGTATTCTGACTTTTTCCAGTGTATAAAATCCATTTGCGTGTCCAGGTAGTCTGTAAAAACAGCGTCATGGAGCCAAGCTTGCCCCCCCCCACACACACACAGTTTTTGAGCAAATTACATGGCAAACAAAGTGAAAATGCAAAGAAAAAGTGATGATGCGGTGGAAAGCGGACATGTGTTGTTGTTTGTTTATGACTCAGAGCTTAAACATGTCAGGTTGGTTATGCAGGTGAGAGAACAAAGCTACCCCAATTAACTGTGAAGGCTAACTCTGACACAACCTCTCCCATTTGCCTTGCCTTCCCTTCTCCACTGGGAACTGAAAGAAACTGCACTTTTCACGGCTACTTCGGTGATTACAGCCGAAAACAAAACAGTACACCATTTTTCTGTTAGAAGTGACACTGTGTTTTTGTTACACAACAGAAGGCGGCTGTCCCCGGAAGTGGTCAAATCCCGCAATATCACGCAGGGGTTCAAAAGAGTCTGCGCTGCTGTAGTCACCTACAGTAGTGTTCAGAATAATAGTAGTGCTATGTGACTAAAAGATTAATCCAGGTTTTGAGTATATTTCTTATTGTTACATGGGAAACAAGGTACCAGTAGATTCAGTAGATTCTCACAAATCCAACAAGACCAAGCATTCATGATATGCACACTCTTAAGGCTATGAAATTGGGCTATTAGTAAAAAAAAAAAGAAGAAAAGGGGGTGTTCACAATAATAGTAGCATCTGCTGTTGATGCTACAAACTCAAAGCTATTATGTTCAAACTGCTTTTTAGCAATCCTGTGAAAACTTACTTAGTTGTGTAACCACAGTTTTTCATGATTTCTTCACATCTGCGAGGCATTAATTTTGTTGGTTTGGAACCAAGATTTTGCTTGTTTACTAGTGTGCTTGGGGTCATTGTCTTGTTGAAACACCCATTTCAAGGGCATGTCCTCTTCAGCATAAGGCAACATGACCTCTTCAAGTATTTTGACATATCCAAACTGATCCATGATACCTGGTGTACGATATAGGCCCAGCACCATAGTAGGAGAAACATGCCCATATCATGATGCTTGCACCACCATGCTTCACTGTCTTCACTGTGAAGTGTGGCTTAAATTCAGAGTTTGGGGGTCGTCTCATAAACTGTCTGCGGCCCTTGGACCCAAAACGAACAATTTTACTCTCATCAGTCCACAAAATATTCCTCCATTTCTCTTTAGGCCAGTTGATGTGTTCATTGGCAAATTGTAACCTCTTCTGCACATGTCTTTTATTTAACAGAGGGACTTTGTGGGGGATTCTTGCAAATAAATTAGCTTCACACAGGCGTCTTCTAACTGTCACAGCATTTACAAGTAACTCCAGACTGTCTTTGATCATCCCGGAGCTGATCAATGGGTGAGCCTTTGCCATTCTGGTTATTCTTCTATCCATTTTGATGGTTGTTTTCCATTTTCTTCCACGCGTCTCTGTTTTTTGTCCATTTTAAAGCATTGGAGTTCATTGTAGATGAACAGCCTATAATGTTTTGCACCTGCGTATAAGTTTTCCCCTCTCCAGTCAACTTTTTAATCAAACTACACTGTTCTTCTGAACAATGTCTTGAACGTCCCATTTTCCTCAGGCTCTCAAAGAGAAAAGCATGTTCAACAGGTGCTGGCTTCATCCTTAAATGGGGACACCTGATTCACACACCTGTTTGTTCCACAAAATTGACAAACTCACTGACTGAATGCCACACTACTATTACTGTGAACACCCCCTTTTCTACTTCTTTTTTTTTACTAATAGCTCAATTTCATAGCCTTAAGAGTGTGCATATCATGAATGCTTGGTCTTGTTAGATTTGTGAGAATCTACTGAATCTACTGGTACCTTGTTTCCCATGTAACAATAAGAAATATACTCAAAACCTGGATTAATCTTTTTAGTCACATAGCACTGCTATTATTCTGAACACTACTGTACCTTACATGTCTCTGGAAATGGGAGGAAGCCGGAGCACCCAGAGGGAATCCACATAAACACAGAGTGAACATGCAAACTCTACACAGGAAGGCCCAGATGGGATTCTTGATTTGAATACTAAATAATAAAATTATAGTAGGCCAGATCAAATGATTTTTATGACAGAGTGTAAAAGATTTAAAGGGGAGCAATACCTTTAAGTATCCAATAAACAATGTTAACGACAAAAGAAAAAAATTACTTCAGATATAGTTGTTACATTAGGGAATGAATCTGCAGCCTTACTGACAGAAACTTTCGGCTTCTCCTTTTTGCTTGAAATCACCACAGAAGATTTGAAATGGATCTGATTTGGCAGATGTTTTATGCCAAATGCCCTTCCTGATGTAACTCCCCATTATATGGAGAATGGGCACAGGTGGTCTTGAACCAGGATCCTTTTGTTTGGGAAGCAAGTGTAATAACCACGTGTTAACCAGTTAACCAAAAAGAAGGGTAAAGAGAGCTTGATGATGACAGAAGGACACAAGTGATGTCATAGAGGAAATCTGTGATTATGTGTATGAGCTAGTAATGGATGGTAACTGACCAACTGTCAGGGAACCAATGCTGTTGGAATCTCTTAAGAAGCAGAGAACATTCTGCATGTTTTTTTTTTGGGGGGGGGGGGCGGGGGGGGGGGGGGGGGGGGGGGGGGGGATTCAAAAAAAGTGCACCAGGTTTGGTGTTGGTCACTTCGAAGGAAATCATCAATTGCTTCTGAACTCAGGATGACTGGTTGAGTCAAAGACGTAGTACTGGCAGTGAAGAATACCAGCATCGTTTCATAAGTTTCATCAGCAGCGTATGTGATGACCTCAAACAACTGGGATTTGACAGTCATTGTGTTTGAGGGGTACCTTCCAAATAAAGACAACTTTGCCACTTTAATGACTCAGCTGTTGTAATGTCCAAACATGCCTGGAAAATGTATTGGTACATAACAATGTCATGTGTACCACAGTTTCCTGAACATCAGAATGAAAGTTCCTATGCCAAGAAGATCTCAAGTGCTGTACCACTGTTGCACGGAGCTCAAAGAGGATCAAGATGAAAATAAGCCATACATGGTTTCATTCAACAAGGGATTTATGATTAATAGATGAATTTTTCAGCTGACTCTTGTGTAACAAGGTGAAGTCCAAATTGAAAAGATGTCCCTGGCATCCCCCTTTGGCTGACCTGGTAGAACTTTGGTCTCAAGTACAAGCGATCTGGTGTTTGAACCCCACCGTGGCTGTGGTCACAAAGATATGGCATTCATTCACAAACTCCCATTTTTGGCAGGATGTAGCAGTTGACCTGGTACTAGGACAAGGTTCAAAATGGGGGGAAATATGAAATAAGGTGAAGTAAAGATGTTCCTACTAGCTTGGCCAGTGGGGAATTTGCCTTTGGTTGAGTTGGTAGAGCCTTTGTCTTACTTATGAGCGATGTGGTGTTAGAGCCTGGCCATGGCTCCAAAGATATGTCATCCAGTCACACTTGTGTTGCACTTTTCCTTAGTGTCTGGTCATGCAAAAACAGAGAGACCCACTAGAGCCAATTCAAACAGCACAAGATGTCTAGTTTTACTAGTTGAGTTGTAAATATTCTTTCAGTTTTTCTCAAGTTGACGCATTGCTCCACTGTAGTGAGTTATATCACTGCAAATGCCACACAGAGTACAGACAGTTATGTGAGTACAGGGAGCTCATCACAGGAAGTGGGGGCGGAGAAGACGGTTTTAGCTTGCGCGCTTTAGGTCTTCAGTCACACCTGTTCCTTGGATGATCTGTTCTAACTCTGTAAGCAGTACATGTTTCTCAAGTATGATTCAAAGCAACGTAAACCTCAACAGTTTATTTTCAATGCATTGCTTCGTTTAAAGGCGAGTACATTGTTTGAGATAGAGAGGATGGTGGGCGGTGGGCGGTGTTACAGAGTTACAGCATGCTGATTGGTGCACCCAACGTAGAAACAGTCAAAGACTGAGTGGGAGGCTCTGTGGGCTCCTCAGGGCCTGTGCTCCACTGTGGTGGGCTTCAGCGCCTTTGAGACTCACAGTGGAATTAAACAGAAGGAGATGAGTGGTCGGCCGTGATTCTGTTCACACAGACGGCTGTTTGTGTGTGTTTACATCCGATTTCTTCCATACCAGGCCCCACAGACACAGGCTGAAAGGCCATGTGATGCCACCCGCTCTGGAGCGCAGTGCATCCTGCAGAGCGGGTGGGATGAGCTCAGGACACCTGGAGGCTGGCACTGGCTGAGAACAAGGCTAACTACAGGAGGTGGTGCAAGTTTGACTTTCACACTCGCTGCAGCCGAGCCATCAACAGACCAGAAGAACACCACCTGCAGAGAATTGTGTCACAGCCCAGTGGACTCAACTGATGTACTTGTGGATATATGTGACTATTAAATTTTTTTGTTTGTTTAATTTGTTTGTTAAAGCCTCTAATGCACGGTGTCAAACTGGTGGCATGAATGCATGAATCAAATCCAGAATCACATTATTGCCAAGTAATTCTCATATACAAGGAATTTGATCTGGTGTTGTTGGTGCATAAACAACATGGAAAAGGAAAAGGAAAAAAACACTTCTGTAAGAAGAAAAGACTCAAATAGTCAAATCGGCAAAGCTATGATCACTCTGAAATAAATATAATGTAACCGCTATACAGTGAAACTGTTAAACCAGTTTATTTATTAGTCTAGTTGTGGATAGAAAGAAACTGTTTTTGTGTCTTGGTTTTAGTTCTGATGGATCTCAGCCATCTGCCAGAGGGGAGGGTGACAAAAAGTTTGTGTCCTGAGTGAGAAGGATCGGCCACAATCTTCCTTGCTTGCCTCAGTGCCCTGGAGGCATACAGGTCCTGTAGGGATGGCAGACTGCTGTCAATTGCCTTCTCTGCTGTGTGGATGATACGCTGCACTCTGCTCCTGTCTTTGGCAGTGGCAGCAGCGTACCAGACGATGATGTAGGAGGAGATGATGGACTCAAAGATGGCAGTGTAGAAGTTCACCATCATTGTTTTTGGCAGGTTGAACTTCCAGCTGCCGCAGAAAGTACATCCTCTGTTGTGCTCTCTTGATGAGAGAGCTGACATTCAGCTCCCACTTGAGGTCCTGGGTGATGGTGATCCCCAGGTAATGGAAGGACTCCGCAATAGCAACTGGGGAGTCACACAGGGTGATGGGGTTTGCCAGGACTGGGTTCTTTCTGAAGTCAACAATGACACCACTAACCACAAGCAAATGGCCCTGGGTTCTACTTGGACTTTTGTCTGTTTATTTGTGCTTTAACATAGTGCCTACATACTTATGGCAACAACTAGCAATTTGAAGCCATAGTGTTTCCGAGCTCGATCCACTGGACAATGGACTTACTGTGTCCATGCATGGAAACTCCCCAGTCAACCCTGTCTTATCTTCAACCAACAAGGTTAATTTGGACCCAGAAAACACATTTTGAAAACATATTTGCATAATTTGACTTAAGTTGAAAAAAACAGTGCATTTGCTTGTTTCTTTTAATTTATTATGCAAGCATGTGAGTAGCAACCATGCCTATTTAAGCATCACCAAATCCTATCTCAATCAATTTATCAATTTATTTTCATTTATATAGCTACCTAAAGGCTCTTCACACAAGTAAGGTCTAACCTTACCAACCCCTAGAACAAGCACACAGGCGACAATAGAAAATAAAAACTCCCTCTGATGATTTCAGGAAGAAACCTCAACCAAACCAGTGCATATATGGTGCATCCAGAAAGTATTCACAGCATTTCACTTTTTCAACATTTTGTTATGTTGCGGCCTTATTCCAGAATAGAGTAAATTAATTTTCCCCCCTCAAAATTGTACTCACAACACCCCATAATGACATGAAAAAAAATTTTTTTTTGAAAATTTATTTAAAATAAAATGTAAGAAATCATATGTACATAAGTATTCACACCCATTGCTCACTACTTTATTGATGCACCTTTGGCAGCAATTACAGCCTCAAATCTTCTTGAATATGATGCTACAAGCTTGGCACACCTATCTTTGGGCAGTTTTGCCCATTCCTCTTTGCAGCACCTCTCAATCTTTGTCTCATCAGACCAGAGAATTTTGTTTCTCATGGTCTTCAGGTGCCTTTTGGCAAGCTCCAGGTGGGCTGCCATGTACCTTTTATGAAGGATGGCTTCTGTCTGGCTACTCTACCATACAGGTAGAGTTGGTGGATTGCTGCAGCGATGGCTGTCCTTCTGGAAGTTTCTCTTCTCTTTACAGAGGAAAGCTGGAGACAGAGTGACCATCGGATTCTTGATGAGTTTAGACAGGAAGAGCCCTGGTGGATCTGAACTGTGGCTACTGTGCTCATTGGGACCTTCAAAGCAGCAGAAATGTTTTTGTACCCTTCCCCAGATTTGTGCCTCGAGACAATCCTGTCTCAGAGGTCTACAAACAATTCCTTTGACTTCATGCTTGGTTTGTGCTCTGACATGCACGGTCAACTGTGGGACCTTATATGTAGACAGGTATGTGCCTTTCCAAATCATGTCCAATCAAACTGAATTTACCCCAGGTGGACTCCAATTAAGCTGTAGAAACATCTCAAGGATGATCAGTGGAAACAGGATGCACCTGAGCTCAATTTTGAGCTTCATGGCAAAGGCTTTGAATACTTATGTACAATAAATTAGCACCATTGTTTCCCCTTCCATAGGTTTGGCAGGATGGCTGACAGCTCTGCTACCAAATGCAGATAAGGTCATATTTTAAATATTTTAATAACAGAAAAACTCTGTACTAATTTCTTTTCTCTTCTCCCATTTTTGCTCTAAGTGGCTGAATTCTTATGTTGATTTGGCACAAATTTTATGCCAGATGTGGTTCCTACTGCAAATCCAGAGAGCTCATTTATGAAACTCTATGTCTAATCAGTGTGCACGTGCAAATGCAGACATGATGCACATGCACATTTCTGCCAGAGTCTTTTCCTTTTTAATTTAATGTCAGTGGTCGTGGAAGAGTGCGTATTTGAATGGGTCGCCAACATTTTCAATGAATGTATATATGTGGCACTCAAAAGATGGATCTGTTCTGTCACACAGTGGGGAACAACATAGAAAGGGAAAAAAGTACACAATAAATGCAGGTACTCTCACGATGGCTCAGTTGACAGTACTGCAGAGACATCTGTTAGTACTGAACCATCTTCTTCCATATTGCAATGGGATGAGGTGTAGATTGGAGGAACAAATGGTCGAAGGTCACTAGACCACAGATGAAGTGTCACCTCATCTGTAATTATTTTTATTTTATTATTGTAATTATTTTCTGTAATTATTGTATGGCTTTGCCTTGCAATATAAAGCGCCTTGGGGCAACTGTTGTTGTGATTTGGTGCTATAAATAAAATTGATTTGATTTGATCACAGATTCCTCTATCACTTCCTTGTCCTTCTCAGGCATTATCACAGCTCGCTTCTTACCTCCGTGTACAAGCTAGAATTCCATCAAGCTGTGCACCACAACTCCTCTGGATGATATCTGGTGTGTTAAATTAATAACTCTTGTTTTGCTTTATTTATTTATTTTTGTTTCCACTTCATCACATCAAGCTTAATTTGGTCATGTGCTTCACTTTCATTGAATAAAAACGCCACACTCTTCAAAATGGGATTAAATCATTTTCCAGTCATGTGATCATCTCAACATACTGTAAGAAATACAAGATGGCCTCACACGACCCAAGCGTCACACCGATGGATTTGTCACCATTGGTCAATGATGAATAGAAAATTGCACAAAAAAGATGACTAATCTGACTAATATCACATTATCGTGTTCAATTTTTTTTTCAAAATGTTCAAAAATATTTGTCAAAATGTTTGCAAGACAAGGTTTCTGCAGACTCCAAAGGAACAGTTTATCAGAAACTGAAGCATTACCATGGTAACAGGCAAAAAAGCAACATTCACACACTATCGCCTCAGTACCACTGAGTTCAGAGAGCAGGCTTTCAGCTCAGATTACCATTACTATTATTATACTACAAATTTGTATTTGCTTCAATTAAACATATTCTGTGAAAATGACCACAAATGCCTGACTTGACCTTTGACAGGGTGAAATCACCTCTCACTGCAATTTCAAAAACAGATCAGCACTCTTCCTTTTGGACCGTTCCCTATAGCACAAGCTAAAACTCACGGTCAATATTTCAATTACTCTTTGCATTCCAAGGACTATCAATTGCCACCACTGCCTTTAAAAGGTGACGTCAGCCACTGAAAATAGCTCATAGACATCTAAAAAAAAATTCTAATCTGGGGTAAGGTATTGTTGGAATCTGCACAACAGTCCCAACATATACCCCTAATGTATACAACTCCTCTCACCCTCTGCACTGGACTGTAGTGGAGCTGAGTAGCTCCTTCAGTGACAAACTAAGGCACCCTCAGTGCAAGAAGGAATGATACCGTAGGTCATTCATCCTTGCTGCTGTCAGACTGTACAATAACACTGTGAAATAACCATATGCAATAATATGGCTACAAATCATGTGCAATAACAACTTGTTCATAAATTCCAGCACTAGTGTCACCTTATCATATCTAAACTTTACTTCACATATTATAAATAAGATGCTCCTTTTTTATTTCCAATCATGTCTATATATATATATATATATATATATATATATGTATATATGAAGCAGCAGGACCTTCGTGGCCGGGACAACGGTGGGGGATCGAACCCACGCGGCTCGCACAAAAGACCGTTCCTCTACCAGGTCAGCCAAAGGGGAACTCCCCGTTAGCAAAGCTAGCGGGAACGTCTTTTCAATTGGGACCTGGGACTTTCATCCGCTACACATCTCCCCACCATTTTTGACTTCGTCCCGAAGTCACAGGTGCATGTTAGCATACTCTGTGACCCACATCCTGTTTGTGACGCCAGACTGAAGCAGCAGGACCTTCGTGGCCGGGACGATGGTGGGGGATCGAACCCATGCGGCTCGTACACAAAAGACCGTTCCTCTACCAGGTCAGCCAAAGGTGAACTCCCCGTTAGCCAAGCTAGCGGGAACGTCTTTTCAACTGGGACCTGGGACTTTCATCCTGCTACATATACATATATACACATACATATACATATATACACATATACACATATATATACATATATACACATATACATATATATATACATATATACACATATACATATATACACATATACATATATATATATATATATATAATTTCTACTTCATTTTCTCATTTTATTGTATTGTTACAAGTATTATTATTATTGCTTTATTTTTGCACACGCTGTTTGATGCACATTTTTTTCTACTTGCACTCATTTTGGGTGTTTATTAAGAGCTGACGTAACATGTGAATTTCTCCACTGTCAGATCAATAAAGTCTTATCTTATGTACTACATATACACTAAACATGGTTTCACTTTTTTTATGGATCACATTTATTGTTCAGTACGCGTATGTTCTTGTGGTCAGGCTGGGACAGAAAAGAAATCAAGACATTATAGGCAACAGAATCAGCATATTTTGGCTTAAGCATTCGACTGGGCAAACAAACTGGACAAGTATAGGGAGCTGATGGCCAACCCAACTGACAAGGTGGCTGAGAAATATGCATCAGATATGGATCAAGGGGGACTTGGATAAAATGAGATGTGGTCAATGAATACAACATGACAGAAAAAGCTTCACAAAGGGGGGCGGCGTCGACCTCCACCCAAGCAGCTCCAGCTCCTGCCCAAGAAGCATCAGATCAAAGTGTTCTTGGCTCCATGCCTCTGGAACAGTTCAGAGCCTTCTTGGCTGATAAAAGCCCAGAGTAGAAAAAGCATCTCCGTATCCAATATAAGAATGCAATTACACACATCCACCAGATACAGTGAGGCAAATAAGTATTTGATCCATTGTTGATTTTGCCAGTTGTCCCACCTACAAATAATGGAGAGGTCTGCATTTTTTTTATCATAGGTACACATTAACTGCAAGAGACAGAATCTAAAAAAAAAAAAAAAAAAAATCTGAAAATCACACTGCATGATTTTTAAATAATTCATTTGCATTTTATTGCATGAAAAAAGCATTTGATACAATAGAAAAACAGACCTTAATATTTGGTACAGAAACATTTGTTTGCAATTACAGAGGTCCGATGTTTCCTGTAGTTCTTAACCAGGTTTTCACACACTGCTGTAGGGATTTTGATCCACTCCTCCATACAGATCTTCTCCAGATCTTTCAGGTTTTGAGTTTTAGCTCCCTCCAAATATTTTCTATTCAGTTCAGGTCTGGAGACTGACTAGACCACTCCAGAGCTGCTCTTTAGTTGCCCTGGCTGGGTGTTTCGGGTCAATGTCATGCTGGAAGACCCAGCCACGACCTCATCCCTTTGGCAGAGAATCATTCAGCTTGTCAGACAGTTGAATGAGTTGCAAATGCCAACAACACCTGATGGTAACTCCCCTGACAGTAATGCCTACTACTTAGTCAGTTCCGTTAAGTGTCATGTTTCCATTACATGAATGAAAAGTGTAGTAGTGTAGTGTATTTGATGTCTTCTGCACCGTCTCTGTTTATGGGTGTGTAAAAATAGAAGCACCTGCTTGTGACAGAATGCAGAAAAGACAAAATCTGTACACACATGCATGCATGCGTATAACTTTGATCACGCCAAAACTGGGGAGAGCTGACATTTGCCGTTTGGCATGCTTATGTATTTTGGGTCAAGGATGAATGCTGTGAAAACGGAAAGTTGATAGGACAAATATTTTTGGAGAAATTAGCCATTTCATCTAACCAATAAATAATGGATGCTGTGCTGCAATCATCAATTTCCATTATTATCCACTAGATGGCGGATGCAGCTCATGAGCTGTTGCCAGCCAGCCTCCATCTTGCTTAGTGTTATTATGCATTGTCAGGTGTTAGATTAAATAGAAATGGATGATTCACTGACTTAAACTTGGGTTAAAGCGATCTAAAAATGCCATTTTGTGCAGCATTCGTTTGCAGCAACAAACTGACAAAGGTTTCATAAGTGTGTATTATATGTAATATTAATGATGTGGAGAAATTACTAAAATTGCTGAATAAAGGTTAGAAAATGATTTATTTTTTGTGTTGATCTGTATTCTGTAAAGTACTGACTTCAGTTTTACTGCCTGAATGCTTTGTCATGATAAATATGGCACCATTCCTGTTATATGGCTGGGGGGGCCTGGCTGCCGGTTTGTTTCTGTTTTTTGGTTTTCCTCCCAGGTGGCGTGCGTTTGGGACTGAGTGGCTGTGTTTCTGAGGCTGTCAGGACCTCACCCTGATCACCTGCGACTCGTCAGGACTCACAGCTGTAGTGCATCTGGATGGATTGGAACATGTTGGCATTTAAGACTGGAGTGCACAGTGTGTATTTGCCAGAGACTCGACCTTGTGACCAGACGGGTGAGATCGTCGTCTCGGGAGCCATCTCATCAGCAGCGGATGCTGAGAACGTCCAGGTTTGATGCACAGTCTGTGAAAGAGGAGGGGGTGAGGTCTCACGCTCGTCAGCACACTTCCTGAGGTACGTTAGATTTTGTGACTAACAGTTATACAGTCAGTAAATGTGGTGTCCCTCACACCTTATTGTATTGAGCTGTTTGTTAGTCATGTATCAGCTTCCACTGCAGTGGCGTTTTGTGAACGGGATGTTCCATGCCTGCAGGTTGGGAAGCTGATCAGTAATCAAGCCAGGAAGTGTTTGCTGTTTGTACACCTTTAAGTGTTCTGTGTGTAGAGTGTGGACTCACATAATGGTTCCTTCTTTCACAGACTCGGTTGTTGCGGCCACCTGGGGGGTGTCGGCAGGGTCCTTGGGTCCGAAACAGCTTCTGGCTCCGGACCGTTAGCGCTGCTGGGAGCGCAGCACGCCAGGCCGCACCTTTTTTATTATATTATCACTGTTATGTATTAAATTCAGTTATCCTTTGAACCGTGCTCTGCTTATTTCATACTGGGTCCTTCAAACGCTGGTCGGTTCTCCGAGCTGCGTCCGACACATAACAATTCCGTTAGCGATTCAATTAGAAGTCTCAATTCGTCCCTTTTCATTAGCCCCAGGGTTTTTTTTTTCTTCGCATCAGGTTACAGGAGGCAGTAAGTCATCTTATATTAAAAGCGTGAGTGTGGTGAGAGATTTTAAGTTCAATGTAAGTCCATAATATACTTGGAAATACAAGGATGACACAAGAAAGTGAAAACACTTATTCCATTGTGGTCCATTTAAAAATCAAATGACAATAGAAGTAGAAATAAAATAACAATAGTGTATATGATAACAAGAACCTAAACAATTTCTAATACATTAAGACAGTAAATTAACATAAAAAATTACACAATTAACAGGAATTAAAAGGGTTGAGTTCTTCTTCTAAAAATTGTTGAGGACCTAAGGTTCTAAAAACATTTTGGGCTCACATGCCATTCCAACTCATTATACATGTTTTGCTTAATTTATTACTTGCCTTTTCTTCTTCTTTGCCCAGTCGTAGCCTACCAGCACCCTCTTGGACAACAGCACCAATAGTGGCTGTTATTAACCCGGGCATCCATCAGTCCAGTATGGAAATTCAGTTTGTGATCTGCATGCTTGGTTTGACAAAATTTACCCTGGATGCCCTTCCTGCCACAACCCTACTCATTTACCTGGGCTTGGGACCGGCACTCACTGGGTTCTTTAGCAGAATGGGTATTTCAACTAATTATTTAAAAGTACACCTATGGTTACTATTAAAGATTAATATGAAATAATGCATTACCTTGCTATTGGTCACATGACCTTTGACCTTGGGTGGCCTTGAAAGGTCAAACTAATTTATATTTGTTGTTTTGAGGAAATGGGTCTTTCCAATTAAACACTCATAGGAAATCTTATATCACTCTTATATCACATGACGTTTGACCCCTCAAGGTCACCCAAGGTCATCATTGTTTTACTCAGTTTAGAGCCAATGTAGATTAAATATTATGACAGGATTGTGTGTTTGTCAAGGATAAAATGATTTAAGGCCACACAAAGAGCCATATAACTGAATCACAAAGGTTGTTGCACGCTCTGACGGCCCCTTCTTGTTTGAATCTGTGATTATTAAAGCTAATGGACACACCCTGGGCAGTGGTATTATGGTAATGTGGAGCCACTGCTGCATGTCATAATTATAATGTAATTACTCTTTGCTTGTGCTTTTCATTAAGAGTCTTAAGGCACCATGACACTTGCATGAATTTGATCCCCGCACTGGCACGAGTGAACTCTTCGTAAACTGTGCGTGAACTGTGTGCAGCTGCATGCCACTGCGCAAAGAAAATTTCTGAAATGTTCAAAATTTCTGGCATGCATTAATTTGGTGCCACTTGCGTGAACTAATCGTGGACATTGCACAACTTATTTGAAAACACTGCGTGTCACTACGTGTCATTGCTCGCAGGGCATCTAAACCTGAAATTAGATTTGAAGATATGTTACATCCATAATAAACATAACTTTACAGATACATTATCTAACTCATAGGAAGGAATGAAAATGCAAATTTTTACCAATCCATTACAATATATATATTAATAATAATTACCTTTGAGACAAGATTCCAAATATGTTCCTCACAGCACAGTGAGTGTGAGACAACCTGTAGCTGTAGATAATTTCTCGGTGATACGGGAGCGATGAGAGAATGCTTTCATCAGAAAGTTCTGAGAGCAAATGTGTCATCGACTATGACATGATTATTTAATATAGCGTGGCATCAAGCAGGACAAAGTGGGACACATTGGCACAACGAATAGCGTGGCAGTGCGGGGATCAAATTCATGCAAGTGTCAAGGTGCCATTAGTTGACTTTGGCATGTTGGCTTTGCTGAAGGAGTGTCTGCTAGATCACGCCTGTATGACTGATAGAGCTGTCTGTCCCTTCTGTAAAGTCAAATGCAATTCTGAGAAAAGGGGGAAACCATAAAACACAAGATGCATTTAATTGCATTCACACTTACTAAATAAAGACAGTTAAAGTCTTTAGGATGCAGAGAAGCGATGCAGAGACCCTCATGTGCTGTGTGTGACTAACATTCATCCTCTAGAAATGTAATCCATCTTGAATACCCCATTTTCTCTACATTCCACAGCCACAGTCCACAGCTGTGATCTGGAGCACGAGGCAACACTTGGAGAATTGACTCGTACCCACATCGCCATCTCCAGCAGCCCGGTCACAAGACTGTTTTCTGTCAGAAGTATGCAAATCATCCCACACATTAACACACTGCTGCCCACTGACACCCCACACACGCTGCCTGCTGCTCCTGTGTGAACTGTGGAGGGGAGAAAAAACAAAAATCAACTCTCCTATCCTTGAAAGCCCACAAAGATCCTTAACCATCTGCAACAACAGTGTTTAAAAAGTCACAAATCTCTAAGTGTGTAATGATTGAATTGATTTACTGTATTTTCAGGAGTACAAGTTGCAGGGTTTTGTTTTTTGTTTTTTTTTTGCTTGGCAGGTCCTGCCACTTACAGTAGTGTTCAGAATAATACAACCCCTGGCAAAAATTATGGAATCACCGACCTCGGAGGATGTTCATTCAGTTGTTTAATTTTGTAGAAAAAAAGCAGATCACAGACATGACACAAAACTAAAGTCATTTCAAATGGCAACTTTCTGGCTTTAAGAAACACTATAAGAAATCAAGAAAAAAAGATTGTGCCAGTCAGTAATGGTTACTTTTTTAGACCAAGCAGAGGAAAAAATATGGAATCACTCAATTCTGAGGAAAAAATTATGGAATCACCCTGTAAATTTTCATTCCCAAACTAACACCTGCATCATATCAGATCTGCTCATTAGTCTGCATCTAAAAAGGAGTGATCACACCTTGGAGAGCTGTTGCACCAAGTGGACTGACATGAATCATGGCTCCAACACGAGAGATGTCAGTTGAAACAAACGAGAGGATTATCAAACTCTTAAAAGAGAGTAAATCATCATGCAATGTTGCAAAAGATGTTGGTCGTTCACAGTCAGCTGTGTCTAAACTCAGGACCAAATACAAAAAACATGGGAAGGTTGTTAAAGGCAAACATACTGGTAGACATCAAAGCATCAAGACAGAAAACTTAAAGCAATATGTCTCAAAAATCCAAAAATGCACAACAAAACAAATGAGGAACGAATGGGAGGAAACTGGAGTCAACGTCTATGACTGAACTGTAAGAAACCGCCTAAGGAAATGGGATTTACATACAGAAAAGCTAAACGAAAGCCATCATTAACACCTAAACAGAATAAACAAGGTTACAATGGGCTAAGGAAAAGCAATCGTGGACTGTGGATGACTGGATGAAAGTGATATTCAGTGATGAATCTCAAATCTGCATTGGGCAAGGTGATGATGCTGGAACTTTTGTTTGGTTCCGTTCCAATGAGATTTATAAAGATGATTGCCTGAAGAGAACATCTAAATTTCCACAGTCATTGATGATATGGGGCTGCATGTCAGGTAAAGGCACTGGGGAGATGGCTGTCATTACATCATCAATAAATGCACAAGTTTACGTTGATATTTTGGACAATTGAAAGGATGTTTGGGGATGATGAAATCATTTTTCAAGATGATAATGCATCTTGCCATAGAGCAAAAACTGTGAAAATGTTCCTTGCAAAAAGACACATAGGATCAATGTCATGGCATGGGGTCAATGTCAACGAGCAGATCTGATTTGATGCAGGTTTTAGTTTGGGGGATTCCATAATTTATTCCTCAGAATTGAGCGATTCCATATTTTTTTTCCTCTGCTTGGTCTAAAAAGTAACCGTTACTGACTGTCACAATCTTTTTTCTTGATTTCTATAGTGTTTCTTAAAGCCAGAAAGTTGCCATTTGAAATGACTTTAGTTTTGTGTCATGTCTGTGATCTGCTTTTTTCCACAAAATTAAACAACTGAATGAACATCCTCCGAGGCCGGTGATTCCATAATTTTTGCCAGTGGTTGTAGTAGTGCTATGTGACTAAAAAGATTAATCCAGGTTTTGAGTATATTTCTTATTCAATCAATTCAATCAATCAATCATTTTTTTTATATAGCGCCAAATCACAACAAACAGTTGCCCCAAGGCGCTTTATATTGTAAGGCAAGGCCATACAATAATTATGTAAAACCCCAACGGTCAAAACGACCCCCTGTGAGCAAGCACTTGGCTACAGTGGGAAGGAAAAACTCCCTTTTAACAGGAAGAAACCTCCAGCAGAACCAGGCTCAGGGAGGGGCAGTCTTGCTGGGACTGGTTGGGGCTGAGGGAGAGAACCAGGAAAAAGACATGCTGTGGAGGGGAGCAGAGATCGACTCACTAATGATTAAATGCAGAGTGGTGCATACAGAGCAAAAAGAGAAGAAACAGTGCTCATGGGAACCCCCCAGCAGTCTACGTCTATAGCAGCATAACTAAGGGATGGTTCAGGGTCACCTGATCCAGCCCTAACTATAAGCTTTAGCAAAAAGGAAAGTTTTAAGCCTAATCTTAAAAGTAGAGAGGGTGTCTGTCTCCCTGATCTGAATTGGGAGCTGGTTCCACAGGAGAGGAGCCTGAAAGCTGAAGGCTCTGCCTCCCATTCTACTCTTACAAACCCTAGGAACTACAAGTAAGCCTGCAGTCTGAGAGCGAAGCGCTCTATTGGGGTGATATGGTACTACGAGGTCCCTAAGATAAGATGGGACCTGATTATTCAAAACCTTATAAGTAAGAAGAAGAATTTTAAATTCTATTCTAGAATTAACAGGAAGCCAATGAAGAGAGGCCAATATGGGTGAGATATGCTCTCTCCTTCCAGTCCCCGTCAGTACTCTAGCTGCAGCATTTTGAATTAACTGAAGGCTTTTTAGGGAACTTTTAGGACAACCTGATAATAATGAATTACAATAGTCCAGCCTAGAGGAAATAAATGCATGAATTAGTTTTTCAGCATCACTCTGAGACAAGACCTTTCTAATTTTAGAGATATTGCGTAAATGCAAAAAAGCAGTCCTACATATTTGTTTAATATGCGCTTTGAATGACATATCCTGATCAAAAATGACTCCAAGATTTCTCACAGTATTACTAGAGGTCAGGGTAATGCCATCCAGAGTAAGGATCTGGTTAGACACCATGTTTCTAAGATTTGTGGGGCCAAGTACAATAACTTCAGTTTTATCTGAGTTATTATTGTTACATGGGAAACAAGGTACCAGTAGATTCAGTAGATTCTCACAAATCCAACAAGACCAAGCATTCATGATATGCACACGCTTAAGGCTATGAAATTGGGCTATTGGTAAAAACAAAGCAGAAAAGAGGGTGTTCACAATAATAGTAGTGTGGCATTCCGTCACTGAGTTCGTCAATTTTGTGGAACAAACAGGTGTGAATCAGGTGTCCCCTATTTAAGGATGAAGCCAGCACCTGTTGAACATGCTTTACTCTTTGAAAGCCTGAAAAAAATGGGACGTTCAAGACATTGTTCAGAAGAACAGCGTAGTTTGATTAAAAAGTTGATTGGAGAGGGGGAAAAAAATTATAGGCTGTTCATCTACAATGATCTCAATGCTTTAAAATGGACAAAAAAAAAAAAAAACAGACGCGTGGAAGAAAACAGAAAAC
This sequence comes from Thalassophryne amazonica, assembly GCF_902500255.1. NCBI lineage: Eukaryota > Metazoa > Chordata > Actinopteri > Batrachoidiformes > Batrachoididae > Thalassophryne > Thalassophryne amazonica. The sequence goes on from NC_047110.1 coordinate 62,070,862, forward strand.
AACCATCAAAATGGATAGAAGAATAACCAGAATGGCAAAGGCTCACCCACTGATCAGCTCCAGGATGATCAAAGACAGTCTGGAGTTACCTGTAAGTGCTGTGACAGTTAGAAGACGCCTGTGTGAAGCTAATTTATTTGCAACAATACCCCGCAAAGTCCCTCTGTTAAATAAAAGACATGTGCAGAAGAGGTTACAATTAGCCAAAGAACACATCAACTGGCCTAAAGAGAAATGGAGGAATATTTTGTGGACTGATGAGAGTAAAATTGTTCTTTTTGGGTCCAAGGGCCGCAGACAGTTTGTGAGACGACCCCCAAACTCTGAATTAAAGCCACACTTCACAGTGAAGACAGTGAAGCATGGTGGTGCAAGCATCATGATATGGGCATGTTTCTCCTACTATGGTGTTGGGCCTATATATCGCATACCAGGTATCATGGATCAGTTTGGATATGTCAAAATACTTGAAGAGGTCATGTTGCCTTATGCTGAAGAGGTCATGCCCTTGAAATGGGTGTTTCAACAAGACAATGACATTAGTAAACGAGCAAAATCTTGGTTCCAAACCAACAAAATGAATACCTTGCAGATGTGAAGAAATCATGAAAAACTGTGGTTATACAACTAAATATTAGTTTAGTGATTCACAGGATTGCTAAAAAAGCAGTTTGAACATAATAGTTTTGAGTTTGTAGCATCAACAGCAGATGCTACTATTATTGTGAACACCCCCTTTTCTACTTTTTTTTTTTTTTTTTTTTTACTAATAGCCCAATTTCATAGCCTTAAGAGTGTGCATATCATGAAGGCTTGGTCTTGTTGGATTTGTGAGAATCTACTGAATCTACTGGTACCTTGTTTCCCATCTAACAATAAGAAATATACTCAAACCTGGATTAATCTTTTTAGTCACATAGCACTACTATTATTCTGAACACTACTGTATATTCTAAGACAACATATAAAAAGTACTGTATTATCATCTATGGTCAATTTCCAGTGGTGTCAAAAGTACACACATTTGTTACTTAAGTAGAAGTATAGATACTGCAGTTTAAAAACACTCTGGTAAAAGTTGAAGTATCAACTTGACCTCTTTACTCAAGTAAAAGTGAAAAAGTATGTGCTCCAAAACCTACTTAAAGTATAAAAGTATAAAGTAACCTTTAAAAAAAAAAAAAGGTAGATGCCACTATATGAATTGAAAGCTTAATTTAAAAACTGATTCATTCTACATGTGACCCAAGACCCAAAACCCAAAATTACCCCCACCACCACCTGCACAAAAATGTTTCAATTCTACGTAGAAGCTCTGAAATGCAATCTGGGACTATTCCAGACAATAAATTGCAGTGAGTGCAGCATCCATTTAGTGAAGGAAAAAAAAAAAAAACAACACAACTTTCCTTATTCAAATTCATTCCAGTAGTATTCTGCTCTTACTAGGATGCAGCAGTTTTCTAGTTTGGCAGATAGTTCTGGAGGAAATTAAATTGAAAATATGGTTTGACCAAAACAAACTGTCATTAAATAAGACAGGGATGAAGTGGAGGGGTAAGAGTCACTAGGTGTTCACAGGAAACACTTATTTATGTATGTATGTATTTATTTATGTATGTTCATTGTTAGTTACTTTTATATTTTCTGTTGTGTTTCTATTCAGGTTCTTTTTGTCTCTTTCTCTAAAATTGTATATAATAATCATTAGATTATTAATATATAAACAAAAATAAATTTAAGAAATATTACAATTTGAAAACAAATGCACCCGAACGTGATGAGAGCTGCAATTGCTTAATGCTAAATTTTAACATTGAAAATGCCATAGACATGCTAACGCGTTAGCGTCGCTCCCGTTTTTAAGTTATAAAATACATCAACTGTTTCAGAAGACCATAACAGGTCGGTTTAACATAGAAAAGGTAAATCATACTCTCAGAAGTATGCTTTTTAGGGTTTTAGCGGGGGAAAATTAAGCGAAAGAAAGAAAGAATAAACGAAGCAATAGGTCGAAGCATTGCTTCAATCTGCGAACCACTGCTTCGATTGGTTCAAGGTTCAAAGCAAAGCCGTGCTGCAGAAAAGTTGATTACAGGCTCACATGACGTGAAATATATATATTATATATATATATATATATATATATATATATATATATATAAACATTAAACTGAAGCCAAGAGTAACGAGGCTGTTTGTTTTAAAAATGTAAGGAATAGAAAGTACAGATACTTGTGTGAAAATGTAATGAGTAGAAGTCAGAAGTAGGCAGAAAAATAAGTAATGGAGTAAAGTATAGATACCTAAAAAGTGTACTTAAGTACAGTAACGAAGTATTTGTACTTCGTTACTTGACACCTCTGTCAATTTCAATTTAATCATCTTATAATGTGCCAAATCACAACAAAAGCCGTCTCAAGGTGCCTCACACAGAACAATTCAATATAAAAATTAAATAATTAAAAACGAATACAAAATTCAAATACATAATTAAAAACAGAAGTAAAAGAATAAAACATATAAAAAATTAAAAACTACTCATAAGAAGGAGAATAAAAATGAGTTTTAAGTCTTGACTTTGTGACTGCAAAGCCCGGGCCGGCACGCAAGGTTCCACCAGATCAGCCAGATAAGACAGCGCCAGTCCAACTTTCAGGTCTTGAGAAACCATCCCTGGTTCTCAAGAGCAGCCACCTAAGTGGCTCTACGCTTCATTTTTTTTATTTATTTTTTTTTATAGATATACTTTAGTATACACTAGTAGAGTTCTACCTTAGAACTGGAATGTATAATAGAAGATATACCTTACTGAATTTTCATGCACAACATCGAAATGGGCAGCGTGATGTCATACTGTCTTTCCTGTGCAGTGACCACCAGGAAAGTCTGCACCTCCTCATTTGCCCAAGCTTGGCTGCTTTGTGCTGACATTCTTTGTTGTGTAGATATTTAAAATGCTGCATATATTTACAACAGGATTCTGTATCGAGGGTATGCATGTGATGTAGTCAAACCCGGAAGGCAGCAGTATACTGGCATGCTGGATGGTAAACGAAGGGACAGCAGCTGTGTTCGCTCGTCCATAAACTGTGTTGTCAGCTCTCACAAGGTGGACAACGGGACAGTCCAAGTTGTGAGAAGAGGAATCAAACAGTTTTAGGCGTAAATACAAACAACCGTCATGAATCAAATGGCTTTAGTACCATTTCAAGCCTGTCAGAGCTCCTCTTTAACAATTGTTAAAGCCAAACCAGCGTTTTGTGAATGAACGTCTGTAAATGCACAAACTGCGCATTTGTGACAAAACAATGACAGTCATTATAGAAAGTTACTTTGATATGAAATTTTTTTAACTTGTATTTTACCTGTATGTCTCACTAAGCAGGAGTGAATTTGGTTGATTTGCGCATTAAGTGCACAAGAAGCAGGAATCGTGCAAAATGTGTAAAATCGTAGCTGCCTCGTACACCTGTTGCTACAACTATTTGTGCACACCAGCGGCTGAAAGAGAGTGTGTGCTGTGAGAGCCCATTGAACCCTCTCGCGGCAGATGTCAGCCAAATTCCAGGTGACACACACGAACATCTAACACCGCTCGTTTGACACTTAGCAAATGTGTGGCCATTTGCACTATTAACACGACAACAGTCAGCAGACAATCATTGTCGACCTGGCAGTGAAATTTGTGAAAAAGTGCCCCACGACTGTGAAGTTGCCAAGTGCACGTGGCATGCCAGAGTGTTGGTTTCCCCCACAACACGTGTACATGTGGCTTGCGCACCCCCACCCCTGCAGGCCAGGCATGTCTCATCTGAACACAAAGTGTTCATCTTGGTCAAAGTGACATCTTGGTCTGTGCACTGACAGGACAGGGGGTGTGGCTGGCTGCCCGCAGCTGTTGAGACATCTCCGGTTCTGGACATCACAGCTGCAGCACATGTCCTGTGTTTTGACGGAAATACGCGTGTGTGTGCTTGTATGGAAATACATAAAAACGATCAGTCAGTTCATGTGGACATGCAGCAGGTGATCTGAATGTCACGTCAGACAGGACACGCATGTCATGGGACAACCCAACAGTGTGACAAGTACGCCACTTTCAGTCATGTATCAGCAGAAATACGCAGTACCAAATGCCGTTTGGTCAGAGCTTTTTTTTTTTTTAGAAAATATTTATCTGCTTCTTGACTTTAGCCATTTCACACTCCTGTTATAAGACAGTGATGGTAGCGCAGTGGTAAAGTTTCTGTCTGGTAATCAGAGTGTGCATATTCAAATCCTGTGTGGCTATTTAAATTTAACCAGGATTATTTAACCGTAGGTTTCTGTATTGCATCCCCTTTTATGTATTATTTATATCAATCCAGCGATATTCACTAATTATACAGCCGGTTTTATTCTATTCCTCTACATCAGCAGCACGATGACAGTTGCATGCACAAACTGTCGCACCGGGATAGTGCACGCCTGCCCGTCAGCGCAATGTTTCGTGGAGTACTCATGCAAGCTCTACTGCCGTGTCGCCCTGAGTTGTACGTATTCGCACTATGTGTGAAGGGGCCCTAACTCATACGCTGTGGATGCGCATTATTTTCATTGAAGCCATTTGAAAAACAAAACTGTGCACAAGCAACTCACCTTTGCTGTGATGATCTGAAACATGTCTTAAGATGATCTTGTTTCACGGATCCCACAAAGAAGTATTTGTATCCCTGACAGAATAGTTGTAGATGTCCATGTACTGATTATCAGACATATTGGTGAGGTTGGGTACACGACATTTCCAGCGAAAATTTCGTACTTCTGCAATCGGCTGCTCGGTGAAAACATCCTCGGGCTGTATTTTGTTCTGTTGGTTTGGTTTTGTCTCTAACTTGCTTCTATCAGCCAGCTGACAGCTCTTATTGCCTGGAACTATGAGGTTAGCTGACCTCAAATGAACCATTGCATCTTAAATTGACTTTATTGACAAGTCTGACCCCTTTGAAAAGTGACCAAATTACATGTATTCATACCGAGTTCGGTGTTTTTTTTTTTACCAACCATAAACAACCATCAGATGGCATTGGGGTAATGCCTGAACTTTAGAATTCGCATGCCAGCAACTCTGAAAACATCCGCAAAAATATGGGTCCTGAAGGCCAGTCAACACAATCAATCAATCAATCAATTTTTTTATATAGCGCCAAATCACAACAAACAGTTGCCCCAAGGCGCTTTATATTGTAAGGCAAGGCCATACAATAATTATGTAAAACCCCAACGGTCAAAACGACCCCCTGTGAGCAAGCACTTGGCTACAGTGGGAAGGAAAAACTCCCTTTTAACAGGAAGAAACCTCCAGCAGAACCAGGCTCAGGGAGGGGCAGTCTTCTGCTGGGACTGGTTGGGGCTGAGGGAGAGAACCAGGAAAAAGACATGCTGTGGAGGGGAGCAGAGATCGATCACTAATGATTAAATGCAGAGTGGTGCATACAGAGCAAAAAGAGAAAGAAACAGTGCATCATGGGAACCCCCCAGCAATCTACGTCTATAGCAGCATAACTAAGGGATGGTTCAGGGTCACCTGATCCAGCCCTAACTATAAGCTTTAGCAAAAAGGAAAGTTTTATTATATACTTTGAAAGTTTTGGTTATATACCTATCCTTCAATGACTTCGCCACAAAAAAGGTATTTTGCTTTTAGATTGTGTAATTTTGGAACTTTTGGCTGCTGTAAAGAAATTATTTCCTTTCCACAAGTTCCCACCCAGCATGAAGGCATCAGGGTGTGGTTTGATGACATCAGTGCATACAGGGTGATGACACATTCCTATGTTGCTATGAGCCAATCAATGGGTGGGTTAGCTCCTCCCTTTTGTTAATGTTCCATTATTTTGATATCCCAAATGAAGGGTGCCAAAAAGTGTTAGGGTACAGTTATTTTGTTACCTGTCCCTAAATCTGAACATGGAAACGCACAAAATATCATTCCATACCATCTTGTACTGCTAAGACCTGGACCGCTCAGTGGAAGCAAAGCTTTAGTAGTTAGAAATGCTGTCTCAAAGCAAGAAGGTCCTAGGATTGCTTGGTCCTTACAGAGTGCGGCATTCAGCTGGACAAAGTGGGTCAAATTGACATGACGAATTACGCAGCAGTGCGGGTAATAAATTCTTGCGTCAAGGTGCCTGAAGAGCGGTGATGCAAAATTTGTGTAGCAGGATGAAGGTCCTGGGTCCTGATTGAAAAGACGTTCCTGCTAGCTTGGCTAACGGGGGAATTCCCCTTTGGCTGACCTGGGAATGGTCTTTAGCTGTCTGGGTTTGATCCCACTGCCATCCCGACCACAAAGGTCCTGCAGTCACATCTGCACTGTGCACAATTTCTCCAATCACAGCCTATAACTTCTTCTGGGTTGTCTGATTGTCTTGGTGGCTTTCCTCACTCTTCTTCTTCCACAGTCAATCAGTTTTTGAGAACTGTCTACATGCAGATTTACCATAGAGTGCCATACTGGGTGTATTTCTTCATAACTGAAATAAATAAAGTCCAAGACATATGCAGTGGCAGCTTTGCCACCAGAGAGCCTCGTCCACAACGACCACAAAAGACTCCAAGCTGTCAGTGATGTTAAAGGGGCAATACACAGTATTAAGAACAGGGGTATGTAAACTCTTGATCAGGGTCATTTGGGTAGTTTCTGTTGTCATTATGATTTAAAAAGAGTAAAAACAGTTGTTTGACAATAAATGGCTTCACCCAACCACTAACAATGAGTGAAAAAAAAAGTTTTTTTGTTGTCATTCATACTCTCTGAAAAATGTTTCTGTGTAGGCTCTTAGTTGTCCAGGTGGTTTCCATAGTAGAGAAGCTTGAATCTTCGACTGGACTGGGTTGCTTGACGCGAGGACGTTTCGCTTCAAATCGCAGAACCTTCCTCAGCTAAAATTCTTGCTCTGGTAGTCTGACTTCTGTCTTGTCTTGACTCTTGTAGAGAAGAATAAACAGAAGCCAACAAAAGCTGGAGTTTTTTTTAAACCTAACCAGACCCTCCTACCGAGAGGCCGACTGCTATAGGCTAGTGACTAAACAATAGCTCTAATTAGCACCTATTGTGCTCTAGTTAGCACCCTCCTAATGACAGGGCAGCTGTCCCTCCTAATGATGGGACTGAAGCCTCTCCTGATGGCTCCCTTGACGACTCTCCTGATGACGTGAATGACTCATTACACTCTCTGAAAAATGGGCAAAAAAAAAAAAAAATCTGCCAGGGTATGCAAACGTTTGAGCACAACTGTATGTCAGCCTGGGTGTTTGCCATCCAAGAACCAAGGTGATTCTATGATGTCATGGATGCAACAAAGCGCAGCACCAGTGCACGTCCCCAAACTCAACTTGAAGACCTATACATTTCCCATAATGCCATCCCCATGCAGAAAACCTGAAAGGACACAGAACACATCACACCACATTTGTAACAATAAACTATTTTAATATTTACATCTGTACCTAATGTGCAAATTAATAACTTAAATTAGTGTAAAACTCTTAAAGGAATACAAAATCATATCTTACAGTCCTAACATGGTGCAAGTCCATGAAACAAAGAGGAGAAACAATGCAGTGTGCACAGGAGAGACAACAGCCAACTGAGGGAGCAGTGGACATCCTTGGCCAGGACACAGTTAAGGACAGCATGGCACGTAATCCAAGCTTCACCAGAATAAACAACAACACAAAACACTGCGTCGTTACACCCATCATGTTGAATGAGCAGAAAGCACTTGGAGGATTCCAATGATTGGTTAAAGCACTGATGATCATCACAAAGGCTCGAGGTGCTCTCAGCTTTGCTTGCTGCTGACAACGACCTCTGGATGCAGAACGCAAAGGAGGGATGACCTCACCCGCATGCCGAGGCTACGGGTCACCATGTACTGCTAAGAGCATGATCGTGTGTGTGGCAGAAAAACAGCCACGTGCCAGAAAAGCCTGTTTCTTCTTTATTATTATTATTAGTTTGTTTTTTTTTACTACCCACAAGTAATCTTAACATGTGATTCGGAGAAACACACCATAAACGGCGCATGTTTGAGGACCGAGTCCTCCTACGCACATTATTCAGTGTTTGGCACGGAAAACATTTCAGAATTTGGAATTGCTGATAGTAACTTTTTCTGTTTTTTTTTTTGTTTTTTTTTAAGAAGCTAATTTGGCAGTGCTTGTGATGTTCAGGAGCAAAAATGTGACAAGACTTTTGAGTCTGACACACTTTGCATCGTAGTATGAACAAAAGTACACTTAACAAATGGAGAGTGTGACATCTCGACCTAATCTGACGGTACAATCTATGAGGCTTATACGCTGTAATTCCTGTAATTCAAACTGGTTTACAAAAGCACACTTTAACAATCCTTTACAATTTACATGACACAGTTAACGTACAGTAAGTATATTATTGGTGCATAGACAAAATTGGGAAAGGTGAAGCAAAAAACAAAACAAAAATCACCAATTTATTGCTTTAAAGTCTAATATTAATCTCCCACTGAAATATTTCTGATTGCACAACAACTACAAATTTTTCCGTAGAGGTCTGTGAAGAACTGAGCCGAGATATTGCATTTAAACGAGCTAAAATCTTCCCCCCCGGGTGAGATGCAGGTTTTTAAAAAAATAAAAATAAATAAAAATAAACAACTTCCCCCTGGCGTACCAAAAGATGACTTTTACTCTAAAACAAGTAAAAGACTAAATTCTATGAGACAGAAAAAAAAAAAATCTGGCCAAAGCTGCTCACTGTTTCAAGTTCTTCTTCCCTCGTTATAAAGTAATTTTCTTTACTAACAAGGGAAGGTTGACAGGAACACAAGAGCATTCTTCAACAAAATAGGAACTGGTTGCCATTGTGTTGCGTAAATGCAGAGTGCAGATGGTGTCGCTTCCTCAGTCTCCTGCGGCCTTGCTGACGGGTGATGGCGATGGCTATGCAGGCCTCTGCACTTTGTTCTCCCTCTCCCTGCGTTTCAGCTCCTCCCTGTAGCAGTAGGAGCAGTAGTTTTCCGTTTCGGGCCGACCATAGAAGGAGCAGTTCTCCCTCTTGCAGCGGCGCTGCTGAAAGCAGTACAAAGGGCTTCCAGAGCTCCGCCCTTTGGTTTTATCTTGGTTGAGCCAGGTGTGAGACGAGGAGTCCTCGTCGGCAAACTCCAGGCAGTCCTGAATGTCTCCCGCGTTGAATCCGTTGGTGTACGTGTGTGACTTGTGTTCAGTCGGCATGTAGGAGAGTGTCTCTATGGTGTTGACGGTGCGGACCCCCGACAGGCGAGCTGGGCTGTAACTCTGGGATGAAAGCGTGCGGTTCTGCTGTGGGTATGTGGCGCACGTCTTCAGGGTCCCCACCACAGGCTTGTAGGGGTCGTCTTGGAAGATGGAGGATTGCATGTTGACATCTTGTAAGTGGATCACGCTATGCCTCTGGATGGGCGGTGTATGGCTGTAGTGGGCAGACACGGGAACAGGCCCAGGTCTCTTAGCACCAATGGGGGAGGAGTAAGGTCCAGGGGATGGGGCTGTGTGGGAGACATGGTGGGGTACTGTTGGTGGGGTGAGCGGCGGGACCAGGACTGAGGCGAGGGGAGCTGCAGGAGTGGGACTACTCCTGCCCTGCATCTTGAAGCCCAGTGGGGGTGGTGGGTTGTAGGTGTGGGCGTGGTGGGGGGGGATGGGGGAGCAGCTCTCTGGGGGCAAGCTGTCCGACCTCTCCCTCTGGAAGAGGCTCTCATGCTCTGGCTTCTTTGATGGCCCCTCGTTCATGGCCGGGGGCTTCTTTTCTGCCTCCTTCCTCTTCTGCTCCTGCTCCTGGCTGAAGCGCTCCTGGGCGTTGGTCAGGTAGTAGCTGATCATTTCCTCATGGAACTGATGCCGATGGCTGGTGAGGAGCAAGCCGGCGAAAATGAACTTGCGCTCTCCTTGCATGGCGGCCCGCAGGATGTTGAGGCTGAGCTTGACATCAGTGCTGTACTTCCAATTGTCTAGAATTTTGTCTGCCGTTCCTCTTCCTGTGCTGTCCTGTTTCTCAGTAGGGGAGGAACTGGAGGGTCTATCTCTATCTGTGGGGGAGGGGCTAGTGGCCTTCTCAGACGAGGTGGAACTAGTAGAGTGGCCCGACTCCTCCTTGCTCCCCTTATTTGTCTTAGACTCCTTTTTCTTCACCTTTTCCCCGCCGTTCTCGGCACTGCGCCCTGAGCCAGAGTTGGATTTGTTCATTTTTCCATGCACAAGGCCTCCCAGACCTCCCATGTTCTTCTTCAGCTTGATTCCCAGCGTTTTGCTGAAGCTACCTAGCTTGTTGGCTACAGAATCAGTCCGACTTTTATCCTTATCCTTGCGCTGCTTGTCTTTGTCCTTCTCCTTGCCAGCTTTGCCGGCGTTAACATTTGAGTTACTGCCAACAGACTCGCGGTCAGAGTCCATGGATTCAGCTAGAGACTGGACATCCTCACCTGCAGAGGCTGTAGGAGACTCTGGCTGAGCCAGGGGAGCCTACACACACACACGCGCGCACACAGTTTATTGATGATATCTCCACAAATGAACAACAAAAATTAATGTACAGGTTTAGTATTACATTTTGACACTAACAGTAACTATGTTGGACTTTTTGGACAGTGTGTTACTAAGACCACATGAAATATCATCTCTCAAGGCTTAAGTGTGACAAAAATGACACGTGGGTGACAAAAGTGAGTTACCCTTGTTTCAGATGGAATTCGAATCCATGTTACATTCATGTAGTTGTGCAGCAGGTTGAGTTTGGCCTCCAGAGACAAGATGAGACTGCAGGAGAACACGCACATGGGATTAACAACATGCATCAGACAAATTCTGTTAAAATTTTAACAATAAATGTAATTGTTCTACGCCACCATTATACATATTTGTATATTGTTGTATGTACAAATTTCCCTGATATACGTAAACAAAATTACATTTTTTTCCAAAGTTTTATTGACCACAGATTTTTTTTTTTTTGGGGGGGGGGGGGGGGTCTGTGTTTTTTTTTTAAATCAATGTGTGTTGGGGGGGGGGGGGGGGGAGAAACCCTCAAATTTTCCAGCAGTATGATCACTCAGGCATAAAGTAGTCGTACAGACCTGATTACATTAACCAGATTTCCTCATATCTTACAGAAGACCACCTCAAAGGAATTATGTAGATTTATCATCACAATGACGTGTTTTTTAAAAGGCGAAAAGCTGTGACAATTTTACTTAGTTTTATTTGCTCATGAATTTTAGGTGTTCATCAGTTCATCACTGTATTTTAAAGTGTCAAACAGTATAGCACCGCCCAACATATTACTGAAGTCCACATCTGAATTCCTGTGTGGTGTGTGACCAAAGACTGCACACATGAAGGACAAAACCCTCTGTGACGCCACCCACAAGTTTTCTGAAGATCATTTTTTTAAACTCAAGTATAGTGGCTACATATGCTGCCATCTTGACTTTGTCCAACACCGCATAACTCCCAGCAAACCCATAAATGAGTAAAGAGGTAGACTGTGGGTAAGACCAGCATGACCTGAGCGGGACAAATGAAGCCTGAGCGCACTCAGTCACACAGTTATATGAAACTAGCAAAGTTACGGCTAACAGGCTAATTGCAATTTGGGTGTTTGATCAACAGATATGTTTGTGGACTGAGCAGAGGTTTTCATAATAGTTGGCTTGGAAAAAAAAACTGATTTAAAAATGATAACCAGCATATTGCCTGAGTTGCACTACCAGTGGAGCTAATGACCAAGCTCATGTTTACATGCTAATTCAGTCGGCGACACCGGAACTGAACCACACCCTCTTCATGAAAGTGAACATAGTAAACAGAGGTTCCTTTATTTTTAAAGCATCTGGCAATGAAACATGTCATTTCCTTTAAACCTGACAACCAGATTTTTTAAAAAAAGTATTAATTTATTTATTTTTTGAAAATGTAACAATCAGTGTCTACAGACTCACGTGCTGCTTATGTCATTAGATCATGTGAGCACTGTTTATCTGCAATCTTGGCAAGAAATGTTTGCCCGCTTATAGCAATTAGCAAATCATTAATCCCCATTCACAAATATTCTCTCATTCTGACCGCTGTGGCTCAAAGATACATGCGGTGGTTTCATGTTGAGTGTATGATTGCATCAATCAGCAAGAACAAAAGGAGTTTAAATGAAACCTGAAATAAATACACAAAGCCTACTGCATTACATAATCTTTAAGAAGCCAAGCTTTAAATATGCATGTAATAAGTTAAGGGTAACATAAGGAGGATTTGGTTTGAGCATCGTGTGCACTGTTCATTCTGCAGCTTTCAGGGATCAGCTAAATCGCTGACTGGCAGGAATGTGAAGTCAGAACCCTTACATAAACTCTCTCCTAAACCCAGAGGCCATCTTTGGGAAACCCAGTGGATGACTGACATGACTCCAAATTTGTTCTCTCTCTGATCTCTCTTTGAAGTGACCTGAGCAATTAAATCCTCACATGCTATCTTGAACTTTCACCCTGTTTACAGGTCTGTTTTGGAATCGCTGCCCCCGTCTGTTGAGCGCATCAGAGCCATGCACGTACACGCTGTAAAGCACTTACTTGGCTAGCTTGGTATTATCATTGTCGTCCCTCCCCCACTCCCAGTCCCTGCCAGGGTCCACGGCAAAATGGAGAGCCAGCAGCTTGTGTTCCGAGTCGGTCAGAGGGATAACAGCTGGAGAGATGAGATTATCAGTTAGTTTGGGTCTAGCTTTACCACTGCAGAGGCCATCGCGAGCTAAAGTGACACCATAATGACACACGAGAATAATGATCCAACATAGATGATAGCATGGGGTAAAGTATACAGAGTGTATTCTAGCTGTGGTCCTTTTTTCAGGCTGAGACATAACCGTGACCAGTGTGGGTCGCTCATACGGACTCCTCCAGACGATGAAAAGCCTCATTTCATTAGGACTAGATTTAAACTGCTTGCTTCCATTGTACCAAAGACCTGAACTCTGTCTCGATTCACTGATTTTACTGTAAAGGTCTGATTGCCGATTCACTTTTACGTTGATCTGGTTTAGACACAGAGTGTGTTAAGAGGCAGGAGAACAGGATAAAAACAGGACTGCTGAAATAATTTCACTCATCTTCCAGTGATATGATCAAGCAGAAAGCGGGTTTCCACACTAAACACTGCACGCAACATAAAACAGACACCCACTCGGGCTTCCTCTTGTGGGAGGCGTGTTTACGGGTATGTGCGCGTCTGTGCAAAGTGAGCATGTTTCCAAACAGAGTGTGAGGATGACTAGCATGACCCCGTTGGCCCGCACGACAGCTCTCCTCAGGCTGCTTAGCGTGGGGGCTGTTGTCCACATGACATTGGAGAGAAGCAGGCTGTTCGGTACGAGGACATTCCAGCCTTCACTGTCAGTCCCAGATGGAAGATATGCTCTCCTCCCTGCCTCATCAATTCAATTGCTGCCAACAGGCAGCTCTGCAGGCTGCATACAGAGACCCACACTAGCAGCAGTAATCCCTGCAGTGTCACCGATTAAACTGCACGTTAAATAATGCTATGTGCACACAGCCTGATTTTATATATATATATATATATATATGTGTGTGTGTGTGTGTGTGTGTGAGAATGACAGTCCGCGGCCTTCCAGGTGCTAGATTATCATGGCGTGTAAGCCCAAGATCTAATTAATTTAATTTAAACTCTTTCTTGGCCTTTATCATAAGGTTGTACAGGTGTTTAAAAGGTCTTCCAGTTATATCAGCTGAGGCCTTTTTGTGTTTGTATCGGTTATTTTAAAGGAAATGCTTGGTTAAACTGTATTTATAAATACTCTAATGAGTGTTTGTAGTGTATTTTTTAAAATTAAATTAGTGTTTATTCTAGGACGCTTACCACCTGATGTGTTATGAACTTGCACTATGTTAACGGTAGGTTAGCAGTTACCTGGATTAAATAATGTTAATACAGTACTGTATAGTCCTAAAATGTTTTAGTAACCTAGATGTTTGCTAACTACGGAAGCGTATTGCATTCACTGGATAAAACAAATTAGACTGCTGATCTCGCAATTATGAGATCCCAATCTCAGAATTATGAGATCTTTTCTCGTAATTATGAGATCAGTGATCTAATTTTTTTTATCCAGTGAATGCAATACTCTTCCGTAGCTAACAATGTAGTAGTGTTTAATTTTTTCCCTTCATTAATCTTAACAGAAAATGTAATATGAAATGTCCAAAACAAAATTCAAAGGTGAGATATTTTTTAAAAACTGTCAGTGAGCCAAATTTGTGCTTATCACAGCTGCACAGTAAAAAACCACAAGGAAAGTTGACAGTGATCTTGCAAAAATAAAATGACAGTAAAAACCTGATACAACTTGATTTCCATATATATTGCAGGAGACTGCCTAAAGGAATAAATCTTATGATTCAAAAGAAACTAAGTCAGTCTGTCAGGCCAACCAGGACCCCCGCCAGGCCAGAAATATATATATATTTTTAATAATGCCTATGAAAAATCCCACCATCCGCTGTGGATGTCAATCATTTAAGCACATCGGCTGCACTTTAATTCTGGGTTAACCTCCCACATGCACGCATACAGATAAAATCTTCTCTGGAGTAACTGTTTTGTTGAGGAGATTTGACGCTAATTGACTATTATTATTACTGGTACTCCATCTTTGCCCATCTGAAGAGAAGTTACAAAATTGGGCAGCGCAGTCTTTTTTGAGGGTGGGCGCTAAAGGGGTAAAATATGATGCATATGATGCAATTTCTCTACTTCCGGGGACAGAAACATGGCACTTTCTCTGTGCTTTTGGGCAAATTACACGCAAACAAAGTGAAAATGCAAAGAAAAAGTGACAATGTGGTGGAAAATGGACATGTGTTGGCATTTGTTTATGACCCGGAGCACAAATGTGTCAAGGCGGTTGTGCAGGCAAGAGAACGCAGCTACTCTGGTTAGCTGTGCAGGCTAACACTTACCGACACGACCTCACCCATTTGCCTCGTCTTCCCTTCTCCACTGGGAAATGAAAAAACTGCACTTTTTGCGATGCTTCAGTGATTGCAGCTGAATAGTACACCATTTTTCTGTTAGAGTTGACGCTCTTTGTAGGGTCAGAGTACTACCCGGACGGAGTGTGGGAGTGTCAGCACAAACCATTCAGAGGATGGGGATTTCAGGAGGTCCACTGGGTGACAGCGAGTATGCTTTTAAGTTTACCGAGCCGGGCTGAATGGTTTGTGGTGGAACTTCCACACTCCATCTGGGGATTCTCTGCCATATTTGTGTCAGCTGTCCCCAGATGTGGTCAAATCCCACGATATCATGTAGGTGTTCAAATGAGACTGCACTGCCCCACTGCCAGCATTTTTTTGTTTAAAAACAAACAACAAAAGTAAAATAAGCAGGCTGTTGGAATCAGCACATCAATGCTGTGGTTCAAGGCTATAAATAAACTACAGCACTCACACACTGTGATCAAACTTGTGCTGTTTCTAAGTGTTAAGATATTTACACTACATTTTATTTTTCATTTTACTGTCTCACATTCTGTATGGTACAGACACAGTAATTAATGCCACATACTCCGATACAGTAGGTGGTGGTATGCACCTCTAAAGGTGGTTGGAAATCCACTGAAAACAAAAAAGAAGTAGCAGCTTTATTTTTGTTATTCGCCCTATTGACATTTCAAATCCCACAAAACCTCGGAGAGGTCGCCGCGCTGCGAGATCTCAGTAACATTGAGAACTGCACTGAGACGCTCTGATCACGCTGCACTTTAATCGCTGCACACGGACAACACCATTAACATCGCATTAACAGCTGGATGTCTTTGGTACTAGGCCTTGGAGGATCCTTGGTTATTGCCAAAATGGCTTCATGTCATACAAGTGTTTACTTCGGGAGACTGAGATGAGGAGTATCACTTGCATTGTGAAGGAACTTCTGCCATGACATTTTTGTGGCGATATCAGATAATAAAAAAGTGAACTGATTGGCAGACTTTATGTTGGTGTATCAAAATGAAAATCACCGTCATGTTGTACCCTATGAATGAGCCAGAAAATAAGAGCAAACATCAAGCTAACAGAAGTTATTTCATTACTGTGCAGAAATTAGATTCTGTATAGTACATATGTGTTGGGGAATCCTGCAAACTGATACATTACAGACATGCATTACTGTCATATGACTGCTGTCCAATATCATCATCATCATCATCATCAATTTTATTTATATAGCGCCAAATCACAACAAACAGTTGCCCCAAGGCGCTTTATATTGTAAGGCAAGGCCATACAATAATTACGTAAAAACCCCAACGGTCAAAACGACCCCCTGTGAGCAAGCACTTGGCGTCAGTGGGAAGGAAAAACTCCCTTTTAACAGGAAGAAACCTCCAGCAGAACCAGGCTCAGGGAGGGGCAGTCTTCTGCTGGGACTGGCTGAGGCTGAGGGAGAGAACCAAGAAAAAGACATGCTGTGGAGGGGAGCAGAGATCAATCACTAATGATTAAATGCAGAGTGGTGCATACAGAGCAAAAAGAGAAAGAAACAGTGCATCATGGGAACCCCCCAGCAGTCTAAGTCTATAGCAGCATAACTAGGGGATGGTTCAGGGTCACCTGATCCAGCCCTAACTATAAGCTTTAGCAAAAAGGAAAGTTTTAAGCCTAATCTTAAAAGTAGAGAGGGTGTCTGTCTCCCTGATCTGAATTGGGAGCTGGTTCCACAGGAGAGGAGCCTGAAAGCTGAAGGCTCTGCCTCCCATTCTACTCTTACAAACCCTAGGAACTACAAGTAAGCCTGCAGTCTGAGAGCGAAGCGCTCTATTGGGGTGATATGGTACTATGAGGTCCCTAAGATAAGATGGGACCTGATTATTCAAAACCTTATAAGTAAGAAGAAGAATTTTAAATTCTATTCTAGAATTAACAGGAAGCCAATGAAGAGAGGCCAATATGGGTGAGATATGCTCTCTCCTTCTAGTCCCCGTTAGTACTCTAGCTGCAGCATTTTGAATTAACTGAAGGCTTTTCAGGGAACTTTTAGGACAACCTGATAATGATGAATTACAATAGTCCAGCCTAGAGGAAATAAATGCATGAATTAGTTTTTCAGCATCACTCAGACAAGACCTTTCTGATTTTAGAGATATTGCGTAAATGCAAAAAAGCAGTCCTACATATTTGTTTAATATGCGCTTTGAATGACATATCCTGATCAAAAATGACTCCAAGATTTCTCACAGTATTACTAGAGGTCAGGGTAATGCCATCCAGAGTAAGGATCTGGTTAGACACCATGTTTCTAAGATTTGTGGGGCCAAGTACAATAACTTCAGTTTTATCTGAGTTTAAAAGCAGGAAATTAGAGGTCATCCATGTCTTTATGTCTGTAAGACAATCCTGCAGTTTAGCTAATTGGTGTGTATCCTCTGGCTTCATGGATAGATAAAGCTGGGTATCATCTGCGTAACAATGAAAATTTAAGCAATGCCGTCTAATAATACTGCCTAAGGGAAGCATGTATAAAGTGAATAAAATTGGTCCTAGCACAGAACCTTGTGGTCATATATATTCTCATATCAAGTCTGGGAGCATGCCACTGGTGGCATGGGTCAGCACATCCACCACACTAATAAACCGATCCACTCCCACTGATCAAAAATGACCATCTGTCTGCTGTAGCCAGGTCAAACAGCTGGGGTTGTCGACCCTGAGGCAACTGCGTGCTGGATCATACATAGCAGAATGCGTCATATGACAAATGACAAAATCCCATCACCACAGTAAATACACAGTATAACACCACTGATACTTTAACTGAGAAATCTCTCAGCCTGTCTCAGTGTTGTCTTGAATAATTAACAGTACACTTTACACCACAAACCAGTAAACGGTCATCACCATCATCTCAAACATTATGAAATCATCAAACAGTAACAACACGTGGCAGGTACAATTACATAAATAAGGGCAATTAAGATGCGTATTATCTAGAATTCAACAATAGTGGCCCAGCTTTGACTCAGGTCCCTCTGGCTCTCGCTCCAAGTGGTGGCAGTCCCAGAGGTGACGCCTTATTAACTCCCATGATGCAGCTGTCCTCCTTTTCACACTGTGTTATGGCTGAGGTTGTTTCACTTTGGGTCTGATCCAGATTCACAGGTTAAATTCTGCCAGTTAAGCTCAAAGTGAAGTGCGCTGTGCTCCTTTTATTACCCCTCTTGGCAGCTTTATCATGTTGTCCTTGAATGGCCGACTCCTATAGCGTATGTATGAATGACATCACCCACTGTGGACACAAGCTGTTTGCTCAGTAACATGGCTGCAACCACTACTGTCCTTGTGACGTAATCACAGGGGGTAATGTGAAGAAATGGCTGCTACAAACTATAGACTACCTTTCAACAGATGTATGAACACCACCTACCTCCACGTGAACCTGCCATTTACCTTTGGTAAAAAACTGAGTACACAACAACAGCTCTTCTTTCACTCCCTTTCGAGGATGAAGTCTTCCCATCAGACTTTTTATTCACAACAGCAACACCAAGCCAAGGTTTTCTCCTGTTATGCGATGCAAGAACAAATAGTTCTGTCTGGAAAATGCACAAATTTGAATTCTTGACTTGGGTCACTATGCACAGCTGCAGATTTAAAAGGCCCAATTCACCACTGAGCACACACACACCAGCCTGAGCTTTTTGCTACACATTTTAAAAGTGGAACCATGTTGTTAATTACAAGAGCATCTGAATATCGCCCAGCCAAAAAATAATGCCTTACAGAGTATTATCATATTGATTTAATTACAATGAATGCATGGTGAGCACATCTTTAATAGATTGTGAAGTGGAACCTTTCCAGTGTGGATGGTTAAGCCGCACATTTGTGTAGGTGGTCTTTGTGTAAAAGACGACCATTTACTTCCCTCAGATGGATGCTGGAGAGATGATGATGGGAAGCCAAAGAAAACCTGGAAGTATTTTGGAATTGAGGACTGAGCTTGAAATAGCTTCAGAGTTTTACAGACGGCCAGTCCCACCACAGCAGCTAAAGCCGGGTGATAAAAGCTCCAGCCAGTAGTGCCGTATGAGTAGTCAGTCATTATCCCAGCAGGTGAGGTGCAATGGTTTCACTGAAAACATACCAGTGCTCCAGACTCACTTGACCTGACTGCTCTTTTGGGATAGGCTCAGACAGAAAGTCGCAATCCTATTGCAATCATTTTGCTAACCCCTCCCTTGCTGTGTTTTCATTATTACCTGCCGGTTCAGCAGCAGCCATGCAAGCAGGCCGTAAAAACGGCAGCAGTGTGATGTGTCAGTTTGATTTAGAATCAGGTTTAGCAAGAGGAACTTGACTATAATCTTCCATAGAAAATGCTGAATAAAGACCCACTATTCCAACTCAGCTTCTGGCACCTGAACACACACAGCAAAGGGCCCCTCGGATGCTCTTCGCTGTGCTAGAGGAAACTGAGAGAAACTCACCGCCTGAGACGTCCACACAGTGGTCTGACTGTGATGAGAGGGTGGCGGTCTGGAGGGGCCCTGTCTGTATGTGGTGATGTGGTGAGGTTTAAGGGCTGCCTGAGGCCACTTGGCCCTAATTAGCTGTGGAAGATTAGGTCTGTATGTCTGAGCGTTTCGCTGCTTGGCATCTGAGCAGGGAGACGAGCTGGTATGGCATCAACTGGTAGGTACACCAGAAATGTAAAAATGCTACATCTTTCATGTATGTACATCAAGCTATACCTCCTACATTTATTGGAACTTTACATAAAATCCTGGAGAGTCACTGCAGACAAAATACACTGATCATATAACAGGACACATTGTAGCAGAATGAATAAGGACAGTCATGGCCTGTGTTCATGGATTCTTTGGAACTAAGCACCATCTGGTGGACAAACAAAGAATCTCATCTATCATCATTAAACACCCACATACAAATGGGAGTGTTTAAAGCATTAGATGCTTAGACACGGTGCTGGCATTTAAGAGAGTGACTTCAGGGCAGGAATGGCAGGTTATCACATCTATCTGCTATTCTGCTCAGCTCTTGTGGTTGTAGTCTGTCTTCAACAACTAGATTCTACCGCACTGAGGGTGTCAGACGACAAAAAGAGAGGAAGAGGAGGGAGAAGATTGAGAGGAAGCGAGGTGGTGTAAGTGCGTGTGAGTGAAAAAGACAGTTGGCTGGCTGCCCACGCAAATGACAAGTGTGTTTCGCCCACTGAGTCACGTACAGAAGAGCGGCCTGACTGCTAATACTGGTTGTCAAGGAGATGGAGTCTATTTATCAAAGGAAGCTCCTTGAGGACTGCTCTGACCTCACAAATGAGCACAATGAACACTGTAACCACAAAAAGTCAAAAACATAATCGATAAAGTCAAAGGCTGCTGTGAGATGTCGGCCCTCAGTGTTTCTTTGTGAGACTGTTGACCCCAAAACATGAACATGCTGCAAACCGTGAATTATCTGTAAACAGTTAAGGAAAATTTATGCAACCATGAATATCCGCAAACCATTAATAATTTAGCTGCAAACCATGAATGAAATATCCCACAAAACATGAACGCATGTCTTGCAAAATGCAAGTTGCAAAACATGAATGTCATTCATGATATACATTTTCTTTTGGTTCAAGTAGGTTAAGGGTCAATTACTTCAGGAAATCTTGATCCCAAACCTTATCTCTGCAAATATATATATATATTTTTTGGGAGGGGGGGTCCACTACCAAAAGATCTGCATCAATGCAATCTTGATCTTCATGAGCTATTCGTGCACACTTACACTTTGCCCTACATTCATATTACCTGTACACTGCTGTTTACAGTTATTGTTGTATGTATATTTTTAAATGTTTTTGTGAACAAAAAAAAAGGTATCCATTTCAAAATACAATAATTTTCTCTCAACCATACTATTTATATGGCGGTCGTATCCATATTTTGCAACGTACTGGCGGGCTTATATTCACTGCCTGATACATCATTCCAAGCAATAGCTGCACAAAATAATCACTTTTTATATGAAATATTATTGTTTTTTATGTTCAAATGTGCATTATATTTGTTTAATGTGAATTTTATATTCTTTAAAAACTAATCAGCAATGTTTTGAAGCAACTAAAACGTTCATACAATGAATATTTCTAAATATTTAAATTTAACAGTAAAAATCCAGCTTGAGCTTTAAAGGAATTGATCGTAAATAGGTTTTAACAGAAATCCATTATCGTGCATTAATTATATATTCTTGTAGTCTGATTGACTGAACATTATCAGCA
This sequence comes from Thalassophryne amazonica, assembly GCF_902500255.1. Classification (NCBI taxonomy): domain Eukaryota; kingdom Metazoa; phylum Chordata; class Actinopteri; order Batrachoidiformes; family Batrachoididae; genus Thalassophryne; species Thalassophryne amazonica. Next base: position 62,092,219 of record NC_047110.1, read on the forward strand.
AATGTCCATTATTACATGACAAAACATTTTACTCATAAATAGCACAACTTAGTGAGTGACACACTCAATATAATTAATAAATATAATGCCTCAAACCATTGATATGATTGTGTATTTAATTAATATAACTGTCCATTTGGTTTTTAATTAACCATTATCATTATGTATAGTCAAAAGGCCTATGGATTGTTACATGTACAGCTAATATATGTTAGAGGAAAAAAAAAAACACTCACAACATGACTTGTATACCTATATAAATGTTATTTATGTTATTATTATCATTATTAGGGGTGTTGAGTCAAATTAAGCCGCAGGCTCCACTCTTGGTGGTGTCCTTCCATCAATTCCTTTAAGTTTCAGCTTTGCAACCATACTCCCCCTGGAACCCAAAGAGTTTGGTTTCCCGGATGCTGCCCGGCGGGTCATGGGAATAACGCCACCGGATGGCTAGTTGGCATCGTCTTCGAACCTCCGACTTTCGTTCTTGATTAATGAAAACATTCTTGGCAAATGCTTTCGCTTTCGTCAGTCTTGCGCCGGTCCAAGAATTTCACCTCTAGCGGCAAAATACGAACGCCCCCGGCTGTCCCTCTTAATCAGCGGTGGTGGCCAAGTGGTTAATGTGCTTGGTTTCAGTTCAGAAGGTTCCGGGTTCAAATCCCACCCCTGCCACATTTCTCCATGTAATGTGGAGTTGCGTCAGGAAGGGCATCCGGCATAAAACCTGTGCCAATTCAACATGCAGATCCACCTTGGATTTGCTGTGGCGACCCCGAGTGCAAACAAGGGAGCAGCCGAAGGGACTTACTATTATCATTATTATGAGCATCTGACCCTGGTGGTGGGCAGGGCTGTGGGGGGCCAAGCTGAGAGTCTGAAGGGGGGTGAAAATTGTGATCGGATACAAAGTGTGGATTTTCTGCTGTGTTCCTAGAGGAATGCAAAACGCAAGACCATGTTTTGTGAGGTGTGCGTTCACACATTTCTTGTGCTATTTGTTCAGTATTCACACTAAATCGCGATTTGCAGCAGAGTCACGTTTTGGGGGTCAACAGAGCATGTCTGGCATTGTTGAAGAAGCCGATAAGTGATGTCTTGAGTTGCAGCTGGATCACCACCAAAATATTCTGGGCTCTTCTTCTAACAACCATTTTTTTCCATTAACTGTCTTTTGTAATTCTCATATCAAACAGAGCAGACAACATGATGAAGACTACAACGTACAATCAATATATCACGCAAAACAGATTGTAGCACATAACAGGCAAAGACATAAACAGCTACTACAGTAGTCAGCAAGGTTTAACCCCGTGTGTGGCTGAACACTGACGTGTGAGTAAAATGTATTTCTACAGCACATGTCAAAACCAGCTGTCAGAAAGTGCTTTACAATATAAAAACCATATTAACTGCTTTGAAGAATTATACCCACTGACAAATCTTTTGAGATGAAATATTCATTTATGTCATCACCTCCCTAAAATAACGGCCTAAGTCATGTTTTCATGTTTTTGAGAAAATGCAAAGGAAAACACAAGAACTTCAGTGGCTGAGTAGAGTTTCATTTTCCCAAAACAGTCGCCATTTTGAAAAGCTTCTAAAATTGCCTAAGTCACATACTCTTTTCACTTAGGCAAAATCATATGGCCTAAGTCACACACTTGAGATTGCATAATTTTCTCAACTGAACATTTAAGCGATTTCACCAGAGGCAAAATCACTTTTGGAAAAATGACTTACACCATTATTTTAGGAAGGTAACGATTTGCTATACCCATTTAAGGGTCACGGGTTGATGAAATATGTGAATTTAAAAACAGGCCAACCACTGTACTGAAGAACCCAACAATAACAATAAAATGTCCAATTATTTCCCTTTAGAAGTCAAACCAGAATTAGTTTCCTTCATGCGCATCTGAATATGAGCAAGTAGGAGTTGGGTGAATAATATGTAGACCTGGGTTCAATTCCTCATCACGCTAGCTGTCTGTGTTCTTAGAAAAAACATTTCATTTGCATTGTCCCAGTCCACTCAGCTGTAAATGGTTCCCAGCCTTGACTGGAGGATTAACCTATGATGGACTGGTGTCCCACCCAAGGGAAGTTGGAGACTCTCATCCACTCCAGGCTATGTAATCAAGGGATAAGCACCAGCACCAATGACCCACAGGGCTGATGTAAGATGTACATTTTCTTTCCTCTTATGCTACACCTTCATATGGTGTGTTGTCATTGTGTGAAGCTTCACTGAAACCTACCAACTGGTTTAGGAGGAGTTGCCCTTACTCGACTTACGAATGAAGAGATGGTATGATTCCCATATGGCCCCTCAAACATTGTTTGAAGGGAGTATAAACAGAATGAAGTAAAAAAAAAAAAGACTGGCCACGTGGGTTTTAAGCATATTTTTAAAAGGTGTCTACAGTGTCCAGTAAGAATGATGACTTAAGATTGGTTCACAATACTCTGATGAAAAAAATGAGGTAGGGGAAACGTGACCCAGACCGGAGGAAGCCCATGACCACCGTCTGGAGCCTGACCTGCACGGAGGGCCCATCAGCAAGTACCTGGTGGCCAGGACAGCCACAGAGCCCGGTTGGGCATCTCAACCCTGTGGGATCACCACCCACAGGGGGAACCGCTGGAATCGGGTGCGCTGTCCCATGGGTGGCAGTGAAAGTCGCCAAACTGAAGGAGTCCTTCCTGGATAGGTTATCTTGGAGGACTCCTGAGGCAGCTGCAAGGTACCAACAGGCCAGCAGGGCGGCAGCCTCTGCTGTGAGGGAGGCAAAGCAGTGGCTGTGGGAGGAGTTTGGAGTAACCATGGAGAAGGACTTTTGGTCGGCACTAAGGTGCTTCTGGTGGACTGTAAGGCACCTCAGGAGAGGAAAACGGTGAACCATCCAAGCTATATACACTCAGGATGAGACTCTGTTGACCTCAACTGAGAAAGTAATCAGACGCTGGAAGGAACACTTTGAGGAACTCCTGCATCAGACTGGCCCGTCCTCTATAGTAGGGGCAGAGCTGGAAGCTGATGGGGGAATCATGAGCAATTAACCTGGTGCAAGTAACTGAGGTAGTCAAACAACTCCGCAGTGGCAAAGCCCGGGGGTTGATGAGATCCGTCCAGAAATGCTGAAGGCTTTGGGTGCGGAGGCACAGTCTTGGATGAGACATTTCTTCAGCATTGCGTGGAGGTCTGGGACAGTGCCTAAGGAGTGGCAAACTGGGGTGGTGGTCCCCATATGTAAAAAGGGGGACCAGAGAGTGTATGCCAAGTACAGGGGCATCACACTACTCAGCTTCCCTGGTAAAGTATACTCCAGGGTGCTGGAAAGGAGGATTCAGCCGACAGCGGAACCTCGGATTGAAGAGGAGCAATGTGGGTTCCGTCCTGGCTGTGGAACAACTGACCAGCTCTTCACTCTCAGAAGGATCCTGGAGAGTGTCCAGGAGTGTGCCCATCCAGTCTACATGCGTTTTGTGGACTTGGAGAAGGTGTATGTTTGGGTACTCCAGGAGATATTGTGGGAGGTGCTGCAGGAGTATGAAGTGAGGGGGTCCCTTCTCAGGGCCATCCAATCTCTGTAATCACAAAGCGAGAGCTGTGTTCAGGTTCTTGACAGTAAATCGGACTTGTTTTCAGTGGGGGTTGGCCTCCGCCAGGGCTGCGCCTTCTTACCAATCCTGTTTGTGATATTCATGGACAGCATATCAAGGCGTAGTCAAGGGAGGAGGGTTTCCAGTTTGGTGGGCTCAGGGTCTCATCGCTGCTTTTTGCAGATGATGTGGTCCTGTTGGCTTCATCAGCCTGTGACCTCCAACACTCACTGGATCGGTTCGCAGCTGAGTGTGAAGTGGATGGAATGAGGATCAGCACCTATAAATCTGAGGCCATGGTTCTCAGCAGGATGGATTCCCTACTCCGGGTACGGAATGTGGTCGTGCCCCAAGTGAAGGAGTTCAAGTACCTTGAGGTCTTGTTCACAAGTGAGGGGACAATAGGGCATGAGATTGGCCAGAGAGAATCGGCGCACCAGGGGCGGTGTTGCATTCGCTCTACCGTACTGTTGCGACGAAACAGGAGCTGAGCCAAAAGGCGAAGTTTCAATCTACTGGTCAATCTTTGTTCCTCCTCTCACCTATGGCCACGAGGGTTGGGTCATGACTGAAAAAACTAGACTGTGGGTACAAGCGGCCGAAATGGGCTTAGCAGGGTGGCTGGTGTCTCCCTTAGAGACAGGGTAAGAAGCTCGGTCATCCGTGAGGAGCTCGGAGTACAGCCGCTGCTCCTTCGCATTGAGAGGAGCCAGCTGAGGTGGTTCGGACATCTGGTAATGATGCCCCCTGGGCGCCTCCCTTGGGAGGTGCTCCAGGCACGAACATCTGGGAGGAGACCCCAAGGAAGACCCAGGACTAGGTGGAGAGATTTATCTGTCTGTGCTGGATGGTCCTTGATTCCTGCTGTTAGCTGAACTGTTTTAATAATGGATCACAAGTGATTAGGCCTCCGCCTCATACATTATTCACCAAGCTCTCATGCAATCTAACCACCAAGTTGTAAACAATTTTGCATTATAGGAGATTTTTGATGTTTTGCAGTAGGGCAAGAAAAAAGGTTTGCAAATGAGATGTTACCAGCTTTTTCTCTCAATAGATTTTGTGTTCACGGACAGTTATTTACCTTGTTCACGCTGCTGGTCTCTCTGCTCCATGGACACCAGTGCAGAGAAGTGAGCCTGATCGTAAGCCAAGACCAGAGGTGAACAATGACAGCGGCTCGGAGGAACCTCCAATGGCAGGTAGAGTCCCCCAAATGGGATCGGAGCAAACGCTGGAAGAAATGAAGACACACAATCTTTAAATTTCAGTAGGACCACCAGAAAACTGATATTTGTTATTCAATAGCTTATGTTTTCTGCCTTAGTTTCTCACCACCACAACTCTATGGCTGTCTGAGTTGGTGCTACAGTTTTATAGGTTTCCCCAAGTATTGTCTATGCATATGACAGGGCTCAATGCAGAGCTCAGAATGCAAAATGTACAGCAGGTTGCCAAAGTATTCACTTACCCACTGTATTCATTTTTGTCATTATTCTGATTGCTTTTATGCTAGAATGATTTAAAATGACTATTGACTTTCAAACAAGTCTACCCAAGAACAAAAACCAAGCAAAATTAAGAAACCTGCAGATGACAGAGTAAAAGAGGACAGCATCTGTCCTGACATGGTCATTTGTTGCTAGCTGTGTAGTTTTTCTATTGCTCTGTTCGTATGTTTACCAAACGGGCAGCTGTTACAATTTTTAAACAATAATTGTTAATGTTAGTTCTACCTGTTGTACACTATATGTGTGAATTAACAACATGTATGTACTGAGGTACCCACTTAAAATTAACGCTAAAATGCAATACTTCCATATTTACTACAAATGATGTCACACCCCCACTACAGTAAATAATTATGCTCCCAGCCACGCCCCCCACCAAACCTCCCCTCCCCATCCACCTCCCTCCCCCCCAAAAAACACACCCTCTGGAGCAGGTGCCAACACATCACACATATGCAGCAAATCTGGGTTATAAATCTGAGTTTCTATGTGAGAAAATGCTTGTGTGGTTTTTGTGGATGTAGATCAGTGAGAGCACCTTCTCCTCCTGAGTCTCTGAGCATTGTATCAGCCACCACGACAATCGGCCTTCGCAACACATGGGCAAGCACAAACACATGAAACTCTTCCAGACTTTCGTAGACCGGATCCTCAGAGTTATCCACCCTACAGAAACAAAACAAGACAAGACAGGACACTCACAGAGTGCAACACCCACATCTTACATGTTTGACACAGATTCAGGAAAATTAATTTCCAGTGATTCAGTATGAACATAACATAAGGTCCTATTTGGCCTCGACATTAATCGTTTCTGTCCAAAACTAAACTGCTTTATTCTTGACTAACACAACCCTTTCACCATGATCCCCTATGGCCGCTAAACCATTGCAGTTGAACCATTATGACTTTGGGTTTGACCTTTCAAGGTCATTCAAGGTCAGAAAGTCATGTGACAAAGAAAATAGTGACTTCATAAGTGTTTCATAGTAACCATAGGTGTATCTTTAAAGCTATAGTATGTTGCATGTGAAGGCGAACACGTTTCTGAATCCTCATTTTTGTAAACTGGAGTACCATACATGTTGCTCATCACGAGGGAAGGCAAAAGAGCATGGATCCCCATTGACAAAGAAGCAAAAACATTAAGTGAAACAATTAAGATAAGTTAGCTGCACAAACAGCCACGCTGCCAAATTCACTCTAATAAAGAGCCTCTCAATATGTGATTCCCACTCATCCTATTTAGGGGCTCATCTCACACTACAACCATCAAACATCCCTAACCTGATTACTGTGGTACAGTCAAACTAAATGACAGGCTAAAACCACTGCACTAAATGAGTAAAGTACACATTCAATGGTGACATATTTAGCGACAAAGACCTCTGTGCTGCATGGGTTTACTCAGATGAAACAGTGAAAAACAGCAATTTCTCAAGAAAACATACGGTGCATCTGCAAAGTGTTCACAGTGCTCCACTTTTCCCACATTTTTTCATGTTTCAGCCTGATTCAAAAATGGATGAAAAATTTTTTTTTTTGGCCTCAAAATCTACACACAATAATGACAATGTGGAAAAAGTTTTTTATTTTATTTTTGCAAATTAAATAAAAATAAAAACAACTAGAAACACTCAGAGAGTGCAAACCTCCACCAAGGCCATGGGGTCAATGACGCCATAACATCTACACGCCGTGGAATCATTGAACCTAAAAAAGTCTAAATGATGTTTGCTCAGTAGTAAAAAAAAAGTTTCATCTGCTGTGACTGGATAGCATGTATCCTTAGCGCTTGGCATCACCGTTTATTACAACTTGCACCTTTCCCAGAAGCTACTGTCATTTGAGCACTGATATTGATATTCATGTGCTTTTAGACAAAAACAAATGAGACAAAATTCAATTTATTATTCAACTAAACTGCAAATATATGAATTTTTTAACATTTATGAAACACTTCTCTAAACAAGGCCATAGGGTCACTGACCCTAAAGAGATTCCCTCCTTGGCACAGTGATCTATTCAACAATTCATTGTTACAACCAAAACTATGATATACACTTTTCTTTCCTTTATATTTGACATCCTTGACCATGAAAACATACCACTAGAACTTGGAATCACTTTTATGTCTTTATTAGTTCAAACGTTATTGTATAAAAACGATTTTTCGGTAATGGCGGTTTTCTTCTGGATCTAGCTCCATAACATTTGAAGCTACATCAAATCTGATGACATCTTACTGAATCAGTATAGATTCAGCTACAATTTGGTGTTAGTTGTGCATCTCTAGCTTCATTTGTCACCTCACACTGACACATTTTCTATTTTCCCTATATTTTTGCATATTCTAGATCACCAGATCCGGAATCCAGATCCGATCATCACCAAACTTTGTTGTTTGATAGAACATTTGACTATGTTACACCCTAATTTTTTTCAAGCCTTTCTGCCTTGTTTTTGTGGAGTTAGAAACTAGAATGACAAAATTCCCCCTATCTCGCAATGGTGAAGAATGTTTTAAAAAATTCCTGGATCCGGATCGTGATCCAGATCACCACTAAAATTTAATCACTTGTTCCTCTTGTCATTTCCAACCACTCCACAAAATTTGATCAAAATCCGTTCAAACCTTTTGGAGTTATCCTGCTGACAAACAGACAAACAAGCGCGACCGAAAACAATCTCCTTAGCGGAGGTAATTAAGGACTCACATGTACATAAGTATTCATACCCTTTGCCATGAAGCTCAAAATTTAACTCAGATGCATCCGGTTTCCACTGATCGTCCTTGAGATGTTTCTACAGCTTAATTGGAGTCCACCTGGGGTCAATTCAGTTGATTGGAAATGATTTGGAAAGGCACACACCTGTCTACATATAAGGTGACAGTGCATGTCAGAGCACAAACCAAGCATGAAGTCAAAGGAATTGTCTGTAGACCTCCGAGACAGGACCGTCTCAAGGCAAAAATCTAGGGAAGGGTACAGAAACATTTCTGCTGCTTTGAAGGTCCCAATGAGCACAGTGGCCTCCAGCATCCATAAAGCCCCGTTTATACATAGACGGTAAACTCTCCCGGAAGCGTCCCGGCAGAGATTTTGCCCCCTCCGGGCCGTTTTAGGGATCAAACGCCGTAGTTAACGCCGGCGCACGGGGGCGTGGTTTAGTTCCGGCTTCACCGGGAATCGTCAAAAAAATTATTCAACATGTCGAATAATTCCGGGAGCGCTCCCGGAGAAGTGGCCTGATGACGGAGACAACGAGAACAACGGCGTTTGATACTTTTTAATCGCCGTGTCATCCCGCCCCTTCCTGTAGTGCCGCAGTTTACACTGCCGTAATTGGCGGCCGGCATTGTATCCCTAACCAACAGCATGTAAAACGGCGATAGAGCCCACATCGGCGTCCTCAAAGGCGTTTTAACCGGCAACAGAGGCAGACAAAACGGCGGCGCTAGCAGACAGTACGCTGTTCTAAACGCCACCTCCCGGTTAACGGTGTTCCAAACGGCCGATAGGCGGCGGTCAGTATAAAAACGCTAGCGCGCTGCATGCAGGTCTCTCACTCGCGGCCAGCTCCAGATATTGGTTTTTGCAGAGAAGCTCCAGTATACCTCCTAAAATAAAATTGGCAGCGGCAAGGACTGACCAAGAGGTCTGGTTCTGGGGTAGCCCTATGGTGGAAACGAGCAACACGGTGAGGAGGGGAAAAGGAGAGAAAAGAAAAGGCTCAGAGATGAGCTCCCTGTCACTCCCTCCCCCTGCACTGACAGCTGCTTCAGCCTATTATACTCTGGAGGTGGTGGCTATAAGCAAAAGTTCCTGGAGTAACGCAGGATTTGCCTGGATAAATCCAGCGGTACACAGGGCATTATCGGCGGCAGCAGAACACCGCCGTTCTCACGCGCGTCTTAACCTGCGATTGTAAAGGATAGAACTGAGTATTAACCCCCGTTGCCTGACGTGTGCCGGATGCTACGGCGTCAAAACTCCGCTTTATTCGGCGGATTTAGCGGTGTTTTATCCGCGTATTTGCGGCTAGTACGGCGCTCAAAACGCTGGCGAAATGCTCCGCCCCTTTCCACCGCGAAAACAGCCGGAACTACCGTGAACTTCGGTCTACATACTACCCACAGACAAAACCGTCTATGTGTAACCTGGGCTTAAATGGAAGATGTTCGGATCCATCAGGACTCTTCGTGGAGCTGGCCACCCGTCTAAACTGAGTGATCAGGGGAGAAGGGCCTTAGTTAGGGCCTTTATTCAACCCCTCATGGAGAAATTCAGTTGCTATTCAGTAGCACATACGGACTGAAAGACAAGGGACAATAAATATATAAAAACTCTAAAAGCCCAAGGCTTAAGGTACAAGTCTTTAGGGTCCTGGTGCTACCTGTGATCGTGAGACTATGCCATTAACCAGTGGCCTAAGGTAATAACAGGGTGTCTTTTTGAAGGCTCCTTGGGTACCACTGGAATAACATCTTGTGAAAGCTTCAGCATCTCATCTCTCAGAGAAATGTAGTGTATTTACCACAGTCACAAGTTGGGGGTGCATCTGGGGTGACTTGATTTTGCTGTAGCAAAACTGTGTGAGCAGACACCAAACTTGCTTCAATAAATGTGACATCTATCAGATGTTTGCATCCACAGCAAAAAAAAAAAAAAAACTGAAATTTTTCCATTCAGCTCTGAACTTCTGAATGCAGCATTCAGTCAAACAACACCTTTTTTTTTTTCCTACCACAGGCTCAACTCATGCAGACGTGTGCATGATCCAGTGTGTGTAAGTTCACTACAGTGAAAATGGAAACAGAATAAAACCACAAGGTTTCTATGCGTAGGAGGAGGAAACCAGATTTAGTTTCCAATCTGCTTCTGCAGCCTGAGATAAACTCACACTTATTTATGCAGTAGTGTTCTGTAAGATGCACATCTGCAGGTCACACTGCAGGCAACCTGTAGATGGCGCCCTACCACACCCACACTTCAAGGATGTCATTAAATCGGATAATTTAAATCAGTAGATTTCCCAGACAAGTCCACCTTATGTGGGATTTAATTGTAGCATGAGAATTGAAGAACATATCCATGATCCTCTTCTTGCTTGTTCTCTCATGATTACTGAGTAAACCTTGTTTTGTAGTAAAAGGAATGTAATACATGTATTGTGGGAACACTCAATCCAGACTCTGTGCACTTGTGATCTTTCTGGGATGAATGAGTGACTTTCCTGGCTTACCCGCCGCTGGTGTTGCCATTTTTGCTGAGGTTAGTGCGCGGCTCACTGGAGGCCAACTTGAGGAGCTCATTCCACTCTCTCTCCCACTCCTCCTCAGTGTACACGAGGCCCGACTGCACAAACACATAACACACAAATGCACACTAGTCCCCATCTACAACAAGCCGAATATTAATCAACTTCTGTTTTTGCATAAATATCTGTACATTTAAAATTCTACACAAGTACCTACAGTGTATGCTGTTTTATTACCCAAGGCCATCAAATATGGCCATCGGGTATTGCAAAGGCTTTGTGTCTGTCTGTGTTCAGCATAAGTCCAGTCCTATTACTGCCAAAAATCTTCAAATTTACAGGGAACATTCTTGGACACAGACCTTGGACATGTTCAAAGATGGCTAACCTTGACCTATTTTAAGAGGTTAAAATGCCACATTCTGTTTCAATCTGTTCAGTTTTGTTTTTGAGTGGACGGCATGACAGCCAATCAGAGCAGAGCTGCAGCGTGACGTCAGTGGCTGGTCTCTCCAAAATCGCTTCGTTTTGTGCATTTACATACATGTTTCTCATAGGTAAGTCCCTTCGGCTGCTCCCTCATTTGCACTCGGGGTCGCCACAGCAAATCCAACGTGGATCTGCATGTTGAATTGGCACAGGTTTTACGCCGGATGCCCTTCCTGACGCAACTCCACATTACATGGAGAAATGTGGCAGGGGTGGGATTTGAACCCGGAACCTTCTGAACTGAAACCAAGCGCATTAACCACTTGGCCACCACCCCTAGCAAGAAATAAACACTTCTAAAACTGAAAATGCTGTTTTTTTGTAACCTGATAACTCCTCTGGAGTCATTTACAAGATATTTTTCAGACATTAGCATGCTAACTTCTGCTAACTCAAAGTTAACTTCCTATGGAGTTAAATTTGTCTCATTAATATCTCCAAATGCACAGAGGGTGATCTACAAATATTCCATGATTTGCACAACGTCCCCTCTTATAACTTTAATATTGTTTTTGATTGATAGAGGGCTTTTATTGAACATGTACAAATTGTACGTAAGACAATAGGATCTTAATAATTAAACAACGGCAAATTATAAAGAACACAATGCTCATACGGTCGAGGGTATTTTAGCATTGCATTACATTTTTAAATAATTGGGCATTTTTGTGTTCATTACATTGTTTGAAAACAGAAATAAGTAAGAAATGTGTGACTGTAAGCAACAAATAGCCCCAGCAACACTCTGACCGTATGCCAGAAGCTACAGCCGGTCCAGTTTTGCCATTTTTCCTTGATTAATGACCAGGTATTAATTAATCATTTTCTTTATATGGGTGGTTTTAAGCAATTTCTGCCTAAATGTCTCTTGAACATATGATATGGAATCATTTCCTGGTACCAGCTGGCAACCCCCCCCCCCCCAAAAAAAAAAAAAAACCTTTTTGGACTTTCAGCAAAATAATTTTAATTCAAGTTTGGATGCTCTCAGGTTAATCAATGATGATAAAGAAACTGAAATATTTAGGCAAAAACAAAATTTAATTTAAAATTGTACATTTTTAAAAATGGTCATTTCAGAAACATAAATCAGCTCCTTGGATGTGATGATGTTGCTAAATAGGAAAACTTTAACTGCAGAATGATTCACTGAAGAAATTGACCCCCCAAACAATAGCACATTTGGCACCATTGTTGTCTCTGTTTTGACCCAAAATGAACACAGTGTCCCTTTTGTGGCACAAACGAATTTTGGAAGAAACAAATGTAAATGTAAATTCATACTGGTTTCCACAAATGAAAATAAATAAATAATTTTTTTTAACTTTCACTTTTGATGCTGTGTGCTTCTTACCCTGTGTGCTGCTATACAATGCTACTGGAACCTCAATTTCCCTGAAGGAATCTTCCCAAGGGATTAATAAAGTTGTATCCAATCTAAACTCATCTAACATTTTAAAAAACCCCGCTCTCGTCAGGTTGTTAGGTTATTTGATGCACTGGAAAATGTGTCTATTGCCATGTTAAACAAAAGCTGATAAAGTCACCAACCCATCAATCAAATGTTGTGTGAGTTAACTGCCTAATTCCAGAGATGGTCTTTAAAATTTAAGTAGTGATGTCGCCAGGAAGAGAGGAAGCTTGAAACTATTGTGTACTTTTTCTTTTTTGGATATATGCTAAGATCATAGCATCCTAAAATGTCATGCCTGGGTTCATTTTGCTTTGAAGAAGGTTCCAAGAACTTTCCAATGATATCCATATATGACCATTTTGTTGGGAAATACTCACTATAAAATGCCACAAACATGACTTACAGGGCACTGGGCCTATCCTAGTACTGCTCTGGTTTTAAGTAGATAAAATACTTGATGATTATAGTCCCATTCATCAAATAATTGTTGTGGTACTCCTAGTGACATTTTGAGTACATGGTTAATATCTTACAGCATCACCAGAATGCTTTTTTTTTTTCCAAATATGAATATCTACAGCTTCTTTTGCTCAACCCATCATCAGTGACACAATTTTTCAAATTTCTCAGTTTTTTTTGTTGTCAACCACTTTAATCCATTAGCTTCAGGAGAAGAGAGAGACACCCCTGAGGATTTAACAATATTTGCAGCCGCTGCTAATACACATATCAAAGAAAGACTTTCTTTGCACCAAAAATCCTAGTTTAGTGGTCATGCATGAAGCTAAAAATCTGCATTCGACATGCAAAAGTTAGAAGTGACACACTGTGTGAAGCATTTCAGAGGTGCAATATGCTAGTGTAGACCATCTCCCAACCTCCTTGTTCTGTTGGGTCTGCTGCCATCTCCACCTCCTCTTCAGAGCATCTCTCTCAGCGCCGCTCTTCATCATGGTGTACAGGGATTTCCTCAGCATCAGGTCTCGGTCGTGGAAGCCCCACATCCCTGATCACCACATACAGACACAGCATTATTAGTGCATGACAGGACTTAAAAAAAAATGTAGTAGTCTCATCATTATTTGCTGCTCCAGCAGATGGAAACATGCACTGTCCATATGGACATGCTATCATTCCCTGTCAAATCCAGCACCTGTCTCCTGCCACTTCCTCTTCTACAAATCCCTTCTCTTATTAGTGCGCCTCCCTAGTTTTCATCATATATGCTCAACCCTTCCATTAAATTAAACTACTGTGACAGACTCAGATTTGTCTTTTTTCCATTCTTAGATCACAGTTTAAAGCTGTTTGATTCATATCAGGTATGAATGGAACAATGCCTTTCAACAGTTAAAACAGAAAACATTACACCCATATTTTACATTTCCGCTCCATGACACAGTTATTGCTGAGATGCTGCATGACAAGGTCACTTTAAGTAGAACTGACAGGAGTATCTCACCCAAAGAGGCAGCATGCAGAAGGCAGTTTCCATCCCCTGTGGTGGCGAGAGGAAGCAGCTTCTTACAGCTGGTGCACATGGTGGACCACCAATTCAAACAACCTGCAAACATGCAAAATATGCTAAGTGCTGAATGAAGATGTCTGAAACCACCGTGTCAGCAAACAACATCCAATCAATGTCCAAATACTTATGGATCTGAGAGTAATGTTTAACTTTAGACAGCATGTTCTTATCCATTTTTACATGAAGGCTGCTACAATTAACAGCCCTGATATGTGTCTTCTTTAAGGTGCCCTGCTCTTGAACAGACTTCAGATGAGATACACTTTGGGAACTCTGCAGTCTGTGTGTGAAAAAAAGTGCAAAATATGAGATTCCACCATCTAGTTTCTCTATTATTCCAAACTTTAGCTGAGAGAAGAATCCTGAGGGATCCTGACAGCTTTGAATTAGTTGCTCTCTTGCTTGCAGACAATAGCAGCCCAACAACAGCATCCCCGGTTTATCACTCTCTGTACCACGTTGCTGACTTTGTCTAGGGTTTGCTTCTGATGCTGCATTGTAGGCCATTAAAATTTCAGCATAATCTCAGTAGAGAACACATTAAAATCTGCTTTATACTTCCCTTCAAGGATAGTTATTGTATTCCTGTGCTGAATTATAGCCTGTCGTACTCACCAGCTTGCTCCAGCGCCATCATGGTAGACTGCTCGATCAAATCTCTCTCTATGAAGTTCCTGAAATCCTCACTATAGACACTGAGGTCCGGCAGCTGGAATGTGTAGATGGGCATCTCGAGAGGAAATTGCTCGCTGGTACACTCACTAGCAACATGGAGTCGCGCCAGAGAGACGATAGCAGAGCTGGCGTGGGAGATCCCTCGGGACAGACGCTTCTCTGTGGTTGGAAAGAAGGAAGAATATGTTAGAATAATGGGAAGGAATCAGACGCGACAAAAGACATATGTGCTTTGGTAACCTTGTGTATTGTCCTCCTGCTTCTGCGCACATGGCCTGTCGATCTTGCTGACATGTGTGGGCGTGTCATGTATCTCTGGCTGCTTGTAGTAGCGGCCCTCATTGAAGACCTGTGGCAGGTTGGCAGTGTGGACCTGCCTGAGCTCCTCAAAATCATTGAGAGCAGCACTGAGGTCCCAGTTTTTACCTGCAGAAGACAAACATCGGGCTGATAGCTCACTGATACAGAAGCTTAAGGACTGACATTGACACTCATCATTCCATAATTGTGATTTCATTGCATTTCAGGGAATTGTGTCTTCCCATACATCAAAATGTTGCTTCCTGCTGCAACAGGGTGATACTCAGCACAGTTTACAGTAAACATGGTTATCTCTTGCTTGAAAAAACATCACAATGTTCTTCAAAGTGAAGAGAAAATGGTGGCAAAATGTAAAAGGGCAGCTGACTTTGCAGCAGGTCAGCCAGGTTTCCTCAAAGAGATTGCAAAAAGAAAAAAAAAAAGCCAACAAAAAAACAACAAGGTTTATAATTTCTTTAACTGCATGGTGTGCCCTCTTGTGGGAGATGTAAAGGCACTGCATGATTGTAATGCTGGTAAAATGTATTCAGGCAGCAAAATGAAACCATAAAACAAATGCTTAAGGCACCATGACACTTGTATGAATTCGATCCACACACTGGCATGCAAACTTGCGTGTCAATGAGTAAACTAGTTGTAAACTGTGCGCAAAGGAAATTTTGAAATGTTCAAAATTTCTGACACTTATGTGCCACTTATGTGAACTAGTCATGAACATTGTGCAACCTATTCGAAAACACTGCGTGTCACTCCGCACAGAGCATCTGACCTGAAATTAGATTATGAAGACATGTTACATCTATAATAACATAATTTTATGGATACTTTATCTAACTCATAAGAAGGAATGAAAATGAAACTGTTTTACCAGTCCATTACAATATATATATTATAAATAATTACCTTTGAGACAAGATTCCAAATGCGTTCACCACCACATGGTGAGCATGAGACAACATGTAACTGTAGAATTTCTCTGATTATGGGAGTGATGAGAGAATGGTTTCATCAGCCAAGTTTTGAAAGCAAATGCATCATTGGCTACGTGATATGGCACAGGCTTTATTTTATATAGCTTGGTGTCAAGCGGGACAAGGCGGGGGTGCACTGGCACAACGAACTGTGCGGCAGTGCGGAAATCGAATTTGTGCAAGTATCAAGGTGGCCTAAAACATGATGATGGCAGAAGTCTAAATAAGGTAGTACAGATCTTTGACAGTTCCTGCATGAGTATCCTAGGGTGATACCAGTCTACACATAATGGAGCAGATAACTGTAACAATTGTTCATTACTGGAAACAAGCGCCAAAATTGGAACACATACTCCTCAAACATTACTCTTTTGAAAAAAACTGAGTATCCACTTTAATTTTCAGTAGGCAGCCAGGTAGGGATCAATTAAAGAATTACACAGGGGTCAAAATTTAAAAATGCTCCAATCATATTGAAAGCTATGCCACATTATTTGTCTGATCACAACGATACCAAAAAGGTATAGTTTGGACTATCTATGACTGAATGTTATGGAGTTATGGGGTAAAAACAACAAGAATGGTGACAAAGGTCAATTTTAGTTTGTACAGGGGTTAGAAGTTAAACTTGCTCCAATTTTGGTAAAAAGTGGTGTGAATTATTGGTTGAACTAGTAGGATTAATAAATGAAATAATTTTGACTGTGTTGAATGCTTGGTCTGCAAGGTAAAGGTAGAGCAATGTCGACGTCCATTGGATTCTATGACATGTGACATATGTTACCCTGTAACATGATAACTAAGCATGCCACATAGTGCAAACTATTCCTTTTTAAAACCCTATTAACTCAACCAATAATTTGCATCACATTTTACAATATTTAGAGCAACTTTAACATCTGACCCCTGTACAAACTAACGCTGACCTTTGTTACCATTCTTGCTGTTTTTACCCCATAACTCCATAACATTTAGTCATAGATAGTCCAAACTATACCTTTTGGTATCGTTGTGATCAGACAAATAATGTTGTATAGCTTTCAATATGACTGAAACATTTTTAAATTTTGACCCCTGTGTAATTCTTCAATTGACCCCTACCTGGCCGCCTACTGAAAATTCAAGTGGCTACTCAGTTTTTTCAAAAGAGTAATGTCTAAGGAGTATTTGTGCCAGCTTTGGTGCTTGTTTCCAGATCTGAAGGATTCCTCTGTAAATATTCTGTTATCTGCTGCATTACACAAGACATATAATCCCTTCAGCATAGTTTAAGTATAAAATGGGGTCTCTGTCCTGCTGGAAAACTCTCAAAGCAAGGTCTCCAGGGAGCATCCCACTCAGAAACGCAAACCATCTTCACTGGTTCTTTTTAAACGGAAAGAAGCAGGAGTTCTGCGCTGCTCACCTTATCAATAAGGGTTAAGAAAATTCACCAGATGATTCCAGATCTTGGGGTCTTAAGTAGTGAGGCACCTGTGCACTGAATCATGCTCAGGGAAAGATATCACATGTAAGCTGTAGTCATAACTAATGTTCCCTGATCATGCAAGAATTACACCTCATCTGAGTCTCACTACATAACTGCTCATTGGACACAAAGTCAAACAAAACTTGAAATTAGTAGTGTCAGGTGATTAAAAAATGTATCTAATTAATTCCAAGCTCTGCAATTAATTAATCTGAATTAATTATTTTTATTTCATTTCATTTATGTAGTGCCAAATCAAAACAAAGCTGCCTCAAGGCGATTCACATGAGTAAAATCTGACCTTACCAACCCCTAGAGCAAGCACACAGACAACAGAGGTAAGGAACTCTCCCTCCAATGATGTTGAGGAAGAAACATCAAGCAGAAATGAATCACATCGTGTACAATTCTTTCAGGGAAAAAAACAAACAAAAAAAACATAGAATGACAAGTCACATACAGCATAAAATAAGAGGCTGTCAGAAACACAAAAACAGAAATATTCTGATGTATAAAATGTACATACCGCAAGGTGTATTTATATTATAATAGCCAAGTGGCCTCTGTGTGCATGTGTGTGTATGGCTTCAATCACGGAAAAACTGGGAAGAGCTGACATTTTGTCCTTTGGCATGCTTATGTATTTTGGGTCAAGAATGTACGCTGTGAAAACAGAAAGTTGGTAGGACTAATAGAAAGTAATGATATTAGCTAAAAACAGTGAACAAAGAACATTGTGGTGCAATGCACCACGAGAGGTCAGGGTTTTAAATGATGTTATTGTGGTTCATGTTAGTTTAACAGTGATGTTAGTGTTCTTGATTTATTGTGTTTTTGTAGTTCAATTGGTTTAGTCAGGTAAGTGTCATGTTGCCGTTACCACGAGTGAATTAACTGTCATATTGCTGTTACCATGATTGACAAGGATAGTGCATTTGATGTCTTCTGCCACAGTCTCTGTTTATGGGTTTGTAAAAATAAAAGTGTGCGTATGTGCGATTTAGATTACGGACAAACTGGGGAGAGCTGACATTTGCCATTTGGTATGCTTTTTTATTTTTGGTCATGGATGAACGACACCAAAATGGAATGTTGACAAGAGTAATATGTTTTAGAGAAACTATGGATATTGGTCTTGTTAGAAGAGACGGCATCCATCCCACTTTAGATGGAGCAGTTCTCATTTCTAGAAATCTGGCCAATTTTCTTGGATCCTCCAAACTGTGACTGTCCAGCGTTGGGACCAGGAGGCAGAGCTGTGGTCTTATACACCTCTCTGCAGCTTCTCTCCCCCTGCCATCCCCTCATTACCCCATCCCCGTAGAGACGGTGCCTGCTCCCAGACCACCAATAACCAGCAAAAATCTATTTAAGCATAAAAATTCAAAAAGAAAAAATAATATAGCACCTTCAATTGCACCACAGACTAAAACAGTTAAATGTGGTCTATTAAACATTAGGTCTCTCTCTTCTAAGTCCCTGTTGGTAAATGATATAATAATTGATCAACGTATTGATTTATTCTGCCTAACAGAAACCTGGTTACAGCAGGATGAATATGTTAGTTTAAATGAGTCAACACCCCCGAGTCACACTAACTGTCAGAATGCTCGTAGCACGGGCCGTGGCGGAGGATTAGCAGCAATCTTCCATTCCAGCTTATTAATTAATCAAAAACCTAGACAGAGCTTTAATTAATTTGAAAGCTTGACTCTTAGTCTTGTCCATCCAAATTGGAAGTCCCAAAAACCAGTTTTATTTGTTATTATCTATCGTCCACCTGGTCGTTACTGTGAGTTTCTCTGTGAATTTTCAGACCTTTTGTCTGACTTAGTGCTTAGCTCAGATAAGATAATTATAGTGAGCGATTTTAATATCCACACAGATGCTGAGAATGACAGCCTCAACACTGCATTTAATCTATTATTAGACTCTATCGGCTTTGCTCAAAAAGTAAATGAGTCCACCCACCACTTTAATCATATCTTAGATCTTGTTCTGATTTATGGTATGGAAATAGAAGATTTAACAGTATTCCCTGAAAACTCCCTTCTGTCTGATCATTTTTTAATAACATTTACATTTACCCTGATGGACTACCCTGCAGTGGGGAATAAGTTTCATTACACTAGAAGTCTTTCAGAAAGCGCTGTAACTAGGTTTAAGGATATGATTCCTTCGTTATGTTCTCTAATGTCATATACCAACACAGAGCAGAGTAGCTACCTAAACTCTGTAAGGGAGTTAGAGTATCTCGTCAAT
Organism: Thalassophryne amazonica; assembly: GCF_902500255.1. Taxonomy (NCBI): domain Eukaryota; kingdom Metazoa; phylum Chordata; class Actinopteri; order Batrachoidiformes; family Batrachoididae; genus Thalassophryne; species Thalassophryne amazonica. The sequence goes on from NC_047110.1 coordinate 62,111,726, forward strand.
AGTTTTACATCCTCTTTGAAGACAACTTTGGATGCTGTAGCTCCTCTGAAAAAGAGAGCTTTAAATCAGAAGTGTCTGACTCCATGGTATAACTCACAAACTCGTAGCTTAAAGCAGATAACCCGTAAGTTGGAGAGGAAATGGCGTCTCACTAACTTAGAAGATCCGGTTGTTCTGTCTGAGTTATTTTCATTGGTTGCTTCGTCCAAACCATTGGCATGTTTATTGGACCCCATTCCTGCCAGGCTGCTCAAGGAAGTCCTACCATTATTTAATGCTTCAATCTTAAATATGATCAATCTATCTTTGTTAGTTGGTTATGTACCACAGGCCTTTAAGGTGGCAGTAATTAAACCATTACTTAAAAAGCCATCACTTGACCCAGCTATCTTAGCTAATTATAGGCCAATTTCCAACCTTCCTTTTCTCTCAAAGATTCTTGAGAGGGTAGTTGTAAAACAGTTAACTGATCACCTGCAGAGGAATGGTCTATTTGAAGAGTTTCAGTCAGGTTTTAGAATTCATCATAGTACAGAAACAGCATTAGTGAAGGTTACAAATTATCTTCTTATGGCTTCGGACAGTGGACTTATCTCTGTGCTTGTTCTGTTGGACCTCAGTGCTGCTTTTGATACTGTTGACCATAAAATTTTATTACAGAGATTAGAGCATGTCATAGGTATTAAAGGCACTGCGCTGCGGTGGTTTGAATCATATTTGTCTAATAGATTACAGTTTGTTCATGTAAATGGGGAATCTTCTTCACAGACTAAAGTTAATTATGGAGTTCCACAAGGTTCTGTGCTAGGACCAATTTTATTCACTTTATACATGCTTCCCTTAGGCAGTATTATTAGACGGTATTGCTTAAATTTTCATTGTTACGCAGATGATACCCAGCTTTATCTATCCATGAAGCCAGAGGATACACACCAATTAGCTAAACTGCAGGATTGTCTTACAGACATAAAGACATGGATGACCTCTAATTTCCTGCTTTTAAACTCAGATAAAACTGAAGTTATTGTACTTGGCCCCACAAATCTTAGAAGCATGGTGTCTAACCAGATCCTTACTCTGGATGGCATTTCCCTGATTTCTAGTAATACTGTGAGAAATCTTGGAGTCATTTTTGATCAGGATATGTCATTCAAAGCGCATATTAAACAATTATGTAGGACTGCCTTTTTGCATTTACGCAATATCTCTAAAATCAGAAGGTCTTGTCTCAGAGTGATGCTGAAAAACTAATGCATGCATTTATTTCCTCTAGGCTGGACTATTGTAATTCATTATTATCAGGTTGTCCTAAAAGTTCCCTAAAAGCCTTCAGTTGGTTCAGAATGCTGCAGCTAGAGTACTGACGGGGACTAGCAGGAGAGAGCATATCTCACCCGTGTTGGCCTCTCTTCATTGGCTTCCTGTTAATTCTAGAATAGAATTTAAAATTCTTCTTCTTACTTATAAGGTTTTGAATAATCAGGTCCCATCTTATCTTAGGGACCTCGTAGTACCATATTACCCCATTAGAGCGCTTCGCTCTCAGACTGCGGGCTTACTTGTAGTTCCTAGGGTTTGTAAGAGTAGAATGGGAGGCAGAGCCTTCAGCTTTCAGGCTCCTCTCCTGTGGAACCAGCTCCCAATTCAGATCAGGGAGACAGATACCCTCTCTACTTTTAAGATTAGGCTTAAAACTTTCCTTTTCGCTAAGGCTTATAGTTAGGGCTGGATCGGGTGACCCTGGACCATCCCTTGGTTATGCTGCTTTAGACGTAGATTGTGGGGGGTTCCCATGATGCACTGTTTCTTTCTCTTTTTGCTCCGTATGCATCACTCTGCATTTAATCATTAGTGATCGATCTCTGCCCCGCTTCACGGCATGTCTTTTTCCTGGTTTTTTCCCTCAGCCCCAACCAGTCTCAGCAGAAGACTGCCCCTCCCTGAGCCTGGTTCTGCTGGAGGTTTCTTCCTGTTAAAAGGGAGTTTTTCCTTCCCACTGTTGCCAAGTGCTTGCTCATAGGGGGTCGTTTTGACCGTTGGGTTTTTTTTCATAATTATTGTATGGCCTTGCCTTGCAATATGGAGCGCCTTGGGGCAACTGTTTGTTGTGATTTGGCGCTATATAAGAAAAAAGTTGATTGATTGATTAGCTAACAACACTGAACAATGGATATTGATATTTACATTCTGGACTCGCACGTCAATTCAGCAGGGGGCGGTAATTCATCTAAATATTAAAAGTGTGCATGCGTGATTTTATTTATAAGTTCAATGTAAGTACATAACATAATTTGTAAATGCATCAAAAATACATGAATGGCATAATAAGGTGAAAACACTTATTTTCATTGTGGTCCATTTAAAAATCAAGTCAGAGAGGCGAGATTGAGATGGTTTGAACATGTATTGGAGGGACCCAGATTACAGAGGGAGAGGGATGCTGAGGATGGAGCCACCAGGCAGGCGGAGAAGAGGAAGGCAAAAGAGTAGGTTTATGGATGTGGTGAGGGAAGACATGCAGGTGGATGGTGTGACAGAGGAAGTTACAGAGGACAGGGTGAGATAGAAACGATTAATCTCCTGGGTGTCACCTAGGGAAGCGGCCGAAAGAAGAAGTATTAATAAACTAATAATGACAATAAAAACAACAATACTGATCATAATAATAAAAAAATAATAATAGTGTGCATATGACAACAAGGACCTAAACAATTTATAAATACATTAAGACAGTAAATTAACATTAAAAAAAATTACATAATTAACAAGAAATAAAAAGGTTGAGCTCTTCTTCTAAAAACTGTTGAGGTCTAATTATTACCACCGTTGAAAAATATCAGCTACCTATTTTATAAACACTACCCAATCTAAAGACCGTGGATCCCCACGGGCAACATGCTAGTTAGAACTTAATTGAGCTTAATTGTGATTGATTGCTTCACTACAAAGTGTAATTTCAAATCTTTTTATCACCCCACTTTAGGTGTTGGTGTGTGTGATGTCACAATTTGCACTTTGCAAATCGGGCTTTTTGTGATGTTGTGCTTTTGAGAAAGAGTGTGTGTGGGTTTCAGTGGGTAGGATTTTATTAATTTGATGTAAAAATTAGAGCATGTGGGGGGGGGGGGGGGGGTGAGTTCTGTTACAAATGTCACTGAGGTCTTAAACAAGGTGTGTCAGTCATCAATAGGACAACATGAGCCCTTTAATTATTTTACTGGATCAAGAGAATTCCATTTTGCTATTTGCTCGCTGAACAATAAAATATGCTTGAATAAACATCATGAGCTTTCTTTTTACACAGTTTGAACTCTCTGAGCCCTAATGACGTGCCTCTGTGTCATGATCAACTTTTCCTCACATTTCTATTAATAGATCAGTGACGGGATGTCACATAGACTTCATTCGACCGCTTCCTGAGAGTACAAGGTCTCACCAAGAGTGTGCATCTTTGTTGTTATTGCATGTCTGGAGACAATCTGTCAGACACAGCCAATTCTAGAGGCCAGAGAATGTTGCATGGCCCCTCCAAATCCAGAATTATTTCAACACTCCATTTGATACTGCTCAAAAATTCAGTTTACTTCTTTTGGAAATGGTAGTTATGAATTAGCTAACAAAGGTTCTTTTTGTCAAGACAATCCACTGGATTTTATTCCACATAATTTTCTATCACCTTCCTAAAAGTCTATGTTACAGACGTCAATTTTCAATGAGATTCAGATGAACTAAATTATGAAACGGTCTTTACCGTGAAGTAAAAAAAAAGAAAAGAAAAAAAACTGTTCCTCTGTAAAATGTTAAAGAAGACAGTTTCCATCCCCACCGCAATATACTGTTGCCCGTGTATTGATGTGTTATCATTTTATTGTTCGTTTTAGGAATAGTTTTTCTGCCATCCCAATAAAATTCAAATAATCCCAAAGGTGTGCCTGCCTTGACCTAAGTGGCACATTATCTCTTCTGTTTTTTTTGTTTGTTTGTTTTTTTGGTAAAAAGGATTTTTGCAAAAAGAATTACAGTACATAAAGGGTGCAATCAATAGATTTCCAGTACAGTACCATGAACCATGATTTGGACGTGCTGATTTGCATACAGTAGTTGATCATGCTTTTCAGTAACTGTATACTGTATAACTGTACTGGCTGATTATGTTACAGCTTTTATTGTTAAAAGCTTTATTAATTACATACAAACACGTGCATTTACACAAGATACCTCTTGAATTAAAAGTGAAGCAGGATGGAAAATGTTTGAAAATTTGTTTTTGAATCAGATTGTCCCCCAAATGTTATATCACTTCTTTTTCCTATGCAACAAACCCAACATGTAATTGTATATATGAGCTGTTTTACAATCAGAGTACATAAGTGGATTTTAAAGATAATGTTTGATTTAATGACAAAGTGGAAATGACCAACAAAGTTTAGTTTGCCATACATGGACAACTACTACTGGTCTATCAGCAGCAATGGGCAATTGGTTTGATATCCCCATTTGCTTACCAGTAGAACTCTAATTCTACAAGTTTTTTACCAAAAATATCTGTCATTTCCATGATGTCTATTTTTGATGGGCTGCCAGAACTATTATTTATTTAGTAGGTAACCACTGAATGGACTAATTTCCCTATCAAGGCCTAGTATATAACAATCTAATTCCCAGGATCATTGCCCAGTGGGGAAACGACTTGAAACAGGCATTAAAAAAATAAGATGTCTTGTCTGTCAAAAATGTCCTCTCTATAAATGGAGTGCATTTCAAACTTAAGCATGAGTGTTATGTAAATCATTTTTTTTTTTTTGAAAGAGGCAATCACTATTTGTGATGCCACAAAAGGATGTGTACCTAATTTGCTCAAGTATCTTTAATATTGGGGTGTAACGCTCGTCTGTCAAAACCTGTCCTCTCCGGAAATTCTTATAGTCCATCACTATTTGAGAATGAAGAAACAATAGCAGTTGTATACTCTGAGTACATACTTACCATCAACTGTTTTTAGTAGATAGTATATATGGGTAGAATTCACTAATCTTAGTCTGTATATTACACAAAAATTATCTTAGTAAAAAAAAAAAAGTCCTCCAGAATGTATAGCAGATCATACCTGTGAGCTCATATATGCAAACACCTGACAGGCCTGAAACTTTGGGCATTTAAGTACCCCAGTCAGCAGTTAGATATGGATGAATAACTTGACCAAAGTAATCACTATGTTTTTTTTTTGTTTTTTTTTGTGCCAGTGACACATACTTGTGAACCCTGACTGTGAAACAGCCCATATACTGACAGCAGTGCAGTTGGCTAAGTGGAATCAGCGTTGACCTACCAACCAATAGCTGTAAATGAGCACCATTCTTGGCTGAGGAAGTAAACTTCGAAGGCATTCACTGGCATCCCATCCAAAGGAAGTTGTAGACTCTTTAGGCAACAAACCTCCAGGGCCTGTGTAGGCTACTGTGCTGTACAGCCCATGAGACGTGTGGGTTTGGTTCATTTGTGGTTATCTTTGAGGAAACCACTTCATCAATAGTTGGATGTTCCCAAAAAAAGATTGTGGGGGAGAAAACTGAGTGGCAGCAATATCCTGACATGCAAGAGGGACCCACACAAAGAGTAACCCAGCTGCGTTCTCTTGGTGCAGTCTCAGAAAATACCTTCCAGGTATGCTTTCATCTTATTATAACTTGGTGTGCAATTGTCCTGACATGGTGTAAACTATCTGTGAAACAGATTTGTCACATTTACCCCTGTAATCATTTAATGGGTGACGTGCTCGCATGCGTGTAACATGAGTATGCTTGTGAGTGCAATAATGGACTCCACTTAAGAGATATGGATGAAGAATTCTCTTTCCTCTTGATGCTCCAAAATGATGCTCAGCGCTCCAGACAAGGAATGAAAAAACACTAATCAATGCCTTTCATCGGAATAATGCAAAACCTATTCTGGCTTATGCATCTCTCTGGTTTCAGCTGCTGCGGAAACAGGAAACAATGTTAGCCTCAGCAACACCACTCATCCAACTAATGGTCTGTAAATGCTGCCGAACATCAGCCTTCACTGTCTGTACCACAGAAAGCATCATCTCAGCTCAGTTCTGGATTTAAAATGGCTGTTGTCAGGAAAATGAATGCAGATACACCGTGAACACACATCTTCCTCCATTGCAAACAGAATCGTTGTGTCAGTGGAAGTTGAGCTTCCATATAATAACTTCTTCAAACATTTCCTTCTTTTCTAGTAAAAATGAGAAACCAATTTATTTCCCTCTAAAGATTTATGTACACTTGTGTGCAAAAGAATAGCAGCGTGTTTAAAAAAGTGAGTAAAGCTCTGATACTGCAGCAGATGAGAGAATATTTAGAGCGGAATCCTGCAAATGGTGATAAAAGCATCAAATTCGGCAGAAATAATCCTCAGACAATCCTCTTTTGAAAAAACCGATTGGCCACTTGAATTTTCAATTGGCGTTCAGGAAGGGGTCAATTGAAGAATTACACAGGAGTCAAAATTAAAAGATGCTCCAATCATATTGAAACCTATGCCACACTATTTGCCTGATCATAAAGATTCCAAAAAGGTATGGTTAGATGGTCTGTAACTGAATTCTATGGAGTTATGGGATAAAAACAGCAAGAATGTTGACAAAGGTCAGTGTTGGTTTGTACAGGGGTCAAAAGATAAAACTGCTCCAATTTTGGTAAAAAGTGATGCAAATTACTAGTTGAGTTAATTTTAGAAAGGAACAGTTTGGACCATGTATCATCCTTACTTATCACATTACAGGGTAACATATGTCACATATCATAGAATCCAATAGACGTAGACCTTGTTTGACCTTTACTTTGGAGACCAACCATTCAACACTGTCAAAACTACTCCATTTATTAATCCTATTAGCTCAACCAATAATCTGCATTGCATTTAGAATTAATAATAATTAATAATTTGCATTCTCGTATTTGCAAGAATCCCCCACAAAGTCCCTCTGTTAAATAAAAGACATGTGCAGAAGAGGTTACAATTTCCAAAAGAACACATCAACTGGCCTAAAGAGAAATGGAAGAATATTTTGTGGACTGATGAGAGTAAAATTGTTCTTTTTGGGTCCAAGGGCCGCAGACAGTCTGTGAGACGACCACCAAACTCTGAATTCAAGCCACAGTTCAGGGTGAAGACAGTGAAGCAGGGTGGTGCAAGCATCATGATATAGGCATGTTTCTCCTACTATGGTGTTGGGCCTATATATCGCATACCAGGTATCATGGATCAGTTTGGATATGTCAAAATACTTGAAGAGGTCATGTTGCCTTATGCTGAAGAGGACATGCCCCTGAAATGGGTGTTTCAACAAGACAATGACCCCAAGCACACTAGTAAACAAGCAAAATCTTGGTTCCAAACCAACAAAATTAATGCCTCGCAGATGTGAAGAAATCATGAAAAACTGTGGTTATACAACTAAATACTAGTTTAGTGATTCACAGGATTGCTAAAAAAGCAGTTTTGAGTTTGTAGCATCAACAGCAGATGCTACTATTTTTGTGAACACCCCCTTTTCTACTTTTTTTTTTACTAATAGCCCAATTTCATAGCCTTAAGAGTGTGCATATCATGAATGCTTGGTCTTGTTGGATTTGTGAGAATCTACTGAATCTAGTGGTACATTGTTTCCCATGTAACAATAAGAAATATACTCAAAACCTGGATTAATCTTTTTAGTCACATAGCACTACTATTATTCTGAACACTACTGTATAAAGGAGTGCAGAAAATGATGGACTGCTCAGCTAGAATGATCTCAAATGCTTTAAATGGCAACAAATCCAGAAAGACGTGGAAGAAAACACAAAACCACCATTCAAGTGTACTGAAGAATAGCCAGAATGGCAAAGACTCAACCAATAATCAGGGTGATCAAAGAAGATCTGAAGTTACCTGTGAGCACTGTGACAATTAGAAGACGCCTATGTGAAGTCACCCTGCTCAGCATGCCGCTCTCATTGGAGGGACATCTCTGCTATTTTGGCATTATGGGATAGCTCACCCACAGATTGAGTTCGCCGGACTACGTTCGCTGCACTGCTTGGCGTGCCGCTTTCATTGGAGCAACAACATATAGAATGTGTCTCTTCCCACACAGATCTCTTTCAGTGCAGCTTCTTGTTCTGACTTTAACACGAAGTCTTTCATCGGCAACTGTAAATGGTAATCAAACCATTCCAATCGTATCTTTCTGAACTCTTCCGCATCAAAATCCATCATGTCAATGTTTACAATGTGCTTGAGCGATAACAGGTGAAGTTGCTCATAAACTTTAAGTTTTTTTAAATATTCATTAGAGCCACTCTTAAAACTTCAGTTATCTTTGTAATTTCATTACTGGTAAATTTTAGAATTAATTTAGACGAGATATACTCATTATCTCACAGTGCTGCGATCAGCATATCCGCTGATACCTTAAACATCACACCTTCATGAGCAAGTGTCACCATAAAATCCCAGCTACACGTACATGAACCAGCCTTAAGAGGGAAGCACCACTTGTGCTGCCATCACATTGCCATCTGTCTTCTGATTCCTTCCTATTTCAGACAGAAGACACGCACAGCAGCTGACTGATGATTAAAGCCAACAGCAGAAAGAAGCAGCAGGCATGATGCAACTGAAATAGGACATCATGTCTGTCTGGTTTGTGCATCTTGTTTTACATTTGTCTGTGCCCCTGTGGCTAAGTGCCAAAACAGAATCCCAAAAATAAGAAGAGTGTGAAAGTGTTGGAAAACTTAATTCTTAAACAACACTCAACAACAAAAAGAAAAAGATTTTAGGACACATAAATACTGCAAAGCACTGCAAACATTCTTCATCCCCTATGAGGAGTGTGAGCAGTGTGCGGTGTGCTATTCCTGTCAACAAAACTCCACATAACTGCAGTTAAGACTTCAGTATTCCTCCACTGCAGTGTGTCCGCAATCTGGAATGCACATTCTTTTGGTCAATGTGAAACTGGCAAAGATTTCACAATTTCTACTTGAAAGAAGGAGACTATAACCATTGTTGCTGAGCTACTTCTTGACGTGGAAGTCAATTCATCTGAGCATAAGTCCGACTTTCTGTTGTTGCCATTTGCACTTTTGCTCTCCTCTGTTTTCTTCCCCAAGAGCTACTATATGTAAGCTAAACAAGTGCCAGGAGCACTCTGCTCCTCAGTGAGTTCCAATGAATGGGCACAAAGCTCTCACTGGGGAGGTGCGCTCATAAAACCGTCACACTAAATCAGCAAAGCTGGCTTGTTGTTGCGGACCCCTGTCGTCTCCTCTTTTGTTTCCTTTCCACTAATTTCCTGTCCTGTTCTGTACTCTCATCTCTGCCGGACAACACAATAAGGAGCTGGCTACCAAAACAGAAATTCTCAAATTTCGACAGAATTTGACTGGTGGATTCCCGTCAGCAGCCTGCATCTCTTACCTTCCAGCAGGTCTCTTGCCAGACCCGGTTCTGCCCCTGTGGACCGAACAAAGTCTGACAGGACCGCGTCCATGTCCAGAGTCATGTGATCATGTGTGTGCGCTGCCCAGGGTGCAGCGGTGGCCTTGGTGGACGCCAGGCTTCACGTTCTCATCTGGAAAACAAACAATGAAGAAAAAAAACTTTTGAATATCACACCTGAAATCAACCTCAATGAAAGCCATCACTCACTCACTTCTACGAGGAAACTGCCAGATTTCAAATCAAACCAAAAACTCAGCCTGCTCCTGCTGATGTGTAATGTTTCGCACAGTGCTGTGGATAAAATTCCACTCCCAGTGCTCCTCCCTGCCTCTGCTAACAGCAACAGCATAAGGTCCAGAAACACAGATGAAATATCAACAAGGCCAGAAGTTGTATCCAGGACACACCTGACTATCTCCAAAGCCTCTGGCCCATGGCCCGTTTTCATAACAACCTTCCTCCTGTCACTGCCACTGGGGTTTCTGCATGAGATCCATCACCTAAAAGCACTTTAGCAGCACTGGACAGCAAAGCCTGGCGGTTGTTTGTAGAGTTGTGGTATGCTTTATCAAGCCTCAGCTGGAGAACATGTTTACATCATGGATAAATCAGACTTCAACCCTAATGAACAACAACAACGACAATCATTGCCTTGTTAGGTTGTAAACAACTGAGATGCACACGTGTTTACGCCCTCAACCCGCGGAATGAGTCGAGTCCATGCATAGCTCTCATTCCACTTGTGGTTGAGTGGGTGACAGAGGAGCGGCCCTCAGAGCGCTGTCAGTGAAGAAACAAACACCCACAGGTTAGCAGCTCTGACAACAGGCCTCTGTGTCCATCAGCAGGCTGCGGACTGAATAAGTCTGGAGGTTCACGCTGCCGAGAGAGAGAGAGAGAGAGAGAGAGCGCGGTGAGTAGGAGAGAGGCTCTAACTCTCAGTGTGTCATGTGACATACCGCCCATCAGGGTTTGGCTCAGTGCTGTGGCGAGCAAGCGTTCAACTCAGAGTAGGATGAGACTGAGGGCTTAGTGGCTGCTGTATGCCATGGGGTCTGCAGAAGTCCCACTGACAGCAGGATGATGGGACAATCAATTTTCATGACTATGACAGAACAAACTGAGAATCCAAACATTCTCAGTCAGTCTGTTATCCATTCATTCAGTCATTTTTTTGAACCCGCTGAGTCCTGTTAAGGGTCAGTGGTCATTGTGTGAGAAATTTCCAGGGTATCGCAGGGACGACATACACATAGAAAGACACCGAATGGACCAGGTTGGGTTCAAACACAGGACCTTCTCACTGTGAGACAACAGTGCTAACCACAAATCCACTGTGCTGCCGACCCCAGATTATTGTCAGAAAAAAAAAGAAAAACACCTTCAGTATCTAGCATGTGAATTATTAATGACTCAAAATTGCATTTAAACTCTGCTGTCTACTTCCTGTCAGCCATGTGCACCGCATGTCCATTATTCTACTGAGAGAATATATGCACAAGTAAAGTCCTACAAACACACTCACGAGTCTGTTCCAAGTGTTGGAGGTCTTGAGGCCAGCCTGGAGGCCGATTTTTTGATGCCTTGACCTCGCTATGCAATGACTCTGTCTTGGCCTCGGCCTCAGTATTGCGCAGCCTCAAAGAGTAAGCAGAGACCGGTTCGAGGCCACTCATTTTCCACACTGTGTACGTGCCAACAACCAAAAACAAAGCACGCCGTGCAAGGTTCGACAGTAACGATTGTCTGCTCGACATTGGCAAGTGAACGATTGTATCGGATTCGTGCTCCAGCCCCCTCTCTTGCCATGCCAGGCAAGAGAGGGGCCTTTCACCCACATGTAGAAAGAAACCTGGTAAAAAAGAAATAACATTAAGGTATTCAATTCGATTAATTTATATAGCGCCAAATCACAGCAAAGCTGCCTCAAGGCACTTCACACAAGTAAGGTATAACTTTACCAAACCCTAGAGCAAACACACAGGCAACAGTGGTAAAGAAAAACTCCCTGTGATCATTTGAGGAAGAAACCTCAAGCAGACCAGACTCAAAGGGGTGACTCTCTGTTTGGGCCATGCTACAGACACAACTGACAATAGAACTATACAGGAAATTTTGGGAGTCCATGGTGGTGCACAGGACAGGAGGCCTGTAGAAGAAGACAGCTACTCCCACCTCTGGATGGAGTGGCACCTCATACAGAGAGGAAAAAAAAAAAAAAACAGAATCAGGCAGCAGAAAGACAACAAATACAGTATAATCTGTTAGCATTAAGCAACAAGAAAAACAGAAGAAATACTAAGGTGATCACTGGCCACCAGCCCTAAGCTTCACTAAAAGACCCAGACTTAAGATGAAGCTGAGGCTGCTACCCACTCTGTTTACTCATAAAATTAATTTCAAAGGGTAGGAAGAATAGTACCATACTATGCCAGTATGCTAGCCATACAAAAGGGCAAATAAGTGCATCTCAAGTCTGGACTTGAAAGTCTACACAATCTGTTTACTGACACAGGGAGATCATTCCACAAAGCAGGTACCCAATAAGAGAAAGCTCTGTGACCCACAGATTTTTATTCATGGCAGGGACACAAAGTAGTCCTGCACCCTGAGAACGCAGAGCCCGGGCCGGTACGTAGGGTTTAATTTGGTCAGCTAAGTAGGAAGGTGCTAATCTGTGAAGGTATTTCAGTGATGTCCCTGTGGTAGCAGAAGGGTTTTTCAGATTCAGGGTTCGCATTCATGTTGTCCTGTTGTGAAATCAACAAGACTGGATGCAATCTATTATATGTAGAATCACTTTGGTATTGCTTGGAATGTCCTTGCACGGTTGACACCCTACGTAACCAGTCCTTCTCACTGTGTCCTGTAAAATAATGTCACCTCAAACCTTGTTTTGATGAAATACAGGGTTCCACAGGGATCCGTCTTAGGCCTCCTGTTTTTTCCTCCCTTTTTATAGCACCTCTGGGCATATACTGTGATTCAAATTGAAATTAAAACTTATTAATTTATATAGCGCCAATTCTCAAAAACTGAATGATTGTACAAGAAGGAGATGAGCGAGGAAAGCCACCAAGACACCCAGACAACCCAGAAGAAGTTATAGGCTTCTCTGGTTGTGACTGGAGAAATTTTGCACAGTATCCCCAGCTTCATAATGAAGTGGTATAGCGAAGGATTTTCTTTCACCAAAACATCAAATCTAGGCTTACATCTCAGCTGTACCTTCTGACTTTCTGTAGTTAAACTTTCAGGTCTTCTTTTTAAGAAAATCCTCCTCTAAACCACTTCTGATTAGCTGTCACTGTGTCCTCCCCAAAAATATCACATTCATGATTTAATAATTACAGCCATTTGTATACACAGTCCCTCCATTTGCAGAACACATAAGTAATTGTACAAACTTAAAAGAATAAGGATTATTAATATTAATGCTGACTGATTAATGATCATTTTACAGCCCGTTTTCTTTAGACAAGTCGGGATGGATACATGAAGATTTCTAAGTCACTGCATATGTCTTAGACGTCATTTACACCCATCATTAAGAAATACAAATTGTACAGTACTGTGTGTTAAATACATCTGGATTAGGGAGTTCTCAAAAACTGAGTGATCCTGCAAAGAGACAAGTGATGGAACACACCAAAATACCACAGTATAGGGTTCTATGGATGTGATTAGAAAAACTGCAGATGGTGTAACGTTTGCCCTCAGTGACACAGCTTCATGGTGGAGAGATGGAAAAAGAAGTGAACTTTTAGCTACAGTTTGCCAGAAGGCACACAGAAGCCTCAAGCCTAGATTTGATCGTTTTCTTTAATGAAAATCTTTCTCTGTGCTACTCCAACATGAAGCTGTGACTGGTGGTGCAACAGACAAAAGTAAGCTAAGGTTCAACAGTCCTCTTTTTCTGTTATTAATTGTGGTGAAGTACAGGTGGTGCTGCTGAACTGAGGACACTGCCAATAACATGGTAATCAATGGAAGACCGAGAAATATTAATGAAAAAAAAAAAAAATCATCCTGTAATCACATGTGCTTCCAAATCTAACCAACTCTTCCTTAACCAAAACATATTTGCTAAAATCCATTTGCCGTACCTTGTTTGGAGATATCTTGGTGATGAGCAGACAGACAAACAAGCCCAAAAACATGATCTCCTTTTTATATCAACGCCTCAATAGATCATTGCTATTTGATTGGTGGATTGTTCTGTATGTCGCATGGCATTGATTATTTGTCCCATTGCTAGAAAAATACTCCATTGTATGATTTACGTCATTTACCCTTCATTTTGGTTCCATATATTTCAATCCACTGATATACTGAGGTGTCACAGAAAACAAATGTTTTCCATTTGTGAAATGGAAAGAATATTTTCATTCATCAAAAGATGGAATGTTCCATCTTTCAACTTAAACATTTTTCCCACTGCACTCAATCATTATTTGTGTACAAATAAAAGCCAGGATGTCAACTCGTTGGAGGACCATTGACGTAACACACATGCTCATAATAGCACACTGGATGAGTCAGAATGTAATGTCGCATAAAATAACAGGGTGCCTCTCAGAAAAATATCAAAATATTGATTTGCTGAGCAAAAACCCACAAGTCTATTGCTGGTGTTGAGACAAAGAAACAACTGAATATTACAAGCAAGACCTCATCTTTTCCCCTAAGAACAGCCAAATTCAAATCAATTTCCCTGTGGGAGGTAATTATGACTCAAAGAAGAAGACGAAACACTCAGCTGCATGGTTTTGTTTTTTTCTCTCCTTTTTTTTCCCCTGTGTGACACATCATTTGAGCCAAGCTGGGACTATCCAATCATATTACTAATCATGACAATTTCCATCTTTGACCCATAAAAAAATTCTGTTTTTAAAAAGAAATTCTAGTAAACTGAATGCTGTCACCAGAGACATTATGATCATTAAAGTGTGTAACACTAGTAAATAAAATGTTAAATGAGCTGACTATTCTAAATAAATAATTATGAAAATATTGCTGTATTACATTATATTTTTGGTGCCATATGCCCAGAGAAATTAAGTCATAAACATGGAGAAATTAGCCTGAATTCACCTGCTGCTGATAAACACTCAAATGACAAGCTGTGAGGAATGTGGACTTTGATGACATCATGGCCCCTTTAGGGCCTCTAGTGAAATGAATGGGGGGAAAACTAAATTTTTTATAGTGTGAAATCAGTGTTTTTTGTGGACTTTGACAGTCAATATGTCACAATGGTTAAAATCTGTGTTTTACAAGGATGCACTAAAATGACTAGTGTTGGTTATTAGGGGGACAGATTTTCCAAAGATAATATTTTGAGGAGTAAAGTGAGAGGTTTTTTTTTTCATGGTGCATCTCAGACAAAAGGCAGAAGTAAAGCCCAGCACAGCGTGAGAATGGTCTTCAAAACATGGATCTAACCACGGATTTTATCCTTTCCTTTTGTGTGGCCAGGAGAAAATTCTTAAAGCGTGTTTCCTCTCCCAAAAGTGTAGAATTGGCCGTGTTTGTGGTTTGTGCCATGGCGTCACGCCATACTAAGCTAAGCTGCTACATACGAGGCACTGGCCAGTCTCGCTGAGGAAGCCCCTTCTGTGATCACAGAGTCAGAGAAAAAGTGACGACGAGTGACTGCTCTTCACAAGCGAGCCGGATGTGGACCAGCTTCAGCGTTTGTGTTATTGGCGGGAACTACCCACTAGTCCTAGGGTCCACTAGTCCTGCCCCTAGTATTAAGGAGAGCATTTTGAAGTTGTCTTCACATTTATAGGTAGGTAGACTATATGTTGCACTAAAGTAGGTTACGTAATGTTACAAAAGTGCGACAACTAAAAAAACTAATTTAATTATTCTGAATTCCTATTAATTGTTGATTTTCAATTCAACAGATTTATAGAAAACAGTACAATTAAGGTGACTAATGGTGTATGTCAAAAGAATCATGTTTTATTTTTGTAAATGGAACACATCTGGATCTGGTTTGTTAGCTATTTGAAAGTATTACATTTTTTTGTGAACTTTAAAATCAGTTTGGGGTTGTAATATATACCATCAAATAATATAAAGGGGTTAGGACAAGTAGACCCTCCCCTACTTGGCCATGCTGAGCTAAACCGATTGCTAAGCTAAGCCATCTGGAGCCGGCTTCTGGTGGAGCAACACTGTTTTCTTGTGGACAAAAGACAGCGCCACACAATGGAGCAATACTTTTACATAGCTTTGTGTACAAACGCAGCAGGTGTGAAAGCACAGATACCACTTTCACGGTATGTAATCATTATCATTCAGCCTTACTGAGACATATGGAATGTTTTTTTTTTCCTGAATATACAATGAAGCTGAGATGGACACAAGTTGATCAAAAAAAAAAAAAAAAAAATCGAAAGGCAAACTAAAGTCATATTACATTTGGAGACAAAAAACAGCTTAGATTGACTATGTGTACTGCAATAAATTATGAAGTGGACTGTAGCTGAACACAGGTGGAGTGACCTTGAGATGGATAATAGTTAGCACCTGAGGTAACATCACTTTTATGGCCCAAAATAGCTCTGAATGTGTGAGCATTTTTTCAGACACTGTATGGCTAATTTTATTTTTATCAGCTAAATCAAGACTCATACCAGTTAAAAAGAGTTGGAAGCCATGATTCAAAATCTGGTATTTAATTTTTTAAAAGATAGTACTGAGTGTAGTGTGATATGCCCTTTAACAGCAGCAAGCATGCTGTGATCAAACCTACTTTCTGTATTTGCGCTAGCGGTTGTTGAGAAGCCATCCGATGACCAGGGGACCGTAGAGACCAGATACAGCTCTAGTCCATGGCTTCGGTAGAGGCAGATGAATGGAAGAGACTGAGGACACAGAGAGAAAGCAAACAGTGAAAGGTTTGACAATGTAAACGTACAGTATGTTTCCCATGTCAGTAAAGCTCCACTGAAATTGAATTGAAAGTCATCCTGCTGAAAGCTGTGGCAGGCTGAGTTCATTGTCATGTCACTGTGAAACAGCCAGCTGACAGTGACCACAGGACTGTTCCTGCAGTAACCACTGAGGCACGCCTCATTAACACCATAGTGACTCATCTGGAAACCATGTTGTGTGACAGTTCATTAACTTTTGACAAAAGATACATTACTCTTGTACAGCAATTTTATATTTATTTAATCACCAAGGAGGTGTATGTTTTCCCTGCATGCCACTGCATGAGCAAAGTATTTTAAGGGTCCAGTGTGTATAATATATGGCTTGATGGCTTTTCAACAAACCTGGTGGAAATACTACTTGGGTTAGTGTCTCTGAATGATTAACTTTTGGAATAGATTGGTCAAAGGTCAAGCATAAAATAGCCAACATAGTATCTCTTGTACCAATGTGGCTACAGATTTGATCAAAAGCTCAGATTAATCAGTCAAATCTTTCTGATTGACTAGTACAAGTGACTTCACTATGAAGTCATATACAGTATTAGTCATATAGCAGTAACACATAGTGGTGTAGAGCAGGTAGCTGAGTGGATAAGGACCTGGCCTGCCAATATGTAAACCTGGCTTTGAATCCTGCTTATGCAACCTCTCTGTGTCCTTGGACACAGACACTCCAGCTA
Organism: Thalassophryne amazonica; assembly: GCF_902500255.1. NCBI lineage: Eukaryota > Metazoa > Chordata > Actinopteri > Batrachoidiformes > Batrachoididae > Thalassophryne > Thalassophryne amazonica. The sequence continues at coordinate 62,128,854 of NC_047110.1, forward strand.
CACTGTCTCAGTCCATCCAGCTGTACAAATGGGCAATGGTCTTACCCAGGGAAGTACATTTAGCACTATTAAAACAAAACACCTTTCTCGTGAGGTTTTTGCGCAAATGTAGCTCGAAAGACAAACTAAAGTTTATGTTGATCAGTGAATAGTTTGCTATCATAATGAGATCATTATGTCATGAAATGACCTCACCACAGAAAACATTTTTGATACATCTTTTATAATATATGTCCTGTATGCATCAGTACTCTGATGTTTTTCATTTTATGAAGGTTTAGCTTGTTGGTCCTGTTACAGTTAGCCTTCGCGTGAGTTTGTTTACAGTGGATCACGGGTTGCGAGCCCAAGACCCATGCACTTTGGGCACCCGCCTTCTCCAGCGACACCATCGGGGATGGAGACATGCTGGTTCTGGATGGGTACTTGCAGCAAGCTGCTGGATGACTCAATTATAGTCAAGGTCCGCCTTAAAACTTGCCAGCTCGACTGGTGCGGCTCTCATCCACCTGTTGTGAAACAGCTGCCGTTGGAGACTTGAAGGTTCCAAAACCCTAATAACTCAAGGATCCGCTCAGTTTTGTGGCGCTGACTGCACTTGCCAATCACAGAGTGAGTATAACGGTCAATTATGCACTTTTTTATAGGTTTCAAGGTTGGAGTACACTGAAACCACTCCACCTGGATGTAGTTTAATGTCATCCCTTACCAAAAAATAGTACTGATAAGTATATAAAAAGTAAACTAGAAGTATAGTTGCAACATACTTGCATATACTACTTTTTGGTAAGGGATACCCAGGACATGGGTTATAAGACAGGGTCATTTTACACATTTTAGCTTCAGTCTTTATTGATCTGCCTAATCCTTGAAACTAAAAAAGTGGTGATACCTACTAAACTGTATAAAATATTCTGGTGTGCAGAAATACTTGATTCAGCAGTCATCCCTACGAACTAACCTACTGTGAACTTTGGAAGGAGGATGAGGGTCTGAAATCTTTGACTGCTTTTAGGTTTTCCTTTGATGCTCATCCCCATTTCCACAAATGCTCAAAAAGTGCTAACATCTGAGGTAGTCCTGCACCTTTTAATCTTATTCTGCATTCTGAAGTTATTTTCTTTGGCATAAACACAATTTCAGCTTCACTTTTTCAAACGCAGGTGTGTAAATCCTCCACCATGGCCAGGAAAGTGCAGCGTTAGCCTCAACGATCTCCGCTCTGACGCAACGCAGCGCAAAACAGCTGATGCCGGTAAAGGCAGAAAAGGTCAGCGTCAGGATCCAGCAGATAGAGATGTGATGAAGGCCTATGTGTGGCGACAAACACACATGGAAACGGTGACTGAGGAGTGAGTGGGCGCAGCGGAAACACTGTGGACATTCAGACTTCCTCCTCTGCAGATCACACCAGCCCCCACCTGCCTCCCCCATTTCAGTAGAACATTAAGTCCTGCTAAGTGGGACTGAAATATCTTTCAGCGTCATGCATAATTCACGGTAAAAAGCTTCGTATACATGTTTGTCTCCTTTGTTTGTTTGCACAACTCCTTGTAGAAACTGACTGCAACATTATTAATAAGTGTTACATTTAACAAAAGATTCCTCTTTTAAACTGATCGAAATACATGTGAAATTCAAAATGGGTCAAATGAGTTCTAACCAAAAGACAAAGTTTAAACAAAGTAGGCTTTGGTTTTTGAGGTTCCAACTTATCCATCAACTACTCTAGTGCCATTACCACCATTTCAGACATCATACCTCAGCTAAACTGTGACTGATTAACTTAGTATATAAAAAAAAAAAAAAAACGCTTGAGGAGAAGCAAGAAGACCACTATACCATTACCACAGCATTGTGGTAGTGGTATAGTGGTTGCAATGCTGCTACAGCATGGAAATTTTACTCAAAACCCGTAGGACCAAGAAAATACGCTTATCTACTGATACAACACGTCTCTTGGCTAATTTGCTACGGATCATGATACTTAAAGTGCATATCACGAGAAATTAAAATGTCAAATGAGCTGACTATTGTAAATAAAGAAAGAATTATGAAAATACTGATGTATTTCATTTTAATGTTGGTGCTATATGCCCAGAGAAATTAATGGGGAAATCAGCCTGATTTCACCTACCTCTGATTAACACTCAGAAACCTCAAGTTGTAAGGAATATGACTTTTGGTGACATGTCAGGTCACGTCCAGAAAATGAATGTGAGGAAAAGGTCTTTTTTAAAAAAAAAAAATAACACTGTGAAATCAGTTTTGTGGACTTTGATGGCAAATATGTCAAAATCAGGGCTGCAGCTATCGATTATTTTAAGTAATCGAGTATTCTATCGATTAATGGGATAAAAAGTACTTTGGCGTTTTTAACAACATCAACAGTCCAGGGGCCTGTACTACGAAGCGGGGTTAACTTACTCAGATGTAACCTAGGGTCAACCTCTTAAACCGGGGTTGACAAAACCTGGTCTCCTCAAGTGGTGTTAATCGGTACTATGACACTGAATAAGATGTTGATTTGTTGAACCTGTGTTAACCTAATTGGAGTTTGTGCACATTCACATAAAAGGGGGCGGGTTGCAGCACACATCACCATTTTTCAATGATGGCGCGGTCACCTTACTTTACCGAAGAAGAATGCATGATTATTATGCAGCACTACGAGGAATTTAATATAACGTTAAGGGGGAAATCGAACACATCGTCTGCCAATAAAGCAAGACAGGCTTGTTGGCAACGTATTGCTGATCAGGTAAATGCGCAAGTACAATTCAATTGTTCTCCAAAAGACAGGCTTGTTGGCAACGTATTGCTGATCGGGTAAATGCGTAAGTACAATTCAACTGTTCTCCAAATCTGTTACAGATGATTAACCTGTGGAATGTCTAATATGTGTAAAAAAAAAATGACCTTTCATTATTTACGTCCAGATGTAACACGATTCAGAGGTGGGCATAGGCCTACTAATAAATGTTAGGTTAATTAAATGTTTCCTAAATAGGCTACCTTGACTGTATGATTGCTATTCCTAATCCTGTCAATATTTCAGATGCAATAGCAGTGCCAAACGCACCCGGCAGCAGGTGAAGATGAAATATAAAAACATCCTTCAGAACGGTAGGTTTATATTCATAGCTTGATAAGCTCCACTTCGCCTAATTACTGGACATGCATTAGACCTATTTTGATATTAATAATTACCCGTGATTGCATAAAACCCTTCTTTGATTTGCACTGCGGCTAAATGACCAGGGAAAACGACAAATGCATCCAACAGTTTAGATAGAGCAAGTACTACCTTGCGAATCATACGACATACAGTATTCTTGCTCAGATGTTCAGCATCACCGATGGAATACATAAATTGTCCACTGGCAAAATAGGCACAAGGCACATTATCTGCGCGATCGTCGGGGCATTGCTATAGTGTAAAAAATTACTTGTTTTTACAGGAAAACGCTGGCAGCTGTGGTTACCAGGGAATTCCTGTAAAACATACAGCAGCACAGTAGATAACATTACAGACAAAATATGTATATGGATTTACAGTGAATGAACCACGGCTGACTCACATTAAAGGAACTGTTAAATCAACAAACAAGAGCTCCTTTTTTTGTACATTTAACTGCTGTATTTTTTTACAGGAATTCCCTGGTGACCACAGCTGCCAGCGTTTTCCTGTAAAAACAACAGTCTTTTTTTACAGTGTACGATGGGTGATGTTACAGACTTCTGGCCCGATCAGCTGACAAAGATAACGAATTCCCTCGGCTGAGAATCTATATCTTTCATAGAGAATATCGTCCGGGTATGTCAGCAGATTCTGGCAGTCTTTAAAAACCCTTGCCCTGCGAAGAGAGCCCCTCACAATTTGTGCTACAATATCACACGGATCATCCAGGTAGGCCGGCATTGTCTTCGGAGTGATTGCAGGTGGATGGACGGTACTTATAAGGGGTGTGGTTAAGCGTAAACCTCACGCTAACCTGGAACATAACCTGCTCGGAGCAGGTTTGGCGCACAGCGTAAGTTACCATGACAGCATGCCTCGATCGAAACCTATCCACCTTTCGTAGTACGGGTTAACCGGGAAGTTACTCCACACGTCATCAACTTACTCCTGAAGTTACCCTGATAAGCCAGTAACCCCGCTTCGTAGTACAGGTCCCAGGGCTCTCCCTAAGCAATAGCACAATGTCACTGCGTCATCACGGAGATTGTCAAATTTAGTGTATCCCTTTCTGTTTTCCTGGGTAATCATTTTTTTTCACATCTTTACAAGGTTTGGATCTTTCCTGGTGTCAGGAGCTCAGCCAAAGTCTTGAAATTTTGCTGAAATGGCGATGGGATGTGGCTTTCTGTTTTTTGTTTACCCTAACTTGTAAAATTTAACCATTTTAAGTTTTTTTTTTTTTAAGGTTGGTGAACTGGGTCCCTGCGTGACTTTTTTTAATCCCTCTTTCTCTGTGATTCAGTCAATGCATTTCAGCTGGAGGTTGACCATGCAAGCCTCGCAGTCAGGTTTTTTAAAATTATTATTATTTTGAGTTACCGTGTTTGTGAAGCGTTGTGTGTTGCCCAAAAAAAACAAACTTAAAAAGTGAAACGCTCAATGCATGTCTGAGCAAAACAGAAGGAAGACGAGTGGACTTCTTCAGAGACTATTTGTCAGAGGTGTTCGGGACAGAGCTGTGAGGGGAATACTGAGCCGCTCACACCGGGCAGAGAGAGGCAACCACCAGCCGCCACGGGAATAGCCACTCCCTACGTAGAGCAGAGAGCAGGCAGCGGACGAAACAGTGTTTTGTTTTATAAACAAACACACTGCTTCACTTTAAATGCGCAGTAAACTATTTCAGATGATCAGCCTGGACCGTTTTTCCTCATAAAAGGCTTTATTTTACTCTGTCACGTTGGAAAGCTGTAGCTTTTGTGCTAATTTGATTAGCACTTACACGGCTCATGTATGCTAGTCTTCTTCTGTTTGTTTTTCTTGGGACGTTGCAGCGCCACACACAGGCCTGGCATATGTACTACAATGTTAAACAAAGCTTTGAGGCACAGAATTTGCCTCGAACATTTTTTGTAATCGAATTATTCGAGTTACTCGACTAATCGTTTCAGCCCAGTCAAAATCATTAAAATTTGTATTTTGCAAGGATGTAATTACATAACTAGTGTTGCTTATTAGGTGGACAGATTTTGCAAAGATAATATTTTGAGAGGAAAGTTTTGTTTTTTTTTAATAGTGCGTCTCGCACAAACAGCACAATTGAAGCCCAGCACAGCGTGAGAATGGTCAATAAAACATGATGGGTCCAACCACAGGTCTTATCCTTTCCTTCCATGTGGCCAGGAGTAAATTCTTAACAAAGTGTGTTTCCTCTCCCAAATGACTGGAACCAGCCATGTTTGTGGTTTGCACTTAGCTCCCAGTAGCGCTTAGCTATTGGTTTTGCTCGGCCCTTTGAGTTACTGGCTAAGCCGAGCTAAACTGATAGCTAAGTGCTACCGGGAGCCCCACTGTCAGTGACACTGGATGCACCAGATCTGCAGGCTGACTAAAGCCCCGGTCACATGGCACTAATGAAGGACACCGAAGCCAAAACAAAACAAGAAATCTGGAGTTACGTTGACTTTCGGAGACATTAACTGTCGTCCAGCTTCGTTTCTGCAGCTGGCACTTTGTCAGAATTTTCAAACTTAAAAAATGTGAACGAATCCTGATGACAACCTCAATTCGTCCATATTCCATTTTGCTTTCTGTCTTGATGGCTCTTCATTGTTTTTGTAGTTTGCGTACTGTCAGTGTTCCATGTGATTGTCGTCCAACTTTGTCCAACTTCCAGCCTCTCTCTCTCCACACTCTCGTCTCTGGCTGTTATGTCCAGGTGCGCACAAATGTTGTCAAGACAACGCAGCTGCTGCAGAAATGATCACACACTGATGCTTCGTTTTAATTTTGTGTCAGGCGTCAAGGCCGCCGTTCGCGTCATTTTTTTTTTTTGTCAGTTTCGGTTTCATTTTGGTCTTTTATGTACTCTGCACTCGCAGGCTTTTTGGTGATGGGAGAAGTCCAGGCTTATTCGTCCACTTTTTCTCAACGATTTGTGACTTTGGGAAGTTTTTTTTTCCCTTCGTGTGACCGGGCCTTCACATTTTTCAACAGTTTTAAAATTCTGACGAAGCGTCAGCTACAGAAACGAAACTGGACGACGGTGAAATGGTGTCTCTGAAAGTCAAAGTAAGTCCAGATTTCTTGTTTCATTTTTGGCTTCAGCGTCCTCCATTAGTGCTGTTTGACCACGGCTTAAGGAAAGTTTGTTCTTTGTGGAGTGCCACATAGTGGAACAATAATTCTACATGGCTCTGTGTGTGAAGTGAAATCAGAGATACCACTCTGGTATGAAATGATTATTATTCTGTCTTATTGAGATGTATGCAATGTTTTTGTGTTGTTTTGTTTTTTTCTGAATACAACGTGGGTTACAAAAATGTGAGATGGACATTTGTTGATCACAAAATACAAGAATTTGATTGGAAAGCCAAATTACATTTGGAGACAAAAACTAGCCCAGACTGACTGAGTAAGCCAAGAAGTGGACTGTAGCTGAACACAGGTGAAGTGACCTTCAGACAACTAATAGTTAGCGCCTTAGGTTACGTCACTGTTATGGCTAAAACTATCTCTGAATCTGTGTGCTTTTTTCAGACGTTGTACGGCTAATTTAATTTTTATCAGCTACATCAGGACTCACACAAGATAAAGAGTTGGAACTAATGACTCATAATCTGGTATTTAATTTTCTAAAAGATAGTGCTGATTGGAGTGTGATGTGCCTTTTAATAAATACAATTTTACAAATATTGATATTTGATATTATAATACACTGATTTTTGTAACACGACTAGGTGGAAAAGTTAAATACACTTGAATCGACTCTATATCTTAAATCCTATTTACAAAACATGACTTTTTCTCCCCCCTCAAGAGAAGCATATTGTATGTTTGGTAATTAAGTAATTAAAACAATTTATGAATTAAACTGCTTGCTTGCCCATGTACCTTTAATCCCAGGCTTGGTTGCATAAAAGTAAAGAGGAAAGCAAAGTCTACTTACACTACCACCTCTGCTCTGGCAAGCAAGATTGCGTAATAGTGCAGGGATCAAATTTTTCTTTGATTCTTGTCTGACCATGTTCTTTGTCAGACACTTTTATAGCCCCTGAACATGGTTTATTGTGGGGGTGAATTTCTGAAAAGTCATGACTGTCCACCATTTTGAATGTACATTAATAAGGGCGGTCAGTCAGTACTGTTTTTTTTTTGTTTTTTTTTTAATAAACGCAGGAAGGGGCAATGGTTTCACAGGGCCGGACATATGTGGCCGGTCCCACAATGTAAACAAGGTCCAGAAAAGCTTAGAAGACAAATAAAACAGGGGGAGTCTCACTTCATTCTTTGCAGACGACGCCATTACACCACCACATCTTTCCACAGAAAACAGTTGTTGGCTGTTATTTTTAATGTTTATAATGCCATTTATAGCACTTTTAGTCACAACAGGGCCAATGTATCATCTTGAGCATTTGTCAACATTGAACTACAAGCTCTAATTACATACAAATAAATAAACTAGTATTTACGATTAGAATTTGACTAGACTGAAAGAAAACCAGTGGCCCAAAAACTTTTTTCAATTCATATGTTCTAGGTTTCCTCAAACAAATACATAAATTCTACACTGTTATACCGAACACTATTTTAATACAATAATTAAGATAATGTAACTCAAACTTTGAAAAAGTTATAGTCACTCATTTCCATTAATTAACTCAAAAATGAATTGTTTCATAACAACTCAGTTCACTCACTCCCAACAGCTCAAAAGGATTCTCTGGTCACAAGGCCAGAGCCCTGGGTTTTAGCCTTCTGGTTAGAGAGTCATGCCGGAGATCATGAGTTCATGTCCCGAGGAGAGCGAATGGGCAGAGTCATAATCTGTATTCCTTGGGTGCACCTAGCACCGTACTTCTTGGAAATCAGTGCAGAATGTTTAAAGATATCCTGCAAAACCAGAAGTGCTAATTTTGACATTAAACCATTCTGAAAAAAAAGGCTTCTTGAAAAGTGAAAAACGATCTAACTGAGCATTCTGACTGAATAATTGTTTCCTTTCTAATACCCATTATGTGACACTGCTCACTAATGAGAATTTTGTTTTTTGAGGCCACAGAGCTTATTTAAAAAAAAACAAAAAAAACAGGATGTTCTCCACAGTGTGATATGGAAAAACACAATCACAGGAAAATAAAGAATTAGTTCTTCATAACAACTGACAGAAAGCAGTCACTCAGGGAAATTTTCTGAGTTCCATTGACGTGTCAGTCATTTTCTCCCTCCAGCTCACATGTGACAAACATTTTACTGTATTAAACAGTTATAGCTTCGATTACTGTATCTACAGTGAGCACTCATCGCCCACATGCAGAGCCACAGTAGGTGGGAGGTGAATATGCCGTATGCTTATATTCAACTGTATCTCCTCCATACCTGGAAACTGGTCATGCATTAAATTTTCTTACACCACGTTTAGTGGCTCTGCCTGGCTTTAAAGTGATTAAGTCCACAACATATGTACAGACCATTGCTTTTGACTTTCTTTGAAAATGTTTGTGTCAACCCTTACTACTAAATGGCAGCATTTTTCACTACGTCATGGAGACATCTGAGTACACATGAGGATGTTGGGACTGCATATACTGAATGCTTCCCATGCTGAGTCAGGTAAAAACAAACAAAACAAAAAAAACAACGAGGTCTCCAAGAGCCCCTCGTTGGATCTATTCCTACAGTGGAGTCCATCCCGCGCCTGCCACAGAAATCATCCAATCCAGCACGTGGATCCAGCCACATCTCAGACATAGAGAAAAAGAAAACTACTACTGGGATAGGCTTTAGCCCCCCACGACCCTTAATTGGACTAAGTGGTTGAAGATGAGTGTGTGTGTGTGTGTGTGTGTGTGTGTGTGTGAGATTACCAGCAGTTATCAGTATGTATAGCAGTATATCATCAGCATAACAACGATAGGTAATCCCAAAATGCTGCATAAATAGAGAAAAGCAAGGAGCCTAAGACGGACCCCTGTGGAACCCCAAATTTCATGTTACTAAGGGCCCTGTCCCACTTGGGAGAGGATTAATTGCGCATGAATTGAGTATACAAAGTACGGGCGTTCGTTGTCGTCCACAACAAAAATGGCCAAAAATGACAAATGTCCCAGTATGAATTACGGATATATTAATAATATATAGCGAATATATGATGAACAATCACGGTTGTATAACGCATGTAGTGAGGAAACGGATCAGGCGCATTGCGATTATCATGGCAGTATTATGGGTGTATTATGAATGCATCGCGCACGTGTTGTGCATGCACGGCATCTGCACTGTGGACATAAAAGAAACGCACTTGGGCCGTCGGCATCACTATTCACACCAACAATACAGGCTCTGGAGCATTTGCTGGACTTGGACAAGTTGATTGGAGTAAAGAAGCAGTGAACAGGGCGAGTGGTGATGTCAGCGGATCGCACCAGAGCGCAGCTCGTCTGAACGATTATAACAAGAAGTTAAATCTGTAATAAACATAGGAATAAATAGTGTAACAGCTGCAGACAAGAAGGAAAAAACACACAACTGTTTTATCAAGCCTTGACAATGTAAACAAGTCAAATAATTACCTTTTTCGACGGCTCAAAATGCTTTCTGCAGCTGGGCGCGTGAACGGCTCCAGCTTCCTCTGTGATTCAGGAGGTGATAAGAGCCGTTTTCAACAGGTAATTTGCAGAATAAAATGATTAATCTGCCACAAAATAATTATTTTATATAGTCAGCATCCAGCGCAGAGTGCGTGGCAGCCGGTAGAACAAAGAGCGGCGTCCAGCTGTGAACACAGCGCATCTGATTTGCATCCGCTGCAAATCAGATGCAAAGCAGACGTAATAAAAACGCTTTATTCATGGCCAATCTGTATGCAATCGCTACAACTTACTTTAGTTTGTGATGTGGACATGATGGGCACGCAAAATATCCGTTTTACACACTGTCCCAGTCCGCTGCCAAGCCGCAAATCCCTGTCAGTTGCGGATATCAGCAGATGACGGCGAACATACAGCGCATACATTAAGTATGTTTGTGTATGTATTGAGTATGTATGGAGTATGTAAGGCGGATGTCATCCACAGCCAAAATTTTGTGCGGCTCAAAAATCCTGGTAACAGAAAAACGTGCCTCTGTGGATAATTGCAGATGTGTGCGGGTGTCGGCCGACTCATACAAGCATGTTTCATGCATATTGCGGATGTTAAGCGAATATGAGCCAATTTTGTGCGCAATCCATACGCAAATCCTCCTAAACGCCAGTGGGACAGGGCCCTAAGGTTAGAGGTAGTGTCGCTGTACAAGACACAGCGAGAACGACTGGTTAGATACGATGTCAACATTGCAAGGGCACTCCCAGTAATCCCAAAATGATGCGCCAACCTATCGAGTAGAACATGGTCATCTACAACCCCTGGCAAAAATTATGGAATCACCGGCCTCGGAGGATGTTCATTCAGTTGTTTAATTTTGTAGAAAAAAAAGCAGATCACAGACATGACACAAAACTAAAGTAATTTCAAATGGCAACTTTCTGACTTTAAGAAACACTATAAGAAATCAAGAAAAAAAGATTGTGGCAGTCAGTAACGGTTACTTTTTTAGACCAAGCAGAGGAAAAAAATATGGAATCAATTCTGAGGAAAAAAATATGGAATTACCCTGTAAATTTTCATCCCTTGAGGAATTTCATTCATCCAGGAACACCTTAGGGAAAAATCCACACAGTGTCCTATCACAGTGTGTTATCATCGGTTAACCATCACCCGCTTCTCATCCCCTCCAGACTTCCAGCTCCCGGTATTACGAGATCAGGGTTTGTTTTTTTATCCAGTGAATGCAATGGTCTTCCATAGGATATAGTACTATTTGTGTTAACATTTTCTTATTACCATTTTTATTCTTGTGTTTACTTAAAATTAAAAGATGCAAGAAGATCCATCCATTTTCCTGGTAAACAAACAAAATTAACAACAACCAAAAAAAAAAAAAAGGGCTTAAAACGGTAGCAGTGACTAACATCATTGGTGCTTGCACCCCTGATGGTAAGTCTCCACACAGGTACAAATCAATGCACACATTTGTGGATCTTCTGAGGCAGAAGTGTAGCAAAAATCACGTGAAAGAGCACATCCAATCGACTGGCCGATTTTCACAGACACATGGTTACACACACACAGATTTTTTTTTTTTTTAAACACATTTGTGGATCTGGTTAAGGCCCTGTCACACCTTGACGATTTATCCGGCGTATTCCGACCGTATTAAAAACTCTGGCGCATACTGCCACACATCTAATAAATGAACGCAGCTGTCACACCTTGATGATTATCCAGCATCTGCCGACAACCCCATTTCCACCCAGTGGTTCGGGCCGGTACTGCACGGTGTGGTGTACAACAGAAAAAGAGTAATTTATTATTTATTTTCATTTTTTATCTTGGTGGACCATTTTCATTGTGTACAGAATGCTGATAAGTGGACTGGGTGTGGTAAACGCTGCTGTGAATGAATGAAGTGCTCTTTTTAAATATTGAAAGCAGTGGCTGTCATCACAGACCTGAATAATGAAATGCTGTGTGATTTAAACTTTTAAAGCGCCAGTCAGCCGTGATCAGATGTGATCTGAATGAATTGCGGTGATCACCACACCGACAGCTCACACCAACAGCTACGGCGTATTAAAGGTTTAAACAGCGCATTAATCAGGCGTGATCACCCTGATCGATCGATCAGGTCGTCTGATGACCACACCACAGCAACGACACTTTAAAAGTTTAAATCATCACAGCGTTTGTGTGTTCAGAGCGGACATCCTCTGAGAAAGGCACCTGCAGCAGAAAAACAACTGAGGGACTTGCTTTAAAAGGCTGCATTTTCAGCCATGCACTAAAGTATTTTCAGAGGTCATTTTCAAAAATTAGGAGCTTCATGTGGATTCATGTCCGTCTGTGACAGTGAATTGGAATGAAATAAACAGGTCAGATTTACTCAGCGTGAATGAAACAGTCTGTCGGCATGAGGACCGCAGTTTTCAGCCAGTCAGTGGCCAGCATTAATGGACGGATTTAGACTTATGAGTCTAAATCACAAAAAGTTTAAATTTTAAGCAACCATCAGAGCCAGAACCTCCTGTTTAAATTGAACGCTGTGGAAAATGTCTAAGCTCAGTTTTAGCTTAGAAATTAATAAAAAAAAAAATTGCACTTTTCCACCTTCTATTATATATTGGGCGAACTTAACTTAAGAGATAAGCCCAGATAAGGCAGCTTTCACACCTGCTGTATTGGTTGAGTCCAAACTGAAAAGTCTGAAGGTCTGGACCAAAGAAGGTAGGCATGAAAGCACCCTTCTACTAGTAAGACTGTCATTTTGATTTTTGTGAGCGCTGTTTCAGCCGGTCATTCTGTGTCCCTGCAGTCACCACCTGAGAATGTGCCAAGGCCCTTCCCCCACTCCTTCATTATTCTCTTTTCACAAGAGGGACTTTCCCCTGATTCCAGCTTCCATTTTGTTGCTACGACCTCAAAGTGGCCCGACATCCCAAGAAATCCACAAGAGCCCCTCTTCCCTCTGAGGACAGAAATGCACAGCGAGGGAGCGAGACAAGCAGGTGGAGAGTCTGAGAGAGGCAGATGGAAGGGGTCCCCATGGTATGCGTCACTCAAACACTCACTATTAACGGGTTGAAACGAGGCAGACAGAGAGTTTAAGTGTTGACCTTTATAAAGTGAGGGTAATGAAGTTACGGCTGCAGTTCTCTGTGCTCCAAACTGAACAAAGCAAGACTTCTGTGGTCTGGCCCTTTGCATGCTGGAGAAAGATGCTGCTGGAAGCAATAATGTCACTTTACAACTCACTGCTGGGCTGCACACTGCCTACACAGCATATGAACGGAGTGGAGAGTTTTCATCAGTTTGCAAAAACGGCATCATTGCATTAACAATTGAGACAAATTTCAATAAATCCCCACAGTGAACAGCACGAGCAGTGTGGACACCTGGGGGGTAACTGTGTTTCTCTAAAAACCTTTCAGTTTTTATGAAACGATTAGCTCAGTTTGACAGCCAGCTGAATCACAACATGAATTTCTAGACTCAAGCATAAATTTTACTTGAACAATGCCACTTAAAAGGCTGACAGATAACAGCTAGGGTTAGGGCCTTAAATAATGCAGTGGTACTCAGAGTGTATACCTCTACTAAGAACCACCAATCTCTGATAAATAGGACATCTATAGACCTCTAAGATATCATGAGGCCGATTCTTGAAATCTAACAATGTTGAAGAATATGAGCCATTTGTTTAGGCAGATGTGGATCGCTACAAAAAAAATTATATCAACTCAAGAACACGCAACATTCTTGCTGTGAGGCATGAGTGCTAACAACTACACCACCATGCTGACTACATACTAACCAGTGATGGGAAGGTGATTGTCTAGTGGTTAGGTGGTGAGCTGGAGACCAGACGATCCTGTGTTCAAACCCCCGTCAGGCTGGAAAATCACTAAGAATCCCCAAGTTGCTCCCGGTGTGCAGGCAGTACCCTGACATTGGTGTGTGAGTGTGTATGTGTATGAATGGGTGAATGCAAGGCAACATTGTAAAGCACTTTGAGCTTCTGATTCAGATGTAAAAACGTTATATAAATGCAGTCCAGTCCATCTAGTGCCCTAAGAAGATGACTGAATGTCTGGACCAAGTCTCTCCTATCAACCCCTGGCAATAATTATGGAATCACCGGCCTCGGAAGATGTTCATTCAGTTGTTTAATTTTGTAGAAAAAAAGCAGATCACAGACATGACACAAAACTAAAGTCATTTCAAATGGCAACTTAACCGTTACTGACTGCCACAATTTTTTTCCTGATTTCTTATAGTGTTTCTTAAAGCCAGAAAGTTGCCACTTGAAATGACTTTAGTTTTGTGTCATGTCTGTGATCTGCTTTTTTTCTACAAAATTAAACAACTGAATGAACATCCTCTGAGGCCGGTGATTCCATAATTTTTGCCAGGGGTTGTAGAAACATCGGGGACTGCTGGAATAAGAGGGGTTACATAGGAAGACTGCGGTGAGATGTGCTACTTGCACTGTGAGGATACATCAATTATGACATGTTGTCCATTTAGTCTGCAATAGACTGGCAGCCTGTCCAGGGTGTACTCCACCTCACGCCCTATGACTGCTGGGATAGGTTCCAGCTCCCCTGTAACCCTTAATTGGAATAAATGAGTATGAATTAATGAATGTCCATTTAGGATATTTCCCTGAGCATGACTGCAGGAAGCATGTTCCTCAGTGCTGATGACCCCCACAACTGGACAAATCCAAGGGAACACCCACGTGTTATCTAGACACAGTAGATAGATGGCCACAGGGTGGGGGAGGACTGTTGGTCTGCCTGGGTGATGATATGGATTGAGGGTGGTTCTGTAATGTGGTAGACTCAGCAACATGTGGTATCAGCACATGTTCCTTGATCTAATCTGACTGGATACAGGAGAAGACGGAATGATGCAAACTCAGCCCCAGGTCTGAAATGTATCCGGTGCTAACCCTAAACCTAGCTAAGTTCTTTATGGTGCATTTACACATAGGCAAGACACGTTACGAATGTCATATTTGCGTCATTCTTGGCACATTCCTGACATTCTTAATGTGACTTAACACATCTGAATAGGTTTTTTAATAGTGCATGATAGTGCGTGATAGTCGTGATTTTCGTGGAGCATGTTTTTGGCTGTCAGAAAATCTTCCACGAATGTCACGCACCACCCTCATTTCGCCTCATGTCGTGGAGGTTGTAACTGCGAGTGTTGATCTGTCTTGATTAGTGATGATCCTTAATAGAGTGTGACAGCGTTCTTCTCTGATGTGCACACAATTAAACCCCGCTGCACCGCATTCACTTTCATTGCTGCAGTATGCTGAAGAAGGGCAGTGACACCAAGTCGGCTAAAAGTTTCCTTCTAATGATCCTCAGCGCACTCCTACAGGTGTTCCACCTGCTGCATGTGCCCGATGTTTGGGAAAACGAGTGAGACGAGAGCCGCCTGCAGCCACACATCTGGCTCTCTCTGTCTCCTCCTCCTCTCTGTGCCACTCCATGGCACAAAGCCCAACTGAGCATGCGGTCACAAAGTTCTTCTGCTGTGGATTTTGAGGAACAAACTGGAGCAATCTGAAGTGTTCAGCAACTGACAGTTGGATGAATATGGGTATGTGTGTGTGTATAGACAATTCGCCTCATTCACAATGTGACAGAACTTAATGATGCGCTGTTACGTGTGATAGCGCGCAACAACACGGAAACTTATTCTTGACCGTGCGTAATGTTTCCTGATAATTTTCCAGCAACACGTGCCATTAATCGTAACGTGTGGTAACAGTTTGCAGCAGTTCCTGAGGACACCTGAGGCCTCTGCCTCAAATCATCATATTCGTGATCAGCGGGCAAAAATTTATACTTTGTGGTATTAGTGACTTGTCGTCGTTATCTGTAAACGCAGCATACCCGAGCTGAGGTTTCCTGCTGCCGACTTCTCTTGTTACCACCTAACCTGTACCACTCCAATGAAATTGTGCTTGGTGCTCTTGGCTAATGCAGCAATCATTTAAGTAATTATAAACAACACTAAATATGAAATGGCAGCAAAATAAATAAAAAATACCCACAACCAACCAAAACCCACAACAGTTGGTTTTTGACTGAAGTTTACAAGATGTCTGTTTTATCTAACTGAAAGCTACAAATCTTGGTTTTGATTTACAGCACTTTAAAATGGCAGAAAATCCTTTCACATTCTTTTAGGATCTTTTGATTTGATTTCAAGGTGTTTCAAAGCAGGTTTAAATATCCTTACATAATACCAACAAAACAAAAAAATCTATTGAAAATAAAATGGAAAAGAAACAGAAATTCCTCATTTACTCATTTCCTCATAGGCTTTACTGGCCTCTACTGGTGGTTGGCTCTCACTGTGGTATTGTATCACTTCCTGTTCCGGAGCACAGCGGTGTTTTGCTGTATCTGTTAGCTGTTTAATCTGTGTAGTTAGATTGATCTAGATAGCTAGATAACGATTTGTTTCACAGTGTAATCTTCACGTGCCTTAACTAAAGCACTCCCTCTACTGAATCACCTCTAAATTATTTACACATTATTCACTTTGTGTGTTTTTAGGAATCCGCTAGCTTAGCGCAGCTACTAGCTCTTAGCCGGTTTAGCATGGCGGCTTCTCCTGTCTCTCCCGCACTTCTCTGCTCTGGGTGTGAAGGAAATTTGAAACTACTGGCTAAGGCTAAGCGTAAATTCGGTAAGATTGTAATTCACGTCGGCAGTAATGACACCCGGTTACGCCAATCGGAGGTCACTAAAATTAACACTGAATCGGTGTGTAACTTTGCAAAAACAATGTCGGACTCTGTAGTTTTCTCTGGGCCCCTCCCCAATTGGACCGGGAGTGACATGTTTAGCCGCATGTTCTCCTTGAATTGTTGGCTAAGTGGTGTCCAAAAAATGAGGTGGGCTTCACAGATAACTGGCAAAGCTTCTGGGGAAAACCTGGTCCTGTTAGGAGAGACGGCATCCATCCCACTTTTGATGGAGCAGCTCTCATTTCTAGAAATCTGACCAATTTTATTAAACCCTCCAAACCGTGACTACCCAGGGTTGGGACCAGGAAGCAGAGTTGTAGTACACCCTGCCATCCCCCCAATACCCCATCCCCGTAGAGACGGTGCCTGCTCCCAGACCACCAACAAGCAGTAAAAATCTATTTAAGCATAAAAATTCAAAAAGAAAAAAATAATATAGCACCTTCAACTGCACCAAAGACTAAAACAGTTAAATGTGGTCTATTAAACATTAGGTCTCTCTCTTTTAAGTCCCTGTTAGTAAATGATATAATAATTGATCAACATATTGATTTATTCTGCCTTACAGAAACCTGGTTACAGCAGGATGAATATGTTAGCTTAAATGAGTCAACACCCCCGAGTCACACTAACTGTCAGAATGCTCGTAGCACGGGCCGAGGGGGAGGATTAGCAGCAATCTTCCATTCCAGCTTATTAATTAATCAAAAACCCAGACAGAGCTTTAATTCATTTGAAAGCTTGACTCTTAGTCTTGTCCATCCAAATTGGAAGTCCCAAAAACCAGTTTTATTTGTTGTTATCTATCGTCAACCTGGTCGTTACTGTGAGTTTCTCTGTGAATTTTCAGACCTATTGTCTGACTTAGTGCTTAGCTCAGATAATTATAGTGGCCGATTTTAACATCCACACTGATGCTGAGAATGACAGCCTCAACACTGCATTTAATCTATTATTAGACTCAATTGGCTTTGCTCAAAATGTAAATGAGTCCACCCACCACTTTAATCATACTTTAGATCTTGTTTTGACTTATGGTATGGAAATTGAAGACTTAACAGTATTCCCTGAAAACCCCCTTCTGTCTGCTCATTTCTTAATAACATTTACATTTACTCTGATGGACTACCCAGCAGTGGGGAATAAGTTTCATTACAGTAGAAGTCTTTCGGAAAGCGCTGTAACTAGGTTTAAGGATATGATTCCTTCTTTGTTATGTTCTCCAATACCATATACCAACACAGTGCAGAGTAGCTACCTAAACTCTGTGAGTGAGATAGATTATCTCGTCAATAGTTGTACATCCTCATTGAGCACAACTTTGGATGCTGTAACTCCTCTGAAAAAGAGAGCCTTAAATCAGAAGTGCCTGACTCCGTGGTATAACTCACAAACTCGCAGCTTAAAGCAGATAACCCGTACGTTGGAGAGGAAATGGCATCTCACTAATTTAGAAGATCTTCACTTAGCCTGGAAAAAGATACTGTTGCTCTATAAAAAAAGCCCTCTGTAAAGCTAGGACATCTTACTACTCATCACTAATTGAAAAAAATAAGAAGAACCCCAGGTTTTTTTTCAGCACTGTAGTCAGGCTGACAAAGAGTCAGAGCTCTATTGAGCCGAGTATTCCTTTAACTTTAACTAGTAATGACTTCATGACTTTCTTTACTAATAAAATTTTAACTATTAGAGAAAAAATTACTTATAACCATCCGAAAGACATATCGTTATCTTTGGCTGCTTTCAGTAATGCTGGTATTTGGTTAGACTCTTTCTCTCCGATTGTTCTGTCTGAGTTATTTTCATTAGTCACTTCCTCCAAATCATCAACATGTCTATTAGACCCCATTCCTACCAGGCTGCTCAAGGAAGCCCTACCATTAATTAATGCTTCGATCTTAAATATGCTCAATCTATCTTTATTAGTTGGCTATGTACCACAAGCTTTTAAGATGGCAGTAATTAAGCCATTACTTAAAAAGCCATCACTTGACCAAGCTATCTTAGCTAATTATAGGCCAATCTCCAACCTTCCTTTTCTCTCAAAAATTCTTGAAAGGGTAGTTGTAAAACAGCTAACTGATCATCTGCAGAGGAATGGTCTATTTGAAGAGTTTCAGTCAGGTTTCAGAATTCATCATAGTACAGAAACAGCATTAGTGAAGGTTACAAATGATCTTCTTATGGCCTCAGACAGTGGACTCATCTCTGTGCTTGTCCTGTTAGACCTCAGTGCTGCTTTTGATACTGTTGACCATAAAATTTTATTACAGAGATTACAGCATGCCATAGGTATTAAAGGCACTGCGCTGCGGTGGTTTGAATCATATTTATCTAATAGATTACAATTTGTTCATGTAAATGGGGAGTCTTCTTCACAGACTAAGGTTAATATGGAGTTCCACAAGGTTCTGTGCTGGTTCAGCCCCAACCAGTCCCAGCAGAAGACTGCCCCTCCCTGAGCCTGGTTCTGCTGGAGGTTTCTTCCTGTTAAAAGGGAGTTTTTCCTTCCCACTGTGCTTGCTCATAGGGGGTCGTTTTGACCGTTGGTTTTTTTCTGTAATTATTGTATGGCTTTTGCCTTGCAATATAAAGCACCTTGGGGCAACTGTTGTTGTGATTTGGCGCTATATAAATAAAATTGATTTGAGAAGGTGGGATATCTCAATAGAGGGTTTTTCCCTTCACAAATAATGTAAATGAAAAATAATGTAAAAATAGTTTATTTTTTCTTAAGATCAAACAATGGTTTAAATGTTGAATCCCTCCACCTGCTGCCATCGTATCACTCAAACAAGAACATTTACAATAGCAATAAAAGGAAGAATTCCATTAACGAAGACACTGATAACTCTTTTGTCCGACCTTTCCGTCAAGTGCAATCTGTTCAAACAGACACTGCTGAGCTGACCTAAACAAAGAGCTGGTTGCTGAGGAGCATGGGACATCATCATATACAACCCCTTAAAATGTCAGTTGCTCCAGTCTCTCTCTCTGCAGCAGCCAGTACGTTCCTTCCAGAATAGACACTTCAGAGTCACAAACACACACGCTGTCTAAAGGCAGAAGCTTCTCTGCTTCTTGACTGCACATCACTCATCGTGCATACTACATTCATAGTTCCACTAACCTCTATTGTCCTGATTTATAGTTCTAATCAAGCAGTAATTAAAACCAACTGAACTACATGTATTTTTTTTGTATTTATACACTTGGATCCATTGTTTTAATGACACCTACCCCCCCACCTTCATAATGACAGGTCAGGTCTGGAAGCATGTGCTAGTGCCACATATTGCCACATATTGCCACATCCATCATCTTGGGACCTGGATGGCAACCACCAAGGCAGATAACTGGTCCATCTCCACCTCTTGAAAGTAGCCATCTATCTGCTGCAGCCAGGCCTTATGTGGGCATCACGTTGGTCTTTTCCAGTTGCTGCAATTCTCCACAGCCCTGAGGCACCTGTGTATCGGATCACAACCAGAGACATGCGGCACATGGGTAAAATGTCGTCGCTGGTTTTCCTTCATGATGTAAGTGGTACTCCTCATGTTACTCTTCTTAAGTAACATTTGTTTGACATATGGTAAATGGACTGCATTTATATAGCACTTTTTCATCTGTATCAGCAGCTCAAAGCACTTTACACCCAGACACACACACACACACACACACGCAGATGTCAAGGTGCTGCCATGCAAAGGACTCACTACACAGCGGGAGCAACTTGGGGATTAAGGACCTTGACCAAGAAGTCTGTAGTGATTGTGTGACCAGACTGGGGTTTGGAGTGAGGATCCTCTGATCTGAAGCCCACTGATTTAGACCATCACCTCCCCATAAATTAATTTCCAGTGGATCCCAAGAATCCTTTATATCATCAGTTTAGGTCACTGGATAGTCTCCAAGTCTCACAACCTTAGAGAACGGCAGGAAACACCAGGACCTTAAAGAATTGGACCTTAACCTGCAAAGGCACTGGCATTACCAAATTAGGGCTGAAACAATTAGTTGAGTAACTTGAATAATTCAATTACAAAAAATGTTTGAGGCAAATTCTGTGCCTTGAAGCTTCGTTTAATGCTGTCGTACATATGCCAGGCCTGTGCGTGGCACTGCAACGTCCCCAGAAAAACAAAAAAAAATAAAACAAAAGAAAACTAGAGCATAACAGATAATCAGATTAGCAACAATAGCTACCGCTTTCCAATGTGACATACAGAGTAAAATAAAGCCTTTTAAGAGAAAGATGTCCATGCTGATCATCTGAAATAGACTTACTGGACATTTAAAGCATAGCAGTGTGTTTGTCTATTTTTAAAAAAGGCACAGTCCACTCTACGTGGGGAGTGACTATTGACCCAGCAGCCGGCTGCTGTCTGTCTCTGCACGGTGAGGGGCTCTCACACTGGCGAGTCACAGCTCCATCCCCGGCTAGTCTGACAAACAGCAGACGTCCACTTTTTCTTCTGTGTTTTGTTCAGACTCGCACTGAGTGGGTAACACACAACACTTGACAAACATGGTAACCTAAATAAAATAAAAACTAAAAAAACTGAATGCGAGGCATGTTCAACCTCCAGCTGAAATGCATCTGCTGAATCGCAGCAATAGAGGAATAAAAAAAAGTTATGCAGGGACCCAGTCCACCAACCTTTATAAAAAAAATAAATAAATACTGTAAATAAAAATGGTTACATTTTACAAGTTGGAGAAAACAAAACAGAAAGCCACATCCCATCACCATTTCAGCAAAATGTCAACATTGTGGAGTAGTGACATTGTGCCACTGCTTAGGGAGAACCCTGGACTACTGATGTTTAAAAATGCAAAAATACTTTTTATCAGATTACTCAATTAATCGCCAGAATAACAGACAGAATACTCGTTAACTAAAATAATCGATAGCTGCAGCCCTACACCAAACACCTATGTCCACTGAGCTTTAACTCCATAAGCTTTTCTTAGGCATCTCTCAATCTCAAAGGTTGAGGACCCAGAGGTTCACTGACTTTGTGCAAAAAAATTAGTGATTTCCTTAAGACTATTCAGAAAAACTAAATAATAATAATAGTGATAATTTTAAAACTGCCATCTTTGATTCTAGTCTCAAAATATGTCTATAAGTACGTAAGTCCCTTCGGCTCTCCCTTTTTTGCACTCTGGGTCGCCAAAGCAGATCCAAGGTGAACCTGCATGTTGGTTGTGGCACAATTTTTACGCCAGATGCCCTTCCTGACACAATTCCACATTAAGTGCAGAAATGTGGCAGGGGTGGGGTTTGAACCGCAAACCTTCCACACTGAAACAAAGCGCACTAACCACTTGGCCACGTGTCCCTTGATTTATATGTTTTACATATGTGAGCTTCAAATTTCGCAAGAATCTTTCATTGCCAACATTTTGAGTGAGAGAGAGAGAGAGACTTCATGATGATTTTGAATTCAGCTGTGTAAAGGCTATGAGAGCCTGCAGTTTTAGCAAGCAGTCAATGTTCAGGGAAAAGAAAAAAAAAAAAAAAAAATCAGGTCAAGGAACATGAACTGATGCTGTACGTCTCCACATCCACCAAACTACAGAACCATCCTGGCTTGTGGTTGGCAACCACCCAGACAGAAAACTGGTCCATTCCCACCTCCCAAAGAAACCATCTATCTGTGGCCATTTCCAGTTTCTGTGGTGTTCAGCACTGAGGCACCTGTGTGGCAGATCATGAACAGAGAAATGTGCCATATGGCCAAATTAGATGGTTATAATTAAGCTTCAAACCTTTCTTCCCACAATGCAAGCCCAGAAATGTACAAAAAAGAAAGAAAAATTAAATCAGTGAAAATAATTGTTCAAATAAAAAAAAGAAGTACCAAACACTGTATTGTTCCCCCACCCCAATTATGGGTACATCTGCAGAAAAATGCCACAGTCTCAACTTGAAGAATTTCCCTTCCTGCCACATAAACTGCACTATCACCATAGTGGATTTTCTGCGCTAATTTCCTCACTAAGCTAATGGATTCCACATCCATATTAATCGTAGGCCCTGCACATTCTCCAATCAAACCTTATATCCAGGTTCTCTAATCAAACCAGATAACCAGAAAATCAGATATCCTATTCTGCACTGGCTCTTGACTGCTCATAAACAGTAAAGTGTCCTAAATTTAATTTAGGTAGAGTATTTGGATTAAAAAAAAAAAGGTGTTGGAGCGGGGGGAGGGGCAAATCAGACACTTCATGAAGTTCAATCGAGCCAAATGTTTAGCTGGAAAATGTTTTGCCACTCATCTAAGTGTCTTCATCAGTCTTGGAGGATAATCTGGTAATCACTAGTTTTAAACTGTCTGCATTAAAGCACTTTGAAACCAATTAAATACAGATATAAGATTGTTTTAAACAGTGCTAAACTAACCAAACTGCCTGTAAGCACCAACCAACACAGGAGAACAGAGATTACATTATGTGTAACAGTGAAGAGGTTGGGTCCAGATATCCAATACCAGTAATGTAAATGCACATGTAGTGCAACGGGAGGATGTAAGAATTCTGATCGCCATCCTCCATGGGCAAGTTATGATAATGTCGTTGTGAACCCTTGAGCTATTACACGTCAGAATTTTCACATCAAATTAAAAGTTAATAGAAATAGTAATATGTCAGGCTTCTGCATATAAATTTTTTTTACAATAATGCTCTTTAAACCCCTAATGAAAACTAATCTCTACAGCATGACATAAATTAAATTAAAATATTAAACCCAAAATGATGGGTTGCATACTGTAGTAATTGCACCTTTTGGGATAACACAGTTACTTGGACTTCATTTATGTCAACTTTCAAAGAATGCAAACAGTATGGTACATTTGTCTGGAGGAGGCCAAGCTCAAAAACAGTGAGTGTGGATGGAGACTTGTGAGGAAAGCCAACAGGACACCCAGACAACTCTGAAGAATTTATAGGCTTTTTGCAGCCTTTCTAACAGGCTCAGCCGCCGCATTACAGGACACACCGTAAATAAATAAAGGTGGCCAAATAGCTAGGGTCGGGCATGTGTACAATAGTATGGTCGTGTTAACTCAAACAAGATTTTTTTTTGTACTACCTTCTTATATTTTATTCACTAAAACAGTGATTAATTGTACAAATAATTAACAGGTTAACCAACAATGAAAATAATCATTCATCAATCAAATAATCATTCATTGAATCACCCGTGTGAGATAAATGCACCATTTTGTTAAAACCAGCTGGTACTTCTCCTTTATGCACGTGCTGATGGAGTTTGTCTTGTCTGTTGTGTTCATAAGCACTAGCACTGGACAGACAGCAGAGGTCCAGCTGGGAATAAAATTAACAAGGCTTTACCCTGCCATGTTTTAAAAGCCCATGTTACTAAACACGAAGATTTCTGTGATAAACTGACCGTGCATTGCTTTACTTCAGTGTTTCACCTGCAAGGCTGACAAGCAATGCTGTAGGTTAGAATATCTGAAACATTGGGATTTAAAGTACAAAGAGTCCCGCATAGCTGAGATAAGCAACTATATAGTACCTCATGTTCTCCTGTCAACCTAATTAATTCACTTTGTTGCCATGATGAAAACAAGGTGATTCACTGCAGCACAGTGCACAATGTTATGTTGGCTAAGATCACACACAGTTTACGGCACAACTCCTTTATTTTATGACACGCAAGCTGCCCAAAACTTTCACTGAAATAATTAATCTCCTTCATGAATAAATTTAATTAGCGCATTGCCTGTGGGGATCCACGGGCTCTAGATTGGGTAGTGTTTATAAAATAGGTAGCTGACATTTTTCAAGGGTGGTAATAAATTATGCAAAGTTTCTAAAATGAGTTTGAATGAAGTGTGAGTCCCGAATATTTTAGAACTTTAGACTCCAACGGTTTTTAGAAGAACTCGACCCTTTCATTTCCTGTTAATTTTGTGATTTTTTAATGTTAACTTACTGTCAATGTATTTATAAATTGTTTAGGTTCTTGTTGTCATATACATACTATTATTATTAATTATCATCATAATTAATATGTATATGTCACGGACATTAACAAGCGAAGCTCTTCAGCATCTCACTATGTAATTTAGGTCCTTCTGAATTCAGTAAATGCTTCTGGAGAGCATTAGCAAGGGTAAAAACCTTCAGCTTCTGGAGGGCAAAGCCCCCCCCCCCCCATTTTTTTTTTTTACATGGAGATGATAATTAATATTCAAACTTTTCAGCTAGTTGACAGTAGGACTGCACAATATAGTCAAATTGTCATATCTCAATACTGAAGCCAAATATTATATTTCTATCGATATATTGTACGATATGACTATGATTTCACATCAAATCTAGGCTTGCGTCTCAGATGTACTTTGTGGGAAATTGTAGCTGATTTTTCAGGTCTTCTTTTTAAGAAAATCCTTCTCTATACCACTTCATATTCTTTATATTCTTAATTAATATATATATCAAGTTGTAGAAATTTGCTTTCAGTTTGAGTTAAAGAAAGGTCATTTTAGATTTTTTTTTTTTTTTGTATTTGAAATGCCATATACAAATTTAAATGTTAAAATGTGTGAAATACCAAGTGTTCCAATACTTCTGAGGGCAGTTGAGAAACACTCAGGGACATGTGTATTTTTAAGTGAAATGTATTGTCCTGGTGTCACTCAGAGAGCAAAATTAAGAGGTTCTTAAAAAAAAAAAAAAAGTCCTTCCAGTCCTTATTGGACTTCATCAACTAAACATATTCTTCTAGACCGTGTTTCTTTAAATAACTAAACTCACAGTCTTTACTAGAGGTGGGGCAATACGTCGACATCATTGGTGACATCGACGCAAAAACTGCGTCGACGCAAAAACTGCAAAAAAATTTGCATGCCGACGTGTCGGCGGATCAACAACAAAGATGGCGGCCCCGGAGAGTCGTGGCAGCAGTACAGCGAGTGGCTCTTCTGAGTTTCTAAAAAGCAAAGCACGTACACTACAATACATTGTCTACACCTAGTGTTTTAGGCTACTGTTGATTTTCTGTGTAATTATGTAGTCGGTTATTGAATGTCTGAAATAACGTTATGCTTAGGGATGGGTATCGAGAACCAGTTCCTTTCGAGTATCGTTAAGAAATGATTCGATCCACCGACATCAAGAAGCTTTTTGCTTAATGATTCTGTTATCAGTCCTTCAGAGTGGCCGTTATTTTGGGTGGTGTTTGTCAGGAAAATGATAATTTCTCTACATTGATTACAGACCCTGCAGCAGGTCCGTAATCAAATTTTCTGCAGCACAGCTTTGCTTAGAACCTTGAACCAATCGAAGCAGTGGTTCACAGATTGAAACAGTGCTTCGACCTATTGCTTCGTTTATTCTTTCTTTCCTTCGCTTAATTTTCCCCCGCTAAAACCCTAACGAGCATACGTCTGAGTATTATTTACCTTTTTATGTTAAACCGACCTGTTATGGTCTTCTGAAACAGTTGATAGATGTATTTTATAACTTTAAAAAAAAGGGAGCGATGCTAACGCGTTAGCATGTCTATGGCATTTTCAATGTTAAAAGTTAGCTTTGAGCAGTTGCAGCTGTCATCACATTCGGGTGCATTTGTTTTCAAATTGTAATATTTTTTAAATTTTGTTTATATATTAATGATCTAATGATTATTATATACAATATATACTTATACAATTTTTTGAGAAAGAGACAAAAAGAACCTGAATAGAAACACAACAGAAAACATAAAAACTAACAATGAACATACATAAATAAATAAATACATATAGCAATAAATAAGTGTTTCCTGTGAACACCTAGTGACTCTTACACCTCCATTTCATCCCTGTTTTATTTAAGTTTAGTGACAGTTTGTTTCAGTCAAACCATATTTGAATTTGTTAATTTCTTCAGTGATTTCCTCCAGAACTATCTGCCAAGCTAGAAAACTGCTGCATCCTAGTAAGAGCAGAATACTACTGGAATGAATTTGAATAAGGAAAGTTGTTTTTGTTTTTTGTTTTTTTTTCTCACCTAAATGGATGCTGCACTCACTCCAGTTTATCGTCTGGAATAGTCCCAGATTGTATTTCAGAGCTTCTAGAATTCAAACATGGTCGTGTAGGTGGTGTTGGGGGGTAATTTTGGGTTTTGCAATGTTAAGGAATTTGTGTTTTTTCATTCAGACATTTAAATCAACATGTATAAATGGTTATATTAGTGAAGTAATGGTGAAATAATCGTTAATCGAATCGAAATCGAATCAAAAATTAATCGTTAGATTAATCGATGCATCGATAAAATAATCGCTAGATTAATCGTTTAAAAAATAATCGTTTGGGACAGCCCTAGTCTTTATTTATCAATAAAACACTCAACTTCTAGATGGCTTGTGCTGTTGAACATAACTACAGTGAAACAATCATTAAATAAGGTGTTATTGATGTGATTACCAGCTTTCGGTCACCGCTCTCACTGAATGGTATTTTCCAGCTTTCACCTCATGAAATATTCGTACCATTGAACTCAAACATTCATTATTTGTATAATATGGCATACAGACAGCTTTAAAGACATGGATGAAATTAAGATAGATTTTTTTGTTTTCAAGAAATCAACCCTCCATAAAATTTTTCACACTCAGGCTAGGGCTAAAAATCTGATTGCTCTGTAACCAGCAGAGGAAAATGAGCTGTTCCTGTGAAATGTATGCCTCTAGCTGTTATATTTTAAGAATTGTGGCCCTGTGAAGTACCTACCTGAATAACGACCATCAGATGTAGGCCTAAACCTACCCCCATATAATGGGGTGTAAAAGCAAAATATGTACACATATTACAGGAAACCTGTTTCCTACCTTCCTTTGAGACCAAATAACACACACAGACCAACAATGGTGCAAATCAAAGGTGGTGCTGCTGGAACCTTTTTGGATATTGGTTGATTTGACATGGAATGACCCTTATGTCTTCAACACTTAGCACAATTTATCACACATGATTTGATATTTAAAAGCTTTTCCTTCTTGTTGGAGCATCTTTATAATAAAAAAGATGGACAGAAAAGAATGTCCTCATATAAATCAGGGGTCACCAACCCTGTTCCTGGAGGGCACCTGCCCTACATGGTTTCTAACTCACCACTTAAAAAAAAAAAAAAAAAAAAAAAACAAGAGATGTGACTTAAGTAGGTAGATGTGGAAAACATGCAGTGCAAGTGCTCTTCAGGAACAGGGTTGGTGACCTCTGATATAAATGGACTGTATTTACATAGCGCTTTTCCATCTGAATCAGAAGCATGAAGTGCTTTACAATGATGCCTCGCATTCACCCAGTACCAAAGTCAGGGTGCTGCCATGCAATGCAGTCACTACACACCAGTAGTAACGTGGGGATTATGGGCCTTGCTCAAAGACCCTGTGATTTTCCAGCTTGACGGGGGTTTGAACTGAGGACCCCTGATTTCAACCCGACCGCCTAACCATTAGAATACCACCTCCCCAATTATAATAATATAAACAGGCATGCACGCTAAAAATAAATGATGCCCAGCAGAAAACACAAAGGAAGCACTTCATAGGAGGAAAACAATGACAGACTGTAGGAAAAGTGTTTCTGTCTGCTGTGCATCAATGATTATGAGCACCATGAGTACCAGTTACGTGTATCCCTGAATATAAAGTGTTATCATATACCTATAAATGATATGCCAATATGATTGGATATAACACTAAAGAATAAATAGCAATCCACCCTTTTCGCGGACGGGTAATATTTTTCATGCCACCCGAGTAATCAGCCAATCCAGAACGGTGCCACGACGAAGAGGCACGGTCAGAGGAACTGTGAAATACTCGTGAGTCACTATTAATAATTTCTTACGTGTCCAACCTCATAGGTTGATCGTTAAAATTAAATTCATTAGTTCTAAAAGCCATCATAATTATTTATAGGAAAACGTTCTTTTTTTTTTTACTAAGGTTTGAACTTTGAGTGTTTACACAGGAGAGAAAAGGGAGAAAATGTTAATGCCTGTTTGAGAAAAGTGTATAAAGTGTGTAGTGAGGGGTTTTACAGCCTTAAAACATCTATAATAACTGTAAAAAATAACGCTGACTACTTTGCGGATTTCGCCTATTGCGGGTTATTTTTAGAACGCAACTCCCGCGATTAGGTATTTGCAGAAAAGATGCATTTCCTGCAAACTTTTAACAAAAATTAATAAATGCTCTGTACAAAAATACAGGATATTGCACTTTTCAACATTTTGGTAAAAAGAAGAAGAGGAAAATGAGAGATAAAAAAAAATGGCAAATAATCTCTCCAAAACTGCACAAAGGTGTTTTGTTCAACATGTGACATTCCTGAGATAAGACAAAAGCAAACTGGAGATACACTGTTTCTGTCAAACAGGGCTGCAGAGAATAGGAAGCAGGCCCGGTTTTCTCAATGAGTGAATGATGTGGGCTTGCAGAAATCCAAACTGCATCACTGAGGGTTTATTGTGCAAACATCTATCTGATGTCAAAGTTCTCTTGCCGATTGGAGGCCGAACAGGGGATGGCTGGTGGGGTAAATAATAAGACCATGGGAGGGATCTCTAGCAGCCGCCGTGCTCCCAGACTCAGCACCAGTCACAACACAAATGTAATCAGGTGCAGGAAACACGTGTGTGGACCTACACCCAGGATATGACTAAGACAGAACTTTCACAATCACAAATATACTATCTGAACACAAATGCTGCTGCTGTCAAATTTGAACAAATAGGGAAAGAGCCCTTAACAAAACTCAACCTATTTATTTCTTTAGAAGTTTCATTTTTGTAACATACAACTCTGTAATTAGAGTTGAACATCCAAACCAGGACATTGTGTGTTATTGTAAAAATGAGAGGAAAAAAGTTATGTTAATATGTAACTGTTTTAAGATAACAAAAATTCAAAAATCATAAAATCATTACATGAGTGAACGGCTGCACAAGTATTGTGAGAGCATCATGCCTTTTTTTGAAGGGCAGGGGTGACAGCCAATCAGAGCAGCACGTGACAACAGTGGCTGGTCTAGCTAGCTGCCTCTCCGTTTCGTTTGTGTGTAAATCTAACCTCTTTGTCATACATACATTATGTAAAGCCTCGTGAGAAATAAACAATTCTAAAACTGAAAATGCTGTTTTTGGAACCTGATAACACCTCTGAAGTGACTTACACAGGGTTGCCAATGTTGGGACCTTGGCTGGAGTAAGATTGCACACCAAAAATTTTTGGTAACCCTAACCCTAATTTAAAAAAAAAAAAACAGTCCTAGTTTACTCTCTGTTTGATTCTTCTCCTCTCCACATCCATCCTCCTTCCATTTTCCAAAATATTTCAGCAAGCTCATCAACAGGTGTGTGAGAAGCAAATAAAGAAAAATGCTTAAAATGGCTGGTGGTCAAGACGGTCCTGGTTGGGGGTATGGGGAGCAAAGCCCCCAGATGCTGAAGGCTTTTAGCCATATTAATGCTCCCCAGAAACATTTTCTGCAGTGAATTTGCAAGGAGAAATAGGGAGGCAGGTGTTTATCCAACTCTTTATAAGTTGGATAAAATTTGTCTTCATATGACACCAACTTCTGTGCCGTGAGTCTTCTCTCCAAAACTGGAAAGGAGGACTAAAGCCTCAAGCCAGGAGGAAGACTCAAGCCTAACACTGCTGAAATTATCTTGTTTTTAAATAAATACCTTTGAAGCCCCCAAATCTCCTTCATTTTGTATTTCACAATTTATATCTCTAGTATTTTATGATGGCACAATCACATTATAACAAGACAAGTATAAAATTAATGTGTTTAAAAGAAAATATAGTCAAAATTTCAAGATGAACATCGAACTTTTATTATTAAACATACATAACAGTGCCTGTTTAATTGTTCAATGCAAGTGCTATGTTAAAGATTGGCCAGCAGATGCCACCATATCAAATGCTTCAAACACTGAACGATTTCAAGACAATTGTGCGAAATGCTTTGATTTCTCCGTCACTAATAATTATCAATAAAATACTTCAGTGACCACACGTTTTCAGCGCATGTGCACAGATAGACTTACAATCATGAATACTTGCTAACCAGGACATTAAATAAAGTACAACATGTCCTTTAAATGACCTAGTTTGCAACTAGTTGAAGTATGTAGCCTACTGTTTCAACACACAGATTAGCCTACGCCTGTAGTGACAACCCAATTTTATTAGACAATAGATTATTTGATTTGTTAGGGTATTTTATTGTCTTACCTTTCTTATCCAAAAAGTGGCCGACTCAGAAACAAGCGTCGAAGCTTTGCTCGAACTCTATCTGAACTGTTCACGTACAGCTGAGGTATCAGCTGCAAGGTTTTCAGTGAATTAACAATCAGAGAACACTGCAGTCAGAACGTTGTCAGAAGATGTTAACAGCTGTTTCGGGTGCGCGCCTTAAACTCCTCTCCTTTCATTAAGAATCAATGTGCTGTGGTCTGGTCTAATCTGGTCATCAACAGAAAATTAACAGGAGAAATTTTTATTTTGGCATGACATTTCTTGCTTGTGCGTGTGAGTGTGAGATTGATGCTGAAAGTCAGATGAGTGAGAGTTGGCAACCCTGTTTACAAGATATTTTGTGGACGTCAGCATGCACGCTAACTTCCGCTCTTGTCAAAAGCTCATGTATGCACACCCTCCTGCAGACGCTGTTAAAACGGAAATAAAATATTGTTTATGATTGACTGATTGATAGAGGGGCTTTACTGAACATGTACAAATTGTATTGGGATACCAATTAAACAACTGCAAATTATAAAGAGTACAATGCTCATACGGCCGAGGGAATTTTAGCATTGCAGGTTTTTTTAGGTTTACCAAACATAAAACACATTAATGATTAAGGAATTACAGTCATTATTACTATTTATAGTCCCTCCATTTTCAGAGGCCGTCAGTTCTGGGAGCATGCACGGGTGCCCTGTATTACCACATCTACCACACTGAAACTGCCCTGGGTCCTGACTGACAATCACCCATTCAGACAACTGGCCCATCCCTACCCCACAAAAGTAACTATCCATCTGCAGCAGCCAAGTGAAAAGTGGGCATCATCCCCTTGGCTTTTCCAGCCACTGGGGTTCTCAACACTGAGGCACCTGCGTGCTGGACAATGTCCAGAGAAACATGCCACACAGACAAAATGTCATTGCTGTTGCTTCCTCACAATGCAAGTTCTCAATTTAGTCACAAAGTCATTGCAGAGATAGCAAAGGATCCTGTGAGGAAACCTGGTACCAAGGACATGAAGTTGTTGATGTGGGTCATTGATTAGTATCCAAATTTCACAACCATACACTAAGAGAAGAAGCAACAGAACCCTAAAGAATTTAATACTGGTATCGCCAAATACCTCTGTCCAGCAACCTCAATACTCCAAAAAAAATCTTCCCAAGTGTCTCCCAATCCCAAAGGCTGAGGACCAAAAGATATGAATGTTACTGCTGCTGAGCTAAATTAATGTCTCTGACTGTATAATGATAGCAGTCAAAGAAAAGCATAATGGAGCAATGTAGATGGGAAGACAAAAACAAAGCAAAATGGCATATATCTAGAGAAATTTGCAGTTTTGTGCCAAACCAGTATGCTTTGATTTCATATCTGGATCAACCAGCGTGGAGCTGGTATGTCAGATAAGGGACTAAATTGTACTACAGGAAGTAGTTTCAAAAACCAGTGAATAACAAGCCCGATATCGGCCCTGAGGCCCATTTGTGCTGGGGCCCACACCCAGATTCTGTATTGAGAAGTGGACGTGGTTGTACGACTCCACCTGAACGGGACACCAGGCCGAAGCAGATTACTTCCTTGGCCAAAGCCGTTACCAATTTACACCTGTGCAGACTGACGATGTACGATGCATCCAGAAAGTATTCACATCGCTTCACTTTTTCCACATTTTATGTTACAGCCTTATTCCAAAATGGATGAAATTAATTATTTCCTCAAAGTTCTACTCACAATACCCCATAACGACAATGTGAAAAAGGGTTTTTTTTTTGTCTTTAATTGTTTGCAAATTTATTAAAAATAAAACAACTAAGAAATCACATAAACGTAAGCATTCACAGCCTTTGCCATGAAGCACCAAATTGAGTTCAGGTGCATCCTGTTTCCACTGATCATCTTTGAGATGTTTCTACAGCTTAATTGGTGTCCACCTGGGGTAAATTTAGTTGATTGGACATGATTTGGAAAAGCACACACCTGTCTACATATAAGGTCCCACAGTTGATAGTGCATGTCAGGGCACAAACCAAACATGAAGTCAAAGGAATTGTCTGTAAACCTCCGGGACATGATTGTCTCGAGGCACAAATTTGGGGAAGGGTACAGAAACATTTCTGCTGCTTTGAAGGTGTCAATGAACACAGTGGCCTCCATCATCTGTAAATGGAAGAAGTTCAGATCCATCAGGACTTTTCCTAGAGCTGGCTGCCCGTCTAAACTGAGCGATTGGGGAAGAAGGGCCTTAGGCAGGGAGGTGACCAAGAACCCGATGGTCACTCTGTCAGAGCTCCAGCATTCCTCTGTGGAGAGAGGCACTGTAAATACTTTACAGGTGCTCTGTAGATTAAGTGTCTTGTCCAAGAACTTAGACAGATCGTGTAACCACGAATCAAACCAGGTCTACATATCAGTAACCAAACATCTCGTCCTCTTAAGGTACCGGAAAAAGTTTATAATGTGGGCACTTTAAAAACATGGCTGCGCTGCAACAATACTCTCTCTTGAGAAGGCTCTGCTTTTTCCATTACATGTTTGCCCATAGTATAAAAGTCATTTCTTTTCACTAGTCCAGGACTTATTTTAAATATAGCCATTTCATTAAGTGAACAATTAGGCTTAACTGAGTCAAGTATGGGGCGCAATTATGCGATTGAAAGATCCTCCTCTTATATCCCTCCTATGTGGTAAAATTGAGACTTTGTGAAGAACATCGAGTGAGGTGAAAATGCAAGCTTTGGAACTGAACGGGCCCATTCGTGCTGCTGTATGGAAATCATTGCAGCTTTCAACAGCAACAGAAAAATCTATGCCACTTGATGCACACGACACTGTGTACTGGTAACAGTTTGCTTCAAAATGATGAAGTATCAAATCAAGCGCCCCTCTGCCCATCTCAATGGCTTCTAGCTGACCTCCCTCTGTTTGTAGAAACAACACTTGGCATTGCCTTCCCACCTGTAGAAAAGGCTGGAAAAAAGAGGGTCCACTTAAAGCTGTGCAGTGATTGGGCCATGATTACATGGGCACTTGACTCATTTGATCTATTCTGAAGGACTTTAGTGAGATAAGGCAGGAAAACAGATTTCAGATCAACATGTAGATTTGGCTTTTTTATATCATCAATATTGTGAGATGGGTTTTTTCTGCATTTTCGCTCATTTCTTGTGAATTTCTTGTGCCCCTCTAGTTTTTTGTTTGTTTTATGACTAATCTTTTAAAATACTTTGTTGTTTCTCTAAAGTGAAAATCTGCTCCTTTCCTCTTTTGAGACAAAACTTGGTTTTAAACCATTTTACACAAAAGATCACAGAATGATTTCAATCATCTCAAATACAATTTATAGGACTTTAAATCAGTTTTTTTGTTTACTAACCTTTAAATGCATCTAAATGAATAGTAAACTGTCTTAAAATAGCTTTAGGCTGGCAAAATTTGCAGTTGTGGTTTTTGAATGGACTGGAAAAGTTTTTACACCAAAGCCAAAGTTGTTTACAGTGCTTTACATATACACTTGAGGCAGTTGCAGGAGATTGTGATACAGACATGACTGTGAAAGCACCAGTGGCTCTAATACTAGTCCAGACCATTACATACCAGCCATGATTTCACCATTTTCGGTTGCAGGACCCATGACACAGGGTTACTATTCTGGCACTGACTGACAAAGTGCCTGGTGAGCTGGTATCAATTGCTAATACAACCAGATCGACCATAACTGCAACCCTGATCTCTGACCCCAAACCTATAAACATCAGACCTGAGATGGACCATATATACGAGGTCTATTAGAAAACTATCCGACCTTTTTATTTTTTGCAAAAACTATATGGATTTGAATCATGTGAGCTTGCATAAGCCAAGCTTGAACCTTCGTGCACATGCTTGAGTTTTTTCACGCCTGTCGGTTGCGTCATTCGCCTGTGAGCACGCTTTGAGTGAGCAGTGGTCCAGCCCCTCGTCGGATTTTTATTGTGAGGAAAATGTCTGAACGATTTGGAGCTTTGCTGCATCAAATTTTTCCAGAAAACTGTGAGAGACAGCCAGGTGGAAACCATTCGGAAGATTCAGACGGCTTTCAGGGACGATTCTATGGGGATCACACAGATTAAGGAGTGTTACAACCAGTTTAAAGACAGCACACAATGGCGGAGGGCGCGTCGCGCTCCAAGCGGCAATCGACAAACTGAAGCGACCAGATCATTTCCAAACTGAACGCTGTGTTGATCCGGGACGTCATCTGACTACTACAGAAATGGCAGAAGAGGTGGACATCAGCAATTTTTCGGCACATTCCACTGTTACAGGAGTTTTTGTCATGGAAAGAGGAGCGGAGGAATTCGCCACGGAGCCACTAATGGCGCGCGACAAAAGCACCTCTGTGTTTATCTCACAGGACATGTTGTAACATGCCCAGCTCTTGCACCATTCGGACGAATCAGACGGCTTTCGGTGGCTTTTCAGTCGTGTGACTATCCGAGAAATTGTGGACAAGCTGGACATGCCACAACATGTCCTGTGAGGCTTCATCATGGCGTTGCTTTTGTCCCACGTCATTAGCGGCTCCGTCCCGACGCACGAATTCCTCCGTTCCTCTTTCCATGACAAAAACTCCTGTAACAGTGGAATGTGCCGAAAAAGTGCTGATGTCCACCTCTTCTGCCATTTCTGTAGTAGTCAGACGACGTCCGGGATCAACACAGCGTTCAGTTTGGAAATGATCTGGTCGATCACCGCTGGAATGCGGCACGCCCTACGCCATGGTGCGCCATCTTTAAACCGGTTGTAACACTCCTTAATCTGTGTAATCCCCATAGAATCGTCCCTGAAAGCCGTCTGAATCTTCCAAATGGTTTCCACCTGGCTGTCTCTCACAGTTTCTGGAAACATTTGATGCAGCAAAGCTCCAAATCGTTCAGACATTTTCCTCACAATAAAAATCCGATGAGGGGGCTGGACTACTACTCAGTCAAAGCGTGCTCACAGGCGAATGACGCAACCGACAGGCGTGAAAAAACTCACGCATGCACACGAAGGTTTAAGCTTGCCTGATGCAAATCTGGTCAAATTGGTGCACCAGCGCAATCAAAAAAGCAACTTTGTTTAGTCTATGTAATCTCCCATAGATGTGTCTGCCACCTGCTGGTTGTGGTGCCCCCCTTCACATAAGCTAGCAACTGTAAGGGTAGCAAGCACCCTGCTCAGAGTGCTGCTCTCACTGGAGCGACATCTCTGCTATTTTTGCACTGTGGGATAGCTTGAGCCCACAGACTGAACACGCCACCCTGCTCAGAGTGCCGCTCTCGTTGGAGCGACAACACACAGAATGTGTCTCTTCCTAGATAGATCTCCTTCAGTGCAGTTTCTTGTTCTGACTTTAACACGAAGTTAACACCCTAGTCTTTGCCAACTGTAAATGGTAATCAAACGATTTCAATCGTATCTTTCTGAACTCCGCATCAAACTCCATCGTGTCAATGTTTACAATTTGCTTGAGCAATAACAGGTGAACTTGCTCTTAAACTTTAAGTTTCTTAAATATTTATTAAAGCCACTCTTAAAACTTATCTTTATAATTTTATTACTGGTAAAATTTTAGAGTTAGAATCACAATTGTCTGGAAACTACTTTTTGCGCAAGAATTCATCAAGCACGTCGGCCGTGGGCGCGTACTAACATAGAATACCCAGAAACTGGACAGTTGTTTGGCCATAACAAGAGCTTCCACTTTCAGCTTGTCATAAGCTAAGCTAGTGGCACTCTTGAGAGTGTGGGTAGCAAGTACAAGTAGAAACATGATGCCCATTGTGCTGCCAAATACGGGACAAAATACACAACAGAACAGGATTGGTAGAATAATGTCAATGGGGATGGTACTAAAACCTTTTGTCTGTGAGGCAACCTTTTGTCAGACTGTGCTGCAAATGAAGTTTGCAGCAAAAATTTTAAAAATAAGCGTAGTGCACAATATAAGTTCAGACTTGTGTACTTTAGGTCTTGTTCTGGAACTCGGTCTTGTTTCCGCCAGTGATTCTGTCTTGACTCAATCCCAACCAATATGGATTTTTTTTTTGGGGGGGGGGGGGGGGGGTTGTTACAATACCAATATTGAGCAGTAGAGCTGAAACAACTGATCAAGTTAATCGATTAAAATCGATTATTAAAATAGTTGCCAACTAATTTAGTCATCGATTAGTTGCTAAATAACTTTGTTTTACCGCAAATGTTTCGTTCCTTCCATATAATCAACCAAGCTTTGCTTTGAATCTTGAACCAATGAAGGAGTGCTTCGAGCTGCTGCTTCGTTGGTTTCGTTTGTTTTATTCTGCTTTATCTTAATTTTCCCCACTAAAACCATAAAGAGCATATGTCTGTGAGGAATATTTACCTTTTTTTTGTTAAGCTGACCTGTTATGGTCTTTTGAAACAGTTGATAGATGTATTTTATGCTAACGCCGATGCTAACGCATTAGCATGTCTATGGCATTTTCAATGTTAAAGTTAGCATTAAGCTGCTGGCATTTCAGCATGTTTGTGCATTTGTTTTCTGTATAATAATTAATGGCTCAGCGTTTGTTGTCGTAAAAGAGTCAAATGTATTACAAATTATAATTTTTTTAATTTCTATATTAATAATAGCAACAATAATAGTAATAATCACTAATAATGCCACAATACAATTTTAGAGAAAGAGACACAAGTCACATGTATCATTGTGAAATGACCACATAGTTTACAAGTTATACAGAAAATGTTGCACATATAATGAGTCAGGCTACAGTTTTTGATTTAGGTTTTATGGTTAACTGGTTATGCTAATTGCTCATTTGCAGCAACAAAAATACCTCTTTTTTCACCATATATTTTATAACATTTATATGTTTCAATGTTTTATGGCAACTCAGCACTTTGATAAAGCAATGCCATTTGAAATAATTATTTTTGTTCTTTATTATGAGCTGTTTTATATCTAAACAGCTAAGGGACATTTGACGATTTGTTGATTTTCAAGTATTTTAAGTTTTCAAATAATGTTCTGTTGTTAAATAAAGTGATGGAAGGAGAGAAAAATTGTTTCCCTGGCACATTTTTTAAAAATTCCCCGCTAATCCGATTAATCGTGTCGAAACCCCATCAGATTCATCGATGATCCAAATAACTGTTGCAGCCCTACTGAGCAGTAAACAAAATTATGATACAAATATATCTGCTGATAAATAAAAGTGTTTATCAAAATGGTTTGCCAAATAAAAGAAAAAAATTCTAAACATTCCATTTATAGAAAAATACAGCTGTCTGGGAGCTCATTCTGCTGTCTTGGATGATTCTGTTTGAGCAACAAACCAACATATACTCAACAAAAATATAAACGCAACACTTTTGGTTTTGCTTCCATTTTGTATGAGATGAACTCAAAGATCTAAAACTTTTTCCACATACACAATATCACCATTTCCCTCAAATATTGTTCACAAACCAGTCTAAATCTGTGATAGTGAGCACTTCTCCTTTGCTGAGATAATCCATCCCACCTCACAGGTGTGCCATATCAAGATGCTGATTAGACACCATGATTAGTGCACAGGTGTGCCTTAGACTGTTCACAATAAAAGGCCACTCTGAAAGGTGCAGTTTTGTTTTATTGGGGGGGATACCAGTCAGTATCTGGTGTGACCACCATTTTCCTCATGCAGTGCAACACATCTCCTTCGCATCATCCGTGAAGAGAACACCTCTCCAACGTGCCAAACGCCAGTGAATATGAGCATTTGCCCACTCAAGTCGGTTACAACGACGAACTGGAGTCAGATTGAGACCCCGATGAGGACGATGAGCATGCAGATGAGCTTCCCTGAGACGGTTTCTGACAGTTTGTGCAGAAATTATTTGGTTATGCAAACCGATTGTTTCAGCAGCTGTCCGAGTGGCTGGTCTCAGACGATCTTGGAGGTGAACATGCTGGATGTGGAGGTCCTGGGCTGGTGTGGTTACACGTGGTCTGCGGTTGTGAGGCTGGTTGGATGTACTGCCAAATTCTCTGAAACACCTTTGGAGACGGCTTATGGTAGAGAAATGAACATTCAATACACGAGCAACAGCTCTGGTTGACATTCCTGCTGTCAGCATGCCAATTGCACGCTCCCTCAAATCTTGCGACATCAGTGGCATTATGCTGTGTGATAAAACTGCACCTTTCAGAGTGGCCTTTTATTGTGGGCAGTCTAAGGCACACCTGTGCACTAATCATGGTGTCTAATCAGCATCTTGATATGGCACACCTGTGAGGTCGGATGGATTATCTCAGCAAAGGAGAAGTGCTC
This sequence comes from Thalassophryne amazonica, assembly GCF_902500255.1. NCBI lineage: Eukaryota > Metazoa > Chordata > Actinopteri > Batrachoidiformes > Batrachoididae > Thalassophryne > Thalassophryne amazonica. The sequence goes on from NC_047110.1 coordinate 62,168,014, forward strand.
ACTATCACAGATTTAGACTGGTTTGTGAACAATATTTGAGGGAAATGGTGATATTGTGTATGTGGAAAAAGTTTTAGATCTTTGAGTTCATCTCATACAAAATGGGAGCAAAACCAAAAGTGTTGCGTTTATATTTTTGTTGAGTGTATATGACACAATAATCCTACATCCGGGACAGCCCTAGTATGTCCCCATCAGAAACATGGCACTTTCTCTGAGTTTTTGGGCAAATTACACACAAACAAAGTGAAAATGCAAAGAAAACGCGAAGATGCGGTGGAAATTGGACGTGTTGCAGTTTGTTTATGACTCGAAGCTCAAAAGTGTCAAGGTGGTTGTGCAGGTGAGATAACACAGCTACTCAGTGAAGGTGTGTCAGCTAAAACTTATGGAAAAGACCTCTCCCATTTGTCTTGTCTTCCCTTCTCCACTGGGAATCAAAAAAAAGAGGCACTTTTCACAAATGCTTCAGTAATTGCAGCTGAAAACAAAACAGTACACCACCTTTCCGTGTGAAGCGATGCTGTTTATATTGCACAATGGCAGGCTGTCCCCAGAAATGGTCAAAACACGCGATATCATGCAGGGGTTCAAACGAGACTGTGCTGCTCATAAAATAGATTTCTCGTCTATTTTGGGGAGTGCCCTCTGCTGGACAGACTATGTAATGACACCAATTCCAACAACAAAATTGTTTTTGTGCATTGTTTATTCGGTAAGATAAAGGTTTTCATATCAACAAACATAATGCCGTACCAATATGTTTGTCAAAGGCTCATACTATTCATCATGGAATAAATGCCAAATCCTGAGAGCTAAACGTCACAAATGAATAGCCTTTGTCTGGGAAAACTCTGATTTCCATGATTTGTCCAAACAGTGAAAAGGTCTGTCTTATCAGTTGTTCTGCAAAGTCCTGTGATGACTCCACCACAATAAACAGTGCAGTTACTGGGGCTGGACTGATTCACTGCTTCATCGAAGGATAGTTGCTTATAGTTACTTCGTAAGTGGTCTCTGGGGTGGGGGAGACAATGTTATTAGCCAGCCAAGATATCGGTCAGACTCTCGTCTTGACTTCCTGTCAACCACTTCAAAATACCAAAGTCTTGGTCAACTCACCATCATCTTATTCAAATAATCCCTACTGTCATCTGTTGAAAACTGCCACCTGTTGGACAGTTACGGAATGTGCATCCATATCGGTTTATGAATTTCACATTTAAAGGCCAAGAATCAGTGCAGGGTCTGTACGTGCACTAGCATGTACCCTGCCCGCTTGTGCATAGTGGAGAGATTAGAATAAGCAATTTGAAGATATTGCCTTAAATTTAGAAATATTATTCATGCTTTTGTACTATTTTTCTAACATCTCATAAGCTCCTAAATTAATTGCAATACAAAAAAAAAAAAACAGATTAATGAATGGCATTTAAAATAGTCAAAGAAATACAACAAGGATCTGAAAATTATGGTTGCTTGCAACACTTAGTCCCACAGTACAGAATATATGACAATTATTTGAACAGGTAGGAGTTGTTTAATGATGCTAACCAGTCCAACAAAATAAGACTCCCGGTAGATACAGTCTCTGCGTTTTAAGATAAACAGCTAAAATTCAGGCTGCTGAGAGGGGGTTTTTATTTTCTGTATTCACCACGATTAAATCCAAACTGTGATGGTTTGTATTCCACGTCTGTAAAAACAGAACCTTGACCAAATCTACTGAGCTGCCCCACATACATGTAGTAACAAGACACACATCATGTCGGCTGCCAGGCTCCGGCTAAAGCTATATCCCAAACGCGCGATGACTTTGTGTGTGGCCTCGGTGGATTTGGAGTAATTCTGGCGGCCCTAAAACGAAGCTTTTGGCTCGGAGGCTGAAGTTTAATGAATCGAGGCTCACGTCCTCGGATGGAGGCAGGTGCACCTGTCTGCGGTCCATTGTGTCCGCCGAGCCACGTATCGGCCTGTCGCCGCCTACACGGACGATTGAAAAGTGTTTGTTTCTTACCGTGGTTCTGTTCAGTCATTAGTCCCCATCCTAATGTTTTACAGCTCCACACCTCTCTGACGAACACTTAATTCCTGGGCACTCTCTCTTTCTCTCTCTCGCTCATCCCCATGTCATATTTCTCCGCTGCAGCAGAACAAAGCCACGCCCCCTCAACGGCCGCCGACGTCTGACGTCAGCCGGCGAAGAGATTTGACACGCGGCTTCATTGTGCTTCCCCCCCACCCCCACCCCCACTACCATGAAAATGCAGCTATCAGCCGCAGGAGGCCGCTGTGTCTCAATAATACGGATTTTTAAGTCTTCTTTCCCATGTGCTTTTTTCCTCCCCACACTTTACACATAAATCTTGCTTTAAAAATTAATGCGTTATAAAACAGTAGTTACAGCTGAAACAATGAATCAATTATCACATTTTCCAAGGAACAGATAAAAATAATTGATAATAAATTAATCTTCATTCATTCATTCGTTTGTTCATTTATTTTCTATTGCAGGGGCCATTGGGCAAGAGTCGGGGTACTCACTGTGGTCATTATTATTATTATCATCATCATCATCATCATTACTACTACTTAAAAAAGTCATTTGACATTTTACACAAAATGATATTACTTTTTCTCACAAAATTGGATATTACTAGTAAAGTCCTGTTATGTGTCGGACGCAGCTCGGAGAACCAACCAGCGTTTGAAGGACCCAGTATGAAATAAGCAGAGCACGGTACAAAGGATAACTGAATTTAATACATAACAGTGATGTGATACAAAACAACAAAAGAGTGTGCGGTCTGGCGTGGTGGTGATACGGTGTGCTCCCAGCAGCGCTAACGGTCCGGAGCCAGAAGCCGTTCGGACCCAAGGACCCCGCCGACACCCCCCAGGTGGCCGCAACAAACCGAGTCTGTGAAAGAAGGAACCGTTATGTGAGTCCACACTCTACACACAGAGAGACCACTTAAAGGTGTACAAACAGCAAACACTTCCTGGCTTAATTACTAATCAGCTTCCCAACCTGCAGGCATGGAACATCCAGTTCACAAAACTCCACTGCAGTGGAAGCCGATACATGACTAACGTACAGCTCAATATAATAAGGTGTGAGGGACACCACATTTACTGACTGTATAAACGTTAGTCACAAAATCTAACGTACCTCAGGAAGTGTGCTGACGAGCGTGAGACCTCACCCCCTCCTCTTTCACAGACCGTGCATCAAACCCTGGACGTTCTCTGCATCCACTGATGATGAGATGGCTCCCGAGACGACGATCTCACCCGTCTGGTCACAAGGTCGAGTCTCTGGCCAATACACACTGTATACTCCAGTCTTAAATGCCACCATGTTCCAATCCATATAGATGCACCTCAGCTGTGAGTCCTGACGAGCCGCAGGTGATCACGGTGAGGTCCTGATAACCTCAGCAACACAGCCACTCAGTCCCAAATGCAAGCCACCTGGAAGGAAAACCAAAAGGGGGGGGCGAGCTCCCCAAGAAGCTGAAAGGTTTTTGCCATGCTAATGCTCCCCTGAAGCATTTACTCAAAATAAATTCTGAAGAACCGAAATGACATGGTGAGATGCTGACGAGCTTCGCTGTTCATGTCCAACATATGCATATTAATTAATTATGAGAATGCACGAAATTCAAGGCAAGTCTGTAAAGAAAGTGCAATAAAAACATGCTGACATTTGTTTGCAATAATTAAGAAGCAATGTTTTCACAAAGCTATACTGTTTTTATGCTTTTTGGGGGGAGGGGGGCTGACCTAGCGCTATTTTCAGCTCAAAACAAGGCATAGCGCCCGAACCATAATAGCTGGCGCAAATGTGATGGCAGATTTGGAATCCCTGGATGTTTTTGTCCTAGAAAACATCTTCAGATAATTTTCAATGGCCTACCTTAATGAAATACGTACGAAAAAAAGCAGTGCTCAGTGACAATGCAATGCATTGAATGTCATACAAGGAAGCTGGATGAATTCTGAATTCGTCAGGCTTCCTTGTAGATATACCGCCAATTTCCACCAGATGGCGTTCGCCTCACGAGTATACTCGCAAGACGAAAACGCCATCTGGTGGAAATTGGCGGTATATCACAGATTGCCGATTCTAATTAACTGCAAAATGTGGGCAGTTAAGGGAATTTGTGAAAGAGACATGACGTGCGGTGCGTCTGTAACTACAGAGGATATGGGAAGATTGAGAGCGTAGAGATGATGTGTGAGGTGAGCAGATCCAGAGAACATTTGAGGACAAAAAATGGGACCTCCATGCTTAGTACATATATATATATATATTTATATATATATACACACACATTCCCTCAAATATTGTTCACAAACCAGTCTAAATCTGTGATAGTGAGCACTTCTCCTTTGCTGAAGCTCATCTGCATGCTCGTCGTCCTCATCGGGGGTCTCGACCTGACTCCAGTTCGTCGTTGTCGTCGTTGTAACTGACTTGAGTGGGCAAATGCTCACATTCGCTGTTGTTTGGCACGATGGAGAGGTGTTCTCTTCACGGATGAATCCCGGTTCACACTGTCCAGGGCAGATGGCAGACAGCATGTGTGGCGTCGTGTGGGTGAGCGGTTTTCTGATGTCAATGTTGTGGATCGAGTGGCCCATGGTGGCGGTGGGGTTATGGTATGGGCAGGTGTCTGTTGGATGACGAACACAGGTGCATTTTATTGATGGCATTTTGAATGCACAGAGATACCGTGACGAGATCCTGAGGCCCATTGTTGTGACATACATCCAAGAACATCACCTCATGTTGCAGCAGGATAATGCACGGCCCCATGTTGCAAGGATCTGTACACAATTCTTGGAAGCTGAAAATGTCACAGTTCTTGCATGGCCGGCATACTCTCCGGACATGTCACCTATTGAGCATGTTTGGGATGCTCTGGATTGGCGTATACGACAGCGTGTACCAGTTCCTGCCAATATCCAGCAACTTCGCACAGCCATTGAAGAGGAGTGGACCAACATTCCACAGGCCACAATTGACAACCTGATCAACTCTATGCGAAGGAGATGTGTTGCACTACATGAGGCAAATGGTGGTCACACCAGATACTGACTGGTATCCCCCCCCCCCCCCCCAATAAAACAAAACTGCACCTTTCAGAGTGGCCTTTTATTGTGGACAGTCTAAGGCACACCTGTGCACAAATCATGGTGTCTAATCAGCATCTTGGTATGGCACACCTGTGAGGTGGATGGATTATCTCAGCAAAGGAGAAGTGCTCACTATCACAGATTTAGACTGGTTTGTGAACAATATTTGAGGGAAATGGTGATATTGTGCATGTGGAAAAAGTTTTAGGTCTTTGAGTTTATCTCATACAAAATGGTAGCAAAACCAAAAGTGTTGCGTTTATATTTTTGTTGAGTGTATATATATATATATATATATATATATATATATATATATATATATATATATATATATATATATATATATATATATATATATATATATATATATATATATATATATATATATATATGGGTTTATTCCCCTTGATAACAAAACCAACCAGAATTACATCGCAAAGTGCAACTGCAATTGACAATATACAATATACAGACAAGAATCACTGTGGAACTACAGTCAATTACACGTTGGGTGACGTGTGGGCAGGCTCACAAATAGAACAGATGAAATTATTAAGAATGGGATATTTTATATTTAAATATAAAAAAATATAAAATATATAAAATATAAGTCATTAAAAGCCTTAGAGGCATTAAATTATGATCTTAAAAATCAAAATTGGGAAGAGGTTTATGTCGGTGACGTTAATGTAGCATATAGCTCATTCATGAAAATACTGATGAAATCATATAATAAAAATTGTAAATTAATAAAAACTAGTAAGAAAAGAGTAAATAAACCATGGCTGACCAAGGGAATAAAAAAATGCTTGTGTAAAGAAACAATAATTATTGACAATAATTAGGAAACAAAAAAAAAAGATTATTATAGTGAACAATTGAATAAGAGTAAAGATAATATGAGGGCAACATGGGGAATTATAAAAAGTGTGATGGAAAGTGACGGAAATCAACTTTTTCGAATTACCTTGTCAAGGAAAATAAAGAGATAAATGATATAAAAGAAGTTGTAAATGAGTTTAATGATTATTTCTCAAAGGTGGGATCAAATCTGGTGGGAAATAAACCAATAGTAGAAGATAAATTAAATACAATTGTAAATACGGTCAATAGTATTTTCCTTGACAATGTGGAAAAAGATGAAATAAGGAATATTGTAAAAAACTGTGTAAGCAAAAGATCAACTGACTATGAAGATTTAGACATGATGACTGTAAAAAGTATAAGAGAAACTGTTATTGAACCATTCACTTACATTTGTAATCTGTCTCTGTTAACAGGAATTTTCCCAGACGAAATGAAAATTGCCAAGGTAGTCCCGTTATATAAAAATGGAGACAAACATAACGTTTCAAATTACAGGCCAGTGTCATTGCTTCCACAGTTTTCTAAAATTATGGAAAAGGTTTTTGTGACAAGGTTGGATAAATTCATTGAGAAACATCATATTTTAAATAATGCTCAGTATGGATTCAGAACAAAACATTCGACAGCTATGGCAATTATGGAATTAACAAAGAAAATATCAACAGCAATAGATAATAAGGATTATATGGTAAGTGTTTTTATTGACTTGAAAAAAGCTTTTGATGTTATCGATCATTCAAGATTGCTTCACAAGTTACAACAATATGGAATAAGATGGATTGCACATCAGTGGGTAAAAAGCTACTTAGAAAATAGAAAACAGTTTGTTCAGATAAATAATACTAAATCAGAATTGTGTAATATTATGTGTGGAGTACACAAGGGTCGGTACTTGGACCCAAACTGTTTATTTTGTATATCAATGATTTTGTGAATATATCTAATGTACTTGGTAGCATTTTATTTGCTGACGACACAACATTATTTTACTCTGGATCAGATATACAGGAAGTAGCACAAGTGATAAATACAGAGTTGGAAAAAGTGAAATATTGGTTTGATATAAACAGATTGTCACTTAATCTTAATAAAACAAATTTCATATTGTTTAATGACAGAGTTAAAAAAATGATGTGTCATTAAAAATAGGTGGAATGGATATACAAAGGGTAAAAGAAATGAAATTTTTAGGAGTTATGATTGATGAAGATTTTACATGGAAGTCACACATAAATTACATAAAAGGAAAGATAGCGAAAGCCATTGCTGTTTTGCATAAAGTTAAATATTCATTAAATAGTCATGGATTATTAACATTGTACAATTCATTGATTGTTCCATATTTGACTTATTGTGTAGAAATCTGGGGATCAACATGTACAACTTATACACAACCTTGCAGAAAAGAGCTTTAAAAGTGATTGGCAACAGTCGATTTAGCGATCCATCTAATCCATTGTTCATTAAGTATAGGGTACTTAAATTTCATGATTTAGTTGATTTGAAATTACTACAAATAATGTACCAAGTGAATAACAATACCTTACCAATAAACATTCAAAATATGTTTGAAAAAAGAGTAAGTAGTTATAATTTGAAGGGCATAGAAGTCTTTAAAAAAACCAAGATTCAGAACCAAGATAAAGGAACGGAGTATTGCAGTGAATGGTGTAAAATTATGGAACAACCTCAACAAAGAAATCAAAGAATCAAGGTCGCTTAAATTATTTAAAAAACGTACTAAACTTGATGTATTTCATAAGTATGAAACTATGAAATACGTCAGTGGGCTGTGACAAAGCCAAAAATGTAATCTGTTAATAATGTTTAGAATGTTTGAAGTTTAAAATGTAATCTATTAGGGATATAGTCTTTTAAATAATGGTTAAAATTAGGAAAGAAGTCAGTGGCATGTGACAAAGTCATAGAAATGCAATGATGTCGATTGATGATGATTTGCAAGATTGCATTGTAAAAAAGGGGCAGAATATATAAGACTTGTTCTTCCAAACTGCTCCTTTTCGTTCAATAGTTTGTAATGTTTTGTTAAAAATTTTGCTTTTCTGTTTTTCTTTTAAATGAATGAAATAAATCCTCAATAAATAAATAAATAAAATATAAATATATATTCCGATAATCCGATAACAGATAATTATCAAAGATAATGTTTTCATTATCGGATTATCTTTTTAGATAACTTTAAAAACCATTATCAGACCAATTATCTTCCGATAAATTTTAACGTAGTAAACAAAGCTGAACAGCAGCAAACATTTTTAAAATCAGTTGAGTGCTTACCTGTTAAACATTTCATAACAGATGTATAGTTCTACCCTCTGCAAACAGAAGAGAGCTGCTTCCAAGAAAAACTGCCCTATCTGCAAGCAAAAGAGAACTAGTCACACACACAAAAAAATCATTTCCTTTAACACCATACCAATACGCTAGCAATATCACCCAAGTCATCCAGAGACATACATTTTGAACTTATGGTTCAAATTTTTACCAAACTAATTTCAGACAAGTTATTTAAAATTACTGTCATGTCTGAAGTTTTATGAAGTGAAAATATCAGATATATGTTTTTGTTTTAAAGTAACGTGCTAATTTTTAAGGTTTTAGTGAGCACATGCTGTGCCCAGCAGTGCATTATGGGTAGGATAGGGTAATCTCAGTACGTTCATGACAGGACAAATGCACTGGAGACACTCTGTTCAGGCTCCACGGACAACAGCATTAAACTCTAGTGCCTAAAACTCTCGTGAATATATTCTCTGGGTTTATAGACATTGTTATTGTATTTGCGTTTGTTAAATTCCACACATCTTGTTGTGTGTTGGGGGGTGTGGCTGGATGTTTTGGTGTTCTTTTCTTTTCTTTGCTCTTCAGGTGGCATGAGAACTGATTTGTCTGTGGAGAAGGTGCTGGCTGAAGAATCCTCACCCTCATCAACATCATGTGTAGCACCTGTGACTGGTGCTCACATGCAACCTTAAAGACTTTCAGCTGAAGCAGATAATTGGATGGCGTTCTGCATTTAAGGCATGTGTGATTCAAGCAGAACGGCCGGGAACTCGACCTTGTGATGTTCGTTTGTGAGACGCTGAGGACCGCGCCTGGGTTTGACACATCGAGCCCGTGAAGCAAGGAAGGGTGAGGACACATGCTGTCAGCACACGTTAAAGGTAATTAAGTGTTTGATTAATTGTTGATAGTAACTTGGTGTTTTGTTACACAGTATACTTGAATTGTGATGAGAATTGTGCAGCTTGCTTCTCACTGCTGTGGCGTGCGGATAAGTGATCCTCCACCTGTTGTGAGAAGCTGCTCATTTGCATTAAGTTAAAAAGATACAGACCTGAATGTGTTGCTGATAGCATGTGTCTTTTGAAAGATATTGTTGTAACTGCTGACTTACCTCACCTCTTCTTGCTTCACAGAGTCAGTTTGTCATGTCCACCTGGGGGGTGTTTGTCTGGTGGTAGTGGGTCCAGGAACGCCGGGCTTCTATCCTTTTGGGCGCTTAAGAGCGTGCCAACAGTCACTCCACCAGAAGGACGTTCTTTCAGTTTTGTACACATTATTATGCACAGGTGAAAAATAAATTGTTTCTGTTGTTGGAACCGCTTTCTGGTTATTTTTAGCGATGGGTTCTGTCTGACGCAGGTCCGCTCCTCAACCCACGTCGACACATAACAGTAGTTCCCGGCCATTCCATCATGGACCCAGCGGCAGAAGCGGTTCCTTTTGCCGAAAAAGTTCAAGAACACTTGGAGAAAATATGGGAGCAATTACAGCATCTCGCAAACCAAATTAAACAAACAGACGCCCGTGTTACGGAGCTTGCAGCGCAAGCCGTTCCGCTTCCTGCTGCTCCAGCTGTGGCATCATCGATACTAGTGCAGATAACTCCGTCACCCAGAGATTCGGCGTCCGAACCGATTGTTTGTCGTCCGGAGCCTTGTGTGGTGATGCAATGTTCTCTGGTTTCTGCTCAGTCAGGTTGGAGCGCCGCAGCTTTACGAGGAATGTTTGTAGATGGGTTAAATGAGTCATTAAAAGACGAGCCGGCAGTCCGTGACGAGCCAAACGATTTAGATGAGCTAATATCGTTGGTGATTCGTCTAGATGATCGGATGAAGGAGCGTGGACGCAAGAGAGGACGCCCATCAGAGCGGGTTTTTTCGTCTCGGGGCTTTCCCCGACACAGATCTGGGCCGCCTCTTCGTCGCCCCACTGAAGCTCCTCCGACGGGACCTCTGGCTCCTCCTGTTGACGAGCCCATGCGGCTCGGACCAGCAGAGATTACTGTATTGCCCCGACATGTAAGCGTCAAGAGAAATAATGGTGACGTATCTCCAAGTGTTCTGGGACAGGCAAAATAACACATATAAAAAAAAAATCTAGCACGAGTAAATGTTTTGTTTTCTTTAAATAGGGGTTATAATTGTATGGGGAGTCAGAGGCGTATCTGGTGGAGTGATTGTTAGGCGGTTAGAAGTCCGCCTGGGCTCACTTAATTGTTAATTTTTTATGTGTTTTTAGGTATTTTCTGTTTGGGTTGTTGGGTCGTTTTATTTTGTTGTTTTTTTTATTTCTCTACATCCCTAACCCCAACCTCACTTGCCCCAAGACCGTTTGTCTTGTGGGTTGTGGGGTGGTGCAGGTTGGTCACGCTGAGCATTCTCAGAAGACCTCTGCACCTAGGGGGGGGGGGTGTTAGAGGCATTTTTCTAGGCGTTTTTCTTGGTTTGGTTAGGGCCCGGTTCCACTCCAGCCTCGGTGAGCCTTTGTACTGTTCGTCATTGGTGTTGCCGGGGAGTGGTGCAGTGGAGACTTACCTCAGTCGGAGGGGTGGGCCGATCTGTTGCCGTTCGCCATTTCGGTAGTTCCACCCCTCCCGAGAGGCTGGGGTATGGTCGAGTTGGGGCACCGGACGTGTTTCCGGTTTTCCGCTGCGCCTTGGGGTTGGAGCTGGGTTAGTTTTTTCCTGTTCCCTTCTCCGGCTTAATATTTTGAGCTGTTTGCCAAAATTGAGCCGCCGAAGGGCTCTGGGAGGGACCTGGGGTCTTTCGGGGTGCCGGGGAGGGTAACAGGGTTTATGGTAATTTTATATCCCCCCGGGGTTGTTTTTGGTAGTCCTCCGGGGGTTGATTTTTGATTTTGTTCTGTTTCCTTCTGGGTTCCACCTCCAGGGTTGATGGGACGGTCCTCTGGGGGGGAATTGGCTTGGGGCCAACTAGCCAAGTGTGACCGGGTCTGGGGTTCTGGGGTTGTGGGGAGGGTACCTCCTGGGGTTGATGGTACGGTCCTCTGGGGGGCGCCGTTTGCTCCATGTACACCTGGGGACCTTTGTGGGATTATGGTTCTGGCTGTTCCTCCTGGAACTGGCGATGAAGGCCTTCTGGGGGGGGGGGGGGGGGTTGGGCTCTGCAGGTCATTCTGGGGGGGTTGTTTGTTATTTTTCTTTTATGCATTTACGTTTGTATTGTGTTTGTGGGGCTGTGTTGGGTTTTTGCGTTTGGGAGTTTTTCTTTTCTTCCCGCGGTTTGATGGGACGGTCCCCTGGGGAGGTTTTGGGTGGGTTTTATGTTTTTTCTGTGTGTTGAATTGTACTGGGGAATGTTTTGGGGCTTTTGTTGATGCCAGCCGGCCTTCCAGCTGCAGTGCCTGTCCTGCTGTCTGTGGTGGACCTTAGGAGCGTGGTGCTGTCTGCTTCCTGACGTGGACCCCGGAGGGAGGTGCTGTTCTCGGGCCTGGTCTGTTCGGTCGCGGGGAGGCTTCCCGTTGATGGGGGGGGGGGGGGTACTGTTGTGTGTTGGAGGGTGTGGCTGGATGTTTTGGTGTTCTTTTCTTTTCTTTGCTCTTCAGGTGGGGGTGAGGACCGCGCCTGGGTTTGACACATCGAGCCTGTGAAGCAAGGAAGGGTGAGGACACATGCTGTCAGCACACGTTAAAGGTAATTAAGTGTTTGATTAATTGTTGATAGTAACTTGGTGTTTTGTTACACAGTATACTTGAATTGTGATGAGAATTGTGCAGCTTGCTTCTCACTGCTGTGGCGTGCGGATAAGTGATCCTCCACCTGTTGTGAGAAGCTGCTCATTTGCATAAAGTTAAAAAGATACAGACCTGAATGTGTTGCTGATAGCGTGTGTCTTTTGAAAGATATTGTTGTAACTGCTGACTTACCTCACCTCTTCTTGCTTCACAGAGAGTCAGTTTGTCGTGTCCACCTGGGGGGTGTTTGTCTGGTGGTAGTGGGTCCAGGAACGCCGGGCTTCTATCCTTTTGGGCGCTTAAGAGCGTGCCAACAGTCACTCCACCAGAAGGACGTTCTTTCAGTTTTGTACACATTATTATGCACAGGTGAAAAATAAATTGTTTCTGTTGTTGGAACCGCTTTCTGGTTATTTTTAGCGCTGGGTTCTGTCTGACGCAGGTCCGCTCCTCAACCCGCGTCGACACATAACACATCTTAAATGTCGCAGACACGGATTATCTAGAATTTTGTTTTGGCAAGTTTTCAAGGCCTCTACTGCCACATCTACTGGCCAGTAGTGTTCATGGCAGTTGGGCAGACACTGTATGATATTTTTAATCACTGTTCTCGGTTTCAGTTCAAACTGTACCACAGAACCGCACACGGTGTAAAAGTTCAGAGCGCACGATTTATGTTCTCACACACATTGTACAGTCAAAAACCACACGTCGAACTCGTGTTTCCAGAAGTAAAACGTAAGCTTTTTTTCAAACTTAATTTACAAAAACTCTCGATGGGAGACATCAAAGTTTAAAAACAAAACAACAACAAAAAACATTACAACATCTCTGCGGTGTTTGCACATGCACAGTGCGAGCGGTTCGATGCTTGTTGCTCTTCAGCAGCAGGATACCCTCACGACGGCCAACCAGAATATCAAACAGGTTTGATTTTCATCTGACCATATGATCGGTGGTCAGGAGATGGTCGTGAGATGTTAAACACAGCTTGTTACTCCATGTATACTACACGATGCAGGACACGCGATTAACCTGAAACTCAGTCCAAAAAATTCTTGCACGAATGAAAAATCATCTGAAAAAGGGCCAAAACTTGCACAGTGTAAAGCCAACATTTATGTGTCAAGACAATATAGAGTGCACGTTTTACAATATAACAAAACGTGCGCACATCATAAAATGTGCGCATATTCTCTCCACATGCAAACCATTTTGTGATGACACTTCCAGGGCTCTGTAAAAATGCCTGTTTTTACAAATAAAAAATTGAATATTTTACAAAAGCACATTTATCTGTAAACACCAACGCATGACACATGTCACATTAATGTGTTGGTTTACATAATGAATGACTGAACCAATCAGTGTTTAGCAGAGGCACTTTTACCCAGAATCCTTTGCAATCTGTCTGTGTTTGTTACAAAACCTCAGAATTAGTGCATTATTCAACATTAAAAGATATGTTATATTTTAACTTTGTACAAATGACAGAATTGACATTAATGGAGTTATTCTATCAGTATTCACACCAAACCATAAGTCAGCATGACTTTATTTTCCAAGACCTCCGCCTGACCATAGCATTGCAATTGGTAGAGAGGTGGCTTTGTAGCTGCTCTCAGGGTGCTTCTGTGCTGGAGGTTGTGTAGTAAACAAGAGTTTCCAGCAGGGGGCAGGATGTTCAAAGACAGAAGTGTGGGCTCATTGTTTGGGTCTGCTGTTGTTTTTTAATGATACTAGAAGTGATCGTGGTGTTAAAACTCAAATTCAGTTTATTAGTAGTGGCAAATGTACCAGAGACAATACTGGAATTTATCAGTTATCTGTAACTTCCAATACATTTTTGGGTGGTTTATCATTTTATCTTTATCAAAGATAACTTTTCAGTTATCTGATTGTCTGTTATCAAAGTTAATTTTTTGGTTATCTGTGCCCACCACTATGTGTGTGTGTGTGTATATATATATATATATATATATCTTCTTCTTTGTCTTTCGGCTGTTCCTGTTAGGGGTCGCCACAGCAGATCAATCGTTTCCATCTCACCCTGTCCTCTGTATCTTCCTCTGTCACACCAACCACCTGCATGTCCTCTCTCAGCACATCCATGAACCTCCTCTTTGGTCTCCCTCTTCTCCTCCTGCCTGGTGGCTCCATCCTCAGCATCCTTCTCCCTATATACCCTGGGTCCCTCCTCTGCACATGTCCAAACCATCTCAATCTCGCCTCTCTGACTTTGTCTCCAAACCGTCCCACCTGAGCTGTCCCTCTGATATGTTCATTCCTAATCTTGTCCATTCTTGTCACTCCCAAAGAGAATCTCAACATCTTCAGCTCTACCACCTCCAGCTCTGCCTCCTGTCTTTTTGTTAGTGCCACTGTCTCTAAACCATACAACATAGCTGGTCTCACTACTGTTTTGTAAACTTTCCCCTTCACTCTTGCTGATATTCTTCGGTCACAAATCACTGCTGCCACCTTTCTCCACCCACTCCACCCTGCCTGCACTCTCTTCTTCACCTCTCTACCACACTCTCCATTACTTTGAACAGTTGACCCCAAATATTTAAACTCATCTACTTTCACCACTTCTATTCCTTGTAACTGCACTATTCCACTGGGCTCCCTCTCATTCACACACATGTACTCAGTCTTGCTTCTACTGACTTTCATTCCCCTTCTCTCCAAAGCATATCTCCACTTCTCCAGACTAGACTCAACTTGCTCTCTACTCTCACTACAGATCACTATGTCATCTGCAAACATCATAGTCCATGGGGACTCCTGTCTGATCTCATCTGTCAACCTGTCCATCACCACTGCAAACAAGAAAGGACTCAGAGCTGATCCTTGGTGTAATCCCACCTCCACCTTGAATGAGTCTGTCATTCCGACTGCACATCTTACCGCTGTCACACTATTCTTGTACATGTCCTGCACTACCATAACATACTTCTCTGCCACTCCAGACTTCCTCATACAATGCCACAACGCTTCTTTTGGCACCCTATTATAAGCTTTTTCTAAGTCCACAAACACACAATGTAACTTTCTGTCCTTCTCTGTACTTTTCCAACAGTATTCTCAGAGCAAACATTGCATCTGTAGTGCTCTTTCTCGGCATGAAACCATATTGCTGCTCACAGATCTTCACCTGTTTTCTAAGCCTAGCTTCTACTACTCTTTCCCATAACTTCATGCTGTGGCTGATCAGCTTTATGCCTCTGTAGTTACTGCAGCTCTGCACCTCACCCTTTTTCTTGAAAATAGGAACCAGCACACTTCGTCTCCACTCCTCAGGCATCCTCTCACTTTCCAAGATTTTATTAAACAATCTGGTTAGAAACTCTACTGCCATCTCTATTCAACTTCTTGTACAGCTCGCAATATGCCTTTTTCTTTGCTTTTGCCACTTCTCTTCTTGCCTTACGCCGCATCTCCTTGTACTCCTGTCCACTTTCTTCATCTCTCCGACTATCCCAAAATGTTTTCTCCAACCTCTTTCTCCTTATGCTTTCCTGGACCTCTTCATTCCACCACCAAATCTCCTTGTCTTCCTTCCACTGTCCAGATGTCATACCCAGTACTGCCCTAGCTGTCTCCCTCACCACATCTGCAGTACTTTTCCAGTTGTCCAAAATTGCTTCCCCTCCAACTAGTGCTTCTCTCACCTGCTCGCTAAATTTCACACAACAGTCTTCCTCCTTCAGCTTCCACCATCTGATCCTTTGTTGAGCTCTCACTCTCTTCTTCTTCTTTACCTCTAAAGTCATCCTACAAACAACCATCCTATGCTGTCTAGTGACACTCTCTCCTGCTACCACCTTACAGTCTGTGATTTCTTTTAGCTTGCATCTCCTATAAAGAATGTAGTCCACCTGTGTGCACCTTCCTCCACTCTTATATGTTACCCTGTGCTCCTCCCTTTTCTTAAAGTAGGTATTCACCACAGCCATTTCCATCCTTTTTGCAAAATCAACTACCATCTGTCCTTCCCCATTCCTATCCTTGATACCATATCTACCCATTACTTCCTCATCACGTCTGTTCCCTTCACCAACATGCCCATTGAAGTCTGCTCCTATCACCACTCTTTCATGCTTGGGCACACTCTCCACCACCTCATCTAACACACTCCAGAAATCTTTTCTCCTTCATCTCACAACCTACCTGTGGGGCATATGCATTGATGATATTCATCATCACCCCTTCAATTTCCAACTTCACACTCATCACCCTGTCAGACACTCGCTTAACCTCCAACACACTTTTAACATACTCTTCCTTTAAAATGACCTCAACACCATTTCTCTTCCTGTCCTCACCATGGTACAACTTGTACCCACCGCCGACACTCCTGCTCTTACTTCCCTTCCACTTGGTCTCTTGCACACACAATATGTCTACCTTTCTCCTCTCCATCATATCAGCCAGCTCTCTCCCTTTACCAGTCATACTACCAACATTCAAAGTCCCCACTCTCATTTCCACCCTTCTAGTTTTCTTCTTCTCCCGCTGTTCGTGGCAACGTTTTCCTCCTCTTCTTCGTCGTCTTCGCCCAGCAGTAGCCCAATTTCCACCGGCAGATTTTATATATATATATATATATATATATATATATATATATATATATATATATATATATATATATATAAAATCTGCGTTGCTTTCTCCCTCAACAGGCTCGAACCCACAATTCCAGAGGCAGACGGGGCTGAAACCAGAGAGCTCCAGTGTATGCCATTGTAACTCCTTTTTAGCATTGGGGAGTGACGTTTACCCCACAGTACCCCCTGCTGGCCACAGCTACATACACATAAGACCTTTTTTTAGTGTTGTAGAACATTTTACACTGCAACAGACAGCAAACTTGAACATTAACTTGCTGTATGTCAATGCAGCACAGTACAGCAAACTGCTCCCGATATTAATATTGTAGCCAAGACCAATGTGAGCCAGCATGATAACAGGAAACATGTAATTGTGCATCCGAGAGGCTATGTCTAGAAAATACACTGAATTAAGCCAGTAGTCATAATATATATTGGGAGTGGACACATTCCTCCTTTGTGGGGTTACACCCGCCTGGTGGACAGTCCACCAGTCTATCCCAGGACTATGCTAAAAATGTCCCCCAATATACTTAATGCTTCACTTGCCAACCAAGTACCACCATCCTATATAGACAATTGTAATCATGGTCATCATTAAACTTAACAAATTCGTAATTACTGTGTGTGTGTGTGTGTGTGTGTGTGTGTGTGTGTGTGTGTGTGTGTGTGTGTGTGTGTGTGTGTGTGTGTGTGTGTGTGTGTGTGTGTGTGAGTGAGAGAGAGAGGGATGCCACAAGTGTGAAATCAGGAACAATAATCAGGTAAACTTGTGTTCTCTCCAAGTTTGGTGTCAGGTTGGTGGGGTTCTCAGCAGAATTTGCTCTTGGCCCTATGAAGATCTGGATCGGATTTGAATACGATGTTTTCACATTTTTTGACTGTACTTGCCCACTATTTCAATACTTTTACATGTATTAGAAGGAGGTAAACTAGAATGTAATAGGAGTGTTATGTATAGGCTGTCATGTGAGCAGGGAAGATGAAGAGAGACTTGTAGGGCAGAATACATGACCGGAGAAGAGATGAGTGGAGAGAAGAAAAAAAGAGAGACCTGAAAAGACAGCTAGCTCATTGGAGAGACCCAGAGAGGAGAAGAAACCTGAGTAAAGCAGATGACTGGAGAAAACAGAGTATTAGACTCAAAGAGAGGCACTAGTGCCACATGTCACCACCTCCACCATACTATGGAAGTTACCATCTACCTGCCACAGCCAGGTGAAGCATGGGCATCATTGACACTTGATCTCCCAGGTACACCCCTCCACCTTTACTCTGACTGCAAATTTTTAGGATGCCACAGAGAGTAGCCCTGTCAGCTGACTCAAACACACAGGCTGCAAAGAAGCACTGCTGATATTCATGCTTACATTCAACTATTTACTCAAAGAGTTGGGATTGGTTTGAAGGTTAACTTCTTAGGTGTGAAACCAGAGTGTTCCAACTGCAAGTAACTGGGCCTGAATCCTATGAAGAATAATCCTTCCAAGCACCTTTCCCTGCACAGAGAGCTGTGTAATACCAGTTTAGTTTTTGCAAGTCCAGGTGATCACACTTTACTTTCCAGAGTGGGACAAGAAATCCTTTCTTCCACCTGTATTCCATATTGAAACAAAGACTGTTTGCAATGCTAGGGGAACAGCATCTCCACCTGCCTGGAGGACTTCATCTCCGATATTGCATAACACTAAAGCTTTCCCTTGCCTTTGGCAGTTTCATTGCCTTTGCATTATCACTAATGCATGTGAGGTATCTAACATCCCTCCGGAAGGATCACCCTCATACAACTGCTCAAAGTAGCTGGCCCAGTAGGAGAGTACACCAAAGGCATCTGTTGATGCAAATGTCCTGTCTAATTGCAGTGGGACAAAATCATTTTGCAAAATTGCTTTGACCACTGATGGAAGTCACCTGATCACAGATTCCTGTAACAAATGACTTCTTGTTGACTCTCAGAGCCACCACAGCCTGCTTTCCCAGCTCACCTGTTATTTCCATCTAACTGGGTACTATGACTTCTATAGATGATTTTTTTTTTTTTTTTTAGAGTGCCCTCGGATGTGATACACCTTCAATGGACACGGGTGACTCCAGTACTGTACTTATACTTTCTCCAACAACTTTCAGGGTCTGGTTGCGGATAAACACAGACTGTTGGGAAAGTGTAGTGACACGGACCCACAACAGGGGGCGTAAATGAACGGTCAATAGATGAGCCAAAATATAACAATTTAATGTTGTGAATGTGCACAACGAACATACAGACAATCTCAGAATATCACAACAGTCAATACACAAAGGTGACGTGTGGGCAGGCTCGAGGATAGAAGACGTCTGTCCTGAGGAGAGCCAGAACCACACGATTTCCGCCGCCCCAGAACCTGGTGAATACTGGAGCCGCCAAGTCCCGAATTCCCAGGTGATCACCGTCCCCGACTGTCGGATCTGGTACTGCTGGCGAGAACAAAGACAGTCAAGTGTGGGTGTGTGTACACCCAGTAACAATAACGGTGGGAATGCCACCTCCACCTCACACTCAGCGCATTGCAGCGGTCTCAGCTGAAAAGGAGCGCCGTCTTGCACAGCCTCCTCAAAAACGACCGGTTCTCCTGCAAACACTCACAATAAACAGATTTACAAAAGGCTGAGGATATTACCTCCAATGAAGTATGATATCTCGGCAACGAGGTGGAGATGACGTCTGGTCTTTATGGAGTGAGATGATGTTGAGTAGATGGGTGACAGCTGTCAAGAGGTAATGAGCGACAGCTGTCACCCCCGGCTGTGTCCATGGCGGCAGCGCCCTCTCGTGCCTGAAGCCCGCACTTCAGGCAGAGCGCCCACTGGTGGTGGGCCAGCAGTACCTCCTCTTTTGGCGGCCCACACACACACAACAGGACCCCCCCCTCAACGGGCGCCTCCTGGCGCCCGACCCGGCTTGTTGGGGTGTCGACGGTAGAAGTCGGCCAGGAGGGCCGGATCCAGGATGAAGCTCCTCTTCACCCAGGAGCGTTCTTCGGGTCCATACCCCTCCCAGTCCACCAAGTACTGGAACCCCCGACCCATCCGACGGACGTCCAGGAGCTGGTGCACCGTCCAAGCTGGCCCCCCGTCGATGATCCGAGCAGGAGGGGGCGCCGGTCCGGGAGCACAGAGGGGTGAGGTGTGATGAGGTTTGATACGTGACACGTGGAAAACCGGATGGATCCGCAGTGAAGCCGGGAGTTGGAACTTCACTGCGGCAGGACTGAGGACTTTGAGGATCTTGAAGGGGCCAATGTACCTGTCCTGAAGTTTCGGGGAGTCCACCTGGAGGGGGATGTGCTTCGTGGAAAGCCACACCTCCTGCCCGGGCTGGTAAGCAGGGTCCGGGGATCGCCGGCGGTCTGCATGGGTCTTCGCCCTCGTCCGGGCCTTCAACAAGGCAGAGCGGGCGGAGCGCCACACCCGACGGCACTTCCGCAGGTGGGCCTGGACCGAGGGCACACCGACCTCTCCCTCCACCACGGGAAACAACGGGGGCTGATACCCCAAACACACCTCAAATGGGGAGAGGCCGGTGGCCGAAGACACCTGGCTTTTATGCGCATACTCGATCCAGGCCAGATGGTTACTCCAGGCCGTCGGGTGCGCGGATGTGACGCAGCGGAGGGTCTGTTCCAGTTCCTGGTTGACCCGCTCTGCCTGTCCGTTCGTCTGTGGATGGTACCCGGACGAGAGGCTCACGGTGGCCCCCAGTTCCCTGCAGAAGCTCCTCCAGACGTGTGAGGAGAACTGGGGACCACGATCTGAGACGATGTCGGAGGGTATCCCATGCAGACGGACAATGTGGTGGACCAGGAGGTCTGCTGTCTCCTGGGCTGTTGGGAGCTTCGGGAGGGCCACGAAGTGGGCTGCCTTGGAGAAACAGTCCACTATCGTGAAGATGGTGGTGTTGCCCTGGGACGGCGGGAGGCCCGTGACGAAATCCAGGCCGATGTGGGACCAGGGGCGATGAGGCACCGGCAGCGGCTGGAGGAGTCCTTGGGCCTTCATATGTACTGCCTTGCCCCTGGCACAGGTGGTGCAGGCCTGGATATATTCCCGGACGTCTGCCTCCATAGACGCCCACCAGAAGCGCTGCCGGACAACTGCCACGGTCCTTCGCACCCCTGGATGACAGGAGAGCTTGGAACCGTGACAGAAGTCCAAGACTGCAGCTCTGGCCTTTGGTGGGATGTACAGACGGTTCTTCGGACCTGTTCTTGGGTCCGGGCTCCGTGCCAGGGCCTCCCGGACGGTCTTCTCCACGTCCCAGGTGAGGGTGGCCACGATAGTGGACTCAGGCAGGATGGGCTCCGGTGGATCCGACAGTGCAGTTTTGACCTCCTCTTCGTGTACCCGGGACAAGGCATCCGACCTCTGGTTCTTGGTCCCGGGGCGATAGGTGATCCGGAAGTCAAAACGCCCGAAGAACAGTGACCAGCGGGCTTGCCTGGGGTTCAGCCGCTTGGCGGTCCTGATATACTCCAGGTTCCGATGGTCAGTGAAAACCGTGAACGGCACAGACGCTCCCTCCAACAGGTGTCTCCACTCCTCAAGAGCCTCTTTCACCGCAAGGAGTTCTCGATTGCCGACGTCATAGTTCCGTTCAGCCGGGGTCAACCTGCGTGAAAAGTAGGCACACGGGTGAAGAACCTTATCGGTCTCTCTGCTCTGGGACAGCACGGCTCCTATCCCTGAGTCAGAGGCGTCCACTTCAACCATGAACTGGCGGCTAGGGTCGGGCTGCACCAAAACTGGCGCAGTAGAGAACCGTCGTTTCAACTCCTTGAACGCGGCTTCGCACCGATCCGACCAGGTGAAGGGGACTTTTGGAGAGGTCAGGGCTGTCAGGGGGATAACTACCTGACTGTAGCCCTTAATGAACCTCCTATAGAAATTAGCAAAACCGAGGAACTGTTGCAGCTTCCTACAACTTGTTGGTTGGGGCCAATCTCTCACCGCCGCAACCTTGGCCGGATCAGGGGCGATGGAGTTGGAGGAGATTATAAACCCCAGGAAGGACAAAGACGTGCGGTGAAACTCGCACTTCTCGCCCTTCACAAACAGTCGGTTCTCTAACAACCGCTGCAGGACCTGACGTACATGCTGGACATGGGTCTCAGGATCCGGAGAAAAGATGAGAATATCGTCCAGATATACGAAGACGAATCGGTGCAGGAAGTCCCGCAAGACGTCGTTAACCAAGGCTTGGAATGTCGCGGGGGCGTTGGTGAGGCCGAACGGCATGACCAGGTACTCAAAGTGACCTAACGGGGTGTTAAATGCCGTCTTCCATTCGTCTCCCTTCCGGATCCGAACCAGGTGATACGCATTTCTAAGATCCAGCTCAGTAAAGATTTTGGCTCCATGCAGGGGGGTGAACACGGAATCTAACAATGGCAACGGGTATCGGTTGCGAACCGTAATCTCATTCAGCCCCCTGTAATCAATGCATGGACGGAGTCCGCCATCTTTCTTGCCCACAAAAAAGAAACCTGCCCCCATCGGGGAGGTGGAGTTCCGGATCAGCCCGGCAGCTAATGAGTCCCAGATGTAGGTCTCCATTGATTCGCGCTCAGGTCGTGGGAGGTTGTACAGCCTGCTAGACGGGAACTCAGCGCCTGGAACCAAATCAATGGCACAATCGTACGGACGGTGCGGGGGAAGGGTGAGTGCCAGATCCTTGCTGAAGACGTCAGCAAGATCGTGGTACTCAACCGGCACTGCCGTCAGATTGGGAGGGACTTTGACCTCCTCCTTAGCCTGTGAACCGGGAGGAACCGAGGATCCTAAACACCCCCGATGGCAGGTTTCGCTCCACTGAACCACCACCCCAGACGGCCAATCAATCCGGGGATTGTGCTTCAACATCCATGGGATGCCCAAAATCACGCGGGAGGTAGAAGGAGTTACAAAAAACTCAATCTCCTCCCGATGGTTTCCAGACACCACCAGAGTTACTGGTTGTGTCTTGTGTGTGAGTAAAGGGAGGAGGGTGCCATCTAGTGCCCGCACCTGCAATGGCGAAGGAAGCGCCACCAGAGGGAGCCCTACCTCCCTTGCCCATCTGCTGTCTAGCAGATTCCCTTCTGACCCCGTGTCCACCAGTGCTCGGGCTTAAAGGGTTAAATCCCCGCTCAGGATTGTGACTGGGAGTCGTGTGGCAATTTGTGTGTGTCTTACTTGAATGTTTTGACCCCCCCTTAGCCCACTCTCTAAGGGTGAGTGTTGTCGTTTTGGCCGTTTGGGGCAGTTTCTCTGTGTGTGCTCAGTTGAGCTGCAGAGAAAACACTCTCCACGGATCAGCCTCCCCATTTTGGCCCTGTGCATTTCCCTAACAACGTCAGCAGGGGGAGCTGTTGCCCCACAAAGCGCTGCGGCTGTGGAGCGTGGGGAGGACGGCCCCTTTTCGAACCCGGAAGGGAGAGGGGCGGCGCGTATCCGGTCACATCCTTCGCCTTGCTCCCGACGGCGTTCCTCCAACCGATTGTCTAACCGTATAACGAGATCGATAAGCCCATCTAAATCCCGCGGTTCCTCCTTAGCTACCAGCTGCTCCTTCAGAACCAACGACAGTCTGTTTATGAAGGCGGCGCGGAGCGCAACGTTATTCCAGCCGGACCTCGCAGCCGCGATGCGGAAGTTGACTGCATAAGCGGCTGCGCTCTCGTGTCCCTGTCTCATTGACAGCAGCACTGTTGAAGCGGTCTCTCCTCTCTTAGGGTGATCAAACACTGTTCTGAACTCCCCCACAAACCCAGTGTATGCTGATAACAACCGTGAGTTCTGTTCCCAGAGCGCCGTAGCCCAGGCGCGTGCTTTACCCCGAAGCAGAGCAATCACATAAGCTATTTTACTAGCATCTGACGCGTACATGACGGGACGTTGTGCGAAGACGAGCGAACACTGCATAAGAAAGTCCGCGCACGTCTCCACACAACCTCCGTACGGCTCAGGAGGGCTTATGTATGCTTCAGGGGATGGTGGGAGGGGTTGTTGAACCACCACTGGAACATTTATATCCTGCACAGGGTTGGCAGGAGGACGAGCTGCAGCAGCGCCCTGAGCGCTCGCCACCATCTGTGCGGAGAGAGCCTCCACCCTGTGGTTCAGGAGGATGTTTTGCTCAGTCATTTGATCCAACTGAGCCGTAAAGGCGGTGAGAATGTGCTGCAGCTCGCCAATCACGTCTCCTGCAGACGCCTGCGCTCCCTGCTCTCCCATTGGTCGTTCAACAGCCGGGTGACGCCCCTCGGAGTCCATGACGCTGCCGAGATATCCTGTTGGGAAAGTGTAGTGACACGGACCCACAAAAGGGGGCGCAAATGAACGGTCAATAGATGAGCCAAAATATAACAATTTAATGTTGTGAATGTGCACAACGAACATACAGACAATCTCAGAATATCACAACAGTCAATACACAAAGGTGACGTGTGGGCAGGCTCGAGGATAGAAGACGTCTGTCCTGAGGAGAGCCGGAACCACACGATTTCCGCCGCCCCAGAACCTGGTGAATACTGGAGCCGCCAAGTCCCGAATTCCCAGGTGATCACCGTCCCCGACTGTCGGATCTGGTACTGCTGTCGAGAACAAAGACAGTCAAGTGTGGGTGTGTGTACACCCAGTAACAATAACGGTGGGAATGCCACCTCCACCTCACACTCAGCGCGTTGCAGCGGTCTCAGCTGAAAAGGAGCGCCGTCTTGCACAGCCTCCTCAAAAACGACCGGTTCTCCTGCAAACACTCACAATAAACAGATTTACAAAAGGCTGAGGATATTACCTCCAATGAAGTATGATATCTCGGCAACGAGGTGGAGATGACGTCTGGTCTTTATGGAGTGAGATGATGTTGAGTAGATGGGTGACAGCTGTCAAGAGGTAATGAGCGACAGCTGTCACCCCCGGCTGTGTCCATGGCGGCAGCGCCCTCTCGTGCCTGAAGCCCGCACTTCAGGCAGAGCGCCCACTGGTGGTGGGCCAGCAGTACCTCCTCTTCTGGCGGCCCACACACAACACAGACACTGCATTTGGATCAACAGTTGTGTCCTGTGAAACAGTCTTACCTTGAAATCCGAGCAGACTTATTCTTGAAGGACTGAGCAATGAGAAATCTGCCAGACTTCAGCTGAATACTCAAGGAAGCCACAAGTCTGTGGTCAGTCTTTACGCAACATATATGAAAGAAGAAACGGTCAAACAAAGAGAGTGAGAAAGCAATGTATACAATACACTAATAAAGATTAAGGTATTTTTAAAAACAAAATACCTTAAAAAAATTCAGCCTATATGAGAACTTTTTCAGAGGAGGAACCCACAGATTTAATGCCCACCAATATTCACTTCATGACTCACCTGCCAAATCCCACTTTAACTCTTGGTCAGGCACACATCTGTATGTTTGCAGGTGTGTTTTGTCTGTGGGGATTGGTATAATAACTCAAATTACCCAGTTGCTTATTTTGAGTTGTCTGAACGTATTCAGCCAATCAAAAGCTGGTTTTAGCAAACAAAGGTGTGCCCACGAGCATGACTGGAAAGATCCACAACATGTCTATTAAAGTTTGCAATATGTCTTTCTTTCATATTAACTACACTTTAGCAACTAAGCATCCCTTTTATATTTCATATACAGTATTTACTATTGTGCAAAATTACTACAGTAAAATCCACTATCGTTTACACGGACTGTGCTTCTGATGTTCTTATATTTTTATTTCATATTTTACTTAGTTTCTTCCTATGTCCAAGTCTTTTCGTTGATTGTTTTCATTTCCCTCACAGATCAAGCCTTACATCATTTGAAGATTCATAAGCAAACATCTCTTACATAAAACCGCAGAGTACTCATACAACTGTGTGGTTCAACAAGCAATTTGATCACCAGGTGTCGCACTTTACCTAGAATTTGAACCTTCGTGCTTTTCATTTAACTTCAAAATCTAAAGTGTTGAAATAGTAAGACTGAACAAAGCAAGTCGACGGTCTATTAATGTTTAACTGATTGTAGCTTCGTAATAAATGTGTTTTTTTTTATTTGTTTAACTCTTGTTCACTTCCGTCAGGTAAACTGGTTCAGCGGGTTACTCTCTGTGCCCCACAGCGCCATCTAGCAGCAGACCGGCAGCACGGACACTGCAGTCTTTGAAGTCTGGACCTCAACTGTCTCTCTCTCTGTGTAGTATGTGTGTTTTCACTCCGCGGCCATGAGATTCTCCGCAGCGTTTTTGGTGATTTTGTCCGGCGTGGGACTTGCTGTGTGTAAAATCTCGTCGTTGTGTCCCAGCGGACAGTTTGTGCTGAAAATCAGTGTGTCCTCTGTCATCCCACCTGCACTGAGTGCGACGGCCACGAGCTCTTTGAATGCACTACCTGTGGAGTCGGTGAGTAGAAAAATACCTGCAAAGATACACGAAAACAGGAAAACTCGCCCTTAACTATCACATTTATTGATATTTATCCATTTATTGTCGTGCAATTACTGTAAAATATGATCCCTATGTATGTCTCACGCGCTATCTTTTTTGCCCCCCCCCCGTTTTTTTTTCATTTTTCTTTTTTGATAAGGGCAACTTAATCTCTTCAGCCGAGTAAAAAAACAAAAAAAAAAACAATTCTATTTTCAAATAATTTCTAGTTTGTATGCATGTGTGCCTGAATGATTAAAAAAATACATTCTATTTCTATGCCCACAAAAAAAGAAAAAAAAAACAAAGCCTCCTGTCACCCACTCAGATCTTTCTCCCTTTTTCAAAGTACATATTATTGAATGGTTACCAAAGCAAAGCTGCCTTTGAGGAGGAGCTGTGGTTTAACATTTACTATTGTTTAACAACCAGATATTGGCTTTTTTGTCCTCAGGGAACCTTTTTGAAATGGTAAAGAAATGAAGCTGTGATCATTCTCCTGATTTTTAACAGTGAAATTTGATCATGGCAGAATGGAGCCTTTGTTAATCAGACAGGGAAAGGGAAAAACTAAGCCCCAGGCACTTCATCAGGTTTTAACTCCTCCTTTTCTCACACACCTATTCCTCCTTGTCAGTGTTTTTCACTGAAGGATTGGCCACCATGGTGCATATCTGCTCTGAATCAGGAGTTCAGTATGTGCTTAGTAGATGTTTTACACGGGTGGAGGCAGTGTGGTACTGTTGGAGACGCACATTTCACAATGTAATGTTTCATGTAGTTAAACTGAAAATGGAAAACAATGCTGCAGACCTGATCTAATGTTCAGTCTGTTATCCAATTTCTTTGTGTATGTCTACATGCTTAATCAAGCAAGACTGATATTTTAAAATGAGACATTTGATGAGAATTCAATGAGTTAAACGTATAATTAGCTTTAAATTAAAATCATTTTATTCATACAGTGCCAAATCATAGCCTACACACGAAGTGGTCTCAAGGTGCGACACATGAACAAGGTCCAGAGTCTAGACCTTACCCACCCCACGAGCAAACACATTGGTGACACTGGTGAGGAGAAACTCCCAAAGCAATTAAACTCAGAAGTGCACAGCCATGCAAACGCAGAGGTCAACAACTGGGAAGTCAACACTGACACAGTGACATCTTCAATGATATGAGCACTACAGGTAACCATCACTAAATGACATGGAGGAAAAACTATCAAAAATAACTCAGAGTGACTACAAAATATACAAAAACAGGAAAACAGGACTGGAGCTAAAATGTGGCCCATAACACATGGGTGGGGTGCACCAACACTGGGCTGGCTACAAGATAATCCAAGTCCGAGGGGTGTTTGTCTGTGCCTGATTGAATATGGAGGAGTTTGAATGGATGGTGATGAGGAGGTGTTGCAGGAACTCCACTGTTTCACCTCAGGGAGCTTGGTGGGGGGTGGGGGTGTAAATGATCTGCCTGCGCACTTTGATGCTTTGTGTGTAGATGTGTTATTTTTTGTAACTGTTTAACTGCGACTGACAGTAATGGCCTAAGCAGTGGATCACTCCCAGGGTCTGGTCTGCTTGAGGTTTCTTCCTCAATGCCAGATGGAGTTTTTTTTTTTTTTTTTACCACTGATGCCTATGTGCTTGCTCAGGGGGTTTGGTTAGGTCAGACTGTACCCGTGTGAAGCACCTTGAGGCAGCTTTGTTGTGATTTGACGCTGTATAAATATATTGAATTGAATTGAAAGAAGTCACCAAGACACCCGGGCAGCTTTGAAGGAGTAATAGGCTATAAACATGCAAACCTGGCACATGAGTAATCCAAGAAGATTGAATGGTTACCTTAGCAACAACTACCTGTTTAATTTGTTGATTAGTTCATAGGGTCAACAAGAGTGATATAAAGATGTGGCTCAGCATTAGCTGAGCATCATTCTGGTTTCACTGAGTATACATTGTAAGTGACATAAGTAATAAGTCAGTAATTGCAGTGGCTGTTTAACAGTGGGACTGGATGTCAAGCTTTCACAGCCGTATGAAACAGATCTGTGCAAACACATGTTGGTTTTATTCCAGTTTCAGATTTCATGACTAAATGAGTAAACTCAGTGTGCTTTACATTATAAACATAAGATAGCATGAGCTGCTGGAAAAAGTAAAATAACAACAAAAATCAAATTCACAAACGCAGAAGCAAAGTCCTCTGCAAGAGGTTTATAATTATGTGTTCGGATTTGTGAGCTTATTCA
Organism: Thalassophryne amazonica; assembly: GCF_902500255.1. Taxonomy (NCBI): domain Eukaryota; kingdom Metazoa; phylum Chordata; class Actinopteri; order Batrachoidiformes; family Batrachoididae; genus Thalassophryne; species Thalassophryne amazonica. The sequence goes on from NC_047110.1 coordinate 62,196,327, forward strand.
TCAGAGCCCATATTTTCAAAAAGGCATTTTCAGACAGAAGCTCCACATCGCTCATATTTTCCCCATCAGGGGTGAAAGTAGAGCACATTTTATTTTAACATGCCTTCTGTTGTCTTCCTCAGATGAAGACGGACAGGAACGTTTCCTCCACCAAGGCCGCTGTCGCACACACTGCCCCCGGGGACTGTTTCCCGATAGGGACCACTATGCCTGCCTGCCCTGCACAGCCAACTGTGAACTCTGCACAGATGGCAACATATGTGCCAAATGTCAGGAACACTACAAACTCCACAATGGGGTTTGCCAAATGGTTTCTTGCACCACAGGTAAATGTGCAACAGCCACTGAGTAGGCTGTACACATACGACGACATTCATACGTGTTGCACTGAATTTCTGTGTTTCAGGGCAGATGCAGGATCCTTACACAGGAGAGTGCATAGACTGTGAAATGGGCTGCAAAACATGTTCCACAGGTATCACACCGCTTCCTCCTTTACTTAAGGACCCTTCACATAAAGTCTAACTCATATCTTCTCATTTGTCCACAGAAGACCCTGAAATCTGCAAGAGCTGCGTTGAAGGTTACTTTCTGTGAGTCTGCTTTGTAGAATTTTCCTCACTGACGCCTGTTAAGGGAATGTTTATGTCTTCCCATATTCTCTGTTATGAAGTAAAAAAAAATGCTGTTTTATAGTAAAGATGCTCTCAGCATTATTTTAAGGAACATGCATAAAAATAGCCTACACATCGTGTTTTGTTTTCTTTCATCAACTGACTAAACATGGCCCCAATGCACATTTTCTACTGATGCCCTTACTGAAAAATGTATGAAAAGGGCACTCAGGGAGTAACCACCTTCGCCCAAGGTTCAACAGTCTTTTCTTTGCATACTCGCTGTTTACATTTTCCTTTCTTTGATCTTGAATGATGGCCTTTAGTCATCCTAATCAAATCTTTGATCCTCATTGACAATCCAGATCCCTAAACTTTGATCTTGATTACTGAATTTAGATCCTGAATGGTGAACTTTGATCCTTATCGCTGATCTCTATTTGTTTCTGAACTTCATTCATGGTTGCTGAGCTTAAATCCTGACACCTGATAACATAGCCTCCTGAATAGAGATTGCTTTTATTTATTAATTAATTTTATGTAACACCTATCTGTCAACAGGGTATCTCACAGGACCTTTGACCATGATCCTGATTACAGAAAATCACAATTACATGGTCAAAGGAACCAGTATGAGGAATCAAAGATTAGGATCAAAGAATTTGGCATCAAACATCACATCTTTGAGATCAATAATCAAAGATAAGATTCACGCCTTGATCTTGATCCCCACAAACATTTAACTGACTCTTTCTTGACCTGAGGTCTACCTCACCACCAGATTTGATTGAAATCCATTTGGGTTCTTACAAGTTATCCTGCTGACAAACACATAACCTGCCAGTCTTTAATGAAAACACAACCTCTATTTCCTCAATTTGTCAAGCCCGGCCCACTCTGGGTCGTGATTAGGCTGTTCAGTTAGGTCTTTGGAAAATCTCTGATTTCATGCAAATGCAAGGAAGAGTACCTCCTTCAGGAGAGGAGTGTGCAAAAAGTACAAAAGTGAAAAGAAAAAAGTTGGCATACGTCATACGAGACATCCCTGTAGATATAAACAGGAATTATAGCAGCATTATAGATGAAGTCTGTTTGCACTGAATTAGTCAATGCAAGATTTGGAGTTTGAGGAACACTGTTAGAGTGTAGGAATGTGTTGTAACATTTCTTGCAAGTTTATTACTTGGACCCAGCATGTAACACAGGCTGGGGCACAAGAACAGGCTTCCAATTGTGTATTTGTCCCCTGAGTTTAGGCCTGCAGCGATTGTGTGAGTCAGGTTACATTCATTCTGAGTCAGACATGATTACCTGAGCTTTGGTCTGAGCAGAGAAGACTGCTCGACTTCATAAAAATGTTCAACACAGTGTGTTTTTATGGCTGTATGAGAAGGAAAGATTATATATGGTGAGCCATCTGTACTTTAGGGGCTGCTTGTATGAATAACAGCATGTCAAGTCACATCTGGGAGCATGTGCTAGTGTTGTGCTTTGCTGCTTCCACGGCACTACAGAACTGCCGTGGGTTCTGCACGGCCACCACCCAGTCAATGCTCACCTCTCTAGAATAAGTATTTATCTGCCACAGGCGGGTGAAGTGTGAGCATCTCCTTGGCCTTCTCCAGCCACTGGGGTCCTCAACACTCAGGCACCTACGCCCTGGATTATTCACAGAGAAATGCACCACATGGTCAAAATGTTGAAGCTAACACTCCTTCACAGTGCAAGTAAAGTCCTGGTCACACAGCACTAACGAAGGACACTGAAGCCAAAACGAAACAAGAAATCTGGACTTTCAGAAACATCGCTTAACCGTCGCCCAGCTTCGTTCCTGTAGCTGACGCTTCGTCAGAATTTTCAAACTGTTGAAAAATGTGAACGAATCCTGCCGACGACTTCAATTCGTACGTAATCTGTGTTGCTTTCTGTCTTGACGGTTCCTCATTGTTTGTGTAGTTCCCGTACCGTCAGTGTTCCATTTGATTATTGTCCAACTTCATCCAACCTCCCAAGTCCAACGTCTTGCACGAACATTGACGATATCAACAGATCAATAACTAAAGATCTGACGAGCTGAACGTGACTCATCCATGTTTGGGCCAAAAAGCAACATTGTCATACAGAAACAATAGCAGTAAGAATGTTTTATCAACTACATGCCGTCTGTGGCTGGAGAGGCTGTGTGCACACACACAAATGGTTGTGCGCCACAGACAGCTGTCCGCACGTTCGCATGCTGTCTGTGGCTGGAATGCTCCAGCCACAGACGGCATGCGAATGTGCGTGTGCGTACGTTGTTGTTGTGAAGACAGACCTGTTGTCAAGACAACCAGAACTTGCATCTGCAGGTGCTGTGGAGAGCGCACGTTGGCTGCAGACTTGGTCACAGGCTGGCACTCGGGTCTGATACCTGCTGTCAAGTCACATCATCATGAATGTTTTGGTTTGATTTTGTTTAAACCGTCAAGGTCGCCGTTCTCTTTGTTTTTCTTTTGTTAGTTTTGGTTTTGTTTCATTCTTTTATGCACCCTAGACTTTTATGCACCCTAGACGTGATAGGAGAAGTGCCGACTCATTTGTCCACTTTTTGTCGACGATTTGTGACCTTGGGACTTTTTTCCTTCGTTCAGCTATTGCCGTATGTCGTGCAACCGGGCCTTTAGATGGGCATGACATCACACAGCCTCTTGCGGTGGCAGGGCTGGAACATAGGGGTCTATCGGCTCTGCACAGGTGCCAGCGTCTGCACGAAAAATTGTCCCTTCACCTGCAGTTTTTAGAACACATGTTATATGGCTGGGGGGGCCTGGCTGCCGGTTTGTTTGTCTTTTGGTTTCCTCCCAGGTGGCTTGCGTTTGGGACTGAGTGGCTGTGTTGCTGAGGCTGTCAGGACCTCACCCTGATCACCTGCGACTCGTCAGGACTCACAGCTGTGGTGCATCTGGATGGAGTGGAACATGTTGGCATTTAAGACTGGAGTGCACAGTGTGTATTTGCCAGAGACTCGACCTTGTGACCAGACGGGTGAGATCGTCGTCTCGGGAGCCATCTCATCAACAGCGGATGCTGAGAACGTCCAGGTTTGATGCACAGTCTGTGAAAGAGGAGGGGGTGAGGTCTCACGCTCGTCAGCACACTTCCTGAGGTACGTTAGATTTTGTGACTAACAGTTATACAGTCAGTAAATGTGGTGTCCCTCACACCTTATTGTATTGAGCTGTTTGTTAGTCATGTATCAGCTTCCACTGCAGTGGAGTTTTGTGAACTGGATGTTCCATGCCTGCAGGTTGGGAAGCTGATCAGTAATCAAGCCAGGAAGTGTTTGCTGTTTGTACACCTTTAAGTGTTCTGTGTGTAGAGTGTGGACTCACATAATGGTTCCTTCTTTCACAGACTCGGTTGTTGCGGCCACCTGGGGGGTGTCGGCGGGGTCCTTGGGTCCGAAACAGCTTCTGGCTCCGGACCGTTAGCGCTGCTGGGAGCGCACCACGCCAGACCGCACCTTCTGTTATATTATCACTGTTATGTATTAAATTCAGTTAGCCTTTGAACCGTGCTCTGCTTATTTCATACTGGGTCCTTCAAACGCTGGTCGGTTCTCCGAGCTGCGTCCGACACATAACAACACATGCAGTTTTCCAAGTCAGAAGAGAGAGAAGAGCTAAAGGAAAAGGTGCAATAAAGTTCTCTCTGCTGTTCTGTGTATGCACTGAACAAGAGTTTTTAAAGATTTAGAAAAACATCCTGTCTTAGTACCTGTCTTAGTAGAGTCTAGGGACTGCAGTTGTTGTTAAAAGTAGACATTAAAACAGTGTACCATTGTAGCGCTGAAACAAAGGTTTTGAGTTGTTGTAAGTAGAATGTAATGCAGAACCATTTGTAATAATTTCTAACATGTCTAATCAGTGACGAGCTTTCACTGACGGCTATAGCTAAAGTATTACCAAAAAAGTAAAACACAAAAAGTAATCATGTTAGTGGTGAAGTTTGAGCAATAGGTTGTGTACATTTTTCAGTGCTCAAACCTTTGAACCAATTGGCATTTGATCTTGACTTTCAGCACAATGATTCGACATGGGTTGAGATTGAATGAATGATTTTATTTGGCACACAGACCCATCAATAACCAAAAACCCATAAATAGGACAATTTAACAGTGAACCTGTGTGACGAAAGGGTGTGGCCAGAAGCAAAAGCTTATAAATAAACGCCCACCCCGTTGACCTTTGATTAAAGATCAAAGGCCAAGTTCAAATATGTATTTTTATGGTGTTTAAGAGTGACTGGACAAAAACAAACAAACAAACAAAAAAAACCCACAACAAACCCTGCCTTGTTACCTTTGCCCTAATATAGTGTCTGAGAGAGGACACTACACATACAAATTAAGACAACACACAAGCAAATGCAGAAAACAGAAATACAAGAACACCTGCATCAATTCAATAACAGATAGGTACATAAAAAATCTTACAATTTGAGAAAATATGTTGAAACGTAGAGAATGCAAACAAATATAACCTACAGCAGCAACAATTGGATTTGATAGCATGTCTGCAGCACACACATTCAGGGCATTTTGATTAAGATAGAATGCAAAAAATACAGCTGTTTTAAGAGCAATATAGTCAGCTTTCTCAGCTCTGCTGACCAGATATGTGATATTAAGTCCTCTAGGCAAAAACCTGTTGTTGAACTACTCTTCATGTTGTGTACATTTGCAACTCATGCATGCTTTTACATCATTTGAATTTGCAGCAGACTGTATAAAATTATGCTGTAAGTGATATTTTTTTGTGTTTTCTATGTTTGCAATCATTTTCTTAATTTGTAAGACATTTATTAATGCAGCTACATGTTGAGTCAAAGCAGGTGTTTTTTTTTTTTTTTTTTTGTATTTGTAAGAGCACCCAGAGAGAACTGGATTTTATTTGATTTTAGTTATTTATTTTTGCACATATTTGAAGTGGCCAAAATGTGCAAAATGAGCACAAGTGTCAAACCCAGGACAACAGCTGTAGTCAGCTTGAATTTTGTCAGTTGCAGTTAATTTTACTGGGTTGCACGTCCTCATTCTGATGCATAATGTCATATAATTCTATGAAAACAGAAAGTCGAGTCAGTTATCATCATTATCGTTACTATTATCACTGACATCATTATAAAACGTGGCAATCAAGATATATATATGTGTGTGTTAAGAGTAGACTGTTTCATAATTGCACCATGGTGTTTTTTCCAAACTTCTAGTGCAGTCTGTTAAGCAGCGGGCTGTTTCCAGGACAGGGTCTGGTTTGCTTTTGTAAGTGAAATGATGGATGTATTGTGACACCTCCAGCTGTTCCTCCTCAAACAACCACCACGTCCTCCTACTGAATCCACGGCAACGCAGCAGGAAGCACAGCTTCAGTGGTTGGATTCTCTCACATAATGTGGCAGCAGAAGAGGCAGCAGACAGTGTTGTATTTTATAATTCTTTTGCTTATTGATGTTAAGCCACATTGTCCAGTTGTTCTAGTACAGCTGCCTTATTTTTAGTAGCTCAATAAAGCCCTGAAGGACTGATAGTGAAGCTTAATGACAAAAATATTGTTCCATGCCCCTGAGCTACAAATAAAATGCCAATTAACTTGCTGCCTTAAGAACAGAACGATGGTGAGCTCGAACAAAAGCAGCCCTCATTACGTTTTCATCTCTGTTTGCTGTTCCCACTGATGCTTTTGTGCTGAGGAATCTATTGAAGGTGCAGCTGCAGGTGTGCTGCAAACTGGCACAATGCATGTTGGGATTGATTCATGCATGCAGTGCTTTTTTTTGGTCTGGTTTCTTTTGATCTGACCTCACAATCATCTGTGTGGGCAGAAGCTGCCTGTAGAAGCTGTGTTGTTATGTGAAACTTTACAAGGGTGATTCTTAGACTACAGGTACTTATTATGTCCTTTGATCATATTGTATGAAAAACAGAAAAAAGGGGAAATTTCACACTTTTATAGTTATCTTTACAATGAAAGTGTGTTAAGAAATTTGTTCTAGTAGTCTAATATAGGCAAATATTGCCGTTTTGTGTTTGTCCCACACCCAGACTTTTGCTCTTCAATGATAAAAATGAATGGTAAAGAAACATTTTTTCTAATGTTTTAAAATATCTCTGAATAAAATATCAGTAAAATAATCAAAACATAATTGGGGTATTCAATGTCATACAACTGTTGTGATTTTTTTAAACAAAATGTAGTTGTCCCACACTGTTGCTGTAATTTCCACCACAACACTGTAATGTCCCTTTAAACAGTTTGTATGAAAGATTGTTTGGGTAGTTTCTATGGAGATAAACAGTGACATCAGAGCACATGTATATAGGTCCAAATCACAACAAACAGTTGCCCCAAGGCGCTTTATATTGTAAGGCAATGGTGTGGTGGAAATTACATTTACAAGGCCAATAGTGCCCGTAGTTAAAGAATCACCCACAAATGCCAGTGAGTCAGCTGAGGCCTTTGAAAAGTCTTTATTCTAGATGTGTGCATTAGAAAACAGGGAGCAGCAGCTATTTGTACTTCAGATTGTTTTCAGAGAGTACTTGTTCCAATTAATCAATTATTAATTATTAGTATTTAAAAATCTATATATTTCAGTTTCAGATGCCAGTGTCACTATTAATTATTTTTATTTATTTATCTTAAGTTAAAGACATCAGGGTCTCCATTAATTTTTTTCTTCAGTTTCAGACACCAGTGTCGCAGGCACTGTCCTCAGAGTACCTATGAAGACCGGGGAAGAGCTGTGTGTCTGTCCTGTCCAACACCATGCACTGACTGCAGGAGTAATACACATTGCCTTGCTTGCCAACCTGGCTACTTCCTCAATGGTACCACAATAATACATTTTCTTACATGCACAGGCATCAGTGGCCTTGGTGGCCACCAGCCCTAGGCTTGGAAAATGAAAGAAACTGACCAACAAGTTAATTTCAAGCAACATGCAACTTCAAAACCACACATGAGAAGAAAGAAGTGTCTGCTTCAGCTACTTTTATTTAAAAAGAAAATCCTTCCTGCAGGGTTGTGTGAATTTGTGACCTTGTTACTCTAGTTTTAGAATGTAACAATCAGAATATAACAGATTGTTGGTCTGATTTAATACATTTCCTTGCATCAACAGTCTTGCACTCATGGACCCCATTCACTGCATACCTCACTAGCCTGTCTCCTTCACTCTTTTTTCTTCCATGGTTAAATTTATATACAATCCTTTAGACAGAGTTGTGTGGGGGTCTATGTTATTAGAGTTTTAGAATGTAACTACTATGAAGCAATCAGAAAATAACAAAATTTAGAGCATGTCTGTGTGGAAACACTTCTGTCTCATGGACAACCAACCTGTCCTAAATCATCATCAATCCAGCATCAACTAAGCATCCAGTAGGTGGCAGACATGTCTATGGGATATTAAATAGGCAAAACAAAGTTTCATTTTACACTGGGTTGGTGCATGAAGCTTCACTAGATTCTAATGTTTGTCTTCATTATAGGCATTTTTAAAGCGGGGAGTTACCAAACAATAGCTTTTACTATTTTTGAGTCTAACATTCTGGCTGGGATGGACTCATCTATTGATCTGTCTGCTCACCCACAGTATTCTACAGGGTGTATGCCCAAGCTTTTTCAAAACATAGGAACATATCTCTTAATTGTAATAATGCTGTGTGGTCTGGATGACTGTTTTACTGCTGTACATCATGGGATGTGTCTGAATGTAGATACTATGAAATATCTGCAGTTCAGAGTAAACCCTCGTTGTCATTGAGACCGAAGACGGCACAGATTTGGATTGCAAAACATGTCCATGTCGGTAAATCTGGAATGTATGCAAATATGTAGTTGATGCAAACAAGCAATTTTGTTGTAGGTTAAGTTCTCCATAGGTATCTCTATAACATATAGGTTTTGGGAATATAAATAAAGCCAGTGTCCATTAAAAAATGCTATGAGACAAACTTCACATGCTATCATATAGGTTTCACTAGCACAGGTACATTTCATGATTGTTTACTATCAATTTCCTCCTCCTGTCTACAGGAAGGGGGTGGCAGGATGACCCACTGCCCCCCTCCTGCTGACAGGAGATGGAGGAGACAGACAAAATGGAGACATTTAAGAAATTATTTGAAAAACTGATTTTAGCACATTTGAGAATGCACGGGACATCCCGTCCACTCTCAAATGCGCTCACAGTACATTTTGCATATTGCGTCCAGCCTTGATGATTTTGCGTCAGGATGGCGTCAGTGCAAACTCTGCTGAATGCAAAACATTTTGGAAACATTTTTAAAGCTTATAGACAAAAATGGAGAGAGATTTTACTTAATTTGTTATTTTATGCAAAACATTTTAGTTTTGTCTTTTTTCTTCAACAATGCTGCATTTTAATTTCATCTTAGTCAGCGTTTTAGAACACTGTCATCATCTCGTCTCGTCTGACGAAATTGACACTATCACAGACAACTATGAAGAGCTGTTTCAGGTCTAAATTTAGTTGCAAACAGATATTCTATGCACATAATCATATGCGTTTGGCAGTTTAAAGTTGAATTCAGGGATTTTTCAATCTGGATCTTTATTTTAAAAAAATTCTGGATTTGGCATTACTGTTTGGAAGAAAACATGCCTGGTAGCATGCACGGGATCCTGACAGAGGTTAAGTCATGCATGTATACCTTTTAAAAAAATGGGGAGGTGATGTCGAGTGGTTAAGTGTTGGGCTTCAGACCACAGGATCCTCGGTTCAAACCCCAGCTTGACCGGAAAATCACTAATGGCCCCTGGGCAAGGTCCTGCTCTTCACTGAGTCATTACAAGTTGATTGGCAAGGAGGGGTTTAGCCTTCTGCTTACAACAGGAAGGAGGCCCTTATTGTAATATGATGTGTTTTGTTCGTACGGAATTTCACAATTACTTCCCCCCAAAGGAATGCCCCAGGAAGTTGAAATTCCAAGACTTCAACTCATTTGAACCCCACATACCCCGAGTTCATAATCCAGTGGCTGCTGTGAGCAACAGTACTAAAAACTGTAGTTTGTACTTTTGTAGCATTTCTGTCTGTTTCTGTGTCCAGTTTAGTAGGTCATAGTACTTTCCTACTGCTGTCCGTGGACAAGTTGCTACAGTATTGTTAAGCGTGAAATACCATGTAATGAGTTATTTATCAACTGTTGTCTCTAATATTGGCTAACAACAATGACTGTCTACACCCAGACCCCAACCTCTGTCCTTCTGAAATGAAGCAAACACAGATGTGGAAAATTTTGCAGTTCCTTGAATGATCACTTGAGGCTGGCTCCAAAAGGGAGTTACTTCCCACAGAAGCCTATGTTAAAATGTGTAACTTGACTGCAGAAATAAAATAAGACAATAAGTATATGACCACTAGTTAAAAAAGTTTGTTTACATTTTCTGAGTTAAACATGCACATGTTTACCTCTGTAGGGATCCTGTCCATGCAACCAGCCACCTATAATGACATTTTTGCTGATTTAGTGGTGACAAAAAGTTGTTTACTTTGAGGTTTTTAGCTTGACCCATTGTATAGTTATTTAGCCCATAATGGTGTTTGTGTTATATCTCAATACTGAGTTTTTGTCCTGAGTGAAACGTTTAAACCAAAAAGATCAAAACAAAGGATCCATGTTGAAAAACCCAAAAAGTTCCCCATTAAGGTAGTCTATAGCATCAGAGCCAGTTTGCAAACACAACCCATTGTGCTCTTTAAAATTTCTTTTTGATATAATTTTCCTTTTCAATATTAATGAAAATAATAGTCATGTCAGCTGCAACATGATCATGTTTTCTTCTGTATTTTCTCTCAGGAGGAGAATGTGTTAAAGAGTGTCCACAGCAAAGCTTCAGTGACTCCATCGGGTGGCGCTGTCAATCATGTCACAGTTCATGCCAGACGTGCCACGGACCAAGGTCAACAGACTGTGATCTGTGTCGTGGTGGGAACCCGACTCTGCATGGACAGTGCCCTTTGGTCAACTGCCCAAAGGGGCAGTACTATGATGGTGAGGGCAACAACGTCTGCACCACTTAATGTTGTGAATCTCTTGCAAAAAGCAGTTGTTTCTGTGAAAAAAGTACAATTAAATATATAATAACATAACATTATAGAGGGCCCTTTGACAGACTGTCATCCTGTCCATGGTATACCCCGCCTCACGCCCTATGGCTGCTGGAATAGGCTCCAGCTACCCCGTGAACCCCTGTGACCCTTAATTGGAGTCAGAGGTTGAAGATGAGTGAGTGAACATTATAGAGATACAATAACATTTATAGAAAGCTTTTGTTCCAGACTCAGTCAAACACATGCGCGCACACACACACACAATATTTACATAATTATGAGATGAACGGTTAAACACCTCTTTAACATTTTGAGACACTTCTATACATATGAAATGAGAAGTATGACTTACATTGTGAGGATGTGTCAGCTACAACATTTGGGACATGTGGTTCATAGGGGTGTGCGATACCAGCCCAGTCTCATGTTTTTTTTCATCCTCCCGTCACGAAATGATAAAAATTTTTGTGACGGGGTTTTTTTTTTTTTAACTCACTAGTATGAACCCTACTCAAAACCCCCAACCCTAACCTTAACCATAACTTAACCCCACTCCTCCCCCTAACCCTATCCATAATGTGCAATACACCAGTGTCATAGTCATCACTGGTGTGATAATGCACCACAAATTGTGCAACAACACCGTGACAAATTACTTTTCACTCTATAATTGAGAACCCCGGCCAGGCCAGAAGTATTTTTTTTATTGCAATGTACTGAGGATTGTGTTTTTCAACTACGCTAAATAGCGCATATTGTCCATGTTTGCCTACATGCAATTTGACAGACACATTTGGTGACTTGGCATACATGTGTATTTGCAATTGACGTAGTATTTATAGATATGCACCTTTAGTAAATCAGGCCCTCAGTGTTGTAGGTAACAACTAATTATAAAAGGACTAGACTTGTCATCACTGAAACATAATTGCCAGCCATCTTAATTTTGTTGTTACTACTTCTATTTTTCAATCATATTTCATGTTTGAAATATGCAATTTGAGAACTTTTTTGTCATTAACATTAATGTTAATGACAAAATGTTTGACATGTTACAGTAATTGAGAATAAGTGTTCATATAGTTTTTTATGTTATTATGTCTGTATCAAGTTCAAATATGAAGGGATGCAGGCTAGTGATTGTAGTCAGGATATGGTTATGATATAGTCTTTTTGGTGATGTTGACACTGATGTCATGCCAGTGTTATTTGGAATGTATGTAGTGGATACTGTAAGTCTGAAGTCACACACTTGGATTCATGTTATGTGCAGTGTTATATTTATTTTCAACTCACTCATCTTCAACCACTTACTCCAATTAAGGTCACGGGGGGGTGGGGGGGCTGGAGCCTATCCCTGCAGTCATGGGGCGTGAGGCAGGGTACACCCTGGACGGAACGCCAGTCTTTCGCAGGGCCACATATAGACAGACAAACACATTCACAGCTGCACGCACACCTATGGACAATTTAAAGTTTCTAATCCACCTAACCTGCATGTCTTTGGATGTGGGAGGGAGCACCCGGAGGGAACCCACGCAAACACGGGGAGAACACGCAAACTCCACACAGAAAGGCCATAGGTGGAAATCAACCCCATGACCTTCTTGCTGTGAGGCAGCAGTGTTAACCACTAAGCCACCGTGCTGCCTATTTTCAACTCATGTTCCTTAATTGTGGTAATGCCTTTTTTTTCTTTTTTTTTTGTCATTTTTGGTAAACAGCCTCTAGAGGTCACTATTGCCCTTCCTCTCAGTCATTAAAAATAGTTGCTGTTTTTCCTCATTTTTTTCCAAAACATTTTTGATCAAGGAATATAATACAGAAATAGCAGACAAGCAAAAATATATAAGATGACAGAAATTTTGAATGAAATGGAACAAAAAAAAATACAGTTATCCAGGTTTGTTGACATCACATCTAAAAACGGTTGGCAGGGCTGATGCCAAAGTCATACTGACGTCAGACTGACATTGGAATGTTTGTTGGAAAGTAGACCAGACCTACAGAGTGCATATATCACTGTGCAATGGATATTTAGTGCCTGACAGCTTTTGCTTTTCAAACAAATCGATTCTATTATCTTTTAGTGACTGGGAAGAGAAATAGCTTGCGGTCAGCTTTCACATGACAAATACATTCTGTAAATATTTGGAAATAATCATGATTCCCAAAATTGATATAATTTATTTATCATGTGTACACGACATATAAATTCTGTGTATATCAAAATATACATGGAACAGTGTGCATGTATAATTTGATAGTCTGTATCGTGCATGCACATGTACCTCATGGTTGGTTTCATGTCGGCAAGTCAACTTTGACCCAATACCAACCATATTTTGACAACAGATTATGGACAGCAATATGTCACATGATGTTCCGTGTTTGTTGGGTCAATAGTGCTAGCTCAGCAAGGTTAAACGTTTGTAATAATAAGATAATTATTTAGGGGGTCATATCGTGCAATACCTGTAATACCATGGTATAATACAGTCACTGTCCAAAAAGTGAAAAATAATGTGATATCAATCTTAGCTCCTATCACCCACCCCCAGTGGTGTGTTTCTTTGGGCATGGTCCATCATGTAGATGCCTCAGTGTTGAGGACCCAGAAGCTAGAGAAGGCCAAAGGGATGCCTATATTTCACCTGGCTGTGGTGGAAAGATGGTTTCTACAGGTGGGGATGGACCAGTTTCCTGCCTGAGTGCTTGCTGTCTAGGATTTGGGGAGATTCTGTGGTGTTTTCTGTGGTGTTGAGGATGTGGCACCACACTGCATCAAGGCAGGCTCCCAGACTTGACTTGACATACATGGTAGAAACACATTTTATAATTCAGATCTGGATCTATAATTCAGAGCAGGAGCAAGCCAAAGTAGCATCCTATCTTCTGCTTAAAAAAAGTAAAAAGGCAAATTTAATTGACCTTGTAGACTAGGGGTGGTCATGAAGGGCCGAGACACTGCAGGTTTGCCTTACTACCATTCACCCCAGCAGGTGATTTCATTGACAACCTGGTGTTTATATTCAGGGGAAAAGTTCATCAGCAAACCACCTCCTGAGGTGATTGGTCGCAAAGAAAATCTGCAGTGTCTTGGCCCTCACTGCCCACCCCTGTTGCAGACAAAAGCCACTATGTTGACAGTAGTTTCAAATCTCAATGAAAACAAAAACATTTAATATTCTCAAGGTCAGAAGCCTCCCAGCGCGTGCAGGATTCAGTGTTTGTTCAAGGACACTTTATGGTGTGTGTGTGTGTGTGTGTGTGTGTGTGTGTGTGTGTGTGTGTGTGTGTGTGTGTGTGTGTGTGTGTGTGTGTGTGTGTGTGTGGGAGTGGTTAGATGTTTGAATCCCATCAAATAACCACAACACTAAAGGTCAGATGTGGTACCCTGCTGGAATTTACACCACTGCATCACTTTTCTGTCAAAGAGCCATTTGTGAAGGGCACTTTGAAAAATCTTCTCTGTTTGAAGCACAGCAGGGCCCGTGTCTCCTTTTTTATCTGTCAACATTATTGTTGACCATGTTTTCATCTTATGCCATCTTGTGCCTCGTGGTGTGATTAGTGACACCTGTAGTGTTTGATGGATCGGTCTGAATGATTGTATGCTGCACTGCTATTTAATCAAGCAGATTCATTGAAAATACAAATCAGCACTTTTGTTTTTGCTCCACTTTTCATGAGTTGACGTAAAAGATCAAAGATATATTCCCAGTCAGAGGCACATGATTATCGCACATCTGTGCGATAATCATGCTGTTGGGTTTAATCAGTGTCTAAACTGTACCTGCCGGCGTGGATGGATTATCTTGGCAAAGGCTAAATGCTCACAGACAGGGATTTTAACAAATTTGTGAACAAAATTTGAGAGAAATTAGCCCTATGTATGCATAGAAGAGAGAGGTCTTAGATATTTTATGCTACAACTTGTGAAAAATGAAAACAAATGTGTTGCATTTCTATTTTTGTTGTGTAATTTTATTTTGTGTGATGTTTTGCTTCCAGAGAATGTTTATAATGTGAAACTCCACCATACTTAAGTTTAAAAGGTGGATAAAAATGGATTTTGCACAGACCACTTTACACATCGTAATGGACGTGACCCTCGGGGGGGGGGGGGGGGGGGGGGGGGGGGGATTGTAATCAGGACATCATGATACACATTTTATGATGTGAGAATTGATTTTTAAAGTCCAGAATCAAGATATCAAGTTGGCGGAGGTAAGCGCAATGTTTTTTTGTTTGTTTGTCTGTGTATCTGTGAACAGCCTGAAGCCCACAGTTTTTCATATATTGTTATGAATTTTTTTTTACTGAAGATTCATAACCTGATAAGCAAGATGTGATTCAATTTTCAAGGTCATAGGTCAAAGGGTAAAGTCAGGAAAAATCTTGGAAAATTGGAAAAATCTCTATCTTTAACATTGAACAAATTTTCAAAAATTTATGTCTTTCAAAAAAGATCAAATCTCTTTCATATTTTAGTTCCTTATGTAGGATGGTATCCTTTATCCTTTAAGTTTGATCCGGATCTGATCTGGATTACAGCTTTTGTGGCTACTTAAATTTAACATTTAAAACCCCATTTAATGTATATTTTACATTATATCTTAATCAAATATGCCCCAATCACTCTCATATTTGAAAGTGAGGAGCAAACTGGCACTCACTATCACCTGACAAAATTTGATCCGGATCTGATCTGGATTGTGGATTTAGTGTACATTTAATTCTTTTAAACAATGAAAAGCCCTTTTGATTGGAAAGCCACTTCTAACAGGACTTTGACCTTGAAAACTTTCTCCAAAGTACAAATTTGTGGAATTGGAAACTAGTGTTGGTGGAGGTTTGTGCTCTACAAGGATGGTGCTCTAGTTCAAATTAAATTCTTACCAATGAAGAATAAATAATGTAGTGCCACTTTTCTGCAGCAGAGGGCACAGAGTATTTTGCAGCCATACAGCTGCTGTAATTCTAGGCCGGCCATGAGGTTAGTGCAGTTGTTTTTGGAATGGAAGGTTTCTGGTTCAAGACCACCCCTGCCTGTTCCTCATGCAACATGGAGGCCCATCAGGATGGGTGTCTGGCATAAACCTTGTGCCAAATCATCTGATAACTTTATCTAAACTGCACTTTTAGTTTTGGTAACATTAAAGCAGACAAAACCTTTGGACCACCCCAGAAGTGTCTCAGAGGTCAGGTTGGGAAAAAGGGCCTTAAAAGAGTGGCAGCCAAAGAGTGAGTGCAAAATTAAGGAAATTGGCCATTTCCAAGCCTAAAGTGGTCTGGGCCAAGGAAGGGAGGCCAGACTTGTGCTGCGGCCAGAGATCCTTGTCAGATGCTTTGCTGTTTGGGTCAATGCGACCTGTTGTAGCCGTGGTGTCTAATTTTCACATCGAGTACAGAAAAAATTAATACAAAATATCAATAAGAGTTTGTCTGCATGATGGGCTGTTGCAGATTGTCCATTTATCCATTTTCTGCAGTTGCTGATTCCAGTTAAGGGTAACTTGATGCTAGAGTAGGGTTGGGTATCGAGAACTGGTTCTTTTCAAGAATTGTTAAGAAATGATTTGATCCACCGACATCAATGGCCTTTTTGTTTAACGATTCCCTTATCGGTCCTTCAGAGCGCCATTGTTTTTGAGGGTGTTTGTCGGGAAAATGATCATTTCTCTACATTAATTGCAGACCCTGCAGCGGGTTTGTAATCAAGCGCTTCTGTAACAGCTCCGCTTTGAAGCTTGAACCGATGAAGCAGTGCTCTGTCCCGCAGCTTCGTTGGTTCTCTGCTTCGCCACTTTTCAGAAGCGGCAAGTCCGCTTCTTAACCCCTCTCAAAGCCATTTAAAGATGTCAATCATGAGTCACTTTTGTGCAGATTAAAGTCACTAACTGGGACTCTTGTCTTGTTGCGGGCAAGAAAGGAGAATTGTCCTCCGTACCGTTTGCACAGCTCCAAACGCTGCACTGCTCTCTGCCGAGTCAAGGTAGAGTCCAGCTGGAATGAATAACTTCAAAGCGAATCCCTGTTTTAAATCAAGTGGCCCCTCTGTCCAAATGTTGTAATACAAACAATAAACTACAATCGGCCAAAACGTTTTTTTCCTCCCAAAATGAGACATCCTTCATTCTTTATGAATTACATTGATGCTGACTTGCAGCCCAGCTGCCTGAGCTCAGCTCATTTATGCCGTTAATGTCTGAAAGGAAATGCTTTTGACCATAACTACAGTCTTTTTTATGTCCAGAGATCAAGCATCCAGTGACCAATTTCATATTTATTTACTTTAAGACTCAGTAAAATGTTATTGACACAGAAAACCTGTAAAGCCTACTTTTAGTACACAGAAAATTCACAAGAGGTATTGATAAGGAAATCGATAAGGAATCAGATTGATAAGTGGAATTGATAATGGCATCGATATTGATAAAATCTTATGAATACCCATCACTATGCTAGAGCCTGTCACGGTGGTCATTAGGCGAGAGGCGGATTGCACCCTGGACAGGCTGCCAGTCTATTGCAGGGCTAACACATATAGACAAACAGACATTCACACAGACCTATCATCAATTTAGACTCATCCATTGACCTATTCTTTGGAAGTGGGAGGAAGCTAGAACACTTGGAGGGAAGCAACACAAACATGGGGAGAACATACAAATGCCACACATGGGACCTTCTCACTGTGATGCAACAGTACTAACCACTAAGCCACCATGTTGCACAACAGATATTGCAAACAAAAATTCTGAAGCTACTGTCACAAAGAAGGCGTGAGCATGGCGTGTTAGTGGCAGCCATTGACATGCTATACTCACTGCACCCTTGTGTTTAAGGAAGCACATTGTGTGGTACTTCCTGGCCAGTGTTTTATCAACTTTGTCTCTGTTATAATGGATTAGGAGTTTCTGAGGAACCTGGTGGTTTCCAGACATCACACAGAAGATGTGTGAGTTTTGAGTTTTTGGTGTGTAAGGGGCTGGCAGTGGCAAGTTGGGTGGCAGTGTTACATGCACCTCTAAATGCAATAGTTCAAAAAAATCACCAGATATTGGAGCAACAAATTGCACTACTTGTAAGATCACATTTGTCATGATTCGTGACACACATCAATTGGCTCCCAAGTGTATACCTCCAAGCCCTAGCAGCTGTCATGCTAGCCAACAACTGGCCTGAATTAGGCCGGATACTGGCCACCATTTAAGGCCATTCACGAGAGGAGAGCAGCGCTTGTACACCAAAGTGAGGCTGACATCAGTGTCTTGGCCGCCAACCAATCACAGGGTAGGAGAGAGAGGTCAGCATCCGGCCTAATTCAGGCCGGATCTCGGGCTACTGTCATGCTATTCCTCAACAAATGCTCTACTTCCCTCTAGTGGTCCACTTTTGTCATTGTTCAACTTTAATGATGCTCTTTATAAAACAGTTTTTTAAACAGTCTTGGCAAAGCCACTCATTTTGTAATTAAATAGCATTTGTGGGTTTGTTGCTCTTAGGAAAACACAGTGAATGTCACTCATGTGACTCATCCTGTAAGACTTGCTTTGGCCCACAAGCTCTGGATTGCTCTTCGTGTTTCAAAGGTACAAATATTTTGTGACAGGGATGAGGTGATTACAGGAAACAGTCTCTTCATTCACTGCATGCGTGTTGTGTGTTTCTGTTCATTTAACATAGGATATTTCCTGGATCAAGACGGTTCTTGTGTGGTTCAGTGTCCACAAGGCTCCTTCGCTAACTCTGCCACTCAGCTGTGTGAGAACTGCTCACCAAACTGTGAGGCCTGCGTGGACACCAGTGACAACTGCATCAGCTGCTCCAAAGGCAGTTATAAACTCTTTCTCCACCAGGGGACGTGCTGGTCAAACTGTCCAGAGTAAGCAGCAGGAGTGTCTAAACCCTTCTAAATGTGTCTCTTTGAGTGCTGTGTGTCACCTTTCATGCTTTCTCTACTCCTGGATTGACTTTCAGGGGTTTCTTTGAGAGCACAGAGGGGTCATGTGAAGCCTGTGATAGCTCCTGTGTGACATGTGATGGGACAAAGACCCAGTGTCTGTCATGTGCTGATGGCTACTTCCTGGAGAATGGCTTGTGCAGACTCAACTGTTCCCTGCGGACATATCCTGCTGATGACGGCACCTGCAGACGCTGTCCTCCCCATTGTGATGTTTGCTCAGATGACAGGACCTGTTTCAGTGAGTTACTCTGGAGAACCAACACATTTTTGGGTGTAGTTTGGGGATTTTGGTCAGCTGGTCATGAACATCACCTTAAAATCTTTCCTATCATGCACGGATTTGTCAGTATAACCTATTTTTGTGAGTTTCCTTCATATTAAGTTTACCAGTATATTACCCCCATAGTAAGTTGTTTTGATCTAGTGATGTTACATTCGTCAATGAGCCGATACTTTTCAGCTAATCTTTGAAACTGACATTATCGGCCATGGCCAAATGCACTGCCTGCCCTAAATCCGCTCTACTCCCTTTATGTGAAAAAAAGACAGTATCAACCCAAGATATCTCATGTTTTGTTAGTAGAGAAGCTTGAATCTTCAACTGGACTGTGTTGCTTGACGCGAGGACGTTTCGCTATTTTGTGTATAATACACATCCATTCCTGCATTTAAGGTCTGCAAGACCTTCCAAAAACATTGAGGCAGTGGTAATATGTTCTAAACCTAAGGATTAAATAATCAGTTTTACACCCAGCTTTCTGTTAACAAGTTGTGATTGATACATGAACATTCCAAGTCACTGAATATGCGCTGGACTTCATTTAAAGCAGTCATTAAGAACTAGAAACAGTATGGTACTGTATGGTAAATCTATACCAAACAGGCAGTTCTCAGATTGCTGGAAGGAGAGTGGTGATGCAAGTCACCAAGACACCCATGACAACTCTGAAAGTATTATAGGCTTCTGCGGATGTGAGTGGAGAAACTTGGAATGGTGCAGCATTTGCCACTTGCATCTCCATTCACAGCTGGTTGAATGGAGTGGACTGAATCAAATCAAAGCTCAGGTTTCTCACTTGCATTCTGGCAAGCCGCAGCTGAAATGTCTCATGTGTTTTTTGTTTTTTTTTTTAAGAATAGCCTTCTTTATATCACTTCATCATGAAGCTGTATAACAGGTGGTACAACATACAAAAGCTGAACTATGCAGTTTCTTCCACCACAACCATAGAAGTATCCATTCCAGGACTCAATTCTCCCTATCAGTGGCAGCTGGCCCATAGGGGGCGCTGAGGCACCGCCCTTCCAGATGTGGAGGGAAACATTATAAAATATATGTGTTTAAAAAGTATTACCAATGTCAGTTTTACTTAATAGTATATGCCTACATGTAATCTGAATTATTAAATCAACATTTCCACCAACTGACTCTCATTCAACAGCATTCCACCGACAGAAGCAGAGAATGTATCATTTCTCGTCTTGGGCGCTCACTCATCTGCCCCTTGAAGTCAGCGAAATGACCAATTATGTGTGGTTGCTAAGGAAATATAATAAATGTTTGGCCAATCAGCATCACCAAATTTAATGGCTTGGGTCGCCCGTGGATTTATCAAAGTGCTGCTGTTTTTGGCGGAAACAGAAACCCCACCGACGTTTGGGTTATATTTATTTTTGTCTCCATTTGTTTTGCTGGAGTAAGTTGAAGAACTGTGGGACTTTACGATTGCTGCGTGCTCCTCCTGGCCATTATGTCTCGGTGGTTTACACCTGCGGGTTTGCTTTTTGGATCGCACTTCAACCCAGGTGAAATCCTCCTTTGTGCGCCATTCGGCCTCATCTGGGCTCTGTGTGAAGGGGCATTAACAAATATGCTCATGATGCCAAAAAAACCTTTGGTGGAAATGGAGTTGATCATTCTGATGCGCCTAACATTTTTAACTGCTTATTTTCCCGCTCAGATCTCTTTAGAAATCTCTCTATGTAAAAAGTCAGTTCAGCCCCTGAGGGAAATGTGTCACAGCTTTTTAACAGGGTTCAGTTCAGGAAAGCTTGCTGGTCCCAGTGCCGTTTGTGAGTGTAATTTGTGCTGTTGTGCTGATCAGCTTATGGCCCAGTCACACAGCACACGATGATTCCTGAACGAAGGAAAAAAGTAAAGTCACAATTTGTTGAGAAAAGGTTGACAAGAGAGCTTTATCACCGAATAGCCTGTGAAGCAAGAGCACAAAAGGGACGAAAGAGGAACTAAACGAAACCGAAGCTAATGTTGATCTCGACGCTTTAACTGAAACGCGCCTGGAGCCACAGTTGGAGCAGTGTGTGTCTGCATTTCTGAGTTCCAGGATGGATGGAGCTCATAGCACCTGAGTCCTGGAGAAACTGCAAACAGAAGCTGTGGAGATCTATGTGCACGTCGGTGGACCCACCTGCTCTGGTTCCTCATCCAGAACAAAAGAGGGATCATCTCCTTCATCATCAGAATCCACACTGTCTGTCGTCATGCTGCGCGCTCCGTCTTGCTCCAATTATAAAAAAAAACAAAAAAACGTGTACCGTGGTGAGTGTTGTATCACTGTATTACGTTACTAAGCCATATATATTGATTTATAATGGTGCGTTTACACATAACAAGACACGTTACGAATGTCATTTTTCTGTCATTCGTGACACATTCCTGACATTCTTAATGTGACTTAAGGCATCTGAA
Source organism: Thalassophryne amazonica (assembly GCF_902500255.1). Taxonomy (NCBI): domain Eukaryota; kingdom Metazoa; phylum Chordata; class Actinopteri; order Batrachoidiformes; family Batrachoididae; genus Thalassophryne; species Thalassophryne amazonica. The sequence continues at coordinate 62,217,742 of NC_047110.1, forward strand.
TAGGTTTCTTAATAGTACGTGATATTCTTGATATTCTTGGAGCATGTGTTTGTCAAAAAATCTTCCATGATGTCACACACCACCCTCATATTTGTCTCATGTCTTGGAGGTTGCAACTGAGCGTGTTGATCCATCTTGATGAGTAGTGATCCTTAATAGAACGTGACAACGTACGTATGGTTCCTGTGATGGTTCTTGGAGCCCAAACTGTCACGGGTTATTACGAAGTGACATGGAAACTGTCAAGTTTTGACACGACTTGTAACGTGGCGTCACATTTCACTGCGTGCCACGATGAATCACTTTTCTGTCACGTACGCACATTAAACTCGGCTCCACAAGCGTTCAGTTTGATGTAGTAAATGCCGAAGAGGACCAGTGATGCGAAGTCAGCCAAGTGTCGTTCCACAGTTCCTGCTGAAGCTCCCAGGATGCTCCTGCGGTGATCCACCTGCTGTTGTAACCGATGAGCGGGAGAACGAGTCTGAGCCAGAGGAACCAGAGGAACGAGAGGAGACTCACATGCAGCCAGACATCTCTGCACCTCCTCCAGTCCGGCGGAGGAAGAAGCGTGCGCACAATTAAACCCTGCTGCACTGCATTCAGTTTGATTGCTGACACCAAGTCAGCTAAAAGTCTCATTTCAGTGCTCTTCAGCGCGCTTCTGCAGGTGTTCCACCTGCTGCATGTGCCTGATATTTGGGAAAACACGCGAGACGAGAGCCGCATGAAGCCACACATCTGGCTCTGTACGTCTCCTCCTCTCTGCACCACTCCATGGCAGAGAGCCCAACTACACATGCAGTCACAAAGTTCTTGCAGGTTGGAGCCTTGTCATGGACCATTTTCTCTTCAACTTCCACCAAAGATTTCAATTGGATTAAGATCTGGACTATTTGCAGGCCATGACATTGACCCTATGTGTCTTTTTGCAAGGAATGTTTTCACAGTTTTTGCTCTATGGCAAGATGCATTATCATCTTGAAAAATGATTTCATCATCCCCAAACATCCTTTCAATTGATGGGATAAGAAAAGTGTCCAAAATATCAACGTAAACTTGTGCATTTATTGATGATGTAATGACAGCCATCTCCCCAGTGCCTTTACCTGACATGCAGCCCCATATCATCAATGACTGTGGAAATTTACATGTTCTCTTCAGGCAGTCATCTTTATAAATCTCATTGGAACGGCACCAAACAAAAGTTCCAGCATCATCACCTTGCGCAATGCAGATTCGAGATTCATCACTGAATATGACTTTCATCCAGTCATCCTCAGTCCATGATTGCTTTTCCTTAGCCCATTGTAACCTTGTTTTTTTTTCTGTTTAGGTGTTAATGATGGCTTTCGTTTAGCTTTTCTGTATGTAAATCCCATTTCCTTTAGGCGGTTTCTTACAGTTCGGTCACAGACGTTGACTCCAGTTTCCTCCCATTCGTTCCTCATTTGTTTTGTTGTGCATTTTCGATTTTTGAGACATATTGCTTTAAGTTTTCTGTCTTGACGCTTTGATGTCTTCCTTGGTCTACCAGTATGTTTGCCTTTAACAACCTTCCCATGTTGTTTGGATTTGGTCCAGAGTTTAGACACAGCTGACTGTGAACAACCAACATCTTTTGCAACATTGCGTGATGATTTACCCTCTTTTAAGAGTTTGATAATCCTCTCCTTTGTTTCAATTGACATCTCTCGTGATTCATGTCAGTCCACTTGGTGCAACAGCTCTCCAAGGTGTGATCACTCCTTTTTAGATGCAGATTAACAAGCAGATCTGATTTGATGCAGGTGTTAGTTTTGGGGATGAAATTTTACAGGGTAATTCCATAATTTTTTCCTCAGAATTGAGTGAGTCCATATTTTTTTTTCCCTCTGCTTGGTCTAAAAAAGTAACCATTACTGACTGCCACAATTTTTTTCCCCTGATTTCTTATAGTGTTTCTTAAAGCCAGAAAGTTGCCATTTGAAATGACTTTAGTTTTGTGTCATGCCTGTGATCTGCTTTTTTTCTACAAAATTAAACAACTGAATGAACATCCTCCGAGGCCGGTGATTCCATAATTTTTGCCAGGGGTTGTATAAGCATTTGAATTATCTACCGGTTGCCACATGTACATAAGGACTGGATTGTCATTCCTACACTCATATTGTTATATTTAATAAAAAATAATAAGCGCACGCAGGAGCTGCTGCTGCCGCTAATGCTGCATTCAAGTACCGTCGGCAATTACACAACTTTTTTGTTGTTCCAAATTCAGCAGTTGCTTGTGGCAAAAATAATTAATTATATCCACACAAAAGATTAATTCTGGCCTATATAAGGTGCCTGAGCCCACTGAAGCTGACCTCCCACCCAGATTAAAAAAATTCAAGCAAACAGGCTGAGTTTGCCCTGTAATTTCCAGAAGTACAAGAACGCAGCGGCGGCAGCAGCAGCAGCCCTCAGAAACAGCTTCTGCACTGTGTGAAAGCATTCAGCTGGTTGAACGAAGTCAAACTAAACTCTAACGTTACAAAAACTAAGCAAACGATAAAAAACGTCAAGAACGACAGCAAAACGAATTGAGGTTTTTGTTGCCCTTTATTCAAATTTTTCAACTGTTTAAAAATCCTGACGAAGCAACAGCTGCAGGAACAAAGCTGAGAGAAGGTTAAACGATGCCAGCGAAAGGCAACGAAAGTCCAGATTTCTTGTTTCGTTTGGGTTTCATTGCCCTTTGTTAAGTGCTGTGTGACCGGGCCATTAGCAAACATTTTACTGGTCTCTTCCAGATGTGTGCTGACTTTAGCCAGATACCCACAATTTGGAAGATGTCACATTATAACTATCCATAAATCACAAAATTCTGAAGAACTAAATGACCTGTGCAGAAGACACAACACTTTTCTTGCTTGACACCATGTACAAGCACCTTGAAAAACCCAGACCTTTTTTTCCCCCCTGCACACAACTTACGCAGCCGTTCCTGCGTACTAGATATGCAGCACAATGCAACTACGCAGGCCCGGTGTGAAAGGGGCTTCATCACGGTAGCGACCCATACAGCATATTTTGTAAAAGTTAGAAGTTAACACTTCTAAATCTGAAAATGCTGTTTTTGAAACCAGATAATGTTACGAGATCAATTACTGGGTAGACACAAACACGCAGGTGGCAACCATACAGGATATGGGGGAGCAAAAGTAATTTATTTACAGATGCAGAAGTACAGTCCAACAAACGGGAGGAGTCAAAAGAGCACAACAGGAGTTAATCTGGAAAACACAGGTAGTGGAAAACAGACAACAACTGTGATTTAGCCAAAGGCAAATAACAGAAAGGCGTTACAAATAGCACACTCACCATAGGTGTCATAGAATAATACGGAAAACAAAAAAGGAATCAGTGCAGTCCTAACTAGTGGCACAAATGACAGATGACTGACAGGTGGTGTGATTATGAAAAGTGAAGCAGCTGTGTAGGGGAGACCGGGTGACATGCCTACAAACACACACAGAAACTAACAAAGACAGGGTGACTATAAACTACAAAAAAGCACTGGGGGTGAGTAGAACACAAACACACACTAAACCCAAATACCAAAACACAAGGTAAAAAAGCCACAACCCAAAGAACAAAAGGCTAACAACTGAGGTGGAATTGAGAGATGCAAAAAAGTACAAAATCGGGAAACAACACAATTAACAGATGTGTACACAGAGCTGAACAAAATGACAGTTAACATAAGGACCTAGACCATAAAGACAACTAACATACATAAGACATAGACAGGAGGCAGATCACACTGATAATTAACAAAAGGACACAGTCAGTCGACAGACCACAACAGATAACACCTCTGAAGTGATTCACAAGGCATCTAACGGATGTTAACGTGCACTCCTTGTGTACGTGCCTCACGCGAGGTCAAAGGTAACTTCCAGCAATGTCAAAACCTCATGTATGTGACACACACTTCCTCCTGCAAACAGCAACAAAAGGAAAACAAAATATTTGTTATGGAATTCTCCCCCAGTAAATATGTTCTCTTCATCAACATCCATGCGAATTTCAACCACATTCGTACTATGTGAAGGGGCCCTTAACAGGGTTTGGTTCAGGAAGGCTGCTGGTCCCAGTGCCATTTGTGGGTGTAATTTGTGCTATTGTGCTGATTAGCTTAGCAAGCATTTTACTGGTCTCTTCCAGATGTGTGCTGACTTTAGCCAGATACCCACAATTTGGAAGATGTTAACATCATAACTATCCCTAAATCACAAAATTCTGAAGACCTAAAAGACACGTTGCACTCACATCACTTGTGATGGAAATCTTTAAGAAAATTTGAAAAAATACATATTATTGTATCTTTTACAGACAGAAAACTTGACCCCTTTCAATTTGTTTACCAGCCAGATAAAGTTGCAGAAGACACAACACTTGTTTTGCTTGACGCCATGTACAAGCACCTCGAAAAACCCAGATCTTATGTAAGACTTTTATTTCCTGACTTTTCATCAGCTTTTACCAAGATGCAGCCTCTGCATGAGAGACTTACCTCTTATTTTAATCAACTACCTTATGATCCTGTTTTTAATAGGCACTTGCACAAATTTGATCCCCGCACTGGCATGCAATCTTGCGTGCCAATGAGTAAACACATCATAAAACGTTATGACATTAAATAAAGTTCATTAACTCCTGCTCACGGACCGATTGCCAGCGAGAGGACATATCTGCGTCCACTCCTCGTGGATGGATCAGGTGCGATCGCTGGCTGCAGCTCCACGGTGCTTTCACCTCCTCAAGTTCTCACATGATTGTGCTGAAAAACATTCTCTCCAGGCTGTGAATACTTGTGTGCGTCTGATTTCTTAGTTTTTGTTGTTGTTTTTTTAAATAAATTAGCAAAAATCTCAAAACAACTTTTTTCACATTGTCATTAAGTTCAAAAATTTAATTAAATGTTGCTCCAGATTTCTACATGATACAACAAATCCAAACTGTTGTGTTTTCCTTGATATTGTCTATAAGAATCTCAAGTGGTTTTTGGGAGGTAAAACTTTTGAAAATATTTGTTGTCCAGTGTTAATAATGCTGTATACTGGAGTATTAGTGAATTCTGTGGCATTGCTGCATATCTTGAAATCTCCTTTCAGAGTGCAGCTTCCTCTACCTGATGCTGAACGGTGTGTGCAAGGCAAGTTGTCCCAGGGGCTATTATGAAGACTTTGAGGATGGTCACTGTGGTCAGTGTCACCCTACCTGTGACAGTTGCTCAGGGCGTTTGGCAGATGACTGTGAGAGCTGTTCGAATTTCAGCCCCAAGCTGTACAAGGGAACGTGCTCCAAAGACTGTCCCAGCGGCACGTACTATGAGACTTTAGCCTTGGAATGTCAAGGTGAGCCTCACTACAAGGTGATTTTTTTTCCCCGTGTGAGCCAGGGCAGAAAACTATTATACATAATCTAAAAATATATACCATATTTTCCAGAGTTTTTTTTATAGTCGTGTGGGAGGTCCTGCAGCTTCGACTCTGGTGAGATTTACATAACAAGAAATTACACTTTCATTATGATTAATAATTCTAGTAACTGTTTATATAGGGTTTTCATAGAAATCAAATGACTAAACAAAATAAACCACAACAGTGAAAGAAGAAAATTGCAATAATAAAAAGTACACTACAACAATACACAAAAATACCAAATTAAAGCTCTGATAAAATGGGAAAATGGTGCATCTTATACACCAGTGTGACCCCCCCGCCTTCAAGATGTTCACATTGACAAGTGTGATTCATACTCTGGGGCGGATTATACTCTGAAAAATATGGTATCTAATTTTGTTATTTGTGTTTGTATGTGCTTAATAATATACATTTGGCAAAAAATATCTGTCATTTAAAAAAATAAATCCATAACAGAGCAACAGGTTACTTTCTGCTTCCTCCTGTGTCACACTTCCTTATTTTTTCCTGTGTGGATGATAGTAGTTTTTCTCAAAAGTAGGTGATTTTGTTTTTGATCAACTTCAAGCACATAACGGAAAGAAAGAAAACTGGCAGTAAAACTTATTATTATTAACAGGTATTTTCAAGTTTTAGAGATTTGAAATGTAGTTTTAGAGATAATTCTGAATTTATGTGGAAATGATTGTTGTACAAAAGCTTCAGATATCTGTCACTGAGATACAGTGGGGCCAAAAAGTATTTAATCAGTCCCTGATTGTGCAAGTTCCCCTACTTAGATAGATGAGAGAAGTCTGTAATTTTCAAGACAAAATGAGAAAAAAAAAAAATCCAGGAAATCACATTGTAGGATTTTTAAAGAATTTATTTGTAAATTATGGTTGAAAATAAGTATTTGGTCAATAACAAAAATTCAACTCAATACTTTGTAACATAATCTTTGTTGGCAATGACAGAGGTCAAACGTTTCCTGTAAGTCTTCACTAGTTTTACACACACTGTAGCTGGTATTTTGGCCCATTCCTCCATGCAGATCTCCTCTAGAGCAGCGATGTTTTGGGGCTGTCGCTGGGCAACACGGACTTTCAGCTCCCTCAACAAAGTTTCTATGGGGTTGAGGTCTGGAGACTGGCTCGGCCACTCCAGGACCTTGAAATGCTTTTTACGGAGCCACTCCTTTGCTGCCTGAGCAGTGTGTTTGGGATCATTGTCATGCTGGAAGACCCAGCCATGTTGCATCTTCAATGCTCTCACTGATGGAAGGAGGTTTTGGCTTAAAATCTCATGATACATGGCCACGTTCATTCTTCCCTTAACACGGATCAGTCGTCCTGTCCCCTTTGCAGAAAAACAGCCCCAAAGCATGATGTTTCCACCCCCATGATTCACAGTAGATATGGTGTTCGTGGAATGCAACTCAGCATTCTTCTTCCTCCAAACACAACAAGTTGAGTTTTTACCAAAATGTTCTATTTTGGTTTCATCTGACCACATGATATTCTCTTCTGGATCATCCATATGCTCTCTGGCAAACTTCAGACGGGCCTGGAAAAGTACTGGCTTAAGCAGGAGGACACGCCTGGCACTGCAGGATTTGAGTCCCTCTCTGTGTAGTGTGTAGCCTTTGTTACTTTGGTCCCAGCTCTCTGCAGGTCATTCATCAGGTCCCTCCATGTAGTTCTGGGATTTTTGTTCACTGTTTTCATGATCATTTTGACCCCACAGGATGACATCTTGCGTGGAGCCCCAGATCAAGGGAGATTATCAATGGTCTTGTATGTCTTCCATTTTCTTACAATTGCTCCCACAGTTGATTTATTCACACCAACCTGCTTGACTATTGTAGATTCACTCTTCCCAGCCTGGTGCACATCTACAATTTTCTTCCTGGTGTCCTTTGACAGCTCTTTGGTCTTGGCCATGGTTGAGTTTGGAGTCTGACTGTTTGAGGCTGTGGATAGGTATCTTTTATACAGATAACGAGTTCCAACAGGTGCCTTTAATACAGGTAACAAGTGGAGGACAGAAGAGCTTCTTAAAAAAGAAGTTACAGGTCTGTGAGAGCCAGAAATCTTGCTTGTTTGTAGGTGACCAAATACTTATTTTCCACCATAATTTACAAATAAATCCTTTAAAAATCCTACAATCCTGGATTTTTTTTTCTCATTTTGACCTATGACCTTGAAAATTGAATCAGTTCTTGCCTATCAGGACATGAATCCTCTGTAAAAATGTCGTAATGATATATGAAAAATTGTGGGTTACAGGCTGCTCACATCAAACAAACAAATGCCAACTTCATTGGCGGAGGTAATAATTCCCACAGTGCTTCCACCTTTTCCAGATGCGTTATCTATGTAGGAGGTAGGTGACAGTATCATCTACCCCAATGCCAAGTTGACCAATTACTGTAACAGAACTTGAATTCTGGATATCTGACCGTGCCAGCAGTGAGTGAAACTCAGGTTCATTAGTTTCTGAGTAGTACTGCACCAGTTCAACCACTAAACCAACTAAAGGTTTGATGTATTGTCCAGAGTGCCACCAGACGTGTGCCAGCTGCTTAGGCCCAGAAGCCAACCAGTGCACACAGTGTGAGAAGGGACTGGTCTTGGATCCAAACACGCTGTTGTGTGGAGTCACAGGTGACACAGATTGCCCAACGAGGACCTACCTGCACAGCGACCAGTTCAGCTGCAGGGATTGTCACCAGAGCTGTTATTCCTGTGATGGACCGGGACACAAGGAATGCAAGACCTGTGTCATCCCCAGATACCTTCACAGTGAGCACTGAATGTCAACAAACATTGAAAAAGATGTTAAAACAATATAACTGTGTAATTATCAGTCACTACAAAAGTGATGTAAAATTTAGATTAGTATAGAATTAACATTTTTAGATAAAAACACATTTTAGACAGATTTATGTATGAGCCTGTTATAGATTTCCTTATCCCAAAGAGGAGTATTAAAACATATTGTTTTTGAGTTTCCACATGCACAAATTTCATGCCATGTGAACAGCTGCGTGTTAGTCTAACAAGTTATTTCAAACTGGCACGGCAGCAGAGGCAGTGTATTGTTCTGTGAGTCAGGCTGTTCAAGTGTGAACATAGTAACTCAAAGAGTTTTGAACAGATTTGGATCAAGAATGGTTGGTGGCCAACCAAAGAAAATGTGATTTGATTGCTAGAAAATCAGTGAAAAGTCAAGGTCACAAACCAAGATCAAACTTTGGGCCAAATACTGATAGGGGACATTGACTGTGGAATGGCTATTTACAGAAACTGTGTAATGTTTTGCTGATGTATTCGTAACAGGATGACTATTTTTCAGACAGCACCTGTGTGAGTGAGTGTCCAGCCGGTACATACAACACTAAACAACAAGCTGATGGAACAGAGCTGGGCTTTTGTTTGCCTTGTGACCATGTCTGTTCCACCTGCACTGGGGCATCACCTAAAGATTGCCTCACCTGTTCTCCAGGATACCTGCTTCTCTTTCAACTCTGTGTCACACATTGTCCAACAGGGTAAATAATAAAGTGATAATCCCGGATATGTTTGCCTGATGTTGACACAAAGTATCGTTTTTTTTCCTTCCCTGGAACATGCTTTTAATGAAACATGCAAGGCAGCTTTCCTGGAAAGGACCCAAAGTTATTAAGAGATGCAGAATATCATTTGTTTACTCAAGATTGTCTCTGCTGTTCTACAGGCCATCCTTCCAATTCAAAGCTGGGAGCAACTTGATGGGATTATTTCTGCATGTACACATAGCTAAATAATTTGTTGCAACACAATTGTTCTGTTGTGTAATGTCAAATATTTGACTTGCACTTATTGGGTTTTCCAGTTTATCTAGCGCACACCATGATATTGATGCATGATGTCACAAATTGCAACATATTTTTTTCACATGGTCTTACTACTTCTACCAAATACCTTCTACCAATTATTACACATTAATAATTGTAAAATACTGTTTCATTACAACCTGATTTTTTGTATACATTTCAGGAAACCGCTTAAAAGGAATTGTGTGTTTTTAAAGCAAAAAGTCAGCACAGTTGACTAATACTTATACTTATTCAGCAGTATTAGATGATTAGGAGCTTTGTTCTTTTTTTAAGCACATTAGATGTCTCCTGCGAAAACAACAACCATTTGTCTTGCCTGTGTGGTTGTCATCCAGGACTTGGAGCAGTGCCATGGTTGATTGGCTGTGGGGATGCGTGGCACCAGCACACACTCTGAGATCTGATGCAGCTTGATCTGTCCCACATTCACTGTACTTTTAAGCCATACATATGCTAAATGAATGATAAATGGACTGCATTTATATTGCGCTTTTATGGTCAAAGTGCCTCACATTCACCCATTCACACTCACACAAAGATACACAAAGGACCCCTGAGTAAAGTTGCCCTGACACTTGCACGACAGATCTGCACACTTGCACGCATATCATCATGACGATCCCGCCAGCTGTGTTCCCAGATGGACACAGTGCTGTGTTCCACCAGCTGCCCTGCGCTCTGTGCTGGATGCTGCGTATATAAAATAATTATTTCATAGCAGATTAATCATTTTCTCTGCAAGTTGTCTGCTGAAAATGGCTCTAATTGCTTCCTGAATCACAGAGGACCGCTCCAGCCAGAGCTGTTCGCGCACGCGCTGAACGAGCTGGAGAAAGTCTTTGGAGCCATCTAAAAAGGTAATTATTTGTCATGTTTACATTGTCATGGCTTGGTAAAACAGTGGCATGTTCTTTCTTTCTTGTATGCAGCTGTAAAAGTAAGTTTATGATAGATTTAACTTCGTTATAATCGTGTGTGCTCTGATGCGTTGCGTTGATGCAATCACTTGCTCTGTTCACTTCTTTACTCGACTAGACGAGCTGCACATAGTGTTGGCAAGGAGATCACGCCACATTGCACGACATTTATGTGTGAAAATTTTTTTGAACATTTCAAAATTCTCTTGCACGCGCCGGCCGCCCCTCTCACATTCAGTCTACACCCGTTAAAGACGAGTTTACTCTCCTGCACCACACAGGGCATGCAAGTACGTGCATCAGAGTCGTGCAAGTGTCAGGGCACCTTATCTTTCCGATGTTGCAGACTGAACAGTCCCCCTAAAAATTGGTCCGCCCTGCCTTCACTGCACATGCGTCATTAGTCGTGGTTCATGGATTAACACCTTGTTTCTGCTTAACACTGCACTCCAGTCATCATCTATCTCAGCGACAGGTATCTGAAGCTTTTGTACAATAATTTCCACATAAATTCAGCATTATTTCATTGTAAAAGACAGATGAAGCGATCAGAGCGCCACGGCTAAACAAGGTGCTAGCTGATGCGTTCACTGTGCGTCGGTCATTTCAAAGTGTCACAGAAATTCGCCTAGTTTCTGCTTAAAACGGCCTCATTTCTGCTTAAAACTGACTTTAGAATGATTTAAGAGGCTTTACCTTTATCATCTGATGGTTAATAATCCTAATGGGATTATTTGATTGCTTTGGGTGAAGAGGCTCCATCTCAGACGTGCTGCTGTGGTCCGAAATGATGCACGCACAGTGAAGCAAGGCGGACCAATTTTTAGGGGGGCACCGTTTGGTCTGCAACACTGGTCTGAGGGCGATTTGAAACAAAGATCCTCAGGTCACTTTAACTATTTACTGCATTCATATAAAAACAAACAAACATTTAAAGAAAATACCTGACACACATACAGGAAGCACACTCAGTCACACACACTCATCTTCAACTGCTTAGTCCAATCAAGGGTCGCGGGGGGCTGGAGCCTATCCCAGCAGTCATAGAACATGAGGCGGGGTACATCCAGGACAGGATGCCAGTCTGTCTACAGAAAGCACAATAAACCAAAAAATTTGGATAATTAGTGTTGTATAAAGTGAAGTAAATCTTAAATAAATACGAAAGTAAAGTAATGTACACCCACTAATATTCACAGACATGTTAGTCATTAGAAGCTAAATGTGAACACTAACTGAAACATTTCATATTCAGAGTAAAATAACCTGCAGCATTGTCTTAATATTAGAATTTTTTTGATGTTCATTTTTCAGCTTTGTTACATTTCGCTCTGATATTGCATTTCTTCAGATTTTACAAAGAGGGTTCCCACTGTGAGAAATGCGATCTGTCCTGTGAGCAGTGTTCAGGTCCGGGACCTGAGTCCTGCAGAGCCTGTCCACCTTCTCTTTTGGAGCTACAAGGCACAAAAATGTGTATTGAGCGCTGCCCAGATCGCTTCTATCAGCTCAGAGATATCTGCAAACAGTGCCACACCAGCTGTCAGACCTGCACAGGTACTTTACTGCTGGAAAACAGTGAGCCATTTACAGCATCAGAGCAATTTGTGAATCATTTTGCTTGATTGTGACATCTCTGTGCAGCTCACCATCAGGCATTTTTTATTTATTTATTTATTTTAGTTTATAGCCTGTATCTTAGCTGTTTCTTTTATGAGGTAGTTATCTGTGTGTTTCCAGATGCTTCTCCTCAGAGCTGTTTAACATGTGACTGGGGTAGCACTTTCAAGGACAAAGTTTGTTATCCACGCTGTGAGGAGGGAAGATACTTCTCAGAAAGGGTGTGCTTCACACGAGCATTTACAGCGGTTGAACACGTCACTATTTTTCTCGGTAAATATATTTCTAAAGCTGCTAGTGACATGAAAATTTCACCAGATGTTGGTAACAACCCAAGTAATACATACGGTACATGGAAAGAAACTGAAACAAATAAGTACAGAAATTAAGTTATGTGTAACAAAATGGAATGACACAGGGGAAAGTGTTGAACACGCTTACTGAAATTTATTTAACGCTTCATACAAAATGTCTTGGTACATTTTTCCATTCATCCTTCTTTCAATTATATGAAGTTTGATCATACCAGATGCTGAAAAACAGTCCCACCTCATGATGTTCCCACCTCCAAACTTCACTGTTGGTATGGTGTTTTTGAGATGATGTGCAGTGCCATTTATGGTGGCATCCACAGAGTTCAGTTTTTGTCTCATCTGACCAGACTATATTCTCCGAGTATTTCACAGGCTTGTCTAAATGTTGTGCAGTAAGCTTTAAATGAGCTTCAAAAATGGAGTCTTGCATGGTGAGTGTGTATACAGGCCATGGCGGTTGAGTGCATTACTTATTTTCTTTGAAACAATTGTACCTGCTGATTCCAGGGCTTTCTGAAGCTGTCCTTGGGTCTTGAACAACTCTTCTGATAATTCCTTTCACTCCTCTATCAGAAAGCTTGCAAGGAGCATCTAGTCTTGGCCGGTTTATGGTGGAATGATGTACTTTCCACTTCCGGATTATGGCCCCAATAGTCCTAACTGGGAACCTTCAGAAGTTTAGAAAACTTTCTATAATCAATGCTATCAGTATGTTTTTCAACAAAAAGGTTGCAAAGATCTTGAGAGAATGCTTTGGTTTTACCCATCATGAGATGTTTCTTGTGTGACACCGTGGTAATGAGGCACCTTTTTATAGAACATCAGTTTGGACTGAACCAGCTAAATATTCATTTGCACTGACTAGAGGCAGGATTGCTTACTAATTAATGATACATTTCTGCTGACATCTTGGCTTTTCATGCCTTTTTACACTTCCCTTTCTTCAGGTGTTCAGTACTTTTCCCTTTGTCATTTCACTTTATTACACATAACTTAATTTATAGACATCTACTGTTTGATTTCTTTGTATGTATGGATTACTTGGGTTGTTATTGACATCTGGTGAAAATTTCATGTCAATAGCACCTTTAGAAATATGTTTACTGAGACAAATGGAGACATGTTCAATACTTATTTTACCCATTTCATGTTCCCTTGTAAATCATTTTCACAGTTTTGCAACCCCATATCAGAAAAAGTTGGGATGATATCTGAAAAACAAAACAAAACAATGATCATGACATTCACTTTGACTTTTATTTCATAGCAGATAGTGTTTCCCCCAAATATTTCATGTTTTGTGCGGTCAGCTTAATTTCATTTGTTAATATACATCCATTCATGCATTTCAGGCCTGCAGCATATTCCAAAAACATTTGGATGGTCAAATATTTACTACTTTTAATCAGTAGTGGGCATAACTAACCAAAAGGTTAGCTTCTATAACAGTTAATCCGCTAACTGAAAAGTTAACTTTTATAACCTCCATTGTTCACTGTTGTTACCTAATATCTTTAATTTCTCCAAAAATATTAATCCTATCAACTTTCCGTTTTCGCAATGTTCATCCTTACCCCAAAATACTGCTGCAATGGCGAGTGAGTCCGGCTGGCGATCTCGCACATGATCCATGCTTGGAGACTTCTTTGGTGGAGTGGACTTTAAATATTTAATCTTCGAAATCATTCTACAAGTGAGTGAGTGCCCTCTTCAGTTTTCCCCCTTTTGTATTTTTTTCTCCTCATTGGAGATGGTAAGCTTCATTTTTAGTTTACTTTGAGAGAGTCTGTCGGATTTTGGACCTTGATGTGTGCGGAGCAGCATGCTATTTTAACGTGCATGCGCACGTGGACCTCTCCACTTTTTTTTTTCAGGCTGTTTGATCGCAGAGATTTTTCATAGTTATATTGATGACAACACTTATAAGCTTGTGCAAAGCTGAGCACTGAGCTGAAACGGTTTTTAACAGGCTGCATTTATGACTAATGGCCATGCACGCGCATTAAGTGTTCTCATAGTGGAGAGTGGCTGCTCCTTTAACCGTTACTGCATCGAATTTAACAGTTAGCACTTAAAAACGAGTCATCATAGCAGGACATCACACTTATGTAAACTTTGGAATTAATCAGTGGCTCCATTCTTAACATTAGGAGCTACATTCCATTCAAGTGCACTGGGACGTTTTCCTCAAAGCTACGTAAACGCTGTTGGAAACACTCAAAAAAAATGAGTACTCACGAGTACAGTGTTTTCGGCAGTCTCCGTAGCTGTTTGTTTGCGAATGCCATATACTTTGAAACCAGAAACTTTGAAACAAAGTAATCCCGGTGTATCATCGGATGATCACTAACAGCCTAAAAACTGTTATGATTTTGGTGTGGAATGTCCTTTAATGTAGTAGCATGTGAGGGATTCAGCTTAGACTTGCACCCTTGTCCTTCAGATGCTGAAATTCCTCCACAGTCCTTGAATCATTTAATGATATACTGAACTTTAGAGAGAGGAATATGCAAGTCCCTTCCAATTTTTATTTGAGGAACATTGTTTTCAAACATTTCAAGAATTACCCTGTACGCCAGTGAAGCATTGAAGCAGGCTGCTGTTTTCACTGACGGTGTGTGTGTGTGTGTGTGTGTGTGTGTGTGTGTGTGTGTGTGTGTGTGTGTGTGTGTGTGTGTGTGTGTGTGTGTGTGTGTGTGTGTATCTAGACAAGATAACTCAAAAACGACTGGAAGTATTTCCTTGGATAGATATCAATCAATCAATCAATTTTTTTTTTATATAGCGCCAAATCACAACAAACAGTTGCCCCAAGGCGCTTTATATTTTAAGGCAAGGCCATACAATAATTATGTAAAACCCCAACGGTCAAAACGACCCCCTGTGAGCAAGCACTTGGCTACAGTGGGAAGGAAAAACTCCCTTTTAACAGGAAGAAACCTCCAGCAGAACCAGGCTCAGGGAGGGGCAGTCTTCTGCTGGGACTGGTTGGGGCTGAGGGAGAGAACCAGGAAAAAGACATGCTGTGGAGGGGAGCAGAGATCGATCACTAATGATTAAATGCAGAGTGGTGCATACAGAGCAAAAAGAGAAAGAAACAGTGCATCATGGGAACCCCCCAGCAGTCTACGTCTATAGCAGCATAACTAAGGGATGGTTCAGGGTCACCTGATCCAGCCCTAACTATAAGCTTTAGCAAAAAGGAAAGTTTTAAGCCTAATCTTAAAAGTAGAGAGGGTGTCTGTCTCCCTGATCTGAATTGGGAGCTGGTTCCACAGGAGAGGAGCCTGAAAGCTGAAGGCTCTGCCTCCCATTCTACTCTTACAAACCCTAGGAACTACAAGTAAGCCTGCAGTCTGAGAGCGAAGCGCTCTATTGGGGTGATATGGTACTACGAGGTCCCTAAGATAAGATGGGACCTGATTATTCAAAACCTTATAAGTAAGAAGAAGAATTTTAAATTCTATTCTAGAATTAACAGGAAGCCAATGAAGATATATCTGGAGGTGATTAGATTTTTGGTGTAATTTGAGTCAAGGAAAACATAGTCTGAAAAACACTTTTGCTTTTTTTCATTTTGTTTTTTTATGTCCATATAAACAACCAAGAATCCTAGAGGGATCAACTTGGTGGGAATATTACTTGGACTGATATCAAGGGGTGAGTAGATTTTGGTGTAGTTTTGTCAGTGGTCCAGGAAAACATGGTCAGAAAAACACCAGTTTATTGTATAACACTCAAGTAGTCTAGATTGATAATCTAAAGCATATACGTATTGATAAGCAAAATATTTGTGATTGATTGGTATGAATGATTCATAATCAGGTCTGGAGTTTCTCTGCCCATCTTTGTTCCTGACATACTCTTTTGTGCATTTTGTGGATACTGCTTTTGTGCCAAATCATGTTGACAATCTCCTGTTGATATCACGTGTTTGAAATAACATTATTATTATTATTATTATTATTTTTACATCAATAATAATTTTTTAACCTATTACTACCCCTAAATTGCCCCTTCCCAACTTTTTTAGAATGTGTTGCAGGCTTGAAATGCAAGAATGGATTTATATTAAAAAATGAAAGCTGGCCACACAAAACATGAAATATCTTGGGTTCATACTGAATGACATGAAATAGAAGTCCGAGTAAATGTAAGGGTCACCGCAGGGTTTTATTTATTTATTTCGTTTTCCATCCCATCCCAACTTTTTCTGATTTGGGGTTGTAAATTATACACCACATTTCTTTTTACAGTAACAGTAAAATTAATAATCATATAAATCATATCCTCTTTTCTTTGAGCCACAAACAGTAGTGTAAAAATGTCCTACACAAATTAATAAAACACAATCTTGATTCAGAATCAGTAAAGGTATAAATCTGTTTTGAAAACCATATTTCAAACTGGCCACATTGCTATTTGTCCTCATGCTAACTGGAGAATTTTTTTTTCCTGTTATTTGGTTTTGAAAATATTTGATTGTAGGAAACCTGTGAGCCATGTCACACCTCATGCAGTCACTGTTTTGGCTCCAGAGCTGATGAGTGTCTGACTTGTCCACATGATTTTGCTCTTCATGCTGTGGAGAACCGCTGTGCCCGTTGCTGTCAGGAGGCAGGGAATGACACCGAGTGCTGTGTTTGCGACAGTCGATCAGGTACCTGCCTTTAAGTACAACTGCATTGTTTATACAGTACATTCAGCCACTAACAGCAACTTTTTCCACTGTAGCTCTATGTGTGGAGAACCCCAAACCCAAGTCAGGTGACAACCAGGCAGATCTTAATATGTCATCTGGAGCTCCGAAGCACACCTCTGCGGCCTTGCCTGTTGCACTGCTGTTGGCACTAGCATTGGCTCTGACTGTATTTGTCTTGCTCAAGGCCCATGCCAGGAAGAGGCTTTGTTGGAACCAAAGCTATGAGAGACTGAGTGGCAGTGCCAGCACCAGTATGCCTCATGGTGTGCCTGAGCCTGACAGTGGAGATGAGGTGGACGTAGTGTACACCAGCAGAGGTGGATCTGTATATCGACGCTACAGTTTCATCCATGAGCAGGACACAGATGGAGACCAGGATTTAGATGAGAGCGCATGTCTAAACCACCCATGAGGGTGCAGTTAGGAGGGTATACTGAGCAAAACCTCAAGTGCAGAGGTCTCAAACTGATTCCAGAAAGGCCAAGATGGTGCAGGTTTTCTTTACAACCACCCACTCCATGATTTCACTGATTAACTGATTCCATTTGCTCGAAGTGATGTTAATCTGTGAACTTGGCCCTTTCTGGAATCAGCCTGAGACCACTGTGGTCAGAGAGCACAGCAACTCCACAACCACATGTTAAAGAATTGGACAAGCAAAGAAAACATGGGCTTTTGCAAAGTCAAGGTCCATTTTCTTACATATTTTCATGGGTTTGACTTTAACCTCTGACTTTGATCATTGACGGATCCTAACCAAAATCACATGACTCCTCCTTACTCATAGACTTAATGTACGTGCCAAGATCGAACAAAAAAATTGGATAAGACATGCTTAAAGGAAAAGAAAGCCCACTGAGAAAATACAGCTGGGAAGGTAGACTGTACTATAAACTGACAGTTGATGCGTATCAATGAAAATAAGGAGCTCTTACAACTGAAATACCCGCCTCCGAAAGTTGGCATTTAAGCAGAATTCGCCGATTTCATAAATGCCACCATTGGCGCAATTTTAACCAATCAGAAAAAAAACCCTGGATCGCCGCGGCACTGCTGTGACGTAGCGTGAGCACAGAAAGCTACACATGGTGAACACACACTGATGTAAAAGTCCTCTCTCTTGCTCTCTCTCTGCCCTCTCTCGCTCTCTCTGTCTCTCCCCCTCCCTCACTCTCTCTCTGTCTCTCCCTCACTCACCGTTTTCCTGCTGAGCAAACACAAAGCCTTTCAACTATAAAATAAACTAAATTTCTAAATGTATCATCAGCGGCGCTCACAGGAGTAACTCTGGGTAAACACTGAGGGATTCTGGTGGTTTTCCCATTCAGTGAAGAGAAAGTGAATCTCTGTTCAGCTGTCCTCCTCAGCTGTGTGTTTCACAGCCTTGGGACGTTGAAGCGGCTGATTTTCAGTAACAATTCAGTTCATTTTTCAGAAAATCTGTGCTCTGCGGCACAGACCATTTGAACCAAGGGAGCCGGGTGGAAATTTGCCGTTATCAGTGGATTAAGACTTGTCTCTGGTGCGGTACGTGGAAGAGATAGCTCACCGTCAGCGCAGAAAACTCCCACTTCCCCCCCTCTCCTCCCGTTCAGCAGTAAACAGCAGAGAGCAAGCAGCATGAGAGAGGTTTCACAGATGTGGTTTCTCTCCAGTTTCAGAAAGTCCCACAGGTTGGATGGGGAAATTCCTATCCGCGAATTACGTCGGTATCGGAACCCAGGATCTGGGATGTTGATTGCCGCTTACGTCCTTTGCCCCTTCTGTACTAAAGAGTGACACAGGCGGAGTTGTGAACCTCTGTGCACATGTGACATCACACATCGCTGTAATAGCAGCTGGCATGGCCGCCTGCCGGTGGCTTTAGACCAGCCATACAAAAACGCTCTTAACTTTAACATAAATGATCACACATGCCTACAACTTTTCATATGGGCTCTCAATATCATAATCTACCAACCCAATCATAAACTATCGGTGGGCTTTTCCTTTAAGACAGTTGGCAAACAGACACAAACAAAAACCACGCACCACCTCAAGAGCTTTTTTCTTCCCTAAAGGTAATCCTGGTACATTTTGGATAGTGTACAATCTACTGGTTAGCTCATGTTTGTATAATGTCTAATCTTTTTAAAATTGATGAATGAATAACTAGGTCAATGTTTTCATTTAAAACAGTTTGCATCATCTTTGTGTAAACTGCAGAAATGATTAGGGATGGGTATTGATAAGATTTTATCTATCAATACCATTATCAATTCCCTTATCGATACCTCTTGTAAATTTTCTGTATACTGAAAGTAGGCTTTACAGGTTTTCTATGTCAACAACATTTTAATGAGTCTTAAAGTAAATAAATGTGAAATTGGTCACTGGATCCTTAAACTCTGGACATAAACTCTATATGGTAGATCCTTGATCGCTGGCTATAAATAGAAATAAAGAAAATGTGTAGTTTTTGGCAAAAGCATTTCCTTTCAGACATTAATGGCATGAATGTCTTTCCATGCATCTGAGCTGAGTTCTTACAGCTGGCTGTGCTGCATGTCAGGATATAATTCATGAAGAATGCAAGACGTCTCATTTTGGGAGGAAAAAACATTTTAGTTTATTGTAGTTGATTGTCTGTATTACAGCATTTGGAAAGAGGTGTCATTTTATTTAAAGCAGTGATTTGTTTTGAAGTTATTAATTCTGACCGGACTCGGTCTTGGCAGAGAGCCGCGCAGCGTTTGGAGCTGTGCCAACAGAACGGAGGACGATTCTCGTTTCTTGACTGCAACAAGACAAGAGTCCCAGTTAGTGACTTTAATCCACACAAAAGTGACTCACGATTAACATATTTTAATGGATTTGAGCAGACTTGCCGCTTCAGCGAATCAAAGAGCCAGTGAGCCAGCGGATTGAAGCATTGCTTCATTGGTTCACGCTTCAAAGTGGAGTCGCGCTGCAGAAACAGTTGATTACAGACCCGCTGCAGGGTCAACGTAGAGGAATGATCATTTTCCCGACAAACACCCTCAAAAACAACGGCCGCTCTGAAGGACCAATAAGGGAATCGTTAAGCAAAAAGACTACTGATATCGGTGGATCAAATAATTTCTTAACAATACCCGAAAAGAACCGGTTCTCGATACCCAACCCCAGTAATGATATGGTCATTTCCAAATTAAAGAAAAGGAAATTTGGTGGACTTTGACAATGGCAGATTGCAAGAGCACGCCATGTCATCGTGTACTGTTTTGATGATGCAGAGTTGGTGTGACACTGAGAGCATGAATGACTGTTCGCATGTAACTATACTTCAACAACAATGCCATATCCACCTCAGTACTGTTGACATAATTTCCATCCTGCTACTGTGACCGCTGCAGAAACCAGAGGAGGCCACAACAACCACATCGATATGCAGGAACCTGATTTGTAAAACAAACTAAATTTATTAATCCACAAATACACTAAGTGTGCAAAGATGATTGCCATTACCATAAGGCATCACATCAGAGAATTGTGTTGCTCCAACACAGTCTCATTCTGAACTCATTGCAATTTTATACTTGGTCAGTGCCCCTTTCCATCAATATATTACATCAATAAGTTTTTTAGCCGCTTCGTGTCATTCACATTGTGACACAATGCTGGTTGCTCAGTATGTTGATATACAAAGTTACAAAAGACATTTAATATAGTTTTGTTGAAGTTTAATACAGAGTATAGTATTATGTTGTCTTGGTATAGCTGAGTTGTGTGTAGATTTATTTTATACCTTTAAGTGCCTGTACTCATATAGTTGACAATATTAGAGTGTAAATTCAAAATATAATTTATATATATATATAATAGCTAACCTCCACATAATTGTAAATAGATATACAAAATGAAAAATAAACTCTTCTGTGGAACAGAAGATGTTGAAAACTTGATAAGTTATGGCACTATCACAAGAAACACGCTTGCTGTTTGAAATGCAAACTGTATGAAATTGTGGTTACTTGAACTGTGGGCATGGGGATGGGATGCCAGCTAACTGTGGTCCAGTGTTGTGTGTACCCACCCCGTTGTGTCGGTGGGGGAGTGATCAGAAAGACTTGGGGACCTGGTTTTTACTGTGAGGGATCCCCCTTATCCACAGCCAGATGGCTGGAGGTGTGTGGGGTCTGACTGGGAGACCCTGGGCTTATGTATGTGGGCCTCTGGGTGTGGCTGTTGGGCTGGGATTTTATCGATGGGCATGGGCTTTTAATTCAGTATTGTTTCATGGTTTTGCTGTTGCCCCTGGTCCCCAAGTGTAGTAAACATGAGCATTGGCTTGGTTGGGGGTGGTGTGGGGTGGCGTGATGGGAAATCTTGGGCGTGCCTTTCTTTGTCAGTGTAAATCACTCTCTGCATGGCTAATGCATGGGTGCATGACCAGCACTGGTGGCTGGGGCATGCTCTACCTATGTCTCCAGTGCTGAGGCTGCAGCCTTGGGAGGCACAGTGGTGCTTAGGGGTGTTGCCCCAAGGGTGGTCTGAGGTGGGGCACTGGCCCACTGTTTGTGTGCAGCTTGTGCGCTATCTGGGTTTGGGCCCATCAGCCCATGTCCTATATATATCATGTGGTCACAGGTCTGATCTGCTCTTCCTTCATGTTGTGGCTGGTCTAGGTTCTCTGAGGGCACCTACCATGGCTAGTTGGTCTCTGTGTTGTTGAGGCAGACAGACACTGGTGTGAGAGCAGTGTGGCACTGATGCAGCTCCCCATATTTACTTATTTAGCAGACATCTCATTATACATAAATACATTGATAGGTCCCACATGTACATGAATGCACACGAAAAATCCAGCAACTCACCTTTACTCAGTGTAGTTCCTAATGCTGCATTTACACATAACGAACAACAACAAGTCACAAATACCACGAGGTAGACATTCTTTGCCGCTGATCACGAAAGTGATGATTTGAGGCAGAGGCGTCAGGTGTCCTCAGGAACTGCTGCCACCTGTTACAACGCGTTACGATTAATGGCACGTGTTGCTGGCGAATTATCAGGAACCATTACACACGGTCAGGAATAATGTTCCGCGCTGTTACGTGCAACAGTGGATCGTTCTGTCATGTTGTGAATGAGGCGAAATGTCTCCACACATACCCATATTCACCCATTAGCTGCTGAACAATTCCGATCGCTCCAGTTTGCTCCTCAAAAGCCACAGCAGAAGACCTTTGTGACTGCATGCTTAGTTGGGCTCTGTGCCATGGAGTGGCGCAGAGAGGAGGAGGAGACGGAGAGAGCCAGATGTGTGGCTCTCGCCTCGCTCGTTTTCCCAAACATCAGGCACAGCAGCAGCAGCAGATGGAACACCTGCAGGAGCGCACTGAGGAGCACTGGAATGAAACTTTTAGCCGACTTGGCGTTACTGTACTTCTTCAGTATACTGCAGCAATGAAACTAAATGCAGGATGCAGCAGGATTTATCTGTGTGTATGTCAGAGAATGCTGTCACGCTCTATTAAGGATTACCACTAATCAAGATGGATCAACACGCTCAGTTGCGACCTCCATGACATGAGGCAAAGTGAGGGTGGTGCGTGACATTCATGGAAGATTTTTTTGACAGCCAAAAACATGCTCCACGAAAATCATGAATATCACGCATCAACACGCACTATTAAGAAACCTATTCAGATGCGTTAAGTCACGTTAAGAATGTTAGAAATGTGCCAAGAATGACGCAAATATTACATTCATAATACGTCCTGCCTATGTGTAAACGCAGTATTACTCATGAAAAATCTTGCATATAAATAATTCCTGTCTTTTGTTCTTTACACTGTTTCTGTCAGAAACACCATTTGTTACATTACTGACATTGTTATATTCACTGTTGATTGTTTTCTGTATGGCCAATTAAAATAATAAAAAGCAGCAAGTTTGGTGCAATTTAGAAATTGTATATACTCTTAAGGTAATTGCCAACTGTGACTCCTAAGAACAATACATGCAGGTAAGGGGAAACAAGTGATACATGAAATAAAATAGGGGTTTAGAAAGCTCAATGTAAGTAACATAATAAGGTTATGCCAATATTATGTTTGTAAAGTAAAAAAAAAGCATACAGTGCATCCGTAAAGTATTCACAGTGTTTCACTGTTTCCACATTTTATGTTACAGCCTTATTCCAAAATGGATGAAATTCATTTTTTTCCTCAAAAATCTATGCACAATACACCATAATGACAATGTGAAAAAAGTTTTTCTTTTTTAGATTTTTGCAAATTTCTAAACAAACAAAAATAATAAGAAATCACATGTACATAAGTATTCACATCCATTGCCATGAAGCTCAAAATTGAGCTCAGGTGCATCATGTTTCCACTGATCATCCTTGAGATACTTTTTGTTGTGAAAGGAGGAGGAGAACTGAGGACCACGATCCGAGACAATGTCCGATGGAATCCCATGCAGACGCACGACATGGTGGACCAGGAGGTCTGCAGTCTCCTGGGCCGTCGGGAGCTTCGGGAGGGCCACGAAGTGGGCCGCCTTGGAGAACCGGTCCACTATCGTGAGGATGGTAGTCATGCCCTGGGACGGTGGGAGGCCCGTGACAAAGTCCAGGCCGATGTGAGACCAGGGGCGATGAGGCACGGGCAGAGGCTGGAGGAGGCCTTGGGCCTTGTGGTGGTCGGCTTTGCCCCTTGCACAGGTGGTGCAGGCCTGGACATACTCCCGGATGTCAACTTCCATAGACGCCCACCAGAAGCGCTGCCGGACCACTGCCACGGTCCTTCGCACCCCTGGATGACAGGAGAGCTTGGAACCGTGACAGAAGTCAAGGACCGCGGCCCTGGCCTCTGGTGGGACGTACAATTTGTCCTTCGGACCTGTCCCCGGGTCCGGGCTCCGTGTCAGGGCCTCCCGGACGGTCTTCTCCACGTCCCAGGTGAGGGTGGCCACGACAGTGGACTCGGGGATGATGGTTTCAGGGGGGTCTGACAGCTCGGTCTTGACCTCCTCTTCATGCACCCGGGACAGGGCGTCAGATCGTTGGTTTTTCGTCCCGGGGCGGTAGGTGATCCGGAAGTCAAAATGCCCGAAGAAAAGCGACCAGCGGGCTTGCCTGGGGTTCAGACGCCTGGCGTTCCGAATGTACTCCAGGTTCCGATGGTCCGTGAAAACTGTAAATGGTACCGATGCTCCCTCCAACAGGTGTCTCCACTCCTCAAGAGCCTCCTTCACCGCAAGAAGTTCCCGATTGCCGACGTCATAGTTCCTTTCAGCCGGGGTCAACCTGCGGGAAAAGTAAGCACATGGATGGAGAACCTTGTCGGACTCCCCGCTCTGGGATAGCACGGCTCCTATCCCTGAGTCAGAGGCATCCACTTCAACTACAAACTGGCGATTGGGATCGGGCTGCACCAGAACCGGTGCAGTCGAGAACCGGCGTTTCAACTCCCTAAACGTGGCTTCGCACCGATCCGACCAGGTGAAGGGGACTTTTGTGGAGGTCAGGGCTGTCAGGGGACTAACTACCTGACTGTAGCCCTTGATGAACCTCCGGTAGAAATTTGCAAAACCGAGGAACTGTTGCAGTTTCCTACGGTTTGTTGGTTGGGGCCAATCTCTCACCGCCGCAACCTTGGCCGGATCAGGGGCGACAGAGTTGGAGGAGATTATGAACCCCAGGAAGGACAAAGAAGTGCGGTGGAACTCGCACTTCTCGCCCTTCACAAACAGCCGGTTCTCCAACAACTGCTGTAGGACCTGACGTACATGCTTGACATGGGTCTCAGGATCCGGAGAAAAGATGAGTATATCGTCTAGATATACGAAGACAAACCGATGCAGGAAGTCCCGCAAGACGTCATTAACCAACGCTTGGAACGTCGTGGGCGCATTGGTGAGGCCGAACGGCATGACCAGGTACTCAAAGTGACCTAATGGGGTGTTAAATGCCGTCTTCCACTCGTCTCCCTTCTGGATCCGAACCAGGTGATAAGCATTCCTAAGATCCAATTTTGTGAAAACTTGGGCTCCATGCAAGGGCGTGAACACTGAATCCAACAGAGGTAGCGGGTATCGGTTGCGAACCGTGATCTCGTTCAGCCCTCTGTAATCAATGCATGGACGGAGTCCGCCGTCCTTCTTGCCCACAAAAAAGAAACCAGCACCCATCGGGGAGGTGGAGTTCCGGATCAACCCGGCAGCTAACGAGTCCCGGATGTAGGTCTCCATTGATTCGCGTTCCGGACGTGAGAGGTTGTACAGTCTGCTGGACGGGTACTCAGCGCCCGGTATCAAATCAATGGCACAATCGTACGGACGGTGTGGGGGCAGCGTGAGTGCCAGATCCTTGCTGAAGACGTCAGCAAGGTCATGACTGGGATTCGTGCAGATCTTCGGGGTTTCCCCACGTGGGTGTTGTGACCTACCCTTAGCCCAGTCTCTAAGGACGAGTGCTGCTGTTTTGACCGTTTGGGGCATTCTCTCTGTGTGTGCTCGGTTGAGCTGCAGAGAAAACACTCTCCACGGATCAGCCTCCTTTGTCTCTGATCTGATCGTTTTTTGGCCCTGCTCGTTTCCATAGCAACGTCAGCAGGGGGGAGCTGTCGTTACGTGAAGAGCCCTGGCTGTGGAGCGTGGGGAAGTCGGCTCCCTTTCGGACCCGGGAGGAAGAGGGACGGCTTGTGCCTGACCACGCCCTCGTACACCTGAAGATAGGTGCACCAAGCTTGTGGGTGTGAATACTTATGTACACGTGATTTCTTAGTTTTATTAATTTTAATACATTTTCAAGAACTAAAAAAAACTTTTTTCATGTTGTCATTATGGGATGTTGGGTGTAGAATTTTGAGGGGAAAAAATGAATTTACTCCATTTTGGTTTAAGGCTGTAACATAAAATGTGGAAAAGTGAAGTGCTGTGGATATGTTCTGGATGCACTGTATGATTCTGAATGTTACTATTACTTAAAAATGAAATGTGTCACAAGAATTCTGTGAAATTTACAACCTCAAATCACAGAAATTAAAACAAAAAAAATGCAGTGATTAATATGCATATGTTGCAGACATGAACAAGCGAAGCTTGTCAGCATCTCACCATGTCATTTAGGTCCTTCAGACTTTATTTTGAGTAAATGCTTCAGGGGAGCATTGGGATGGCAAAAACCTTTTAGCTTCTGCGGGGGCTCCGCCCCAAGACCCCCCACTTTTTAAAGCATTTTTATTTGCCTCGCACATACTTGGAAAAGCTCCTCGCCATCTAACCATGTCATTTAGGTCCTTCAGACTTTTTCAATGAGATAAATGGGAAAGAGCACAAATGGTTAATGCAAAATTCAGCACATTTAGGATATATATATTCCTTCAATTCTCCCTTTTGACCTCTGTGACCAGAGGTCAACACCTTAGGACATGGTTTCCAATTCAGGTTGATTTTATATGATAATTCAATTCCCGACAATGATCCAATACTCCAGTCAAACCAATACATTGCCAAACATGTAGGCATACGGGCAAACATCAATTGACCCCACCACAGTACCCTTGTGCCGTACCCTCATAACCAGATTTAGTGAGTCAGGGTCCCACAGAGACAAGGTCGAGTAATCGTGACTGTGTCTGCCTTAGGTTGTCCCAGGATTTAAGATGGGATCTTACCCGTCATGGGCTATCCAGCCTTCAACACCCGCCTGAGAAAGGATACCAACTGCGCAGGGGTACCCAGGGATGAGGGAACAACCATGTGAGGTTCATATCCAAACAGTTTAAATTTTCACAGATCATCAGATTTGTAGGATCATTGAAAGTGAATTGAAGTACCTCTTTAGTAATTTATCTCAGAATAGATCTGTTGGATCAATCAATGCTTAAACAATGCATGACAATAGTATTAAAAAATAATACTAATAAAAAATACTAAATAAAAAAAGGACAGGATCAGATATATATCATCACCATTTTGTTGATAGGATCTAAGGCCCCCAATCAGTTTAGCCCCCAACCCTTCACCCTGATGGTGTGAAAGCAGTTACTTCATTGCAGCATTTATATCAGTTAACAAAAATGGTGTAAGCAGTTCTTCGTTGCCAGATTAAGAACAGCAAGCATTCTTCATTGCACAGTGCATTATGGAAAACATCTACAGTGTGTATCAGTGACTCACTAAAAAGTAAAAAAATAAAACAAATAATTACTAGATGAAGAAGAAGGAAAAACAAAACAGAATACAGTAATAGCAGTAAAAACATATTGGTCTTCCTTGAAGGCCTGGTTTCATTAGGAGAGTGCTGTGACATTTAATAGGGGTGAGGGGACCCCAATTTATTATCTAAGGCAGTAGTGATGCATTTGAGAGACAAATGTCGTATACAATGGACCAGTACAGTTACTGCTATAGTCAGAAGTTACCAGTCGTTTCCACTTGCCAAAATGGTTGTAAAACCAGTCAACTATTGTGTTGTTTATTGCAGAATTTTCAGCCAATTCCTCAAAGAGTGTCTTTAGTCCAGTCAGGGCTCTGGTTACAGAACCGTCAAGTGCAATATTGTTTTGGAGATAAATGCACAGCATTCTGTGGCCAAACGTGGCATACATCCCCCCTTTGGTTACAACAAAGTCCAAGCCAATCTGTTTTGGTAATCCATCAGTGTAACTTTTAGTTGTTCATGTGGTCCAGTCATAGTGTCTCTGGTCAGATTATTCAATCTTTGCATACTGAAATGGATATAATCAAATCTATCTAAATTTTTTTTAGTTATCTTGTACCCCTAACAGATGGTTGACTCAATCCCTGCTGCAATTTGATCCACCAATTTACATTGATCAGCTGCCCCTTTTTACCCCAGGAAACTATACTCACCACAAGGAATACAACAATAGCAAAGCATAGACATTTGAAGGTAATTAACTCATTCACTGCCAGCTGTTTTCAGAGCAGAGAGCCCCATGCTGCCAGCCATTTTTGAGCATTTAGACTGATTTTTAAGGAGGCACAGAATATTGAGTTTCAGGACAATATAAACACCAAAACTACCAAAAGAAAGGGTAGACTCTCTTTTTTTTCATCCTGTTAGGGTTAAACCTGTTAAAATGAGACAACCCAAACATTGGACACAGAAAATAACCACCAAAGACACTGTGATTCTTTCTCGCTGCGGAGAGAGACAGACAGTTGCTCGAACGCTCAGTACCTTCTATCTGCCACTCGTCCGCCTCCTCTCAGCTTTTATTGTGTCAAACAAATAAGAGGGGAAAAGCAAGCATAAATCATTTAGAATGTGTCTCCTTACAGATAAGACATTATTATGGGTTTTTCGACAGAGTCAAAACAGAGCCGGCTGCATCTGGTTTCACAGGGTCGTACCATTTCCCTTCAAGGATGGTTAGCTAATTAGCCTTAGCTGTGCTCGGCTCATTTTCAAACAGAAGAAAGGTTCATGTTCTCAGACATTCCATTCTCCTCAAAAAAAAACAAAAGGTCACAGTATATGATCAGTAGTTTACTAAAAATGAAAACCTACAACCAATGTGTAAGAAAGACATTATAAATGATAACATATATGTACAATTTCTCTAACAATCTGGAAAAAAGTTTGTTTCTACCTTGTTCCATTCTTAAGTAATCAACAGTAGAACATAGGATGGTTTCACCAAAAACACCAGTTTTTCACCAAAAAAAGAGGTGAAAACAAGCTTTTGTGCACTGAAAAAAATTTGGAATGATACTTGAAAAAACCTAGGCAGGTTTTTTTTTTTCACTCAGAAATTCCAAGTAAATTTTATGAGAATTCTTAATTAAATTAGACTTGCATATTTTAGTTTATCTAAAAGAATAACTCAAGTAACATTTACTTGCAATTATCAACTGAATATTTTCATTGAACTTTACTCTGTCTTTATTCATAAAAAGTAAAACTTTTCAGCTGTTCCCCTTGTTTTCATAGCAGATCCAATTTGGATCTACATGTTGATTTGGCACAAATTCTACACTGGATGCCCTTTCTGACACACCTCCACATTACATGGAGAAATGCAGCAGGGGTGGGGTTTGAACCAGGAACCTTTTGCACTGAAACCAAGTACACTAACCACTTGGCTACTGTTGTGTGGGCCGCCAGAAGAGGAGGTACTGCTGGCCCACCACCACCAGATGGCGCCCTGCTTGGAGTGCGGGCTTCAAGCACGAGAGGGCGTCGGAGCAACGGAGAGTGACAGCTGTCATTCATCATCTGCACCAGCTGTCACTCATTCACCACATCACCATAAAAGCCGGACTACAACTCCACCTCCCCACCGAGAAATCAGCAACCAAGAGGTAACCCTCTCTGTTGTAATTTTCTCTGCTAACTAAACTCTTCTTTGCAGCCGTTTGCCCTGTGGTGTACTTATCCGAGCTGGAGTAAGAGCTTGACCGCGACGACTTCGCATCACGCTCCATAGCAGATAAGTGGTTACACAGGAGCTGCACGAGTGTGTGATTGGAGGTGGAGGTGCTCCCTCCTTAAAGAACATTGACTGTGAGTGGACTACTGAGTGTGCGGATTCACACTCACCTGGATTTTCTCTGTTCTCTGCCAGCAGTACCAGGGTCGACAGCCGAAGGCAGAGGCCACCTGGGGACTCGGGACTTGGCGGCTCCGGTGTTCTTCAGGCCCGCTGGTGGTGGAAGCTGTGTGGGAATCAGCTCATCTCTCGCCAGAGGTCTCCTATCTTCGAGCCTGCCCACACGTCACCTGGTGTCTCATTGGCAATCCATATCTCTGTCTGTATTCCGTTGTGTGTTTTCACAACATTAAATTGTTACTGGTTGGCTTATCCATTGTCCGTTCCTTTAGCGTCCCCTGTTGTGGGTCCGTGTCATGACACCTTCCCAACAGGATTTCTCGGCCAAGCGTCATGGATCCTGAGGGGCGTCAACCAGAGCTTGAACGGCCAATGGAAGAGCAAGAGGCGCAGGCGTCAGCGGGAGGTGTGTTGAGTGATCTGCAGCATATCCTAACCGCCTTCACGGCTCGGTTGGATTTGGTGACCGAGCAGAATGTACTCCTTAATCGGAGGATGGAGGCTCTCACCGCCAGGGTGGAAGCGCGCGATCAAGACGCTGCTGCAGTCCCTTCTCTCGCTGGTCCTGGGCCCGACACAGACATTCCACTGGTCGTTCAACGACCCCCCCCCGCACCGTCCCCTAAAGCATACATAAGCCCTCCGGAACCGTACAGAGGCTGTGTCGAGACGTGCGCAGACTTCCTTATGCAGTGTTCGCTCGTTTTTGCACAGCGTCCAATCATGTACGCGTCGGACGCTAGCCGGGTGGTTTATGTGATCAATTTGCTTCGAGCAGAGGCACGCGCCTGGGCTACGGCGCTCTGGGAGCAGAACTCACGGCTCCTAACGTCTTATGCTGAGTTTGTGCGGGAGTTCAAACAGGTTTTTGATCATCCCAATAGAGGCGAGACTGCTTCGAGCGTGCTGCTGTCGATGAGACAGGGGCGCCGGAGTGCAGCTGCGTATGCAGTCGACTTCCGCATCGCGGCAGCGAGGTCCGGCTGGAATAACGTTGCGCTCCACGCCGCCTTCATAAACGGACTGTCTCTGGTCCTGAAGGAGCATTTGCTGGCTAAGGAGGAACCGCGGGATTTTGATGGGCTTGTCGATTTAGTTATACGCTTAGACAACCGTTTGAATGAACGCCGTCGGTAGCAGGCCGGGGGGCGTGACCAGGCCCGAGCCGCCCCTCTCCCTTCCGGTTCCGAAAGGGTGTCGTCGTCCCCACGCTTCACTGCCAGAGAGCTCCGTGTGGCAACAGCTCCCCCTGCTGACGAAGCTATGGACACAAGCAGGGCCAAAATGAAAGTAAACATCAGACAAAGGAGGCTGGCCCGTGGGGAGTGTTTTTTCTGTGGTTCATGTGAGCACATGCAAAAGGACTGCCCCAAACGGTCAAACTACAACGCCCGTCCTTAGAAACTGGGCTAAGGGTGGGCCATAACACACACGCGGGAAAGCCCCGCAAATCGGCACGAATCCCAGTAATGATCCTGAGTGGGGATTTAACCCTTCACGCCCCAGCACTGGTAGACACGGGATCGGAAGGGAATCTGCTGGACAGCAGATGGGCAAAGGAAGTGGGGCTCCCTCTGGTGGCTCTGCCTTCACCTTTGAAGGTGCGGGCACTAGATGGCACCCTACTTCCATTAATCACACATCAGACACAGCCAGTGACCTTGGTTGTGTCTGGGAATCACAGGGAGGAGATTGTGTTTCACGTAACACCTTCTACCTCCCGAGTGATTTTAGGGTTCCCATGGATGGTGAAGCACAATCCCCGGATCGATTGGCCGTCTGGGGTTGTGACGCAGTGGAGCGAAACCTGCCACCGGGAGTGTTTAGGATCCTCGGTTCCACCCGGCATGACGGCTACTGAGGAGGTCAAAGTTCCCCCCAATCTGTCGGCGGTGCCAAAGGAGTACCACGATTTAGCTGATGTCTTCAGCAAAGATCTGGCACTCGCTCTTACCCCGCACCGACCGTACGATTGTGCCATTGATTTGATCCCGGGCGTTGAGTACCCGTCCAGCAGGCTGTACAACCTCTCACGTCCGGAACGCGAATCAATGGAGACCTACATCCGGGACTCCTTAGCCGCCGGGCTGATCCGGAACTCCACATCCCCGATGGGTGCAGGTTTCTTTTTCGTGGGCAAAAAAGACGGCGGACTCCATCCATGCATCGATTACAGAGGGCTGAACGAGATCACGGTTCGCAACCGATACCCGTTACCTCTGTTGGATTCGGTGTTCACGCCCCTGCATGGAGCCAAAATCTTCACTAAACTTGATCTTAGGAATGCGTACCACCTAGTTCGGATCCGGAAGGGAGACGAATGGAAGACGGCATTTAACACCCCGTTAGGTCACTTTGAGTACCTGGTCATGCCGTTCGGCCTCACTAACGCCCCCGCGACGTTCCAAGCGTTGGTTAATGACATCTTGCGGGACTTCCTGCATCGATTTGTCTTCGTATATCTGGACGATATACTCATCTTTTCTCCGGACCCTGAGACCCATGTCCAACATGTACGTCAGGTCCTACAGCGGTTGTTAGAGAACCGGCTGTTCATGAAGGGCGAGAAGTGTGAGTTCCACCGCACTTCTTTGTCCTTCCTGGGGTTCATCATCTCCTCCAACTCTGTCGCCCCTGATCCGGCCAAGGTCGCGGCGGTGAGAGATTGGCCCCAACCAACAAGCCGAAGGAAGCTGCAACAGTTCCTCGGCTTTGCAAATTTTTACCGGAGGTTCATTAAGGGGTACAGTCAGGTAGTTAGCCCCCTGACTGCCCTGACCTCCACTAAAGTCCCCTTCACCTGGTCGGATCGGTGTGAAGCCGCGTTTAAGGAGTTGAAACGTCGGTTCTCGACTGCACCAGTTCTGGTGCAGCCTGACCCTGATCGCCAGTTTATTGTCGAAGTGGATGCCTCTGACTCGGGGATAGGAGCCGTGCTGTCCCAGAGCGGGGAGTCCAATAAGGTTCTCCATCCTTGTGCCTATTTTTCCCGCAGGTTGACCCCAGCTGAGCGCAACTATGACGTGGGCAATCGGGAACTCCTCGTGGCGAAGGAGGCTCTTGAAGAGTGGAGACACCTGTTGGAGGGAGCGGCGTTGCCCTTCACGGTTTTCACGGACCATCGTAACCTGGAGTACATCCAGACCGCCAAGCGGCTGAACCCCAGGCAAGCCCGCTGGTCTCTGTTCTTCGGGCGCTTTGACTTCCAGATAACATACCGCCCCGGGACTAAGAACCAGTCAATCAATCAATCAATTTTTTATATAGCGCCAAATCACAACAAACAGTTGCCCCAAGGCGCTTTATATTGTAAGGCAAGGCCATACAATAATTATGTAAAACCCCAACGGTCAAAACGAGCCCCTGTGAGCAAGCACTTGGCTACAGTGGGAAGGAAAAACTCCCTTTTAACAGGAAGAAACCTCCAGCAGAGCCAGGCTCAGGGAGGGGCAGTCTTCTGCTGGGACCGGTTGGGGCTGAGGGAGAGAACCAGGAAAAAGACATGCTGTGGAGGGGAGCAGAGATCGATCACTAATGATTAAATGCAGAGTGGTGCATACAGAGCAAAAAGAGAAACCAACGATCGGACGCACTGTCCCGGGTGCACAAAGAGGAAGCCAAGGCTGAGCTGTCAGATCCAACCAAGACCATCATCCCCGAGTCCACTGTCGTGGCCACCCTCACCTGGGACGTGGAGAAGACCGTCCGGGAGGCCCTGGCAAGAAACCCGGACCCGGGCACCGGCCCTAAGAACCGATTGTATGTCCCACCAGAAGCCAGAGCTGCCGTCTTGGACTTCTGTCACGGATCCAAGCTCTCCTGTCATCCCGGAGTGCGTAGGACCGTGGCAGTTGTCCAGCAGCGCTTCTGGTGGGCGTCCCTGGAAGCCGACGTCCGGGACTACGTCCAGGCCTGTACCACCTGTGCCAGGGGCAAGGCGGACCATAGGAGGACCACGGGCCTCCTCCAGCCCCTGCCGGTGCCTCATCGCCCCTGGTCCCACATCGTTGTGGACTTCATCACGGGCCTCCCGCCGTCCCAGGGCAACACCGTCATCCTCACGATAGTGGACCGGTTCTCCAAGGCGGCCCACTTCGTGGCCCTCCTGAAGCTCCCGACGGCCCAGGAGACGGCAGACCTCCTGGTCCACCACGTCGTGCGTCTGCATGGGATACCATCGGACGTCGTATCGGATCGTGGTCCCCAGTTCTCCTCGCAGGTCTGGAGGAGTTTCTGTAAGGAGCTGGGGGCCACCGTGAGTCTCTCGTCCGGGTACCACCCCCAGACAAACGGCCAGGCAGAACGGGCTAACCAGGAGCTGGAGCAGGCCCTTCGCTGCGTGACCTCCGTGCACCCGGCGGCCTGGAGTAACCATCTGGCCTGGATCGAGTATGCCCATAACAGCCAGGTCTCGTCTGCTACCGGCCTCTCCCCGTTTGAGGTGTGTTTGGGGTACCAGCCCCCATTGTTCCCGCTTGTGGAGGGAGAGGTCGGAGTGCCCTCGGTCCAGGCCCACCTCAGGAGGTGCCGCCGGGTGTGGCGGACCGCCTGTTCTGCCCTGTTGAAGGCTCGGACGAGGGCCAAGGCCCATGCAGATCGCCGGCGTTCCCCGGCCCCTGCGTACCAGCCTGGGCAGGAGGTGTGGCTTTCTACCAAGGACATACCGCTCCAGGTCGACTCACCAAAACTCAAAGACAGCTACATCAGACCGTTCCCCATCATCAAGGTCCTCAGGGTGGATCCGCAGTGAAGCTGGCAGCTGCAGTTCCACAGAACCTTGTGGAACTCCATAATTAACCTTAGTCTGTGAAGAAGATTCCCCATTTACATGAACAAATTGTAATCTATTAGATAAATATGATTCAAACCACCGCAGCGCAGTGCCTTTAATACCTATGGCATGCTCTAATCTGTAATAAAATTTTATGGTCAACAGTATCAAAAGCAGCACTGAGGTCTAACAGAACAAGCACAGAGATGAGTCCACTGTCTGAGGCCATAAGAAGATCATTTGTAACCTTCACTAATGCTGTTTCTGTACTATGATGAATTCTAAAACCTGACTGAAACTCTTCAAATAGACCATTCCTCTGCAGATGATCAGTTAGCTGTTTTACAACTACCCTTTCAAGAATTTCTGAGAGAAAAGGAAGGTTGGAGATTGGCCTATAATTAGCTAAGATAGCTGGGTCAAGTGATGGCTTTTTAAGTAATGGTTTAATTACTGCCACCTTAAAAGCCTGTGGTACATAGCCAACTAATAAAGATAGATTGATCATATTTAAGATCGAAGCATTAAATAATGGTAGTGCTTCCTTGAGCAGCCTGGTAGGAATGGGGTCTAATAGACATGTTGATGGTTTGGATGAAGTAACTAATGAAAATAACTCAGACAGAACAATCTGAGAGAAAGAGTCTAACAAAATACCGGCATCACTGAAAGCAGCCAAAGATAACGATACGTCTTTGGGATGGTTATGAGTAATTTTTTCTCTAATAGTTAAAATTTTATTAGCAAAGA
Organism: Thalassophryne amazonica; assembly: GCF_902500255.1. NCBI lineage: Eukaryota > Metazoa > Chordata > Actinopteri > Batrachoidiformes > Batrachoididae > Thalassophryne > Thalassophryne amazonica. The sequence continues at coordinate 62,252,679 of NC_047110.1, forward strand.
AAGTCATGAAGTCATTACTAGTTAAAGTTAAAGGAATACTCGGTTCAATAGAGCTCTGACTCTTTGTCAGCCTGGCTACAGTGCTGAAAAGAAACCTGGGGTTGTTCTTATTTTCTTCAATTAGTGATGAGTAGTAAGATGTCCTAGCTTTACGGAGGGCTTTTTTATAGAGCAACAGACTCTTTTTCCAGGCTAAGTGAAGATCTTCTAAATTAGTGAGACGCCATTTCCTCTCCAACTTACGGGTTATCTGCTTTAAGCTGCGAGTTTGTGAGTTATACCACGGAGTCAGGCACTTCTGATTTAAAGCTCTCTTTTTCAGAGGAGCTACAGTATCCAAAGTTGTCTTCAATGAGGATGTAAAACTATTGACGAGATACTCTATCTCACTTACAGAGTTTAGGTAGCTACTCTGCACTGTGTTGGTATATGGCATTAGAGAACATGAAGGAATCATATCCTTAAACCTAGGTACAGCGCTTTCTGAAAGACTTCTAGTGTAATGAAACTTATTCCCCACTGCTGGATAGTCCATCAGAGTAAATGTAAATGTTATTAAGAAATGATCAGACAGAAGGGAGTTTTCAGGGAATACTGTTAAGTCTTCAATTTCCATACCATAAGTCAGAACAAGATCTAAGATATGATTAAAGTGGTGGGTGGACTCATTTACATTTTGAGCAAAGCCAGTTGAGTCTAATAATAGATTAAATGCAGTGTTGAGGCTGTCATTCTCAGCATCTGTGTGGATGTTAAAATCGCCCACTATAATTATCTTATCTGAGCTAAGCACTAAGTCAGACAAAAGTTCTGAAAATTCACAGAGAAACTCACAGGACGATAGATAACACCAAATAAAACTGGTTTTTGGGACTTCCAATTTGGATGGAGAAGACTAAGAGTCAAGCTTTCAAATTAATTAAAGCTCTGTCTGGGTTTTTGATTAATTAATAAGCTGGAATGGAAGATTGCTGCTAATCCTCCGCCTCGGCCCGTGCTACGAGCGTTCTGGCAGTTAGTGTGACTCGGGGGTGTTGACTCATTTAAACGAACATATTCATCCTGCTGTAACCAGGTTTCTGTAAGGCAGAATAAATCAATATGTTGATCAATTATTATATCATTTACTAACAGGGACTTAGAAGAGAGAGACCTAATGTTTAATAGACCACATTTAACTGTTTTAGTCTGTGGTGCAGTTGAAGGTGCTATATTATTTTTTATGCTTAAATAGATTTTTGCTGGTTATTGGTGGTCTGGGAGCAGGCACCGTCTCTACGGGGATGGGGTAATGAGGGGATGGCAGGGGGAGAGAAGCTGCAGAGAGGTGTGTAAGACTACAACTCTGCTTCCTGGTCCCAACCCTGGATAGTCACGGTTTGGAGGATTTAAGAAAATTGGCCAGATTTCTAGAAATGAGAGCTGCTCCATCCAAAGTGGGATGGATGCCGTCTCTCCTAACAAGACCAGGTTTTCCCCAGAAGCTTTGCCAATTATCTATGAAGCCCTCCTCATTCGAACTGTTTTGCGCTGTTTCACTGTATTCGACCAAACTTCGCACTACGTGTGAAGAGGCCCTTAGACAGGGCGAGCTCCACTATGCCATTGTGGAGAGAGGAGAACCTTCCAGAAGGGCAATCATTTCTGTAGCAATCCACCAATCAGGCCCGTATGGTAGAGTGAGACGAAAGCCACTCCTTAGTAAAAGGCACATGGCAGTCCGCCTGGAGTTTCCAACAGGCACCTGAAAGACTCTCAGATCATGATAAACAAAATTCTCTGGTCTGATGAGACAAAAATTTAACTCTTTGGAGAGAATGCCAGGCGTCATGTTTGGAGGAAACAGGCACCATCCTACAGTGAAGCATGGTGGTGGCAACATCATGCTGTGGGGATGTTTTTCAGTGGCAGGAACTATGAGACTACAGTAGTCAGGATTGAGGGAAAGATGAATGTAACAATGTACAGAGACATCCTGAATGAAAACCTACAACAGGGTGCTCTTGACCTCAAACTGGAGTGAGGGTTCATCTTCCAGCAGGACAATGACCCTAAGTACACAGCCAAGATATCAAAGGAGTGGCTTCAGGACAACTCTGTGAATGTTTCTGAGTGGCTCAGCCAGAGCCCAGACCTGAATCTGATTGAACATCTCTGGAGAGATCTGAAAATGGCTGTGCACCAACGCTCCCCATCCAACCTGCTTGAGAGGTACTACAAAGAGGAATGGGCAAAACTGCACACAGATAGGTACACCAAGCTTGTGGCATCGCTGTAATTGCTGCCAAAGGTGCATCAACAAAGTATTGAGCAAAAGGTGTGAATACTTACGTACACATGATTTCTTAGTTTAATTTTAATAAATTTTCAAGATTTTGGTGTAGAATTTTGAGGGGAAAAATGAATTTACTCCATTTTGGATTAAGGCTGTAACATAACAAAATGTGGAAAAAGTGAAGCGCTGTGAATACGTTCTGGATGCACTGTGTGATTCTGAATGTTACTATTACTTAAAAAAGAAATTTGGCACAGGAATGCTGTGTAATTTACAACCTCAAATCACAGAAATTAAAAAAAAAATGCAGTGATTATTAAATTGACTTTGAAATTTATTTAATTCAGATTTTGCATTTTTTGTGTGGTCAACTTCATTTCATTTGTTAATATACATTCACTAGGACGTTGACCTGTGGGGAACCACGGGTTCGAGATGTGGTCATTTGTATTATATTCGGAGGACAGCTGACTTTTGGGGAAAATCTGTTAATAGTTATGCCACATTTTTAAGTGTTGACATAGAAAAATTTCTTGGCCTTTATGAAAGTTGTTATTGAAGGATTAATCTGTTTCCAGTTGTGTTCAATTTTTTAATAGAACTTTTTGTCATCAATAAGCTCTTTTGAAGCTGCTTAACCAGTATATTCCAGGTAATGAAACATCTTGAGTTCATGATATATATATATATATATATATATATATATATATATATATATATATATATATATATATATATATATATATATATATATAACTTTTCCTAATTTGGGGTTGTAAAAAAAGGGTCCAAAAAGCTCAGTTTGAGCAACATAACGATGGCAGTAGTATGTTTGTAAGTGCAGTATGATTCAGACAGACGTAGAGTGGTTAGATCCTGTTACCTGTTAGAAAATAAGCTCCTCTGTTACCATGTGTACAGCTTACTTTGTGACGCCTCCTGAAGATGCAAATTTGCTTAGCCTTGTTTTTTCAATCAGCTCAGCCTCTCCTTGTGTGTTGTTGTGTGTGACCTACACAGGGTATAGGATCTTTTTTTGTCACAGTTACCAGTGTTACCCTTCAGAACACAGAAATGCTCATGCTAACTGGAGAAATTTTTTTCCTCTGTTATATCCATTTGCAAATATTTGATTATAGAAAACCTGAGAGCCATGTGTCACACCTCATGCAGACACTGCTTTGGCTCTAGAGCTGATGAATATCTTGTTATGCTTGGTAGTGCATTTAACAGATCGTATCGCGGTTCCGCATGCGCAGGGGTTGATGGGATGCCAGTGTTACAAACAAACCCGTGCCTCACACGCTTCGGCAAAACACTTCAATATCGCTCATGATCGCGCGCCCTTCAAGGACATTTTGCACCTAAATTAAGAAGAATAAATGTTTTCTGGTAGGAAATGAAAAAGTGGGCAAGTGAAAAATTTCTTCAGGCAGGTAAAATGGTCACCAGTCTGCACGAAAACAGGTGCATGAAAAAGCTTAATGTCACTCCTGTGGAGGAGGGATCAACAAGCACTAAAACAGGTAGAAAAATCATGAAGAAATAAGCTTTATTATCACACACCTGCTTTAGCTCATAGCCAAGGTGAAGTGCTGGGTTTGGGTGCAGTTCTGTCTATTTCCCATCAGTAAAGTGTACACTGCAGACACGAGAATTATCCAGTTCTTTGCACTGCCGGACCCCAGCTGCTGCTTTCTGGTCACTAACTTTGTCCATTTTGCTCTCCTGGCTGGCTCAGTTGGGAATGGGAATAGCTGAAATGGCCTTGGGCAATCACAATCCCCAGATGCAAACCTGCAGTTGTGTACCACACTCTTTGCTTCCATCTCTCAGAAGATTATGTGCTATTCCCACAGTGTTTCACTGCACATATCCTGCCCATCTCGCCTCTACTACCAGTTGAACATCTGCTGCTGGTCTAGGAGCTGTGGATCACTGAAGTCCAAGTGTTGAGAGTGAGATAAGCATGAATCGCTGATGTAAACAAAGCCTGATGCAACAGCAAGCAGTGCCTGACGTGCGCATACATGGGTTTGTTTGTAACAATAGCGGCGACCGGAAGTGGATTCCTGACATGCGCACTCGGAACTTTGATTCGGTCTATAAGGCACAAACATGGTCAACAGTTTCTCTTTCGGCTTTACTGCTGCCATGTCACAGCCTGCCTCGGTAACCCCCAGGGAGTCTGGGAAATGTAATTCCCAGATAACACCACATCAAATTCCTTGTATATCACAACTTACTTGGCAATAAATTTGATTCTGATTCTTACAACCATAACTCCTCCCCAAAGAACAAATAATACTTTTTAAAAAAAAACAAATACATTTTTTCCCTTTTTTTAACAATTTATTTTTGCAACTCTTAAATTAACTTCTAGGCACTTAAACATCCCTTTTTGGCCTGTGTTAGGACCGGGGTGTCTCCTGACCTCGCCTCACCCCGTTATCTTATTTTATCTTGTTTGTTTGATTAAAAGAAGGATTTGACCAGCTATTTAAATTCGAACACAGTAACTCTGGCAGATAGACCTCTACACGGAGATTTATTAAACAGAATTTAAATGTAGCAGAATGAGTAGGGTGAGTTTACCATACACAAAGCTTTGCGGGTCTGTTCAGCAGTCTGTCCCTGAAGTAGTCTTAACAGATCATCAGCGAGAGAATATCAGCCGAAGAGACAACTACCTTTCCCTGGACCCCATTTTTACCTCTGCCAAGGAGGTTATGGTTTCGGTCACGTTTGTTTGTTTGTCTGTCTGTCAGCAGGACAACTCAAAAGGTTTTGAACAGATTTGATGAAATTTTGTGGAGTGGTTGGAAATGACAAAGGGAACAAGTGATTAAATTTTAGTGGTGATCCGGATCGTGATCCGGATCACGATGCTAACGCGTTAGCATGTCTATGGCATTTTCAATGTTAAAAGTTAGCACTAAGCAGTTGCAGCTGTCATCACGTTCGGGTGCATTTGTTTTCAAATTGTAATATTTCTTACATTTATTTTTGTTTATATATTAATAATCTAATGATTATTATATACAATTTTAGAGAAAGAGACAAAAAGAATTCCACGGCGTGTAGATGTTATGGCGTCAGTGACCCCATGGCCTTGGCGGAGGTTTGCACTCTGAGTGCTTCTAGTTATAATAAGAATCAGCTCCTCCTATTCTTAGAACTGAAGGGTCTTCTTCCCCCTCTGCTTCAGGGCATGGTCCTGCCCACTGCACTGTGCTGTCTTCTTACTTCCTCTTTTTCCAAAAATGACACCTGTGCCTAAACTGGTAAGAAATTGTTTTGGGCAAAAAAACAAATAAACAAAAACCTGCTAACTGAAGGACTGTCCGCAAGTCTTATCATTGCGGTTATACCACAGAAATATTTGCACATCTCAAAGTTGCACAACATTCTGACAAACAAGTCTAATCTTACCTGTGTAACAAGTTTAATCTCCTCATCTTGCTGACAGATGTCCAGTACTGGCATCCTGTTCCATTTGTTGTTTGCATATTTCTCAGCATGTTCTACTGGGCCTCAGCAAAAGAGCACATCAAGTTTACAATGCCTTGAAAATGATTATATGAGTAAAGCATCTTAAAACATCATAGTACCATATCACCCCAATAGAGCGCTTCGCTGTCAGACTGCAGGCTTACTTGTAGTTCCTAGGGTTTGTAAGAGTAGAATGGGAGGCAGAGCCTTCAGCTTTCAGGCTCCTCTCCTGTGGAACCAGCTCCCAATTCAGATCAGGGAGACAGACACCCTCTCTACTTTTAAGATTAGGCTTAAAACTTTCCTTTTTGCTAAAGCTTATAGTTAGGGCTGGATCAGGTGACCCTGAACCATCCCTTAGTTATGCTGCTATAGACTTAGACTGCTGGGGGGTTCCCATAATGCACTGAGTGTTTCTTTCTCTTTTTGCTCTGTATGCACCACTCTGCATTTAATCATTAGTGACTGATCTCTGCTCCCCTCCACAGCATTTCTTTTTCCTGGTTCTCTCCCTCAGCCCCAACCAGTCCCAGCAGAAGACTGCCCCTCCCTGAGCCTGGTTCTGCTGGAGGTTTCTTCCTGTTAAAAGGGAGTTTTTCCTTCCCACTGTTGCCAAGTGCTTGCTCACAGGGGGTCGTTTTGACCGTTGGGGTTTTTACGTAATTATTGTATGGCCTTGCCTTACAATATAAAGCGCCTTGGGGCAACTGTTTGTTGTGATTTGGCGCTATATAAAAAAATTGATTGATTGATTGATTGCTCTTTCTCTGGTTATCACAAGAGCTGGACATCAGCCATTTTCCGGCAGATTTCACTTTTAACAAGAGATTTTGTCATGGAAAGCCGCGCGGAGGCTTCGCGCGTCACGACCGATTCGCTTTGGAAGCGAGACAAAGGAACACCTCCGTTTCGGCGTGTCAGAGGACACATTTGGACATGTCTATCTCGGCTTTCAATGCTTACCAGTCCAGTAAGTATCAGTGAAATTGTGGAGAGCTGGGCATGTGATAACCAGAGAAAGAGCACATGACGGTCTCATATCCACAGAGCCATCCATTTAGAAATGGTCCGGTGGCTTGTGCCGCGTCGTCGCAGCTCGGAGCGCGGCGAGCGTCCTTAAAGGGGTCCTTAAAGCTGTAATAACAGACCTTATTCTCTGTGAAGCCCGTAAAATTTTCACCGAAAGCCAGATAAATTTTTCGAATGGTTTCCAGGTGCCAGTCTCTAACAACTTCTGAAAAAATTCTGATGGAAAAAAAGTCCTTTTCATTCCGCCATTTCCAGACAATGAAAATCCGACGAGGGGGTGGGACCACTCCTTCCTAAGGCGTGCTCACAAGCGAATGACCGACAGGCATGGAAAAACTCTCGCATGCGCACGAGGGTTCAAGCATGTCTGTCGTAAAAACATATGAATCAAATCCATATAGTTTTTGAAAAAAATAAAAAGGACCGTTACTTTATGGACAGACCTCGTAGACAAGATTATGATGTGTTTATTATTAATCTACACTTTCTTTCATTGACTTAGAATGGATTAACATGAATTTACACAAGAAAGTAAATTAGTTTTTATTAATGTAGACTTTTTTCATGGGAAAAAAGACACTGTGGATTTACAGGAATTTACACAACAGTATGTAACTTTTTGACTATAAGGTATGTTATTGATATTTTACCCTGATTTTCAAAATATTCTACAAGCTTTAGCTGTGGTTTTTGAAATATTTTTAACAGTGTTTTCAGTGTTCATGAATTTCATGTAGTTTAATTGTTCTGAGTTAATGCATAATTTGATTTACAATTAAAAGCAAAATCATTCCAGGTCCTACTTCCATGTTATATTCTGTTATTTCAGCATTATCATTGACAGTTCAAATGAAAGGTTGAGTCTAGGATCATTTAAATATGCACTTCTTTTGAGATTTTGTTCTTCCAGGAGATGTTGAAAATGTATCAAGAAATACAAAATTAATTTGGTTTCTGGGGCCCCGTGTGCCCTAAACCCCAGCTCGACCCCCTGCAAATTTTCCACATTTGGCTGTTGCACAGAACGCTGGCTTGATACTTGTGGCTTTATATCCACATGGTTTCTTCTCAGCAACGTTCCATTGTCTGTCTGGATCGGATATGAACATGGTGCTGTTTCTCTTTCCACTGATCCTTGGATGTTCCAGATGCCAGTTACGTGATCTCAAATTCTGATAGGTTCTCCTGGCTTACGTTGCACAGTTGTTTAGCTCTGATGTCATTCTAACCCATTCTGCAGTGGTGCACTTTGATAGATCATCAAACTCTGATGAAAATCTGCTTTTCCGCCATGTGCTTTCTTCATGACAACCTTCACTGAGGTCTCTGTGAGGCCATTTGATCTGGGATAATGTGGGCTGGATGTTGTATGTTCGAACCCCCATTCACTTGCAGCGTCAGCAAATTCTCTACTTGCAAACTGTGGACCATTGTCTGATACCAGCTCACTTGGCACATCATGTCTTGCAAAGACTGTTTTCAGGAATGCAATGACCGCTTTGCTAGAAGTTGTCTAGAGTGTTGCAACTTCAGGATAGTTTGAAAAGAAATCTGTATATTATGATGTGGATTTTACCATTGCAGTCAAACAGATCTTCTCCCACTCTTTCAAATGCTCTATTGGGCACAGGTATGTCATGAGTGGCTCTGTTTGCTGTTGAGGTTGATACATCAAACATATTTCACGAGGCCACCGTGTGACTAATGTCTTCGTTCATTTGAATCCAATAAATAACCTTGTATGCTCTGCATTTTCATTTTTACACATGCTTGAATATCAGCACATTTTTCATCAAGTCTCTCTTGCTTGTCCTCTGCTGACATATTATTTCCCTGTTTGCCATCATTGGATGTTTGCATGAATCACCAAGTCTACACAGATCATTAAAAAATAAACAGTCTGGGAACAACCTCTTTCTCTCCCTCTCACTCAGTCACACACACACGCACATACACCTTAATCAACATTGTTTAACTTTGTGTGGAAAAAAATGCCAAGAATGTTAGGTAGTAAAAATAAAGAAATAATTGGAAAAAAATCACAGTTTGATCATAAAATAAAATAATAATAATAATAATAATAGTAATAAAAAAAAGTTGTGTTGAGTATGACAACTCTTGTTCATGCATACTTAGTTCATAATTTTCTACTACATTGAATATCAATTCTGAGGCTGTTCTGTTACTAATTCATACACTTAAGAATATTCATCTTCTGAGTTTAGAAAAAACCTGTTCTACAAATAGTTCCTTTACTATTGTGGTCAAAAACATTGATTCTCAATTCTGAGTCTGCTCTGTAAATATTCATTTACTTAACAATATTTGTGTTCTGAGTTTATAAAAACTTGTTCTGTACATAGTTCTCTTACTTTTGTGGTCAAAAACATTGATTTGAATCTCAGTTTTTTTCAAATAAACAATAAATATAGCAACTTCTGATCATTCCATATCAATTTCAGGCTTAATTAATGTACCGATTTAAGCCCTTCCCATTTCCAGTTAAAACACGCCCACTTCTGGCTTAGGCCCCACCCACTCTGAGTACAGATACAGATCATTTAGATGGTTGAACAGATACAGATAGTGGTGTGCATCCAAATGCACAGCAACCCGGCATTTTCAGTGAATAAATAAATAGCTGGATTTACCTTGATCACGTGACTCATGGTGCCTCAAGATGGCACAGTGAGTCAGGTGACCGATTTTTTGCCACTTTGCTGCCACTCTTTCGAATAAAGGCAATCTAGACCGGGGTGGGGAGCACGCAGCACAAGCACACGTGTTGTGGGGGGGAGCCGACATGCTGGCAACGCCACATGTGCACTCGGAAACTCCACAGTCGTGGGGCACTTAGACAAATTTCACATTCAGCATGACAATGATTGTCTGCTGACTGTTTTCGTGATGATAGTGCGACTGGCCACACATTTTCTAAGTGCCAAACGAGCAGTGTTAGATGTTCATGTGTGTCAGGTGGAATTTGGCTGACACCTGCCGCGAGAGGGTTCGATGGGCTCGCACAGCGCACACTGCCTTTCAGCCGCTGGTGTGCACAAGTAGTTGTAGCAACAGGTGTACGAGGCATTCGAGGCAGCTACGAATTTATACATTTTGCATACGTTTCCTGCTTCATGCGCACTTTGTGCGCACATCGACCAAATTTATACTATGCGTGAAGGGGCCCTAAGATTGGTTGCATTCTCTCTTCCACAATTAGCAACTAGACCCGTGTGTCGACGCCAGCTTCTTCCAAGTGCAGATGCTAATCCTCCGCCGTCGCTCACCCAGTGCTCCCACGCAGCTCTCAGCGTCGACTTAAACACTCTGCTCACACTGATATCCATTGTTGAAGATGTTTTGTTAGCCCTCCCGGAATAACAGTAAGCACCGTGTTCGTCTCTGGAGTATAGGTCGCACCCCTGGCCAAAACGTGTAAAAAAGTGCGACTTATAGTCCGACAAATACGGTAGGCTTTACAGGTTTTCTATGTCAACAACATTTTATTGAGCCTTAAAGTAAATAAAAATGAAATTGGTCACTGGATCCTTGATCTCTGGACATAAATAAAAATAAACAAAATCTGTAGTTTTTGTCAAAAGCATTTCCTTTCAGATATTTTGGCATGAATGTCACTCCGTACCTCTGAGCTGAGTCCAGCCAGGTGCTGCACGTCAGCACAGGACATCTCATTTTGGGAGGAAAAAAAAATGTTTTGATTGATTGCAGTTTGTTTGTATCACAACATTTGGAAAGAGGTGTCAATTGATTGAAACAGTATTTCCCTTAGTTAGTAATTCTGGCTGGACTCTATCGTTCTAACTTGACTCAGCAGAGAGCCACGTAGCGTTTGGAGCTATGTGAACAGAACGGAGGACGATTCTCAATTCTCGCAACAAGACAGGAGTCCCAGTTAGTGACTTTAATCCTCACAAAAATGACTAACGATTGACATATTCAGGGATGAAAGTGGTGAAAAACAAAAAAGCTGAAACACAAAATTACCCCCAAACACCACCAGCACAACAATGTTTGAATTCTAGAAGCTCTGAAATGCAATCTGGGACTATTCCAGACAATAAACTGCTGTGAGTGCAGCATCCATTTTGGTGAAAAAAAAAAAAAACAACTTTCGTTATTCAGATTCATTCCAGTAGTATTCTGCTCTTATGAGGATGCAGCAGTTTTCTAGTTTGGCAGATAGTTCTGGAGGAAATCACTGAAGAAATAACACATTGAAAATATGGTTTGACTGAATCAAATTGTCATTAAACTTAAATAAAACAGGGATGAAGTGGAGGTGTAAGTGTCATTAGGTGTTCACAGGAAACATTTATTTCTATATTTATTTATTTATTTATTTATTCATGTTCATTGTTCGTTGGTTTTATATTTTCTGTTGTGTTTTTAATGAGGTTCTTTTTGTCTCTTTCTCTAAAATTGTATTATAGCATTATTAGTTATACAGACATATGCTCTTTGGGGTTTTAGTGGGGAAAAATTACAATAAAGTCAAATAAAACAAAGAACCAACGAAGCAGCGGGTCAGATCATTGCTTCATTGCTTCAAGGAAGAGCCGCGTTGCAGAAACGGTTGATTACAAACCCTGCAGGGTCTGTAATCAACGTGACATGATTATTTTCCCAACAAACACCCCCAAAAACAACGGCCGCTCTGAAGGACCGATAAGGGAATCGTTAAGCAAAAAGGCTATTGATGTCGGTGGATCGAATAATTTCTTAACGATACCCGAAAAGAACCGGTTCCCGATACTCAACCCTATTAGCAACTGTGCTTAAAAGTGGGGATACAGCTGCCTTTAACCGGCACACTTTCTCCAGTGTATTCCATCACCTTCATTTTCACAGGATGAATCTTGCATTTCACTTTGAGTATAATCAGCTGCTGACGGCAGGTTCACTTGGTCTCCACTGTCCAATTTAAATGGAATTATTGTTTCATTTACAATGATTCACAGAATCTATTCCTTTTTTCACTTGATGCCTGCACTATATCAGTAAAATTCCCTGTGGTTCCCCTTCTACTGTGTGCACTTTTTTCTTTGTGACACCAGCTGTGCAGCATCTTGCTTAATGATTCTTTTTATCATAATTATTACGTTTTTCCATATGCAGAACACGATCTTGGAGCATGACTTCCTCCACATTTTGTGCATTTTATCGCTGCCTCTTTTTTGTACTGTCATTTCTGCTTTACTTAGCTGTTTTATTTGTGCATGAGAACTCTGTGTGGCCCTCCACAAATCTCCAGTCCTGTCCAACGTCAAGTATGCCAACGGAAAAAAGTCGGCAGAAGGTTTGTCTGCTGGATGCTGGCTTTTTGTGCCACAAGCAGAAAATTAACTTGTTTTAAAAGTAGGAAGAGTCACAGCGCCTAATTCATTCATGTCAGTGTTTACCACAGGCATCAGTCGATTCTTCAGCAGTAACTTGCGATGAAAATAAATCCCATGATCCACCAAGACAAAAATAAAATAAAATGTAAAAAATTATAAATTACTCTGGCTGCCGTTCGTAGGGGACAGGCCGTGTGACAGCGCATGTATGCTCAATGATGTGCTTGTCAATATTTATGTAATATGCCTACTAAGCAAAAGGGTTCTGTAGGCAGTGGAAATGCAAACAAAGTCAGACTTAACTGCTCCGGTCTGTACTACACCTTGTAGTACAAGGTTGCTGTTGTTGCATTATGTCATTTCAAAATTTCGCATGCATTCTTGATTGAGGACAGCACAGTACTTGTATCCTCTTCATCTGCAGTCATGCCTTTGCAGTGTGTGCAGAATGTGGTTTTGCATTGTCTCATAGAATGCTCCCATCACACCCCATGACAGACTCTTGAAATGGAAAAAAAAAAAAAAAAGGAACAACAACCCTGTATTGTTGCACACTATGTTTACAGGAAGGATGACACCTGAAATTTTTCATTTGGTATCTTCAGTGCCAAATTGGCTGTTCAGTGTTGTGAGAAGAAATAGCAACATTACAATAAACTAAATGCTTTCACCTCCCAACTTTTTTGTTTGTTTGTTTTGTTTGGGGGGGGGGGGGGGGGGTTGTGTTGCAGACCTTAATTGCAGGACTGAATTCAACTAATTAAATGATGTTGATCACACAAAACATGACATATCTTGGGTTCATAGTGCCTGGAATTAAATGAAATAGATGTCAAAGTAAATGTAACAATCTTTTTTTTTTTCCTTTTTTTTGTTGTTGTTTGGCATTTTCTATTCCATCCCAACTTTTTCTAATTTGGAGTTGTAAAATAAGACTTTGGAAAGCTCAGTTTGAGCAACATAATGATGTTAGTGCAGCAACAATTAAAGTATGGTACATTTGAATGAAAAGTAACCAATGTTTCACTTACATGTGTGGCTATTGATGGACCCAGACATGCCAAAGGCAACATTTGCATAGCACCTGCACTGAATAATAAGGTTAATAATAAGCACCTGCACATAATAAGGTTATAGAATAAGTTTAAAAAAGTTGTTCAAGTCCATTTCTCATGTAGAAATATTTTGTTTAGAATAAAAACTTGTTTCTTGAAACTGTTTCCACTATAAAAGATGTTCAAACAAATATGTTTTTCTTAATGCAATGCACAATGTGATTCCGAAGGAACTACTGTCGGTTAGATCCTGTTAAGTTTAACAACGTAAGCTACTCTGGTAATATTACTTACACAGCTTACTGTGCCACACCTACAAAAGAGGCTGATTGTTTACTTTGTCTTTTTTCTTTTTTAACAGAGCCGCTCATCTTCTCCTTATGTGCAGATGTAGTGACCTGCACAGTGGACAGGGTCATTTGTGTTGCAGTTGTCTTACCTTCCAGAACACAGAAATGACTTTTCTTCGGTGGAAGCAGGTGATGTTCTTCAGGACCCTTTTCTTCCTCGTCGTTGGAACTCTGATCTGTTTCTTCCTGTGGCAAACTGTCTTTAACAGGCAGACCTCAACTGATGACAGAATACCAGAGCAGTACTCTTTGGACCTGCTGGGCTGCTCCGCTATCATCACAGGGGATATTCAAGGTAAAGATGCTGACTTTGAAGTTCTCGTGTCCTCAAAGAAAAGACAGCAGTTATCAGAATCGTTCTACTTGAACATAACCAGAGACTGTAAGAGTTATACTGAAAACAGAGGATTTATTACAGAGCCTCTGAGTGAGGAGGAGAACAACTTTCCTCTCGCCTTCTCCATGGTGATCCACGAGCAGATTGAGATGTTTGAACGACTTCTGCGAGCGATTTACGCTCCTCAGAACATCTACTGTGTGCATGTGGACCAGAAATCAACTGAAGATTACAAGAATGCTGTAAAGGCAATTATTTCCTGTTTCCCCAACGTGTTTATGGCCAGTAAATTAGAAAGGGTGGTGTATGCCTCTTGGTCTCGAGTGCAGGCGGACCTGAACTGCATGAAAGACCTGCTGAGTTCACAGGTCCAGTGGAGGTACCTGCTTAACACCTGTGGAACAGACTTCCCCCTCAAAACCAACAGAGAAATGGTTCAAGTGCTGAAGACCCTCAAGGGAAGGAACAGTATGGAAACCGAGGTAACCAACAGCTACAAGAAAGGCCGTTGGGAGTATCATCACAATGTCACCAACACTGTCGAGAGGACAAACGAGAAGAAGAGTCCACCTCCGATAAGCAGTCCCATGTTCTCAGGAAATGCCTACTTTGTGGTCACAAGAGACTTTGTGAGACATGTGCTGGAGGACATAGAGGTACAGAAGTTTCTGGAGTGGGAAAAGGACACATACAGTCCTGATGAACACATGTGGGCGACTCTACAGAGGATGCCAGATGTACCCGGATCAGTGCCAGCAAACAGCAAGTACGATGAATCTGACATGCTTGCCATTGCTCGTGCAGTGAAGTGGAGCTACTTAACAGGCAATGTGAGAAATGGAGCCCCGTACCCTCCATGCACCGGGACTTACAGAAGAGCTATTTGTGTTTACGGGGCTGGTGACCTTCCATGGCTCCTGAAACAACACCACTTGTTTGCAAATAAGTTTGATCCAGAGATTGATGATGTAGCTATTAGATGTTTGGAGTCATTCCTGCGTTTCAAGGCTCTGAGGTATGAGTCATTTACAAAAGAATATTTGGATAATTTATAAAGTTTTTACCAAATGTACAATGATATACTGTACTGAGAACAGGTAGCTCATGAAAATCTTGTTTACACTGTGGATACTATTGATAAGTGCTAAACAGGGGCGTAGCACCAAATTCTGGGCCCTAGGTACGAGCCATATTGAAGACCCCCCCCAACTGTTATGTTCTTTTTTATTAATGCAAACACCAAATTTCTAATGCGATTTCGATTAATCTTTTTTTTTTTTTTATTTACATGTGAGTTTTACCATTATTGCTTTAAGTGAGTTATTTTTAAAAGGCCTTTATCACGCAACATCAACATTTGACCTTGTAACAAAGTTGTGTTATATTCTCGTCAAAGACATAGCTAGAGTAGTGTTTTGTTTTATTTTGCACATACATATATCACCGACACACCACAAAGAGATTTCCATCAGGTTTAGATGCCTACAGCAACTATCTCAACAACTGACAACATATTACAGCAAGAGTCCAAGAAAGTATTTTAAAGGCCTGACGAAAGTGTAATATGTTATATTTAATTAGATATTTTCATGAAGAAAGACACAATTGTGCAGTTTACTGCATTTTATTTTTTTCTTGTGTAAAAACACAGCTTAGATGTGGTTTGACCGAAACAAATTGTCATTAAACTTAACAGGGGTGAAGTGGAGATTTAAGAGTCACTATGTGTTCACAGGAAACAGTTATTTGTTTATGTTCATTGTTAGTTGGTTTAATCTTTTCCGTTTTGTTTTATCAGATTCTTTTTGTCTGTTTCTCTAAAACTGTATTGTGGCATTATTAGTTATTATTACTATTATTGTTGTTACCTCCGCCAAGGAGGTTATGTTTTCGGTCGCGTTTGTTTGTTTGTCTGTTTGTCAGCAGGATAACTCAAAAAGTTTTGAATGGATTTTGATGAAATTTTGTGGAGTGGTTGGAAATAACAAGAGGAACAAGTGATTAAATTTTAGTGGTGATCCAGATCCCGATGCTAACGCTTTAGCATGTCTATGGCATTTTCAATGTTAAAAGTTAGCATTAAGCAGTTTCAGCTGTCATCAGTCTATATTTCCATGGTCCGACGCCCCTGGTGCTAAATATGACATATTTCACTCAATCAATCAACTTTTATTTAAATAGCCCTTTACATATTCCAAAGGGTGAACGAAGTGCTTTCCGGTATAACTAAAACTTGACAAGGACAATATACAACAACTAAATAAAATCAAGGATGATAAATAAATGTGAACATAAAACCAGAATAAAATGTCACAGCCTTCCTAGGTGTTAAAGCCATTTTATAAAGGAAGGTGTTTAGTTTTAAACATTGTTTATTTTATTTATTTTTAAAAACTAAGTTTAGTTTATTTATCAGACAGAATTCTGCATCAGACCAATAGTCCATGGTCCAAGCAGGATTTCAGTACCACTTAAGGGAAATAAATGACACACTCCAGCCTCAGTGTACCATGGCCTACACAATAAATGTATGATAGCCATCCCAGGGAGGTAACTGTGGCCAGGAAAGATTCAATGAAGGGTTCAAATTTAAAAATGCTCCAGTCATGTTGAAAAGTATACCACATTATTTGTCTGATCATAAAGATGATAAAAAAAAGTATAGTTTGGACTATCTATGCCTGAAAATTTGAAGTCATGGATTAAAAACAGAAAAAAATGGTGCTAGAAGTCAGTTTCAGTTTGTACAGGGGTTAAAAATTAAAGTTGCTCCAATTTTGGAAAATGTAATGCAAATTATTGGTTGAGTTAATAGGGTTTTAAAAAGAAATTGTGTGCACCATTTGTCATGCTTAGTTAAGCTATGGCCAGGGGTGAAAGTACGCAGTGGTGGGCACAGTTCTGCTAACCGCTAATTAGCAAAGTTAACTTTTTTGTTAGTGGATTAGCTTTTCACCTAACTTTGAAAACCATCAGCGTTTGAAAACCATTAGCTTCTGCTAAATTTAGTTCTGCTAACTTCTAGTCTGCTAACATTTATTTATTTATTTTTTTGCTGGCATAGTTAGTAAAGCCTTACAGTCAAAAACTTTCACAAACCCTAAAATCATACATGTTAGTTCCTGCCTGTTACATGTTTTGCAGCAGTATGGAGCTGAGCTCAACCCGACCCCACCAGAAGGAGCCTGGCTGCAAGTTGTTGTTGTCCATTCGGCTGCTCCCCTTTTGTTCAGGGTCACCACAGCAGATAGAGCCAGATCCACACTGGTATTCGGCACAAGTTTTACGCCGGATGCCCTTCCTGATGCAACTCCAGTTTTACCTGGAGAAACGCACAGTCGCTGGTGTTCCAAAGAGGTCTCCCATCCAAGTACTAACCAGACATCGCACTGCTTAGCTTCTGAGATCTGACGGGATCAGGCTTACGCAGAGCAGACCGGCTGCAAGTCCGCTTCAAAAAAAAAAAAAAATCACTTATATTCAACATACAGTGCCCCAGATGCTCGGCAGAAAACATCAAAAGCAAGCCAGTTTTCACTTATGGTGTGATTTATAAACAAAACTAATTCCAGACAGTTTCTCAATATTAATGTCAACTCTGTCATTTTTACAAAGTGAAAATATTGCACATATCTTTTAGTTTTAAAGTAATGCACTATTTCTGAAGGTTTGAGCATTAACACACACAGATGCCAAAAGGCATTATGGAAAAACGAGCCTCCTCTCATCACTGGTTGGTTGGTTTATTTATTTGTATAAACCAACACACAAGTTACTGTAATGTGTATGTTGTTTTTGACAAATAAATGTGTGTTTGTAAACATGTTTTTTTTCATTTGCCAAAAAAAAAAGCATTTGCAAAACTGAAAATTCTGCTTGTTAAGTGTGATTCAGCGCAACAAATAGCGACCGTGTGATAGTTGGTCGCTATTCGCACTCCCATCCAGTAGATGACAGTGTTCTATGCATTTTGGGTTAAAATGCACAGAACACTGAAACAATAAAGTTTTTCAGTTTGAACATTATCTTGACTTTGTGGTGTATTCAGTTGAATTTAGGTTGAAGAGGATTTGCAAATCATTGTATTCTCTTTTTATTTACATTTTACACAATGTCCTAACTTCATTGGAATTGGGGTTGTATGATGTGGAAATGATTCCTCAGCCCATCACAACATAAATAAACGGTACCCCACGTTCCACAGTGCAACACAGACGGCTGGTGAAGTCCCTTTCACCCTGCTGCGCTGTGTGCTGGCAACTTCGATCGGCTGACAAATGCATAATCCATCTCTGGTATAAATAAATCCCATGTGAAGTGCCGTCCCTCAAAGATAATCCAACTACAGTTGTGTTAAGGTGCGTATCAAGTAAAATGAGTATAAAATGAGAATAAAATCAAGAGTTTAAAAAGAGAGAAGAGAAAGACCACTGGCTGCTTCTGAAGAATGTTGCACACGTGGGAAGTTGACGCACTGCCAGCACAGTTCAACAGCAGTTACGGAGTCCAGCCAGACGAATACAATCTATCAATGCAAGTATATACTGCAAACACCTAAAGGGATTTTTTTACCGGACTGTACCCAAGCAGGTGATCAGGGACAGCTGTCAGCCTTTTTGTGTGCTTTCTGGATGGACAGCTCTTGTGCTCGTGCATGCACACGCATGCACATGTGACCCATGTGTGCAAGCGGAGTGGTTGGCACAGAGTTTATGAACACACACACACACATGCAGCTGGGCGAACATTTCGACCACACACTCGCACGCTGTGTGGATCACCAGTTCTACACACAGGCACATGTACAGTAGTACATGTAGGGGGTGTTCACAATAATAGTAGTGTGGCATTCAGTCAGTGAATTTGTCAATTTTGTGGAACAAACAGGTGTGAATCAGGTGTCCCCTATTCAAGGATGAAGCCCGCACCTGTTGAACATGCTTTTCTCTTTGAAAGCCTGAGGAAAATGGGACATTCAAGACATTGTTCAGAAGAACAGCGTAGTTTGATTAAAAGGTTGGTTGGAGAGGGGAAAACGTATACACACGTGCAAAAAATTATAGGCTGTTCATCTACAATGATCTCCAATGCTTTAAAATGGACATAAAAACCAGAGATGCGTGGAAGAAAATGGAAAACCATCAAAATGGATAGAAGAATAACCAGAATGGCAAAGGCTCACCCATTGATCAGCTCCAGGATGATCAAAGGCAGTCTGGAGTTACCTGTAAGTGCTGTGACAGTTAGAAGACGCTTGTCTGAAGCTAATTTATTTGCAAGAATCCCCCGCAAAGTCCCTCTGTTAAATAAAAGACATGCAGAAGAGGTTACAATTTGCCAAAGAACACATCAACTGGCCTAAAGAGAAATGGAGGAATATTTTGTGGACTGATGAGAGTAAAACTGTTCTTTTTGGGTCCAAGGGCCACAGACAGTTTGTGAGACGACCCCCAAACTCTGAATTCAAGCTACAGTTCACAGTGAAGACAGTGAAGCATGGTGGTGCAAGTATCATGATATGGGCATGTTTCTCCTACTGTGGTGTTGGGCCTATATATCGCATATAATTGGCAAAGCTTCTGGGGAAAACCTGGTCTTGTTAGGAGAGACGGCATCCAGAAGAAGAATAACCAGAATGGCAAAGGCTCACCCATTGATCAGCTCCAGGATGATCAAAGACAGTCTGGAGTTACCTGTAAGTGCTGTGACAGTTAGAAGACGCTTGTCTGAAGCTAATTTATTTGCAAGAATCCCCCGCAAAGTCCCTCTGTTAAATAAAAGACATGTGCAGAAGAGGTTACAATTTGCCATAGAAAATAACCACCAAAGACACTGTGATTCTTTCTTGCTGCGGAGAGAGAGAGAGACAGTTGCTCGAACGCTCAGTACCTTCTATCTGCCACTCGTCCGCCTCCTCTCAGCTTTTATTGTGTCAAATAAATAAGAGGGCAAAAGCAAGCATAAATCATTTAGAATGTGTCTCCTTACAGATAAGACATTATTATGGGTTTTTCGACAGAGTCAAAACAGAGCCGGCTGCATCTGGTTTCACAGGGTCGTACCATTTCCCTTCAAGGATGGTTAGCTAATTAGACTTAGCTGTGCTCGGCTCATTTTCAAACAGAAGAAAGGTTCATGTTCTCAGACATTCCATTCTCCTCAAAAAAAAAACAAAAGGTCACAGTATATGATCAGTAGTTTACTAAAAATGAAAACCTACAACCAATGTGTAAGAAAGACATTATAAATGATAACATATATGTACAATTTCTCTAACAATCTGGAAAAAAGTTTGTTTCTACCTTGTTCCATTCTTCAGTAATCAACAGTAGAACATAGGATGGTTTCACCAAAAACACCAGTTTTTCACCAAAAAAAGAGGCGAAAACAAGCTTTTGTGCACTGAAAAAAATTTGGAATGATACTTACTTGAAAAAACCTAGGCAGGTTTTTTTTTTTCCACTCAGAAATTCCAAGTAAATTTTATGAGAATTCTTAATTAAATTAGACTTGCATATTTTAGTTTATCTAAAAGAATAACTCAAGTAACTGTTGTGTGTTGGGGGGGGCGTGGCTGGATGTTTTGGTGTTCTTTTCTTTTCTTTGCTCTCCAGGTGGCATGAGGGCTGATTTGTCTGTGAAGAAGGTGCTGGCTGAAGAGTCTTCACCCTCATCAACATCATGGAAAGCACCTGTGCTTGGTGCTCACGTGCAACCTGGACGACTTGCAGCTGAAGCAGATAATTGGATGGCGTTCTGCATTTAAGTCATGTGTGATTCAAGCAGAACTGCCGGGAACTCGACCTTGTGACGTTCGTTTGTGAGACGCTGAGGACCGCGCCTGGGTTTTGACACATCGAGCCCGTGAGGCAGGGAGGGGTGAGGACACATGCTGTCAGCACACACGAAAGGTAATTAAGTGTTTAAGTACTTGTTGATAGTAACTTGGTGTTTTGTTACACAGTGTACTGGAATTGTAAAGAGAATTGCGTAGTTTGCTTCTCACTGCTGTGGCGTGAAGGATAAGTGATCCTCCACTTGTTGTGAGAGGCTGCTCATTTGCATAAAGTAAAAGAAAGGACACTGACCTGAGTGTGTTGCTGGCAGCGTGTGTTTATTGGAAGATATAGTTGTATCTGTTGATTTACCTCACCGTCTCTTTGCTTCACAGAGAATCAGTTTGTCGTGTCCACCTGGGGGGTGTTTGGCGGTGGTAGGAAGTCCAGGAGCGCCGGCTTTAATCCTTGCGGGCGCTGGAGAGCGAGCCACGATAACTCCACCAGAGGGACGTTGTTTTTTTTATGTTTTTACACTTTTAAACACAGGTGTATAATAAATAGTTTTTGTTTGGAACCGTTTTCTGGTTATTTTTAGCGCTGGGTCCTGTCTGACGCAGGTTCGCTCCTCAATCCGCGTCGACACATAACAGTAACATTTACTTGCAATTATCAACTGAATATTTTCATTGTGAAAATATTTTCATTTTCTTTAAGTGAGTTATTTTTAAAAGGCCTTTATCACGCAACATCAACATTTGACCTTGTAACAAAGTTGTGTTATATTCTCGTCAAAAACATAGCTAGAGTAGTGTTTTGTTTTATTTTGCACATACATATATCACCGACACACCACAAAGAGATTTCCATCAGGTTTAGATGCCTACAGCAACTATCTCAACAACTGACAACATATTACAGCAAGAGTCCAAGAAAGTATTTTAAAGGCCTGACGAAAGTGTAATATGTTATATTTAATTAGATATTTTCATGAAGAAAGACACAATTGTGCAGTTTACTGCATTTTATTTTTTTCTTGTGTAAAAACACAGCTTAGATGTGGTTTGACCGAAACAAATTGTCATTAAACTTAACAGGGGTGAAGTGGAGATTTAAGAGTCACTATGTGTTCACAGGAAACAGTTATTTGTTTATGTTCATTGTTAGTTGGTTTAATCTTTTCCGTTTTGTTTTATCAAATTCTTTTTGTCTGTTTCTCTAAAACTGTATTGTGGCATTATTAGTTATTATTACTATTATTGTTGTTACCTCCGCCAAGGAGGTTATGTTTTCGGTCGCGTTTGTTTGTTTGTCTGTTTGTCAGCAGGATAACTCAAAAAGTTTTGAATGGATTTTGATGAAATTTTGTGGAGTGGTTGGAAATAACAAGAGGAACAAGTGATTAAATTTTAGTGGTGATCCAGATCCCGATGCTAACGCTTTAGCATGTCTATGGCATTTTCAATGTTAAAAGTTAGCATTAAGCAGTTTCAGCTGTCATCAGTCTATATTTCCATGGTCCGACGCCCCTGGTGCTAAATATGACATATTTCACTCAATCAATCAACTTTTATTTAAATAGCCCTTTACATATTCCAAAGGGTGAACGAAGTGCTTTCCGGTATAACTAAAACTTGACAAGGACAATATACAACAACAAAATAAAATCAAGGATGATAAATAAATGTGAACATAAAACCAGAATAAAATGTCACAGCCTTCCTAGGTGTTAAAGCCATTTTATAAAGGAAGGTGTTTAGTTTTAAACATTGTTTATTTTATTTATTTTTAAAAACTAAGTTTAGTTTATTTATCAGACAGAATTCTGCATCAGACCAATAGTCCATGGTCCAAGCAGGATTTCAGTACCACTTAAGGGAAATAAATGACACACTCCAGCCTCAGTGTACCATGGCCTACACAATAAATGTATGATAGCCATCCCAGGGAGGTAACTGTGGCCAGGAAAGATTCAATGAAGGGTTCAAATTTAAAAATGCTCCAGTCATGTTGAAAAGTATACCACATTATTTGTCTGATCATAAAGATGATAAAAAAAAGTATAGTTTGGACTATCTATGCCTGAAAATTTGAAGTCATGGATTAAAAACAGAAAAAAATGGTGCTAGAAGTCAGTTTCAGTTTGTACAGGGGTTAAAAATTAAAGTTGCTCCAATTTTGGAAAATGTAATGCAAATTATTGGTTGAGTTAATAGGGTTTTAAAAAGAAATTGTGTGCACCATTTGTCATGCTTAGTTAAGCTATGGCCAGGGGTGAAAGTACGCAGTGGTGGGCACAGTTCTGCTAACCGCTAATTAGCAAAGTTAACTTTTTTGTTAGTGGATTAGCTTTTCACCTAACTTTGAAAACCATCAGCGTTTGAAAACCATTAGCTTCTGCTAAATTTAGTTCTGCTAACTTCTAGTCTGCTAACATTTATTTATTTATTTTTTTGCTGGCATAGTTAGTAAAGCCTTACAGTCAAAAACTTTCACAAACCCTAAAATCATACATGTTAGTTCCTGCCTGTTACATGTTTTGCAGCAGTATGGAGCTGAGCTCAACCCGACCCCACCAGAAGGAGCCTGGCTGCAAGTTGTTGTTGTCCATTCGGCTGCTCCCCTTTTGTTCAGGGTCACCACAGCAGATAGAGCCAGATCCACACTGGTATTCGGCACAAGTTTTACGCCGGATGCCCTTCCTGATGCAACTCCAGTTTTACCTGGAGAAACGCACAGTCGCTGGTGTTCCAAAGAGGTCTCCCATCCAAGTACTAACCAGACATCGCACTGCTTAGCTTCTGAGATCTGACGGGATCAGGCTTACGCAGAGCAGACCGGCTGCAAGTCTGCTTCAAAAAAAAAAAAAAATCACTTATATTCAACATACAGTGCCCCAGATGCTCGGCAGAAAACATCAAAAGCAAGCCAGTTTTCACTTATGGTGTGATTTATAAACAAAACTAATTCCAGACAGTTTCTCAATATTAATGTCAACTCTGTCATTTTTACAAAGTGAAAATATTGCACATATCTTTTAGTTTTAAAGTAATGCACTATTTCTGAAGGTTTGAGCATTAACACACACAGATGCCAAAAGGCATTATGGAAAAACGAGCCTCCTCTCATCACTGGTTGGTTGGTTTATTTATTTGTATAAACCAACACACAAGTTACTGTAATGTGTATGTTGTTTTTGACAAATAAATGTGTGTTTGTAAACATGTTTTTTTTCATTTGCCAAAAAAAAAAGCATTTGCAAAACTGAAAATTCTGCTTGTTAAGTGTGATTCAGCGCAACAAATAGCGACCGTGTGATAGTTGGTCGCTATTCGCACTCCCATCCAGTAGATGACAGTGTTCTATGCATTTTGGGTTAAAATGCACAGAACACTGAAACAATAAAGTTTTTCAGTTTGAACATTATCTTGACTTTGTGGTGTATTCAGTTGAATTTAGGTTGAAGAGGATTTGCAAATCATTGTATTCTCTTTTTATTTACATTTTACACAATGTCCTAACTTCAATGGAATTGGGGTTGTATGATGTGGAAATGATTCCTCAGCCCATCACAACATAAATAAACGGTACCCCACGTTCCACAGTGCAACACAGACGGCTGGTGAAGTCCCTTTCACCCTGCTGCGCTGTGTGCTGGCAACTTCGATCGGCTGACAAATGCATAATCCATCTCTGGTATAAATAAATCCCATGTGAAGTGCTGTCCCTCAAAGATAATCCAACTACAGTTGTGTTAAGGTGCGTATCAAGTAAAATGAGTATAAAATGAGAATAAAATCAAGTAAAAGAGTTTAAAAAGAGAGAAGAGAAAGACCACTGGCTGCTTCTGAAGAATGTTGCACACGTGGGAAGTTGACGCACTGCCAGCACAGTTCAACAGCAGTTACGGAGTCCAGCCAGACGAATACAATCTATCAATGCAAGTATATACTGCAAACACCTAAAGGGATTTTTTTACCGGACTGTACCCAAGCAGGTGATCAGGGACAGCTGTCAGCCTTTTTGTGTGCTTTCTGGATGGACAGCTCTTGTGCTCGTGCATGCACACGCATGCACATGTGACCCATGTGTGCAAGCGGAGTGGTTGGCACAGAGTTTATGAACACACACACACACACACACACACATGCAGCTGGGCGAACATTTCGACCACACACTCGCACGCTGTGTGGATCACCAGTTCTACACACAGGCACATGTACAGTAGTACATGTAGGGGGTGTTCACAATAATAGTAGTGTGGCATTCAGTCAGTGAATTTGTCAATTTTGTGGAACAAACAGATGTGAATCAGGTGTCCCCTATTCAAGGATGAAGCCCGCACCTGTTGAACATGCTTTTCTCTTTGAAAGCCTGAGGAAAATGGGACGTTCAAGACATTGTTCAGAAGAACAGCGTAGTTTGATTAAAAGGTTGATTGGAGAGGGGAAAACTTAAACACAGGTGCAAAAAATTATAGGCTGTTCATCTACAATGATCTCCAATGCTTTAAAATGGACATAAAAACCAGAGATGCGTGGAAGAAAATGGAAAACAACCATCAAAATGGATAGAAGAATAACCAGAATGGCAAAGGCTCACCCATTGATCAGCTCCAGGATGATCAAAGGCAGTCTGGAGTTACCTGTAAGTGCTGTGACAGTTAGAAGACGCTTGTCTGAAGCTAATTTATTTGCAAGAATCCCCCGCAAAGTCCCTCTGTTAAATAAAAGACATGCAGAAGAGGTTACAATTTGCCAAAGAACACATCAACTGGCCTAAAGAGAAATGGAGGAATATTTTGTGGGCTGATGAGAGTAAAACTGTTCTTTTTGGGTCCAAGGGCCACAGACAGTTTGTGAGACGACCCCCAAACTCTGAATTCAAGCCACAGTTCACAGTGAAGACAGTGAAGCATGGTGGTGCAAGTATCATGATATGGGCATGTTTCTCCTACTGTGGTGTTGGGCCTATATATCGCATATAATTGGCAAAGCTTCTGGGGAAAACCTGGTCTTGTTAGGAGAGACGGCATCCATCCCACTTTGGATGGAGCAGCTCTCATTTCTAGAAATCTGGCCAATTTTCTTAAATCCTCCAAACCGTGACTATCCAGGGTTGGGACCAGGAAGCAGAGTTGTAGTCTTACACACCTCTCTGCAGCTTCTCTCCCCCTGCCATCCCCTCATTACCCCATCCCCGTAGAGACGGTGTCTGCTCCCAGACCACCAATAACCAGCAAAAATCTATTTAAGCATAAAAATTCAAAAAGAAAAAATAATATAGCACCTTCAACTGCACCACAGACTAAAACAGTTAAATGTGGTCTATTAAACATTAGGTCTCTCTCTTCTAAGTCCCTGTTGGTAAATGATATAATAATTGATCAACATATTGATTTATTCTGCCTTACAGAAACCTGGTTACAGCAGGATGAATATGTTAGTTTAAATGAGTCAACACCCCCGAGTCACACTAACTGTCAGAACGCTCGTAGCATGGGCCGGGGCAGAGGATTAGCAGCAATCTTCCATTCCAGCTTATTAATTAATCAAAACCCAGAGAGAGCTTTAATTCATTTGAAAGCTTGACTCTTAGTCTTGTCCATCCAAATTGGAAGTCCCAAAAACCAGTTTTATTTGTTATTATCTATCGTCCACCTGGTCGTTACTGTGAGTTTCTCTGTGAATTTTCAGACCTTTTGTCTGACTTAGTGCTTAGCTCAGATAAGATAATTATAGTGGGCGATTTTAACATCCACACAGATGCTGAGAATGACAGCCTCAACACTGCATTTAATCTATTATTAGACTCAATTGGATTTGCTCAAAAAGTAAATGAGTCCACCCACCACTTTAATCATATCTTAGATCTTGTGCTGACTTATGGTATGGAAATAGAAGACTTAACAGTATTCCCTGAAAACTCCCTTCTGTCTGATCATTTCTTAATAACATTTACATTTACTCTGATGGACTACCCAGCAGTGGGGAATAAGTTTCATTACACTAGAAGTCTTTCAGAAAGCGCTGTAACTAGGTTTAAGGATATGATTCCTTCTTTATGTTCTCTAATGCCATATACCAACACAGTGCAGAGTAGCTACCTAAACTCTGTAAGTGAGATAGAGTATCTCGTCAATAGTTTTACATCCTCATTGAAGACAACTTTGGATGCTGTAGCTCCTCTGAAAAAGAGAGCTTTAAATCAGAAGTGCCTGACTCCGTGGTATAACTCACAAACTCGTAGCTTAAAGCAGACAACCCGTAAGTTGGAGAGGAAATGGCGTCTCACTAATTTAGAAGATCTTCACTTAGCCTGGAAAAAGAGTCTGTTGCTCTATAAAAAAGCCCTCCGTAAAGCTAGGACATCTTTCTACTCATTACTAATTGAAGAAAATAAGAACAACCCCAGGTTTCTTTTCAGCACTGTAGCCAGGCTGACAAAGAGTCAGAGCTCTATTGAGCTGAGTATTCCTTTAACTTTAACTAGTAATGACTTCATGGCTTTCTTTGCTAACAAAATTTTAACTATTAGAGAAAAAATTACTCATAACCATCCCAAAGACGTATCGTTATCTTTGGCTGCTTTCAGTGATGCCGGTATTTGGTTAGACTCTTTCTCTCCGATTGTTCTGTCTGAGTTATTTTCATTAGTTACTTCATCCAAACCATCAACATGTCTATTAGACCCCATTCCTACCAGGCTGCTCAAGGAAGCCCTACCATTATTTAATGCTTCGATCTTAAATATGATCAATCTATCTTTATTAGTTGGCTATGTACCACAGGCTTTTAAGGTGGCAGTAATTAAACCATTACTTAAAAAGCCATCACTTGACCCAGCTATCTTAGCTAATTATAGGCCAATCTCCAACCTTCCTTTTCTCTCAAAAATTCTTGAAAGGGTAGTTGTAAAACAGCTAACTGATCATCTGCAGAGGAATGGTCTATTTGAAGAGTTTCAGTCAGGTTTTAGAATTCATCATAGTACAGAAACAGCATTAGTGAAAGTTACAAATGATCTTCTTATGGCCTCGGACAGTGGACTCATCTCTGTGCTTGTTCTGTTAGACCTCAGTGCTGCTTTTGATACTGTTGACCATAAAATTTTATTACAGAGATTAGAGCATGCCATAGGTGTTAAAGGCACTGCGCTGCGGTGGTTTGAATCATATTTGTCTAATAGATTACAATTTGTTCATGTAAATGGGGAATCTTCACAGACTAAAGTTAATTATGGAGTTCCACAAGGTTCTGTGCTAGGACCAATTTTATTCACTTTATACATGCTTCCCTTAGGCAGTATTATTAGACGGTATTGCTTAAATTTTCATTGTTACGCAGATGATACCCAGCTTTATCTATCCATGAAGCCAGAGGACACACACCAATTAGCTAAACTGCAGGATTGTCTTACAGACATAAAGACATGGATGACCTCTAATTTCCTGCTTTTAAACTCAGATAAAACTGAAGTTATTGTACTTGGCCCCACAAATCTTAGAAACATGGTGTCTAACCAGATCCTTACTCTGGATGGTATTACCCTGACCTCTAGTAATACTGTGAGAAATCTTGGAGTCATTTTTGATCAGGATATGTCATTCAAAGCGCATATTAAACAAATATGTAGGACTGCTTTTTTGCATTTACGCAATATCTCTAAAATCAGAAAGGTCTCAGAGTGATGCTGAAAAACTAATTCATGCATTTATTTCCTCTAGGCTGGACTATTGTAATTCATTATTATCAGGTTGTCCTAAAAGTTCCCTAAAAAGCCTTCAGTTAATTCAAAATGCTGCAGCTAGAGTACTAACGGGGACTAGAAGGAGAGAGCATATCTCACCCATATTGGCCTCTCTTCATTGGCTTCCTGTTAATTCTAGAATAGAATTTAAAATTCTTCTTCTTACTTATAAGGTTTTGAATAATCAGGTCCCATCTTATCTTAGGGACCTCGTAGTACCATATCACCCCAATAGAGCGCTTCGCTCTCAGACTGCAGGCTTACTTGTAGTTCCTAGGGTTTGTAAGAGTAGAATGGGAGGCAGAGCCTTCAGCTTTCAGGCTCCTCTCCTGTGGAACCAGCTCCCAATTCAGATCAGGGAGACAGACACCCTCTCTTCTTTTAAGATTAGGCTTAAAACTTTCCTTTTTGCTAAAGCTTATAGTTAGGGCTGGATCAGGTGACCCTGAACCATCCCTTAGTTATGCTGCTATAGACATAGACTGCTGGGGGGTTCCCATGATGCACTGTTTCTTTCTCTTTTTGCTCTATATGCACCACTCTGCATTTAATCATTAGTGATCGATCTCTGCTCCCCTCCACAGCATGTCTTTTTCCTGGTTCTCTCCCTCAGCCCCAACCAGTCCCAGCAGAAGACTGCCCCTCCCTGAGCCTGGTTCTGCTGGAGGTTTCTTCCTGTTAAAAGGGAGTTTTTCCTTCCCACTGTGGCCAAGTGCTTGCTCACAGGGGGTCGTTTTGACCGTTGGGGTTTTACATAATTATTGTATGACCTTGCCTTACAATATAAAGCGCCTTGGGGCAACTGTTTGTTGTGATTTGGTGCTATATAAAAAATTGATTGATTGATTGATATATATATCATGGATCAGTTTGGATATGTCAAAATACTTGAAGAGGTCATGTTGACTTATGCTGAAGAGGACATGCCCTTGAAATGGATGTTTCAACAAGCCAATGACCCCAAGCACACTAGTAAACGAGCAAAATCTTGGTTCCAAACCAACAAAATTAATGCCTTGCAGATGTGAAGAAATCATGAAAACTGTGGTTATACAACTAAATACTACTTTAGTGATTCACAGGATTGCTAAAAAAGCAGTTTGAACATAATAGTTTTGAGTTTGTAGCATCAACAGCAGATGCTACTATACTGTGAACAGCCCCTTTTCTACTTTTTTCTACTAATAGCCCAATTTCATAGCCTTAAGAGTGTGCATATCATGAATGCTTGGTTTTGTTGGATTTGTGAGAATCTACTGAATCTACTGGTACCTTGTTTCCCATGGAACAATAAGAAATATACTCAAAACCTGGATTCATCGTTTTAGTCACATACCACTACTATTATTCTGAACACTACTGTATGTGTGCGTGTAGCGGCTCATTTAGCCATTGTGAACACAGGGTCACAGCTGAGTGGACACATCATCTGGCCACACACTTGCATGCTGTTTGGATCACCTGTTCTATGTGCGTACACGTGTGCACTCCGTCATGTGAGACACACACACGCTCTTGCCAGCGCACCCTCCTCCTGATGAGAGGTCAGTTTAGCATTGGGAATGTGAGGACAAGTGGAGATTTGATTGCGTGGGTGAGTGACAGCTCCAATGTCAGTGCTGTCTGCCAGCAGTCTGTGTCATCTGACTGTTGTCTGAAATATGTTTGGGCGGCATCTTGTACAAGGCAGTCCAGATACATTCTGACACGGCTGGCCATGCTGCTTTTCCTTCCGACTGCGTCCGGATTATGACCATATTTGCTGCGTCGTCCTGGTTCCTGCACATTCTTGCTATGTGTGATGGGGGTTTCAGACATCTCTGTTCAACACAACAAAAACAACTTTGCAAGCATCCCCACCACCAACCACTGCAAAGCAACCAAAGCCTCTCTTTGCGCTCTCGAATCCAAAATGTGACGCTGCTTTTACCCAGCACTTCTGGTCCCCACCAGTTTTGTTGGTACTGACGTTTTCCCCTTAAATGTGCGTTAACTCTGATCATGGGAGCGAGAGGCGATCCGTGAAGGACTGTCTGCAAGTCTTATCACTGCAGTTATACCACAGAAATATTTGCACATCTCAAAGTTGCACAACATTCTGACAAACAAGTCTAATCATACCTACGTAACAAGTTTAATCTCCTCATCTTGCTGACAGATGTCCAGTACTGGCATCCTGTTCCATATGTTGTTTGCATATTATTTCTCAACATATTCTACTGGGCCTCAGCACAAGAACACATCAAGTTTACAATGCCTTGAAAATGATTATATGAGCATAACATCTTAAAACAGCATCTTTTTTTATTTTATTTTTTATTTATTTTCATTTATATAGTGCCAAATCACAACAGAGTTGCCTCAAAGCGCTTCACACAGGTAAGGTCTAACCTTACCAACCCCCAGAGCAACAGTGGTAAAGAAAAACTCCCTCTAAGGAAGAAACCTCAAGCAGACCAGACTCAAAGGGGTGACCCTCTGCTTGGGCCATGCTACAAACATAAATTACAGAACAATTCACAGAACAATACACGGACAAATATACAAGAAATGCTATTGGTGCACAGGACAGAAGGATCGCCAACACGAATACAACTCCCATGTCTGGATGGAGCTGCACCTTAAACAGAGAGAAAAAACAGAATCAGGCATCAGAAAGACAAAAAAAATTCTGTATAATTTGTCAGAATTAAACAACAAGAAAAACAGAGAAATACTAAGGTGATCGCCGGCCACGAGCCCTAAACTTCACTAAAAGACCCAGAATTTAGGTAAAGTTGAGGCCGCAGCCTGCTCCAATTACTAATAATTAAAAGAGAATTAAAAGAGTAAAAAGCATAAAACAAAACTGTACCAGTATGCTAGCCATATGAAATGGAAAATAAGTGCGTCTTAAGTCTGGACTTGAAAATCTCCACAGAATCTGACTGTTTTATTGACGCAGGGAGATCATATTCAGAAAATAAACCACTAGTTTTAGCAGAAGCTAATATAATCGTAAACATAACGTGCCTACAATTTGGCGTACACAATACACACTTCAGAAGTATACAGACATACAACTCAAAACTATTTGAACATCTAGATATCGCGTAATTAACTTTAGCTATTGATTACATGACTAATACGCATTGATATGTCAATTACTTTGTGCATATAAGTAATATATCATTCACTTTTAAACTTGTTTTATGTCAAACACGGCACTTGAGGCTGCAGGGGGGAAAGTTGCCCTTCCAAGGCGTACCACTGTGTACCGCCTGTAGAGTACTGTATATCTCTTCCTGGTATGGCATACCACTGCATTCCAGCTTACTTTCATCTCTGGTTATGGCGTACAGGGGTGTCGGACTGGGAGGGTAAAGGGTACTATGTACCCAGGGCCCAGAGCATGGGGGGCCCACAAAAAACTGGCATTAAATGCATTTTTGTGTTGCATGTTATTAATGTCCATACAATTCATGTTGTGAAAGAATATAATAAGAATGAATGTATAAATGTTGCAAAACATAATTCTGCTCTAACAATAATATTGAAAGATCTCTGAGTGTTGTGAAAGTGTAGGAACACGGACCCACAACAGGGGGCGCAATGAACGGACAATGGAGAAGGTAAATAACAAGGTTTACTATTGTGAATCGAGCACAATAAATACAACAATCACAATTTGGGGTCGAATCCGCTGGTGTCGTGTGGGCAGGCTCGAAGGTAGGAGACGTCCGTCTCAGTCGAACCGGAACCACCCAGATCTCCTCTGCCACCGAACCCTGGAAATACTGGAACCGCCAAGTCCCGAATTCCCAGGTGGCCACTGCCTCCGCTCGTCGGATCCGGTACTGCTGGCGGGAGAGAGCAACAACACACAGGTGTGGATGCGACC
Organism: Thalassophryne amazonica; assembly: GCF_902500255.1. Classification (NCBI taxonomy): domain Eukaryota; kingdom Metazoa; phylum Chordata; class Actinopteri; order Batrachoidiformes; family Batrachoididae; genus Thalassophryne; species Thalassophryne amazonica. The sequence continues at coordinate 62,284,979 of NC_047110.1, forward strand.
GCACCCAGTAACGGAGAGGGGAGAAGCCGCCTCCACCTCTTGTCAAAGTACAGCAGGAAGGTGAGTACTTATCCAAGCAATGAAGCTATCAGTAGTCAACAGTCCTGAAAAGGTTTAACAAGTTTAGCTGGTTGTTCAGAATATAAATGCAGAGAATATTACCTCAGTCTTAAGCGATATCTCGGCACTGAGGTGGAGACGCCGTCCTCCTGATATACCTCTGTGCTGAGTGGAACAGCTAGCTGTGTCTGGTGATGGGTGACAGCTGTCACCCAGGCTACTCCCATAAGGCGGCAGCGCCCTCTGGTGCCTGGAGCCCGCACTCCAGGCAGGGCGCCCTCTGGTGGTGGTGGGCCAGCAGTACCTCCTCTTCAGCGGCCCACGCAACACTGAGGGCCCTTCTCACCCCTGCACAGATGTATAATGGTTTAGTCCAGGCGCACAGCGGCACTCCCACCCCAAAAGAATCTGATAAAACAAAACAGAAAAGATTAAACCAACTAACAATGAACATAAATAAATATAGAAATAACTGTTTCCTGTGAACACATAGTGACTCTTAAACCTCCACTTCATCGCTGTTAAGTTTAATGACAATTTGTTTCGGTCAAACCACATCTAAGCTGTGTTTTTACACAAGAAAAAAAATAAAATGCAGTAAACTGCACATTTGTGTCTTTCTTCATGAAAATATCTAATTAAATATAACATAATACACTTTCATCAGGCCTTTGAAATACTTTCGTGGAGTCTTGCTGTAATATGTTGTCAGTGGTTGAGATAGTTGCTGTAGGCATCTAAACCTGATGGAAATCTCTTTGTGGTGTGTCAGTGATGTATGTATGTGCAAAATAACACAAAACACTACTCCAGGTATGTTTTTGACAAGAATATAACATAACTTTGTTACAAGGTCAAATTTTGATGTTGTGCAACAAAGGCCTTTTAAAAATAACTCAAAGAAATAATAGCAAAACTCACATGTAAGTGAAAAACAAAACAAAACGATTAATTGAAAAAATAATCGACCGATGAACTGATTAGTAAAATAATTGTTAGTTGCAGCCCTAGTGTTTAGGCTGAAATAAAATGTCTTTTCTAAAAAATCAAAGTCTGGATTTCAAAAAAGAAGAGAAATAAGGACAGGGAAAGAAAACTAAATGAGGAAAAGCAGCTGCTAACCAAATTCTTTGAAAAGAGAGGTGAGCTTGAAAGCTAGCTATATTGAGTTGGGGGGTCTGGGGGTGCTAGTGTGCATTTTAACAGATGGAAATGGTGCAATTTGGTGCATTCCTGTGCATTTTAACAGATGGGAGTGCACCAAATTACACCATTTTTCTAGGAAATGGTGCAATTTGGTCCCACAGACCCCCCAACTCAATATTGCTCCCCCAACTTTAAAAAGGGTTCTGACTCCCAGGTGTGATCTAAGGTATACATGATTTAGACCTGGTTTGACTACACATTAGAAATTTGGTGTTTGTGTTAATAAAAAAGAACATAACAGTGGGGGGGTCTTCAATATGGCTAGTACCTAGGGCCCAGAATTTGGTGCTATGCCCCTGATGGCGTAACATATGTCATACAATCCAATGGGCGTGGAACTTGTTTAGCCATTAATTTGGGGACCAAGCATTCAACATGGTCAAAACTATTCCATTTATTAATCCTATTAGCACAACCAGTAATTTGCATAACTTTTTACTAAATTTGGAGTAACTTTAAATTTTGACCCTTGTACAAACTGAAATTGACCTTTGTCACTCTTTTTCCTGCTTTTACCCCATAACATTCATTCATAGTGTAAACTATACATTTTTGGAATTCCTATGACAAGACAAATCATGTTTTATACTTTTCAACAAAATTGGAGCATTTTTGACATTTTGACCCCTGTGTAATCCATCATTGACCCCTACCTGGCCACAACTACCACTCTGAGATGGCTATCTTACATTTATTGTGTAGGCCATAGTACACTGAGGCTGGATTGTAAGTGTCGCTTATTACCATTTCATTAACAATAAACTTTTAGTCCATGAGCTAATTGGTACCACAAGTGTTACTGATTAGGTCAAAATTGACTACTGGTTCATGGACTAAAACTTTATTGTCAATGAACAGATTAAAATGAAATTGGATTATGTCAATGATATCTGTATTATAGTGCCATTTGAGTAGGCTTGAAGTAGTAGGGGTCTCTGTAGCTACTGCTCCTATATGAATATATCTATATTGTAATAGCCAAGTGGCCTCTGTGTGTGTGTGTGTGTGTGTGTGTGTGTGTGTGTGTGTGTGTGTGTGTGTGTGTGTGTGTGTGTGTGTGTGTGTGTGTGTGTGTGTGTGTGTGTGTGCGCGCGTTTGGTTTCAATCATGGAGAAACTTGGCAGAGCTGACATTTGCTGTTTGGTATTCTTATGTATTTTGGGTCAAGGATGAGCGCTGCAAAAACTGAAATTTGATAGTGTGGCTCACACGCAATGTACTGTTCGGCTAGAATTCACCAAGTCACATCACCACCTGTGATTGCAATGTATGTCCGACTCTATATGTAAACCTGTTTCACACATAAATGCCTGCCACTGGTCGTTATACTGTGTTCCCTGCTTTACACTTATTAATAAGTCAAAACGTGCACATTTGTTTCCCCAGCAGCACCTCTACTGGGCGATCTCCGATTGATTGTTCTCAAAGCTGTCTAAATAATGTTTTTGGTCGGCAGAAACAGGGGTCTGCCCCCTGGTGTGTGTGGTGAAAACAGCCCGCCCAGTCCTTTGAAGTTCTACTGTTGGAACCACTGTGGAGTAAGGAGCCAGGCCAAGCCGTATAAAGCCTGTGTATTTGTGAATGGTTTTCAGTGTGCTTTTCAGCAAATAAAGTGACACGGTGTGCATTGATGAAATGTAAAAATTGTCACTCTTTCTTTCACCTGTCTCAGTTTCTACAGTCGGACAAATATTTTTTGAGAAATTAGTGATTTTAGCTAACCAGTAAACAATGGATGTTGTGCTACAGTGCAACATGGGAGTTCTGGGTTTTGGGGTTTTAAATGTTGTTATTGTGGTTCATGTTAGTTTAACAGTGTTGTTAGTGTTACTGATTCGTGTTTTTGTAGTTCATTTGGTTTAGTCAGTTTTGTTTGTGTCGTTACCATGAGTGCAATGTGTATTGCGTTTGATGTTTTCTACCATCGACTCTGTTTGTCTATTAAAATAGAAGCACCTGCTTGCGGCAGAATACAGAAAAGACAAAAAGCTCACCATGTGTCTGTGCGTGCGTGCGTGAGTATAACATCCATCACGGACAAACTGAAGACAATTGACGTTTAACGTTTGGTGTACTTATGTATTTTGGGTCAAAGACGAATGCTGCCAAAACAACGTTGTGTGGAGGCAAAAATGATTTTTGTAGAATGTTTGTAGAAATAAAGTCAAGAAATTAACAGATTAAATAACAGGCTTTTAATTTGAGGCCTCGAAGACACACGCAATAGTCAAAAATCTGAACAGCAGGAATTTGAATATGTGTGTGTGCACAGCATTTCTGAAGGAGATCTTTTGTACATTCAGAGAAAGGCGGGGTCAGTCACGTACATATTGTCACACATTGTCATACATTGTAAGTGAAACTTTGAGTTTCCCATGAAAACTCTCGCTGAACGATGAATGTTATCACAGTTTTCACTGTACAGGAGATGGGAGGGAAGGTTAGGCAGAAACAATGTGGTTATTAATGCAGCTGCTTAGCTCATTAGGTTACATGGGGCCTTCAGTACTGTCCCAGCTTTTTTGAAACATGTTGCAGGCATCCATTTCAAAATGAGCAACTATTTGCACAAAAACAATCAAGTTTATCAGTTTCAACATTAAATATTTTGTCTTTGTGGTGTATTCAATTGAATATAGGTAGAAGAGGATTTGCAAATCATTGTATTCTGTTTTTGTTTACATTTTACACAACATCCCAACTTCATTGGAATTGGGGTTGTATTAACCGGATGCTGATGAACTAGCAAGAGAGGTTAACACACCACTCAGCTGTCAGCTTTTGAATAGTTGATTCAGAAGAGAATCTATTTACGTATTATGTTTGCTTTCACAAAGTTCATTGCAGCAGCCAGGTCTTAAAGGTGTGTCTGGTTCCATTGAAGAGAGTAATTTGGAGAAGGTTTACTTTACTCTTTTTACTTTACTCCAGGACATGATTACAGCTGATGTTTGATGTCTGTGAAACAGCACATCTCTGAGCAACCAAATTTTCAATTTCAATTGATTTTCATTTATATCGTGCCAAATCACAACAAGGCTGCCTCAAGGCACAAACTGAAGAAGTGTAGTCAGGAAAATGAACAACTCTCTACCCCTTTAAAGGGTAGATGTATCCCAAGAGGCCTCCCTGGCCTGAAATATGTCGTTCATCTCATGAAAAAAGTGACTTCTAATAACAAAGGGTGCTGACAGTACGATGTGTTGCAGTGGAACAGGGGTACCTCATCCAGGATGAAGGTGTCCTTAAGAAGCTGGGCCATGAATTTGGTTGTGGGTGCACCCTTAACTCCCTCTGGGACCTATTGGAATAATTCAGGGGTCTCCAGTGACCTCGCCTCCCCCTGTCTCTCTTATCCCGCATGTCCATTGATTTGAAAGAAGGTTTTGACCAGTTATTTAAATTTTAACACAATTACTCTGAGGGCTGCCACAGTTGAGGTTCAACAGAGACAGGGTGAAAGGAGGAATATCTTTTCTTCCTAGAAGGAGAGTCAAAACAGATAAAAGGTGGCAGGGAAAAACTGAGGATTATCTTCTTAAAATGTGATATCAATAGAGGACTCCTTCCTCTAAAGGGGAGTGCAGTGAAACGTCTCTTCATAAAAGGTGAGTACCAAACAAAGTTTAGGCAGAGCCAATGCATGTCTTTGCTTCTTGGAGTGTAATTATAAATGAAACACCAAATTCAACCAAGTCTTTCTTCTTATTCAAAACAGGGTTCAAACAAAGTTCTTCTTCTTATTCAAAACAGGATTCAAAGAAAAGTCTTTCTTATTCAAACAGGTTTCCAACAAAAGTCTTTCTTCTTAAAGACAGTTTAATTTGCAAGTGCAAAAACCAGCTTATACTTATGATCCATCTCATCAGATGCAGGTGCAGACAAACCAAGGTGGAAGTGATCATGTCTAAAGATGTGTAGAGAAAAAAATGAGCACTAGATGGAGGTAAAGCTAAGACAGAGACTAAGGCCGGGTTCACACGGCAGGATAATTAGGCCAATATCAGACCCGATGTTCCCCTTCCGACAATCTTAAGGACGCCCCGATAATTGTGATGACGCTAAAGATAATCTTATCAGATATTCCTGCCGTGTGTGGTGTGTTAAGAGCACTCTGATCTACTCGGAAGGACGTCAGGAGCGCTCAGATCGCAAATCGGGGATACTCAACATGTTGGATTTTTTTGGCCTGATCGCAGCGTGTGTTGTGTCCTCCAACCACAAACGAGCTCGCAGCCTGCTAAATGTGATGTACAGCCAATCAGAAAGTGAGGTGACGGACGCACGGAGCGGAAAATAAAATCAAGGTTTATTGAGTGTTGTTAGAAGGAAAGGTGACGTAACACAGTGGTAAACATACCACTGTCCCAGCTTTTGTGAAACATGTTGCAGGCATCCATTTCAAAATGATCAAATATTTGCACAAAAACAAAGTTTATCAGTTTGAACATTAAATATCTGTCTCTGTGGTGTATTCACCTGAATATAGGTTGAAGAGGATTTGCAAATCATTGTATTCTGTTTTTATTTACATTTTACACAACGTCCCAACTTCACTGGAATTGGGGTTGTAGTTACTGTGACAACACGTAATGTTACATTGGACCACGATGATGTTTTACCAGATGATGTACAAAAAATGAACTCTGAGTATGAAAAATTTGGAAGGAAACTACATAGCTATGCACAATTCCTACCTCACCAGTCAATACACAGTCCACTGTAACGCAGCTTACTCCTGTTGAGCAGCACACCCAGCCAGACACTGTTAAACATCTCAAACCTGAACAAAGAGTGACCCTGAAGGACCTTCCCTACATTCAACATCATGAGTTTAAAGTTCATAGAGGCCAAACTGGAGATCAATTATCTGACATCACCTAGGCATGCACATAAATGGTACTCATGGTGCTTGTGCGTGCTAAAAATAAGTAATGCGCAGCCAAAAGCACAATGGAAGCACTTCATAGGAGGAAAGCAATGACAGATTGTAGGAAAGGTGTTTCCCTCTGTGTGCATCAATGATTTTTAGTACACATGACCATGATGAGTACCAGTTATGTGCACCTCTGCACAGTGGGCCTCATGTATCAACGTTGCGTACGGCGATATTTGAGCGTATATGGGGTGTACACCAAAACGGCTGCGCTACTTGGCATTTATCAATGTGGTCGTTGGCGTACGCTGCGCTGAAAATAAACACCAGGTCGAGAGGTGGCGTAAATTATACACCAAAATGAACCAGCACTGGAATCCACATAAAAATGTAAATGATCAACATGATAAACAGTGCCATTATACAAATCAATGCATATGTTACATAAATAACACTTTCCTGATTATACTACATAATAATCAATACAAATCCCGCTTTTGCGGGATTGTTATGGAGCACGATCCGTGGCTACAGCGCTGACTGCAAAGAAAGCGCTGCTCGCCCTTTTCTTCAGACTTCGAGCCTGGAGCCAGAGCAGTGCTGAGCTTAACTTCATGTGGTCTGATCCTTTTAGACAATGAAATTGATAATAACTGTGGTTTCGTCATTCCCTTAATTTGCCCGTGCTGCAACCAGGTTTTGTCGTCTCCATTCGGTTGTCACAATAAAATAAATACAGAAATACATTTAAAAAATAAAGAAATCTGACAGATTAGGCGTGTCTTATTAATTGAGCGAGCAAATATCCACGTCAAGAATTATTGACGTGAAAAGAGAATACAGTGGTCCCTCGCTATAACGCCGTTCACCTGTCATGGCCTCGGAGTCTCGCGGAGTATTTAGTCCAATTTTGCATGCCTTTTTTTTTTTACAGTGTTCTGTGTTCTGCGTATCTGTTTATAAGAATCTTGTCGCCCAGAAGAAAAAAGAGCGCCAACAACTACTCATAACTGTGTTTGTCACTCGGAAACAAACACCTGCTAAATACCATCATAATTATTTATAGGAAAACTTTCTATTTTTATTTCTCAAACAAATGTTTGGGCTTGAAACAGTTTGGTCTTATTTTTCTACTAAGGTTTGAACTTTGAGAGTGTTTACACATGAGAGAAAAGTGAGAAAATGTTCATGCCTGATTGAGAAAGTGTATAAACTGTGTAGTGAGGGGTTTTACAGCTTTGAAACGTCTATAATAATTGTAAAAAATAACGCTGCCTAACGTCGCGGTTTCGCGTATTTCGGGCTATTTTTTAGAAAGTAACTCCAGCGATTAATGAGGGACCACTGTAACACTTTATTGATCATATACTACAAAACAATTGATGTGACGCCGCTTTTGACGCTCTATTGGCATGCGTCGTGATTGGTGAAGTTCTTTTTCATTGCCGTCTTCCTGGCTTCCATGTCGTAAAATGAGGGTGTGTCTGAAGCGGAGTCTAAATATTTATGGGCGTGTTTATTATAATTACGATCGTTTCCACCCGCCGCATTTATCAAGATCACGTCAGGCATACGCCAGAAATGGGCAGGGGCGCACTGCTTGATAGCTTGAATTTTACGCCGTAAATTTACGCCACAAGTGCGCAACATTGATACATGAGGCCCAATGTGTGCAAAAACAGAATGAGCATGAAACACCCCAACAATTACTCTATTGTGTCATTAGTCTGAAGCAACAACACTTTTTTTGGTTTGAAACAGTCAGGCAGTGGAATCAAATATAGCCCATACACAGTACAGGATGTGTTCTTGTACACAGTGTATCGGGATTGGACACAAACACAATGACTTTCGCAGAGAACTGAAACCTCTACTCTGAGACCACACAGATGAAACAATTCTGAAGCATGTCATGAGAGTAAACCCCTGGTCCCACTGAATAATGAACAATCAATAATGAGCTATGCAGCATGTTTTTTTTTGGTACGAGTGGAGTTACTCAACAAATGTGGGAGAGAATAGTGGCTCTTAGAGGCAGAATATTCATCTAACAAGGCTCATCTCTGAGCGTGACACTAATTTTGAGAAGTTCAAAATTTAGCAAAAACAGCGTGGGCAGTTTGTGTATGAGTTACTACGACGACAAACGGGAATGTTAGAGGCATGTTTGTGGTGAGGACGAGGCTGTTAGAAGCCCATTATCCCAGCACCTGTGGCTACAAGGACAGGACAGGCTATTTTGGCTCTGCACTCTCGCACACTTCGTCGCAACAATCCCACCCGCTTTGTGCGCTGGATGCTGTGCATAAAATAATTATTTTGTAGCAGATTAATCATTTTCACTCAGAGTTTGGCTGTTGAAAACACCCCTAATCACGTCTGGAATCACAGAGGACCGTTTAAGCTGTCGCTTTTCTTTCTCTTTTTCCTGTGCTGCATGAGGTGGAGAATGTATTTGGAACAGCCTATAAGGTAATTATTTGTAATGTTTGTATTGTAATGGCTTGGTAAAACAGTTGCATGTTCATTCCTTCTTATGAGCAGGTGTAAAAGTATGTTTATGATAGATTTAATATCTTGTTATAATCAATCAGATGAGCTGCACTGTATGTGCTGACACAATCACTCGCACTCACTCGCAGTGTTTTTAATTGTTTATGCAGTGTTCATATACGTGGCTCATTATTCAAATAATCACTGAAATTTCTGACAAATCCATACATGGCTCATTATTCATGGCTTTCTTGTTCGTGGGACCAGGGCTTTACAAACGATGTGAGTGAGCGACAGCAAAGGCTAGGGTCAGCTCAGCGCCCAAAGCATACTACCGCACATGGTGCGCAATTTGAAGGAAGTCGAGACTTTAAAGTAGCCAAACATGAAGAGACGGCTGAAGAGGAAGCTAAGACAGACACAGTACAGCAGCTTTCAAAGAAAATAGATGTGCTCACTGAGTTAGTTGACTCATTGACCGACACAATACAAAAGGGCATGTAGCTGTCCCACTGACAGACCTCAAGTAACGAGAAAGGAGAAAGTCTATGGATGCCCAAACTGTGTGCAGGACGGCGTACAAGATTGCAAACACTGCTTTTTGTGTGGTGAACAAGGCCACAGAGCTATAGGTTGTCAAAAACATACGAAACAGTAGGGAACCATGAACCGGTTGCTGTAGAGGGACAAACAATAACTGACGCCCTTTCCAAGTCCCACCAAGAAGATGCACAAGCTATATTAAGCAACTAGAGACAGCAACAGGCTGGGGACAGCCTATGAAATGACTAATGGCAACAAAACATGTGGACACGAGAAAACTGCCGCAAGCTCCTTGCGTAATGTCACACCATCTACCAATGAACTTCTCGCTAAACTGATCATTTCAAATTTTTTTAATTTCAATTTATTTTCATTTATATAGCCCCAAATCACAACAGAGTTCCCTCAAGGTGCGTCACACAAGTAAGGTCTAACCTTACTAACCCCCAGAGCAGCAGTGGTAAGGAAAAACTCCCTCTGAGGAAGAAACCTCAAGCAGACCGGACTCTGCTTGGGCCATGCTACAGACATAAATTACAGAACAATTCACAAAATGAATATACAGGAAATGCTGTTGGTGCACAGGACAGGAGGGTCTCCAGCACAAATACCACACCCATCTCTGGATGGAGCTGCACCTTAAAAAGAGAGAAAAAAACAGAATCAAGCATTAGAAAGACAAGAAATACTGATAGACAGGAAAGCAGCTAAGTGTGTCCTCAACGGCCTTGCAGTAAATGCTCTTGTGGACACTGGTTCTCAAGTCAGCATCATAGGCAGGTCCTGGAAAGATGAGTCCCTCCTATAGTACCTATACAGCTTCATGATGAAGTGCTATAGAGGAGGATTTTCTTAAAAAGAAGACATAAATGTTTAGCTACAAATTGCCAGAAGGTGAATCTGAGATGCAAGCCTAGATTTGATCCATTTAGGTGAAAGAATATCTGTCTCTGCTCTACTCCACTATGAAGCTAAGAGTGGTGATGCATAATGCAAAATTTTGCACTGTGCACAATTTCTCTAATAACAGCCACATAAGTCTATAACTTCTTCTGGGTTGTCTGAGTGTCTTGATGGCTTTCCTCACTCTTCTTCTTGCACAGTCACTTATACCTTCATCACACATATGCTGATCGAAGCCGAATGGCATCAGAATGACACATCCGGCCATAATCAGGAGGTACTGAGGTGCAGTCCGAAGACCAATGGGCAGCAGTCTGTGAGCATCTACATATTTGGTCCCAGTTCGCTCAGCTGTCCCGAGTGTGTTGCCCATGTTCAAAACACTCTTGGTGCCATTGAGATGGGACGCACATCTGACGGTGATCTATGTGTAGTTTTTGCATCATCTGATCTCAATCTATGTATTCTGACGGCATCATAACAGCTTTTGAAAAGATCTTATCGTGGTTGATTGAGCTCTGAGATGGATTGGGCATGGCAAAGCTTGCCGGCATGTTGTGCAACGTATGTCCAACTCCACTGGACCCTGGCCAGGGAGGGCAAAGGAAATGCTCATATGTAATAACATGTAAGTGGCAGGCATTCATCATGTACAGTAAATGTGAACAGCGTGCTATCAAACCGAAATCACCATGCACCACTGCGCAGCGCATGGTGCTGCAAATCTGAACATGTTGTTATACCCATAATAGACCTGACAGTATAGATATATGTCCATTCCTTCCTATAGGCAACTTAAATAATGTGAAATATTGCGTCCATCATATTTGTATATACTACGGGCAGCTGCGCCTCTTCGTGGTCTCATGCGCAGTAATGCGTCATTGCACTCATCAGACCCGGAGCTGAACAGATCTCACTGCTGTAATATACATATGATTACTTTATCACCTTCAAACTCTGTAGGAGATATGACATGGAACTGTTTTGCCAGGCCATGACAACATTAATAAACATGAATCTCACCTCCCCCAATGGCCCAGGAGTGTTTCACAGCATGGAGGTGGAGCTAGCACCACAGCCTGTGGATAAAATCCTCTCACCTAGCTGTTGTGTGCTGGAATCAACCACAGCAAAAATAAATCCCATATGATAATCTAACCATAGTGGTGTACAGAGTTGCATTGTGCTGCTGAACAGAGCCAAAACACAAAACAGCCCCATCTTTGCTTGTGAATGGCTGAGCCTGAAGACTGAAGACAGAAGGACAGGTATCGGCATGTATAACTGAATATCATCAGCGTAGCAATGAAAGGTAATCCTAAAATGATTCTTCAGCCTATTGAGGCTGGTGATACATGGTATCAAATCCCGCACTAAGATCTAACAGCACCAGAACTGTAGTGGTGTCCGAATCCACTGCAAACAGAAGATCACTCACCACTTTAGTGAGAGCTGTCTCTGTGAAATGATATTTTCTAAAAGCAGACTGCAGTGGCTCAAAAAGATTATTCTCAGTAAAGCCGTGGTCACAACCCGCCGTACTTGGACGTGCGTGCAGTCTACTTGCAAAAACGTGGGCTGAATTTGGAGATCCGTACTTCGTAAGTACTGCCTCAGTACTAATTTAGGAACACGCAGACACGCCGTAGAGGTTTTAGTGCATGCAGAACTTTCGCTGCGGTCAGGCTGCGGATTCACCAGCAGTACAGATGACGCATGCTGTGAGTACTGCCTCAGTACGGATTCAAAGCAGCACATTTTCATTCAATTACTATTGAATTAACCAAATCTGTACGTAGGCAGTACGGATTACGGCACTCACCACATACTATGGAGGCCGACAGACTTGCATGCACAACGCAGCTTCTCACTTGAACTTGGACTTTATTTCCAAACGTCAGCAACACACACTCCACAGCTTCAGTCTGTTAACTAACTGTAACTTTTCGAGGCAAGTAAACACTCGTACAACTGACCGCTGCAGGCTGGACATGCTCATGCATCGCCGACGCCGAAAAACACCTGCCGCTCCGGTACAGCTCATAAAAAAGAAAAGCGACCCCCCACAAACACACTGCTTTATTGTCAACTCTCTTTATCATTACACTCCTAGAGACGTGTGTTGAACTTACTCCCTCCCTCCTCTTGCTACTGCCTCCGTACGTTTTCACAAAAACGTAGTGGCCTTGGCATCCGCAGAAAACGTACAGCGAAAAAAAACGCACGGTGGGTTGTGACCGGGACTTAAGGTGGTCCACCAACTGCTGTGAAAACACCTTCTCCAGAATTTTAGAGCAAAATGATAGATTTGATATCAGCCTATAGTTTGTCAGTGTACTAGGGTCGAGATTAAATTTCTTAAGTAACAGGTTTATCACTGCAGATTTGAAACATTTAGGAACATTTCCAGAGGTTAATGAGAGATTAATAATTTCCAGCACAGTTGGCCCAAGAGTGGGCCACAGGTCCTTAAAGAGTTTTGTTGATATAGGATCAAATAAACAGGTTGTGCTTTTAGCAGACGTTACAAGTTTCGTTGGCACACCTAGTGAGATACTATCAAATTCTGTAAATCTAGGTGTTACCTCAGTGATGGTGCCCACCTCAATAGCATGGTGTAGTGGCTGGGTTAAGACATGCTGGGATCTGTTTAACCTAATGCCTTATATTTTCTTCTCGAAGTAATCCAAGAAATCTTTTGCTGTACAAGGAGAGCAACTTACAGGTAGTTGTCCATGAATAAGTGTTGCCACATGTCGAACAAGAACTGTTTTTTCGATCAAATCTGAGTAATAGGGCCACTTTGTAGCCAGTAGTGCATGCTTATAGTCTGAGATAACATTCCGCCACGCGAGGTGGAATACTTCTAATTTTGAACTACATCATTTTTGTTTTAGACCATAGCCTTATGCTTGAGGTCATGCAAGCAATCACTGAACCAAGATGACTGTGTTTTTTGGGGGGAGGGGCGTGGTTTTAATATAGGTGGAGCAATCATGTCGAGTGTAGTTTTGAGCGCTGAGTTTAAACTGTCCACAAGACTGTCTACTGATTGGACATTTTCCAAACGTGAAGCTAAGATATCAGGCAGTCTAGCTTCGACTTCAGTCGTAGTTGAGAAGTTGATGTGTCACCGCAGTGATAAATAAGGTTGCTGTTCCTCTAAACATAGCACCCCGTGGTGTCGGGGTTCGACTGAACTGTCCACTTTAAGCAAGCTGTGAGCATTTCATCTGCAGTTTTTTGTAGCAGCTACGACTCGTCCTCACCTCTTAAAGCGTGGTGACAACAGCACACCTGCACTGAGCTTTACAAAGACATTTTTATGCTTTTTTTTCTCCTTTATTTAGAATTCTGAGCTGAGCCGCTCCTGTTGGGGAAGTGTCGTGACACGGACCCACAACAGGGGGCGTTAATGAAGGGACAATGGAATAGCCAAAAAGTAACAATTTAATGTTGTGAAGGTGCACAACGTAATACAGACAGATACAAATATGTGTTATATCAATCCAACAAAAAGGTGACGTGTGGCAGGCTCGAAGATAGGAGACGTCCGGTGAGAGAGAAGCCGGAACCCACACAAGCCTCACCACCAACGGACCTGAAGAACACCGGAGCCGCCAAGCCCTGCGCCCCAGGTGGCCACTGTCTTCAGCAGTCAGACCCGGTACTGCTGGCAGAAAACAGAAACAGTTCTGGATGAGCGTGAGTCCGCACACTCAGTAATCCCACAGTCTGTGTTCAGTTAAGGAGGGAGAACCTCCACCTCCAATCACACACTCGTGCAGCTCCTGAGTTAACCACTTATCTGGGTGGGGTGTGAGGCGAAGCCGTCGCAGTCCACACCAAACGCCAACTCCGCAGACAGGGTATCCGTCCCAGGAAAACGGCTGCAAAAAGAGATCACACTAATACTCGAATTTTAGTCAGCAGAGAAAATTACCTGTATGGTAGAAGATTTCTCGGCGAGGAGGTGGAGTTGCAGTCCGGTCTTTATACTGGTGGTGATGGGTGACAGCTGGTGTTGATAGATGACAGCTGTCACCTCCAGCGGCTCCGACGCCCTCTCGTGCTTGGAGCCCACACTCCAAGCAGGGCGCCATCTAGTGGTGGTGGGCCAGCAGTACCTCCTCTTCAGCGGCCCACACAACAGGACCCCCCCCTCAATGGGTGCCTCCTAGCGCCCGACCAGGTTTATCCGGGTGCCGGGCGTAGAAGTCGGCCAGGAGGGCCGGGTCCAGGATGAAGCTCCTTTTCACCCAGGAGCGTTCCTCGGGACCATACCCCTCCCAGTCCACCAGATACTGGAAGCCCCGACCCTTGCGACGGACGTCCAGAAGCCGACGCACGGTCCACGCCGGCTCCCCGTCGATGATCCGGGCAGGAGGTGGTGCAGGTCCAGGGGTGCAGAGCGGTGAGGTGTGGTATGGTTTGATCCGGGACACGTGGAAAACAGGATGGATCCGCAGTGAAGCTGGCAGCCGTAGCTTCACTGCGGCCGGGCTGAGGACTTTGGTGATGGGAAAGGGTCCGATATATCTGTCCTTCAGTTTTGGTGAATCCACTTGAAGGGGGATGTCCTTTGTTGATAACCATACCTCCTGCCCAGGCTGGTATGCAGGGGCCGGGGAACGCCGGCAGTCTGCATGGGCCTTGGCCCTCGTCCGGGCCTTCAACAGGGCAGAACGGGTGGTCCGCCACACCCGGCGGCACCTCCTGAGGTGGGCCTGGACCGAGGGCACACCGACCTCACCTTCCACAAGCGGGAACAATGGGGGCTGGTACCCCAAACACACCTCGAACGGGGAGAGGCCGGTGGCAGATGACACTTGGCTGTTGTGGGCGTACTCGATCCAGGCCAGGTGGGTATTCCAGGCCGTCGGGTGCGCGGAGGTAATGCAACGGAGGGCCTGCTCCAACTCCTGGTTGGCCCGCTCTACCTGTCCATTCGTCTGGGGGTGATACCCGGACGAGAGACTCACGGTGGCCCCCAGTTCCTTGCAAAATCTCCTCCAGACCTGAGAGGAGAACTGAGGGCCACGGTCTGAGACGATGTCCGCTGGTATCCCATGCAGACGCACGACGTGGTGGACCAGGAGGTCTGCTGTCTCCTGGGCCGTAGGGAGCTTCGGGAGGGCCACGAAGTGGGCCGCCTTGGAGAACCGGTCCACTATCGTCAAGATGGTGGTGTGGCCCTGGGACGGCGGGAGGCCCGTGACAAAGTCCAGGCCGATGTGGGACCAGGGGCGATGAGGCACCGGTAGGGGTCGGAGGAGTCCTGAGGTCCTCTTGTGGTCTGCTTTGCCCCTGGCGCAGGTGGTGCAGGGCTGGACGTAGTCCCGGACGTCGGCTTCCATAAGCGCCCACCAGAAGCGCTGCTGGACTACCGCCATGGTCCTGCGCACTCCAGGATGACAGGAGAGTTTGGACCCATGGCAGAAGTCCAAAACCGCAGCTCTGGCCTCTGGTGGTCCGGGTTCTGTGCCAGGGCCTCCCGGACGGTCTTCTCCACGTCCCAGGTGAGGGTGGCCACGACAGTGGACTCGGGGATGATGGTTTCTGGGGGGTCTGACAGCTCGGCCCTGGCTTCCTCTTCATGCACCCGGGACAGTGCATCCGACCATTGGTTCTTGGTCCCGGGGCGGTACGTAATCTGGAAGTCAAAGCGCCCGAAGAACAGTGACCAGCGGGCTTGCCTGGGGTTCAACCGCTTGGCGGTCCGGATGTACTCCAGGTTCCGATGGTCCGTGAAAACCGTGAAGGGCACCGTCGCTCCCTCCAACAGGTGTCTCCACTCCTCAAGAGCCTCCTTCACCGCCAAGAGTTCCCGATTGCTGACATCATAATTCCTCTCAGCTGGGGTCAACCTGCGGGAAAAATAGGCACAAGGGTGGAGGACCTTATCGGACTCCCCGCTCTGGGACAGCACGGCTCCTATCCCTGAGTCAGAGGCGTCCACTTCCACTGTGAACTGGCGAGTAGGATCGTGCTGCACCAGAACTGGCGCAGTCGAGAACCGGCATTTAAACTCCCTAAACGCGGCTTCGCACCGATCCGACCAGGTGAAGGGGACTTTAGTGGAGGTCAGGGCTGTCAGGGGGCTAACTACCTGACTGTAGCCCTTAATGAACCTCCTGTAGAAATTTGCAAAGCCGAGGAACTGTTGCAGTTTCCTACGGCTTGTTGGGTGGGGCCAGTCTCTCACCGCCGCAACCTTGGCCGGATCAGGGGCGACGGAGTTGGAGGAGATTATGAACCCCAGGAAGGACAAAGAAGTGCGGTGGAACTCGCACTTCTCGCCCTTCACAAACAGCCGGTTCTCCAACAACCGCTGTAGGACCTGACGTACATGCTTGACATGAGTCTCAGGGTCCGGAGAAAAGACGAGGATGTCGTCTAGATACACGAAGACAAACCAGTGCAGGAAGTCCCGCAAGACATCATTAACCAAAGCTTGGAACGTCGCGGGGGCGTTTGTGAGGCCGAACGGCATGACCAGGTACTCAAAGTGACCTAAGGGGGTGTTAAATGCCGTCTTCCACTCGTCTCCCTTCCGGATCCGAACCAGGTGGTACGCATTCCTAAGATCAAGTTTAGTAAATATTTGGGCTCCATGCAGGGGCGTGAACACCGAATCCAACAGAGGTAACGGGTATCGGTTGCGAACCGTAATGTCGTTCAGCCCTCTGTAATCGATGCGTGGAGTCCGCCGTCCTTTTTACCCACAAAAAAAAAAGAAACCAGCACCCATCGGGGAGGTGAGGGTCCGGATCAACCCGGCAGCTAACGAGTCCCAGATGTAGGTCTCCATTGATCCGCGTTCCGGACGTGAGAGGTTGTACAGCCTGCTGGACGGGTACTCAGCGCCCGGAATCAAATCGATGGCACAATCGTACGGTTGGTGCGGGGGAAGGGCGAGTGCCAGATCTTTGCTGAAGACGTCAGCAAGATCGTGGTACTCACATGGCACCGCCGTCAGATTGGGCGGGACTTTGACCTCCTCCTTAGCTATCTCACCGGGTGGAATCGAGGATCCTAAACACTCCCGGTGGCAGGTTTCGCTCCACTGCGTCACAACCCCAGATGGCCAATCAATCCGGGGATTGTGTTTCAACACCCATGGAAAACCCAAAATCACTCGGGAGGTAGAAGGTGTTACAAAAAACACTATCTCCTCCCTGTGATTCCCAGACACCACCAAAGTCACTGGCTGTGTCTGGTGTGTGATTAATGGAAGAAGAGTGCCATCTAGTGCTCGTACCTTCACAGGGGAAGGCAGAGCCACCAGAGGGAGCCCTACTTCCTTTGCCCATCTGCTGTCCAGCAGATTCCCTTCTGACCCCGTGTCTATAAGTTCTAGGGCGTGAAGGGTTAAATCCTCACAAAGGATTGTGACTGGTATTCGTGCTGATTTTCGGGGTTCCCCCGCATGCGTGTTATGGCCCACCCTTAGCCCAGTTTCTAAGGACGGGCATTGTAGTTTGACCGTTTGGGACAGTTCCTCTGTATATGACTGTTAGACCCACAGAAAAAACACTCCCCGCAGGCCTGCCTCCCTTGTCTGTCCTTTGATTTCATTTTGGCCCTGCTCGTGTCCATAGCTTCGTCAGCAGGGGGAGCTGTAGCCACACGGGGCCCTCTGGCTGTGGAGCGTGGGGACGACGGCACCCTTTTGCACCCGGAAGGAAGAGGGACGGCCCGTGCCCGGTCACGCCCCCCGCCCTGCTCCCGACGGTGTTCCTCTAACCGGTTGTCTAAGCGTATAACCAGGTCGACAAGTCCGTCAAAATCCCGCGGTTCCTCCTTAGCCAGCAGGTGCTCCTTCAGGACCGGAGACAGTCCGTTTATGAAGGCAGCGCGGAGCGCAACGGTATTCCAGCCGGACCTCGCAGCCGCGATGCGGAAGTCGACTGCATACTCGGCTGCACTCCGGCGCCCCTGTCGCATTGACAGTAGCACGCTCGAAGCAGTCTCGCCTCTGTTGGGATGATCAAAAACCTGTTTGAACTCCCTTACAAACCCAGCGTATGACGTTAGGAGCCGTGAGTTCTGCTCCCAGAGCGCCGTAGCCTAGGTGCGTGCCTCTCCTCGAAGCAAATTGATGACATAAGCCACCCGGCTAGCGTCTGATGCGTACATGACGGGACGCTGTGCAAAGACGAGCGAGCACTGCATAAGGAAGTCCGCGCACGTCTCAACACAACCTCCGTACGGCTCCGGAGGGCTTATGTATGCTTCAGGGGATGGTGGGGGGGGTCGTTGAACGACCAGTGGAACGTTTGTATCTGACAAAGGACCAGCAGGAGGAGGTGCTGCAGCAGCGCCTTGATCGCGCGCCTCCACCGTGGCGGTGAGAGCCTCCATCCTCCGATTGAGGATAACGTTCTGCTCGGTGACCAGATCCAACCGAGCAGTGAAAGCGGTCAGTATTTGCTGCAGCTCCCCTAACACGCCTCCTGCTGGTGCCTATGCACCTTGCTCTTCCATTGGCCGCTCAGGCTCGAGTTGACGCCCCTCGGGATCCATGACGCTGGCCGAGAAATCCTGTTGGGGAAGTGTCGTTACACGGACCCACAACAGGGGGCGTTAATGAAGGGACAATGGAATAGCCAAAAAGTAACAATTTAATGTTGTGAAGGTGCACAACGTAATACAGACAGATACAAATATGTGTTATATCAATCCAACAAAAAGGTGACGTGTGGCAGGCTCGAAGATAGGAGACGTCCGGTGAGAGAGAAGCCGGAACCCACACAAGCCTCACCACCAACGGACCTGAAGAACACCGGAGCCGCCAAGCCCTGCGCCCCAGGTGGCCACTGTCTTCAGCAGTCAGACCCGGTACTGCTGGCAGAAAACAGAAACAGTTCTGGATGAGTGTGAGTCCGCACACTCAGTAATCCCACAGTCTGTGTTCAGTTAAGGAGGGAGAACCTCCACCTCCAATCACACACCCGTGCAGCTCCTGAGTTAACCACTTATCTGGGTGGGGTGTGAGGCGAAGCCGTCGCAGTCCACACCAAACGCCAACTCCGCAGACAGGGTATCCGTCCCAGGAAAACGGCTGCAAAAAGAGATCACACTAATACTCGAATTTTAGTCAGCAGAGAAAATTACCTGTATGGTAGAAGATTTCTCGGCGAGGAGGTGGAGTTGCAGTCCGGTCTTTATACTGGTGGTGATGGGTGACAGCTGGTGTTGATAGATGACAGCTGTCACCTCCAGCGGCTCCGACGCCCTCTCGTGCTTGGAGCCCGCACTCCAAGCAGGGCGCCATCTAGTGGTGGTGGGCCAGCAGTACCTCCTCTTCAGCGGCCCACACAACAGCTGCATATCTGCTCGTTAAAAACAGCTGATCCGTGGGCCAGCAGTACCTCCTCTTCAGCGGCCCACACAACAGCTGCATATCTGCTCGTTAAAAACAGCTGATCCGCCGCGATGCGTCAACAACTAACACTATTTTCCACTCAAATACACCTAAACTCTCTTTCTGAGGACCACATGATGTGAAAACGCAATAAAACTTTCTTACCTGTAAATCTGGTCATGTTTTCTGCATAAATAAATGTTATCCATTCTTTGTGCTCAAACGCCAAAGCAGGGGCGAATCCAGATTAAAGGTCCAGTTTTGAAGCCTTTTTTTACTACAACTACTAATACTACTTAAGATAATAATAATCTCTGTTTCATGATGGCTAAATTTGTAGATTAGCCGTTTTACTTTAGTCTACTATTTTCACTGTCATAGTGGCCTCGCAAGTGCCTTTGACAAGAAATGGCTCCAATGACCGGCAGTTTCGTTTACTTCCGGGTTGGTCTGTGCACTACAAACATGGCCGAGTCCGCCGCAGCAGAGGAGAAGCGCTCCCGACCTCGGCCTCCGAAAGCATTTCCAGTGGATTATTCCAGTCCCGGAACACCCGCTCCCACCGCAAGTCTCTTCTTCCTTCCTCCTCCATCAAGTGGTGGTGCATGACACCTGCCTTTTTGGAGGTAAGACACTGAAGTTTTGTTGACTAAAATAAGATTAGCCTCCTCTGTACCAGGGTAAAAACTTTAGTCAGGTAACGTGAAACTTTAGTCAACTAAACACTTTTTGGAATGACTAAGGTCAAAAGATGAATTGACTAAGTGAGTTTAGTTGACTAAACAAGATTAGAATGCTTCATGAAACCAGGCCCTGATGTCATAATTAGGAGATCTTTTCTCGTAATTACGAAATCTTGTAATTATGAGACTTTTTTTTTCAAAAAGCGATTAGTGGGAAATCTAATTTGATGTTATTAGAGACTTTTGGAGACTCTGATGTGAAAGCATATATTTCTCCTCAGTGAGCAGCGAATGTTCCCGTCTCAAAGCACTCAGGAGACTGACTGCCTCCTCCACTCAGATGGAAAAGGAGCCAGACAGCCAGCAGCGAGTTACTCAATTTTCATTGGCTGAGAAAACTAAAGTTAAAACAAACAAAAGGAAAAGAAAAGAAAAGAAAAAAGTTACTCCTCTAGAGTGTCTCGTTTGGGTCTCTTTTGTCAGTTCAAAGTGCAAGAATCAACAGAAGAAAGTTCATTTGTATTTCTAAATATATGTAGGGTGTTTTTCACTCAATTTTGTCCCTCCCACAATGTTATTCCTCTCTCCTACAGAGTCAATAACAATTGCATGCACATAAAATACCCCACCGTCAACAAGGCATCACCTACGTGACCAGCAGCCCTTACAGGGTCGGGAGGGGCGCCGGGTGGATGGGGCTGCGTGAGGTGGTCTGGGGGCCTGAGCCCTATCCACACCACTCTGATCTTGGGCATAAGTCAGGCACTGTCCAGGAGGTGCAACCGGGACCGTGGGGAGCACAGCCGATGAGCAATATGATGATGCACAGAGGTCTCCCGATACTGTAGGTACTGTGATACCTATGAAGAGCAACAAGTTGGCGTCTAGTGCGGGTAGCCTGTGCAGTACCCTCTAGTACATCAGTTGCAGCACAGCCAAAGAGGTCCCCTGGAACAACAGGAACATTCCTCAAGGCCCTCCTACAGGGCTCCAATAGAGGAGACTGGGCCAACCGCACCTGAAGACGGGTAAGTGTCAGAGTAGACAGAAGGCGACCAAGCTCTCGAGACATCCGCGCGAAGGTCTGCAGTGAAGCATCCAGCAAAACCTGCGTAGGCCCATCAGCGGCTGTGGACTCCAAAGACATGGAAAGACCCAGTAAAAAATGGGAGAGTGAGTTACCAAAATGCCCCAAACGTGCACCAGTATCATATGCCCTACACAAAAATTTGTCCGTAACATGACACTGGGAGTTAGGGCATTAGTCCGAAGTGCCTCATCAGCGATACAATCAGGGAGGCTATAGCCGGCTCCACAGAGGACATATGGCCAAGACCAAATCATGGCACATCCTGCATGGACGCAAGAGCCCTGCCGTCTGATGTCAATCGCGACATGGCCTTGCTATCTGTCCAACACACATGCAACTCTCGAACATAGTCCGCAGATGGGGGAACAGCAAAGGCAGGAGCAGCCGTCTGATGCCTAAAAACCCACTATCAGAAGCATCAGGTGCCTGTGGGGTGTCCAGATTCAGGTGGGAGAGAGCCACTCAAATAACCGAGGGGTGTGGCGCATTCACAGTGCTCTCACGGAGACTGGAAGAGGCTTGAGAGTCAGACTCAGAAGCCCTCGACTCCACCTCGGCATGGCCCAGACTAAAGAGCATGTCAGACGCTGCCACAGAAAAGGCGTCCTCGTCACACAGGGATGCTGAATCATGGTTAGTGAAAGAGCCTGTAGCGGAAACGCCACCATCAGGCCGTGGCTGGACAGTATGGAGGACGGCCCTCATTTGGGCCAACTCCAAAATCAGGAAATCTACCGTCTGCCAGGTTAACGTCAGGCACACTCCTCCGGCGCTGCTTATACCACACTGCAGAGGGAATAGTAGTAGCGGGAAGCTTCAGTGGCTGAGCAGCAGGCAACAGCTGCAACTCACCACTTCATGTGCAGCAAGGTGAGCCGACCACACTTCCAGAGGCATGACGAAACAATTAGGGCAAGCCTCCCTTGACATGCCCAAACATCAGGGACACAGATCATGCCCATCATCAGTGTTGTATAGTAACGAAGTAAAATACTTCACTACTGTACTTAAGTACGTTTTGGGAGACTTTGTACTTTACTTGAGTTTTTTAAATTCAGCTTACTTTCACTTTTACTTCACTACATTTCCGACCTTAATTGCATACTTCTACTCCGATACATTTTCTATGCGCCATGCCGTTACTCGTTACAAACACACACACACACACACACACACACACACACACACACACACACACACACACACACACACACACACACACACACACACACACACACACACACACACGAAAAAAGAGACACCAGTGATTACTGGTGACTGCAACAAAGTCAGGCCGTTTTGGCATGTCCGGTAGGCTTTTTTGCAGTTGCGCACTTGGGGGGTGTTTGTCAGGAAAATGCTAATTTCTCTACATTGATTACAGACCTGCAGCGGGGCTGTAATCAACTTTTCTGCAACGCGGCTTTGCTTTGAACCTTGAACCAATCAAAGCAGTGATTCGCAGATCGAAGCAGTGCTTTGTTCTACGATTCGTGGTTTCGTTTATTTCACTTTATCCTAATTTTTCCCCGCTAAAACCCTGAAGAGCATATGTCTGTGAGTAATATTTAATATTTTTATGTTAAACCGACCTGTTATGGTCTTCTGAAACAGTTGATAGATGTATTTTATAACTTAAAAACGGGACCAATGCTAACGCGTTAGCATGTCTATGGCGTTTTCAACATTAAAGTTAGCATTAAGCTGTTCGCATCAGCATGTTTGTGTTGATTTGTTTTCTGTATAATTAATGGCTCAGTGTTTGTTGTCATTTTATAATTTATTTTTATTCATATATTAATAATAATAGCAAAAACAATAATAGTCTACATAATAGACAATAAGAGTCAATAATAATAGACTAATAATGTTACAATACAATTTTAGAGAGACAAAAAGAACATAATGAAACAAAACACAACAGAAAAGATAAAATCATGTAACAATGAAAATAAATAAATACATATAGAAATAAATAACTGTTTCCTGTGAACACCTAGTGAGTAGCCTACTCTCGTTTAGGTTTTGAAACCTTGTTGAAGTGTTTTTGTGTGATGTGCACAATTTTCAGTATTTTGACTAATACTGCCAGTCAGTAACAAGCCTAGATAAACTTTAATATAAAAAAAAAATCTGTCAGTTTTTGATTATTAACATTTACTTGTATTTTTACTTTCAATACTTGAGTACATTTAGTTGTACATTACTTGTCATACTTAAGTACAATAAATACTAGATACTTTAAGACTTTTACTTGAATAGCATTTCAATCGGTGACTTGAACTTCTACCAAAGTCATTTTTTAATGGGTATCTGTACTTTTACTTAAGTGTGATTTTCCGGTACTTTATGCAACACTGCCCCTCATCCTGCTGGAGGAGTGCAAAACAACCCCTACAGCCCAGCAGCTCCAGCATAATGGGGATCAGAGAGTCAGGTCGAGCTGTGTACACCACTAGTGACTCGAAATATATAAAGAAAATGAAGCCAGTCTAAGGCACACCTGTGCACTAATCATGGTGTCTAATCAGCATCTTGATATGGCACACTTGTGAGCAAAGGAGAAGTGCTCACTATCACAGATTTAGACTGGTTTGTGAACAATATTTGAGGGAAATGGTGATATTGTGTATGTGGAAAAAGTTTTAGATCTTTGAGTTCATCTCATACAAAATGGGAGCAAAACCAAAAGTGTTGCGTTTATATTTTTGTTGAGTGTATGTGTTGCACCTGAGGCAGCTTTTATACCCTTTATTTTACTTTGTCTTTTAGCTGTTTTATTGCCTGTTGTAATTTTACTGTTATTTTTAATTCATTTATTTAGGATTGGAGGTAATTTGGTGCCCATTTTTTAATTATGTACAACACTTTGGTCGACTGCTGTTGTTTTAAACGTGCTTTAGAAATAAAAGTTGAGTTGATTTAAGCAATATATAGAAAAGGGGAGGGGAAGTGGTACGAAATAAAACAGCTTTAGAAAGCTCAGTGTGAGCAACACAATGAGGTATTGTGATATTATGTTTGTAAAGCTAAATAAAAGTTATGCAAGTCAATTTTTCTTGTAGAAATACTTTGTAAAGAATAAAACCTTGCATCCTAAAACTGTTGCTGCTATTTAAGCGGCTGAAACAAGTACGTTTTTTAAAAGCCTGTTAAATGTCTATGCAATAGGATAAGGAACTAGTGCAGGTTAGATCCTGTTAAGGATCAGAAAAGAAGATGTTCAGTCAACATTTACTTGCACAGCTCACCTGCTGTTTAGGCATATTTGTTTATTTTAAAAGAAATGACTCAGCCCCACCCCATGTAGTAGATGAGTAACCAGTGCAGCGGAAAAGGGTATTTGTATTGTTTTCTTCCCTTCAAGAACACAGAAATGTTTTTTGTTCGGTGGAAGCGGGTGATGTTCTTCAGGTCCCTTTTCTTCCTCGTCGTTGGAACTCTGATCTGTTTCTTCCTGTGGCAAACTGTCTTTAACAGGCAGTCCTCATCTGATGACAGAATGCCAGAGCAGTACTCTTTGGACCTGCCGGGCTGCTCCGCTATCATCACAGGGGATATAGAAGGTAAAAAAGCTGACTTTGAAGTTCTTCTATTCTCAAAGAGAACATGGCAGTTACCAGAAACGTTCTACTTGAACATAACCAGAGACTGTCAGAATTATATTGAAAACAGAGGATTTATTACAGAGCCTCTGAGCAAGGAGGAGAAGGACTTTCCTATCGCCTACTCTATGGTGATCCATGAGCAAATTGAGATGTTTGAACGACTTCTGCGAGCGATTTACACTCCTCAGAACATCTACTGTGTGCATGTGGACCAGAAATCAACTGAAAATTACAAGAATGCTGTAAAGGCAATTATTTCCTGTTTCCCCAACGTGTTTATGGCCAGTAAATTAGAAAGGGTGGTGTATGCCTCTTGGTCTCGAGTGCAGGCGGACCTGAACTGCATGAAAGACCTGCTGAGTTCACACGTCCAGTGGAGGTACCTCCTCAACACCTGTGGAACAGACTTCCCCCTCAAAACCAACAGAGAAATGGTTAAAGCACTGAAGGCCCTCAAGGGAAGAAACAGTATGGCAACTGGGGTTCCCAGCAAGCACCTAACAGCACGTTGGGACTATCATTACATTGTCACCGACTTTATCATGGGAACAGGTACGAGGAAAAGTCCCCCTCCAATAACCAGCCCAATGTATGCAGGAAATGCCTACATTGTGGTCACAAGAGACTTTGTGAGACATGTGCTGCAGGACAAAGACGTCCAGAAGTTCGTGGAGTGGGAAAAGGACACATACAGTCCTGATGAACACATGTGGGCGACTCTACAAAGGATGGCAAATGTACCTGGATCCATGCCAGCAAGTAACAAGTATGATGAATCGGAAGTGCAAGCCATTGCTCGCATGGTGAAGTGGGGCGGCTTAGGAGGTGATGTGAAAAATGGAGCCTCGTACCCTGAATGTACCGGTATTTACAGAAGAGGTGTTTGTGTTTACGGGATTGGTGACATCTCTTGGCTCCTAAAACAACACCACTTGTTAGCAAATAAGTTTGATCCACTCGTTGATGATGTTGCTATTCGATGTTTAGAGTCATTCCTGCGTTTCAAAGCTCTGAATTATGAATCACTGACCACAGAATGCTTTTAATGTTTTTTTTTTATATCAAATATACATTGACATACATTGTACTGGGAATAGGTAGCAAATGGAAATGCTGTTTACACTGTGGACTTTATTGATAAATGCTAAACATTCTGTATTCATGATTTAATTGACATTTGTGTCTATATTGCCTTCTAGTTGGCTTAAATTGGTAGGTCTCCAGCTTCTGCTCTAACTAAAATACGTCCATAAAATATTCACAACGCTTCACTTTTTACACATTTTGTTATGTTACAGCCTTATTTCAGAATGAAGTAAATAATTGTTTTCACTCAAAATTCTACTCACAACATCCTATAACAACAACATGAAAGTTTTTCCCTCCCCTATGCTCCCACCGGATGTGACCCTGATAAATACTAACTTATGCATGTCACTGAATTTACTTGATAGGAAAGTTGTTTTGAGGCAGAGGATGTCATGAATATATTAAATAAATAAATAAAACTTAACTACAAAAACCCTTTTCTTTAAATTCTTTCAGGTAAACAACATAATGTGCATCATATTGTATATCACCAGTTGGTCTGGTATTTGCAGTGTCCCAGATGTGCAGAGAACTCTTTAGGATGGTGGTGTCAACTTTCTCCTTGGCTTCAAAATGTTATCTGACCCTGTCTGTCTGTCTGTCTGTCTGTCTGAACAAAACAGTTGCAAATGAATGTCACATTTATATTGTCCACCACCAATGACAATTGCTGATAGAAAAGCTGTATAAACAAAAGCTTTCCTTTCATCTTGAAAAACAGTAAAATCCACTTGAGATCTCAAATAAGCTATTGTTTGTCCTAAATTCTTGCTTTTATTCATCTGACAATATACAGTTGTGCTCAAACGCTTACATACCCTGTCAGATTTTTTTTTTTTTGGCATTTATCATATGAATGATAACACAAATCCTTTTTCACTCATGGTCCGTAGTGTGGAAGATTAAATGTGCTATAATTAAATAAACAAATACATCATTAAATAATTCCTTAAATGTGTCATTAATGAATTAAATTGGAGAATAATTACTTAAATGTTTTATTCATTAATTAAATGTGTCATTAATGAATTAAAATTGGAGGAGTAAAAGTGCCCAAACAAATACATCACTTTTACTCCTCCAATTTTAATTCATTAATTAATGACACATTTAATTAATTAGTAAAACATGTAAGTAATTATTCTCTCATTTCAATTAATTAATTTAACCGTGCAAACTTTGTATCATCACTCTTAGCTTCACAGTGGAGTAGAGCGCAGAAGGATTTTCTTTCACAAAAACAGATCAAATCTCAACTTACCTTCTGGCAAATTGTAGTTAAATTTAAGGTCTTTTTTTTTCTTTTCTTTTTTCTCTTGCTTTTTTTTTTTTTTTAAGAAAATCCTCCTCTATACCACTTCATCATGAAAATGGATAACGTGATACAAAATACAAAGCTTGCACTGTGCATAATTTCTCCAATCACAGCCACGTAAGCCTATAACTTCTTCTGGGTTAGAGAGAAAACTGACCCACCTTTCGTCAAAAAAGTGACAGCTGCCAATCAAAATCGGCCACGTCACTAAGCCCCGCCCCCTCTATGACGTCATAGCCAATCAGAATCGATGACGTCACTATGTCCCGCCCCTAAGCCCCGCCCCTGATCCCGCCTCCGAGCCCCCGCCCCTTATGACGTCACATCCAATCAGAGTCGATGACGTCAGTATGCCCCGCCCCTATGCCCCGCCCCCAGCTCCTCCCCTAGTTCCGCCCCTGGCTCCTCCCCTAGCCCCACCCCCAAGCTCCTCCCCTAACCCCGGCCAAGCACCGCCTCCAAGCCATACCTCCCCTCCCACCCAGGGTCTAATATTTTAATGTCATTTTATTTCATGAATTAAAGAACGATTAAAAATACCTAGATCTTTTTAATGTATTAAAGAATTAACTAATTCTGAAATAATTAAACATAAATCACTGTCTATTATTTAATGACCCTTTAATATCTTTAATTCTTAAATTATTACGTTTCCTTTTCTGTTTTTTAATTCGTAAATTAAAGAAGGGGAACAAATACCCGTCTCTCTCGGCTGTAAGTCTTTGCAGCAAGACGGTCAAATACCCACGCATAGAGCCGCTCGCGGAAACATGACCCCACGGCTGTAAAACCTGTTGCAGACGCTGTGTCTGTGTGAGTGCGTGTGTGTGTGCGTGTGTGTGTGTGTGTGTGTGTGTGTGTGTGTGTGTGTGTGTGGCGGGACACCCGCTGAGCGGAGATGCTGCCCCGAGGTGATGAACCCGAAGAACAATAAACAATGCTCCTTATCACTCACGCCAGATGATGTTTTCTTTTAAGATATTAGCCGATCGATCATGGGGCGCGGGACACCCGCTGAGCGGAGATGCTGCCCCGAGCCCGAACAATAAACAATGCTCCTTATCACTTACGCCAAACGGTGTTTTTAGAGCAAAAGGTAAGGAATTACGCCCCGCGGACGATAGAGTGACATACAGCATTCACCATGGCGAGACGAACTCCGATCCTCCGCTACATCTGCGAGACCCCGGTTAACATCACCATGACAACAGAAGGCTCGCTTGCCCCAAAAAAAGCGAGAATGTACGTCAGCCGTCTGAGCCAGCCGATACCGGAGGAAGATCTGACGTACAGCCTGGAGGGGCACGAACGTTTAACTTACACGTTCGACCCGTATTATGCCCAAGTAAGTTTCTTCACTCTGGCCGAGGGTGAGACTGCCACTCGAGGAACCCCACGGGTGGCGCTTACTTCCGCCGATTGGGGTGTCTTCTCCGCGGCGGCGGGCTCGATGATTCGCGACACGGTCAACCCTGAACCTCCAGGAGATCGGACGCCGGAAAAGAAGAAAACACGCTTCCAACTCACCTGGCTCAGCGCCCAGGGGCCTCGCTATAGGGTGATATTCCAGCGTGGACCTCCTGACACTGTCTCTGAGGGTGAAATTAAGTTGGAGCGGGTTAGTGCCAGCGGCCACGTCAGAAGCGTCACAGCTGCGGCTGAGAGCTGGCATGAGATGTTCAACACCTGCAACGACAGGATTACGGGCCTCTTTACAAGGTGCCTGGCCTGGAGGGACGTTATCGAAGTCCGAAAAAACTTGGCCCCTCTTTTTACTTAAAAAAAATAAATAAAAAAATAAAATAAAAAATAAAATAAAAAAAAATAAAAAAAATAAAAAAAACTCTGACGTAGCTCCTCCCCGCATGCACGGGGATTTCTATAAAAACCAGGGGACCACATCTCATTCAAGCATCGGACGACGAACCAGCATGAGCTCCTCAACCTCTCCCATTGCAGCGGCCGACGACATCGCTTGTGACTGCGCGCTCGACTGTGGAAGAGACCGGCCCTCCCTGAGCCAGGCTTCACGGACCCGCGGTGGGTACGAGAGCCCGTGGGGAGTTCAGCTCGAGGCGGTCTGGGGCGAGATCCATCCTTCTCACGCGCTTTCCAGCCCGGGAGGCGTGGGGTCTCTTCCCGCTGTCACGGAGGCCGCGAGTCCGCGGGAGGTACAAGACCTCGAGCCGGCTGAGAAATACGCCACATCTTTCGCATCTGACCGGCCTGACGGGTTCCTGTCAGAGGAATTCCTGAAAACGGTGAAAGTCGGCGTGGCACACTTACTTTTGGCTGTGATCAAAAGTTACAGACAAAAACTCTGTTACGGGTGTGAGATCGATCACCCCAGCCAGCGCCAGCACGAGTGCCTGGACCCGTTAAATGAATATTTCTTTACCGGACATTTTGAGAGATTAATGGTGAGACTCTGGAGACCGACCTTCATCCCGGCTGTGGTAAAGCTCCTAGCCCAGCGCTTCCTCAACCCATCGGCTGCGAGGGTTCAGGGGGTGGTAGAAAACATCCTCACTGAGCTGAAATACACTGATACTTTTGAAGCAAAGATCAACGAACTGTACACATGTTTCGGTGAAGACGCAGATCTCGACCTGGAGGGGATGGTAGCCGTCTATAACCCAGACGACTGAAGAAAAACCTGTTTTTTTTTTTTTTTTTTTTTTTTTTTTTTTTTTTTTTTAAATATCATTATATTGTTTTACAGTCATGGGTAATTGTGTGATGATTCTCTTTCAAAGCTTGCGGGAAGTTTATATTATACGTGGACTCTCGTATAAGCTGGAGCGGGTAGTCATTCGCAGGCTGGAGATCCCAGACGCCCCGCCTTTATGCGCTATGGAGAGGGTTTTCGACGTTATCAGACGTCGCCCCGGGCCCGGAGTCTGGACAGATCATATCTACAGCGCGGCTCTCCATTCATCTGAAAAATCTCTGTACAACGTATTACTGAAAATCTCTGTTTTGACCACTGACGATTTTACACGGTGTAATACGATGCATCTGCTTACATTATACACTCTGTTTGTGGATGTGATAGCGTGCCGGGTGAAACAGATGGGGGTGTCCAGAGGGGAGATTGTTCCTACACTTTTACAGCTGAATACTGAAATAAACCGTAAATGCGGGGGAGATGTATTACTGAGAGTTTTCCAGTTTTGTACGTGAACGTATGCTTTTTTCCTTCACGTATGCTGTGTTTAATAAACATGAACAATTGCTTTTTTCTCTGTGTGTGACTTTAATGAATGTAATAAAGCACATATTCTAAACCTTATACGGCCTGTGTTCTTTCCTATAATATTGTTGAAAAAGGGTGAAATGTTTTTCATATTGCAAGACAGAGTCATACAAACGAGGTTTTGGTGGAAAAAAGGTGCTCGTATGAATTAATGAGGGGTTTTAACACGGTCTCATTAAAAGCTCGAGGCTGCTCTGTGAGCGCTCTCCGCGGTGCTGAATCAGAGTTCAATTTAACGTTTCCAAGAGCTCCTATTTAAAACGTATACTTTTTTCCTTCACACATGTTGTGTTTAATAAACATGAACAATTGCTTTTTTCTCTGTGCGTGACTTTAATGAATGTAATAAAGCATATATTCTAAACCTTATACGGCCTGTGTTCTTTCCTATAATATTGTTGAAAAAGGGTGAAATGTTTTACAAATCAAATTTATATAGTGCCAAAACCACAACAAAACAGTTGCCTCAAGGCGCTTCATATTGCAAGACAGAGTCATACAAACGAGGTTTTGGTGGAAAAAAGGTGCTCGTATGAATTAATGAGGGGTTTTAACACGGTCTTATTAAAAGCTCGAGGCTGCTCTGTGAGCGCTCTCCGCGGTGCTGAATCAGAGTTCAATTTAAAACAAAAGACTAATATTTATGGTCGCTAAAACATATAAAAATGCAAAAGGACTATCCGGTTCATCATTCTGAAGAGATCCGTCTTAAAAGATGGGTGATGAGGGTTTAATGAAGGATGTATATTATAGTCCGGTAAATCCGGGGAGTTTTGGAGGGCCGGAGCGTTTACGCAGGGCTCTGCATGATCAACACAGCTCTAAAATTCGTATGAAGCATATCAGAGATTTCCTGTCGGGGGAAGATGCATACACATTACACAAACCTGCCAGGACGCATTTTCCAAGAAATAGAGTATTTGTCACAAACCCGCTTAACCAATTTCAGGCGGATTTATGCGACATGCAGGGGTTATCAGATTTTAACGACGGGTACAAGTACCTGCTGACCGTTATCGATATCTTCTCAAAAAAAGCGTATGCCAGACCTCTGAAGTCAAAGCAAGGGCGCGAAGTCTCACAGGCCTTTGCCTCACTCTTAAAGCAGAGCGGGGTGCCTCTGAAGATGCAGACTGATGCCGGGAAAGAGTTTTTTAACAAATCGTTCAAGGATTTAATGAAAAAACACCGGATTCTACATTTTGCCACCGCAAGTGATCTGAAAGCCTCGGTTGTCGAGAGGTTTAATCGCACGCTAAAGACGAGAATGTGGAGATATTTTACTGCTAAAAACACGAGAAGATACATCGACGTCCTACCGTCTTTACTCACGGCTTATAACGAGAGTTATCATAAAAGCATTAAGATGAGGCCGAATGAGGTTAATGATCGAAATGTCGATCAAGTGTTTCAAAATTTGTATGGGGCATCCACCCTACGCAGGAGGCCTGTGAAGTGTAAATATAAGGTCGGAGATATAGTCAGGGTCTCCAAGCTCAGGGGAGTTTTTGATAAAAAATATGAACAAAGTTTTACGGATGAAATGTTCACGGTGTCAGAATGTATACAACGTACGCCGCCCGTTTATAAATTGAAAGATTATGACGGTGAGATCATTGAAGGCTCATTCTATGAACCGGAATTGCAGAAGGTTAAAATAGCAAAAGACAGACCGTATCAGGTTCAAGAAATTATTCGTGAACGTTTACCAAGGGAAAGAAATTTGTATTTGTCAGATGGAAAAATTGGCCCGAGAAATTTAACTCCTGGGTTCCCGCGGACCAGCTGATGGCCGTATAAATATGAGAACTTCCATCTTCAACCGACATATGAGAAATGGATCGGGATCTGAAACACGGATTTTATATGACTCTGCCTTCAAACGCCAGCCTAAAAGTATTCCCGGACAACACAATTTCATGCTACCAGGTGGACTTGGCTCGACACCTGGATCTAGAGGGTGACTGGGATGTGGCGCTGACGGAAATTTGTTATCCGCACACCTGGTTAAATATCCCGGAAAAGCCTTCCTGTACGTTCCAGGTGATGAAAATTACGGGCAAGAACAAACTCGCCGTTCACTCGCGATATTTTGACACGGGATATTATGATAACTTTGAGGTTATTGCAGGGCTGATAAACCCTCGTTTGAAGACTATAGATCCGAATCTGACTTTAAAATATGACGATATCCAGAAAAAGTTTCTGTGGGAAGGAGACGGTACCAGCCAGGTATATTTTGAAGCCCCGACGGCGTACATGCTGGGGATGCACCCTAATCAATGGCTGAGATGCGGACCCGGGGTCACGAGCTGTCCCCGCTACCCCGATATAAAAGCAGGGATGTATCACCTGTTCTGTTATACAGACGTTGTACAGCCTCAGGCGGTGGGTGACGCTTTTGCTCCTCTCCTCCGAGCGTTCGAAATTGGAGGTCGTTTCGGGGAAATAATTACAAAGAAATTCAACCCCGCTTATTACATCCCGGTCTCCAAAAGACATATTGAGACAATACGCATCGAAATCAAAAGCGATCAAGATCAAACGGTGGATTTCAGATACGGTAAAGTGGTTGTGACATTACATTTTAAACCGGCGGGATAAAAAAAAAATGGCTGGGGCAGCGCACAAAGCCGACATTTATAGATTTGTGCCTTACTATGAAAATCAAGTCGGGAATGGCCTTCACGGCTTCCACGGCGCTCCTGTTATGTACGGGCGCGGGCTCGGGAACATATTTTCGAAACTGTTCAAATTTGTGTCGCCGCTGATTAAACAAGGATACACGATCGCCAAACCTCACCTGAAAAACGCAGCCCGAAGCATCGCTTCCGACGTAGTGAGCCGCGTTGTTGAGAGGGCCGGACGGAGTCAGGAGCCCGAGCAGCAGCGGGGGTCCGGGATCATGGTGCTCTCAAGAAGGCCCCGGAAACGCCCCCCGGGGAAACGGGTCAAAACAGTTAAAAAGCGAAAGACCCCCGGAAAAAGCAGAACAGTTCGAAGGAAGCATAAGAAGAGGAGGTTGTCCGGGGATATTTTCTCTTAAACAATGTCTCTTTTGCGAAATAATTCCCCCGAATGCACCATGAGCGAATTGGATTTATTCGCCGTCCCCGGGACCCAGCTGTCCATCGAGCAAAGCCAATACGTTGAAGTCAGCCCGTTATCAGCCCTGACGGACATGGGCCCTATCGAGTTTTTTATCCCCGGAGACGGTGAGAGGTATTTAGACCTCAATAATACGCTGCTTTATCTGCGAATGAAAATTACAAACGCCGACGGGACTGACCTGGCTAATGACGCCCGCGTGGGCGTCATAAATTATCCTCTCAATACGATTTTCTCACAAGTCGACGTGACTCTGGGTGACCGGCTGATTTCCCAGTCCAGCGCGACGCACCCGTACAGGGCAATGATTGAGACGCTGCTGAACTTTTCCCCCGCTTCATTGAAATCGCAGTTCACGGGCGGTTTGTTTTACAAGGACACCCCGGGTCAGCACAATTCGACCGCTGTGGATGACGCGGGCCCGAATAAAGGCCTCGTGAGCAGAGCGCGCTTTAGCGCCGAATCGCGTGTCGTTCTAAAATGTTTAAAGAAGCGGGCTACGCAGTCTGTCCCCCATGCGCTCCAAAAATCACCCGTCTTTGTTACAGCGCTGACGTAAAACGGTACGTGTTCCCCGTTATTATCGACATACGTTTCAAAATAATAAAAAACGTATTTCTCTGAATGCGTCTCTTCAGCTTTGAGCGGGGTCATATAGCAGAGGTGACCCTCGCTCGGCTCCTGGAGAGCCTCGCCGCATATATGACACCTCTTCTGCTTACACACGTGCGGAGCGCTGTTTTTAGAAAACGCTATGTAATACTCACGTTTACATCGAGAGCATTTTTTTCTGTTATCACACACATTAACGAACTTACCGGCGGAAGGACGATACTTCGGCTGTTTATGCAGGCTGTAACAGGTGGGAGAGCGACACTCCTTGTTACATTCGCTGCAGAATACAGGGTTATTTTTCTCATAACACTGCGTGGATTCACAAATTTTACAATATGACGGACAATTATGGGAGGCGTGGTTATTGTACCCCTCAAAGCAAAACTTACATACATATTTCACTCCCAAAAATCTCTTTAAATCGATGATTCCGTAAAAATGATTATTAAACAGAAAAACGAAAAGAGTTTTCTGCTGCGCCGGTATTCCTGTCTGGAATTTTGTCAGCTTTCTCTCCCCTTCGGCTCTGAAAAACACCACAATTTTACAACCCAGAGCGTTTTCAAATTTTCCCACCTGCTCTAAAGATACCGGCGTAGCTTCCGTTAATCCGACGCTATTTTGTAACGCCAGTCCGCGCTGCTCCGCCTCGTGCGTACTCAGATGAGGATTCAATAACTGAACGAGGTTTATCGCGAAACATAAACTGTTGTCAGGATTATACACGATATTAAGGCATTTGGATTTTTTCCTCAGAACCTCGTGATGGAGGAGGTCATCTATTCTGCGCTTCCCCGCGCCGTTCTGGTTGCGGATGACTTGAACCACTAATTCCAGAGACTCGTCGGCTAAAACGTTGGAATTTGATTGTATCAATCGTTCTAACAGATTTTGGAAGCCCGTCACATCGCCAGCGTCGTTATATGAGCTGATCAAAGCGGCCTCGTTGTAGACTGAGTCCCCACGAATCTCCATTTGGATAAAGTCCCCGGCCCTGGCGTGTGTTAAAGCCTTTTCGACCGAGTTATGAAGAGCCCCAACGACGTTACGGTAAAATTCCGCGTAGTCGGGAATTTCGTCGGCGCGCTGGAAATTGAGAGGCAGCCTGATTTCGATATTGTTAAAAGCAGGTCTCCTGATGACGTTAGCAGCCCCACCACCCGTCATGGGAGAGTGTCGGCTGGACCCCGGTCGTGCATCATCTCCGTCTTCCATCAAAACAGAGATCGCCGCGTTTATCGGGGTTAAACGAGCTCTGTTTAAAATCTCTTCTCCGCGCGCATTGCGCGGGGAGGGACTTCTTAAAGGTGAAAAAGCGCGAGCGTCGTTAGGCGTTTGATTTAATTCATCCACCGCGGATTGGACGTGAGGATTAACTTCACACGCGAGGAGGTTTACGGCGTTATTTAACGGAGTCAGACGTACCTGGTTCAACGCCGCGGGACCGGACTCGTCTGG
Source organism: Thalassophryne amazonica (assembly GCF_902500255.1). Lineage (NCBI taxonomy): Eukaryota > Metazoa > Chordata > Actinopteri > Batrachoidiformes > Batrachoididae > Thalassophryne > Thalassophryne amazonica. Next base: position 62,320,652 of record NC_047110.1, read on the forward strand.
AGGTGAGGTGTGCGGGGGGTCAGGGGGCTCTTCAGTATCAGACTGGACCGTCGAATTTATAGCGTTAATCGCAGAAATGATGTAGGGGTTAATTTCTTCCGATTCTCGTTCAGCCGCTAAATTGTTAAGAGCCTCATTTAACGGTGTTAAACGAACACGGCTTAAAAGTCTCTCTCCGGACTCGATGTTATTTTGAGGCGGCGAATTTAACGCCTCGGGTAATGGACCATCTGCTCCAGGAGCGCTCCCTGCTGAGTCGATTATTGAAGCGTTTAAATCCAATACACGTCCGAAGTTATTTTCCCGATGTGAATTCTCTCCTTCCATCTTTTAAAATCTGTAGCAGGAAGAATCTACCTCAAGAAATTCAGTTAATATACCTCTTCAAAATGAATTCTCCCGTTCCATCGGAATAAGAGAAAAAATAAAAAAATAAAAACAGACTACACATTTTCAAGAAAGTTGCGTGATGAGGTTAATCCCAGCTCAGAATATCTTCGAGCCTTGCGTCTCTGTGGAAAATAGACGGTCTCCCTCCACCGCGTGCTGAAAAAAGAGAAAATCGTTAGTTATTAAATATTTAAAATAAATAAATACATAAACTCCGACTCCTTACCGTGTACATCCGCGGATCGTTTTACGGGTCTCTCCCACTGACCCGCTTCTCCATGGGCTGTGACAGAAAAAATCGGGTTATTCCAGAGTTTTAATCGTGATTTAATCTCGATCGCTGTACTTACATCTGCGTGGTGAAGTCGGGGCTTCCAGCCTTCGAACTTCTTCAGGGGGCTCTGACTTGATTTCTAGAATTAACATAAATAAATGAATACAAAGCATCACCCTCGCAAGCGGATATTCTGTACTATTTCAAATATATTACCGAGGACGGGTCCGAACGCGCTCTGGACCGTCTGCGTGGTTTTGTCTAAAAAAAAATAAAAAAAAAACAGTTTCAGACGGCGTGCATCATTTAAAAACACTCATTTCTATCAAAACAGATTACTTAAATCACTTACCCTGAAAGCTGATGCGGTTTTCGCACTCTGCTCGAAGACAAGAAAACTTAATTAAACAACATGGTTTTCCAGGATTTTTTCCGCAAATTTATTCTATTTTATACCCATAGCTGGGGGTCCAGGCATCTTCACTCTTCACCGGTCGTAGTGGAAATGCTCGCTGACTCGTTCCCAGGGACGTAAGTGATAAGGAGCATTGTTTATTGTTCGGGCTCGGGGCAGCATCTCCGCTCAGCGGGTGTCCCGCGCCCCATGATCGATCGGCTAATATCTTAAAAGAAAACATCATCTGGCGTGAGTGATAAGGAGCATTGTTTATTGTTCTTCGGGTTCATCACCTCGGGGCAGCATCTCCGCTCAGCGGGTGTCCCGCCACACACACACACACACACACACACACACACACACACACACACACACGCACACACACACGCACTCACACAGACACAGCGTCTGCAACAGGTTTTACAGCCGTGGGGTCATGTTTCCGCGAGCGGCTCTATGCGTGGGTATTTGACCGTCTTGCTGCAAAGACTTACAGCCGAGAGAGACGGGTATTTGTTCCCCTTCTTTAATTTACGAATTAAAAAACAGAAAAGGAAACGTAATAATTTAAGAATTAAAGATATTAAAGGGTCATTAAATAATAGACAGTGATTTATGTTTAATTATTTCAGAATTAGTTAATTCTTTAATACATTAAAAAGATCTAGGTATTTTTAATCGTTCTTTAATTCATGAAATAAAATGACATTAAAATATTAGACCCTGGGTGGGAGGGGAGGTATGGCTTGGAGGCGGTGCTTGGCCGGGGTTAGGGGAGGAGCTTGGGGGTGGGGCTAGGGGAGGAGCCAGGGGCGGAACTAGGGGAGGAGCTGGGGGCGGGGCTTAGGGGCGGGGCATACTGACGTCATCGACTCTGATTGGATGTGACGTCATAAGGGGCGGGGGCTCGGAGGCGGGATCAGGGGCGGGGCTTAGGGGCGGGGCATAATGACGTCATCGATTATGATTGGCTGTGACGTCATAAGGGGCGGGGCTTGGAGGCGGGACTAGGGGAGGGGCTTAGGGGCGGGACATAGTGACGTCATCGATTCTGATTGGCTATGACGTCATAGAGGGGGCGGGGCTTAGTGACGTGGCCGATTTTGATTGGCAGCTGTCACTTTTTTGACGAAAGGTGGGTCAGTTTTCTCTCTTGGGTTGTCTGGGTGTCTTGGTGGCTTTCCTCACTCTTCTACTTCTTGCACAGTCACTCCATTTTTGAGAACTGTCTGCTCCATACAGATTTACCATAGAGTGCCATATTTTTGGTATTTCTTTGTAGCTGATGTAAATAAACTCTGGAACATATTCAGTGGCAGCTTAACTATCAGACAGCCTCGTCCACAAAGTTGTTGTGTGGGCCGCTGAAGAGGAGGTACTGCTGGCCCACCACCAGAGGGCGCCCTTCAGGCACGAGAGGGCGCTGCTGCCTCACGGGAACAGCCGGGAGTGACAGCTGTCATTCATCAACTCATGACAGCTGTCACCTATCTCCACATCATCAACCACTCCATAAAAGCCGGACGACATCTCCACCCCGCTGCCGAGATATCGCCTACTATTGGAGGTAATTTCCTCAGCCTTAATCTGTGCCGTATGGCACATAATCGTTGTCTGATTCTCTACAGGCATTCCTGGTAGCTTGTGTCAGCTGGAGGCTGAGCTGGTCGCGGACGACAGGGTGACAAGCCGCACCCTTCCCGACCCGTGAAGACAAGCGTCTGTATCAGATCTGTAGAAAGACTGTGTTCATATTTGCGGAGGTGGAGGTGTAATTCCCACCTGCATTATCTGAACTGTGTGCGAGGAGTTGCTGAGTGTCACCACACTCACCTCGTTTTCTGTTTTTGTTTTCTGCCAGCAGTACCAGATCCGACAGCCGGAGACGGTGGCCACATGGGGACTCCGGACTTGGCGGCTCCAGTATCCTCCGGGTTCGGTGGCAGTGGAAATTGTGTGGGATCCGGCTCTTCTCTGGACGGACGTCTCCTATCCTCGAGCCTGGCCACACGTCACCTTTGTACATTTGACTATAATCCAAATTCTGCATTTGTATTTCGTTGTGCACATTTCACAACAGTAAAGTGTTGTATTTTTGGCTCATCTATTGTCCGTTCATTTACGCCCCCTGTCATGGGTCCGTGTCACTACACTTTCCCAACAAAACTACCACAAAAGACTCCAAGCTGTCAGTGATGTTAAAGGGGACAAAACACAGGGGTATGTAAACTTTTGATCAGGGTCATTTGGGTAATTTCTGTTGTCATTATGATTTAAAAAGACTAAACATAGTTGTTTGACAATAAATGGCTTCACCCAACCACTAACCATGAGTGAAAAAAGTTCTTGTGTTATCATTCATATTCTCTGAAAAATGGGCAAACAAATAAATGTCATTTTTTGGAGCACAACTGTATTTTTCCTCAAAAGCTTTTATTTTGTTGTTGTTGTTTTGTTTTCTCAGCATTATTTTGAGTTATGTTTTACTCGTTACAATGACAATCATTTTATAACCTGTGCTCTAAATTACACCAATTATTGTATGTAATGAAGGAATTCTTTATTTACAAGCAAATTATGTGATTATTTATTATTTTTATTACACTCAACAAAAATATAAATGCAACACTTTTGGTTTTGCTCCCATTTTGTATGAGATGAACTCAAAGATCTAAAACTTTTTCCACATACACAATATCACCATTTCCCTCAAATATTGTTCACAAACCAGTCTAAATCTGTGATAGTGAGCACTTCTCCTTTGCTGAGATAATCCATCCCACCTCACAGGTGTGCCATATCAAGATGCTGATTAGACACCATGATTAGTGCACAGATGTGCCTTAGACTGCCCACAATAAAAGGACACTCTGAAAGGTGCAGTTTTATCACACAGCACAATGCCACAGATGTCGCAAGATTTGAGGGAGCGTGCAGTTGGCATGCTGACAGCAGGAATGTCAACCAGAGCTGTTGCTCGTGTATTGAATGTTCATGTCTCTACCATAAGCCGTCTCCAAAGGCGTTTCAGAGAATTTGGCAGTACATCCAACCAGCCTCACAACCGCAGACCACGTGTAACCACACCAGCCCAGGACCTCCACATCCAGCATGTTCACCTCCAAGATCGTCTGAGACCAGCCACTCAGACAGCTGCTGAAACAATCGGTTTGCATAACCAAAGACTTTCTGCACAAACTGTCAGAAACCGTCTCAGGGAAGCTCATCTGCATGCTCGTCGTCCTCATCGGGGTCTCGACCTGAATCCAGTTCGTCGTCGTAACCGACTTGAGTGGGCAAATGCTCACATTCGCTGGCATTTGGCACATTGGAGAGGTGTTCTCTTCACGGATGATGCAAAGGAGATGTGTTGCACTGCATGAGGCAAATGGTGGTCACACCAGATACTGACTGGTATCCCCCCCCCCCCCCCCCCCCCAATAAAACAAAACTGCACCTTTCAGAGTGGCCTTTTATTGTGGGCAGTCTAAGGCACACCTGTGCACTAATCATGGTGTCTAATCAGCATCTTGATATGGCACACCTGTGAGGTGGGATGGATTATCTCAGCAAAGGAGAAGTGCTCACTATCACAGATTTAGACTGGTTTGTGAACAATATTTGAGGGAAATGGTGATATTGTGTATGTGGAAAAAGTTTTAGATCTTTGAGTTCGTCTCATACAAAATGGGAGCAAAACCAAAAGTGTTGCGTTTATATTTTTGTTGAGTATATATTTGCTTGTTGATAAAGAATTCCTTCAAAAACATGCTTGTATACAAAGTATTTCTTTGAATTTCAAAAGTGTATATATATATACACATTTGAAATTCAGATTACTCTGTATGCAAACATGTTGCATTTGTGTCATTTAACCATTTGGCCATCTTCGTTAATTTGATGTTTTGACCTGTGTATCACAAAGGTGAACCTAATTTTGAGGACAATTAATTATCAAACTGGCACTACTTAATGTCAGTTATTTATACTGGAACAAATTTTTTTTTTTGAAGGACATTGTTCTTGTGTTTAAATAGTTACTTAAATTTATTTCCTGCAGCACATGATCTTTTTTTTTTTTTTTTTGTCCTTTGGAAACTTCTGATTAAATATGTAACTTGTGATGGTGTTGTAATAATGTCTTTCTATTGGCAGAATGATATTTACAAGTACACTTTTTTGTGTATTTTTCAAAAATTTGGTTTGGTCATTAATTAAAGACTTTCAAAAGGAATCACATTACTGTTGAATAGACAGTTAAAAAGCAATTATGGTGAAAATACTTTGATAACAGGTTGAAACGTTTTTTCACCACCTATTTATAGACCCTCTATTTATATAATGATTCAAATTTGACCATTTTTCAACAGAATTTACATTGCCAGCTTTTAAAGGATAAATATGCCTGTCATGCTATTTGGACATTGTACATGTTGAAAAATACCAGTATTGTAAATCATGGTTAAAAAATAGTCTAAATCCAAATGTTTATTCAACATCTACAAAAAGATGGTGAAAAAACTTGCACTTTTGAACATCTTTTCAATGGTGGACCAGCGGCGTAGCAACCTCAGCATGGGCCCCAGTGCAAGATATACTGACGTGCCCTACACACGTTACTAGTTATTAGGCGTACGCGTGCAATCATGCACATGCACGCACCCAAACACACTGACAAAAGCTGAGATAGATAATGACTGGAGTGCAGTTTGAAGCAGAAACGAGGTGATAATCGGTGGATTGCAGCTGATGCTTAGAAATGACAATGCTGATGCTCAGAAATGACGTATGTGCAGTGTAGGGAGACATTTTTTCGCAAGGTCTTTGGTGTCATTAGTTGTCATAAATCCAGCTATGTCATTGACTGACATAGAGGCAGTGTATAGTTTACCCAGCATTCATCACTGCATAGCATCTTATGAAATACTCCAACATACATTGCGTTATTCTTTTAACTGTGTGGTAGTCCAATTAAGGGTCGCGGGGGGCTGGAACCTATCCCAGCAGTCATAGAGTGTGCGGCGGGTTACACTCTGGACACGACACCAGTCTGTTGCAGGACCACTGTTGTGTGGGCTGCCAGAAGAGGAGGTACTGCTGGCCCACCACCAGAGGGCGCCCTGCCTGAAGTGCGGGCTTCAGGCACGAGAGGGCGCTGCCGCCTTACAGGAACAGCCGAGGTGACAGCTGTCACTCATCAACTATGACAGCTGTCACCGATCATCTGCATCTCACCCTGGATAAAAGCAGGATGACACCTCCACCACGTCGCCGAGATATCGACTTCTTTGAGAGGTAACTTTCTCTGCCTGTATTGATTGTTTCCAAGAGCTATTGTGTTGCAGCTGTCTAACCAGAGGACCGGCGTGGGTCGCGACTGTTTCGTCCTACTTCCCGTCAGATAAGTGGTTACTCAGACGCTGCACGAGTGTGTGTTAGAGGTGGAGGTGGAATTCCCACCGTTATTGTTACGGGGTGTATACACACCCACACTTGACTGTCTTTGTGCTCCGCCAGCAGTACCAGATCCGACACGCTGAGACGGTGGCCACCTGGGGACTTCGGGACTTTGCGGCTCCAGTATCCTTCGGGTTTGGTGGCGGTGGAAATCGTGTGGTTCCGGTTCATCTCCAGATGGGCGTCTCCTAACGTCGAGCCTGCCCACACGACACCTTCATTCATTGACTTGTATCTATTCTATAATCTGCTGTGTGTGGTTGTGACATTCACAACAGTAAAGTGTTCTAATTTAATTCCCGCTATTGTCCGTTCATTTACGCCCCCTGTTGTGGGTCCGTGTCACTACACTTTCCCAACAACCACATTCAGACAAACACATTCATACCTGCACTCACAACTACGGACAATTCCAATCCACCTAACTTGCATGTTTTTGGATGTGGGAGGAAGCTGGAGCACCCGGAAAGAACCCACGCAAACACAGGGAGAACACACAAACTCCACACAGAAAAGCTACAGGTGCTAATCAAACCCGTGACCTTCTTGCTGTAAGGCAACCGTGCTAACCACTAAGCCACTGTGCTGCCCTAAATCTAGCCTATTATTCATTAAAAAGCACACCATTTTGGAATATATTTTACTTAACTATTTCACCAGTTGGGAAACCGTGACAGAGATAGGTTTGCTTCAAGGCTATAAGGTAATGAATCAGGTGTGTAACGTGCATGATGCATAGTGCGCACATTGTGTGCAAAAGTGTGATTCACTGTGATAATATAAATTAGTACAGAGTAGTACAAGTATTAGTACAGTACCTGTATGTCCCGGGCCCCAGTGCGATGGAACGTGCTGCACTGTCTATCCCTATGCCACTGCGGTGGGCGTAGACATTTTAAGTTTTAAGTTTCAACAATGTATACACAAAGAGGCCATTTCTCTTGCACTTAGCTAAGTCATATTTTAACATTCAGCATCAACAATATGCTCACTCACTAGCGCAGACTTATTTCCAAAACAGGACTACAAGATAAGTTACACCACCACACCAGCTACAGTGGGCTGCGACTGCAGAGACAACAGTGCAGTTAGCATGCAAAGCGTGAGCTTTATGTTGCTAGCTTATTCATTGTCACGTAACTTACTGAATTTATTGCTTGATATAAAAATGTGTTTGGTTACAAATGGCTTGGGCACACATATAAATTCATCTAACTCACCTATAATCATGTGTAACCGGTTGTGACTGACTGCGTTGTGTTTGAAGAAGGAGAGTCTCAGACGTGGGTATCTTTGGAGGTCATCTCAATTTTATTTCTGACAAACAGTGAAATAAAAATCCTCCGGTCAGTGGCTTCTACACGGTATGCCCCCTTTCCCATGGATATCAGTAACAAAAAGGGAGAGGAAAGGTGCAAAAACACTACTTATTAGAAGTGGGCGGATCGATCCTAATATCGATAATATCGATACCTACGCTGGTATTGATATTGAACGTTCCTCGTGTAAAAAGATACTCAAGCTTTTTTTCTCTCCCGCACACACTGACTGCTGCGCACACAGATTCATCAAAGTCTTCTCTCTGTCTGTAAGAGCAGCGCTGCGCTGTGTTACACAACATGGAGCAGCGCACCCTCCCCCCTCTGGTCTTTTGTTGTTGCACCGTCACGTGGCTCAGCGGTGCCAGCCAACAGCCATGCAGGTAGGCTCAGCCTGGTCCGCCCACTCAGCGCTCTTCTCGAGTCAGCCCTCTGCCTCAGGAGATTTTGCTTTAAGTTGTGTTGAGTGATATTTTTTAAAACAAAAATGTTGATTGTGGTAATAAAGTATTTTGTTGTCACATACAGTGTTTGGCGAAATGTTATCCTAGGTCTTTTGGATCCTTTGGATCTGTGAAGCTTAAATATGAAAATGAATCGGTATCTGTTGTGGGCTGGGGTGTTTGGCTGGCTTGGTTTTTGTTTTCTGTTTCTCCCACCAGGTGGTATGCATTCAGGACTGAGTGGCTGAGCATTAGGACCTCACCCTGAACACCTGAGGCTTGTTTTCACGTGCAGGTCATCAGGACTCACAGCTGTGGTGTATTTTGTCTTGATCAGAGATTGCTGCATTTAAACCTTGAATGCACAGTGTGTGATTGCCAGAGACTCGACCTTGTGAGCAGACGTGTGAGATCGACGTCAGGAGAACAATCTCACCATCACGGACGCAGAGACCGCTCCAGGTTTGACGCCACAGTCTGTGAAGGAGGATTGGGTGAGGTGCTTTGTTTTTCACTCACTCACTCTCTTGCCTCTCTTCCCTCTTCTTTGAGTCAAAAAACCACACCTCCTTCCAAAACCTTCTCTAACTGATTACATCACCTGTGCTATAAGCCAGTTTCAAGTTTTCAGTGCTGCAGTGGCTGCTGGGTAAGTTCCAAGGTCAATGCATAATATAAACATTGTGCATTCCCAGGATCATGGCGGTGAAGTACGGTCAAGTCTGTCTGTAGAAGTGGGAACGATTACAGCAGTTTCTTTGTGCAAGGGGTTTATCAGCGGCGGGGAGAGTGGAGGAGCTTCGAGCTTCAGTGTGCTGGTAAAACCCACGGAAAAAGAGGAGAACCAACTCCGAGCAGATCAGTTTGCTGACAGTCGAGAGCGTCATGCTACTCTGTCCACTCGCTGACCTCCCGAACGGTTCGCTCGGTAAGTTAGTGCATTTATATGAAATATATAGATGAATCTTATCACAGGCTGGCACTTCTAATATTTTTAAATTTTCCTTCTGCACGTGTGTGTCGTGGCTGACGTCACCCAGAAAACTACACACTGGTAGGAAGCTCGTCAACTTGCAAACGAAAATCTAAATATTGTCATAAATAAAGTTCATGACACGGTTCGAACAGTCGTCACTCCAGTTGAAGTTAATTCAAAGTGATTAAGAGAAGCTTAAGTCTAAACAGACAGCACTATTAGACCAGTTCAAGTCAAGTTTAAGTTCAAGTTTGCTGGCTGGTCCAAAACTGATGACTGCTTAAAAAATGTAGCAGTGATGAGTGTTCTCAGCAGTTCATAAACTTTATGTTCATCTGTCTCAATATTTTAATTTTGATGATAAATTATATTTTTATCCATTATTCCATTTCCATTTTTATTTACACATTATGTACATTTGGCCACAGTTTCTGTCTGACATGCAATGAATTAAGTCAAGTCATGTCTTTATTGTAGTATATACTTTTATTTTATTCAGGAGAGGAGAAAGGAATCCACCACTGGCCACCGTGTATGTCCTGTGACATATCATCTCATGAGTGGAGAGGAGAGGGACCTGCAGACAGGCTCCTTACAGACTCCAGAGAAGGAAAATCCAACTCATACTTCAATTCACAGTGGTTGAAGGAAGTGTTTAACCATTCATCTCCATTCTGTGTACTGCTTTTTAAAACAGGGGCCCCAAAATATCTCTTGGACTGGAACCCACTACCTATCACATTCAGTATGCCAAGTAAGTATAAAATATATCAAAAAGACAAAACTTTGTGGGATAAGACCATTTTTAATGAATGTATCTTGTAGTCACATTTAGTCACCAATAAATTTATGTTCCATGACTGTAAACTGGCCAATGCCTGTGTAATAAAACCTGGCCATTTCAAAATTGCAAGGCTGAATGTCTTTTAAATAACACTGCTCATCCTATACTATTCTTATGACAAACATATCTATATTTTTTGGCAACATATGCTGTCATTTGTTAATTATTATAGTGTGTAAACTCACAGCACACAAGTGGGGGCAGCAAAATTGCAAAGTGCTGCACAGACTAACACAGTGTCATCCAGGACTGGAACAAGAGTAACTGGCCTATTTCATCCTCCCAACAACGCGAATCCTGGCATTTGTAATTTTTCTCATCTTTGCAACATCAGCAGCAGTTTGTTGATCAATGCCTAAGCTGGGAGGAGAGATGTGAAGTTTGGCACGGCGGATCCAAAGTTCACATCATTTCTGGGGGAGGGGGGAGTGAAAAACATTAGACTTTTCTTAACCCTCTTACATTAACCCTACATTTGTGTTCGATCCCCCCCCCCCCCCCCCCAAAAAAAAATCAACCCTTTGTAATGTAACTACAGTAAACACCAGGATTGGAAAATTTTTTGACCTCTAGTCTGAAGGTGAAAGAAGCTTCTTATTTCAATGACATAATGTTACAAATGTAACTCTAAATGTATTAACAATAAAACTTTAATTTCTCTTGTCTGCTTTTTTTTAAAGATATATTAAAATAAAAAAGCTACCTTTATGACAACCTAGTATGGTGTTTGCATAAGTGAAAAGCTGATATATACAAAGAGAAAAATAACCATGACATAAATAAGAATGCTAAATATATGCAACAGTTTAGTTGTTCAAAGGAGAGTATGAGAATTACAGACTTTCACAACAAAAAAACGGTCTTGCACGGTAAAGCGTTCACAGCCTGATCATGTTGCTGCTTTGTTTCCAAACACTGGAAGTGTCTTGTCATATAATGGAGCCAACGTGGTCCAACTACTGACTTTAGAAATGTTTACATACCGTTTTCTGTCCTCACCGTGACTTCTTTTGGCTGTTATATTGCTTCAAAAACACTGTCTTCTTATCAGCATGAACGGCGTCAGCAGTCTGTTTATATACATTGACCTGTGAACCAGAAGTGTTTGGAGCTCTCCACACATGCGCACTGAGAAACTCGAAACTGGCTTATTTAAGCACTGGACTTTCCTCATTCAGGTGCCAGCTCATTGATCTTGTTATCCTCGTTCCAGCCTTAGTTCTCGTCCTGTTGTCTCACAGTATTTTGACCTTGTTCTTTATTTTTGGATTACGCTTTTGTCTTTGCCCCAGTACTTTGCCACGCTGTGTTTTTGACCTGTGCTTGTTTTTTGGAACATGCCTCTGCCTCTTGTCTGTACTTCTACTTCCTTGCCTGCCATTCTGTGTACCGTACATCTGCAACATTTTAATATTAAGCCTTTTTATACTACAAAGTCTGTGTCCCCGAGTCCTGCATTTGTGTCCAGCCACAGTGTGTCTGCACCTTTGACAAAAGGAGTGATACCAAAACATCTGGGCCCATATGCACGAAGCAGCCTAAGGCTAGAAATAGCTCCAAGTGATGTTATTCTAAGAAAAATCTTAGAATTTCTCAAATTCTTAGACATTTCTTAGAATTTTTCCTTGGTAAGATGAAAGTTGTCTGCAAAGCATTATTTGTAGCAGCTCCTAAGGTGAGAGCTCCTAAGGTGTCAAACTGGTAAGAGTAGTTAGGACGATGTTTAAGAAGCCTAAGAGTGTCTCAAGCAGACAAGCTGGTGGAAAAGACAGAGAGGAAGCAGAGATATTCTCCGTATATAGAATGACAGTGAGTCAGTAACACACTACCTGCTTGATCTGCGTAATTATTTTATGTTAATTTACTGTCTAAATGTGTTTATAAATTGTTTAGGTTTTTCTTATCATATTCACACATTAATATTATCATTATTATTATTATTATTATTATTATTATCAGTATTATTGATATTTTATTTTATTATTACCTCTATTTTGTCATTTGATTTTTAAATGAACAACAATGGAAATAAATGTTTTCGCATTCTTATGTCATGCATGCAAGTGTTGTGTGTTGGGGGGTTTGGCTGGATATTTTGGTGTTGTTTTCTTTTCTTTGCTCTCCAGGTGGTATGCAAACTGGGTTTTTTCTGTGGAGGAGGTGCTGGCAGAAGAGTCCTTCACCCTCATCAGCATTATTGGCTGCACTTGTGGAGGATGTTCACGTGCAGGCCTAATGACTTGCAGCACCTGTGGATGATGCTCACGTGCAAACTTAAAGACTTTCAGCTGAAGCAGATAATGAGATGGCGTTCTGCATTTAAGCCATGAGTGATTCGAGCAGAATTGCCGGGAACTCGACCTTGTGACGTTCGTTTGTGAGACGCTGAGGACCGCGCCTGGGTTTGACACATCGTGCCTGTGAAGGAGGACAGGTGAGGGACACATGCTGTCAGCACACATCAGAGGTGATGATTGTCTGAATAAGTGTTAACAGTAATTTGGTATTTTGTTACGCAGTACATTTGAACATTGATGAGAATTGTGCAGCTCGCTTCTCACTGCCGTGGCGTACGGAATGATGATCCTCCACCTGTTGTGAGAAGCTGCTCATTTACATAAAGCTTAAATTCAGACCTGAATGTGTTGCTGATAGTGTGTGCCTTTGAAGGATATCTGTTGTAGCTGTTGACTTACCTCACCTTTTCCATCCTTCACAGAGTCAGTTAGTCGTATCCACCTGGGGGGTGTTCGGCGGTGAGTCTGGGTCCAGAAGCGTCGGGCTTCGATCCATTTGGGCGCTGGAGAGCGCGCCGTCCTTCACCTCGCCAGACAGCCGCACATTTATGTTGTACACAATTATTGCACAGAAGGGAAATAAATTTGTTTTGTTTTTGGAACCGCTTTCTGGTTATTTTAGCGCTGGGTTCAGTCAGACGCTGGTCCGCTCCTCAACTCGCATCTGCACATAACAGCAAGTTTAATGTATTTCTAATTATATTATGTACTTACATTGAACTTATTAATAAACTCATGCACCCACACACTTTTAATATGGAGATAATTGGCACGTGAATGAGAAATGTTCAAGCTGTGTAACAATTCATTTTGTGGTGAGCTGCGTAAAAAAATGAGACAAGAGAGAGCATTTGTGTTTTTGACACTCTGCCACTAGGAGGCGCTCTTATCTTTCAGATAAAGCAATATATAGACGGCATCAAACACGATACACTTTTCACTTGTGGTGACAACATGGTGACACTTAACTCACTAAACTAATTGAACTACAAAACCATAATAAATCAACAACACAAACAACATTTTTAAACTAACATGAACCACAATAGCAACATTTAAAACCCCCAAACCCAGAAATCCCACAATACATTGCAGCACAAGAATTTACAGGTTTAGCGACCAGCCCGGTGATTGCTCTACTTTAATTTTGCTGAGTATCATCATCACGACATTAAATTATTTTCACGATTACGCATTTCTTAATACAGTTATATGAGCACATAATTTAACTGTTCATTCATATGTAGGAGTGCACAGTGCATTTATTTTTTTATTTCCCCTTCCCTTTCTGTGACAACCAATCACAGCTCTTACAGGACCATATCATACCTCGCAACAGCATCAACCCCACCTCCTCACTAAGATAGGAGTTTCTGTCAACTCCTTGCCCAGAGTTGCTGTCAGACACCTCTTGGGTCTCTCTTCGGCTGGGAGTCCTTGTTAGGAGTTCTTTGAGAGGACTTTGAGATACACAGAGCAAACGGGCCCTGATTTCTAAAAAAAAAAACAAAAAACAAGATTGACAATTGACAATACTGATCGTACATTTTTTAAATGAAGATGTGTTGTATATTGTCTTTAAATGTATAATTTTGATGATGTTTTGGAAACGATGGTGAAAATTTGATCAAATTAAACTACAAAATAAGTTAACATTAAACAATGGAAATACTGTATATCTCAAGTTTATACTGTGGCATAGCGTTTCCACAGTATAAAAAAATTAGTATCACTTAAAACTTTCATGTAAAAATGTTGTGAGATAAGAGGTTTATTTAAATGATAGCATAAGCTGGTCACAGCATAGGCAATAGTTACATATTTCTGATGAAGTTCATGTCTACACACGTAAATATTAATAAAGACTCACAACCACTTACCTTAGTTTTCATATTTCTGTCATTTTAAGTACTGATAATATTTGGAACCGTGTGAAAGTAAATTATGAGATGTCAGGACAAGATTATTGTAAGAAACAAATGGTCATAAAATTACGTGAAAATATATCCCATTCATATTTATAACTGTCTCTTTCCTATGCACTGAGGTACAACCCAAATTCCAATGAAGTTGGGATGTTGTGTAAAATGTAAAAAATAGAATACAATGATTTGCAAATCCTCTTCAACCTATACTCAATTGAATACACCACAAAGACAAGATATTTAATGTTCAAACTGATAGACTTTATTGCTTTTGTTGCCTGCAACATGTTTCAAAAAAGCTGGGACAGTGGTATGTTTATCACTGTGTTACATCACCTTTCCTTCTAACAACACTCAATAAGCATTTGGGAACTAAGTACACTAACTGTTGAAGCTTTGCAGGTGGAATTCTTTAGTATTCTTGTTTGATGTACAACTTCAGTTGTTCAACAGTCCGGGGTCTCCGTTCTCATATTTTGCGCTTCATAATACGCCACACATTTTCAATGGGGGACAGGTCTGGACTGCAGGCAGGCCAGTCTAGTACCCGCACTCTTTTACTACGATGCCACACTGTTGTAATACGTGCAGAATGTGGCTTGGCATTGTCTTGCTGAAATAAGCAGGGACGTCCCTGAAAAAGACGTTGCTTGGATGGCAGCATGTGTTGCTCCAAAACCTGGATGTAACTTTCAGCATTGATGGTGCCATCACAGATGTGTAAGTTACCCATGCCATAGGCACTAACACACCCCCATACCATCACAGATGCTGGGTTTTGAACTTTGTGCTCGTAACAATCTCTTTTTTTCCGGAGGACACGACGTCCATGATTTCCAAAAACAATTTGAAATGTGGACTCATCAGAGCACAGCTCACTTTCCCACTTTGCATCTGTCCATTTCAAATGAGCTCAGTCCAGAGAAGGCAGCAACGTTTCTGAATGTTGTTGATGTATGGCTTTCGCTTTGCATGGTAGAGTTTTAACTTGCACTTGTAGATGTAGCGGTGAACTGTGTTAACTAAAAATGGTTTTCTGAAGTGTTCCTGAGTCCACGAGGTAAGATCCTTTATGCAATGATGTCGGTTGTTAATGCAGTGCCACCTGAGGTATCGAAAGTCACAGGCATTCAGTGTTGGTTTTCGGCCTTGCCGCTTGCGTGTAGAAAGTTCTCCAGATTCTAAATGTCTAAATGTTGTGCAGCAAACCTTAAACAAGCTTCAATATACTTTTTCTTCAGTAATGGAGTCTTGCATGGTGAGTGTGCACACAGGCCGTGACATTTCAGTGCATTACTTATTGTTTTCTTTGAAACAATTGTTCAGTTGCTCTCCACAAGCGGTCCTTGGCTCTTGGACAACTCTTCTAATAATTCTATTCACTCTGTCAGAAACCTTGTGAGGAGCACCTGGTCTTGGCCGGTTTATGGTGAAATGATGTTCTTTCTGTAAAGGATTGCTCCAGAGGCAGTTCGTCTTTTATGGCTTTTACTCGTTGTAACTCGACACACTAAACAGCACAGCACACTCGCACACAATGATGAAGCACCTCGCGTGTTTCACCGTAACTTTCCCTCGATTACCGTACATGACACAGTACATGCGCAGGCACATCTGTTACCGTACATGACACAGTACATGACATCTCCCCCTTCAAAATGGATTATTCCCCTTAAAACAAACAACCCGTTGCTTACTTGTATTTGGAACAAATCCCATTACATTTACTGTAAATCATTTAAAATCGATATTAACCCATTTATATAACTTCTGCTACAAATTCAACTCAGCAAGAACTTGGATCAGCATTCACAACAATAATGCCATTTCAATACAAATTTTCTCTTTTTTTTTCTCACATTCCACATTCTCTCTTTTTTCACACATTTCACATTCTCCTTTTTCCTCTTTTTTTTTATAACCCCCCCAAAGGCCATAGGTTCGGTCTACAGGTCAAGCCTGTTGACTGGTTTGCACACCCGTCCAGATCTGGTCACAGTCTGACCGGGCATAAGGCTTGCAGGTGGAGCCACACACTGACTGGTGGGAACTGTCTCTGTCATGTCAGAGTGTGTGTCTGTCTCTGTATTCTCGCTGGTTGCTGGTCGGGAAGACTGGGAAACCGGCTCAGGTTGAAGATGGCGGCGATTTTGCCGAAGCTCAGCTCCCTGCTGTGTCTTGATGATGACTGATCTCGGAGTGGTGCTTTCTCTTGAAACCACTGCTGACCGTGACCATGATTTCTCATGGTCCAACTTGGACCTCACCACATTGCCTGGCTGCAGGACAGGTAAGGGTCAGGCTCCATGGCGGCAATTGTAGTAGTAGGCCTGCTTGGCCTTCTCTCGATCGTCCTTCTCCTTCACTGCTGCTCTGCTCCGCCACTGTGGTTGAAGATTCTTCTCCAGGATAGGGAGCGTTGTCCTGAATTTTCTCCCCATTAACAGCTCTGCAGGACTGTAGCCGGTCGAGGAGCACGGAGTGGACCTGTAGATCATCAGGGCCAGCACTGGATTCGCTTGTTTGAGGATCTTCTTGGCTGTTTGCACGGCCCTCTCTGCATGCCCATTGCCCTGTGGGTGATGTGGGCTGGACGTGCAGTGTCTGAAGTCAAATTGCTTCGCGAACTCCTGAAACTCAGCACTAGAAAACTGCGGCCCATTATCAGTCACTACTTCGTCTGGGATGCCAAACCTGGCAAAGACTGCCTTCAACTTAAGTATTGCATGTGTACTGGTTGTGGATGGCATGTGCAGTATTTCTATGAATCTGGAGTAATAGTCTGAGACAACCAGGTAGTTCTGGTGATTGTACTCACATAAATCCATTGCGATTCTCTTCCACAGACGACCTGGAAGTGGTGTAGAGATGAGTGTCTCTTTTTGTTGTGTTCTCTTCTGTTCAAAGCACACCTGGCAAGAGAACACTAGGCCGCTTATCTCTGTAGCGAGGCTGGGCCACCACACTGATGAGTAGGCTCTTTCCATACATTTAGTCAGTCCTTGGTGCCCCTCGTGAATTTTCTGGAGAAAGAATCTCTTTTCTCATCAGCTGCGGGACCATGATCCTGCTTCCCCTGAGGACCAGGCCATCGTGCTCTGACAGTTCTGCTTTGACCTGCATGTACTGTCTTATACCCACAGGCACCTTGCAGCTGTGTTCTGGCCATCCTGCCCGTATGAACTTGATGAGTGACTGCAGTTCAGCATCATCTGCAGTTGCCAGCTTGATCTCATCCATCTTGCTCTGACTAGCAGGGATTGCCCCCACTATATTAGCATAACATGCCACATCACTCTGAGTGTCCGGCTCAGTACATGTGGACAGCGGGCTACGTGAGAGAGTGTCTGCGACGATCAGAGTTTTCCCAGGAGCATACTCTGCCACGGGGCTGCATCTCATCAGCCTCATTAGAAGACGCTGACACCGCAAAGGTACGTTGTCCAGGCTGCAGCTGTTTATGAGCGGCACAAGTGGCTTGTGGTTGGGGATGTACCTTCCGAGGTAATTCACCATGCCCAGGATCCTCTTCAGTTCTGGCAAATTTGTTGGTGGTGGCAGCTGTTGTATAGCCCCGATTTTGTCTGGGTCGGGCCGAATTCCATCCTTGTCAATGAAATGCCCGAGGAAGCGCAACTGGTGATGTCTGATGGAACACTTGTCGCGGTTGAGCTTCAACCCAGCTATCTCGATGCGCTGCATGACCTCCAGACGCTGGTCGTGTTCACTCACTGTGGCCCCGTAGACGAGCACATCGTCCATGAAGATCTCCACTCCTTCCAGCCCCTCCACTGTCTCCATCATCTTCCTCTGAAAAATCTCGGGAGCGCTGGTTATCCCGAACGGCAGCCTCTTAAAGTGGAATCTGCCGAACGGGGTGATAAAGGTCGTGAGCTTGCAGCTGTCTGGGTGTAGTGGGATTTGGAAGAACCCACTGGCTGCATCGAGCATCGAGAAGACAGTGGCACCACTCAGCTTAGCTATAATTTCATCTGTGGTAGGTAAGATGTACTGTTCTCTCTTAACTGCTTCGTTCAGTCTTTTGAGGTCTACACAGATACGCGCTTTACCTGTGCTTTTCTTTAAGACTGGCACCATGGATGCACACCAGTCGGTAGGCTGCGTCACCCTCTCGATGATGCCGGTCCTCTCCATCTGCTCAAGTTCCTCTTTGACTTTCTGGAGCATGGGAATTGGCACGCGTCTGGCTGCGTGAACGGCGTACGGTTGAGCATTGTCTTTCAGCTGTATTCTTACAGGTTCAGTCTTAAGAGTACCATGCTCACCAAATGCCTGCAGGTGTCCCGTGTTGCACACCGCTTCCTCCACTGTCTTCACCAGGTTCATCTTTACAGACAGTGATCTGCTGAGGAGGTTGCTGACTGTGCGGCCACGAACGACGTATGCTGTGAGTGGGTGTCTCTTTCCTTTGTAAGCCACAGTGCTCTGGAACTGTTCTATGCACTGCAACTCACCTCCTGGGCTATCCAATTGGATGTCTGCAGGCTCAAGTGGTGTTTTGAGTCTGAGTGAGTGGTAGGTTTCCTCACAGATGATGGTCACGTCGGCCCCCGTGTCGATCTTGAACTCAGCTGGAGTGGAGCCTACGCGCAGTTTGACTGTCCATTGCTCTGATGATCCCACAACTGCTTTGCTCACTGCCCCAAGGAAATACGACGGTTGCTGCTGCTGCTGCTCCGTGACCTCGCTTACAGCCCTCCTGCTCTTGCACACTTTGCTCCAATGCCCCAATTTGTTACACAAGTTGCATGTGGATTCCTGCGCAGGGCAGTTCTCGTCTCTGCTATGACGCATTTTCCCGCATTTTCCACATTTGCCATCTCCGTTATGTCCGCTATTCCCCCTTTTTTGCTTTCTTCGGAATTTCACGTTTTTGTTGAATTTGTTATTCCCTTCATGCACGAGTCCAGTTTCTGCTCCTTGTATGCTAACGTGAGGCGATCTCCTCAGACTGTCTAACGGTTTCGATCGCCACTGCTAGGGTCAGTTGCTGCTTTAGCTGAAGCTGTTTTGAGACGTCCTTCTCCAGTATTCCAACGACAATTCGGTCGCGAATGTTCTCTTCCCTGCTCGCGCTGAAATCACAGTGTTCTGCCAGTTCATACAAAGCCCTAATAAAAGTCTCTGCTTTTTCACCAGGTCTTTGAACGCGTTGGTGGAAACAGGCCCGCTCGTGAATTACATTCCTGCGCGGCACAAAGTACTCGTCAAACTTAGCCAGCATGCAATCGAAGTCCTCGTCATCTTCATCTTCCCCAAACGTGAACGAATGAAACACGTTCTCAGCCTGGCTTCCCATAGCATAGATCAGGCTGCTCACCTGCACGGCGCCATCTTCATTGCTAAGTTTGGTAGCAGTTCTGAATCTCACAAAACGTTGCTTCCAGTCAGGCCACTCGGCAGGTTTGTCGAATGAAAAGTTCATCGGGGGGTTGAATTTCGCCATGACTCTCCGGTTTGCACTTCTGACACCATGTAAAGGATTGCTCCAGAGGCAGTTCGTCTTTTATGGCTTTTACTCGTTGTAACTCGACACACTAAACAGCACAGCACACTCGCACACAATGATGAAGCACCTCGCGTGTTTCACCGTAACTTTCCCTCGATTACCGTACATGACACAGTACATGACACTTTCCACTTTCGGATCATGGCCCCACAGTGTTAACTGGACCATTCACAAATTTAGAAACCTTCTGTAGCCAATACCATCAGTATGTTTTGCAACAACATGGTTGCAAAGATCTTGAGAGAGCTCTTTGCTTTTTACCCATCATGAGATGTTTCTTGTGTGACACCTTGAAAATGAGACACCTTTTTATAGGCCATCAGTTGGAACTGAACCACCTGATATTAATTTTCACTGACAAGGGTAGGGATGGGTATCGAGAACCGGTTCCTTTCGGGTACCCTTAAGAAATTATTTGATCCACCGACATCAATAAACTTTTTGCTTAACAATTCCCTTATCGGTCCTTCAGAGTGGCTGTTGTTTTGGGGGGTGTTTGTCAGGAAAATAATAATTTCTCTACATTGATTACAGACCTGCAGCGGGTCTGTAATCAACTTTTCTGCAGCGCGGCTTTGCTTTGAACCTTGAACCAATCGAAGCAGTGATTCGCAGATTGAAGCAGTGCTTCGATCTACGATTCGTGGATTCATTGTTTTATTTTGCTTTATCCTAATTTTTCCCTGCTAAAACCCTGAATAGAATATGTCTGTGAGTAATATTTAATATTTTTATGTTAAACCGACCTGTTATGGTCTGAACGGGGCCGATGCTAACGCATTAGCATGTCTATGGCATTTTCAATGTTAATTTTAGCATTAAGCTGTTCGCATCTCAGCACCTTTGTGTCGATTTGTTTTCTGTATAATTAATGGCTCAGCGTTTGTTGTCGTAAAAGAGTCAAATTATAATTTTTTTAATTTATTTTTATTCCTATATTAATAATAATCGCAACAACAATAATAGTCTACATAATAGACAATAATAGTCAATAATAATATACTAATAATGTTACAATACAATTTTAGAGAAAGAGACAAAAAGAACCTAATGAAACAAAACACAACAGAAAAGATAAAACCATCTAACAATGAAAATAAATAAATACATATAGAAATAAATAAGTGTTTCCCGTATTAGCCATTCCTGCTTCAGTCTCCTAACTCTTTTAGTTGGGGGGCACAGGGGAGATCCGTCCTCCAGGGCCGAAGGCAGCTTTTCCTCCGGGGTTAATGCCCTCAAACATTCCACGCTGCCATTGTGTGGTGCAGCACAAATGAAATGGGCAGTATTGTGCTGAAGAGTTGCTGCTTTAATTATAAACTGTACTGTATACAGCATGAGCCCTGCTACCTGCCCGATCGCTGTCACCAAAACTTCTCTACAGACATACACACATACATGCATCCCATCTGCTCTGCCGAGTCCTGCTCTCAGTGGCACGCGCCACGGTCACGCGCTCTCTCACTCGCGTTCACACACACACTCACTGAGCTAAACACAACACATTAGACACATCCCACAACACTACCCCGACCATGGACTAGCAATTAGCAATAATTCCATTCCATATTATAAAGAAAAGTTACCACACAAACTCTGTTAATGTAGGCCTAAAAATGTGAAGAGATAGCTGTGTCCAACCAGTACATTCTAATGTAAATATTAAAGTAGATAGGTTTAACTGTAAGCACAAGTGTCTAAGCAGTGATAAATTTTAGCTCATTATGCAGTGAACAAGTGAGTAGGAATATATCGAAAAATGCAATGACCTTATTAGAAAAAGAGTACATTACACATTAAGCTACATCTCTACGATGATGGGGAATATCTGACTGGTCTTATAATCACAGTACATTCAAATGTCACAAACTGCAAAAATATAAAACATTGTCACTTCAGCTTTTTTTTTTAACAATGAAAAAGTGCTTTGTAGCAAAAATGCAAAACATTGTAAACAAGACTAGAGTCTCAATAAAACTATAACGTCCCTAGTGCAAATATTAACTTCAAAAGTGACTTACTCAGTGACCCAGTCCCCATACCGATTTGGTCTCCTGCACTGACAATCAGGATGTGACACGGGCTGACTCTGGTGGTCCGGCTCCTCCACTGCACCCCCACCATGGTCAAATATCACATGGGAAGGAGTGGATGGAAGGAACCCGATGACATTGGAGTCCTTGGCAGGTGGAGTAGATGGCTGGGAGCTGCTGGGGCCATCACTGGAGGCAGTAGAGTAGAGGCGGTGCAGGCCGAGGTCCTGGAATGCTGGGTCTTCGTCCAAGGCTGGTGGCTGGACCTCAGAAGGTGTCCAGTTCTGGGCTTGGTCCAGTACCCAGGTGTTGTCCAGGGGCTCAAGGTTGTGGTAGTGTTTCAGTTGGTCATGGTGGATGACTTTGACTTTGGATCTTGGGCTCTTTTGGATCTGTAGACCAGATCGTCCAGCTGTCCCATGAAAAAGAAAGGTCCTTCATAGGAGGGGAGAAACTTTTTGACTTTGTTTCTGACATGACGAGTTCCTTTGATCAGATACCACACAGCATCTCCGACTTTATACTGTGCGTGGCAAGCGTTTTTATCATATTGTCTTTTAGCATGTGTGACTGACTCACCCAGGGCTTCACGAGTGATGCTGTGAGCCGGCTCCAGCCGCTCACGCATTTGTTGTACAAACTCTGGGCCTGAAAGTGCACAGTCGGAGTCCGGGGGGAAACCAGCAACACAGGCTTATTTATTTCGCGTCCGAACATCATGTAGTTAGGGGTGAAGCCAGTAGAACTGTGCTTGCTCGCTCTGTAGACCATAACTGCATATGGGATCATCAAGTCCCAATCCCAGTGACAACGTTCTGCAGTGGAGGCCAAAATCTTCTGTAGAGTGGCATTGAAATGCTCAACTTGGCCGTCGGACTGCGGTTTGAAAGGTGTCCTGTGGGTTTTCTCAATGCCAAACAGACGGCACATTTCCTGAAAAATCTCGGATTCAAAATCGTGTCCTTGGTCGCTGTGTAGGGAGTGAGGCATTCCAAAATGACACACCCATTCGGTTGCAACGACCTGTGCCACTGTCACAGCTTTTTCATCAGGGATGGCAAACGCTTCCGTCCATTTAGTGAAGTATTCCTGTATGACAAGCACATAAAAGTGTTTGCGTTCTGTCTCGTTAAGTGGGCCCATAATGTCCAGTGCAATGCACTCCATGGGAGCTCCAACCCTGACAGTTCCCATGGGCGCCTGAGGGGTTTTGTGGGGTTGGGCCCTGCATGCACAAGTTTGTACAAGTCCGGCACCAGAGGGCGACATCTTCCCTCATGTGGTACCAGTAGTATCAGGTTTGAAGTCTGGCCACAGTCCGTTCAATACCAAACTGTCCACCTACTGGCCCCTCATGCAATTGGCGCATAACATCGGGTTGCATTTTGCGTGGCAGGACAATTTGTGGATAGAACTGTGTGTCGTCCAAACAATAAAAACGATGGACCAGGACTCCATCTTGAAAGTACAGTCTTTTCCATTGACTCCAGTGCGATTTTGGTGGCTGGGCTGCATGGGGTGACAGTAGTCCAAGGGGAGCACTCACTGCTGGCCTCTAACCAGGATATGACAGGGGAAATGTCTGGATCAGATGCTTGGGCCTGGTGCAATTCACTGCTGTGGTCAGTACACACCTTGAAGGACTGCCCAAGCAGATACTGATGGAAATGTGATGTGAAATCTACAATGGCGAGCAGCTCTCGTCTTGTAGTGCAGTAGTTCTGTTCACTCTTAGAGAGTTTGCGGCTGCTGTATACCAACACACGTTCAGCACCATCTTGCATTTGCGATAGGATGGCGCCGATGCCTGTGTCACTAGCGTCGGTGTCCAAGGTCATCTCACCATGGTCCAGCGGATAGCCTAAGACAGGGGCGATGGTAAGGCGGTGTTTGAGCATGTCAAAGGCTTCTTGGTGTTCCACATGCCACTGAAAATGTTCATTTTTGTTTGTCAGGTTGTGTAACGGTTCAGCAATAGAGGCAAAGTCTTTCACAAACCTGCGGTAGTAGGAGGCGAGGCCAATGAAACATCTGACCTCCTGGACAGACGTGGGAGTAGGCCAAGTTTGTACTTTGTGGACCTTATTGGGGTCGGTGACTACACCGCGCTTGGACACAATGTGACCCAGATAGGTGACTTGGCGGCGGAACAGGCAGCATTTGGTTGGCTTTAGTTTGAGGTTTGCTTGTTTAAGTCTCTGGAACACTTGGTGCAACCTCTGCAGCATCTGGGGCACATCCTTGGCCAGCACGATGATGTCGTCCAGATAAACGAGGCAGGTCTCCCACTGCAAGCCAGATAGGACGCGGTCCATGAGGCGTTGAAACATCGCAGATGCATTGCATAAGCCAAATGGCATGACGTTCCATTCAAATAGTCCATTTCGTGTACAGAAGGCAGCAGCACGCCGGGCTCTGGGTGTTAATTCAACTTTCCAGTAGTCTGAGGCAAGATCCAGGGTGCTGAACCATTTGGCAGTGGCAAGTGTGTCCAGGGTGTCTTGGATGTGGGGCAGCGGGTACACGTCTGTGATGGTGCGGTCATTGAGGGCCCTGTAATCAATACACAGGTGGTACGTACCATCCTTTTTACGAACCATAACGATCGGTGAGGCCCAACTGCTGTGGCTGTGGGAGGCGAGGCCGCTTTGGAGGCTTTCACAGATCTGCTGGTCTGCATCCTGCTGCTTGTCCCCAGCCATCTGACGAGGTGGTTGCTTTACTGGAGCCCCAGGCCGGGTGATGATATCGTGCTGCACAAGACTGGTCCGGCCCAGGTCACCAGGTCCCCTGGAAAAGCCACTTTCATATGCACATAACAGGTTAGACAGTTCAAGTTTTTCACAGTCATTAAGGTCAACGGAGCTCTGAGCATAAAGTTCTCGGAGGTGCTCCGGCACTGCAGGGGAACTGGCTGGAAGGTCTGCCACTGTGGGGACACTGGGTGGTGGCAAAATTTCAGCCAGTTGGAGGAGGCCTGCAATAGCACCTTCTTTAATAGTCACAGTCTTGTTGCCAGGGTTAAAGAGGCGTAGTGGAACAACATTAGTGGGCTTAGTGGGCTCAGCTAGGGCTCTGGCAATGAGTACTTTATGCTTCTCGACAAAACCTTTTGTGGGGCTAAGCATCATGTCTCCCTGAGCAGCTTTGTTACAATGCACAGTGCCCTTGATGAGGTACTCTTGTCCGGGCTCAACCACAACAGTTCTGGCTATTCTCACAGCGTGCGACTTTGGGATGGCCTCAGGGTGAAAGTAGGGCACTTCCTCTCCAAACAGAACTCCAAGCAGCACTTCATGACCCGCAATGTCTGCCACTAGAAAATCCACTTCGATTTGATGGTTGTTGATGCTGACAGGTACTTTGGCTTTGCCAAGTACTGGTACGTCTCCGGGTCCCACGCCAACCAAGGTCTCAACAATGGATAACTGAAGCGGAGGCCTCATCTCTGGATGAATGGCATTGTAATGATGAAGGGGCAGCACGCTCCTCCGCGCCCCACTGTCCAAGACTGCGCACACCTCCAGCTCGTACATGTGCAGGTGGATGCTCATTTCACAGTTCTGTTCTTTAAGGTGGAGCACAGTGGTCTGGGAGTTTTCTCGGTTGGTGCTTGGAACAAAAGTCTTTACGTTTCTTGGAGAGGAGGAGCACTGGCTCTGCTTGTGACCCCAACCCTTACAGTTGTGACAGCGGATCTCACCCTTTTTAAAGTTCTTGTGCTGCTTTGGAGTTTTAGCAGGGATGCTTGGGACAAAGCGGTTGGTTGAGGGGCTGGCTGCAGGTGTAGTAGCAGGTACAGTCTCATTTTTGTCTATTTCTCTGACAACAGCGGCACGGGGTCTGCGTTCAAGGGTGTTGCGGGCCCCTGGCTGCATCATGCTGGTGACATAGGATGCGGCCCTTTTTGTGGTTTCATGACGGTGTGCTATTTCATACGCTCTGGCTCGTGTAGCTGGACATTTTTCTAACAGTCTTTGGACTAGCTCTGCATCGCCCAAGCCATTTGTGAAAACCTCAACAGCTATAGCATTTTGTTCAGACTCTGACCAATCTCCATAAGCAGCATTCCACCATTCGGAAGATTCAGACGGCTTTCGGTGGCTTTTCTGTTGTGTGACTATCCGAGAAATTGTGGAAGAGCTGGGCATTTCACAACATGTCCTGTGAGACTTCAACACAGTGGTGCTTTTGCTCCGCCGTCAGCTTCATGCCAAAGCCATTGGCATGAATTTCGCTGCAACTCTTCATGGCAAAATCTTCTGTCACAGTGGAATGTGCCGAAAAAGTGCTGATGTCCACCTCTTCCACAATTTCTCGGATAGTCACACGACGGTCCCACATCACCACAGCGTTCACTTTGGAAATGATCCGGTCATTTCAGCGTGTTGATGGTCGACTGGAGCGCGGCTCGCTCTCCACCATTGTGCAGACGTCTTTAAACCGGTTGTACCGCTCCTTAATCTGTGTGATGCCCATAGCATCGTCACCGAAAGCCGTCTGAATAATCCAAATGGTTTCCACCTGGCTGTCACCCAGTTTCTGGCAAAATTTGATGCAGTCGTGCTGCTCCAGTCGTTCAGCCATTTCCTTGCAAAGAAAAAACGACAAGAGACTACACCCATCCTCACACAAAGGCTGCTTACAAACAAATGGCGCAATCGACAGGCGTGAAAAAATTCACGCATGCACACGAAGGTTCAAGGTTGGCTCATGCAAGCACACGTGATTCAAATCCATCAAGTTTTTGAAAAAAATAAAAAGGTCGGATACTTTTCTAACAGACCTCGTATACATACATATATATATATATATATATATATATATATATATATATATATATATATATATATATATATATATATGAAAAGTTCTAAGGCTCACTATAATGCAGTTAATGCATTACTCCTTCATGGGGAGCCTTAGAACTTTTCAGCCTACCCTCGTATATATATATATATATATATATATATATATATATACGAGGTCTCTTAGATAATAAACCGACCCTTTTATTTTTTTTTTAACTATATGGATTTGAATGACATGCGATTACACCAATCATGCTTGAACCCTCGTGCGCATGCGTGAGTTTTTTCACGCGTGTCGGTGATGTCATTTCCCTGTGGGCAGGCCTTGAGTGAGATGTGGTCCCGCCCTCTCGGCTGAATTCCTTTGTTTCACACGCTGCTCGAGACGGCGCGCGTTGCTTTATCAACATTTTTTCTGGACCTGTGAGGAATATCCGAGTGAACACTATTCGAGAAATTAAGCTGGTTTTCTGTGAAAAGTTTAACGGCTGATGAGAGATTATGGGGTGTTTCTGTCGGTGTAAGGACTTCCCACGGAGCGGGACGTCCTGCAGCGCTTCCAGGCGCTGTCGTCGGCCTGTTTCAAGCTGAAACCATCCTAATTTAAGGCTTAATTCACCCAGGACATCGTGAGAGAACAGAGAAGATTCAGAAGAGGCCGGCATGAGGAATTTATGCGGACATTCCACTGTTTAAGGACATTTTTTTAATGAAAGACGTACGCGCAAATTCGCCGAGTCGTTTCCGTGACGACTCGGCAAATCTGTGTGCGCCGCGACAGGAAAAACACCTCCGTGTTGAAAACCATTTGTAGAATTCAGGCGGCTTTTAATGGCTTTCAACAAGTGAGTAACTGAGAAATTGTTTAACAGCTTGGGCATGTTCCAACTTGCCCGTTAAGATTTCCAACGGAGGTGTTTTTCCTGCCGCGACCCCCCGCGGTCGGGTCCAGCCCGACATGCGACTCTGCCCGCACGTTCTTTCATTACAAAATGACCGTTAACAATGGAATGTCCGAATAAACTCCTCATGCCGACTTCTTCTGAAAGTTCTCTGTTCTCTGACGACTTACTGCGTCAACAGAGCCTGAAATGTGGAAGTTTTCAACTTGAAACGGCGAGACGCTGCCGCCTCGAAGTGCAGATCGCCGTCAGGCGCCGTGGACCGTCCTTAAAGCGACACTACCAGACCAAAATCTCTCATCAGCCGTTAAAATTTTTACCGAAAACCAGCTGAATTTATTGAATGGTGTCCACTCAGTTGTGCCTTACAGTTTTGAAATTTTTTTTTATCAAACAAAGCAACAGTCTCTGAGCCATTCCTAAACAATGAAAAAAATTGACGAGCGGGTGGACGACTCCTCACTCAAAGACTGCCCACAGGCGAATGACGTAACCGACAGGTGTGAAAAAACTCGCGCATGCCCACGAGGGTTCAAGCATGTCTGATGTAATCACACGTGATTCAAATCCATATGGTTTTTGAAAAAATAATAAGGTCGGATACTTTTCTAATAGACCTCGTATATATATATATATATATACATATATATATATATATATATATATATATATATATATATATATATATATATATATATATATATATACGGGGGCTGTCAATAAAGTATAGGTCCTTTTTATTTTTTTCAAAAACTATATGGATTTCATTCATATGTTTTTACGTCAGACATGCTTGAACCCTTGTGCGCATGCATGAGTTTTTCCACGCCTGTCAGTGACGTCATTCGCCTGTGAGCCCTCCTTGTGGGAGGAGTCGTCCAGCCCCTCATCGGAATTCCTTTGTCTGAGAAGTTGCTGAGAGACTGGCGCTTTGTTTGATCAAAATTTTTTCTAAACCTGTGAGGCACATCGAAGTGGACACGGTTCGAAAAATTAAGCTGGTTTTCGGTGAAACTTTTAACGGCTGATGAGAGATTTTGAGGTGATACTGTTGCTTTAAGGACTTCCCACGGTGCGAGACGTCGCGCAGCGCTCTCAGGTGCCATCGTCAGCCTGTTTCAAACTGAAAACCTCCACATTTCAGGCTCTATTGATCCAGGACGTCGTGAGAGAACAGAGAAGTTTCAGAAGAAGTCGGTTTCAGCATTTTATCCGAATATTCCACTGTTAAAGGAGATTTTTTTAATGAAAGACGTGTGGACGGGTTCGCGCGTTGGGACGCAGCCGGCGCGGTGCGGCGGCACAGGAAAAACACCTCCGTGTTGATAACCATTTGTAAAATCCAGGCGGCTTTTGATGGCTTTCAGTGGAGTGAGTATATGAGAAATTAACAGCTGGACATGTTCCAACTTGTCCTTAAGGCTTCCAACAGAGGTGTTTTTCCTGTGGCGGAGCGTCGCGGTGGCTGCGAGCCGACGCTGCAATCCGCCCGCACGTCTTTCATTAAAAAAATCTCCTTTAACAGTGGAATATCCGGATAAAATGCTGAAACCGACTTCTTCTGAAACTTCTCTGTTCTCTCACGACGTCCTGGATCAATAGAGCCTGAAATGTGGAGGTTTTCAGCTTGAAACAGGCTGACGACAGCGCCTGGGAGCACTGCACGACGTCTCGCACCGTGGGAAGTCCTTAAAGCGACAGTATCACCTCAAAATCTCTCATCAGCCATTAAAATTTTCACCGAAAACCAGCTTAATTTTTCGAACCATGTCCACTTCGATGTGTCTCACAGGTTTAGAAAAAATTTTGATCAAACAAAGCGCCAGTCTCTCAGCAACTTCTCAGACAAAGGAATTCCGACGAGGGGCTGGACGACTCCTCCCACAAGGAGTGCTCACAGGTGAATGACGTCACCGACAGGCGTGGAAAAACTCACGCATGCGCACGAGGGTTCAAGCATGTTTGACGTAAAAACATATGAATGAAATCCATATAGTTTTTGAAAAAAATAAAAAGGACCTATACTTTATTGACAGACCTCGTATGTGTGTGTGTATTCTCCACTCAGATTGCAATAGCCAATCACAGATTAGCCTTTCTGTCCATTATTTACCTGTATTTTGGCATACTTGTCGCCAGAAAGTTATGTTGGATCCAAAGGGATCCAAAAAGGCTAGGACCAAAAGTTATATTGGATCGGTCCCCACTGACCAATTGCGTTAGAGCTTACTGCCAACAGCTAGCCAATCAGAGTGCGGCATACAATTATTCATGAGATGACATCACTAATGACGTAGCAGAGGTCAGGAACTTGCTGACAGACGCTGGTTGAAAAAATGGCAACAAACATGTCAACAACAGCAGAAAATTGTCTGCCAGTGAGGTTTGCTGAGTTCACAGAGGAGGAACTGGTGGAAATATTGAACTCCAAGGATGCCAAAAACACTAAGAAGGTAGACAAGCACACTACTGACGTTTGAAAAGCATTCATATGCTGTTCACAACAAAATAAATTGATCTAATTTACTTGGCTCTTTGTTGTTTGCTTAATTTGGGAGGGGGGTGGTCCTGCTCAGCGTGCCGCTCTCGATGGAGCGACATCTCTGCTATTTTGGCATTGTGGGGTAATTCTTCGGAGAACATAACAATTGATGGATGGCAAGTCGTCCAACATAGAGAAATACTAGATGAAGAATTCTTCATCCAATATTTCATCCAATATCCAATATAGTTCTTCTTCAAGTTCTTCATCTATTATTTCTCTATGTTGGACTCCTTACCATCCATTATTTGTATTATATATATATATATATATACGAGGTCTGTCCGTAAAGTATAGGTCCTTTTTATTTTTTTCAAAAACTATATGGATTTCATTCATATGTTTTTACGTCAGACATGCTTGAACCCTCGTGCGCATGCGTGAGTTTTTCCACGCCTGTCGGTGACGTCATTCGCCTGTGAGCACTCCTTGTGGGAGGAGTCGTCCAGCCCCTCGTCAGAATTCCTTTGTCTGAGAAGTTGCTGAGAGACTGGCGCTTTGTTTGATCAAAATTTTTTCTAAACCTGTGAGACACATCGAAGTGGACATGGTTCGAAAAATTAAGCTGGTCTTCAGTGAAAATTTTAACAGCTGATGAGAGATTTTGAGGTGATTCTGTCGCTTTAAGGACTTTTCACGGTGCGAGACGTCGCGCAGCGCTCTCAGGCGGCGTCATCAGCCTGTTTCAAGCTTAAAACCTCCACATTTCAGGCTCTGTTGATCCAGGACGTCGTGAGAGAACAGAGAAGTTTCAGAAGAAGTCGGTTTCAGCATTTTATCCGGATATTCCACTGTTAAAGGAGATTTTTTTTAATGAAAGACGTGCGGGCGGATTGCAGCGTCGGCTCGCAGCCGCCGCGACGCTCCGCCACAGGAAAAACACCTCTGTTGGAAGCCTTGAGGACAAGTTGGAACATCTCCAGCTGATAAACAATTTCTCATATACTCACTCCACTGAAAGCCATCAAAAGCCAACTGGATTTTAACAAATGGTTATCAACACGGAGGTGTTTTTCCTGTGCCGCCGCGCCGCGTCGGCTGCGTCCCGACGCGCGGACCCGTCCGCACGTCTTTCATTAAAAAAATATCCTTTAACAGTGGAATATCCGGATAAAATGCTGAAACCGAATTCTTCTGAAACTTCTCTGTTCTCTCACGACGTCCTGGATTAATAGAGCCTGAAATGTGGAGGTTTTAAGCTTGAAACAGGCTGATGACGCCGCCTGAGAGCGCTGAGCGACGTCTCGCACCGTGAAAAGTCCTTAAAGCGACAGAATCACCTCAAAATCTCTCATCAGCCGTTAAAATTTTCACTGAAAACCAGCTTAATTTTTCGAACCATGTCCACTTCGATGTGTCTCACAGGTTTAGAAAAAATTTTGATCAAACAAAGCGCCAGTCTCTCAGCAACTTCTCAGACAAAGGAATTCCGACGAGGGGCTGGACGACTCCTCCCACAAGGAGTGCTCACAGGCGAATGACGTCACCGACAGGCATGGAAAAACTCACGCATGCGCACGAGGGTGCAAGCATGTCTGACGTAAAAACATATGAATGAAATCCATATAGTTTTTGAAAAAAATAAAAAGGACCTATACTTTATGGACAGCCCTCGTATATATATGAGAGACTGAACTCCAAAGAAGGGTAAAAAAAGTAGAAACACATAAGACAGAGCACCAGAGACAGACTTCTGCATTCAGCAGTTCTTGCACAATGATTGCACTACTGGTTAAACATTAAACTACATGTTTCTGTACTGGTTTTTCCTTACTTGTGCAATACCAATGTTAAATCCTATTTTATGATTATTGCATCAAGTTCTGGATTGCAACTTAAAATATGAATGAGTTCATTAAAGCAAATGACCTTCTTGTTAATCAGAAACCTGATAACCAATAAATCAGGACACTTACATTTACGATTCTGGCACTTGCTTGCTGAGCAAAAAGTACTCTGTGCGTAACGAAATGACAGCTGAGATTTTGTACAAGTTTATGTGATAGTTAATTTTTTTTTGTCCTCAATAGCCAAGAAACGGGGGGAAGGAACAGTAAGTGCTCAGACAAAATAATAAAACTCCCCGCAGAATATTAAAAAAACAAAAAACTGTTAATTTGTTTAACCACAGAAACTAACTTAGAAAATGTTCCCTGCTGTTAGCATGGTAAGCATATGAGACACAATGGAGTCGCCATAAAATCTAATCCATAAAATTTCCATTACTCATCAAGTTGCCTCACAGCAAGAAGGTCATAGGCTCACTTCCTGCCTCTTTGTTTGTGGAGTTTGCATGTTCCCCCTGTGTTTGTCTGGGTTTTTCTCCAGCTTCCTCCTACTTCCAAAGACATGCTGGTTAGGTGACTTGGTGACAGTAAATTGTCCGTAAGTGTGAGTGTGTGGGTAATTGTGTTTGTCTGTTTATATTTGACCCTGCAACAGACTACTGGTGTCCTGTCCAAGGTGTACCCCGCCTCATGCCCATTGACTGCTGGGATAGGCTCCAGCCACCCCCCCCCCCACCCCGACCTCTATTTGGAGTGTAAAGATGAAAAATGGCCAGAATAAGAGGTACATTGTTCTTCACCTGTATCTACCAGAATCTATTTTACAGCTGAATTTACAAGTGTATCTCAAAAACAGAAAAGGAAAAAAGAAATATCTCAAAACATTAGAATATTTAAAGTTTGAGTAACTCTCTATTTATGTGGTATAAACACCATGATTTTCTCAGTCTGGTTTAGTATACACGACCACAAACACGGGGAAGACTGCTGACTTGACAGTTGTCCAGAAAACTCACACCCTCCACAAGGAGGGTAACACACAGAAGGTCACTGCTGAAAGGGTTGGCTTTTCACAGAGTGCTCTATCAAAGCATATTCATGGAAAGTTGTCTGGAAGGTAAAGGTGTGGTAGGAAAAGATGCACCAGAGGTTTGGGAAATTTGTCAAGGAAAGCTGATTCAAGGACTTGGGGGATCTTCATGAGGCGTGGACTAAAGTTGGAGCCAGTCCAGCAAGAGCCACCATACAGAGACGTGCCCAAGAAATGGGCTTCAAATGTTGCATTCCTACTGTTAAGGCAGTCCTGAACCAGAGATGATATCAGAAATGTGTTATAAGGGATAAGGTGAAAAAGAACTAGACTGTTGCTCAATGGTTCAAAGTCCTGTTTTCAGATTAAATTAAATTTTGCATTTAATTTGGAAATCAAGCTCCCAGAGTCTGGAACAACAAACCATTTTGAAATCAGACAGTCTTGCCCATGGAGGGGTTTGCTGTTGTGCAATTATGTTTTTACGCCCCTACCAGTGTTGCCTGGCAACTTTGACAGCTTAACATACCAACGAAAGTATTGGGCACAACCCATAGTTTAGTCATCATTTTTTGAGTACTCAATGCTTTGCTTTTAGTTTTTACAATTGTATAAGTCAAGCCTAAATTTGTCATTTTGTCTTTTCAATTTACCCACCGTTTTGTCTTGAGAAAGAAAAAAAAAATCATGTAATGAATTTTTGGATTGTTTGGGCCATGAACGACACATGTTGTATTGTTTGTTTTTGGGGAAAGAAGGATGCGAACATCAGCTGCTTTTCAAGCAGCCTTTGAAATGGGATGGCCAAATTGTGCCACTTATGATGTTGATGTTGTTGGTGATTAGTGTTTGAAGTGTGCAGCCGCTGGATTTGGACACGGCTACAGAATCCAAGTTGCTTGAAATCCAGTGTGAGTTTCCACAGTAAGCGATGATTTGGGGTGCCGTGTCAGCTGCTGGTGTTGGTTCACTGTTTTATTAAGTCCAGAGTCAATGCAGCAATGTACCAGATTTTAGAGCACTTCATGGTGCAATCTGCTGATAAGCTTTATGGAGATGCTGATTTCTTTTTCCAACAGGACCACAGTGGCAAAACTATGAGTAATTGATTTTCTGACCATGGTATAACTGTACTGGACTGACCCAATCGGAAAATGAGAAACACCAGACTCAACCATACAGACATACAGAAGGTCGCTGTCAAACCAGCCTGGTCTTCCATTAACACCTTGGCTGTGCCACACTGCACTGATCCAGCAACATATTCAAAAGCAGCTTCAAACTAATATTGAGCGCACAATTTATCATTCTCTCAGACATTTGACATTTCTGGATTGGGGAATCTTTTTCAGCTTGATTTGATTAATTTAATATTTTGTGACTTTCTTTGTTTTAGCTGTTGGCTCAAATTTAGATTTAAAAAAATGCTTGAGATATTTTAGCTTATATGTAATGAGTCAAGATACATAACATTTGCTCTTTATTATAACACCATCAAAAAATGTGAACTTTTCCACAGTATTCAATTTTGTGATGCACTTTTTTTTTTTTACTGAGAAATTTTGCAGACCAATTCACTATTATACCACTACTTGTCTCGCTTATTTCAGGGGAAAATAAAAAGCTGCTCTGTTCCTTTTACTTGCACACCTTACTGTCACACCTACTTCAGGGGCTGGTTGTCCTACAAAACTCATGTGGTAGATAAGTAACTTGCATAGTGGAAAAGGTCGTCTGTGTGATTTTTTTTTTTTTGCTGTCAGGACATAAGCCCAAAAAATGTTTTTTGTTCGGAGGAAGCGGGTAATGTTCTTCAGGTCCCTTTTCTTCCTCGTCATTGGAATTCTGATCTGTTTCTTCCTGTGGCAAACTGTCTTTAACAGGCAGTCCTCATCTGATGACAGAATACCAGAGCAGTTCTCTCTGGACCTGCCGGGCTGCTCCGCTATCATCACAGGGGATATAGAAGGTAAAAAAGCTGACTTAGAAGTTCTTCTGTCCTCAAAGAGAAGACGGCAGTTATCAGAATCGTTCTACTTGAACATAACCAGAGACTGTCAGGGTTACATTGAAAACAGACGATTTATTACAGAGCCTCTGAGTGAGGAGGAGAACGACTTTCCTCTCGCCTTCTCCATGGTGATCCACGAGCAGATTGAGATGTTTGAACGACTTCTGCGAGCAATTTACGCTCCTCAGAACATCTACTGTGTGCATGTAGACCAGAAATCAACTGAAGATTACAAGAATGCTGTAAAGGCAATTATTTCCTGTTTCCCCAACGTGTTTATGGCCAGTAAATTAGAAAGGGTGGTGTATGCCTCTTGGTCTCGAGTGCAGGCGGACCTGAACTGCATGAAAGACCTGCTGAGTTCACACGTCCAGTGGAGGTACCTGCTTAACACCTGTGGAACAGACTTCCCCCTCAAAACCAACAGAGAAATGGTTCAAGTGCTGAAGACCCTCAAGGGAAGAAACAGCATGGAGTCTGAGGTAACCAACAGCTACAAGAAAGGCCGTTGGGAGTATCATCACAATGTCACCAACACTGTCGAGAGGACAAGCGAGAAGAAGAGTCCACCTCCGATAAGCAGTCCCATGTTCTCAGGAAATGCCTACTTTGTGGTCACAAGAGACTTTGTGAGACATGTGCTGGAGGACATAGAGGTACAGAAGTTTCTGGAGTGGGAAAAGGACACATACAGTCCTGATGAACACATGTGGGCGACTCTACAGAGGATGCCAGATGTACCCGGATCAGTGCCAGCAAACAGCAAGTACGATGAATCTGACATGCTTGCCATTGCTCGTGCGGTGAAGTGGAGCTCCTTAACAGGTGATGTGAGAAATGGAGCCCCGTACCCTCCATGCACCGGGACTTACAGAAGAGCTATTTGTGTTTACGGGGCTGGTGACCTTCCATGGCTCCTGAAACAACACCACTTGTTTGCAAATAAGTTTGATCCAGATACTGATGACGTAGCTATTAGATGTTTGGAGTCTTTCCTGAATTTCAAAGCTCTGAGGTATGAGTCAGTGAAAAAAAGAATACTTTTTTTTTAAGTTTTCTAATTTTTAAGTTTTTGTCAAATGCACCATGTTCATGGAAATCCTGTTTCCACCGTGGATATTACTGAAAAATGCTAAATATTCTGTATATACATTTTTTTTAATTGTATTATAGTGCCACCTAGCAGTTCTACAGTGGTAAAGGTCTCTGTTGGCCTTACTCCAACTATGTTAATTTATTTACGAGTAATATTACTCGTAATATTAATTTCTCCCTCAGCCCCAACCAGTCCCAGCAGAAGACTGCCCCTCCCTGAGCCTGGTTCTGCTGGAGGTTTCTTCCTGTTAAAAGGGAGTTTTTCCTTCCCACTGTAGCCAAGTGCTTGCTCACAGGGGGTCGTTTTGACCGTTGGGGTTTTACATCATTATTGTATGGCCTTGCCTTACAATATAAAGCGCCTTGGGGCAACTGTTTGTTGTGATTTGGCGCTATATAAAAAAAAAATTGATTGATTGATTGATTAATATTAACCAAAAACATACGGTCACGCTGTCACTATATAGGCACTGCTGTCTTACATGCAAAAAATAAATATGAAATATGGGTATCATTACAAAAGTGCATTGAGGCTGGCATATTTGCTTCAGATTGTAGTCATTTTCCTCTACAAAAGACAGTCAACATTTGAATGAGGGGCAAAAATAAAACTTTATTTTCACCAGGCAGGGTTTGAACAGAAAGTCAGCAGTGAACAGTGAAAAAAGTGCAGTCAAAGCTGCTCTACCAAATGCCACTAATTTAAAATCAAAGTAACCTTAAAAATATATTAATTTTTGTCCATTGTCACCTTTTGAATATAAATATATAAACGTATTAAAGCAGAACATGCACCAATCATTTCTAAAACTTGTAAGAGTGCCTTAAATAATCTGTCAATACAACAGTAACTACGAAACACCAATTAACATTTTGGCATTATATAGCAGAACTATAAAGGATTAAAAATATTTCAGACAGCATGTGGTAAAACATGGCCAGCTGAGACGGTATTCCAGCAACATGTTCCACATTTTGTAACAGGTAGCATCATTTCAAAAAGACACTTTCCAGATGCAAAGCGCCAAGTCGCACAGCATATAGAACGCAAACATACGAGCGGTTCTCGACATTCTTCATCACCAGTCTTCCTTCAAATCTTGCAGCACCAGCAGGGTCACTCCGGAAGAGCAGCAGCTGCCACCTCCACTTTGCTGTGCATGTCCTGGTCGACTCTGCAGACAAATGTGATACTTAAGACGTCTGTGTGGCTCAAAGTGAAATGTCATGTAATGGGATGAGAAAAACTAATAATTCCGAGTTATTGACACTGAAGAAGCAGCTAAATTTTTATCTGCGATGATTTGCATGATTATTCATAATTAAATTGTGATTAATCACAAATCTTCAATCCAATCTGCTTCTTAATGTTTGTAGTAATTTTTTAGATCAAGTAAACAGAATTTTTTCTTATCGTTTCCACTTAGGGCAGAATTGTAGACGTAAAACTAGGACACTTAGTGACAAAATGATGTTTTAGTTGTGAAAAATACATTTAATTTTATTACTATTATTATCCTCATTATTACTTTTAATGTTGTTGTAGTACAGTGGTGTCCAAAGCATTCCAGAAAGGGCCACTGGCCAGTGGAGCCACTGACTCCAGGAGGTGATTTCACTGATTAACATCACCTTGAGCTGATGGAATGAGTTCATAATGAAATGCAATGTAAAAATGAGAACAGCGCATGTTATTTGGGACAATCAAAATGAGCTTGGTGAAAGGACGATACCTGCTTGGAAAATCAGTTTGCTAATCCGGGGTTGGAGCTGTGAAGCAGAGAATTTAAGATGAGCTTTTGATGCCACCTTCTCTTTAAGAGCATTTATTATTTTATTCATGTGTTTTTAAGTTTCACATCACTCATTTTCATAACACAGTGATTTGATGGAGTCCATGAATGGGAAATCAATTTACTGCATTGCTGATAGACAGCATTTATAAGCTGTAAATAAGCTGTATAAGCTTATAAATGCTCATTTTATAAAAAGAAAAAGTGATCAGCTTATAAATATTTGTTACCCAATTTCATGGCAAGGAGGAGTGAAAATGTGAAAAAACAAAACATGTAAGTACTTTGTTCAGTTGTTTTAAGACAGGGCAAGTAAGGAAAGAAGTCTGAGCAAAACATAAAATCTCTATTATTTCTATTGTATAAGGTATTTTTATTTTAAAATGTGCACACGTCAGCCCCTTAACAAAGAAGTGCTTCCTGCTGAAGGTTAGCTGCACTTCACAGGTTTAAGTCCATCTTCGCTCTGTGGACAAACAATAATTAAAGTGTTAACTGAGTAGACTATAACGATGCCTGGATCTGATGGAAAGCATATCACTGGATACTGCAGAAAACCGCCCAAGGATGGTTGTGTCTTTGTTCAGTTTTCTACAGGATCATCTTTTGTCAGCACAATCTACTTGAAAACTGCAAACACGTGCTGATTTACCACAAATCAGAAACGTTTGGGGAAACAGAAATTGAAAAATACATATATAAATAAGACAGTGATCCTTACATTTACTTTAACATGTATTTCACGGCACACAGCATGAGCCCAAGATCTTACTTTTTGTGTGGTTCAACTTGATCTTATTTGTTAATATACTGAATTTCAGGCCTGCAACACATTCCAAAAGAAACTGGGATACTAAAGCATTTATCGCCTTTGCCATTCCTTCTCCCAACACTTAAAACATCTTGATATTGAGGACACCAAGCAATGAAGCATGTCATGTGTTATTTTGTTTCATTCCTCTAGAAAACACATATTAGGGTATGCAACAGTTCAGGATTATCGTGTTAACATTCTTTTGTTTCACACACATTTCCACATATTCTCTGTTATTCTCTGGACTGCAGGCAAGACAGTCCTGGAACAAAAGCCTCCTTAAGACACCCTGACACTTGCACGCATTTAACCACCACAATGCTGCGCAATTAGTCGGGTCAATGCGACCCGCTGTGTTTCGCCTTATGCTGTGATACATAAAATAATTATTTTGTAACGGATTAATCATTTGCTCTCAGAATTTGGCTGATGAAACCTCTAATCACTCCGGAATCACAGAGGAAGTGCAGTTGTTCTCGCACTTCTTGATGTGGAGGACGCATTTGAAATCATCTCAAAATTATTTGTAATATTTATGTTGTCATGGCTTGGTAAAACAGTTGCATTTTCATTCTTTCTTATGAGTATCTGTAAATTCTGTTTATTATAGATTTAACATCTCATCATAATTGTTCAGATGAGCTGCGCTGACGCAATGACTCGCACTGACAGTGTTTTTGAATTGTTTGCGTAATGTTCAAGTGAAGTTCACATAATTAATGAATGCCAGAGATTTTGAACATTTCAAAACGTTCTTTGTGCACTTGCACGCGGGATGCAGTCGTGCGCAGTTTACAACAATTTACAACGAGTTTACTTTCTGGCATGGTAGACTGCGTACCAGTGCACGGATCAGTCTTGTTGAAAAATGAATGTCCCAGCCAAAGATGACAGCTTGAAGGCAGCATATGTTCCTCTGAATTCTCAATGTATGTCACAGAAGGGTAGGGAAAATGAACTTTGCCAAGGGCGTGGACACAACTTCCTACCAAGACAGGACCTGGCTTTTGTACCAATTACTGAGAACAGCCTGGAATATTCCTTTTCATCTTTGGTCAGAAGCACACTCATGGATGCTTAGGATGAAAAAAAAGAAAAAGAGACAGCAATCCAAAGTCTTAGTAAATTAAAAGACAGCAAGTATTCGCGGTGAAGCCGCAAAACCCTACCGTCAAAGGCGGTCGGAAAAAAAAAGGGGGGGGGGGGGGGTTGGGGGAGTTTGTCCCCCAGGAAATTTTAAGAATTTAAGTGCCCTGTGGTGTATTTTGGTGCATTATTTGGATTAAATTTGGACTTGAAACAGCTGTTAAATTTCTCTTGTGATCTCATGCAGTATGGCATGTTGTACCATCCTGTAGGACTATATAAAGAATATAACAACACAATAGTTTACAAATATAGCTAAGTCATGCAAAAAACTTTATTGATTTAGTTTGTTATTGATTGGGCTCAAATACTAGGCAATTAAAATCTTAACATTCAAAGAATTAGTTAACTTCATAATGCTTTCAGACTAGAGACTAGATAATGGCTTTCAGACTAGATAACGATACATAACATAATACTGATGAGATTCTGCTTAGGATGAATTCACTTTTGTATGCCATCACAGATGACAATACCATGTATACATACTACTATAGTAAATACATATACAGTCAGCCTATTTGTCTGCTCTGAACACTGACATGGCATCTAATCAGTCATTCTATACCTAGAGTGTCACATTTTCTCCTTACAGAACTACATAAACACAGTATAAACACATCAACCAATGTTCCACATCCTGGTTTCTCTCCTGTGTAAAATCATATTTGAATATCACACTGACTAAATTAATATGGATGTACAAAACATGAATATCAGTTTAAAATATCTACTATACTTTAAGTCAAGCCTTAAAGCCTATTTTTATTCTCTTTCTTATGAATAGTTTTTATTTTTTATCTGTTTTATTCTTTTACTTCTGTTTTTAATTGTGTATTTGAATTTTTTTTAATTTTTATTTATTTATTTTATTTTTTTATGTTGAACTGTTCTATGTGAGGTGCCTTGAGATGGCTTTTGTTGTGATTTGGTGCTTTATAAGCCAATTAAATTGAAATTGAATTGAACAACATTTTATTGAGTCTTAAAGTAAAATATGGAATTTGTCACTGGATCCTTAAACCTTGGACATAATAAACTCTACATAGTGGATCCTTGATCTCTGGACATAAACAGAAATAAACAAAATCTGTAGTTTTTGTCAAAAGCATTTCCTTTCAGACATTTTGGCATGAATGTCTTTCCATATATCTGAGCTGAGCTCTTACAGCTGGCTGTGCTGTATGTGAGCATCAGTTTAATTCATAAAGAACACACAGGATGTCTCATTTTGGGAAGAAAAAAAAGTTTTAGTCGATTGTAGTTTATTTTCTGTATTACAGTGTTTGGAAAGAGGTGTCATTTTATTTAAAGCGGCAATTTTGTGTCAATGGAACGGAGGACGATTCTCGTTTCTTGACTACAACATGACAAGAGTCCCAGTTAGTGACTTTAATCCACACAAAAGCGACTCACGATATTTTAATGGCTTTGAGAGGAGTTAAGAAGCGGACTTACTGCTTCTGAAGAGCAGCGAATCAAAGAACCACGAGCCAGTGGATCGAAGCATTGCTTCAATGGCTCACGCATCAAAGTGGAGTCACGCTGCAGAAACGGTTGATTACAGAGCCGCTGCAGACCAAACCCTGAATATCCGTAAGACTTTATTCGTACATCCGTATGACTCTGAAACTCGGAAAAATCCGTATAATTTACAGACAATCCGTATAGGTTGACATGTATGGATTTGAGGAAATAAAAATTAATGTATTGCTAGTTCTTTTAGACGGCGAGATTTTGCAAAAAGACGGAAATCCGTACAAAGACGGCGAATAAGCATCCTTGCACACTTCGCCCATTTCTTCCAAGAACAGACCTAGAATACTGATTCGTTTGTCAACAATACACATTTTCCCAGTGTGATGGTCCAACCCAGATGCCTCTGAGCCCAGTATGTTGATGCCACTTCTGAATAAGGTTTGATAAAGGTTTCTCAAAGTAATCTCAAAGTAAAGTGAAATAAAGTAAAACCGTCTGACAATCTGAAAGCATGGGTGTTCAGTTTACATGAAATACAACCCCAGTTCCAATGAAGTTGGAACGTTGTGTAAAATGTAAATAAAAATAGAGTACAATGATTTGCAAATTCTCTTCAACCTATATTCAATTGAATACAATTTCAATTCAATTTATTTTCATTTATATAGCGTCAAATCACAACAGAGTTGCCTCAAAGCGCTTCACACAGGTAAAGTCTAACCTTACCAACCCCCAGAGCAACAGTGGTAAGGAAAAACTCCTTCTGACGAAGAAACCTCAAGCAGACCAGACTCAAAGGAGTGACCCTCTGCTTGGGCCATGCTACAGACATAAATTACAGAACAATTCACAGATGAATATACAAGAAATGCTATTGGCGCACAGGACAGGAGGATCGCCAACACGAATACAACTCCCATCTCTGGATGGAGCTGCACCTTAAACAGAGAGAAAAAACAGAATCAGGCATCAGAAAGACAAAAAATACTGTATAATTTGCCAGCATTAAACAACAAGAAAAACAGAGAAATACTAAGGTGATCACCGGCCACTAGCCCTAAACTTTACTAAAAGACCCAGAATTTAGGTAAAGTTGAGGCCGCAGCCCGCTTCAATTGCTAATAAATGAATTAAAAGAGTAAAAAGTGTAAAACAAAACTGTACCAGTATGCTAGCCATATGAAAGGGAAAATAAGTGCGTCTTAAGTCTGGACATGAAAGTCTCCACAGAATCTGACTGTTTTATTGATGCAGGGAGATCATTCCACAGAACAGGGGCACGATAAGAGAAAGCTCTGTGACCCGCAGACTTCTTATTCACCTTAGGGACACAAAGTAGTCCTGCACCCTCAGAAGGTAAAGCCCGGGCTGGTACATAAGGTTTAATTAGGTCAGCTAGGTAGGGAGGTGCCAGTCCATGAATAATTTTATAGGTTAGTAGCAGAACATAAAATCTGATCTCACTGGGACAGGAAGCCAGTGAAGGGATGCCAAAATGGGTGTAATGTGGTTGTACTTTCTGCTTCGTCTCAAAAGTCTGGCTGCAGCATTTTGAACCAATTGGAGACCCCTAATGCTAGACTGCGGTAAACCAGAAAATAGAACATTGCAGTATTCCAATCTAGAAGAGATAAATGCATGGATCAGGGTCTCAGCATCAGCCATAGACAGGATAGGTCAAATCTTCACTAAATTTCGCAGGTGAATCATAGCACCTCATTCAGTATGTATGAGCAACCTGTCACACATGCAGATGGGTTCCATCTACTGGCCAGTGATGATAATGCAGAATTTTTGCCCACTTATAAATCACTTTGGAATTTGCAGGTTCTCCCACTAGCATAAAACTCTAATGACCTATAGTCTAGAAAATATGTTAAATGTTTGAAAATCATGGCTAAATGTGGATTTTTTTTCCCCTGCGCTGAATTTCACCACCACATTACAACCCTTAATAAGTCATGCCCTATACCTACAGTTTACAAATCACTCTCCATTGAAGAAAAAAAAAAAAATAAAAAAAAAATATATATATATATACATACATACACACACACACACACACACACACACATACATACATATATAATGTCTTTCATGTCAATATCACTCTGTGATATTGTTTTACACTGAACCAGAGTGAAGTAACAACTTCTCAAGCCACAGTCAGGGTGCCATCTGGAACAAAACTGATTGATTAATAAATAAATAAATCTCAATTGCACATACCCATATATGGATATCTTCTTTTTGCATACCTGAGCAGAATTTGTGAATGCTTGGGAAAATAAATTTCGCATCACTTGCATTTTAAATTTGAAAAGAAAACATGAGGTCAGTACAGCCAAATTTTTTTTACAGCCAATTCTTCAACACTTTGTCAGATCGTAAAATGATTTTAAACTATCAGCACTGAGATCATATCCGGTTAAAAGTCACATAGCTAGTTAAAGTGTAGGTGACATGATATGTAATTTTTTTTTGAGTATTTAAGTCTAAAATTAAACACTTTGAAATTTATCCTTTCCTGGTGCGCAGTGACTGAAGAGAGAAATATTAGGATTTGAACTACATGCCACTAAAAATCAGGAGCTTTCTGGCGAGTCCCAACATCGGAGAAGAAGAAGGAAGTGATCACAGCATAAAAACCATTATTTTAATAGCCCAATTAATTTATGGATTTTTACAGGCTACTGACAGCCCCGTTTCCACAGAGTGGCTCGGGTTGGAGCTGCACCGTGTTTTCGGTGACAGAACGGTTATTTTCTCAGGTGGTTATTCTCGGCAGGTGGAACACACATATTGACAAGCGTGCATGCACAGTGTCATTCTCCACTCCACACGGAGGCAATACTGAGTATTTTCACATTATTTTATTGTTTTATGGATCATGGGAATTTCGTTGTGTGCAGACTGAGACATTAGGAGCAGATGAGGGACTTTTAACTTGCACAAGATGATCCATTCACAGCAGAGACTCAAACCATCAGCCGCAGACGCAATGAACGCATTACACCTGTAGTTGACCATGCCTTTCGCGGATCAGTACAGCAGAGACTTGAACCATCATGGACTTTTCTTCAGCCAGGACAATAAATCAAATTATTTTCAGACATTTTCATCAAAATTAAGATGATCTCACTCAAACGGACAGGTAAGACTATATTATTTTCTCCTTGTGTGAACGGACGCGAATTTGTGGCATCTGGTCGCGCCCGGTGTGAACGCGGCATAAGGCTGTGTTCTCCACAGCTTATTCAGAAACACGTTCAGACGGGACTTAAAAAAAAAAAAAGCTTCACACGAGAAAAAAAAAAGAGTCTGAAAACAGCTCAACCTCCACTGTGTTTACAATTGATTTGGGCTTGAATCAGCAAGTCCCATTCTTGTGATGACGTAGCAACAATATGGC
Source organism: Thalassophryne amazonica (assembly GCF_902500255.1). NCBI lineage: Eukaryota > Metazoa > Chordata > Actinopteri > Batrachoidiformes > Batrachoididae > Thalassophryne > Thalassophryne amazonica. The sequence continues at coordinate 62,365,362 of NC_047110.1, forward strand.
CACAGCTGATGGCTGAAATAAAGCATAGGCTTCAGACAGTTGTTGTTTATCCTTCACCTAGGCACTTATCGACTTTTGTTGTTCAGGATTTTTTACAATATCAACATTTCATCATTTTTAGTGATTATTTGTGCAAATTTTTTGGTGTCTCCTACACTTTAAGCCCTGGTCAGACCAAATAATGAACAATGGGTCATGTAGCATTAATTTTTTTTTTTTTTGTGAGTCGAGTTAGAACATGAGAACAAGAGGATCCAAGAGGATCCATTCACAGGAGAGACTCAAAAGATCAGATGCAGACGCAATGAACAGATTACACCTGCTGCAGCGGACTGCAGCAGTCACAGATCAGTACAGCAGAGACTGCGCTGGTTGCGGATCAGTAAAGCAGAGAGACCTGAACCATCAGCTACACCTACAGCGACCACGCCGGTCATGGATCAGTACAACAGAAACTCAAACCATTAGCTGGATCTACAGCGGACTGGCGGATCAGTACAGCAGAGACTCAAACCATCAGCTGCACCTGCAGTGACCGCACTGGCTATGGATCAGTACAGCAGAGACTCGAACCATCATGGACTTTTCTTCTGTCAGGACAACGAATTAAAATATTTTCGCACGTTTTCATGAAAATAAAGATGATCTCACTGAAAGGAACAGGTAAGACTATAGCAGCTTGGGATGCAATCACATATGGTACCTACCAAATGTGATTGTATCCAACAAACAAGAGAACCTCCCTGGGTCCTGGATGGGAACCAATAGGCAGACAACCAATCTATTCCCCACCTCTTGAAAGTAACCATCTATCTGTCACAGCCAGGTGAAACTTGGGCAGCCCTTTGGCCTTCTCCAGCCACTTAGGTTTTCAACACTTACACCTACATGCTGGACCATGCACAGAGAAATGACTCATGACTCCATACACCTTGAATGCCACTGCTGAGACAAGCGAACAGCTACAAGTTCAACACTTTCACCATACATGTCTCATGTATTGGTAAAAATTATACTTAAGCTTTGTGCAGGCCTCAGAAATGAATATAACCGGATTTATATGGATATATTTTGTAATAAATTTAGGTCAAAACTGGAATATAAGAATTACATGTTAAAACTCTGCAAGAAAGCATATTTTGAGGCGGTGTCCTAGAAGATCTAACTTAACATTATTGTGTAACTACACAAATGTGCATTTGTCTTTCAAAGTACTTACTTACTAACAATTACAGACTATTGCTTTATTTTTTTTTTCCTTAAATTATGATTCATGCAGCATCACTGAGCCCAAACTAAATTTCCCAAAAGAGTCAATCAAGTATATCATATTGTATTGCATTACTAGAATACAAGCTTTACAATGACATGCAAAATCGTCACATTATGTATGCCAGACGACTACACTGATGACTTATCAGAAAGTCCCCGTTCAGACCGGGGTTACCAATTTGGTTCAAGCTGGATCCGGGCCGAATTCGCCTCTAGACAGATATGTTTTCTGAATCGAAATGACATTATTCAGATTTAACACCGTTTTCAGCAGGATTCACAGAGGCCTAAACACAAATGTGGTAAGAATCCAGCTAGCTCGAGGATCATGATGTCATGCTGTCTACCTACATTCATGCACCAACAGCATCCTCTCAACTGTACAGCAATCAACTTTCTTTTGTTACAGCGTTACGTGCCACACACACACCCATGCTCTCATGTTCAGATCGACACACACACACACACACACACACACACACACACACACACACACACACACACACACACACACACACACACACACACACACACACACACACACACACACACACACACACACACCCTGTCACGTCCAGACACATCTCTTTTTGGCTTAAGCTGGACTGAGTTTGGATGCTTGTGTAGGCTGAGCTGGATTTGAAAACACTCCATTCCAGTTCTAGCTTGACCACCTGAACGAGGCCAAATAAACACATTAGTTCCATTTGTGCAAGCGTGACAAAGGTTTGTCATTATTTGACATCAGCAGGGTAAGTATGCAGTGAGTCATGCAACAAGCTTAGAGTGGAAAAGCAAAATACTCTGTGAAGGTGTGGCCGAGATCAATGCACAGTGCAACCACACACCACAGCAGCTAATGTCTGGACAATGTCCAGTGGATTTACCCCATTCACTTAAAAAAAAAAAAAAAAACAAGAAAATACACACAAACATAAAAAGTGAAAAACATGGTTTCTAAAAGTCATTTAAGTCAGTGTCAGGTGATGCCTGAACTTTCACATCATTAATTATCTTTCCCCAAACTATTTTTTGTGTTACTGATGTAATAATTTTGTGGCAACCAGTATCACTAACAAATACAGCATCTTTTCAAACAAAACAATACATAAGCATGTCAGTATTGCAATCAAAGCACATACAAAATGCTGATTGGATGTTTGGCCATACATTTAACTCAATTTGACTTCACACTGTTCAGAGGTGGCTCAGGAATAGGATTTAGTTACTTAGTAACATCTATGTGGGCTTATTACCAACTTTGTAAATCAACTATGAGAAAGTCATAGGACCATATAAAAAGGAAGCTGTTGATTCTGGCTAAAGGTAAAGACCAAATCACATTTCAGAAACCTGTGAGTGAATGGGGTTATAGTTCATTTCTAAAAAGGAAAACAATCATTTCAGTGTTAGTCCTGTGAAATAGACCAAAAATAATGATTTAAAAAGCTGAGACTAACTCTGTGAAAGTGCATATACCTTTTACGGCTTTTCCTATTTTTTTCGTCGTCAAACCTTAAAGGGAGGCAGGAAATGGAGTTAAGGACAGAGAATTACACAGCCACCAGCAACCAAATACCCAAAAAAAAAAAATACTTATTTATGTGTTTCTTTCAAACACCACAAGAATGAATATATATGCATCAGCTCAAGCCACGTCAGAGGAAGAACAGCATCATCCTTGCTCAATTTTCAGTGTTATTAAAAGTTAATTCTACAAAAATCTTAATTTGTAGTTGGGTAAGTAAATTTAGGATCTAGTTTAGCTTCCTTTAGGTTTAAAAAACAAAGAAAAAAAACATGTCAACTGTAAATGTGCTTTGCCGTTACCATTTTCATTTTAACAAAGTTGTTAAAAGGTCTATTACCATATTTACTCTAATAAATGCCCCGGGGGTGTGAAATTTTCATGAAGGGGGATGTTTACCAACGATCGTTTGCGTACACATACACACATGCATGTTGTACATAGTACAGCCTTACGGTACATATATGTACATGCATACTGCATGCAAGAGAAGCAGCGCAGACTCGAAACGAATGTCGTTTTTCTGCATGCAGTAGCTGCTACACAATTACATAAATGTTAGGTAGGTGTTCACGTGACACCTAACATAAATGTTAGGTAGGTATTCACGTGACAGGAAAGGGTCTGAAATATGAGGCACTGGGACTGTATAAGCAACATGGAAGCCAGAACAGACTTGAGATTTCATGGCAATGAGATAGGACTACTTCATTTTCATTTTACTCTGTTTTCTCAGTAATTCACAATTTCACTACATGGTGGTGGTGGTGGTGGGGGAACTTTTAATAGAGAGGGAGCGTTTATTAGAGTAAATATGGCAAGTACAATTTATGTGATCATTTCACAAATTTTACTCCTAAATATAAATGTCCATTGCTTGTTTCGTAAAATTTTTAGAAAAACATAAAATTGTAGCAATACATCAGTTCAAAAATATGTTGAAGTGTCTGTCCATTATGTCAATAACTGTTTTTGGATCTCTTCAATAACATTTATGAAAAAATTTAAGATGAAGTTAAATAAATGCTTCCTCCACTACATCTATTTTGTAAGAAATAGACAGGAATGTAGGCCTAAATGTGTATGGCCATTACATCAACAAATATGAAAATTACCTTCTGACTGATATAGCCACAAATGAGAAAAAATTGTAACGATATAGAGAATGCAAATTAAAAAATGCACTGATTCTTATATTTACTTTAACTTCTGTTTCATTGCAGACACCATGTACCCAAGAGATTTCATGTTTTGTGTAGACAACATCATTTCATTTGTCAATATACTGTACCTCCGTTCCTGCATTTAAGATCTTCAACAATTCCAAAATAAGTTGAGATGGGGGACAATTTAGGGCTAGTAATGAGGTTAAAAATAAATAAATGATAAAACAGGTGATGTCAATATGTGATTGTAATTATGATTTATTACAAAAAATACTATCCACAAAAGGCTGAGTATTTCAGGAGCAAAGATTGTAAGGGGAAACCCATTTATTCCACAAATACACAAGAAAATTACTGAAATGTTTAAAAACAATGTTCCTCAAAGAAAGATCGAAAGGGATTTTCGTATTTCACCCTCTACACTGTAAAATATAATTAAGCGGTTCAAGGAATCTGAAAACATTTCAGTGTGTAAAGAGTACGGGCACAAGCTGAAGCTGAAAACATGATCTCTGATCTCTCAAATGGTATTGCATCAAGAACATCCTTCATCAATAGTTGATGTAATCACAAGGACAAGGGATTGCTTTGGAAAACATTTGCCAAGCACTACAATACAGTTACATTCACAAATGCCACTTAAATCTTTTCTGTGCAAAAAGAAGCCTTATGTTAAACTTGTCCAGAAGAGGTGTTGACTTCTCTGGGCTTGGAGGCGTCTGGTTTTGGCCATCACATAGTGGAAACATGTATTGTGTCAGTCGAATCAGTATTCCAGATCTTTTTTGGAAGAAATGGATACTGTGTCCGCTGGACCAAAGATAATAAGGCCCATTGTGTCAGTACCCATGGCAAAGGTCATTTACACTTCTGTGATGGCATCATTAATGCAGAAATCTACAGTGATATTTTCAAAGCAACATTTATTTATTTATTTATTGTTTATTTGATGAGGACAATGCACATTAATGAACACTTTGTACATTTTCATGCCTTAGTGTAAATATGCAAGATTTAGCTAAAAGCTACTTTCCATCTGTAGTCCTCAGACACATAAACAATTACAATAAATAAATTAAAACAAAACATGAGATTATGTACAATACATCTCACCTGTGTTGACAGGTTTGATTGTTTTTGAGCCATTTTTTAAGCTCATTTTTAAAAGCATTCAGGGTGGGACTGTCTCGTATCCTTGTTGGAAGGCTGTTCCAGTTTGTACAACCCTTCACAGAGATGGTGTTTTGTCCTGTGGCAGTTCGTCTGAGGGGCACCTCACAGTCCCCTATAGAAGCAGACCGAGTCCTGAGGTTAGGATCTCTATGTCTAATAAATTCCTCCAGAGGAGGAACATACGCCACGCCTTTAAGACGACATCTTTCCCAGGGATATCAATGCATTTTTTTCCCAACAAGATAAAGCAAAACCACGTTCAACACACAATACCAAGGCAGGGCTGTGGTAATAGTTGTTGTGGGTACTAAATTGGCCTGCCTGCAGTCCTGAGCTGTATTCAGTAGAAAATGTGTCGAGAATTTTGAAACAAAAAATGCAATGACAATAAGCTGGTAATGTTAATGTGTTTGCAGGAAGAATGGCAGAAACTAACACCTGAAATGCTTCATTACTTGATATCCTCGATGCCAAATTGTCTTTTCAGAGTTGTAAGAAAGAATAATTAAGTGGTGTAAAGTGATAAATGCTTTGACATCCCAACCTGGTGAAGCTAACCAGAAGGGAAAAACAAAACATGAAATATCTTGGTTTCATACTGTCTGCAATGAAATACAAGTCAAAGTAAAAGTGCAAGAATCAGTGTGCAGGATTTTATTCTATTGCTTTTTAAATGTGCATTGTTTCCATCATCCCAACTTTTCCAGATATAGAGTTGTATTTCAAGATCTGTTATGTCAAAAGAACTACACTCCTCACATATTTTACGACAAATTTCCATCATATTTATAAATGTTTATTAGTTCAAAAAGAAAGGTCAATTTATTATTAAATGTGCCTACAAAAATGGACTGGAGGCAAAACTAATAAATAAATTTTCAAATTACATTTTCAAGTAAAACCATGATAGGTTGATTAAAAATGAAGATAAAGGTTTGAAAATACTACATTTCATTTTCATGTAAAACTATCAAAAAAGTTTAAATATAAATAAACAATTACTTGGTTAAAATTATGGAATATGTTTGAAAGATACCACAGCTAACCTAGAAAGAATACCTGAAAATCACATCAAATAGGAAAAGGAACAAAAATAGAACAAAACATTATGAAAGTAAAGATGTGGAAAAAAAGTGAAAAAAGAGACCACCATTAACACGTTAAACTTCACCCTCATCTACTGCATCAAAAAGCACCAGATCAGTAACTCAAAAGAATAAATGAAACAGCAAATGGGCAATATCAATTATAACATAATTCACTCAACTTCTAGCAAAACAAGAAACAAGTTTTTTTTGCATATTTAGATCATTATGAATGAATATATATGCAGCTTTCAAATCCTATTTTGTAAAGTTGTCTCCATTTAAATGGGAAACCTGAATTTACACAAAGACACCTACTTTGATTTATGAAATGCATACATTTCTGAAATTTTCAAAACACCAGCTTTCATGTGATATATTGCACTTGCGTCTTCTCTAATTTTGGGGCCTTCAAGTATTCATCCTTAGGAGATTCATATATGATACTTTGTACTGTGCCCAACCTTCTGGCACATTGCTGTGATTTTGGGTTGTGTACAGAGTATATACAACAAACATATCACTTTAAAAAATAGCAAATACCTCCTTACTTGTAATCTACAATCCTGTCCAGAAGTATCCGGGAGCTGCAAAAATGATGGGAAACTGCTAATCGCTGTCCAGCTACAAAGTCATGTAACTGTAGCACCACCTACAGGTGAAATATACTGAACATTTTCATATTAACTATAGCTCAACAGACAGATCTCCATTCACTGCAGGGTTCTGGCTGCAAGCCTGTCACACTCCAGCTGCTGATAGATGGTGGGAGGAGATAACACTGGAGATGAATTGATTACAGTCCCCAATAATGAAGTCTAATAATAACATGCTGGCAGCTGTCACAATGAATAAAATACTGATACAGTGTCCAACATTAACCCCACAGGTTTCAAGTAACAAAACAAAAAACAGCCACGTGAACTGGCAAAACAGTTGAAGGACACCCACAGATAATGAATAGTTGTAGGTAACTCGGGGACAGCAAATGAGACTTTAAAAAAAAATCTTACAAGTTTTTATTGGAAGCCTATTCTCAGTGGGGAAGGAAGTTACAAGCACGTTTGAAACACTTAAAAAAAGAAAAGGAAAAAACTTGTGAAAGCAGGATAGTAACACTTTTGCTAGTTTTAAGATAGATTTCAATTGGAAAAAAAATCCTTGTGATGCTTGAAACAAAAGCTTCAATTATTTCACTTATTATTGATTAATTTTTTTTTTTAAGCAAAAAACTAAACATTTAGCCAAGCCAAAAGCCATGAAACACTTATTTAAAGCATCTACAGTTTCAAAAGACATCAATATCTTTAAATAACTTGTGGTTAGTCAACAGATATGTACAGTGTTTCAAGCACAAGTTGTTTTGTTTGGTATTCTTCCCTTGATAAATTACTCAATTAACTAATAGTCAATTTTCTGTTAATCAAATAATCAACTGACTAACACATTTGTACCTGCTTTATTCCTATTCATCTTTAAATTCTTCCAGTATTTGCAGTATTCAGGATAATAGGGAGTTCCATGTTTGAGCTGTATCCACTATTTGCATTCAGCGTTTTACTTCTTTGAGACTTGCAAACAGTTTCTAATGTGTTTGTATTGCATGTCTGAGTGTAACATACTTACTGTTTGATACAATCTGGTATGGACACATACTCCATTGGAACCAGTTCTGCTAGGCTTGTCAGGCTGTACACATATCTGATTTTCTGGCTAAATTTGGAGCTACATTAAAAAAAAAAAAAAAAAAGGTGGGGGGGGGGGGGGGGGGTGAGAGCAGAAAATGTTAAACAGGTCTTTCAAATGAAATCAAACCGCATATGGTCTGTGGGCCAAGATCCCCTCCAGGTCATTACACCAAAGCTAAATAAAAAACAAAAAGAAACTCTGCCCATCCATGATTTGCAAGTTCCCCAAACAGAACTTTTTTTTCTTTATTCTGATAAATGTGATCTTGAAGTTACCTTATGAAAGGTTTTGTAATTGCCAGCAGGGTGCGAATAAACCAAGAGGGATGGACAATTATTAAAGACTTCAGGTTCTTCCTTAACCTGCAAATAAAGAGTGAGAAATGGTGCCAAGAATTATATAAAGAAAACATTTCAAGTTATGATTCAATTTTGTGCGAAAATAGCCATGAAGCTTTGGGCTTTGGTGAATCTTTTACAGGTTCAGCTGTCAAAATAACATGTCAATTTAAGAATAAGAATATTATCAACTTTATTTATCTCGAAGGAAATTATTTGCCAGTGTACTGAAACAATAACAGTAAACAATGAACATTTTTTTTTTTTTTATTAAGACACTTGCACAAGATGTTCAACAATATTGCACATAACTCTGAGTAAGTGAATAACTCTGTTCAATTATGTATTCATGCTGTAGAAGGGGGAGGAGTTTAGATTAATGTATTATACAATATGTATGAATTTTTTTTATCTCGATTCATCACACTTCCTGATGTTTTTTTAATTGCCCCAACAAAAAAGAACACCAATGATCTATTAATTTCTTAATAATCATTTCAGCACGCAGATAGTTTCAGCTTTCAAGGTTGTTGTAAAATGTGTGGACTAAAGACAATTTTCTTATTTTTTATGTTGATCTGCAGCACATGTAAGAAACGTTAATTACTTTTGTTATATAAGTAACTTGCTTTAATAACTGTCATACAAATACCTAAAATGTGTTTGTGAGTATGTAAACAAATAGACATTTGGCACAGTTTTGCACAAACACTGTTATTTAAGCCTTAATGATCTATTAAATGTTTTAGAACTGTAAAAATGGTTGATTCATGATGTTCTGAATCCAGGCTTTAATGTTCAAGCAACAGACTTTTAAAATAAAAATCATCCTCATGAAATAATACAATCATTAAAGGGGTCATATTGTGCAAAATCACTTTTTAAATATAAGTTTACATTTTAATGTGTTTGATGTTTGATGTTCAATATTTCCAAACTACCACAATTCTATGAACCTTTTCACAGATATTTTCTTGCTTAAACATCAGATAAGCCTGACAGAGCTTTTTTCCAGATTGCTGTGACATATGGAACAGAAATACCACCCCAAATGCTATAATTTTACTTCAAATAAATAAAAGATCCTCCCCCACATACACCCCTACTTAGCAGGGGTTGGAATCTCAAGGCTCCTCATGATTTGATTCGATTATGATTCAGAGGGCTGTGATTCGATTATAAAACAATGATCAATGCAACTTTTTTTTCTACACAGGAATTCTTTTTTTCCCCCTCATTGTGTGAATACTTGGTACTTTCATATTTGTAATGAGCCACAATGAATTGATTTCCAGTTCTTTCTTTAATAGCTCAGCCACATTTCCACCCCTGTGGCTCTCACTCACCGATTCTAAATTGTAAACACACACTGGGGCTGGATGGGGTGTGCTGTTGCCACGGTTAAAAATGCCTGTCAAAGTGTGGGCTAATGTACGCAACTGACTGTGTTTGGATTATTACCACTCCAGCAAAGTAAAATAGTCAAAGGTCAGTATCTGTTGCTTCTTTCTCCCTTTACATAAGTACATCATCACACCTTGTACTTGTATGAGAATAATTAAAATAGGAACTTGTATTTTGATAATGCCTAAACTTTATTGCACTGCTGATACTGTAAACTGCAGAAAACATTGCATGAGACATCTGTTCTCACCTTGTGCACGCGCATCTATATTATAATAACCAAGTGTCCTCTGTGTGAGTGTGTGTATGCATGTGTATGGCTTAGATCACACAGAAACTGGGGAGAACTGGCATTTGTCGTTTGGTATGCTTATGTACTTTGGGTCAAGGATAAACGCTGCAAAAAATGGAAAATTGATAGGACTAATATTTTTGGAGAAATTAGCAATTTTAGTGGACATTATGCTGCAATGCACCATGGGAGTTTTGGGTTTTTAAATGTTATTGTGGTTCATATTAGTTTAACAGTGTTGTTAGTGTTATTGATTTATTTTGTTTTTGCAAATCAACTGGTTTTGTCAGTTTAGTTAAGTGTCACGTTGTTGCTACCATTAGTGAAAGAAGTATTGCTTTTGATTAAGTGTCACGTTGTTGCTACCATTAGTGAAAGAAGTATTGCTTTTGATGTCTTCTGCCATTGTCTCTGTGCATGTGTAAAAATTTTAAAAAGGACATGCTTGCAGAAGAATGCACAAAAAAAAAGCAAAACAAAAAAAAACAAACAAACCATAAAGCTCTGTTTGCATGCGACTGGGGAAACTGACATTTGCCGTTTGGTATGCTTACGTATTTTGGGTCAGGGATGAACAGCGACAAAATGGAATGTTGATAGGACTAATATTTTTGGAGCAACTACAGATATTAGCGAACGTTGCTAATTACATTCTGGACTAACACGCCATTCCAGCAGGGGGGTGTAAATAATGTTTATATTAAAAGTGTGCATGCATGATTTTAAGTTTAAAGAAAGTACATAATATAATTGTAAATACGTTAAAAATACATGGATGACACAAGAATGTGGAAACACTTATTTCCATTGTGGTCCATTTAAAAATTAAATGACAAAATATTCGTAATAATAATAACAGTGTGTATATGATAACAAGAACCTAAACATTTATTTTGGGTTTATCATAGTTCAAAAACCAAGTAGTTTTTCATCTCACAGCACAGCTCTGCACCTGTGCTGCACATTGTCGGTCTTCGCCAGACTGCGGAGCGTACTGGTCGCAGCGAAGCTGCATGGCAAATGTACGGATATAAAAAGTATATTATTGACTCAACTTCAGTAAAAGTAGAAATACAGGTTTACATAAAGAATGTGTAAAGTAACCATTAACGGTGGCCTGCAGCTGCGTTTCAGCCCCTGTAATTAACATTTATAAAATTGATTTTTGACATTTGTGAATCAATTCAGAATCATCCAATGTCCACATTGTGATGTATCTACTTTGTAGTGCAGTGAGTCATGCTCACTGTTTGTGAAGTGTCATTCTTACAGTTTATGTTCATTTATTTTTATGTATTAAAATATTTCTGTAATTGTTTTTAATAAGTTTTTCTGAGTTTTATGCACCTTGTTTTTGTTTTCATATTTCACACCGGAGTATTAGTTACACCTGTTCCAAAAAAAAAAAAGAAAAAAAAAAAAAAAAGCCCCTTTAAGCGAGAGAGAGAGAAAAAAAAGGTACCATATACAAGTCGCACCGGAGTATAAGTCACTTCATGCAAACTGAATTTAATTGCCACAATATTTATTTATTATTATTATTATTAGCCTGGTATAGTAACATTAATTAGCTAAAGAGGTACTTAATGTTACTATACCAGGCACAAAACATGAACAGGAACAGAACATGAGAATAACCTCTTTGAGTCACTGCAGTCTGCATTTAGAATGCACCATTCCATGGAGACAGCACTTACTAAGGTGGTGAATGATCTTCTGCTTGCAATGGACTCAGACACCACTACGATGCTAACTAGTCAATTTCATTGTGTCCTATACCATTGTTATGGCCCTTGGCCTTGTGGGCTGGGCATTTGGTTGTGTTTGTTTCTGCCCTCTTCTTTGTCTGCAGGGTGCTCATTTCTGGAGGACACACTATAAAACTCCGCCTGTTCTTCTGCTTATGTCTCCCTCTCTGCTGCTTTGGGTCCTGACGTGCTGCTGCCGGGCTCCGGGGCCTTCAACATGCACCTTTGAGTTTGCTTTTTAATTTCGCATACCATACATCTTTGCACACATACACACACAATACATCCAAACACTTGCCTTCACCACTGACACTGATACTCACACCTCATCTTTGTTTTTGTTAAATAAATTCTTATTTTGTGCATGCTACTCCGGCATGGTCTCCATTTTTGTTATGGCTAGCCGGTCATAACAAATTGGGGGCTCATCCCTTTTTAGGTTTAGTAATATTTGTTGTAGTTGAAGTAATTTTGTCTAAACCGTGTTTCTGTTGTGGATTAGGGTGTTGGACTGGGCACTTGTACGTATTGGATAGCTCTTGTATTTTGTCGGCTTTTGGCCTTGTCTGAGTTACCTGTGCGTTCTGATTGGCGTGTGTTGGGGGAAGCCCATGACGTCATTTTCCTTATTTGGATAGTTTGCGCTTTTTGGAGACGTGTAGATAGTCAAGTTCGGTTGCGTTGTTTGTGCAGCTTGAGGGAACATTTTTCCATGGTTTTGGGACACAATGCGTTATTTTGTGGAGACTTGGAAGGTAAGTGTGAGTCCTCTGATGTGCACTGGTGTTAAGTTTAGACAGGTATCCCCTTGTAGGTTGTAGCGGCGTTTCCCAATAGGTGTTTCACCGCGGGGTTTTTTTTTTTTTAGTGCGGAGGAACGGCGGGTGGAGCTTCCACTTTTTCCCTTTCCCTACTTCGGCTCGGGTGCAGTTCCTTGGTTTTGAGTGGTTGTCAGCGTGCTGGTCGCCTGTAGTGTGCCACTGGGTTGTAAGTGCTTAAAAATACGCCTCACAAAGACTAGGGTTGAGTTTGTAAGTTGGTGGGTAGGTAGTTTAGCGGGGGTTAAAGCCGGTGGTGTACATTAGACGGGTTCTCACTTAAGCTTCTGTTGGTCTCTTGTGGAGTTTCGCCATGGATGAAGTTGAAGATTTTATTGAGTCACCATGTGAAAATGGCTTGGATGTTTGTACAAAAAAAAACATCTTTTAATGTTGGCAGCACATTATAAAGTTGAAGTTGGTACTACTCAGAGGACTAAAGAATATATTAAAGGTAATTTGAAGTCCAAGCTGTTTGAGATTGGTGTTTTAAAGCCTGGTACTGTTGAGCCTGGTGCGTTTGGGGACTTGTCTCTGTCTTCTGGGACGAGTGCCTCTGGTTTATCTTTTGAGCAGCAGAAAGAATTGCTTTTGTTGAAATTGAAAGCTGAGCAAGAATATGAAAGACGGCGTCAGGATTTGGAAATGGCTAAAATTGAGGTGGAGAGGCGGAAACTTCAGCTTCTTGTTGAGGGTAAGCTGGATGGTGTGGAGCGTCCTCTGAGTATGCATGCAGGAGCTACATCGGATGATTTGGGTGATTTGAGGTTGGTTCCAAAATTTAATGAAAAAGACCCAGAAACGTTTTTTTCTTTGTTTGAACGTTTAGTTGAGACTCGTGCTTGGTCAGATTCTACACGTATGTTGTTGTTACAGTGTGTTCTGACTGGTAAAGCTCAACAGGCTTTTTCTGCTTTGAATACTGCTGACTGTGTGGAGTATAGTACTATTAAATCTGCTGTGCTTAAAGCCTATGAGTTAGTGCCTGAGGCATATAGACAGCGTTTTCGGGGGTGGAAACGTGGTGAAAAGCCTCATTTGGAGTTTTTGCGGGATCTGTGTGCTCATTTTGACAGTTCGTGCTCCTCGGCTAATGTCACCACTTTTGAAGGTCTCCGTGATTTAATTTTGTTGGAACAGTTTAAAAATTCTGTTTCTGAGCGTATTGCAACTTAAATTGCTGAGCGTGGAGTTAAGTCTGTGGCGGAGGCTGTGGCGCTTGCTGATGATTATTATCTGACCCATTCATCTGGGAGTAGTTTGGGTTGCTTGGGTCCACGTGGAGGTTTTTCAAAAGGGCCTGATTTTGAGTCTAGAAATGGAAGGTTTTCACGTGAGTCTGAAAAAGTTTGTAATTATTGTCACAAGCGCGGACACTGGAAAAGTGACTGTTATGCACTGAAGTCTCATCTTAAACAGGGTACTGGTAGTGCTAAGCCTGTCATGTGCACTGCATCTGTTGTGAAGGGGCAGGGAGCAGCAAAAGTTACTGTTAAGCCTGAGTTGGAGTCATATTTGCCATTTATTACTGATGGTTTTGTGTCCTTGGTGGACAGTGAAGAGCAGGTGCGCGTAAGAATTTTGCGTGACACTGGTGGTTTTGACTCTTTTATTGTGGCTTCTGCTTTGCCATTCTCAAATAAAAATTCCATTGGCTCAGACATTCCTGTTATGGGGATGAGCATGAATGGTTTGAGTGTGCCACAGCATAACATGATGCTTCATTGTGATCGTTTCCAGGGTGAGGTGGCTGTTGGGGTACTTCCAGCCTTACCTGTGGACGGTGTGGACATGATCTTGGGCAATGACATTGCAGGTAGCCGGGTGTGACCGGCTACCTCCACCTGTCAGTCACTTCCACCTGTGAAGATGACTGATGTGCCTGTACTGCATAGTAAGCCTGATGAGAATGAAGTGCAGTTTCCAGACGTGTTTGGTGCCTGTGTGGTAACCCGTTCAAAGACGCAGAGGGATAAGTGTTCTGATGATGACTCTAAAAATGATTTGACTGTGCCTGTGGCTCCCTGGTCTATTTCTTGCAGTGATTTGGTAAAGGAGCAAAAGGAAGAGGTTTTGTTCTTTTTGAAGAGGTTTGTTCTGCAGTTGAGGTTAGGAACAAGTCTCATTGCTACTTTGTGCACAATGATGTGTTGATGAGAAAATGAACACCTCAGTTATATGAGTTTATTGGTGATCCTGTGTATCAAGTGGCTGTTCCTCTTAAATTTCGGCCTGTGGTTTTACAGATCTCTCATAATCAGTCTGGACATTTGGGGGTCAGGAAAACCTATGACCGTGTTATGAGGTATTTCTTTTGGCCTTGTTTAAAAAGAGATGTGTCCACGTATATAAAATCATGTCACACGTGTCAGTTGACTTGTAAGCCCAATCAGTCTTTGAAACCAGCTCCACTGTGTCCAATTCCAGCTATAGGACAACCATTTGAACATTTGTTAATAGACTGCATAGGCCCACTGCCACCGTCTAAGTCCGGTGCCTGTTACTTGTTGACTGTGATGTGTTTGTGCACTCGGTATCCAGCTGCATATCCTCTTCGTACCATTACTGCAAAGTCTGTAGTCCGTGCATTGTCTCAGTTTTTTTGTTTTTGGGGTCCCACGTGTGTTACAGTCTGACAGGGAAACGAACTTTTGTTCGAAGTTGTTTGCACAGGTTCTTAAACAATTAAATGTGACACACAATCTTTCTTCTGCTTGTCATGCGCAGAGTCAGGGCACGCTTGAACGATTCCACCAGACTTTAAAGCCCATGTTGCGTTCTGTTTGTGTCCAAATGCAGGGTGATTGGGAAGAGGCCTTACCATGGCTGTTGCTGGCTGCTCGAGAGGTGGTCCAGGAAAGCACAGGGTTTAGCCCTAATGACCTGGTATTTGGCCATAAGGTCCGTGGTCCCCTCATTGTTACAGGATGGTTGGAGAGATTCTGACCCTCCCAGTAATTTACTGGATTTTGTGAATGGTTTCAGATATAGACTGTATTTGGCTCAGGAAACTGCTAAGAAAAAGCTTGCGGGAGTGCAGTCTAAAATGAAAAAGCGCTATGACTAAGACGGAGCATAGAGAGTTTTTTCCTGGTGATCAAGTGCTGGCCTTGATGCCGTTGGTTACATCTCCTTTTCAGGCAAGGTATTGTGGTCCTTATTCTGTGCTTAAAAAGTTGTCGGATTTGAACTATTTAATTTCTACACTTGACCGTAGGTCACGCACAAAACTGTTCCATGTTAATCTGTTGAGACCTTATGTTGCTCGTGAGCCTGTTGACTCTGTTTTGAAGCCTGTAGCTCATCCTGTCTATGTCTGTTCCATCAGTATCTCCAGTTGTGGCAGAGCTGGATGTTGCTCTTGCTATTGTAACTGGTTGGTTGAAAAATACAGAGTCTTTGGAAAGGTTGGAAAGTTTTTTGGGCCACTTGGAGCCATGGCAAAGAGATCAGTTGGTGCAGTTAATTTACAGCTTTCCTTGTATTTTTGGTGATACTCCATCACACACCACTTTGGCAAAGATTTTACAGAGTACATCCTGAAAAACGTAATCATCTCGAGGCAGAAGTGGGGTATATGATTGAGAATGACATTGCGGTGCCTTCTGATTCTAGCTGGGCTTCTCCTTGCCTTCTGGTCCTTAAGTCTGATGGGAGTCCACGTTTCTGCACTGACTTTCTTAAAAGTAAATACAGTCACAAAACCTGACTCCTTTCCTTTGCCACGAATGGAGGACTGTGTGGACCAAGTGGGGGGGAGCTTTGTGACCAAGCTGGACTTGTTAAAGGGGTACTGGCAGGTCCCCCTGACAGAAAGGGCCAAGCAGATTTCTTCTTTTATAACCCCTAGTGGCCTATACTCGTACAACGTCATGCCGTTTGGTTTAAGGCGTCATTTCAGCGCCTTATGAATTTGGTTGTGTGGGACTTAGAAGGCTGTGCTGTGTACCTAGATGACCTGGTTGTTTTCGCAAATAGCTGGCAGGAGCATTTGGAGCGGCTTGGAGCTGTGTTTGACCGCTTGGCTCAGGCCAATCTAACTGTGAACCTGGGTAAATGTGAGTTTGCTAAAGGCACGGTGGTATACCTGGGTCGTGTGGTTGGCCAGGGCACTGTGAGGCCTGTGCGGGCTAAAGTCCAGGCCAATGATCAATTTCCTTCACCCACTACAGGAGCTGATGCGGTTTTGGGGATGGTGGGCTATTACAGGTGTTTCTGTAAAAATTTTTCTACTGTGGTAGCGCCCCTGACCGATCTTTTAAAAGGAAAGGTAAAATTTGTGTGGTCCAATCCATGCCAGAAAGCATTTGAGTGTGTCAAGGCATTCATTTCAAATGCACCTGTTTTGGCTGCTCCTAGGTGGGACAGGGCATTTCAGTTGGAGGTCGACGCAAGTTCGGTTAGTGCGGGCACTGTGCTGTTGATGGCAGATGATGAGGGGGTGAATAGACCAGTTTGTTTCTTTTCAAGAAAATTCAATCGTCATCAAAGGAACTATTCCATTATTGAGAAAGAAACACTTACTTTAATTTAGTCTTTACAGCATTTTAGTGTTTATGTTGGATGTGGTCCAGTAACTGATTTTTTCAGATGATAATCCGCTGACCTTCCTCAGCAGCCTGCAGTCTCCCAACCAACGTTTAATGCGTTGGGCCCTATTGCTTCAATCTTATTGCCTTGAAATACGACATATTAAAGGCTGTGATAATGTGGTGGCGGATGCGTTGTCTCGGGCGCATTAAACAACTTTGCCTGGCAGACACCTGTGAAGATTGGTGTTCTGCTCTGTTGTGCCTGTTTGCCACGAGATCTTTGTCTAACCTTCTAGTGTTTTAGGTGCCTAGATACCTCTGTGGTCCAAACGACTACGACAATGTTGTGACCTGGTCCACACATTGTCCACCTTCTAGAGGTACATTAGATCGGCACACTGTTCAAATAGTCTGTGGTTTGACTCCTTTAATGAGTTTAAATTTTTGTATAGCGTTTGTAAAGGTCCCTGATGGGTCCCCTTTTTGTGAGAGAAGGGGGTGTTACGGCCCAGGACCTTGTGGGCTGGGCATTTGGTTGTGTTTGTTTCTGCCCTCTTCTTTGTCTGCAGGGTGCTCATTTCCGGAGGATGCACTATAAAACTCCACCTGTTCTTCCGCTTACGTCTCCCTCTCTGCTGCTTCGGGTCCTGACGTGCTGCTGCCAGGCTCCGGGTCCTTCAACATGCACCTTTGAGTTTGTTTTTTTAGTTTCACATACCATACATCTTCACACACATACACGCACAATACATCCAAACACCTGCCTTCACCACTGACACTCACACCTCATCTTTGTTTTTGTTAAATAAATTCTTATTTTATGCACGCTACTCCAGCATGGTCTCCATTTCTGTTATGGCTTTGAGCCGGTCATAACACAATAATGTCACTTCAAATCTTGTTCCCGTGAAATATGAGGTTCCACAAGGGTACGTTTAGGCCCCCTGCTTTTCTCCATCTGTACAGCACTCCTTGGGCAGATACTGTGACATTATGGGATTACTTTTCATTGTTAACGCTGACAACAGTTGTACATGCC
Source organism: Thalassophryne amazonica (assembly GCF_902500255.1). Lineage (NCBI taxonomy): Eukaryota > Metazoa > Chordata > Actinopteri > Batrachoidiformes > Batrachoididae > Thalassophryne > Thalassophryne amazonica. The sequence continues at coordinate 62,383,446 of NC_047110.1, forward strand.
GATAACTGTAGGTAATGTCACGCACATTAAGAGTTTGGAGGATTGGCTTGGTTCAGTGAAAAGCTGGATGTCTGGGAACGTTTTGCTTACAGACAAGACTGAGATGATGGTCCTAGGTCCTGTGAGACATAGACATCAGTTTGAACACATAATGCTAAATCTAGATTTGTGTGTTCCACATCACAGTGACATAGTAAGGAACCTTGGGTTGATCTTCGATCCCACGCTGTCCTTTGACCTACATATTGGAGATATCACTAAGACGGCTTTCTTTTGTCTTCGTAATATAGTGAGAATTCATCCCATTCTGTCTATGGGCAATAGCCTCAGGTGCAAAACATGCAGATTCAAGGAAAGCTTTTACCCAACTGCCATAAGACGGCAAAATACAAATCAATAGATGCAATATATAATGTAGGATATAGAATACACTGTAGCATCTGGTAGCAATTTTATCCCTATAGCATCTTCATATGTGCAATATCCCATGTCCTTTATTTATTTATTGTATGCTGTATATATATATATATACAGATACAGAGACATTTATCGCTAGTTTTTTTTTTTCAAACCAAATTTATCACTATCACACACCTTGGACTTTTATTCTGTGCTTTAATTCTGTGTTTTTATTTATTTGTGCAGTGCACTGATATTTCATTCTGTGAGTGCATCTGTTTTTTTACTCGATGACAATAAAAATGAGTCTATTAACAATGGAACACATCTCAACCTCACTGCATCTAAATTCTGTCCGTTAGTGAAACAGAGGTCTATCAACCTGTGACCACTTTAGTAATCTCTTTGCTTCTCTGTTGATTTACTGCTGGTGAATTACTGCCTTCAATGCCGTCGGTTCCAGCTGACTGATTCTGCTCTCCTCTCTGTCTGAGGTGCCACTGCTGGCACTGAACTCGGGACCAGGTAGGCTGATACGGTATGCTGAGAAATTGGTCATGAATGGCCTTGTATCAATCAATATCCTGCCAATAACATCTGGAACATTATAAATAAGGCACGCTGGACTATAAGTTGCAGTACCACTCAGACTAGTAAAAACAAATAAATAAATAAAACACTGACTCATACTGCAGAAAATGCAGTAATCACAGAGCTTGTAAATAATTAGATTAAAATTTGTAATCACCTGACAGCCTAATTTGCAACAACAACAAACTTACCTCCTGTCAATCTGCTGGTAACATTTTCTGAGCCAGCCAACAGTTGGCATCCTTTTACGAGATGTTGCACCATTTAAATACACAATCATATAGTTTTCAGCAACCAAAAGCTCCAGTGTCCCAATGACATACCTATGACAGAAAAATTCTCTTAGCACTGTTTCATAAATGCTCTCCCACAAGGCAAAATTAATTAAATAATAATTCAAATAATTACTCACTTGAATAAATTGTCCATGATGTATCTGTAATTTGATTGACTGCTCTCAGGCATAAAACAGACAGCAAAGACAATTATGGCATTCAACCCATCTCCATAGTAACCTGCAATGGGGGGAAAAAAAAAAAAATTCAATGAAAGAAAAATACAGAACTTGTTTCACTACTAAAATACTATCTTCACTGTTGTTCAGTTTATAAACTTATGTAACCACTGAACACATGGGCCATTCACCAATGAAAACCAGTTTATTTCAAGAAAATGGAACAAAACAAGACTCCAGCCTCTCCTTTGTATGTGTAACAGAGGTCAGCAGGAGGTGCTGTGCAGAAAAAGTTAGCAAATCCCACTCCACAATGCTGACAGTCACTAGGGCCTGTGGGTTGTAGCCTTGTGGTTAGAGCGCCTGCCTCTCATCCAGGAGGTTGTGAGTTTGAGGCCAGTGTGGGATGAAACAGTGCAGGTTACACTTGCGAGCAAACCCTTGCTGAAATTTGCAGTCTTCTGTTTAAAAGAATCCTTCACAGTTCCATTCCACCATGAAGCTGTGACTGGCGATTCAAGAGATAAAAGTTGCAGTAGCCCCAGTTTCTCCAATCACAGCAACAGATGTGTATAACATCTTTGAATTTTAGTAGTCATTTTAAATAGCCAAATGTCAAATAACACCAAAATTTAAATTTTTCCAGCTTGTAGCAATCCTTTTAAAGCGTTGAAGAAATATACAATTTACAATTAAAATAATTTAATCTGGGAACATACAAATACATGAAACATTCATACAACAGATCAATTTTCTCAGTGTATCTAGCAAAATATTTAAAACTACACATCTGTTCTGTTTACATATAATTTATGAGGACTTCACTGTCATATGTATATGACTGGTACCATTTACCAAGTGTGCCAAATTTTATATTATATACATACATTTTAAATTTTTATTGTGTATATTAATGGGTTCTATAGTTTTCTATTGTCTTCGCATTTGGTTAATTTGTATTGCTTTTACTAGTAATTATGTTATGTTTAACAGTCAATGTTTAAGTACTTTGAATTGTATAATTTAACACTACAAAGTGCTATATAAATAATGCAATTGTAATAATGTTTAAGTATGTTATTCTATTTTTCATATTAGTGCAATACTGATCAAGTGTAGAATAATCACAGACCCTACAGCTGTCTTTAGGGAGGACACCACATGGAGACAATGATGAATTTGGCTGCTTCTTCTATCGAAGAAATTCTATAAACTCAAGACCTCAAAAACTAGTCAGGAGTGTAAATATTGCAATGTATTTGAAAGAAACTTCACACCGTCTCAAACAAAGATTTTTTTGAGGCTTCTGACATAAAACAGCACTAGACTTGTTATTTCACCAACAGCTCTACAAGTATGATACCGAGGACGACCCCCACCCCCCACCCCCAAAAAGGCAGGAGTCATTAGGAAATTTGTAGACGTGATCCTGTTCAGGGTGCAAGATTGTCAGAGATCAATAAACTGATAGCTGCAGAAGGATGGTGTTATGCCTCATGCCTTATTACATTTAAAAGATGAACAAATAAACAATAGCCACTGGAAGAGTTCACAAATTAATTCCTCATTACGATTACTAGGACTTTCATGTATGTATGATATGAGCATGTGATGGCATGATGGATGAAGAAATTAATTCTTCTGCCTCAGGTGTGTACCAGACCAAATGAGACCATTTTCACAGAGGTCTATGAACACTGCTCCACAATGGCAATGGTTTACTTGGCAAAGTGGAATAGCAGTCTGTCAAGTAGGGCTGCCACAAATGATTATTTTGACAACTGACTAGTCACGGATCATTTTTGCGATTAGTCAATTAATCGGATCATACGTAAATTGTGGCTTAATGCACCAGCATACAGCTGCTGTTATATAACTATCATTAGCTTCAAGCTTGAAGTGTTTAAGGTATGTGCTAACTAAAAATAAAGAATTAAAATGTTATCACATTTCTTATTCAAGCATGACATCACTGTTATAATGTTACAACAAACACATACGTGTGCTAAGGCTAATGAACTCATCATTGTTAATATTAACATTTACAGCTAAGTAAATAGCTCACTGTAGACGTTAATGTTAGGGGCTAACTAGCAATTAGCTTACTGAGATGACTCGCGCTTCGTCAGAATCAGCCGAAATGCGTTTCCGAAATGCTCCTGCATCGCTGCTGTACAGCTGTGGAAGACAAGTTCTGCCTTGCAGATTTTGTACTGTACTGTACATGTTTTTCTCTTTAATTTGGTTAAAATGCTCCAGAACGTTTGAGTTCTAACCACCTATTCAACCTTTCTTTGTCATTTATGAACAATGCCAACATATTATAATTATATTTAAAACTTCACAACGCACACAGCAACATTCAATGACGCATCTGTGCAGCATGACATAACCTTGATTACATTTTCCTCATTCTGTACGTCACAACATGCACAAGAACAACAATGTCATATGACTCATAAGTGCAGCGTAATCATGCATAGCGCACTGATTATTTAACCTTTATTTAACCAGGTCAGTCCCACTGAGATCAAGATCTCCTTTACAAGGGAGATCTGGACAATTATAAAGTTTTATATATGTTAAATACATAAATTATAATTCCTCATCCTGTACATGTGAGAACATGAAGAGCAACGTTCAATGACTCAGTTTTATTTTTTTGTACTTATGTTTATTTATGCAACAAAATGCAAATCAATTATTTAAGAATCATACAATGTGATTTTCTGATTATTTTTTTTTTAGATTCTGTGTCTCACAGTTGAAGTGTACCTACGATAAAACTTACAGACCACTCCATTCTTCGTAGGTGGGAAAAAATGCAAAATCGACAGTGGATCAAATACTTATTTGCATCACTGTACCTTTCACGGGTGTTTGGCACGAATTACTGTAGCCGATGTATAACATGTAAAAGTGGAGCCTGTGACAGTAACATGATGGCATATTATTCAGGTTTGGGCCAATACGGTATGTAAAAAAACAAAACAAAAAACAATTATGACATATAACAGTACTGACCTCCATGGCTGATAACCTTCTTGTAAGGCTCAATGGCCTTCATATCAACTCTGTGTTCCTGCTCTCCGATACGAAACACCCGCCAGTGCCGACAGTCCTCCCTCTCTTCCATGGCTGAATACTCATGGACTGACTCCATGCCCTTTTGCAATAGTTCTGTGGTTTTTGGTTTTGGGAGGTCATCTAAAAGAGAAGATGCCAATCAAATATATTTAGTTACTCTACCTGATGTACAAACTGCCAGATCACAGCAATTTTGATTAAATCGTTGACAAAATTCTCAAATCACCCAAACAGTTAAGTGAAATTTGCAGTCATGCATTTTTAAAGAAAGTTTTAATTTGATGCATTCATTACATTTTGCTTTGCTGATTTATTTATACAGGGAAATGGCACTGACAGCAGTAGTCTTTTCCTGTTCCCATTCACACACATCTGTGGATCAAAGAACAGCTCCAGTGGAGTCATTAAAAATTTGCTCAAGGGAGCCTCAGTGGTGTGAGCAAAGGTAGAACAAGTACTGTTAACATTAAATTAACCAGTCATACACTGAAAAAAGGTGAAACATCAGTACACTTCATTCAAAGTACTGATTTACATTGGTCTAATGGAAAATTGTGGTTTCCAGTTTAAACCTGCTGGAATCACTTTACCAAATCATAAATATACATTGTGAAAAACAGCTGTAACAAATTACATCAACTTTTTTTTTTTTTTTTAAGTTGATCCAAAGTATCATTTTTTTCCCCAGTGTATTACCCATCCAGACATATCCTGCCTTTTTAAGGATGAAACCAAGGACCCTCTAGGCTCTATCACTTTAGTAGTTTTAGGGTGACTACTTCCACATCTGTGAAATCAATACATTGGACACACAGTATGCATATTATCTCCTGGAATCAGCACCTACTATGACATCTTAATTTCAATGATTTCATAATAATTTCAGAGGACTTGACTGAGGATAGGGAAGCATGGGTTGAGCTGCTTGGTCTACTGCCATTGCAACCTGGACCCAGATAAGTGGCACAAAATGAATGAATGAATAAAAATCTGCAGATCCTTGGGAACATGGGAATTTTAATTTATGAACATTTAGGTTTGTTTTGATCTTGTCTATGCTGGAATGATGAATGGCTGTTGCCTGACAATGGCACCACAATTAACTATTTAAGATACGTTTCTGTAAGAAAAACACATGAGAGGAAAATATGTGTCACTATTTGAATTTGCCAGTTGGAGTCCCGTGGACTATGATGTTTGCAGACGACACTGTGATCTCTAAGTCAGAGTAAAGAGCAGGATGCATGCCTGTTTCCTCCCACAATCAAAAACATGCTTATTTTAGGGTGTCCTCCTTTCTCTGCCCCTGACCAAGGCAGCATGTCTACATCTGGAGCTGGTCCCTGGGTGCCATACTTTGGCTACCCACTGCTCCTAGTGGTTGGATTGTGTCTAATTATAATTAGAATGAGTTAAATGCACAGAACAAAACTCACTGCATGCATGTACAAAGACAAATAAAAGGAAATGACTATATTATTTGAGTTATGATATTTTATCAGACTTAGAGAATTAGGTATTACTAGCTTAGAAAACAGAATAATTAGAGGAGATCTACTAGAAAAGTAGAAAATTATGCATGGTTTTGAATCCTTAGACTTTAGAATTTTCTTTACTTAAAGACATTATGCAGGTTTGAGGGGCCACCCTTATAGTGTTGAAGTAAACAGAACTAAACTTATTATTAGGAAATTATTTTCTGTCTTCCAGAACATGTAGTACAGTCTCCATCTGTTAACATATTCAAGAAACTTTATGATAAATATTATAATGTTGTCCAGTTACAGTAGTGTTCAGAATAATAGTAGAGCTATGCAACTAAAAAGATTAATCCAGGTTTTGGGTATATTTCCTATTGTTACATGGGAAACAAGGTACCAGTAGATTCAGTAGATTCTCACAAATCCAACAAGACCAAGCATTCATGATATGCACACTCTTAAGGCTATAAAATTGGGCTATTAGTAAAAAAAAAAGTAGAAAAGGGGGTGTTCACAATAATGGTAGTGTGGCAGTCAGTCAGTGAGTTTGTCAATTTTGTGGAACAAACAGGTGTGAATCAGGTGTCCCCTATTTAAGGATGAAGCCAGCACCTGTTGAACATGCTTTTCTCTTTGAAAGCCTGAGGAAAATGGGACGTTCAAGACATTGTTCAGAAGAACAGCATAGTTTGATTAAAAAGTTGATTGGAGAGGGGAAAACTTATACGCAGGTGCAAAACATTATAGGCTGTTAATGTACAATGATCTCCAATGCTTTAAAATGGACAAAAAAAACAAAAAAAAACAAACAAGTGGAAGAAAATGGAAAACAACCATCAAAATGGATAGAAGAATAACCAGAATGGCAAAGGCTCACCCATTGATCAGCTCCAGGATGATCAATGACAGTCTGGAGTTACCTGTAAGTGCTGCGACAGTTAGAAGACGCCTGTGTGAAGCTAATTTATTTGCAAGAATCCCCCGGAAAGTCCCTCTGTTAAATAAAAGACGTGTGCAGAAGAGGTTACAATTTGCCAAAGAACACATCAACTGGTCTAAAGAGAAATGGAGGAATATTTTGTGGACTGATGAGAGTAAAACTGTTCTTTTTGGGTCCAAGGGCCACAGACAGTTTGTGAGACGACCCCCAAACTCTGAATTCAAGCCACAGTTCACAGTGAAGACAGTGACGCATAGTGGTGCAAGCATTATGATATGGGCATGTTTCTCCTACTATGGTGTTGGGCCTATATATTGCATACCAGGTACCATGGATCAGTTTGGATATGTCAAAATACTTGAAGAGGTCATGTTGCCTTATGCTGAAGAGGACATACCCTTGAAATGGGTGTTTCAACAAGACAATGACCCCAAGCACACTAGTAAACAAGCAAAATCTTGGTTCCAAACCAACAAAATGAATGCCTCACAGATGTGAAGAAGTCATGAAAAACTGTGGTTATACAACTAAATACTAGTTCAGTGATTCACAGGATTGCTAAAAAAGTAGTTTGAATATAACAGTTTTGAGTTTGTAGCGTCAACAGCAGATGCTACTATTATTGTGAACACCCCCTTTTCTACTTTTTTTTACTAATAGCCCAATTTCATAGCCTTAAGAGTGTGCATATCATGAATGTTGGATGTTGTCTTGTTGGATTTGTGAGAATCTACTGGTACCTTGTTTCCCATGTAACAATGAGAAATATACTCAAAACCTTGATTAATCTTTTTAGTCACATAGCACTATTATTCTTAACACTACTGTAAATCTGTAGGCCATCTAGCTAAATTTGTAAGATTTTAGTATTTTTTTATGAGATTCTTTGTAGTATTATATTGAAATGTAAGATGTGTGCTTATATATACACTTTTTGTATACTTTTTACACAATAAAATGAATTATGAATTATTATAAATTATTCTGTGCTACAGACAGCAATGCAATCACAGAAATGTGACCGCCACTCTAGTGTGACACATTTTCATTGTGTGAAAAACACACGTACAAGAACCACTGCCTTTTACAGCAATGCTCATTTACAGGCCTGGATTCCAGGAAGTTGAACAACTGGGAAACATGCTGGGCAAGATATTTGTATGAGTCATTCTCAATAGGATTCAGAGTAACCTATTTGCTGATTTAAAAAAAACAAACAATGCACATTAGCAATTGTTAAATTATAACTAATGTCTTCAATCACACAGTACAAATCAAAGTAATTGTGTCAAACAAAACAAAACAAAAAACCCAAAAAGCATCAAGTCAATGGTGGAGAAAAAAAAAGGTTCAAATGATCATGTATTTTTGGAAAGTAATGACCATGCAACAGAAAACATTTACTGTAAAGATGTAATGGAAATAAATCACAAAACTTTGTGGAAGAACTTCGTGTCTACAAAACATTTCACATACATTAAAAAAAAAACCTCAACTGAACTGGATTTTTAAAGCATGCAAAATGAGCTCCACATAATGATTAATAAGTTAAAATAAATGGAAAACTGCTCACCCACATAACTGCATCCTGTGAAACATGACATTACAACCAAACAACAAACATAGGTTTGTCTAATTATTATATGGCAAGATAATGCTGATTGTTTCTTCATACTGTCATTTTTCGGGGGGGGGGGGGGGGGGGGGGGGGAGATGAACAATGACATACACATCATCATTAATTGACAATGAAATAATGTGTGAAATACCAAAACACCCTGATTTGTTTGAGAAAATAAATATAGAATGGACAACAAGGATTCAATGATTCATGCCTGGCAAAAGGCGGCTGACCAAGAGACCTTACCAAAGGAAGAGAGTAACCTGTTGATGGCCTGTAGCCTGTTTCCAGGCAGAGAATGGAAACAATTCTTCCAAGAAAAAAAGCGGAAGGCAGCAGTGTGGAAACACAAAAACAGCAAAGCACATTTTAACTACACTTCAGGCACTCGACTGCCTACACAAACCTTTAAAATTAAGGAAGAGGATGAAAACAGACCAAAAAATGAAACCCAACAATAAAAAAAAATCTAAATATTCTGCAATAATCTATAACACATTTGCTTCTGTTTTATAGTCAGTTAATACACTGATAAGTCTATCTGTATACAACCCTCACCACCATGCCCCCAGCCCTCATCTTATACCAATTTGATACACCATAGACCAACAAAAACATGGTCAAAAGCCAAGTGCATTTTTTTTTCTTCTTCTTCTTCCTATTTATAAGGTGCAAAAACCAGCATGAGCATGGTGGCTTAGTGATTAGCACTATTGACTCATAGCAAGGAGGTCCTGGGATCACTTCCCACCTAGTCCTTTCTGTGTGGAGCTTGCATGTTCTCCCCTGGTTTGCTTAGGTTCCCTCTGGGTGCCCCAACTGATTCCCACCTCCAAAGACATGCAGGTTAGGTGAAATGACTCTAAATTGACCATAGGTGCGTGTGTGCACAAGTATGAATGAGGTTGGCTGTCTCGCTGTGGCCCTGCGATGATAGACTGCCATCCTGTCCAGGGTATATCCAGCCTCCTGGTATAGACTTCAGCCCCCCAAGTAAGCGGGTATAGAAAACTGATGAATGAATGAATGATCAATCAATCAGATATGCCTTACCAAGTCAGCTTCACAACATATATGCGTTCAAATATTAATTGAAAATAAAAATCAAAATTGAAATCAATCTAAAAACTAATGGAAGTAGAGAACTGTGAACAACCTCATAAAATTAACTTGTTCACAGTATCAAACGAAGCCCACACTCTGCCACAGCAGTTTTTTGTATGCATCATATATAAGCGGTAGCTAATATTATGCGATGAAACATGAATTATCAAACCGGTCACTGTGTAGTGAAGAGCACCACAGGACTGGGCAAACATTTAATTCATTAAGGACATTTAGGAGCATTATTGGAGTTCTCCACTGTTCAGAATCATGGCAAGTGACATAGACCATCTGTCACAAGATGGTACATTCCAGAAAATATGTTTTAAGAGCATACTGAAATATACTGGTCTAAATCAATTTTTCTGAGTTAGCTGAACTAAAGAAAAGCATGATACCAACCTCAAACCAAATAAAGATCAGGTGGTTTGTTTGTAGAATGGACCCAAGCACCACCTCAATGGTTGTCATGAGATGATAACACCAGGGAAAAGAATGCTGCTTTAACCAAATAGACATGGAGAAGATCAATGATGAAAGAGATGAGACAGTGGGTGAACTTGGAGGCAGCTGTGTCACTGGTCAGTAGACTGGCAGCATTTGTGTTTATTGGACTGCCTTCTCTGCTTCCTAGCATGAAGAGGATGAAGTAATTTCCTTCCACCCCAGGTTCGCAGCAGAGGAGCACTAAGAGCTGGCCATGGGACAGACTGTCCTACTTCTTCCTGTCAGTGACAGTTACTGACAGAGGTTGGGCAGGAACAACACTCTCCACTGCTTCACCTCAGTGAGTTGTGGTAAGTCCTCCTCCGATAAATGATTTGTGTTGTACATGTTGATGGTTTGGGTACAGAGCCCATCACACGCTAGAAAACCTCTCTTTTCTGTCACCTACTGAACCATGTAAACAGAAATGTGCCACGTTCAAGGTTTAAGGGAATGAGAGATGACAGTCTGATTGGTGAAAATCATGGTATGGCCCAAAACACCCTGACGAATATTTAAGTGACTAAATACAACCCCTTTGTACCTGCACCTTACTTTACACTCAGACTACATGTCACATATATTGCAAAGTAAAGATGGACATGCCCCCAATGCACATGAGGTCTGCAGTTTATACTATGTGTTATAGATCATCAAGATAGGACTCTTCATGTTAGTATTGACAAATGTCTGGTACAAGGTGGTACTTAAGTAATCAAGAAACATTTATGATGTTTACAACTTTATATAGTGTCTTTACCTTCCCAGTCAAACTCATTGCTGTTGTCTGAGGGTGTCTCTATGTCATCTAGGTCCAGCTCCGTATCATCGTCTAGTTCATCAGAGAGACGTGATCCTTCACTGCGGTCAAGCGTAAGACTGATGTCTGGAGCAACAAGCTTCTTCTTTGTTTTCTTTGCACAACCTCAAGAGGATGCAACATAAATGAAGCGTTAAGAATACTACTAAAGATGCTGTGAAGGTCGTAAATATGTACAAATGGCAAAACTCCTATGATTAGTTGTAGGTGACAAACTGTGTAACAGTTTTCTTCATTTTGAGCGCCTCCCACACAGAGTACAGAGCTGAGCCAGTCTCCTGCAGAAAGCAGGAGACGAGAGGGGCAGAAGCTGTGCAACTCGCTGAAATGTTGACAAAATGGACACACACATGGAAGAGGCGAAATATCAAGGCTAGCAAAATAATTGTGTTTGTCTGTATATATCGAACAGTTGATATAATAGTTACCACAACAGGCTGCCACAGACATAACATTGAGACTGTAGTTAAAACCTCCCGTCACCCATTTGGGAGTTATAAGATTAAATTGTGTAACATCTTAAATGTTTGATGCAGATTATGCAAACAAATATCAAAATACAATAAAGCATGTATTTCTCCATGATCACTGATCCCTACGGCTGGTGTGTTTTTATTATTCAGTTGAGCTATGTCTTCTCATTTTAATACAATCTTTCATCAGTATACCAATGCACTGTTTAATAATAATAAAATCAATATTAATAATAATCTGGTCATCCATGGGGAGCTTGGAGTAGAGCCGCTGCTCCTTCGCGTTGAAAGGAGCAGCCAGTTGAGGTGGTTCAGGCATTTGGTAAAGATGCCCCCTGGGCACCTCCCTAGAGAGGTGTTCCAGGCACGTCCATCGTCCATTTGGGAGGAGACCCCGGGGAAGACCCAGGACTAAGTGAAGAGATTATATCTCCACACTGGGCTGGAAACGCCTCAGGATCTCCCAGTCAGAGGTGGTTAATGTGGGCTGGGAAAGGGAAGTCTGGGGTCCCCTGCTAGAGCTGTTGCCCACACAACCCGATCCCGGATAAGTGGTTGACTGATGAGTGATAATAATCTGTTTTCCTTACCGGGTTTCTCCTCTTCAGTGGTTGCAGCAAAAAGCTCATGTTGAAGCTCTTCCTCCTCTGGCAAGGGTCTAACAACAAAAAGGAAAATTTTCATGTATTTCATTCACTACAAAAAATAAAAACACAATGCAAAGTTGTACACTAACATTCAAGGATAACTTTTGATTAGTGGCGTCCCTATCAGGCTTTTTTCTTTTTGCTCCTGATCAAACTCATTTAATAGATTATTTGCAAATATGGTTCCACAATCCCAAATCAGAAAAAGTTGGGACTATATGGAAAACAAAAATGCAGTGATCCCATGTACTTTAGATGTACTGGGGAAGTGATGGTCTAGTGGTTAAGCAGTGGGCTTGAGACCACAGGATCCTCGATTAATCTGGCTAGAAAATCACTAAGAGCCTTTGGCAAGGTCCTTAATCCCCAAGTTGCTCTTGGTGTTGAGTGAGCACCTTGCATGGGAGCACCCTGACATTGGTGTGTGTGAATGGGTGAATGCAATGCATTACTGTAAAGTGCTTTGAGCTTCTGATATAGATGGAAAAGCACTATATAAATGCAGTCCATTACAGTGACTTCTATTTCAGTGCAGAGAGTAGAAACCCAAGACATTTAATGTTGTGTGTGGTTCTCAAAAACTGTGTGACTGTGCTCAAAGGAGATGAATGAAGAACCCCCCAAAATAAAAATAAAAATAAAAAAGGTGGAGAACATGCAAACTCAACACAGAAAGGGCTGAGAAGAAAGTAATCACACGACCTTATCACTATGAGGCAACAGTGCTAACCACGAAGCCACCGTGCTGCCCTTCCTTCCAGCATGGTCACTCAAACTCTGACAACTGCGTACTTGACAAAGATTTGCCAAACACTACCATACTGTCATATTTCTTAATGGTTGATGTACATTAAGTCCAAGTCATATTTAGTGACTTGGAAATCCTTCCCCTGTCTTGTCTCAAGAAAACTTAAAAATGACTTAATACTTATATTTAGAGTAAATTGTCCCTGCCCCCCTGTGCTGCAAGGCCTTAAAAGCAGGAATGATGTATGTTAGCAAATTAAACAAAGTTGAACATAAAACATGAAATATCTTGAATTCATACTGTCTGGAATTAAACAAAAACTAAACATAATGATCATTTAGTTTTTTCCATATAGTCCCAACTTTTTCTGATTCCTTGTTGTATTTTCCTAGATATTACTCTTGCGCAAAGAACAATGCAAGCACATTAAAGTCATTCTGTGCATTAAGAAAAAAAAACCCCTACCTTCAATTCAAGCTGCTCCTTAATGTTTTTATTCTTTTTTTTTTTTTTTAAATCTTTTACAAAATAATCTAACAGATTTTTATGTAGCTCATCACTCACTTTATTGCAGCAGTACAAGTTGAAAATTAAAAACACATTCCATTATTATTATTATATTATTACTACTACATCCAAAGCTTTGATATTAATAAAATGTATTTATGTAGCATTATCAGCAAGTAACAATACCTTGGAAAGTCTTCATCCTGCCACTCTTCCTTCAGCTCAACTCCTTCCATTCTTAAACGAGCTTCTGTTGTGGCGACTGATTCTTGGCGCTCTAGACTGGTGCAAAGAAAAAAAAAGATTACACTTTTTTTGTGATTGCTAAAAGCCAAGCTTTCTGCATTGTGGAAAACATCTGAGGAACCATGGCATGTATGAAAAATTAAAATAAAAACCAAGATAGCGGAGAATTAAGTATCTTGGGGCATTGTTCATGAGTGGGAGTAAATAGGAGCAGGAGATCGATAGACAGATTGGGGTCCAGATTGTACTGGACCATCATGGTTAAAAAGGAGCTGAGATTCTCAATTTACGCTCCTATCCTCGCCTATGTATTGTGTAATGACTGAAACAATAAGATCGCCGATACAAAGGCAGAAATGCAATTCCTCCATCAGGTATCGGGCTTACGCCCCTGGACAGGGTGGGAAGCTCGACTATCCGGGAGGGACTCAGAGTAGAGCCCGTACCTCTTTGCATCGAAAGGAGCCAGCTGAGACTGTTTGGGCATCTGGCGAGGATGCTCCGTGATAGTCTCCCTAAAGAAGTCTTCCAGGCACAGCCAACCGGGACAATGCCCAGGGGAATACCCAGGACATGCTGGAGAGATTACATTTCCCAGCTGGCTTGGGAACACCTTGGGATCCCCTGAGAAGAGTTAGAGGACTTGGCCGAGGATGGGGAAGTTTGGGAAGAGCTGCTGCCACTGTGACCTGGACCTGGATAAGTGGCTTAACATGAATGAATGAATCAGGACATCTACTAGTTCATTTATGTATATTGTCACTTTGCAAATTGTGGAGCAATAATGGAAAATAAACTGCAATAGGCTTTTGGGTTCCAACAGTGTGATTTAATTATATAAATCCAAATATTAAGAATGCCTCAATGGGCATTCTTAATATTTGGATCACAGCCAATCCCATATTTTAGGTACCCCCTTAATACAAAGTCACGCAAACACTGCAGTGCCTCTTTCTTATCACTAGCATGGTCATCTTGGTTGTGATAGAGCAATATGTAATTTAACGAGCCATTCACATGTATAAATATGATATGGCAATTTGAAAGAATACATTGTTATTAAAGCTGTATATGGGCAGGAATCTGGTTCTGCTGGAGGTATCTTCCTGTTAAAAGGGAGTTTTCCTTCCCACTGTTGCCAAGTGCTTGCTCACAGGGGGTCGTTTTGACCGTTGGGGTTTTTCTGTAATTATTGTATGGCTTTTGCCTTACAATATAAAGCGCCTTGGGGCGACTGTTGTGATTTGGCGCTATATAAATAAAATTGATTTGATTTGAATCTGGTGATATGATGCATGTAATGATAAAGTAGTGACAATTCCATATACAGCATTATAATGGAATGCTGTAAGCAAGATGATATGCTGCATTTTTAAACAAATCTAATTTTAGGAAAATTGTCATAGAACACACCACCAAAAAGCTTTACTAGGGAGGAAAAAACTGTAAATACCAGTTATATGTTTGTGTGTGCATGTGTTTGTGTCTAAGGAGACTGTATATATTTTTTTTTGCTGAAAAGTTAACTCCACTGACTTTCGAGCCAGTCATCGGCCATCTTTGTACTCCTCATAAAAGCTGTGTGATGATGTGCACAGTGAGTGTCCAATTGGAACTGGTTCACCATCACATGGTTTTCCAAAATCCAATCGGAGGGCAGATTCACCTCATGTGAAAAGCCAAAGATTGTTCTCAGGAGTGATATGTTACTAGTTGGCCCGTTTGAATAGCCACCTGGGTGCTCCAATGAGTACATACTATTGGGCTCCAAATGCGCCCTGCGCCATTACGCACAGCGATCAGTGAAAGCAGAAGGAGCAGACGGAGAGCCTCTGGTGACAATCTCAAGTGCTCAAACAGTGAGTGTGTAACTACTAGTTTGCATGTGAATGTTACTGGATAACTCTGTTGCTTTTACCATGAAGACAAAAAAAAACGCATAGACCATTTTATATATATTGTTCAAAATGTGCATTTGTGTTTATTGTTTGAATCTTTTTGTTGTACAGTCTTTCACACAAGACCTCAATTTAGTGTCAAAACAGTTGTTTATTATAGTTTGCTGTGTGCTTTGAATAAATGTGTGTGGAAAATTATTTTCCGCTTTACTTTGTCCTTCCTTATTTTTGAGTGTAAACCTTTATTACACTTATAAAACACAACAAAAGCATATATATTATGAAAGCACAGGTTGTTCTGAAAAAAGTGACATAAAATTTGATTGTGGGATGCAGGGGTAAAACATTTCTGCCATGCGAGCGAACTGTCCAAAAAATACTTTATACACTTAAAGTAGACCTGCATTGAAATAAATGTGGTCAGATTTCAGAAAGAAATAGCTGATATGTATTTATAAGACCCTTATGAATGCAGTAAAGTAAATCTGTAAGCCCAAATTTGTAATTCAGCAGAGAAATCTTCGTTTAAAAATGACAAATTTGCAGCTAAAATTTAGCCCTCTGTGAAAACAGTTTGTACAGCCGTATCATTTCCATGACGTCAGGGACAAGACGACGTGCTCCCGCCTTCAGTCCGATCCCGCATTGAAATTGATTTTATCTGTTAGTAATGTTACTTATACACGTCCTGGTTTCAACATCCAAAAGTAAACTGCAATGAATGTGAGATACAGATCTATGTGCTCAGATAAGCAACGACATCGACAGCGGGCGCCGTTCTTCCTCTCCCGCTCTCTGCCTCCGCTACGCTCGCTGTTTTAATGCGAAGCGGCCGGTACACCTGTTGCTGCAAGGACAGACTTCTTGCGGCAAAATCCACAGCACCGCACGTCTCCGCAATCGGAGCCCCATAGCTCCATGGACGCTGAGGGAGGTTTATATATTTTTAATGACTGGGATTCTTTGCGGGTCTCGCCTCCATATCCCGCGATGGTACCAGAGGCAAAAGACAGTCGATTTTCATTGCGACACCATTCAATCAAATGGCATATGAAAAAGTCCCCCAAAATAATTTTCAAGCACAAAAAAAAGAAATGTGTACTCACCAAACGTGCCGCAAGACAATATGAAGTTTTAAAAAAGTAGATCCTTCCGTATAAGACAAGAAAAAGGTGCAGATGCAAACTGACGTAAATCCACAAATTACAACTGGCGTAATGCATGCTGGGAGAGGGTCTTGTCCGTGACGTCTCGGCAGCGTCCATGATGAGAGGGACAATTTGCGGAGGGCTAAATGTTAGCTGTAAATTTGTCATTTTCAAATGAAGATTTCTCCGTTGAATGACAGATCTGGGCTTGCAGATTTACTTTACTACATTCAGAAGGATCTCATGTGTAAATGTAAATCATTTTTTGTTCAAAAAATCTGACTGCATTTTTTTCAATGCAGATCTCCTTTAAACAGAAAAGACAGCACTCTCTCTCTCTTTCTCTGTCTGTCTCTCCTCAATTTCAATGGAGCTTTACTGATATGGGAGACATATGTTTACACTGTCAAAGCAAGTGTTAAGAGTAAAAATGAAGTCCTCTCTGTCTGTCTCTCTCCCTCTCTTTCTGTCTGTCTCTCTCGCTCTGTGTCTGTTTCTTTCTGCCTGTCTCTCTCCCTTCCTCTCTCTCTCTCCCCGTCTCTCTCGCTCTGTGTCTGTTTCTTTCTGCCTGTCTCTCTCTCTTCCTCTCTCTCTCTCCCCGTCTCTTTCTCTCTCTCCCTCTCTCTCTGTCTCTCCCTCAAGTTTCAATTTCAATGGACTTTTACTGATATGGGAAACATGCTTACATTGTCAAAGCAAAGTATTAAGAGTAAAACTTAAGTTCTCTCTCTTCCTCTCTTTCTGTCTCGTTTGCTCTCTCTCTCTCCCTCTGTCTCTCTGTCTTTCTCTCGCTGTTTCCGTGCTGCACAAATTTCAAACTTTTTGGAAACACAAAGCCATTCAGCTGTAAATTTCTAAATGTACCATCGGCGGCGCTCAAGCGAGTAACTCTGGTTTAATACTGAAGGATTGTAATGAAGAATTTTCTCATTCAGCAGAGAGAGAGAAAGTGAATCTCTGTTCGACTGTCCTCCTCAGCTGTGCTCTGAGCTGCTGTTTCACAGCCTCAGGATGTTGAAGCAGCTGATTTTTCAGTAACAATTCAGTTCACTTTTTAGAAAATCTGTGTGTATCGGAACCCAATACCGATCCGGGATCGAATCAGCCCCAACCCTAAAGCGTACCACATCACCACAGTACTGTAGTCGACATTCCACATAACACAAGTACTACACCTCACTTGAGTCTTCCTATGTAGCATTTGTCTGATACAAAGCCCTTTCAGCAGCACCCAAGGATTCTCAGGAGAGACCTGGTGCCAAAGACATCTAGTCGCCACCCAAGTCTCACAACCGTACAGTAAGACAGGAAGCACCTGGACCCTGAAGACCTACACCCCTCATTCTCCAGCACAGATATCAATATTATGAAACACCTCTGTCCAGTGACCTCATTTTCCCAAACATCTCTCAAGGCTCAAGTCTGAGGTTCCAGACACAAATGTCAATGGTGAGTTAAGGGAATCTTTCATCACCACATATAGATACACCTCTGATGAATGAGTCCAGGAAGTCACTGAAAACACGGATCAAAGTCTTGATCCAGTAGAACTGCAAATCAAGACACTCTGACTCCACTCAGCGTCAAGGTTTTTGTGGTGGAAAATGCCCAGCTTTCAAGGCACTTCTCCATATGTTAATGATGTCTCCTACGTTAGAGAAAATCCTCGTCACTATGCTTGTAGGAATTTATAAGATAGCTGAGAGTACTCATGTTTGTGTTCTTTCAACCAACAGAGGATTTTATCAGAGTGGCAAAGGGGTTTCTTCTGTAAACCTCTTAATATCAGCTGCAGCAGCATAACTGTATGGTGTAAGGGGGCTCTATTGTATTCAGCATATTACAGAAGGCCCAAGTGGCAAATTAAATAAAGTAGTGGATGAATTATTTTGATTCGGAGAGAGCTGAAGCTGTGAGTAACTCTGGTGTGTGTAATTGTTCCAGAGTGACATGTAAAAGGACACTCATCTGTGATTCATTTGATAATCTGATTCTGGTATTAAACAGAACCATGTCAGTGTATTTTCATATTCGTTGTGTTAACTGCAATACTTGACCGCATGCTCCACACATATTATTTTCCAGAGTAGAAGTCGCGTTTTATTTTACTAGTTTGGGAAGTCCTGTGATTTATACTCCTGTGAGACTTATACTCCAGACAATATGGTCATCAGTTTCCAGTTACACAAGCACTTCCTTTTACTCCTCAAATGTCATTTGAGCACCTTTACATCATGTAATATCCATCTCTATATGTATCTAGTCAGTAACTACTGTAATATTGCTTGCTATTAAATGTTCAAAGACACTGTGCTACATAACTTGTAGTTTGTAATATCAGAATAAGAGAGTTATGCATGATTTGGCCAATAGATATCAATAGCCTGTTACAAGCTGTTCAGGGAGGCTTCAAGTATATGGAGCTAAATCCTGGACAAAAGTTTTGTAATCTGAAAGAAAAAAAAAAAAGATTGAAAAAATAAATTTTGAAACTGAAAATTCAATGTTTGTTCTTGAATTATCTAATAATTTTAAAAGTATTATTAAAATAAAAATAAGTGTAAGATATATATTTTTCAGTTTAAATAAACTTTTGATTTAGCTCTAATTATTTTGATCAAATAATTTTTCATTTTTTACTCTGAAATATATTTTAACGTGTTATTTTTATCAGTTGCAGGATTAAATTTTTCAGAATCAAATCTTATCTTTTTGGTTTCGTATTTCTTTTTTCACCTTCAGATCTTTTTGTCACTTTCAGATCTTATTTTTTCAGTTTCAAACTTTTGGTCCTGTTCTGGCGTGGCTTCGACTAAGAGAGGGGCGTGGAATTGTGAGTGACAACAGAGCAAACAGTCCTCACATGATGTATTTATTTATTTGTTCAACATCACAATAAGGTACTGATATGTGTTCTGTGTGTCATGTGCTTTTAATGTATTCTCAAGCTGCAAAACTAACTGCCCCATGGGGGACACAAATAAAGTGAAGTGATGAAGTGATGTTATTTATAGCTCCTTGCACTTTTTGTGTGAAGGTCATATTGAAAGGTTCTGTCAATTAAACATATTCTGCAAAACATTTAAAGTTTTCTATTACAAGTGCGTTACACTAAATTTTGACACTGACACTTTTTACTGCAAGCAAATATCAGCCTCCAGTGATGAAAGTGGCCCCTGAAGAAAAAAAAAATCATGACGTTTGGGCTGCCACAGCTAGTGGGGGGTCTGGGGGAAATGCTACATGCAAATTGGTGCAATCTGTTTCAATTAATAAGCTAAATAAGAGCTATTTCTCAGTCCCATTTTCTTGCTCATTTTAGTCATAAAAATCATATTTTCCCATATTGGCAAGATGGCAGAACTATAATCCTCAATCTGTCACATGGATTAGAATACAGTGTTATTACTATTCCATAAAAATATTTGCATTGGACTGTTATTGTTCTCTCTCTACAGTTATCTCAACATTTGACTTTAATAACAACTGATAGTGTCTTAACATGAACAAAAATAAAAACTGATACAAGCTGCACATACTGTTCATTAAGTTAACATCACTTTTAGTTCTCAGGAACACTGATTTGGGTTTAAATTTGATTCTTGTTCACTTATATGAACGGAAAATGCAATAACACTGATTTTTTCATCCACTGATGATGTCAGCATTTCTGGGATACTAACAATTATAAGTGTCATGCAAAACAATGCACAAATGTTTTTCACATCAATATTTGACTTTTAGAGCATGTTAACTGTTTGTCATATTTTCCTCCAGTTGGATATTTCACACCAATGTAAAAGAAGAACCATAAAAAGCAGATTTAGCAGGCTAGAGTTTGCATGGAGACAATTTGAAGTCATCATCATAGATGTTTCCAAAGGATTTTACAGATATGAGCATCATGACATCAACCCACAGACTAAATCCGACGGGATCCAGGAAAAGAAAAATAACCCAGAAACGTTAGCCACAGAAGCAAATACCCAGATTTCTGGGAATTCCTGGAAAACTATCATCACTGGGCCTCAAATATCGCTATCAGCCTCCAAATCTTATTGATAACCAGTATCTTAAAAATCCATATCTAATAAAAACACCTCCTTGCATAAGAGGTGAACACCAGCTTACTTCGCCTTTTGTGCTGAATACAAACAAGTACGAAGTAAATGGTTAACTCATTAAATACGCCCAGTGTTTACAAAATTTGATTTCGTTTTTGTTTCCTGTCAGACAGCAGCCTCTATAATTAAATCATAGTTTTTACCAATTGTACAACTAGAATTTTAATTAAGTTTATACTAGCCACCCTGCCAATTCAGAAGCAGAACATGCTTCCCATGTCATGTACAGTATTCATTTGCCACATGTGATGTGGTGATGGTTTGGATTGGTAAATGGATCGGTCCTGTCTCTCGCTATCTCATAAGTGACTGTTATTAATATCAGACCTGATACCAACATAGGATCAGATTAAGTTCATCCCTAACGTGAATGTGCAACTGCTTGGATTACACAGCAATTATTAGCTTGAAAACAAGTCACCATGAAAATATGTATTTACCACTATTATATTATCTTTATCTCTGTGGTTCAAATGTGTTTTTAACGCTGGAGATGCAGTTCATCATGATCACAGATCTACTACGGTCCGTTACACCACAAATATACCAACTGCCCCATAAATCAGTTCACTGGTTTCTTAAAACAAAATGAAGAAAAAAAAAAAAAAATCTAACAAGCTTGTGTTTGAGACTTAATTTATAAACTACAAGGCTACTCACTAATTCTATTCATGATATCTGTAGCTTTGGAGTACAAAGCTACCTTTGAGGGATTAATCATGAACACAACTGCATTTGTACTCACACATAAAACCATTGGGCATTTGGTTCTTAGAATTTCATAATGCCTCACTTAGGCTAGTTACTTATGTGTAATACTAATCTCATAATACAGTACCTTTCAAATACTACTGATTGAAACATAAATGCCACAGTAATGTAGCTTCCTGAAAAAAGGTCCATATAACCACCATGAACAGAAGACTAGACTGCATGTGTGGTAACCAAAAACAATTACAATACAGAGTCAAACTGAAATGTAGGACAATGCTGAAAAACAACACAGAGTCACTAACTGAGTGGTGAGATGAATCAGGTTGCAGAGAAAAAAAAAGCTGGCTTGTTTGACAAAACTGATTTAACCTGAAACTCCAGATCATTGCTCCAAGGCAGTTTATACAAATGAGATATTTTTCCATGAAAGTAAACTTCAGTGTGCAATCACAACTAATCATCAGGAAATTAAATCCCAATTAAATCACAATTTATTTCAGAAATTTACTCCAAATTGTTGGTGAAAAGCTCCATAATGAGAATGTTGGGCAATTTGACTCATAAAAATGTTTATTAAAGTGATTTTGAAGTTTTACTCTAATTTCTATTATGAAATGAGTGGGTACAAGTCCTGATTGCATCTGAGGGTACCAACATAATTTATCTGTCAGGGAGACAATTGCCCATTTTGTCTTTAGTAAAGTAAGAGTTTATGTTCATCATTCTTTTCTTAACAAACCTATGTTTATTCTACATAATGATTAAATCCGTACAATCAACAACAAAATATTCTGCTTTCAAAGATAGCAATATTATGAGCATTTTATCAAAGATAAAAATGTCTATGTACTACTTACTTCAGGACAGCTTGAAAATGAACGGCAGTGTAATAGTGGATGTTGTCCTACATTTACCTTAACAAATTTTTGTCAGACAAGCACAAATTTAAACTAGAGCACCACACTCAGAGTGCAAACCTCCTCCAACACTTGTTTCCAATTCCATAAATTTTTACCTCTGAAAAAATTTTCAAGGTCAAAGTCCTGGTAAAAGTGGCTTTTCATAATGTAAAATATAAATCAATCAGATGCATATCAAACCTAGTCTATTCACTGACAGTGCCAGTTTGCACCTCATTGTCACAAATGAAAATGATTGATGCACTTTTGATTGAGATATGCAAAATGTACACCAAATGGGCTTCTCAATATTAAATTCAAATGTACACAAAATCCACAATCCGAATCAGATCCGAATCAAACTGTCAGGTTACAGTGAGTTTGAGTCTGCTCTGCACTTTCAAATATGAGACTCATTGGGGCACGTTTGATTAAGATACAACCCCTGGCAAAAATTATGGAATCACTGGCCTCAGAGGATGTTCATTCAGTTGTTTAATTTTGTAGAGAATAACAGACAGATCACAGACATGACACAAAACTAAAGTCATTTCAAATGGCAACTTTCTGGCTTTAAGAAACACTATAAGAAATCAAGAAAAATAATTGTGGCAGTCAGTAACGGTTACTTTTTTAGACCAAGCAGAGGGAAAAAAATATGGACTCGCTCAATTCTGAGGAATAAATTATGGAATCACCCTGTAAATTTTCATCCCCAAAACTAACACCTGCATCAAATCAGATCTGCTCGTTAGTCTGCATCTAAAAAGGAGTAATCACACCTTGGACAGCTGTTGCACCAAGTGGACTGACATGAATCATGGCTCCAACACGAGAGATGTCAATTGAAACAAAGGAGAGAATTATCAAACTCTTAAAAGAGGGTAAATCATCACGCAATGTTGCAAAAGATGTTGGTTGTTCACAGTCAGCTGTGTCTAAACTCTGGACCAAATACAAACAACATGGGAAGGTTGTTAAAGGCAAACATACTGGTAGACCAAGGAAGACATCAAAGCGTCAAGACAGAAAACTTAAAGCAATATGTCTCAAAAATCCAAAATGCACAACAAAACAAATGAGGAATGAATGGGAGGAAACTGGAGTCAACGTTTGTGACCGAACTGTAAGGAACTGCCTAAAGGAAATGGTATTTACATACAGAAAAGCTAAACGAAAGCCATCATTAACACCTAAACAGTAAAAAACAAGGTTACAATGGGCTAAGGAAAAGCAATCGTGGACTGTGGATGACTGGATGAAAGTCATATTCAGTGATGAATCTCGAATCTGCATTGGGCAAGGTGATGATGCTGGAACTTTTGTTTGGTGCCGTTCCAATGAGATTTATAAAGATGACTGCCTGAAGAGAACATGTAAATTTCCACAGTCATTGATGATATGGGGATGCATGTCAGGTAAAAGCACTGGGGAGATGGCTGTCATTACATCATCAATAAATGCACAAGTTTACGTTGATATTTTGGACACTTTTCTTATCCCATCAATTGGAAGGATGTTTGGGGATGATGAAATAATTTTTCAAGATGATAATGCATCTTGCCATAGAGCAAAAACTATGAAAACATTCCTTGCAAAAAGACACATAGGGTCAATGTCATGGCCTGCAAATAGTCCGTATCTTAATCCAACTGAAAATCTTTGGTGAAAGTTGAAGAAAATGGTCCATGACAAGGCTCCAACCTGCAAAGCTGATCTGGCAACAGCAATCAGAGAAAGTTGGAGCCAGACTCAATAAATTTCAGAGAAAGCGATGGCATTCTACAGGTGGCCCCAGAGCAGTGTAATTCAGTGACGCATTCCAGTAACTATTTTACATCTCACAAATGACGATGTGTAAATTACAAGACTGTCTGCTGGCGGTACCTCAAGCTGCTCTCATGTCTGGACAAGTTCAATAGTGAGACTTCTTGAGCAGCACCTCAGCAAGGCTTGTGTGTCTGTTGGCTGATGGAGGTCAGCATGCTCAGCATGGATCAGCACATACTGTAAACACTGTGGTAAAATCAAGCAAGTTTTGATTCTAAATGTTCAGTAGCTCAGATGGACTTCCAGCCACATCGTGATTGCAGGCACGACTGAACTCAGCGTTCAGTTTTCCAGACTTCTGCCGAGTGGTGTGGCTGCTTGGGTAGACTTGGCAGCAAAAGCTGCCAGGTGAGCACTGCTTCAGGAAATCAGCCAAAGTAGGTTGAGTTGCATCAGCACACAAACACATACACGTGGCTTAAGCCTAAAGACAAACCACAGAATTAAACCTGAAAGTCTACACAACAAGCACATCTTCACTGCATCATTTTAACTCCACTGTGGTGTTGTACAGAAGCAAAATTGCAGACCTGCCAACATTTGAACATACCAATGTGGGACACCCATGCGTGGCCGTGAGCGCCAAGGGCGCAGAACCTAACTAGGGGGTTCCAGGGGCATACCCTCACCCACACAACTGCAGGACTAATGGGAGCCCTGCACACACCCATGCAAGACGCGGGACATGGGGGTAATACCGAGACTGTCCTGCCCAATGTGGCACGGTTGGCAGCGCTGAAAATGCAAAAAATTATGCGACTGACCAAAACGTTATGCGCACAACTGTAAGTACCAACTGGCTCAGGGATGCCCAAACCTTGTGTACAACTGTGAGATATGACAATGTTCATCCACAGAAGTTAAAACTGGAAAAACTACCAACATCTATGTGGATGGTCAAACTTCCTAGTTCGAAGTACAGCACACTGAAAATACAAGACACGGAAATGTCATATGGTCAGTGAAGGCAGTCAGATGAGGCAGCTGCAGTCATTCAGAATCTGCTTCAGGGTGATCACATACATACATACATACATACATACCTACCTTGCACTAATTGCAGAAGGTGAGGATGTCTGTGGCAGTCTTCTCCCGGGGTGTTTTTGATCATCCCTCAAACTTCTCGTTGTGCTTCTTTCTTGGAGTGTCTCCTCTGTATTTTGAACTGCGGAAGCTCTGCTGTGTTGTACCTCGTCTGGTTCCTCTTCATCGCCTTCTGCTGATACTCCAGACGACGAGGGGCTCGACGTCAGCCTGCGTGCCAGCTCCCCGTGAGTCCTCCTGGGTGTGACTGTAACATCTGCGCTATTGTTCAAACTCATATCGCTTACACCCTTAAACACGTCGCTCTCAATCACACCCGACGACATGTCTGTCCTGTCGTTCCGGTCTGACAACAATGAAACAACGAAAAACCTGAAAAACGCACTTCACAGTTTTGTGGTAGCGTGCTAGCTTGTGTGACTAGCCAAAGGAACTTCTTGTTGACAGTTTCATAAGCCCCCGAAAAAACGCACCCTCCTTTTAGTATTTTTTTAATTGTGTTAAATGTTTCACAAAAAATGTCACCTTGCCCAAAAACGTCGCAGTGTTAAAGCTGAGGAGGCAAAAACAATGCTCAAGCTCAGCATAAGCAGCAGTGCGCAACGGACTTTCTTCAGACTTTCCTTCCTGCCTTCCTTTACTGTCAGCAACACCAGCTAACAGCTATCTTTAGCAAGCTCATCAGTCAACGTTATCCGGTTATAACATATGAAATTTAGACACTTGTCAACTCAAACGCAACGCTCCGACAATCAGCACTCGAGCCGTGTGAGTCCAAAATACAATGTAGCTTTCAGTATTAACTTCAGACTGTTTTGTAACATTAGCAACTCAGCTAACTACCGAGTAGCACTGTTGCCAGATGCCACGAGAAAAAACAAGCAAATGTCTGTCAGAAGAATCCCCCCAAATTAACCCTATAAAATTGCGTAACATATTTATTATTATAGTATTATTTATTCCACTGTTAAACATGTAAGAGCTATGATCCAAGCTGACACACTCCCAGCATGTATAATCTTTCTCCAGGTTGTCCTCAGCGTACTTCAGTCTGGCTTGAAGTTGTCTCTTCTGCAGAAGTGGAGTTTTTCTTCGTCTGCAACCTCACAGTCCATTCATGTCCAGGGCTCTATAGTCTTCTTTGAGACTACAATTTCTGACTTGGCTAAGTCATTCACTAGTGTCTTGGCAGTTCTTCTAGGGTATTTAGACATATGTCTTATAAGTTTTCTTTCCAGAGTCTTTGAAATCTTTCACTTTCTACCTCTGCCAGTCTTGTTCTGCACTGTGTGGCTCTCTTTGAATTTCTTGATGATACTTTTCACTCCAGTTCTTGACACTTGGAAAGACTGTGATAAGTTTGAAAATCCTTTTCCTGCTTTTAAAGAGAAGTCTAAACTGATTCCTTTTGTTTTTGGCGTGACACTTTCTCAAGTGACAACTCAAACCCTCACTGAAGTTTTTACACTGTGTGTACACTGGCAGATAACCCTCAGTTTTAACTTGATTTTACAAGCTTTGAGCTTTGCAAACTTAAAGCACATCATTGCACAACAGTGGTTTGTGTTGTGGTTCAAAAAAAAAAAAAAAAAAAGTCAGTTCTTAAGGGGGGTAATTATTTTGACCTTGGTAGTTTTTGGGTTTTGTGAAATAAGTTTGTTTCTGTGTGCAAAGTAAAAGAATGTAAGCATCCAAAATACACCCAAGATGTTGAGAAATGATGTGTTCAAAATTCCTTCCTCTGTTAAAAAATGCTTAGGAAATTTTTCAAGAAAATGTTAAATTACGAGGTCTGTCCATAAAGTATCGTACCTTTTTATTTTTTTCAAAAACTATATGGATTTCATTCATATGTTTTTACGTCAGACAAGCTTGAACCCTCGTGCGCATGCGTGAGTTTTTCCACGCCTGTCGGTGACGTCATTCGCCTGTGAGCACGCCTTGTGGAAGGAGTGGTCCCGCCCCCTCGTCGGATTTTCGTTGTCTGGAAATGGCGGAATGAAAAGGACTTTTTTTCCATCAGAATTTTTTCAGAAGCTGTTAGAGACTGGCACCTGGAAACCATTTGAAAAATTTATCTGGCTTTCAGTGAAAATTTTACGGGCTTCACAGAGAATAAGGACTTTAACTACAGGTTTAAGGACCCCTTTAAAGGACGGTCGGTGCGCCGCGCTGCGAGCTGCGACGATGCGGCACAGTGATGCCACTGGATCATTTCTAAGCTGATGGCTCTGTGGATACGAGACCGTCGTGTGCTCTTTCTCTGGTTATCACAAGACCTGGACATCAGCCATTTTCCGGCAGATTTCACTTTTAACAAGAGATTTTGTCATGGAAAGCCGCGCGGAGGCTTCGCGCGTCACGACCGATTCGCTGATGAAGCGAGACAAAGGAACACCTCCGTTTCGGAGTGTTAGAGGACAAGTTGGGACATGTCTATCTCGGCTTTCAGTGCTTACCAGTCGAGTGAGTATAAAAGAACTTGTGGAGAGCTGGACATGTCCCAACTTGTCCTCTAACACTCCGAAACGGAAGTGTTCCTTTGTCTCGCTTCATCAGCGAATCGGTCGTGACGCGCGAAGCCTCCGCGCGGCTTTCCATGACAAAATCTCTTGTTAAAAGTGAAATCTGCCGGAAAATGGCTGATGTCCAGGTCTTGTGATAACCAGAGAAAGAGCACACGACGGTCTCGTATCCACAGAGCCATCAGCTTAGAAATGATCCAGTGGTTTGTGCCGCATCGTCGCAGCTCGCAGCGCGGCGCACCGACCGTCCTTTAAAGGGGTCCTTAAACCTGTAGTTAAAGTCCTTATTCTCTGTGAAGCCCGTAAAATTTTCACTGAAAGCCAGATAAATTTTTCGAATGGTTTCCAGGTGCCAGTCTCTAACAGCTTCTGAAAAAAGTCTGATGGAAAAAAAGTCCTTCTCATTCCGCCATTTCCAGACAATGAAAATCCGACGAGGGGGCGGGACCACTCCTTCCACAAGGCGTGCTCACAGGCGAATGACGTCACCGACAGGCGTGGAAAAACTCACGCATGCGCACGAGGGTTCAAGCATGTCTGACGTAAAAACATATGAATGAAATCCATATAGTTTTTGAAAAAAATAAAAAGGTACGATACTTTATGGACAGACCTCGTATATAGGGGGGCTAATAATTTTGTCCTCATCTGCGTGTGTGTGTGCATATATATATATATATATATATATATATATATATATATATATATGCACACACATGCTGGGATAGGCTCCACACAGAGCGACAGAGAGTCGAGTTGACAGAGTCAACGGTATATGACCCATCAATTCAAAACAAAAATCCAGTTATTTCCAATTGAAGACATGGGGCTAGAATTATTTTCCTTTGTGCACATTGTCATATAGTGTGCCCTCTGAACAGGTGTCTTGTATACAGGTAACAAGTTCAAACAGGTGCAATTAATACAGGTAAAGAGTGCAGAATAAGAGGGCTTCTTAAAGAAAAATTAACAGGTCTGTGCGAGACACAATTCCTGCTGGTTTGTAGGGGGTCAAATACTTATTTTATGCAATAAAATGCAAATTAATTATTTAAAAATCATACAATGTGATTTACTGGATTTGTTTTTAGATTCTGTCTCTCACAGTTGAAGTGTAGCTACGATAAAAATTACAGACCTCTCCATTCTTTGTAGGTAGGAAAACCTGCAAAACTGACAGGGGGTCAAATACTTATTTTCCCCACTGTGTGTATATCCCAAACCTGTGTATGCTGGGAGACGGGTGGTTGTAAATATAATTTCAATGACTACAACTATCACTAATACAACCCCTGGCAAAAATTATGGAATCACCGGCCTCAGAGGATGTTCATTCAGTTGTTTAATTTTGTAGAAAAAAAGCAGATCACAGACATGACACAAAACTAAAGTCATTTCAAATGGCAACTTTCTGGCTTTAAGAAACACTATAAGAAATCAAGAAAAAAAGATTGTGGCAGTCAGTAACGGTTACTTTTTTAGACCAAGCAGAGGAAAAAAATATGGAATCACTCAATTCTGAGGAAAAAATTATGGAATCACCCTGTAAATTTTCATCCCCAAAACTAACACCTGCATCAAATCAGATCTGCTCATTAGTCTGCATCTAAAAAAGAGTGATCACACCTTGGAGAGCTGTTGCACCAAGTGGACTGACATGAATCATGGCTCCAACATGAGAGATGTCAATTGAAACAAAGGAGAGGATTATCAAACTCTTAAAAGAGAGTAAATCATCACGCAATGTTGCAAAAGATGTTGGTTGTTCACAGTCAGCTGTGTCTAAACTCTGGACCAAATACAAACAACATGGGAAGGTTGTTAAAGGCAAACATACTGGTAGACCAAGGAAGATATCAAAGCATCAAGACAGAAAACTTAAAACAATATGTCTCAAAAATCGAAAAATGTACAACAAAACAAATGAGGAACGAATGGGAGGAAACTGGAGTCAATGTCTGTGACCGAACTGTAAGAAACCGCCTAAAGGAAATGGGATTTACATACAGAAAAGCTAAACGAAAGGCATCATTAACACCTAAACAGAAAAAAACAAGGTTACAATGGGCTAAGGAAAAGCAGTTGTGGACTGTGGATGACTGGATGAAAGTCATATTCAGTGATGAATCTCGAATCTGCATTGGGCAAGGTGATGATGCTGGAACTTTTGTTTGGTGCCGTTCCAATAAGATTTATAACGATGACTGCCTGAAGAGAACATGTAAATTTCCACAGTCATTGATGATATGGGGCTGCATGTCAGGTAAAGGCACTGGGGAGATGGCTGTCATTACATCATCAATAAATGCACAAGTTTATGTTGATATTTTGGACAATTGAAAGGATGTTTGGGGATGATGAAATCATTTTTCAAGATGATAATGCATCTTGCCATAGAGCAAAAACTGCAAAAACATTCCTTGCAAAAAGACACATAGGGTCAATGTCATGGCATAGGGTCAGTGTCAATGAGCAGATCTGATTTGATGCAGGTGTTAATTTGGGGGATGAAAATTTATAGGGTGATTCCATAATTTTTTCCTCAGAATTGAGTGATTCCATATTTTTTTCCTCTGCTTGGTCTAAAAAAGTAACCGTTACTGACTGCCACAATCTTTTTTTCTTGATTTCTTATAGTGTTTCTTAAAGCCAGAAAGTTGCCATTTGAAATGACTTTAGTTTTGTGTCATGTCTGTGATCTGCTTTTTTTCTACAAAATTAAACAACTGAATGAACATCCTCTGAGGCCGGTGATTCCATAATTTTTGCCAGGGGTTGTAAAAGTATGAATAATAATCTGTGTTTTCCTCAACCACAAACGAATTATGCACTCACCACAACAAACTTCTGATTGCACAAAAGAAGGAACTTCAAGAAACAATTGTAGGAGATTTGTGCATCCTTTTACAAATCCCCTGCAATTTATGACAGCTGTTAGTTTATTTTACAAGCTTAATTCATCATAATAAAAAGGTTATACCACTTCAATATTAACATAGTGACTTTCTTACAAAGAAAAATGCTCCACATAACGAGTTTTCCCAGCTATTTGTTGAGATGTATGCGGGAGCTTAATAGCCGCTTATTATACCCGGTTCTGGCAACATTGCTAAGTGACGCTGGATATAACTGTTGCGTTCAGGAGTCACGTACTGAGATTACCCCGACAGCGGACTGAGTTTACCCATTTCAACTCTGTGAAAAATGGTAACGTGATCGTTATTGATATCGATTCCCACCACCTTAAAAAAAAAAAATCCTTAAAAATTTTTTTTTGTTCCATAGCTCGTAATATTTACTGACAACATTGCTTTTGCTTTGCTTTCTGGAAAAAGTCATTAAAAAGGACATGCATGACATGTTATGCTGTCCTCCAGAATAAATACTTCACCAGCTATAAAATTATCTTCTGTGAGATACAGCCGAAATAAAGGTACTTTGATAATAAATATAGATTTCAACACGGTTTTGTGAAAAATCAAAAGGAAACTGTTATGTTACAGGTGCACATTTATGAAAACGTGTGTGATTTTTATGTATTTGCTACGTGTCATATTATATATATATAACTCAGTGGGTCTTTACAAAAGTGACTCATAGTTGCCACTAGGTGGCGGCAGAAGCTCATCATATTGCAGTCCTCAGACAGGCGGATGCCTTTATTGATTAAAAATAAATTACTACTAATAATAACAGTAATAATGCGATTTTTTTCAGACGGTCAAACTATATAAAGATATATTGAGGAGAAATTGATACATCACACCTATTTTCATAAAGAAATTATAAAAGGCCGTTTCAAACATTTTAAATAGCAATGGACAGTCTTTACTACTTTGTGTTTATTAAATAACTTAATTAAAAATAAAACATTTTTTATGTTTTCATTGCTGTAATTATCTCTCAAAATTTAACTTCTTCTTTTATTTTTTATTGAGGCGTATTAAGTGAAAGGTGGAAAGTTAAATGAAAGGTGTGAAGTGCAGGAAATTAACTATAAATTGTCTTTTAGGGATATAGTAATAACTATTGTAATTGCTGCTTTGCTGTGAGGCCTCAAAAGTCAGCTATAGATGTAATATAATAATGTAGACAAGTTAATAAATCCTCTGTGTGCATTGGATTATTCAGTATAATTTGTAATTAACACATTGTTATTTACTTAGTTGGATCATTAGTCCTAATCACTGATGGATAATCCAGTCAAATTAAGAGTTAATGCTTCTCTTTCACTTTACATCATGGTGCTGTTTGCTCATGACTAATGTTGCTATTAGCTAACAAATAAAGGCAGATGTTGCCTATTTAACAACCAGGATAGAATAAAATTTGTGTAAGAAATATCAGATAGCAGTACAATGCTGAAAATAGAAACAGATAAATCAAGACTTATGTATTTTTGCTGTATTTTATTTTTAGATTATTCCCTCACAGTTGATGTTGTGCTTTTTGATTTACTAAATTCCATTTTGAACATATGTATATTGGGAATATAAGGGTAACTTTAGCATAAATGGTGTCAGAGCTATGTCAAACAAGGTCACACTTATATGTCGTATTCATATTTAGTACTGTAATACATCTGTTATAAATAAACACAAGCATCATTATCTGCTGCAGAATCTATCTGAATGCTTCACTTAAAAGTAACAGATCCTCTATATTTCAGCATGAATGGCGCAGCACACCCCTCATTTTGTGATGAAAAGAGGGATGATCATTAGGATCAGAGGCGTGCAGCTCAAACCTATTTCAGCAGAATCATCGGGAAGGTTTCACCAACCAATTTCCATAAGAGTGGTACGGTGGGAAGTATTTAGGCTACACGAAGTATATCACTAATGAGAAAAGACAAAAAAGATTCAAGTGCATGTTTTATGCAATCTCTTTCTGGGTGTAGATGAATAATTATTTATGATTGCAAAGACTAAAAGGGAGGCAAGACGATAGTGACTGCAAAGAGACTGGTAAAAAATTTACAGAGGAAGTTAAATTAATATTTAAGGGAAGATGAAATATTTAATGGAAACAAATGAGCAAAACATTTAAAACGGCATGATAAATACTAGTGAGTGGCCCCCGTAATTTGTTCTATTTGCCACAGTAGCCATAAGGCCCCAACTGTGTGAAGATTTAGAAAACAGCTTTCAACTGTCTGTGCTGAGAAATATAAACCTTTGAGTGCCGTAATTCATTTATGTCACAAGGCATTCTCAACCTTCTTTGTGTTGAAATTTACAATATGCTTTCTTTTTTTTTTTAATCCAACATAATACTTTAGGATAAAGGATTTATAACAGCGATTCAGTCTGCTTATGTGCATTTAGATCTACAACAGATGTTGTGAGTTTAACCTAACAATGTGAAAGAAAAACCTAGAGTATGTGCCAGCACGCTCATTTGTTTTCCAAATGTGAAAATAATTAAATCAGCAAACAAATAATTATTCAAGTTGAAGAGAACAATTATCTCAAAGACGCCTCTGAGACTCCGATGTGCATACTGAATTGATTAATTATCCTGCTAAAGACAATGGAGCTCTGTGTTTGACTGCTTCCTTTCAATATACCCGTCCGTCCAGTATGACCTCCATCATATCATCGTTTATTGTTTGTTTAAAGTTGTTACAAATGCCATGCAGTGATGATAGCTTGACATTTTATGTTTGAGTTTGTGTTGGTCTGGAGCAGGTGTTGGCAACTCGTGGCACGTGGGTCAGGCACAGCCCTCAAATTTAAGAAGTCTCAGCAAATAATTATTTTTTAAAAAAACTTCTAAAAATTCTGTTTTTGTTTGTTTGTTTCTTTGTTTGTATCCACCCTTTTCAGGTTTCAAATCCCACAAAACATCAGAGAGGTCACCACGCTGCGAGATCTCAGTAACATTGAGAACTGCATTGAGACGCTCTGATCACGCTGCACTTTAACCGCTGCACACGGACAACACCATTAACATCGCAACATAAAACTATTTTTATATTGTGCCTAAAACTCTCATGAATATTTTCTCTGGGTTTATAGATGTTGTTATTGTGTTTGTTTTATGTAAACATGCGAGAATCACAGGCTGTCTCTCCGTTATTTTCAATGGGAGCTGCTGTGAGCTACGCTCGCTTCCTGATCATGTCGTTCTGGGGGAAAGTGAAGTTTGCTCTTTAACGTCTTGATTATTGTTCTTTACAACACTGTTTGTCCTCTTTGTTCCAGACTAATATATATAATATGTCTGAAATTCGGTTTGCGTTTATTAAATTCCACGGAGATTAAACGTAGCAGACACGGATTATTTGTTATAATTGTTTTAGCTTTCAGGGTATCATGCATGTAGTCTCTTATTAATGTGACGAAAAGCATAAAAAATACATTTTTGTAGTATAATATTAATTTACAATTGTCATCATGTGGATTCTCTATGTTGTTTTGACTGCAGCGACTCTCTGGTGCGCAAGGGATTATGGGATACATGAAAACCCTGGATGTATGTATGTAGCTCACATCCATTAGATTCCTCATGGTACTTACAGCCCAGTCTCACTTTTTTTTGTGCCCCCTTCATGAAAAGCGCCCGATTTTTGTGACACGGTTTTTGTATTTTGCAATTTAGAATCTTCCCCTTCTCCTAGCCATAACCATAGCGTAAGTGTCTACCCTCCTCTAACCCTAACCATAACCCTGCCAGAACCCCCCCCCCATCAACCCACATTTCGTGCCCCCGTCACGAAATGATTTGTGCCCTTGTCACGAAAAGCGGCCCATTTTCATGCCCTCACCACAAACCCATAGATTAATGTAGTTTTTGTAATGCCGCCATGAACTGCTGTGATACTGGGTTGGGTGCTTATTCATTACTGGCACTGGCATTTCAGACATGTGATGATCTGCCATTATATGTTGTTTTTCAGTCAGATCAGAGGCAAGATAAATGTAAAAAAACAAATATTGTATATACTATTTTACATTGACATGGGTTTACATTAATGTAACAGCAGATTTGACACTTCTGAACACAATATTAATTCCTCCGGGTGCTCCGGTTTCCTCCCACACCCAAAGACATGCGGGTTAGGTGGATTGGAATTTTTAAATTGTCCGTAGGTGTGTGTGTGGGTGTGACTGTGTTTGTTTGTATGTTTGTGGCCCTGTGACAGACTGGCGTCCTGTCCTGGGTGTACCCCGCCTCACGCTCTATGACTGCTGGGATTGGCTCCAGCTCCCCGTGACCCTTAATTGGACTAAGCAGTTGAAGATGAGTGTGAGTGTGTGTAAGTATCTCAACATAAATTTATGTAACAAAACTATATTTAAAAAGTAAGTGAATCAGAGCATCTGATGTTGTGGCCCGGACACAAATGTACAGCATCCATTTCAAAATTGGGGGACCTATGTTGAAAAAGAAGTCTTCTGATGGGGTATCTTGCACCATTTGATTGGAGGTAACAAAAGCAAAATTGCCCCTATCACAAGGAGAATTAGGAAAACACAGCAAAATGAAACTGAGCCATGCTAAGGTAGAGATTGGCACCTAAATCATGATTTAGAGAACAGATTTGACCATTTTTAAAAGTTCTTATTCAGTTAAAAACAAGAATTAAAAAAAGATTTTCTT
This sequence comes from Thalassophryne amazonica, assembly GCF_902500255.1. Taxonomy (NCBI): domain Eukaryota; kingdom Metazoa; phylum Chordata; class Actinopteri; order Batrachoidiformes; family Batrachoididae; genus Thalassophryne; species Thalassophryne amazonica. Next base: position 62,418,837 of record NC_047110.1, read on the forward strand.
GACTGATGTTTAATTATATTTAAAAATGGACCTTTTTTTAATTTCTGATCATTTCGTCCTGAACATTCTTTAATGGCTCAAAGGATTGTTTGGGCTGCAAAGAATACACTTACAGCCCAGTTTTTCTTTTTTATGATACCATCACGAAATGCGTCACATTTTTGTGACACGGTCAAGTTTTATTTTTAACCCTAACCTTAACCCTCCACCCCGCATCACCCAAAATTTTATGATATGTCACAAAATTATTTCGCGATACTGTGACGGTATCACAAAATAATAGATGAAATCAGCTTTTGTGACCCCATCATGAACTTGGCGTGAGATCGTGTCGGGGGTTAAGAAAGCTGCACACGTTGGCTGTTTTCCAAGGAGTTTTCCAAATGGGACGGCCTAGTCGCACCAAGTATGACGTATGCGACCGACAAATGCAGCTTTAGTGTTATGTGTCGGACGCAGTCGGAGAACCGACCAGCGTTTGACAGGACCCAGTATAAAATAAGCAGAGCACGGTTCAAAGGATAACAGAATTTAATGACATAACAGTGAGTGCTAAATTACTAACAAATAAGTGTGCGGTCTGGCGAGGTGGAAGAACGGTGCGCTCCCAGCAGCACAAACGGTCCGGAGCCAGAACAGTTCGGACCCAAGGACCCCGCCGACACCCCCCAGGTGGCCGCGACCAACCGAGTCTGTGAAAGAAGAAACCATCATGTGAGTCCACCACTCCACACACAGAGAGACCACTCAAAGGTGTACATAAACAGCAAACACTTCCTGGCTTAATCACCAATCAGCTTCCCACCCTGCAGGCATGGAACACCCAGTTCAATTCTCCACTGCAGTGGAAGCTGATTAAACGACTAACATAACAGCTCAATATAATAAGGTGTGAGGGACACCACATTTACTGACTGTACTCATGTTAGTCACAAAACCTAAAGTACCTCAGGAAGTGTGCTGACGAGCGTGAGACCTCACCCCCTCCTCTTTCACAGACCATGGCATCAAACCTGGTACGGTCTCTGCATCCATGATGATGAGATGGTTCTCTAGACGTCGATCTCACCCGTCTGGTCACAAGGTCGAGTCTCTGGCAAATACACACTGTGTACTCCAGACTTAAATGCAACCATGCCCCAATCCATAAAGATGCACCACAGCTGTGAGTCCTGACGAGCTGCACATGACCAGCCTCAGGTGATCAGGGTGAGGTCCTAATAACTCAGCCACACAGCCACTCAGTCCTGAACGCATGCCACCTGGAAGGAAAAACAAAAGACAGAAAACAGAGGACAGAAACAAAAGCCAGCCAGGCACCCCAGCCACAACATTTAGAATGGTGCAGCCTTTGAATTGGGACACTGTGTGTGTGTGTGTGTGTGTTTGTGGAGGGGGTGTTGGCATGGTGACTGTTGCTAGGTAAACGGCTAGTCAAAAGCTGACATACATACTTTTGACTTTTATATGTAAGATGTGCCTGGTCATTTGACGGTGACAGCAAATTGTTAATGACCCCTGCTGGTCTCTATATCCTTGCACATTATTCGTGGCTCATAAAGAGGAAAAACTAATCATGGACCTTTCTCAAAAATTTTGTGACAGTCACCTGTAATTCTATTCTTTCTTAAATTTCCTATTACATTTATTATGCCTTTGTCTGTGTTGGGCTGTGGATTCACCTGTGGACAGACTATTACTTACTTCTGAGCCAGACAGACATCATTACCTCTGTGAATGATGAGAAGGCAGGCTGAGCCCAACAGCTTTATTTCTCAGCTCAACTCAGTGAACGCAAGCCATCACATCCTGTTAACAATTCCATGGCTCCACCATAAAGATAAGCTCCCTCAATCTGCTCCATTTGTCTCAATCGCCTCTGAAGGGTCATCAGTCAGCATCAGCTGGGACGGGAGTCGTCCATATTCACTTGTGATCGACACTGTTGTTTAAATCATACTCTTATACTGTTTTGCCATGATGAGAGTTCATGAAATATTTATTTTTAATATTTGCATATTCAAGATGATGTAATCAGTCTTTCCCGCTGAGCAAATATTAGTCTGTTTCATGTGGAATCTTTCAAATGACAAGATGTATTAAGTCAGAGGCTCTGACATTTTAACCACAGTGAACATAAGAAGCCAACTGTCTCTGTCAAAACCGATGGAGGTCATTCCATGTGGATCGGCTCACCTTACCATTTATTAGTTACATCCGAACGGCTCGTTTACATGTGAGCTCAGGTTGATATTTTATGTATAAGCACACATTCTGTCCAAGGCCTTTTATTCTATTAACCTGTCCTGTCTTTAACCTCGTAGTGAAAGAGCAGACTTTTCCTGCCCAAATTAAAGGTCCTCTGAGACGCTGTGCATGTGTGAACTAATGATGTAGTACACCATACAAGCTGGTATCTTATCTGGAGGGCCAGAGTAAGATGTTTTGGTTAGAAATAAATGATATATCATCACTGTTTGTGTGTGTGTGCTAAGAAAATATGTCTTATATTTTCTGTGTTTAGCAGTTACAAAGCCTTTCATTTACAAAGCGTGTGTTGTGTTGAGATGAGATCATTCGTGGTGAGATTGTGGTTGAAGCATATGATGCTTGATGAGCTGTGCCCGCAGGCTGATAACCTCCAAGCAGCACTTTGCATTTCTTTGAATATCTGAAAACTGTCATACAAGAAAGCTTTATTTAGGAATGCCTCCACTTACTAAATGTACAATTTAGAGTACCTTGGCCAAAGTGATTAGAGCAATTCAACTTTTTTTTTAATTATTTTTTATGCGGTTGTCAAAATGTTCTTTTACCACAAACATAAATACAGTTTTCAGCCATGGGACCATTCAACAGTGTAATAAATGGGATAAAAGCAGTGATCAACATTAATTTTTGGATATATTCTGGATTAATTCATCTTAAAAATTCAAATTAATTACAAAACCTTTCCTGTCAACAAAATTATAGAACAGAATAGTCTCTATTGTCATCGTGGCGGGGGGTACAAGGAAATTTTTTATATTATATATATATATATATATATATATATATATATACACACACACACAGAGTGGGATAAAAAAGTATTTAGTCAGCCCCTGATTGTGCAAGTTCTCCTATAAGATGAGAGAGGTCTGTAATTTTCGTCAAAGGTACACTTCAACTGTGAGAGACAAAATGAGAAAAAAAATCCAGGAAATCACATTGTAGGGTTTTTAAAGAATTTATTTGTAAATTATGGTGTAAAATAAGTATTTGGTCAAGAACAAAAATTCAACTCAATACTTTGTAACATAATCTTTGTTGGCAATGACAGAGGTCAAACGTTTCCTGTAAGTCTTCACTAGTTTTGCACACACTGTAGTTGGTATTTTGGCCCAATCCTCCATGCAGATCTCCTCTAGAGCAGTGATGTTTTGGCGCTGTCACTGGGCAACATGGACTTTCAACTCCCTCCACAAAGTTTCTATGGGGTTGAGGTCTGGATACTGGCGAGGCCACTCCAGGACATTGAAATGCTTTTTACAGATCCATTCCTTCGTTGCCCGAGCAGTGTGTTTGGGATCATTATCAAGCTGGAAGACCCAGCCACTTTGCATCTTCAATGCTCTCACTGAAGGAAGGAGGTTTTGGCTTAAAATCTCATGATACATGGCCCTGTTCATTCTTCCCTTAACACGGATCAGTCGTTATGTCCCCTTTGCAGAAAACAGCTGCAAACCATGATGTTTCCACCCCCATGCTTCACAATAGATATGGTGTTCTTGGGATGCAACTCAACATTCTTCTTCCTCCAAACACGTTGATGTTGTGTGGGCCGCCAGAAGAGGAGGTACTGCTGGCCCACCACCAGAGGGCGCCCTGCCTGAAGTGCGGGCTTCAGGCACAAGAGGGCGCTGCCGCCACGGACACAGCCGGGAGTGACAGCTGTTACTCATTACTTCCTGACAGCTGTCACTCATTCTTCATCATCTCACTCCATAAAACCCAGACGTCATCTCCACCTCATCGCCGAGATATCGTACTTCTTTGGAGGTAATATCCTCAGCCGTTTGTGTTACAATATAATTTGTATATTGTGAGTGTTTGCAGGAGTACCGGTACCTCTGTCGGTGGAAGCTGAGAAGGCACTCTTTTCCCCTGAGGAATCACTGCGGTACTCTGCAAGTTTCTGAGTGAGAGGTGGAGGTGGCATTCCCACCACTGTTGTTACAGGGTGTACACACACCCACACTTGACTGTCTTTGTTCTCGCCAGCAGTACCAGATCCGACAGTCGGGGACGGTGATCACCTGGGAATTCGGGACTTGGCGGCTCCAGTATTCACCAGGTTCAGTGGCGGCGGAAATTGTGTGGTTCCGGCTCATCTCAGGACAGACGTCTTCTATCCTCGAGCCTGCCCACACGTCACCTTTGTAATTTGACTGTAATTATATTCTGAGATTGTCTGTATTTCGTTGTGCACATTTCACAACATTAAATTGTTACTTTTTGGCTCATCTATTGACCGTTCATTTGCGCCCCCTGTTGTGGGTCCGTGTCACTACACTTTCACAACAGTTGAGTTGAGTTTTAACAAAAATGTTCTATTTTGGTTTCATCTGACCACATGATATTCTCCCAATCCTCTTCTGGATCATCCATATGCTCTCTGGCAAACTTCATACGGGCCTGGACACATACTAGCTTAAGCAGGGGGACACGCCTGGCACTGCAGGATTTGAGTCCCTCTCTGCGTCGTGTGTAGCCTTTGGTACTTTGGTCCCAGCTCTCTGCAGGTCATTCATCAGTTCCCTCCGTGTAGTTCTGGAATTTTTGTTCACCGTTCTCATGATCATTTTGACCCCATGGGATGACAACTTGCGTGGAGCCCCAGATCGAGGGAGATTATCAATGGTCTTGTATGTCTTCCATTTTCTTACAATTGCTCCCACAGTTGATTTATTCACACCAACCTGCTTGACTATTGTAGATTCACTCTTCCCAGCCTGGTGCACATCTACAATGTTCTTCCTGGTGTCCTTTGACAACTCTTTGGTCTTGGCCATGGTTGAGCTTGGAGTCTGACTGTTTGAGGCTGTGGATAGGCATCTTTTATACAGATAACAAGTTCAAACAGGTGCCATTAATACAGGTAACAGGTGGAGGACAGAAGAGCTCCTTAAAGAAGAAGTTACAGGTCTGTGAGAGCCAGAAATCTTGCTTATTTGTGGGTGACCAAATACTTATTTTCCACCATAATTTACAAATAAATTATTTAAAAATCCTACAACGTGATTACCTGGATTTTTTTTTTTTTCTTATTTTGTCTCTCATAGTTGAAGTGTACCAATAATGAAAATTACAGATCTCTCTCATCTTTCTAAGTATTGTGTATGTACATATATATATATATATATATATATATATATATATATATATATATATATATATATATATATACGAGGTCTCTTAGATAATAAACCGACCCTTTTATTTTTTTTTTTAACTATATGGATTTGAATGACATGCGATTACACCAATCATGCTTGAACCCTCGTGCGCATGCGTGAGTTTTTTCACGCGTGTCGGTGACGTCATTTCCCTGTGGGCAGGCCTTGAGTGAGATGTGGTCCCGCCCTCTCGGCTGAATTCCTTTGTTTCACACGCTGCTCGAGACGGCGCGCGTTGCTTTATCAAAGTTTTTTCTGGACCTGTGAGGAATATCCGAGTGGACACTATTCGAGAAATTAAGCTGGTTTTCTGTGAAAAGTTTAACGGCTGATGAGAGATTATGGGGTGTTTCTGTCGGTGTAAGGACTTCCCACGGAGCGGGACGTCCTGCAGCGCTTCCAGGCGCTGTCGTCGGCCTGTTTCGAGCTGAAAACATCCTAATTTAAGGCTTAATTCACCCAGGACATCGTGAGAGAACAGAGAAGATTCAGAAGAGGCCGGCATGAGGAATTTATGCGGACATTCCACTGTTTAAGGACATTTTTTTAATGAAAGACGTACGCGCAAATTCGCCGAGTCGTTTCCGTGACGACTCGGCAAATCTGTGTCCGCCGCGACAGGAAAAACACCTCCGTGTTGAAAACCATTTGTAGAATTCAGGCGGCTTTTAATGGCTTTCAACAAGTGAGTAACTGAGAAATTGTTTAACAGCTTGGGCATGTTCCAACTTGCCCGTTAAGATTTCCAACGGAGGTGTTTTTCCTGCCGTGACCCCCCGCGGTCAGGTCCAGCCCGACATGCGACTCTTCCCGCATGTTCTTTCATTACAAAATGACCGTTAACAATGGAATGTCCGAATAAACTCCTCATGCCGACTTCTTCTGAAAGTTCTCTGTTCTCTGACGACTTACTGCGTCAACAGAGCCTGAAATGTGGAAGTTTTCAACTTGAAACGGCGAGACGCTGCCGCCTCGAAGCGCAGATCGCCGTCAGGCGCCGTGGACCGTCCTTAAAGCGACACTACCAGACCAAAATCTCTCATCAGCCGTTAAAATTTTTACCGAAAACCAGCTGAATTTATTGAATGGTGTCCACTCAGTTGTGCCTTACAGTTTTGAAAAAATTTTTATCAAACAAAGCAACAGTCTCTGAGCCATTCCTAAACAATGAAAAAAATTGACGAGCGGGTGGACGACGACTCACTCAAAGACTGCCCACAGGCGAATGACGTAACCGACAGGTGTGAAAAAACTCTCGCATGCCCACGAGGGTTCAAGCATGTCTGATGTAATCACACATGATTCAAATCCATATGGTTTTTGAAAAAAATAATAAGGTCGGATACTTTTCTAATAGACCTCGTATATATATATATATATATATATATATGTGTGTGTGTGTGTATATATGTACATATGTATGTGGAGCAGTGCAAAAATGGAGGTATTTTTGTGCGTATATATCTATATTATAGTAACCAAGTGGCCTCTGTGTGTTTGTGTGCGTGCGTGAGTATGGCTCGATCATGCTGAAACCTGGGAGAGCTGACGTTTGCCATTTGGTATGCTTATGTATTTTGAGTCAAGGATGAATGCTGTAAAAATGAAAAGTTGATAGGACTAATATTTTTTGAGAAATTAGCAATTTTGGCTAACTAGGAACCAATGGACATTGTGCTGCAATGCACCATGGGAGTTTGGGGTTTTAAATATTATTGTGGTTCATGTTAGTTTAATGGTGTTTAGTGTTATTGATTTATTGTGTTTTTGTAGTTCAGTTGGTTTAGTCAGTTTAAAAGATTGGGTTGGTTGTCGTCTTGGGGGTGGGGGGTATGGGAGTAAGTCTCTGGGTGAGTGTGTGTTCGGGAGACCTGTAGTGTCTCCCGAAGGGCAACGGGTCAAACGGGGGGTAGGTAGGATGTGAGGGGTCTTCTGTGATGGCTTTGGTTCTCCTAAGGTAGCAGGATGTGGCAATGTTTTCAAAGCTGGGCAGAGGGCAACCGCTGATCTTTAGGGCAGTGTGAATGACATTCTGCACCGCCTTTTTTCCGCGGCTGTGGAGCCTGCATACCACAAACCCAGACAGTATGTCAGTACGCTCTCCACTGAGGAGTGATAGAAGGCCAGCAGCAGCTTGTAGACACGCAGGAAGTGTAGCCACTGCTGAGCCTTCTTAACCAGAGCCCTGATGTTGGAGGTCCAGGTGTTATCTGTGGAGATGTGGATGCCCAGAAACCTACAGATGGTGACAGTTTCCACCTGTTCTCTATTTATAGGAAGGAGGGGGTGGTCCTGTCTGTTCTTCCTGAAGTCCATGAAGAGTTCTTTTGTCTTATGAACGTTCAGGGTCAGGTTGTTCTCTGAGTGAGCACCAAAGCGACAGTTCCTCCTCCTCTGCCCTGTACACTGTCTCGTCCCGTCGCAGATGAGTGCAACCATTGTGGTATCATCCGCATGCTTTATAATGCAGTTGGTTGGGTGGACTGGAGAGCAGTCATAGGTGCACAGGGCAAGGGCTCAGAACGCAGCCTTGAGGGGAACCAGTGCTGAGTGTGAGTGATATGGCACCATTAAATAAAATAAAGAAAAGGCATGAATGAGTGATTAATCATTCTTTACAACAGAAATTAATATTCAGGAACTGTGTGTGTGCTACTCACCTTATGTTGCATGAGGAAAATCTCCTTTTTCTCAATAACTCCATATTTTGCAGCTCCACATTCCCTCAAACCTAGTTATTAATGTGTTTTTGTGTTTTATATATATATATATATATATATGAATGAAAGAATAATGTGCTTTGTAAGCCCTTTTATTTGATTATGTTGCCACGGATATTTATGGGACATACGTTCAAGAGGTTTCAAATGTAAGGACAGCAAGCTGGTAAGGGTAAGAAGAATATAATGTGGAAAGCATGACTATTCCATTGTCCTGGTCTGTCTATATTTTTGTTTACACATTGCCTGTTGCAAGGCCACAACTCTTTCTAATTTTAGTATTTTAAACAGACAGATCTGCAGATCTTTACAAGAAAGAAATTAGATTCCTCCATCTGGTATCTGATCTTACAATCAGGGTGAGAAGCTTGAATATTGCAGCTACTTCTTCTCATCAAAAGGAGCCAGCTGAGGTGAAGATGCCTCCTGGTCATCTCCTTCGGGAGGTCTTCCAGGCATGTCCAACTGGGAGGAGGTTCCAGGAAGACCCAGGACATGCTGGGGGGGGGGGGATTATATTTCCCAGCTGGCTTGGGAACACCTCAAGATGTCCCAGGAAGAGTTAGAGGACTTGATCGAGGATAGGGCTATGTGGGTTGAGCTGCTTGGTCTTCTGCCACTGCGACCTAGACCCAGATAAATGGCACAAAATGAATGAATCATTAAAAAACCAACAGATGCTTGGGAACATGGGGATTTGAATTTCTGAGCATTTAGGTTTGTTTTGATCTCATTTCTGAATGATGAGTTGGTGCAGCTCGACCATGGCACCACACTTAACTTTTGAGATAACTTTTTTAACTGAGAAAAAACACATAAATATCATTTGTCAATATTTGAGTTTGCCAGCTGGAGTCTTCATGGACTATGATGTTTGCAGATGACACTGTGATCTGTAGTCACAATAGTGAGCAGGATGCACTCTGTTTTCCTCCCACATTCCAAAACATGCTGATTTAGGCTCTCCTACTGTCTCTGCCCCTGACCAAGGCAGCGTGATTACATCTGGAGTTGGTCCCAGGGTGCTGGAATATGGCTTCCCACTGCTCCTAGTGATTGGGTTGTGTCTAACCATAATTAGGATGGGTTAAATGCGAAGGACAGATTTCATTGTACGAATGTAGAATGACAATAAAGGCCCTTATTATGATTATGTTATCATTGGGACTAGCCTGTAGAGGTGGACATACAGTACACTCTGGAGACAAGAGGAATGAAAGTCAGTAGGAACAAAAAAAGTACACATTTGAATGAGGGGGAGCATGGTGGAATAGTGCAGTTGCAAGAAGCAGAGGTGGTGAAGGTAGATGAGTTGAAATACTTGGGGTCAACTGTCCAATATAATGGAATGTGTGGTAGAGAGGTAAAGAAGAAAGTGCAGGCAGGGTGGAGAAGAGTGGCAGGAGTGACTTGTGACAGCAGGGTATCTGAAATTGTGAAAGGGAAAGTTTACGAGGTGGTAATGAGGCCAGCTATGCTGTACGGCTTAGAGGCGGTGGCATCAAAAAAACTGTTGCTGTGGGATTGACCATCATGGACAGAATTAGGAATGAACACCTCAGGGACAGCACAGGCAGGATGGTTTAAAGGCAAAGTCAGAAAGGTGAGATTGAGATAGTTTGGACGTGCAGAGGATGGACCCTGGGTATATATGGAGAAGGATGCTGAGGGTGGAGCCACCAGGCAGGGTAGTTTAAAGGCAAAGTCAGAAAGGTGAGATTGAGATGGTTTGGACATGTGCAGAGGATGGACCCAGGGTATATAGAGAGAAGGATGCTGATGATGGAGCCACCAGGCAGGAGGAGAAGAGGGAGGCCAAAGAGGAGGTTTATGGATGTGGTGAGGGAGGACATGCAGGTGGTTGGTGAGACAGAGGAAGATACAGAGGACAGGGTGAGATGGAGGTGGGTGCTCTACTGTGGTGACCCCTAACAGGAGCAACCAAAAGATTTGAATTTGCCAGCTGTCACTCGTGACTGTAAAATGCTATTATCTGGCTCAACAGGAGCGCAGGCATAAAACTGGTTTGTTGTCTGTTTCTATGGTAACACGACACGTTGTGGTCTGGCCCTAAAGCAGACTATTGACAAATAGGTGCAGTCTTTATACACATGCAGTGTAAGGGTTGTTACGCACAAACAACACAGGTTCATAGGTGGCCAGTGTGAGTGTGCAATTCACAAACAAAAACTCAAATAAATGGCCAGTTTACTGCATTACAGGTCATCTAGAGAAAGCTGGACATGGCATTTTTCTCTCAACAACCACAAACACAAAGAGGGCTGCAGTTTAAAGAAGTCTTCAGTGTACAATCACACAAGTATTAAGTGGTAATTTACAGATAAAGGAAGCATTCTCAGTGACAAATTTGGGGCAGATATTTCTAGTTTGAGTTACAGTTTGGCTTTTATGGTTGCAAACAAGTGCAAAAGGAAGACACACTCGTGCACCAAGAATCCCCCTGCTTGTAATTTCCACCAGGGTATACAGGTGGATCCTTGGGTACCACTGGGATGACTTTGTTACTTAGGAAGACTCACATGAGAAATATCACTTGCATTGGAAGGGGATGTCGGCCAAAATAGCTGACCTCCATTTTAACATTTTGGCCATGTGGTGCATTTCTTTTGGCATGATCTAGCACGTAGGTGCCTCAGTGTTGAGGATCACAGCAAATGGAAAAAGCCAAGGGGTTGTCTATGTTTCATTTAGTTTGGAAAGACAGATGGTTGCTTTCGAGAGGTGGGAATGGACCTGTTTTCTGGTGGTTGTCATCCAGGACCCACCAGCACGTGTTCCCAGAGCAGACCTGACATGACAGTCAGATCCATATGCCGTTTGACAGTTACACAATTTTTGCCTCTGTACACCACCATGATGGAGTTGAAACAATCAAGATGCCCAGTTTAATTCAAGGGTTTAACCATTTAGGAATTGTAGACATTTTTATGTATAGGCCTTGTAATTTCAGACAGATGCTACCACATTGGGGTATCCAAGTAGTAAGCTTTGACTGTCCTGTATGAATCACGCCTGAAACAAGAAAAAGTTGCAATTCTTTGTCTGGCTGCTTGAGGATGGCTCCAGAACAAAACGGTTTCCCATTGAAGTCCATGCTAAAATGTCCAAGTTTAGAGGAGAAATAAAAATGTTTACAGCCTAATGCAAAAACCAACTATGGTCTCTATAGCTAGTTTAATCCTTGATGACAACTGTACAGGGGTGAATGTTTTTCTAACATCTTAGTTAAAGGTGTTATGTGTCGACGCGGATTGAGGAGCGAACCTGCGTCAGACAGAACCCAGCGCATAAAATAACCAGAAAGCAGTTCCAACAACAAAAACAATTTATTTTTCACCTGTGCCTAAATAAAATGTACAAAACCAAAACCAACGTCCTTCTGGAGGAGTGACTGCTGGCACGCTCTCCAGCGCCCGCAAGGAGAGAAGTCCGGCGCTCCTGGACCCACTACCACCAGACAAACACCCCCCAGGTGGACACGACAAACTGACTCTCTGTGAAGCAAAGAAGATGTGAGGTAAGTCAGCAGTTACAACAATGTCTTTCAAAAGACACACGCTATCAGCAACACATTCAGGTCTGTACTTTTTATCTTTATGCAAATGAGCAGCTTCTCACAACAAGTGGAGGACCACTTATCCTGCACGCCACAGCAGTGAGAAGCAAACTGCACAATTCTCATCACAATTCAAGTATACTGTGTAACAAAACACCAAGTTACTATCAACAATTAGTCAAATACTTAATTACCTTTAATGTGTGCTGACAGCATGTGTCCTCACCCTTCCTTGCTTCACGGCTCGATGTGTCAAACCCAGGCGCGGTCCTCAGCGTCTCACAAACGAACATCACAAGGTAGAGTTCCCGGCAGTTCTGCTTGAATCACACATGCCTTAAAAGCAGAACGCCATCCAATTATCTGCTTCAGCTGAAAGTCTTTAAGGTTGTATGTGAGCACCATTCACAGGTGCTTCACATGATGTTGATGAGGGTGAGGATTCTTCAGCCAGCACCTTCTCCACAGACAAATCAGTTTCCATGCCACCTGAGGAGCAAAGAAAAGAAAAGAACACCAAAACATCCAGCCACACCCCCCAACACACAACATAAAGGCATTTTAAGCCATAAAGTTATGCATAATTAGGGGTGTGGTTGCTTCAAGGGACAGTGAGTGTTGTCACTGTACCGAGTCCAGTGGTGGGCACATTTCCACTAATCCGCTAAATATCGAAGCTAATGTTTTCATTATCGGATTAGCTTTTCAGATAACTTTGAAAACCATCATCGGACTAATTATCTTCCAATAAATTTTGGTCTGATAATTTTTAGATCGCTAACATGTTTTTGCAGGTGAAGTGAATAAAGCTTTAACAGTTAAAAACCTTTATTAAGTCTGATATCAAAGATTTTAGCGCTTACCTGTTAAATGTTTTATAGCAGATAAACAGCTCTATTCTCTGTAAACAGAGGAGAGCTGGTTTCAGGAGAAGCCGCTCTATCCTCTGCAGTCAGAGGAGAACTGGCCACAAGATAATTGTTCTTGACACCATACTAACTCACTAGCAATATCACCCAAGTCATCCAGAGGCATACAGTTTTAACTTATGGTTAAATTTTTAACCAAACTAATTTCGGACATGTTATTTAAATTAACGTCACTTCTGAAGTTTTATAAAGTGAAAATATCAGCTATATGTTTTAGTTTTAAAGTATTGCACTAATTTTGAAGGTTTTACAGTGGATTGTTCTTAAATTTAAACTCTTCATTTCCAGTATCCAGTTAACATTTAGTGTAAAATGCATTACCTTTGTTCCTTCTGTTACAGTCCCAAGCAAGCATGGACATAAGTATACACACAAGGACAGGTGTAAACCTATCCCTTCCAATCTCACGGCCAGTGAGGGATAATAATTTCCCAAAATCGTACTCTTTTTAGTAAAGTGGCACTTCGTAAAGACTCGTGGTGCATCCTGATCATTCGCAAGTTCAAACGTGACACAGGTACAATCACTTGGGGTGTTCAGTTCAAATTTGGTGAAAGTCATTTATTTTGTGCACAGGAACGTGTAAGTGATATACACAGGGACGGACACGTGCGTGCATGCACAGAGTGCAATTCTGTGTTTCCCTTCTGGGCCTTACTGCAGGTGGGGAATAATTAATCAGTAGACTGGTAAGAATAATCAATCTGTCAATTTGCACTTTTCTACAATGCTAGAGAGATTCATATACTATACTGAAATAAATTAGGAACTGAAAGTGATTTACTCTTACTACTGTATATTTATGCAATAGCTATTGAAATATAGGTACAGTACATCCTTTAATATCCTTTTAAAACTGACAATAATATAATTTATAACATGAATCTAAGCCATCTAAAATGGTTCATGAGTCATTGGCCCCTTCTTCCATCTGGCACAAAGGACCACATAGTGCAGTGCAAGTGTTACTGGAACTTTCCACCCGATGCACAATATTTTTTACACCCACCACCCATGTTGCTTCAATAGCAAGCTGAATTCCACTTATTTTTGTACCCATGGCCATTTTGTCTAAAACCAAGTTGTGCTCTGTTGTTGTACTGATACGATGATATTGTCCATCACCAAAAAGTGTTTTCATCTTAGACCAAGAAAAACCTGGTCTGAAGCCCAACGCTGTATTTATTACATCCGCCAAGGACGTAATAAAATCTACAGGGTATATTTGTCTGTCTGTCTGTCTGTTAGCAAGTTTACATTAAAAGTACTGCACAGATTTTGAAGCTATTTTCAACACAGATACATAGGCCATGAAAGACTTGAGTAAATTTTGGAGGTGATCCAGATATGGTTTCTGGATCAAGATCTCACTTTATATATGCTTTGAAAGATTAAACTACTTCACAGACTGGGCCTCATGTATCAACGTTGCGTACGGCGATATTTGAGCGTATATGGGGTGTACACCAAAACGGCTGCACTACTTGGCATTTATCAATGTGGTCGTTGGTGTACGCTGCGCTGAAAATAAACACCAGGTCGAGAGGTGAGATAAATTATACACCAAAATGAACCAGCGCTGGAATCCACATAAAAATGAAGATGATCAACATGATAAACAGTGCCATTATACAAATCAATGCATATGTTACATAAATAACACTTTCCTGATTATACTACATAATAATCAATACAAATCCCGCTGTTGCGGGATTGTTATGGAGCACGATCCGTGGTCACAGCGCTGACTGCAAAGAAAGCGCTGCTCGCCCTTTTCTCCAGACTTTGAACCTGGCGCTGAGCTTAACTTTATGTGGTGTGATTGTTTTAGACTATGAAATTGATAACAACTGTAGTTCCGTCATTCCCTTAATTTGCCCGTGCTGCAACCAGGTTTTGTCGTCTCCATTCGGTTGTCACAATAAAATAAATACAGAAATACATTTAAAAAATAAAGAAATCTGACAGATTAGGCGTGTCTTATTAATTGAGCGAGCAAATATCCACATGTCAAGAATTATTGACGTGAAAAGAGAATACAGTGGTCCCTCGCTATAACGCCGTTCACCTGTCATGGCCTCGGAGTCTCGCGGAGTATTTAGTCCAATTTTGCATGCCTTTTTTTTTTTTTTTTACAGTGTTCTGTGCCCAGAAGAAAAAAGAGCGCCAACAACTACTCATAACTGTGTTTGTCACATGGAAACAAACACCTGCAGCCAGGTGTGAGTGGAAAAAGGCGCAGCGCCAGGACGCAGAGGCGCGATCTGTGACATACTGGTCAGTCACTATTAATAATTTCTTATGTGTCCGACCTCGTTCGTTGATCGTTAAAATTAATTCGTTAGTTCTAAATGCCATCATAATTATTTATAGGAAAACGTTCTATTTTTATTTCTCAAACAAATGTTTGGGCCTGAAAACAGTTTGGTCTTATTTTTCTACTAAGGTTTGAACTTTGAGAGTGTTTACACACGAGAAAAAAGTGAGAAAATGTTCATGCCTGATTGAGAAAGTGTATAAACTGTGTAGTGAGGGGTTTTACAGCTTTGAAACGTCTATAATAATTGTAAAAAATAACGCTGACTACGTCGCGGTTTCGCGTATTACGGGCTCTTTTTTAGAACGTAACTCCAGCGATTAATGAGGGACCACTGTAACACTTTATTGATTATATACTACAAAACGATATGACGGCCGCTTTTGACGCTCTATTGGCACGCGTCGTGATTGGTGGAGTTCTTTTTCATTGCCGTCTTTCCGGCTTCTATGTCGTAAAATGAGGGTGTGTCTGAAGCAGAGTCTAAATATTTATGGGCGTGTTTATTATAATTACGATCGTTTTCACCCGCCGCATTTATCAAGATCACGTCAGGCGTACGCCAGAAATGGGCAGGTGCGCACTGCTTGATACATGTCATGGCAACTTTGGTGTATTTCAAGTTTACGCCGTAAATTTACGCCACAAGTGCGCAACATTGATACATGAGGCCCACTGTCACCAAATTTGCAACACAGATACATATTAGGGCATGGAAGACTCCACTGAATTTTGGAGGTGATCCAGATCTGGATCCAGATTCAAATTCTGGCTCAGGATTTCACTTTATAGAGGATTTGAAGGATTACCTCAAAATCTACTTTATGGATTCTCACCACATTTGCACCACAGATAGCTATTGGGGCATGGAAGACGCCACTGAATTTTAGAGGTAATCCAGATCAGGATTGGCATATGTCAGAAATCTCTGTTTGCTCTTGTTTATTTATTTATTTAAGTAGCATACCACTCAGATGCAGATTACATAAGTGAGTTCATGACACAGGGATGTTTAAGAGCACTTAAGAGAACCTAGAAACTGAATTGTATACAAAAATTAACAATGAAATAAAAGCAAAGAATGCAGATTTCAACATGAATAGTAACACACTACACTTTGATACAAAAACATGCAAACAGGTGGCCTAGAGGTTATAGAGGCAGGCTTGTAACCTTGAGCAAGGGCTTTAATCTCCAAGTTGATCAACAGCTGTGGTTGGAAGTTTACTTATTCTCATCAGCGGCATGAAAGTCAATGTAATTCTGGGCTTTTAATGATGTCCTTGAACTGTTCAGCATCCATCATTAATGACTTAAAAAAACAACAACTGAATGTATTTTTCTATACCTGCTTAATTGGAGTAAGCAGGTATAGAAAATGAATAAATCAATGAAAATGAATGAATTGTGTAATTTCTGGTTTTAAAGTTGATGTCACTTTGGGGCACTTGTTTTATAGTCCAAACTGCAAAATGTACAATGTTAAAATGGTCAAAACAGCATTTCAACACTTCCCTGGGCCCTTAAACTACATACTTATTGTAGAACCTTTGTCAGAATGCCAAGAATCCTTCAAATCCGTCATGATCCTTCAACGTCTGCCAACACACAACCCTTTGAAGCTCTGCTTTAATTTACTGCACCAAACAAAGCACACTGCTAACTGTCAGTGCCTTTCACGAGTGATAAGAGAAAGCAAAATAATAATATAATATAATTATAATTACTCTTACTGTCACTTTTTTATGATAAATGTTTAAGTTATCAGCCACACAAAACAATAAATATTGTTCACTGAAGCTATTTTTCCCAGTTTGACTTCAAGCCCTCTGAAGAATTTATTCGCTATTACAGCCAAACATTGCAACTACAAAAATACTTTTCCTTGTCTTTTAAAAGGATGAAATATTTTCTCTTCTATGTATTTCGAGAGACACTGACCTAAAAAGGTTGATCAAAGACTGTTGGAACTCTACAGCCTGCAGCAACCAATAAATTGGTCCATTCCATGTTTTGCACTGAGAAATTATTCTCTAGAGTACTAACATTCTTGGTAGCAACTCAATTAGCAAGAGACAGATGTAGCAAGAATTCACATTTATGTTTCATAGACATTTCAATATTTTATTATTTCAGTGCATGTTAGCGCGGACCCTTTTATGCCACAGAAATGATAACTATTTGGTAATTCTCACATAAAGTAATAGTTGTTTTGGTACACATTGCGGATTTGAAGCTACACTCTGTTTAAATCCCTGCCGGCTTTTACACAATGTTGAAATGGCCGTGAGCATGTTTATGCTTTAATGTAGCTGTTTAAAGCCAACATTTCTTATTATGACTGAGGCGAGAGACTGATCCTTCTCGCCGTTCAGTGTAAAGAGAAATGTCGACAAAAGTAAGCGGAAAAATTCTACCTCAGAGAACAAAAGCATGTATTTATGTTACCTTGTGTGTAGTTTAGATGTTTAATGTGAAAGACTTCAGGTTCATGTCACACTAATGTGATCTAAGGTGATGTATTGTTTAAAAAAAAAACCTAAATCCTAATTTTCCCCCCAAACAATCTATTCCTGTGCCTGTCACTTTAAATGGAAAGGTGCTGCTATTTTTGACCATACTCTCATGCGCGCCACTAGCTTATGGCAAGCTAAAAGTGGACACGCTCGTTTTGGCCAAACAACTATACAGTTTTTGCATATTCTGTGTAAGTACACGCCACCGGCCGACGTGCTTGATGAATTCCTGCGCAAAAAGTAGTTCCCAAACCTGCGATGACAGTGCATTTTCATGGGTAAAAAAAAAACTTCGGGAGTATATTTGGCACAAGAACTTGTGTATCTCGTGTTTTTACACGTAAATGATCATAAGTCAATAGTCTCACTCATCCAGCAGCATCTTCTCATGTCGGCAAATTCAGCACTGGGTCAGGCGAAAGTAGTCCGGTGAGCTATCCCACAATGCCAAAATAGCAGAGATGTTGCCCCAACAAGAGCAGCCCACTGAGCATGGTGATTTTTGCAGCCCAGTCTGTTTTTTTCATACTTCCGTGACAAAATGAGTAAAATTTTCGTGACAGGGCTTTTTAAACTCACTATTCCTAACCCTACTCCTACCCCTAACCATAACCTAATCTTACTTTCCCCCCCACCCTAACCATAACCACCCCCCCCCCCCACTTCACTTTTAATTCTGTGCAGCCATGAATTAGAATGAATTCGTGCTGCGTGACGAAAATGAGGCGCTTTTCTTCATAATTCACGAACCAATAGATTAATGTATATTTTGTGCTGCTGAATCACGAGACCAGGCTGGATTTTTGACACCCCTTCTCCATTTGGAGAGGTGCATGTTCTTCTCTCATAAAGCTGCTCAGTAGATGTGTTTCACACAGCAGAGAGAAGTCCATATACTTTCAGTAATTCTCATTTCAAAGTCGTTTTTCTTTTGTGTAATGCCCAAGTTTTGCATCTCAACATGTAAAAAAAAACCCCTCAGCTTATAGAATGTATATCACATTTGCCTAAAACGGTGTATGTAGATTACTGTGTCTAAATCTGACAAACAAATATACTTTTTATTGTACTGGGGGGTTACAACAAAATTGGGGTGCTCCTGCAGAATTATTGTACACCATACAAAAAACAAGACATTTTACAAAGTCTGTTAGAAAAGTATCTGACCTTTTTTATTTTTTCAAAAACCTGACGGATTTGAATCACGTGTGCTTGCGTGAGCCAACCTTGAACCTTCGTGCACATGCGTGAATTTTTTCACGCCTGTCGATTGCGTCATTTGCTTGTAAGCAGTCTTTGTGTGAGGATGGGTGGAGTCTCTTATCATTTTTTCTTTGCAAGGAAATGGCAGAACGACTGGAGCAGCGCGACTGCATCAAATTTTGCCAGATCTGGGCGACAGCCAGGTGGAAACCATTCGGATTATTCAGACGGCTTCCGGTGACGATCCTGTGGGCATCACACAGATTAAGGAGCGGTACAACCGGTTTAAAGACATCTGCACAACGGTGGAGAGCGAGCCGCGCTCCGGGCGGCCATCAACATGCTGAAATGACCAGATCATTTCCAAAGTGAACGCTGTGGTGATGCGGGACCGTCGTGTGACTATCCGAGAAATTGCGGAAGAGGTAGACATCAGCACTTTTCCACCATTCGGAAGATTCAGACGGCTTTCGGTGGCTTTTCAGTCGTGTGACTATCCGAGAAATTGTGGAAGAGCTGGGCATGTCACAACATGTCCTGTGAGACTTCAACACGGTGATGCGTTTGCTCCGCCATCAGCTTCGTGCCCAAGCCATCAGCATGAATTTCGCTGCAACTCTTTTCATGGCAAAATCTTCTGTCACAGTGGAATGTGCCGAAAAGTGCTGAATTATTATTCTAAAAACATGGCTCAGCCCAACTCTTTTAAGACACTATCAGGCCGGCAGGAGGCTTAGCTCACTGCTGCAGCAGTGTGGAATGTCCACATCCCAAAAGTTAGGTAATCATCACCAATTGCCCACAACAGCAGTCTAAAGTGGTGTGTCACAAAATTATGCATCAGATAACTGCTGATTACAGGGGATGAAATGAACACAACACCCCGTGCTCACAACGGCAATCCATGTGCAAATGTCTGTAGTAATAACATGTTACAAAGCTAAAATGTATTCATTAACATCTGAAAAACTGTCTTCTATTGAAAATTGTGGCAAACCTTTCATGGGATTATACATGGATGCATATCCAGAGGAGATTTAAAGAGGTCAGCAAACCATGAGTCTTTGAATTGCACACACGACTGCATTCTCCCACCCCCACTTCACAAATAACACAATCTGCATTGTATTTTAATTTTAGTTTGCATTATAGCCTGGCATAATCAAAATAACTGCATAGCCAAATCCTCATTAAAGTAGACATTAGTTATTCCAAGAGGCACTGACGAAATAATAACAAAGCCTCTATAACACTGCCATCTGTACAAATAACAGACTCTTGCTTTTGCAAGAGTGAATAGTGGAGCAGTGCACTTTGGCGCCATGCTGTACAATGCGTCTCACCTGGTCATGCTAATCTCCCCCCACACCCCCAGCGCACAGCTACGCCCTGCCACTGTGCATAACCACTGCCCTTTGAGATCAGTTGAAAGTGTTCTGCCCAAAACAGAAAAAAAAACTTGCCTTGAATTTTAAGTTCAGCCTGTAAATTTAATCTGGCATCAAAGTGACTACACAGACAAATCCACATTCAATCAGAAATTATTTATTTCAAGATGCAGTAAGGAAATAAAAACCAAAGCCATCTGTAAAATGAAAATAAATGCTGCATATTACCCTCTATCTTCACAAATTACATCCGATTATTCACTTTTGTGATCACTATTTGTCACAATGTCACAAATTTTTTCAACATTGTTCAAACCTTCACGATAGATTACAACACTGTGCAACACCACTAATACCCCAGATTACTCACTACAGTAGGCCCCGATAGGATATCTGATTGTTTTTGTTTTGTTTTTTACCCACTATAGGAAATAATTTGCCAGAAATCAGCAATGGGAGATCTGCTTAAGAGCAGAGGAAGACTTTGTACATATAAATAAATAAATAAACTGCATGAACATAAACTTTCTGTACTTGAGATTTTTTATCAATAAAATGTTGTCTGTTTTATCTGCCGGGAGAATAATTCTTCTTTGGCTTGTCCTTGGGGTTTGACACGTCTTCAGCCACGCCTCCTTGCCAGTTCTTCAGCCTGGTACTTCTCCAACCCAGTAAGTGCAGGCTGCAGCAAATTAATAACAGATAAGGATCATCAGAATCACTATTGTTGAAGAACCTGCTCCCATCTCCTGGTCTGTGACCACATCCGATTGTGAAAAGTAACTGTACTGAGTATCATGTCCTCTTTTTAGAGCAAAGTAAGCCCCTTTGGCTGCTCCCTTGTTTTGATTGGGATCACTGCAGCAAATCTGTATGTTGAGTTGGCACAAGTTTTACACCGGGTGCCCTTCTTGACGCACTTCCATATTACATGGAGACTGGGCAGGGGTGGGATTTGAACTGGGAACCTTCTGCATTGAAAACAAGCTCACTTAACCACTTGGCCACTTGTATGTCCTCTTTTGAGAGCATAGTAAGTAAATAAAAACAAGTAAATAAAAATAATGAAATCACCATTTTACTCATGCATGCACGGTAGTGTAGTAATGGCATAACTAGGCCATGGCGATGGCCAACTTGAAGCAGGTTTCAAAGGATTATGGGAAATCTATGACCTTAGCACAAACAATCTACAGCAGTGACATTTCTGTTGAGACAATTAAACAAATGTGGGAATTTGGTGTTGAACAAGAAACTCCAATGATATTTGACTGTAAAATCCAGATTTAAAAGAAATACAAAGTTGCCCAATATGTCCACTTTATTAAGAAGTCGCACGCATTGACACAAACACACTAAATAAATAAAATTAAGTTTTAAAAAAATCAGTGTTTACTCATTTAAAGCATTTTTCTTACTGATTCTTTAAAAGTCTCACATTGTGGTTACAATAGATGGTGCACTTCAGTTGTCTTAAACAATACAGATGTGTTGTTCTTCACAAGAGATTAGACACTGTCATTAATATGCACGGCCCCTCATGTCTATGTTAGGTAGTTTGATATTAACCCTCAGAAACATCGGTGACCCTTCGCATGAAACCATATGGTTAACAGTGAGCGATCTCCCTGCTGTTCAAGCATCATTTACCTCAGAAAGACATGAAAACAGAGGACTTTAGAGAACAACATGACATTGACTGGCAAAATAATAATAACAATAATAATAAATGAAAAAACAGCTCACATAATAGCTTATGTTTTTTCTTGTTCTTATTAGCTAACCTTATTATTTAAATTTAAATGATAATTATCTGACCATAGATAATTGCACATATTTGTTTATGTTTTATTATACAGTAGATATCATTTTCTGGATTTAAAATTTTCCTTATAGTCTGTATGCATACCAGAGAATTGCAAAGTATCACATAAATAAAAGCTTACATTCATGTCATGATGTCTTATGACATATTACTAATGTCTCTGCAGCATTTTTCTAAACATATTGCTTTGCATATTGCAGAGGTGACAAAACACATGGCACTTATGCTGTTATGCAAATATGACAGTGGAACCACAGCACAACAGCAGCTTTATACTCTCACTGTACATGTGCTTGGAACAGCTGAGAATACCAGAGTGCATAATTAACTGCCAATGAAATGTTCCCTGCAGTCACTCTGCTACTTTATTAACAAAGTAATGCAATTATTTTTAATTGGCCACTTCATTGTAAACCAAATTAGATAAAATGACACTAGCACATTGTTCAAGACTCAGACAGTGTGTTAACATCTTTACCTTTGTTTTCCAAATGTGTCACAGTGAACAATCTCACACTGCAGATTTCTGGCACCCGGCTGGTTACTACAGTGACTACAAAAACATTCAGATACTCAATTGCGGCATACTATAGTGAGTAATATGTGGTAATCTTGGCATTGCAGACCATTGTAAGACATCATTGCAAGGGAGTGGGGGTAGATTAGCACGACCCGGTGGGATGCACTGCAGCTAGTCAGGATGCACTGCATCACCTTGCCGAACAGCACAGCCCCTCTCATTGGATTGGTAAAAGCACAGCAGAGGTTTCAATACCTGACCACACACACCATGCATGTGTTTTATTTGTACACATGGCGTTTTCATGGCACATGATTTTGTCAGTGCCTCTTGCAGTAAATTATGTCTGCTTGAATGTGGATTGGGCAGCTAAGTTATTTTGATGATACCAGGCTACAATCTAAGAAATTAAAATACAATGTGGTTTATCTGCAGTGTGCTGCAGTCTGTTTGGAATGGACTCTGCCACGGGAACAGGCCTACTGATGGCATGAGGAATGCTGGATGACCCCTGCCGGTGGAATAAACGCCTGCATGGACTTCTCATCAAATGCATCTTCTTTTGTCATGTTATGTTGTTTTGATTTTGTGTTTTCTGTTTCTTCTGTTTTGTAAAACTTTGCAAAAACCGTGTAACTGTTAGAATGGCCTAAGCAGAGGGTCACCCCTCTGAGTCTGGTCTACTTGAGGTTTCTTCCTCAATATCATCAGAGAGAGTTTTTCCTTACCACTGTCACCTTTGTGCTTGCTTGAGCGGTTGGTAAGGTTAGACCATGTGTGAAACGCCTTAAGGCAGCTTTGTTGTGATTTGGGCTGTATAAAAGTAAATACATTGAAATTGAATTGAAATGATGTTATTTGTGAAGTGAGCCTAGCGGTCAATGTGTGTGGAGTTCAAAGACTCACTGTTTGCTAACCTCTTTGAATCTTCTTAGTTATATATATAAATTGGGTAGTGTTTATAAAATAGGTAGCTGACATTTATCAAGGGTGGTAATAAATTAAGCAAAGCTTGTATAATGAGTTGGAATGGTGTGTGTGTATGTATGTATGTACCGATTCAGTGAGTGTTGGAGGTCACGGGCCGATGAAGCCAACAGGACCACATCATCTGCAAAAAGCAGTGATGAGACCCTGAGCCCACCAAACTGGAACCCCCCCCGACTATGCCTCGATATCATCTCCATGAATATCACAAACAGGATTGGTGAGAACCCGAATGTGTGTGTGTGTGTGTGTGTGTGTGTATATATATATATATATATATATATATATATATATATATATATATATATACACTCAACAAAAATATAAACGCAACACTTTTGGTTTTGCTCCCATTTTGTATGAGATGAACTCAAAGATCTAAAACTTTTTCCACATACACAATATCACCATTTCCCTCAAATATTGTTCACAAATCAGTCTAAATCTGTGATAGTGAGCACTTCTCCTTTGCTTAGATAATCCATCCCACCTCACAGGTGTGCCATATCAAGATGCTGATTAGACACCATGATTAGTGCACAGGTGTGCCTTAGACTGCCCACAATAAAAGGCCACTCTGAAAGGTGCAGTTTTATCACACAGCACAATGCCACAGATGTTGCAAGATTTGAGGGAGCGTGCAATTGGCATGCTGACAGCAGGAATGTCAACCAGAGCTGTTGCTCGTGTATTGAATGTTCATTTCTCTACCATAAGCCGTCTCCAAAGGCGTTTCAGAGAATTTGGCAGTACATCCAACCAGCCTCACAACCGCAGACCACATGTAACCACACCAGCCCAGGACCTCCACATCCAGCATGTTCACCTCCAAGATCATCTGAGACCAGCCACTCGGACAGCTGCTGAAACAATCGGTTTGCTTAACCAAAGAATTTCTGCACAAACTGTCAGAAACTGTCTCACGGAAGCTCATCTGCATGCTCGTCGTCCTCATCGGGGTCTCGACCTGACTCCAGTTCGTCGTCGTAACCGATTTGAGTGGGCAAATGCTCACATTCGCTGCCGTTTGGCACGTTGGAGAGGTGTTCTCTTCACGGATGATGCGAAGGAGATGTGTTGCACTGCATGAGGCAAATGGTGGTCACACCAGATACTGACTGGTATCCCCCCCCAATAAAACAAAATTGCACCTTTCAGAGTGGCCTTTTATTGTGGGCAGTCTAAGGCACACCTGTGCACTAATCATGGTGTCTAATCAGCATCTTGGTATGGCACACCTATGAGGTGGGATGGATTATCTCAGCAAAGCAGAAGTGCTCACTATCACAGATTTAGACTGGTTTGTGCACAGTATTTGAGGGAAATGGTGATATTGTGTATGTGGGAAAAGGTTTAGATCGTTGAGTTAATCTCATACAAAATGGGAGCAAAACCAAAAGTGTTGCGTTTTATATATATATATATATATATATATATATATATATATATATATATATATATATATATATATATATATAAGATTCAAGATTCAAACAACTTTACTGATTCCTAAAATGGTAATTCATATCACACCCAATTACCTCAGACAAAAATACAGCAATTAATCCACAATTATTACTAGTTGAACGTAATAATGGCACACATCAGAATTAAGACATCGCACATATACATTTGATTGTTTATGTACGCTAAACTTCCGTCATCTAAACTGAGGCAGTGGGGTGGCCACAGCAGTCTCCTGCACAGCCGCGAGCTTGGGATAAAATGGAAAGCTGCAGCAGCTGAGCCGCACTGCTTCCTGGTGGGGGAAAAGGAGTGGCAGAGCGGAGGCCTGGGGGGGGAGCAGCAGAGTCACAAGGGGGGCGGTGATAGAAATCTTGGTACATCCTTGGTAATCCTACAAAGGGCATGCCACAGTCTTCAGAAGAAGACATTTTTAGAGGTTAACAGATATAGTTTTTATCATGTTGCTATACAAAGACTGTATACATACTGTACAAACCCTGTGTGATGACACCCATATGTTTTCTGTGGAGACCCAGAAGACCTAATATGAAGCCCATATCTGGCCATCGCCATGTTGGCAACGTTGGCAGCACTGAGTCTGGCTATGTCACCATGAATCGATAAAGAACTGGAGCGTGGCTGCCTCAGTGTGTGACAAAAGAAGCCTGAACGTATCCCTCTCTTCAGGTCCAAAACGGCTCAGCTCACATGCTAAGCTCAGTTTGGGTGTTTATTAAATCATATTTTTATGGACTGCACAGTCATAAGTGTTTGCTTTGGTGTGGGAATTAAAAGTTATGGGCTGCTCACTTTCTCTTTCTTTTATCCCCAAGTGCCGCGCAACAGAGCTGATTAACCGCACCTGCCAGTACTCATCCACACCTGTATATAAAGCTTGTTTCATTGTTATGCCCTGGCCTAGGGGGTGACCCATGGCATAACATTAAGGTGACTCTCCTCCTCCCCGCTCCCATGGATGACCAAACACCAAGGGTCTGCAGTCCAAAATATAATGGATTAATTATTCTTAATCAAAAGACTTCAGGGTGAGAAAAAGGCCAAAATAACAAACAAAACAATCTTTCAAGCACATGCTCTTACCTAGTGATCAAATAAAACAACCAAAAAAATAAAAATAAAAAACAGTTGTCTTACCTAAACTCTAAGGAAAGAAACAGCAGAAAATGTGATCCAAATAAAACAACTTCTCACCCCAACTGAAAAAGAATTTGGACTGCTTTCCAAAGCAAGTGGTTACAACATTTACAAAAGTTAAAAAGTAACAAAAAGACAAGTGTCCTCAGACACACACACACACACACACACATTGGTTGGGAGAAGGAAGAAGGTGGAGCACTGGAGGTCGGTTTGAGCCTTCCTTTTAAAGTGGACACCTCCATCACTGGGCCAATCAGCCGGTGCCATCTGGAACAAACTTGTCTGGAAAAGGAAACTCGCACACAGCACGCAGGATGAACAGCACTTCACCGAGGTGGGGAGGGTAAACACTTGTGCACCACACACACATACTAAATATGACGCCAGGGTCGCAACATTCATCCACTCCATCTTCACCAGAAACTCAGTTTTCACCCTGTGGTAACCTGGCCTTTGCATAACTCGCTTCTTGGCTCGTGATGCCTTTTTTCTCCTTTGTTCCAGCCTTCTTGCCTGCTGTCAGCTCCATTTGCGGCCGCCTGGTTCTGGTTCCCTGCCATTCCACATGTTGTGGTCCAGCCTGTGTCTCTACCAACATCCTGGCATTTTCATACCAGTTGATCAATAAACCGTTATTTTGTTTTTTTTTGTTTGTTTTTTTGCCACAGCTCCCTGCATTTTTTGGGTATATCCAGACGACGGTACACAAAGCCCTCAGCTCACAAGGGGACATTACTTGGACATCAGTAACAACAAATACAAACCCTCAGTGACCAGAAGCAGGCACTCTCTGTATCTCAGCTTTGCACTAAACTCTCCGCACTTACAAACCAGCGCACTCATATAACGTCCGTTTCCTCACCATCTCCACCATCACCTACATCACCAGTTCTTTCACAACCTTCAACTTCCCACAAACCCATCATATACAACCCTGAACCGTTCTCAGGCTCTGAAGACACATGCAGCTTTCTTTGTGCATTGTTCTCTAGTTTAGTTTAGTTATGCCACAGATCAAAGCAAGATAGCTTACCTGATTAGTTTTCTCTGAGGGGAAGCCTTAGCATGGGTGGCAGCCCTCTGGAGCCAGCGCTCACTGATACTTAATACGAGCAAACCTCGCTCTATGGTACAGGGAGTCCCAAACAGGAAGTGCCAAATTTTGTGTCTATAATGAAACAGGAAATGTCACATGTCATACACTTCTTGGATCGACACTTCCTGGATTGACAGATGAGATCTCATGGAATCTCGTGGGAACTGAGTGGGAAGTTTATACTGAAACAGGAAATGCCTAATTTTGAGTCCACAGTGAAACAGGAAATGTCAAATGTTGAACACTTCCTGCCATGGGTGGAGCTAGAGCAGAGGCCAGGGTTGCATTGGACTCCCATGAAATCTGACTGGACACAGATGATTGACATGTCACCGCACCACACGTCTGGTTGAAAAGAGCTGCATTTTGAAATCAGTGAGTCATATTGACTGCTGGGTTCCTCCTGTCCAGTAGTTTGTGCTGTGTACCACAAAAAGTTCAAATTCATCTTAGTAGAAGAAGAAAAATGTTTGCCTCAGATTTGAACCGAACACATCGTTTGAACCATGGACTAATAATGACATCAAAGTTATATTGGTGTGTAGATGAAAGTCTTTTATGCCAGAAATGAGGTCCAGGTTGTTAAAAGTGGCATTTCTCCTTTAATTCAGCTTGCCTTATATATGCATTTGTCTCCAGTGATTTTTAAACAAGCAGGCAGCTGTTGATTAAATAACCTCTTAATTTTGCTGTCTGAAGGACTTAAATAACCTCTTAATTTTGCTGTCTGAAGGACTTAAATAACCTCTTAATTTTGCTCTCTGAGTAACACCAGGATGATGCATTTCACTTCAAATACACATGCCACGGAGTGTTCTCAACTGTACTCAAAAATATTGGAACACTCGGCATTTCACATATTTCAATTTGTTTATGTCATTTCAAATACAAATAAATAAATCTAAAGTTAGCTTCCTTAAACTCAAACTGAAAGCAAATGTCTACAACTTGATATACATGAATTAAAAATATAAAATCCAGCTTCCTGATGAATTGGTGAGGAGGAGAATTTCCTTTAAAAGAAGACCTGAACGTTCAACTAGAATTTGCCAGAAAGTACATCTGAGATGCAAGCCTAGATTTGATGTTTTGGTGAAAGAAACTTTGGTATTTCTTCATAATTGATGTAAATAAAGTCCAAGACACACTCATTGATTTGGAAATGTTCAGGTTTCTATCCCCTGACTTGTCTAAAGAAAACTGACAAACTGATTATTATTTAAAGTTATTATCAAGTTTTAGAGATTTGCTTTCAGTTTGAGATTGAGGAAGATAATTTTAGAAATTTTTATTCTTTATATTTTTTGTATTTCCTGTATTTGAAATGGCATAAACAAATTAAAATGTGTTAAATACCAAGTGTTCCAATACTTTTGGAAGGCACTGTATCCTAACCTTATGATGAGTGCCAATGAGTGTGGTATTATTACTGTTTTGTTTAAGAATGTTTAATTTTCACTGTTGCTGCACTTTGTGTGAAATCATATTGTATATCATACTGATATGACAATATTGAGATATGATAATTTGGCCATATTGTACAGCCCTACTGTCAACTAGTTGAAATCTTTGAATTTTAATTTACATCTACATCTACAAAAAAAAAAAAAAAAAAAACTTAAAGTGGCAGGGGGTTAAGAGGGTGAAAGGTAAAAAAAGAAAAAATGCTTAAAAAATGTGTGGGGTCTGGGTGGGGCGGAGCCCCCACAGAAGATGAAAGGCAAAAAAAAAAAACAACAAAGGGAAAATGCTTAAAAAGGCAGGGAGTTGGGGAGCGGCCTGCCTACTGACCTGCTCCTGGGTCTTCGTTAACATTCAGGGGGACCTGACGTGGAAAAGCTTGGCAGCAGAACCAAGGTCCCATCATCCCCAAAGAAAAATGTTTATAAAGGCAGGGGGTCAGGGGGAACTCTACCCCCCAGAAGCTGAAAAGTTTTAGCCATGCCAATGCTCCAAATACTCAAAAAAAAAAGTCTGAAGGACCTAAATGACATGGTGAGCTGCTGAAGAGTTTTGCTCTTTCATGTCTGCGACATATACATATTACATATTTAATAAATTTACAAAAATAAAAAATAAAAAAACATGTTTCACATTGTCATTATGGGGTATTGTGTGTAGAATCTTGCAGGAAAAAAATTAATTCCATCCATTTTGAAATGATCCAGATGGAAAAGCGCTATATAAATGCAATCCATTTACCATTTATATACCTTCTGGATACACTGTATCTATGTATGTATGCGTGTGTGTGTATATATATATATATATATATATATATACGAGGTCTGTCAATAAAGTAACGGTCCTTTTTATTTTTTTCAAAAACTATATGGATTTCATTCATATGTTTTTATGTCAGACAAGCTTGAACCCTCGTGCGCATGCGTGAGTTTTTCCACGCCTGTCGGTGACGTCATTCGCCTGTGAGCACACCTTGTGGAAGGAGTGGTCCCGTCCCCTTGTCGGATTTTCATTGTCTGGAAATGGTGGAATGATTTGGACTTTTTTCCAGCTCTCCATAATTTCTCTGATACTTACTGGACTGGTAAGCATTGAAAGCCGAGATAGGCATGTCCCAACTTGTCCCATGACACGCTGAAATGGAGGTGTTCTTTGTCTCGCTCAAACAGCGAATCGGTTGTTATGCACGAAGCCTCCGCGCGGCTTTCCATGACAAAATCTCTTGTTAAAAGTGAAATCTCCCGGAAAATGGCTGATGTCCAGCTCTTGTGATAACCAGAGAAAGTGCACACGACGGTCTCGTATCCACAGAGCCATCAGCTTAGAAATGATCTGGCGTTTTCTGCCTCGTCGTCGCAGCTCGGAGCGCACCGCACCGAACGTCCTTAAAGCTGTAGTAACACTCCTTATTCTCTGTGAAGCCCGTAAAATTTTCACCGAAAGCCAGATAAATTCTTCAAATGGTTTCCAGGTGCCAGTCTCTAACAGCTTCTGAAAAAATTCTGATGGAAAAAAAGTCCAAATCATTCCGTCATTTCCAGACAATGAAAATCCGACGAGGGGGCGGGACCACTCCTTCCACAAGGCGTGCTCACAGGCGAATGACGTCACCGACAGGCGTGGAAAAACTCATGCATGCGCATGAGGGTTCAAGCTTGTCTGACATAAAAACATATGAATCAAATCCATATAGTTTTAAGAAAAAATAAAAAGGACCGTTACTTTATTGACAGACCTCGTATATATATATATATATATGTGTGTGTGTGTATATATATAATGTGAGATATGTGTGCAGACTTTTATGATGTACGAGGCTGCAGTTACTGCAGCACTCGTCATTGTGGGATGTAGCTGAAACTATGAATTATTTTGATCAATGTAAGACATAAAAGTGAAGGAAGAAGAAGACAAGCAGAGGGCTGATCAGAAGCAGTGAGGACATCAGACAGTTTACCTCAACCGAGAGAGTTTTGGGGTTTTGGATTTCAGAGTTGGCACTGCACTGAGCAGCAGGGGAGCACCGGGGAGAAATATCGTGATGGCTTTCCTAACCACAGCCCTCTCTCACAATGGATCATTAGCATTCTGCCAAAGATGGATGGCAACTTTCTGCACGGCTTGCTGGCCGTGAGTGTATGAGCAGGGCGCAGTCCTTCCTCTGGTCCCCTGGCCTGCCTGCTGACCTGCTCCTGGGTCTTAGTTAACATTCAGGGGGCCCTGACCTGGAAAGCTTGGCAGCCGAACCAAGGTCCCATGATCCCCAAAGAAATTAGAGGTGGTAACAACTTGCTAACCTTCCCAGACCATGTAAATGTAATGGATGCAGCCGATCGCACGGCTTGTGTTTTCCGTCCCCTCTGTGTCTCCCCATCACCGGCTGTGGTACATCGGGCCCAATTTGTGTGGACTTGACAGCTCAGATGTGACAAACGATGGCTCGGTCTAAAAGAAGGTTACATTTAAACACCGCATAGGTCAATGAGGTAGGAGGCCCAATGCTAAATCACTGTCATGCAAACTAATGACACAACATTATAAGACAACAGAGCACGGTCAAAGATAAAGTGCAGGATGTCATTCTGATAATCAAGCAATGTCTGATTCAACCACAAATTCATCTTGATTTTTGCATAGACATTCACGTTTTTCCGTCTTTGCTAAATGAAAACACTGGCGATTGACAAATGGGCTTGCTGTGGCTGACTCTTTTGTGTGAGAATATCATGGCATTGTGATTTCTGCTTATGTCAGTGTAGCAGTGCAGGAAATTTATATTACTGTGGAAAAGCCTCAGGCATTGTAAAATTCATTCAAGCAAAATGCAACAAAAATTATGAAGAAACTACAGTCAGGTCTGTAAATATTTGATCAACGAGACAGTCTTTACAATTTTGACTATAATGAAGTTGAAATTAAATAGCCAATATGTTCTTATAATGGAGAATATTAGCTTTAATTTAAGGGGTTGAGCACAAAATATCGCCTGAACCATTTGTGGTGCTGTGGTTACTGTGTGCTCCAGACCAAAGATGATAAGGACCATTGTGTCAGTGCCCTTGGCAGTGGTAATTTACACTGCTGTGATGGCAGCATTAAGGCAGAAATCTACACTGAGATTTTTAAAGCAACATGTGCGGCCTTCAAGATAACATCTATTTCAGGGATGTCCATGAATTTTTCAGCAAGACAATGCAAAACCACATTCTGCACATATTACAAAGGCATGGCTGTGGAAGAAGAGGGTATATAGATGCTATAATTACCTACCTGCAGTCCAGATCTGTCCACAATAAAGTGCTGTGAATCTTGAAGCAAAAAAATACAACAATGACAAACCTAATAACTGTTTCACACCTTCAGACATGTGTGCAGAAAGAATGGGACAAAATAACAACTGAGATGTTTAATTGCTTGGTATCTTCAATGTTAAAAATTCTTTTAAGTGTTTTGAGAAGGAATGGCAACTTTACAAAGTGTTAAATGCTTGAGCTTCCCAACGTTTTTTGGAATGTGTTGTGTTAAATGATGGAATGGTTGAATATTAAGAAATGAAATGAAGCTGGTGACGCAAAATATGAAATGTCTTTATTTTACTGTCTACATTGAAGCAGAAGTCAAAGTAAATGTAAAAATCACTGGATTTTTGTTTATTTGTTTGTTTGTTTGTGTGTTTATATTTTCTCTACCATTCCAAACGTTTCTGGCTTGAGGTTGTAATTTAAAGGTCCCATCAATGATTTAGTGTGAATAGACGTCACACTAATACAGCAGCATCTCAGAACAAAACACCACTAATAATAACGGGCACATGTTGCCAGTCTGGCTGCAAAAGCAAGGAAGGGAAACACTTTCAACACATCTATGCTGTGTCTCTTCATTCACTGTACATGTCACCATTTCACCACTACACACAGCTCCTCACTCAGGGGGAGGTGGAGTAACAGGAAGACAGAGGTTGGGAATGAGAATGAGAGGAACACTATTAGCCAGTAAACCAGTGTTGATCCGTATGTCTGGTATTTATTTTGTGTATTTGTATTTATATTTATATTTGCAAACTGTTTTTCTTTTATTTCACTTTCACTTTTTTGTGTGCTTCTTACCCCGTGTGCTGCTATACAATGCTGCTGGATCCTCAGTTTCCCTGAGGGAGTCTTCCCAAGGGATCAATAAAGTTCTATCTAATCTAATCTAATCTTTACATTAAAATAGTTGTTGGTTGATATGCTATGTTAATATTTATGGCCTTTGATCATTTGTATATTACTATAATGTAATTAATAGTCATTATTTCATTGTTTGTTGTCTTTGTGGAACCATGCATTGAACTGTAAACATGCAAAGTAATGAAGTTTTTAATTAATACTAAAAACAGATTTCTTTTCTCTGTCCTTGTAATATATTATTTATTTAAAAATGAATATTTCTAACAGTCAAAATCTGCCTTTTACAAACATACTATTTAAACCCTCTTTTATGCATTGGCACTAAGTTAACTGTGGCTTTTGCACAGTACTGTACTCACAATTGGTTGCCTGCTCCCTGTAACATGATAAGGACTCCTTTAAGCAAATATTAAATTCTTTGGTGTTAAGATTTATTAACAGCCGAGGAAACCAAAGCACGAGTTGTGGCATCTTGACAATTCTTTTAGTAATTCTTAAAAGAACAAACACCCCAAGGCTCACTTGCTTCGTTGCTTCAATCAAAACAGAATCTGCACACAGCCGAGAGGCTGCAGTTAAACTCAGGTACTTCCAAATTCTTTAATATATCCTGCAGGTGTCAAATTAGTTGGAACTACAAGATCAAACCCTTCTGACATCGTCCGTGTCATTACGATTACTGTAGACTGATTTGTTTTCTATCTAAACCTATTTCAAAAAGCCTGGTGTGTCTTTATCCAAACACTGAGACAACATGGCAGCTAATAATCAGCGCCGGCACGACTGAACTCCACGTAGCTGGAGGTTATGTGGACACGGAGCTCAAGGACAGCTCACACGCTCAGATTAAACAACATTCACTCTCTGTCAAACACCCGCCTCCCAAAACTGCCTAGCCAGAGGAAAATGAGTCCCCCCGCACGACCCTCGCTGTGGATGACGGGATAAAACGCGAGATGGTTAGCGCCTGAAGGAGACTCGTGATAACGAAATAATCTTTAATCTCTGTCCCTTCCAGGCACTCGCAACACCTGTTATTTTCGACGGCGCTGCGAGAGAGTGTAGCACACAGATTCATTTAAAGCCTGGTAATTATTGCACTAATTATTCACTTTGGTGTGAGGTGATTATGGCCCTCGTTCAGGTGAACACTCGCCTGCCTGCCTTGCATGCCAGCTGAGGCCGAGGCAGCTCCATGAGACAGTTGTTCCACTCCTTTTTCCCTTGCAGGTATTTGACCTCTTGTCATGTTTGCAATCTGTACTTTGTGGAGAGGAGGGGTGGAAAACAGCCAGAAACTTTTAATTGCTTGACAGAAACAGCAGTGAAAGGCACAGGTTTGACCATCTGTTCAGCCGACTACCGTCTCTTATAAACAGGTTGCATGTTTCCCACTTATTCTGTTGGATGGATCTACTGGGACTTTGCTGTTTCTTAGTTGCTACGGTGTCTGGCGTTAGCGCCAAAGCATTATGTCTCTAAAATTAACGGGTACTCATCATATCCTTTTCTTCCCCCCCCCCAATCTTATCAATAATTAATACATCAAAATATATTCTTTTCATTTGCGGAGATGCATTTTTAATCAGAGCTGGTGGGTTTGAAAGCCTTTAAGAAAAATATTTCTGCTCTTTGACTGGATTTTATTCAATTAGTAGAAATACAACATCAAATATAAGGCCCCCATTAACTGATCTTTCATGTTTAAAATGAGCGTCATTAATATTGTATCTCTGGTCATATGAAAACAATTATTCTCTGATGCTGTGGGGTGAAAATCAGTAATTGATTTCCCTGTATTGAACAGATTGTGGTGAGGTTTTGAATAGAAATTAATTATTTTCAGACAATTGTGTGTCTGTGTCTCATCACACACTATTTTAATATGAAATACTATTTCACAAAGTCATCAATAGAATGTTTTATTTATTTGACAGTGGAACAACAGAGTTTATTTCTGTTATCTCATGATTATGGTCACTGAATTTTGGGACTTTAAAAAAAATTGTACCACTTATTGACAGATTTTATTTTCCAGTGTAAACCAAACACACTGGACAAGCAGTAATTCAATTCAATTTAATTCAATTTATTTTATTTATCTAGTGGAAAATCACAACAGTGCTGCCTCAAAGCGCGTCACATGAGTACGATCAAACTCCCCCAACCGCCTGAATAAGCACACAGGCAGCAGCGGAATCAGGGGTTTTAGGAAAAACTCCAACAGATGAGGGAGTCAGCAGACCACAGGCTCTCCAGCCACAATCAGAAGTAATAAAGTTTTATCCACCTTATTCCAAGCCCCCATGAGACCTTGCATGAATTATGGATGAGACTTCCGGTGTCACAGACTGAGTGGTCCCCCTAAAAATCGATCCCCCCCCCCGATAACGCAGTTCACGGATTAACACCTCGTTTCTGCTTCAAACTGCACTCTAGTCATCATCTATCTCAGCGACAGATATCTGAAGCTTGAGTACAACAGTCATTTCCACATAAATTCAGCATTATTTCATCATAAAAGGCAACAGAGGCAATCAGAGTGCTGCACCTAAATGAGCTGCTAGCTGATGTGTTCACTGCGCATCGGGCATTTCTAAGCGTCACAGAATTTCACCTTGTTTCTGCTTAAAACGGCCTCATTTCTGCTTAAAACTGACTTCAGAATGATTTGAGAGGTTTTACCTTTATCATCTGATGATTAATAATCCCATTAATCCATTTGATTACTTTGGGTGAAAAGACTCCGTCTCAGACATGCTGCTGTGGTCTGAAATGATGCATGTGCAGATGCAAAAGGCGGACTGATTTTTAGGGGCAGACCATTCGGTCTGCGACACTGGTAAGAACTGGAACTGGCGTTTGTTTATGTTAGCTGTTCACGTGAATCCACTTTCTGCGAGGATTAGAGACATAAACAACAGCTGTCACAGCTCAAATGAGACATTACAATCCTGCTGTGTACACATATAGAGGTGGGAGGACAACATGAAGTGGCCTAAGATAACATACTGTAGCATTTTTAGCTTCTTTCTTAGCTCTCGCTTTGGACAGAGGACAACTAAGGTTTTGAATAATTAGGTCCCATCTTATCTTAGGGACCTCTTAGTACCATATCACCCCAATAGAGCGCTTCGCTCTCAGACTGCAGGCTTACTTGTAGTTCCTAGGGTTTGTAAGAGTAGAATGGGAGGCAGAGCCTTCATCTTTCAGGCTCCTCTCCTGTGGAACCAGCTCCCAATTCGGATCAGGGAGACAGACACCCTCTCTACTTTTAAGATTAGGCTTAAAACTTTCCTTTTTGCTAAAGCTTATAGTTAGGGCTGGATCAGGTGATCCTGAACCATCCCTTAGTTATGCTGCTATAGACTTAGACTGCTGGGGGGTTCCCATGATGCACTGAGTGTTTCTTTCTCTTTTTGCTCTGTATGCACCACTCTGCATTTAATCATTAGTGATTGATCTCTGCTCTCTTCCACAGCATGTCTTTTTCCTGGTTCTCTAAATACTTAACTGTGATATTTGCTTTATAGTGTCTGTATGACTCACTTCTTGAATCCAGTTTTTTGCTTTTTGTAAAACTTTCTGTGCAGCCAGTTACACAGGTTGTGTTAGCAGCATGTGCTTTAATAACTTTAGGCAATGTTGCTTTAATTGTTTCACGAGGCTACCACATAGTGAGATCCTTCATGTGTTCACACATAATGTCTACTCACATCCCCACTGTCCTGCTGGCCTGAGCTTGTGATATTTTAAATTGGTGTGCCAAACAGGCCATGACAAAGGTTTGTCTTAGTTTCATCAAAGTCATTACAATTTGGGTTAGAACCAGCATTGATGGTGAAGTGTTTGAAATTCTGTGAGTGGAATCCCTTCATACAGACAGGAGTCTGCATCACTCTCTAAGATGCAGTCAGCTACAGGGTGTGGTGGTCCTGGTGGTGGTGGGCCCTTTTTGAATTGTGACCCTCCATTGCTGGGCATCATGTGATGACTTTGTTACTGCAAACAAGCTCCTCACCCTGATCCATCTCATCTGGTTCAGCTGAGGGCAGCGATACAGGACATGATTATCAAGAAGTGATGCATTAAGGTTTTCATTACAACACTTTTATGACACCATTAACCTTCCATCAACCCCACAACTTCCCACTGAACTGCATCACCTCTGTGCTCCAGAAACCAAGAGAAAATCTGGTATATAATAACAGTTACAATATTAAATTCACATTAAGATTAAACTATTGCACTGTTGAACGTTTTATGTCTGTACTGCAGTTATGGTATTTTTAGATTCACACTGACCAGCAGCCCAAACACACG
Source organism: Thalassophryne amazonica (assembly GCF_902500255.1). Taxonomy (NCBI): domain Eukaryota; kingdom Metazoa; phylum Chordata; class Actinopteri; order Batrachoidiformes; family Batrachoididae; genus Thalassophryne; species Thalassophryne amazonica. Next base: position 62,455,934 of record NC_047110.1, read on the forward strand.
TTACATTTTAACTGTTCAGAAAAGGGTAATACATGTGGCTGCTTGTGATTAATATTACATTGATTTGTCCTCCAGACACATGAAATCATAGGTGTTATTCTGGTGACACTGCTGTCAATCATCTTTATCTTCTCTTCTGGTCTGTTATATCCCAACCACAAACTAAGATGTTCCTCTGTGGGCTTTTTGTCAATAAAGTGAAAAGAGCACACGTATAACCTTTTAGGTGGCCTTTTCAGGTTGAGTTTTTTCAGCTACATCCTTCTGGGTTCCTCATCTCTCATTCGACGCTGAGAACTCTTAGCCCAGCTGCATGTTAAAAACATCTCTGTTGTAACCACTGATTTAACTTTGTTTGGTTGTTAGTACAAACGTGATCAGTGCAACATATTCCCGAGCTGCACAAGGACATTTTTTAAATGCTACGTTAGCTGATCATTGTTTAGAAAAGAAAACAATAAACTTTAAAATAAGCCAGTCCGGGAAACTAAATCCGCAAGAAAAAACAATGGCTCACTGCTACTTCCGGTGTCTAACAGGAAGTTGCACCCATAATCGCTTCTACAGCAGCACCCTCAGGAATAAGGTAGATAAAGATTTGTCTCTACCTGCCAGAGAAAAGGTGGCTTTTCTTATTTAAAGGGGTTATACTAATTTGAGAATGAAGAGCTGCTAAACTGCCTTTCATTGTCTAATGATAATAACAATAAAGATCTATCTATCTATCTTATACTGGGCAAAAAAAGCCTTCTACCATGCAGTATGTACAACACTGTGGATATTTCAGTGGCAGTGGATATTGCACATTATTATCACTTTACCAGGACGTTGCTGGGCCAGTATCGTAGATTTACGTTGACGCTACCTGGCTATACCCGCACGGTGTGCGTAAACAAATGACGTCATAGCGCGCAACCCAAGAACTGTCCGCAGAGGAAAAGATGAAAAGGTGAGAAGTGTGTGTTGGTCCCAATATGGATATTCCAGATGATTTTCTCATGGATAGTACGACAATGAACAGCAGCCAAAGCAGCCAGCTTGATGAGGACGTACTGCTGAATTTGGAGAGCAGCGTGCGCGCCAGCCGACACAACTAAAGTTAAGTGAGCGAACTTTTTATGTACGCATTACGTGTTGTGTATCTCAGTAAAAAGTGATAATAATGCAAATAACATGCTGTTTTTGTGCGGTATGCATTTTCAGAGGCCCGACGTTCATGCCCAGTCGCCCGCAATGACAGATATTCGCCGGAGTTAGACGAGGGCGAATATCCAAAAGCATGTTATTGTATTATTATTATCACTTACTGAGGCATTGCTGGGCCGGTAGCATAGATTTACATTTACGCTACCTGTTGGTACCTGCCTGCAGTAACGGGCGGGTATCCCAATACCCACCCGCTGTGCATAAAGTGATGATGTCATATCATGTGCAACCCAAGAACTGTCCTCAGACGATAACATGAAAAGGCGAGAAGTGTGTGTTGGTCCCAGTATGCATATTCCGGATGATTTTCTCATGGATAGTACGACAATGAACAGAAGCCAAAGCAGCCAGCTTGATGAGGACGCCCTGGCGAATTTGGAGAGCAACGCGATACCAGCCAACACGACAAAAGTTAAAGCAAGCCAACTTTTTATGTACGTGTTTGTTGGGTGTCGTGCATTTTGAAATGACACTAAATATTGTTAATGTGATTCCACGTGTTGTGTAAGCAAATGACAGATATTAACCCTTGTCTAACTCGGGCGAATATCGGTCATTTTGGGCAACTGGGCATGGACGTGAGTCTCTGAAAATGCATACTACCCTCCAAAAGCATGTTATTGTATTATTAACAATTATATAACGGCTGAGTGGTTTCTTGTCATTTGATTGGTGCTTTGTATGTCACATGACATGGATTAATTCATCCCATTTGTTGTGTGGGCCACCAGAAGAGGAGGTACTGCTGGCCCACCACCAGAGAGCGCCCTGCCTGAAGTGCGGGCTTCAGGCACGAGAGGGCACTGCCGCCCCAGAAGAGCGGCCGGGGTGACAGCTGTCACTCATCGGCTATGACAGCTGTCACCAATCATCTGCTCCTCACCCCTAATAAAAGCAGGACGACACCTCCACCACGTCGCCAAGATATCGTTCTACCAAGGAGGTAAATTCTCAGCCGTGATTGTGCCTACGCACGTACTAGCTGTTGTGGTTTTTGTGATCTTTTGCAGGAGATTCAACTCGCTATTTCCAGCGGGAGGCTTGGGGTTCGTGGATTGACGAGCAGTGAATAGTTTTCACTCCTCACTCCGAACCACGTAAAAATAGGAGATTGATTCTGCACTGTGTTCTGGTGTTAAGGTGGAGGTGTTTTTCCCACCTGACTATTAAAAGAAGAACTTGCTGACTGTTTTTGCTCTTCGCCAGCAGTACCAGATCCGACACGCGGAGATGGTGGCCACCTGGGGGACTCGAAACTTGGCGGCTCCAGTATTCTCCTGGTTCGGTGGCGGAGGAAATCGTGTGGTTCCGGTTCTTCTCCAGACGGACGTCTCCTATCGTCGAGCCTGCCCACACGACACTCCTTTGTACTCATTCTATAATCTGCTGTGTGTAGTTGTGGCATTCACAACAGTAAAGTGTTCCTATTTGACTTCTTCTATTGTCCGTTCATTTGCGCCCCCTGTTGTGGGTCCGTGTCACTACACTTTTCACAACAGGATATCTCGGCCACTCCGAGGGGCGTCACCTAGCAGTTGAAGAGCCAATGGGAGAGCAGGGTGCACAGGCATCTGCAGGAGGCGTGATTGGTGAGTTGCAGCACATCCTCACCGCCTTTACTGCTCGGTTGGATCAGATGACCGAGCAAAACATCCTCCTGAACCGCAGGGTGGAGGCTCTCTCCGCACAGGTGGCAGCGAGTGCTCAGGGCGCTGCTGCAGCTCCTCCTCCTGCCAACCCTGTGCAGGATATAAACGTTCCACTGGTCGTTCAACGACCCCTCCCACCATCCCCTGAAGCTTACATAAGCCCCCCAGAGCCGTACGGAGGTTGTGTGGAGACGTGCGTGGACTGTCTTATGCAGTGTTCGCTCGTCTTTGCACAACATCCCGTCATGTACGCGTCTGATGCTAGTAAAGTAGCTTATGTGATTAATCTGCTTCGAGGAGAGGCACGCGCTTGGGCTTCGGCGCTTTGGGAGCAAAATTCACGGCTCCTTCATACGTACACTGGGTTTGTGAGGGAGTTCAAAACTGTGTTTGACCACCCTAACAGGGGAGAGACCGCTTCAACTGTGCTGCTGTCAATGAGACAGGGACGCCGGAGCGCAGCCGCTTATGCAGTCGACTTCCGCATTGCGGCTGCGAGGTCCGGCTGGAATAACGCTGCGCTCCGCGCCGCCTTCGTAAACGGACTGTCGTCGGTCCTGAAGGAGCACCTGGTGGCCAAGGACGAACCGCGGGACTTAGATGGGCTTATCGACCTCGTTATACGGTTAGACAATCGGTTGGAGGAACGCCGTCGGGAACGAGACGAGGGGCGTGGCCGGGCATGCGCCATCCCTCTTCCTTCCGGGTCCGAAAAAGGTCCGCCCTTCCCACGCTCCACGGCCTCTACGCTCCGTGTGGCTACAGCTCCCCCTGCTGACGAAGCTATGGACACGAGCAGGGCCACATTCAGACCACCGAATAGACAGAGGAGGCTCCCCCGTGGGGCGTGCTTTGACTGCGGCTCAATTGAGCATCAATTGAGAGACTGCCCCGAACGGTTAAACACCAACGCCCGCCCCTAGAAACTGGGCTTAGGGTGGGCCAAGATATTCACGTGGGACACACACATATTTCCACATCTCTTCCAGTTACAATCCTTAGCGGGGATTTAACCCTTCAGGCCCCAGCACTGGTAGACACAGGGTCAGAAGGGAATCTGCTAGACAGCAGATGGGCCAGGGAGGTAGGGCTCCCACTGGTGGTGCTTCCTTCGCCGTTGCAGGTGCGAGCACTAGATGGCACCCTACTCCCTTTAATCACACACAGGACACTACCAGTAACTCTGGTGGTGTCAGGGAATCATCGGGAGGAGATAGAGTTTTTTGTGACTCCCTCTACCTCCCGTGTGATTCTGGGGTTCCCATGGATGTTAAAACACAATCCCCGGATTGATTGGCCGTCCGGGGTGGTGGTTCAGTGGAGCGAGACCTGCCATCGGGTGTGTTTAGGATGCTCGGTTCCTCCCGGTTCCCAGGCTAAGGAGCAGGTCAAAGTCCCTCCCAATCTGTCGGCGGTGCCGGTTGAGTACCACGATCTTGCTGACGTTTTCAGCAAGGATCTGGCACTCACCCTTCCCCCGCACCGTCCGTACGATTGTGCCATCGATTTGATTCCAGGCATGGAGTTCCTGTCCAGCAGGCTGTACAACCTCTCCCGACCTGAGCGCGACTCGATGGAGACCTACATCCGGGACTCCTTAGCTGCCGGGCTGATCTGGAACTCCACCTCCCCGATGGGAGCAGGTTTCTTTTTTGTGGGCAAGAAAGATGGCGGTCTTCGTCCATGCATTGATTATCGGGGGGCTGAACGAGATCACGGTTCGCAACCGATACCCGTTGCCTTTGTTAGATTCGGTGTTCACCCCCCTGCATGGAGCCAAAATATTTACAAAGCTGGATCTTAGGAACGCATATCACCTGGTTTGGGTCCGGAAGGGAGACGAGTGGAAGACGGCATTCAACACCCCGTTAGGTCATTTTGAGTACCTGGTCATGCCATTCGGCCTCACTAACGCCCCCGCGACGTTCCAGGCTTTGGTAAATGACGTCTTGCGGGACTTCCTGCACCGATTCGTCTTCGTATATCTGGACGATATACTCATTTTTTCTCCGGACCCTGAGACTCATGTCCGACATGTACGTCAGGTCCTGCAGCGGTTGTTGGAGAACCGGCTGTTTGTGAAGGGCGAGAAGTGTGAGTTTCACCACACCTCTTTGTCCTTCCTGGGGTTTATCATCTCCTCCGACTCCGTCGCCCCGGATCCGGCCAAGGTCGCGGCGGTGAGAGACTGGCCCCAACCTACGAGCCGTAGGAAGCTGCAACAGTTCCTCGGCTTCGCAAATTTTTACAGGAGGTTCATTAAGGGCTATAGTCAGGTAGTTAGCCCCCTGACAGCCCTGACCTCACCAAAGATTCCCTTCACCTGGTCGGATCGGTGCGATGCCACGTTCAGAGAGTTGAAACAGCGCTTCTCGACTGCACCCATCTTGGTGCAGCCCGATCCCAGTCGCCAGTTTGTGGTTGAAGTGGACGCCTCTGACTCAGGGATAAGAGCCGTGCTATCCCAGAGCGGAGAGAACGATAAGGTTCTTCACCCGTGTGCCTATTTTTCCTGCAGGTTGACCCCAGCAGAACGGAACTATGACGTGGGCAATCGAGAACTCCTTGCGGTGAAAGAGGCTCTTGAGGAGTGGAGACATCTGTTGGAGGGAGCGTCAGTGCCATTCACGGTTTTTACTGACCACCGGAACCTGGAGTATATCAGGACCGCCAGGCGGCTGAACCCCAGGCAAGCCCGCTGGTCACTGTTCTTCTGCCGTTTTGACTTCCGGATCACCTACCGCCCCGGGACCAAGAACCAGAGGTCGGATGCCTTGTCCCGGGTGCATGAAAATGAAGTCAAAACCGAGCTGTCGGATCCACCGGAGCCCATCGTACCGGAGTCCGCTATCGTGGCCACCCTTACCTGGGACGTGGAGAAGACCGTCCGGGAGGCCCTGGCACGGAGCCCGGACCCCGGAACAAGGCCAAAGAACAAACTGTACGTCCCACCAGAGGCCAGGACTGCCGTCCTGGACTTCTGTCACGGTTCCAAGCTCTCCTGCCACCCAGGGGTGCGAAGGACCGTGGCAGTGGTCCGGCAGCGCTTCTGGTGGGCGTCCCTGGAGGCTGACGTCCGGGACTACATCCAGGCCTGCACCACCTGCGCCAGGGGCAAGGCGGACCACCAAAAGGCACAGGGACTCCTTCAGCCACTTCCTGTGCCTCATCGCCCCTGGTCCCACATTGGTCTGGATTTCGTCACGGGCCTCCCGCCGTCCCAGGGCAACACCGTGATTCTCACGATAGTGGACCGGTTCTCCAAGGCGGCCCACTTCGTGGCCCTCCCGAAGCTCCCGTCAGCCCAGGAGACAGCGGACCTCCTGGTCCACCATGTCGTACGTCTGCATGGGATACCAACAGACATCGTCTCAGATCGTGGTCCCCAGTTTTCCTCGCAGGTTTGGAGGAGTTTCTGCCGGGAGCTGGGGGCCACCGTGAGCCTCTCGTCTAGGTATCACCCACAGACCAACGGACAGGCAGAACGGGCTAACCAAGAGCTGGAGCAGGCCCTGCGCTGTACGACATCCGCACACCCGACGGCTTGGAGTGAACACCTGGCCTGGATCGAGTATGCGCATAACAACCAAGTGTCCTCTGCCACCGGCCTCTCCCCATTTGAGGTGTGTCTGGGGTACCAGCCCCCTTTGTTTCCTGTGGTGGAGGGAGAGGTCGGTGTGCCCTCGGTCCAGGCCCACCTGTGGAGATGCCGTCGGGTGTGGCGCACCGCCCGTTCGGCCTTGTTGAGGGCCCGGACGAGGGCGAAGACCCATGCAGACCGCCGACGGTCCCCGGCCCCCGCATATCAGCCCGGGCAGGAGGTGTGGCTATCTACAAGGGACATCCCCCTCCAGGTCGATTCCCCCAAACTCAAGGACCGGTACATTGGGCCCTATAAGATCCTCAAGGTCCTCAGTCCTGCCGCAGTGAGGCTCCAACTCCCGGCTTCACTGCGGATCCATCCGGTGTTTCACGTGTCGAGACTTAAACCACATCACACCTCGCCCCTCTGTACACCCGGCCCGGTGCTGCCTCCTGCCCGTATCATCAACGAGGAGCCGGCTTGGACAGTGCGCCGGCTCCTGGACGTCTGTCGAATGGGCCGGGGTTTCCAGTATTTGGTGGACTGGGAGGGGTATGGACCTGAAGAATGCTCCTGGGTGAAGAGGAGCTTCATCCTGGACCCGGCCCTCCTGGCCGATTTTTACCGTCGCCACCCGGACAAGCCTGGTTGAGGGGGGGGTCCTGTTGTGTGGGCCGCCAGAAGAGGAGGTACTGCTGACCCACCACCAGAGGGCGCCCTGACTGAAGTGCGGGCTTCAGGCACGAGAGGGCGCTGCCGCCCCACAAGAGCGGCCGGGGTGACAGCTGTCAGTCATCAGCTATGACAGCTGTCACCAATCATCTGCTCCTCACCCCTAATAAAAGCAGGACGACACCTCCACCACATCGCCGAGATATCGTTCTACCAAGGAGGTAAATTCTCAGCCGTGATTGTGCCTACGCACGTACTAGCTGTTCTGGTTTTTGTGATCTTTTGCAGGAGATTCAACTCGCTATTTCCGGAGGGAGGCTGGGGGTTCATGGATTGACGAGCAGTGAATAGTTTTCACTCCTCACTCCGAACCACGTAAAAATAGGAGATTGATTCTGCACTGTGTTCTGGTGTTAAGGTGGAGGTGTTTTTCCCACCTGACTATTAAAAGAAGAACTTGCTGACTGTTTTTGCTCTTTGCCAGCAGTACCAGATCCGACACGCGGAGACGGTGGCCACCTGGGGGACTCGAAACTTGGCGGCTCCAGTATTCTCCTGGTTCGGTGGCGGAGGAAATCGTGTGGTTCCGGTTCTTCTCCAGACGGACGTCTCCTATCGTCGAGCCTGCCCACATGACACCTTGATTGATTGACTTTGTACTCATTCTATAATCTGCTGTGTGTAGTTGTGGCATTCACAACAGTAAAGTGTTCCTATTTGACTTCTTCTATTGTCCGTTCATTTGCGCCCCCTGTTGTGGGTCCGTGTCACTACACTTTCACAACACCATTTGTGTTGCATTGCATTCAGAGTGCGGCTTGGTTCCATTTAGAGTGCAAATTTGGTTCCATACATTTGGTACCATTGCACTCCCACGTGCACATGTGATCACTCACGCACACGTGCGCGCACATCCTCGCACGTTCCAGCTTTCACCTCATTAAATATTCGTACCATTGAACTCATAAACATTCATTATTTGTATAATATTGCACGTGTGGCATGTGACATGGCTATTTGGCTCCAGTGGCATGAAAATGTCACTGTTAAAAATCTGTTACATTCCATATTTTTGTTCATAGGAAGGTTATAATTTGTTGAAGTAAATTATATACCGTATATGCGTTGATCACATATTGTGACAAAATACGTTCCTTTGTAAAAAGTTGGAAGTCCGAGTAAAAAGAAAAGTAATCGTTTGCCAGTCCTCCTAAAGGTTGGGTGTTGGTGTCTGTGGAAGCACGGCTGAAATATAAATGCTCCTTAACACCATTTCTGCTGATTGCTTTGCTCTCTAGGCAATGTCAATTTTGTGGAAGTACTTGCAGATTAAGTCGGCAGGACATCAAGAGCCCTTGTAGAAGCTGCTATCTTGTGTTAGTGCAGAGACTGAAAGCCCTTGTCTATTACCGGAGACACCCCAAGGACAGATGTTTTAGGCTTACAGGGGGTGATGGAGAATAATAGCACATTAGATTCCTAATGTCTCTCAGATAACCGACACGGGGGAGACAGAACTCTTGGGTAATCCAGATGCATGCCTCTTTTGCTCTCTCCCTCATTTCCTCCGTTCTTTCTTGTCATTCTTAGCTCTGACCAGATTCGGGCCCTGTCCGCCTCTTGAGGTGCTGAATCGTAGCCCAGAGCTACAAGCCACACAATCCATTCATCAAAAGCACGACCCTCTCCAGTGAGGGCCAGCACGCTATAGACTAATGAACTCACGCTACCTACAGATGTGCACCGTACGCCTGTACGTACACAGGACAGCGACTCCTCTGCACACAGCTCAAACACGTTATAACATGACGAGTCTTCGGTGTCTCTGCTGAAGTCCTCGTGCACAGAACAAAATGGAAAGATGTAAACCACACGGTAAATCGTGTGGGACTGATTTTTATTTTTGGTGTGACATAAATTGTTCATTCATTCGTTAACTTTTTCCTTGCAGACTTGCAGCGAGTAAATATAGTGACATAAAGCCGATATGTAATGAACAGTAATGTGGCTCCTTGAGCCTCTGGGGTAAAAAAAAAAAAAAAAAAAAAAAAAATCATCGTACATCAAATGTAAATTGTGGATATGTGTGTGTGTCTCAGGATGAGTGTTGGATGAGCTACACACATTCCTACCTCCACCCCCACTTCCGCCCCCCCACCACCATCCCCATCCCCAACCTCAGGCCAAGGGTACACCTTGATGAGTGGATAGGGAGGCTAATTCAGTCCTCAGGCTTAATTAATCCTGTGTCTGATTTGATGAATGACTCCCAAATTGTGCTGTAGTGGTGGTGTGTATGTGTGCGTGTGTGTTTTTTTTAATGGACCGGGCTGCAAATCACTGCATTGATGCGAAGCGAGGAGAAAGTCAAAGTCGGGACTTGCGAGAGGCTGGACTTGGGGCTTTGTTTGCAAAGTTGTTGTCCTCTGTGGACAGTTGCGGCCCTGTCCTCTGACGTCGTGCTGGCTGCACAGAGCGATGTTGCGCTGCAGGGAACGTGTGCTTATGGATTTCTCCTCGCTGAGGTCAGCAGGAGTCCGCAGCCTTTGTCTCACACTGAGTTTGTCAGTTTTGACAAATATGATTTGTTGTCTTTATACACAGAGCGTTACATGCTTCTGTTTTAATGTTAATATCTACCTCAGGGGGAGCCAATATATTACAGTGATGAATCCCATGTTTGACTTTCTAATGAGATGTGCCCAAAGTATTGAAAGAACCCACAGTTTTTCTTTATGATAAATCTAAATTCTTACGCTGAATTTTTCCAGTTATTGTCGTTATCATATATGTAAACTGACATACTTAAAATATATAGTTAACTAAAAACAAACATTTATTTAACTAACCCCTTAACGCCTGAATTTGTATAGTTGTATATAAAAAAATGTTTTGTGTGTGTTTTTGCCTTTAAGTAGATGGTAAATAATGTTGAGATTATTAATTACACTTTTGCACAAAAGATAAATAGTAATTTTGGTATTTTTGTAATAATTTATGTTATAATGTTATAATAATAATAATGGTATGTTGCAAATTTGTGACAGCAGGCATACTGGTCAGTTTGGTATGTTGCATATTTGAGTCAAATATTGTAGCATATATGCGACAACAGGCGTTAAGGGGCTAACTAAAAAAATATGTTAAATAGACTGGCTTTAAGTACTATTTCTTATCATATGTATACATTTAGAGCTTAGATAGAAGGGAAAGTTTTCCTATATCTGTGCTGTTTGTTTGTGAGATGATTACTCAAGAACAATCTTCTTTTTTGGGGGGGGGGGGGGGGGTTATCCTGGAATAGACATTATGATGTTTTGGGGATATATGGTGGAGCAGTTTTGCATGGAGAGAAAGAGACAGTAAATCTGTAGGTTTCTTTTCTTTTTTGTTTTTTACCTTTTTGTGTAACAAAATAGTGCATGATAATTAAAATTATTTTTCAGTAACTGTTAAGAAAGGAAGTTGGCCATGCCCTGATATAGAGTCCATTGTGTTTTTGTGATCCATGCAAAAAAGGGAAAAATGCTTCTTTTTCATATTTAAATGAAGTCAAGCCAGTTTATTTCTGTAGCACATTTAATGCCGAGAACCAGCGTGCACAACTAAAAATATTATAAAAAGAAAATTAAAACAATAAGACTGAGAAAAAAATAATAAAACCTAGTAAACATATAGGACAACATGTTCTAATAAAACAAAAATTCCACAATTACACATTTGATTTGGGCATGCACTCTAATGGCTGCAATATTATTGTTTGTGTGTGTTTTAATTTTCTTCTTTGAGTTTAGAAAGCCAACAGATTTGGACTCTATCCTCCTTTTATCACAAAGGATTCTGTTTTACATATGCATTGTCCTAACAGAGGTAGCACTTAAAACTAACGACATCATAAATTTTTCTGGCTAATATGGCAGGCGTAAAGGGAGCTTTGGTGGGTGGGGTGATTGTCTGAATGATTTGAGAGGAAAGATGATGAGATTCGGTGGCCTAGCCCAAGCAATGAACTTGATTAAACTAATCTCATCTCTATCAAAGCATCGCTGTGATCCCCATTGTGCCATTATTCATGGCAATGGGATAATTACACTGAGATGCATGGGGCCAGACAGATAGCATGGTGAGGCGGGCCCTCAGACCCTGGGCTATGCCTCTACAAGCATGTGGTTTGTTCATTTTAAACACAGATTAATTATGGTCAATGGGATGGTTCACATCTGTCAGTCTTAGTGAGAAAAATGGAAATGATTGCCCTCAAGATAACAAAGGGTGTATATTAAGTCATCTGCTATTTCAGCGGGGATGAATAAAATCAGCATTTTAATTTTGAAATCAGCACAGTGGGCCCTGTCTAACACCAGACGCAAAGCCCAGCACAAGTGTCATTTGTTACTTCATTTGTTAGTTTACAACCGACACTGCTGTCATGTTTCATTTCCAGCACCAACATCTTCGAAATAACAATACAACTCATTCAGACATACTGGGCTAAAAAGAGGTGTGGTCCGGTACAGAGCAGTTCCAAGTGATCTTACACATTAAATCAAACCAACAGTCCAGCACTGCACAGGGTGCAACAGTCAGATGTGCCTTGCATAAGCGGCTTCCCAACACATGTACGTTCGACTTGCCTGCACATGTATCATTGGCAGTCATCTGCATCGGTGTAATATTAATATGATGCATTAAATGCACTGTATTTATATAGCGCTTTTCCATATGCATCAGATTCTCAAAGCGCTTTACACATCAATGCCTCACATTCACCCCGATGTCAGGCTGCTGCCATGCAAGGTGCCCACTACACACCGGGAACAACTAGGGGATTAAGGACCTTGCCCAAGGGCCCTTAGTGATTTTCCGGTCAGGCTGGGGTTTGAACCGAGAATCCTCTGGTCTCAAGCCCAACGCTTAACCACTAGACCATCACCTCCCCTGTTATGTATTATAGTCAATGTAGGGAAATAATGCAGGAGAAAGATTAAAAACTCTAATTTTACATAAATCCCCAGCCCCTGCCTCTCTCTCTCTCTCTCTCTCTCTCTCTCTGTCTCTCGCTCTCTCTCTCTCTCTCTCTCTCTCTGTCACAGAAACGTGATATTACATCCCTAAAATACATGGCAAAAGTGAATTGAAAACAACCAATAAACACTTGCGTAAAAATAAACCACATGCTGCTTCTTCAGTGATTCACCTCAGAGAGCTCGGTGGCCACTTTCCGCTGTGCACTTTAACAAGTTAGTGCTATTCTGCTTTTATGCCAGAAATTATTTCATTTGTTTCTGTTTCCTCAATGCCACAGTGCCATGTGCCTCACATTGTCCCACTTAAACAGATGTTTAGGTGCAACTTTTTTTTAAAATGATTAAAAGGCTACATTTGACATTTTTCAACCGAGGCTCCATTTTTACATAATTTGGGGGTCATCTTTTTACTCAGCACAAAATTGAATTTAATCGCTGCATTACTGATTTAGAACACGAGCGCAGCCTACCTTACAGGCTAACTGGATAATTAATGTTATTGGATGGGGTGGAAAGAAACACTCAGAGGAAACCATAAACTATTTTTTTGTTGCTGCTGAACAGGTCATTAGAAATGTGAAGTTACACAGTTTGCCTACAGAGATTAAAGCACACAGGTTTACCTCGCTAAATGTAAATAAGTTATTTAAGATGACCGGTTAAGGGCCTTTCACACTGAACACTTCAGGCCAATCTGTCAACGCTTCCCAATCCATCGGATGCGTTTCCAATGCGTCGTGACGTCAGAAGCTTTGCTTCGGAAGCGGCAAGGGGGCGGAGATTGCTACGTCACACTGTGGCTGTTTCCAAAAACTGAAAAAAGTTCAGTGATCGCATCTTGAATTTGCGTCGCCTGAACCACAAAAAAGCTTTAAAAACAGCAGTAGAATGATTCTCCCATCACCCTGCTGGGAGAAGCTTTTTTCAGCGACTTTTCAGAGTGACGCCAACCGAGGGAGGACTGACGACTTGGTGGAACCGCTACAGCGGGCCGACCCACACGGAGAAGCCGGCCTTCAGGCATCATTCCTGGGCAGACCGAGGCAGGCAGCCGGGGTGATGGAGCAAACCCACTCAGTCCGAAATCTCCCACTTTTTGGATATATGCAAAGTCCCAGTTTGCCCAACAGAGTTTAGTTCTGCAGCTTTATCGAGGTGAGAATAAAATAAAAGTAAAACGTGACGTTTCTGCACTGCTGTGAAGGTTTATTGATCGGCTAACATTAGCTTAGCTTTTTAGCACGGTTGATCCGAGTGAACGCTTTAATTTGTAAATGGTTTAGTCTTTGTTATTTTTACCAAATAAAGCTACAGCTTTTTTTGGAGACTACAAATTTCAACTTTAAATAACTTTTTTTCGGGCATTTTTTTCCATCTTTTTTCCATTTTTCTTTTCTTTTTTATAAATAAACGGTTTAGTGTTTCTTTATATTTAAAGAAATATTTTTATTTGTCCCGATCAGAAACATTTGCTGTGCAGATAACCAAACTTCCGTTGATGAGCGGAACACCACGAAGTCCAGTCGAAAGAAAACATCTCTGCTCTTCAGCAACACCACCAGAGTTCAAAGCTGCAGAAGAGACCTTCATCTGGTCCCGAGAATCCAGCACAACATCACCTGCTTCTAAACACCCGTAAAAGGCTCTTTGAACAGCAACTATTTTATTATTTTTTAAAAAGCTGTTTCATTTTATATTTTAACAATAAATGAACGAATCATTAAAAATGTCCACAAATCAAAGTCAAAAGACATTTGCACAGGTAGAAGCTCTCCACTTATAGCGCTCAAATTCATATTTTAGAAATGAGTCTGTCCTGATAACAACATTAAAGGCAATTACATATTTTGGCGAAATTACAAGTTGAAATGAGCATTAAAAAAATTCATCATGAGGTTTATGTCACAGAAATCCTACTTTACAATCTCACTGCAGTCATTGTTAAATTATTTCCTGTTGGATTTATAATAAACATTTGTATTTATTTACAGTGTTTGTTTTTCTGGTTGAAATGAGATATAAATAATCTACCAGACTTTAAAAAATGTACAAATTTCCGTGTTATTTTGTCTAAAAATAAATGTCCGAGGTTCCTTATGTTAAACAAGAAATTATCTAATCTGAAATAACAGGTGGGTTTTAATTTACAGATGAAAGGTTTCTAAAGAACCATTTACTGATTTATTTAGCTATTTTAATTACTAATTTAATTTCAACTTTTTTTAACAGTAATCAGAAAAATTGAGGTAATAAACAACAACAACAACAAAAAACATTTCCAAGGATTTTTCTTCAGAAAACTGCTCTATAAATGAGCAGTCCTGTGACACGTTTCTGATTTGTACAGATCAGTGGTTTCTGCACCGATCTGTTTTGTACAGATCAGTGGTTTCTGCCACTAGTCTTCCGTGTTTTGGCCCGACACGTCATTCCTATTGGACAGCGCGAAGCTACGTCACAGCTCAGAGCATTGAAAGTTGGATTGGGTTGAACTTTGACCGCGTCAGCCTGCCGACAAGTGGCAATGTGTGCTTCCATCAGAAGCGTCACTTTAGCTCTGCTTTTGACGCGACGCTTCTGACGCATCTAAAAAGCAATGCGTCTCATTGAAAATAATGCTTTTTAGACCGATTTTTGACGCATTTGACGCTTCAGATGTGTTCAGTGTGATTGGCCCATTACACAGCTGCCCACTAGTATCTCTCTGGGCCAGGACTGTTGGAGAGTAGTTGGAGATGCAAACTAGAGACAAAACATGCAAATTTGTGACAGTTTTTCAGTTGGAATCTCACTGAAATGGTGCTAACCACAAATTAGTGCATGGCACCCGAATGTGGGTGACATGCTGCATGGACTGGGGCTGAAAATAGGGCCAAAAATTGCGAGTAGTCCACATAGTGTATAGCACACGAGTGCTGCTCGAATGGCGCACTGCACTCTCACAAATGCCAAGCGCCACTTGTGCAGCCTTCACGGGTGCAATGATTTGTGCATGAATGCCATGCGGCACTCTCACAGATGTTGAGCCCCGCTCCCATGGCGGAAGTGATGACACGTTTCTGAACAAAGTGCTTAGGATCACTGTGGGCCACTATTATGTGTAAACAGACTGTGGAAACACTTCAGACTGTACCCACAGAAGGCACATCCCTGTAAATAATAATTAAATAAAATATTTAATTAAATATTTTATAAAATAAATAATAAAAAATGATAATGAATAAATAATATAAAAAAGAAAGAGTGTGGACAGCATATTCAACTTGCAGAATGATGTCTGGGAGCTGCACCTCTTCAGTATTATTGTCCCTGCCAGATCCGCTGGAAACACTCCCCGATGTGCTGGAAGGGCCACCTCTTTGAGACTGTGCACCTCGCCCTCATCCTCCACACAGGTGTCATCCAACCCACTGTCTCTGTGTGCACAGCGGGTTGTGGTTGGCCTGGCAGCATTAAACTTATTTTAAAGAATTAATCTCCATAGCACCTCATTCTCATTCTCTGTACAGGTGTTGTCCAGCCCACTCTTCCACAGGCGGACTGTGTGTGTGTGTGTGTGTGTGTGTGTGTGTGTGTGTGTGTGTGTGTGTGTGTGTGTGTGTGTGTGTGTGTGTGTGTGTGTGTGTGTGTGTGTGTGTGTGTGTGTGTGTGTGTGTGATGGAGACCGGCAGGAGTCGCTGTGCAATAGCAGTCAGTAAACCTCATTCCACAACATCTAAAAGAAAGGATTCTCCAGCCACAAGGCCAGAGCCCTGGGTTTTAGCCTTCTGGTTGGAAAGCTGTCAAAGCCCAGTGAGATACTTGCCTTACCTTAACATCTCAGTCTCCAGCTGGTGCTGTTGGCCACTGAGGGATTACGAGTTGACTGCCGAGGATGGGCTGGATCTTACATTCAAGGCCACACATTAATTTTGCAGACTCAAACAGAGTCTGGCGGGACTACATTGGGCCTCACTCCAAATAGATTAAAATAAACTCTGTCTTTTTCTTCTTCTTTTGACTGATCCTGTAATGAGTCACCACAGCAGATCATCAGTTTCCATCTCACCCTGTTCTCAGCATCTTCTTCTGTTACATCAACCACCTGCATGTCCTCACTCACCACATCCGTAAACCTCCTCTTTGGCCTCCCTCTTCTCCTCCTGCCTGGTCACTCCACAAAAAGAAAAGAATATTCATCTCTGCCACCTCCTGTCTTTTTGTTAGCACTACTGTCTCAAACCTGTACAACATAGCTGGTCTGATAAACATCTTGCTGACTTTGCCTTTCACTCTTGCAGACACCCTTGTTATGGCTGAGCTGGGTGAAACCCAAATTAGGACTCAAAAAGCTAGCAGCTGAGTGAAGGAAACAAAGTAATTTATTTGAATGATGATACAAAGGAACTGGAAATGTGCAGAAGACGCTGGAGGCAGGCGGCATAGGCTGGACCAGAACAGGAGAGTTGACAGGTAACTGGAACCAGGTGGCCACCCACTGAGTTGACTGCCAGCTTTCTCTACCCTGTCTGTACTCTCTTCTTCACCTCTCTACCACACTTCATTACTGTTGGATTGTTTACCACAAGTATTTAAACTCATCTACCTTCACCACCTCTACTCCTTGCAACTGCATATTCCACCATGATACTGATACACAAATACAGTATGTACTCTGTCTTTCTCTGACTTTCATTCCCCTTCTCTCCAGAGCTTATCTCCACCATCCCAAGCTAGTCTTAACTTGCTCTCTACTCTCAATACAGATCACAATGTCATCTGCAAACATCATAGCCTGTCATAGTGTTAAATTCACTCTATCATCGTGATAAATCAAGTCATTCAGCATCTATTTTACTCTGCAAACTTCATTGTGCAATTATTACTCTGCTGGCTATGCTATCTGCTTGCTAATAAGTGCCCTTCTAGGTATTCATTGTTGTGTCACCTATAGAAGCATAGCAATTAATTAGTTTTTAAGAACATCAAACTTTGGTGTTTATTTGTAACCCCAAGCTTGCAGTATCATAATAAACATGTTTATGCTGCTAAAACCTGCTTCAATATATTAAACAAAAGTCCAGTGTTTACTTAGAAATGTTATTTTCAAGTAAAGCATTTTAAAATTAATAACACATAAATAATTGAGTGTTGTAATATTTATGTAGTGAAATCAGAGGCGTTTGTGGCACCGTAGTAACGCCTACACACCACAGCAGTTTAGAATGTATTTTTTTCAGTGCAGCATGCTTTTATTATTTATCAGCTCATAAGGAAGTAAAATACAGACCATTTTTTGAGCTGGAAATAACTATGTACAAGAGGATACGACAACAGGTTTCATTCCTTCATTGTGTTTTGATTTGGACGGGAATGTCAAACACGTCAACATTTTTTTTTCCATTTGCCACAGGAGGGTGATTTTTAGAATTTTCCTTTTTCTTCCTTTGAGAATTTCTGAGCAAAAACAGAGATGATGAACAGACACGAGCATGATACACCATCCAGTGTAATTATCTCCTGGAGTGGTGTGTGTGAGTTGTGCCGCGGTCAGTGCTGTGCTGCCCACGGCGACGCTCTGTAGCTTGTTTTCCCTTTATCAGCCTCGAGGATGTTTAAATCCAGTTCATCCTTTTTAACTGTGTCCCAGAGGATTGGCATAAAATCACAACCGCTGACCACATACCTCCAACATAATGATATTATTTAGCTGCACATCAAACATCTTATGTCTGTTTTTAGTCAAGACCCTAGAGGGGTTTGCAAGACCTTTTGTGTGTGTGTGTGTGTGTGTGTGTGTGTGTGTGTGTGTGTGTGTGTGTGTGTGTGTGTGTGTGTGTGTGTGTGTGTGTGTGTGTGTGTGTGTGTGTGTGTGTGTAGTTCTGTCCCCGGATGGAGAAATATCTCTATACCTACATGGCCAATGTCACTCACATTGCACATGTGAATTTCGAATAATAACATTTCTGCCTGACACCACGTTGAAGGTCAGTCAAAGTCACTGAATAGACTGAAATCACATTTCTCACAATTACTTCAAAAACCATTAATATGTGGCTGAGTGATGACATCACCAAATGGTAGCTTTATCGTGGCATCATCAAATGACAGTGCCGTCATGATTGCATCACGAAACAAGAGCAATCACAGATTTCTGACGTCCACCAATACATACCCGGATCACTGCCAAAATTCAGTGGAGTCTTCCGTCCCCTAATATCTAGCTGTGGTGCAGCTTTTGTTGAGCATCCATGAAGTAGTTTTGAAGTAATCCTTCAAAGCCTATATAAAGGCAAATCTTGATCCAGAATTCAGATCCAGATCCGGATCACCTCCAAAATGTAATGGATTCTTCCATGGCCTAATATCTATCTGTGGTGAAAATTTTGTGAAAATCAGTGCAGTAGTTTTGAGCAGGGGTGGTGGCCAAGTGGTTAATGCACTTGGTTTCAGTGCAGCAGGTTCTGGGTTCAAATCCCACCACTGCCACATTTCTCCATGTAATGTGGAGTTGCGTCAGGAAGGGCATCCGGTGTAAAACCTGTGCCAATTCAACATGCAGATCCACCTTGGATTTGCTGTGGCGACCCCGAGTGCAAACAAGGGAGCAGCCAAAGGGACTTAAAGTGCAGTAGTTTTGATGTAATCCTGCTAACAGACAGACAGACAAATTAATAAATAAAGACAGATGATTTTATTACATGCTTGGCGGACGTAATTCTGCCATCATGGTGTTATGCAGAAATCAGTGTGATTCATGTGCACTTGAGATCATGCTTCTAGATCTTTTTGTGTTGACATTATTGTGGAAAATGCTTTTTGTGTGAATAATTTAAAGCTACTCTCTGGAAGATTTAGGGTTGTTTCTTCAAAGAAACTGAATATAGCATTTATGACCATGTGTTTATTTGTGTATAAAAAAAACATATCAATGTGTTTTTTGTAAGCAGTTCATATCTACAACCCCTGGCAAAAATTATGGAATCACCGGCCTCGGAGTTGTTTAATTTTGTAGAAAAAAAGCAGATCACAGACACAAAACTAAAGTCATTTCAAATGGCAACTTTCTGGCTTTAAGAAACACTATAAGAAATCAGGAAAAAAAATTGTGGCAGTCAGTAACGGTTACTTTTTTAGACCAAGCAGAGGGAAAAAAATATGGACTCACTCAATTCTGAGGAAAAAATTATGGAATCATGAAAAACAAAAGAAGGCTCCAACACATCACTAGTATTTTGTTGCACCACCTCTGGCTTTTATAACAGCTTGCAGTCTCTGAGGCATGGACTTAATGAGTGACAAACAGTACTCTTCATCAATCTGGCTCCAACTTTCTCTGATTGGTGTTGCCAGATCAGCTTTGCAGGTTGGAGCCTTGTCATGGATCATTTTCTTCAACTTCCACCAAAGATTTTCAATTGGATTAAGATCCGGACTATTTTTTGACCCTATGTGTCTTTTTGCAAGGAATGTTTTCACAGTTTTTGCTCTATGGCAAGATGCATTATCATCTTGAAAAATGATTTCATCATCCCAAAACATCCTTTCAGTTGATGGGATAAGTAAAGTGTCCAAAATATCAACGTAAACTTGTGCATTTATTGATTATGTAATGACAGCCATCTCCCCAGTGCCTTTACCTGACATGCAGCCCCATATCATCAATGACTGTGGAAATTTACATGTTCTCTTCAGGCAGTCATCTTTATAAATCTCATTGGAACGGCACCAAACAAAAGTTCCAGCATCATCACCTTGCCCAATGCAGATTTGAGATTCATCACTGAATATGACTTTCATCCAGTCATCCACAGTCCACGATTGCTTTTCCTTAGCCCATTCTAACCTTGTTTTTTTCTGTTTAGGTGTTAATGATGGCTTTCGTTTAGCTTTTCTGTATGTAAATCCCATTTCCTTTAGGCGGTTTCTTACAGTTTGGTCACAGACGTTGACTCCAGTTTCCTCCCATTCGTTCCTCATTTGTTTTGTTGTGCATTTGAGATTTTTGAGACATATTGCTTTAAGTTTTCTTCTTGATGCTTTGATGTCTTCCTTGGTCTGCCAGTATGTTTGCCTTTAACAACCTTCCCATGTTGTTTGTATTTGGTCCAGAGTTTAGACACAGCTGACTGTGAACAACCAACATCTTTTGCAACATTGCGTGATGATTTACCCTCTTTTAAAAGTTTGATAATCCTCTCCTTTGTTTCAATTGACATCTCTCGTGTTGGAGCCATGATTCATGTCATTCCACTTGGTGCAACAGCTCTCCAAGGTGTGATCACTCCTTTTTAGATGCAGACTAACGAGCAGATCTGATTTGATGCAGGTGTTAGTTTTGGGGATGAAAATTTACAGGGTGATTCCATAATTTTTTCCTCAGAATTGAGTGATTCCATATTTTTTTCCTCTGCTTGGTCTAAAAAAGTAACCGTTACTGACTGCCATTATTTTTTTTCCTGATTTCTTATAGTGTTTCTTAAAGCCAGAAAGTTGCCATTTGAAATGACTTTAGTTTTGTGTCATGTCGATGATCTGCTTTTTTTCTACAAAAGTAAACAACTGAATGAACATCCTCCGAGGCTGGTGATTCCATAATTATTGCCAGGGGTTGTACATGGAAGCGGGCCACCTCATGGAGGCCGCCATGTTGCAAAGCATTGGTCTAAAAGGGACATACTTACTGTCTTATGCATTTTGCAGAACAGCCAGGACACAGAAGAAAAAAGACGGGGAATCCATGGCTTGTCTCCTATACACTGCCTGCTGGTTGCTAATACAAACTAACGAGTTTGAAAACCCTCATTGTGAAATAGAGGATCATAGATATTGCTTATCACAAAACAAGGCAAAGCAAGGCAAGGGAGCATGAATGCCTGTTGCCAAGGAAGGAAAAATGTGAAGGGGAACAAAATTGTGAGCGGTGACAACATAACGCAGTCTGATAACTCGCCACTAAATGATGCTAAATCCTACAAACTGTAGCTTTAATGTCACATAATGTCATTTTGTTGTGTGGTACAGTAACTTCCATTTCTGTTGGCTATCGATAAAACGGTTTAACGATAAAACTTGCACTTAATTTTTGTTATCATTACATTCATACATTCATGTTTGTGATAGATGTCTTGTAGATTAATAGTTTGTGGTGACCACTTAGCCTTGTCTGTATGATCATGATATGTGCAAGTCTGTTTATAAATGAGTATTGACTAAATTTACTCACTTCGTTTGATCGTGAATTTTTGTGATCAACTTATTAATAATTTGCGATTGCTGTTGCTGTGTTTTCAATATTTGCAAACACATGTATGAAAAGATGGCACAGGATAAGACTATGAATTTTCTGAATGGTTGTTTACTGTTTTGGTGAGATTTAGATGGACTTTTTATCATCACAATAAAACTTTAAACCTGTTCACATGTGTATTTGACTGTAACACGTACATGTATAATAAAGACGTTGTGCCCAGATGTATGCAGACGTGTTTATTTTCTTCCTCAGGCATTTACGAGGTCTATTAGAAAAGAAACCGACAGTTTTATTTTTTAAAAAACTATATGGATTTGAATCACGTGTGATTACATTAGCCAAGCTTGAACATCCGGACATTCCACTGTTAAAAGAGATTTTTTTTAATGAAAGACGTGCGGACGGATTGGCTCATCAGCTCGCAGCCGGCGCGCCCGCCACAGGAAAAACACCTCCGTGTTGATAACCATTTGTAAAATCCAGGCAGCTTTTGGTGGCTTTCAGTTGAGTGAGTATCTGAGAAATTGTTTAACAGCAGGGCATGTTCCAACTTGTCCTTAAGGCTTCCAACGGAGGTGTTTTTCCTGTGGCGGGCGCGCCGTGTCGGCTTGCAGCCAATCCGTCCGCACGTCTTTCATTAAAAAAATCTCCTTTAACAGTGGAATGTCCGGATAAACTGCTGATTCCGACCTCTTCTGAAAGTTCTCTGTTCTCTCACGACGTCCTGGGTCAACAGAGGCTTAAATTTGGAGGTTTTCAGCTTGAAACAGGATGACGACATCGCCTTGGAGCGCTGCGCAACGTCCCGCTCCGTGGGAAGTCCTTACAGCGATAGAAACAATCCAAAATCTCTCATCAGCCGTTAAAATTTTCACCGAAAACCAGCTGAATTTCTCGAATGGTGTCCACTCAGATGTGCCTCACAGTTTTTGAAAACATTTTGATGAAGCACAGCGCCAGTCTCTCAGCAACTTCTCAGACAAAGGAATTCCGACGAGGGGGCTGGACCACTCCTTCCACAAGGCGTGCTCACAGGCGAATGACGTCACCAACAGGCGTGAAAAAACTCTCACATGCCCACGAGGGTTCAAGCTTGACTGATGTAATCACACGTGATTCAAATCCATATGGTTTTTTAAAAAAATAATAAGGTCGGATACTTTTCTCACAGACCTCGTATATATTGAATTAAAAGTGCATATTAATTAGCACCCCTCTCTGTGCAGTAATACTTAACACTTGGATTTATTCCAATGCTGCAAATGCTTTCAGATGAAAATGTTTATTGCTATGTTGTTTCTTGGTCACTTTTCACTGAACCAGGATTTTACATGCACTAGAATAATAGTCACGTGTTATAAAATATAAATATTAGAGCCATTTTAAATCTGTGTTTGAAGTTATAACTTCAAGGGGAATCAATTCAAACCACTAAATCACAACAAATTCACCCCAAGGCATTTCACATAGGTGAGATCTTATCTTACCAACACCCCTGAGCAAGCACATAGGCGACAGTGATCAATAAAAACTCCCTCTGGCATGTTTTTGTGGAAGAAACCTCAAGCAGACCAGACTCAACAGGTTGACTCACTGCTTAGACCATTCTAACGGTAACAGAGAGCATGAAACAAAGTGCAAATGATTAGATTTGATTAGATAACATAGAACTTTATTGATCCCTTGAGAAGACTACCCCAGGGAAATTGAGGTTCCAGCAGCATTGCATAGCAGCACACAGGGTAAGAAGCAGACAGAATATCAAAAGTGAAAGTAAAAAAGAAAAACAGTTTGCAAATACCAGACATACTGATCAGTACGGGTTTACAGGCTACTACTGTTCCTCTCATTCCTGACCTCTGTCTTCCTGTTACTCCTCCTCCCCCAAATGAGGAGTTGTGCAAATGAACAAAGTGCAGATAAAAGCATCACGCAAAACAAAGTCCATAACAGATCTGATTCTAAAACATCCCAATTTTAGGTCCATGCTAAGAGCCCCTTCACACATAGTGTGAATTTGGTCGATTTGCGCATGAAGAGCGCATGAAGCAGGAATCGTGTGCAAAACCTGTAAAATCACAGCTGCCTCATACACCTGTTGCTACAACTATTTGTGCACACCAGTGGCTGAAAGACAGAGTGTGCTCTGTGACAGCCCATCGAACCCTCTCACGGCAGGTGTCGGCCAAATTCCAGGTGACACACACGTATTTGGAAAGACATGGACTAACAACTGCCCACTGTGATGCCCGTGTGTCTGCTTGCTGTCATCATGTAGACATAAATAAAAACATATCGCTGTGGCGATGGGCTACAGTGAGCACTGCACACACACACGCTGCAGCCCATTGACAGGCTGCCCCCCAGGTTGAAATGGTCCATTAGATCATAACATGCAGAGGGCACCCACGTGAGCTCTGTTCCATATGGTGCAGTGTCAGCCCTGTGGCACACTGGCAGGACATATAATAATAAAATAAAATAATGTTAAAATTAGTCTGTTTTGTTTTTGTGTCGAGTGGATGCATCACTGAAACGCCCAAAGTGAACCTGAACTACACTACACAATGCTCCGTGTGTCGACCGGCCAATCACGTTTAGCGCTTAATGATGACATCATCAGCCAGCCAGTCTTCTACAAACACACAACAAATGGACTAAAATGTTTGATTTTAGGGTTTACAAACATTTTTGACCGTTAAACTTTACCAGCAAAAACAATGTTCTTGGACTGAAAGTTATTGGAACTAAATTTATCGGAAGATAATTGGTGTGATGATGGTTTTAAAACTTATCTGTAAAGCTAATCCGATAGCAAAAATATTAGCTTCAATAATTATCTGCTATCGGATTAGCTGAACTGTGCCCACCACTGGAATTTTTTTTTAAGACATCCATGTCCTTCCTGATATCAGGCAGTTTCTTGCACCTTTCATAGGCCAGTGATGGTAGCTCAGTGGTAAAGTTTCTGACTAGCACCCACAGCTTTTGGAAAGCGTGGGTTTGAATCCGGTGGGTGACATGTTTTTTATATTTCTTAATTTCACAACAGCTGCCTGATGTGGTTACACATCGCACTGCTGCTGGCACTGTGTTCTTGCATGCATGAACTGTCGCACTGGCATTGTGCACGCCTGTCCGTTGGTGCGATTTTTCGTGGTGCGCTCATATGAGCTCTACCGCTGTGAGTCACCCTGAGTTGTACGTATTTGCACTATGTGTGAAGTGGCCCTAAATATTGTAGGCTGGGATTTTTGTATCTATGGATTTTTGTGTTGTGGGTGAATGAGTGGTCAACCAGTGGTTCAGCAGGCAGGTACAAAATCCCAGGGTCCATGTAACAGTTTTGACAACAGCACCTCAGACAGAGAGAAAGAGACCAGAATCAGTCAGCTGGAACTAACAGCACCTGAAGCACTAGTTGTCAGCATTAAACCAACAGAGAAGCACAGAGGTTACTAATGTGGTCACTAGCAGCTATCCATTTTCTTCACTAACACCCACAATTTAGATATGATGACACTGATATCTGTTCCATAGCACAATTTAAATGACTCCCAGAGTTCCTTATCTGCTCATAATGTCCCACACGATTAAATTATGCCATGATCCACAAAACAATAATAAAAAAAAAAAAATCTGAAAATACTCAGTTTTGCCTCCGTATCGAGTGGAGAAGCCGCAGACACCTTGCAAGGACGCGCTCGTCAATATAAGTGTTTCCACCTGCCAATCAAAATGATTCTGCCAGAGAGAATGAACCGTTCTCACACTGAGAACATGGTGCAGCTCCGACCCGAACCACTCGTGGAAACGGGGCTGTCAGTAACCTGTAAAAATCCATAAATTAATCCATAAATTAATGGGGCTATTAAGACAATTGTTGTTCTGATGTCACTTCCTCCTTCTACAATATTGTGGCTAGGCTGGAAGTTCCTGATTTTTAGTGGTGTGCGGTTCAAAATCCAAATATATATCTCTTCGGTAAATGCGCATCAGGAAAGGATAAATTTCAAACTGATTAATTTTAGTCTCAAGTATTCAATAAAACATGGCATAATGTGTCACTTACACTTTATGGGAAAGATGAATGCAGCAATGTACAGAGACATCCTGGATGAAAACCTGCTAAAGAGTGCTCTTGACCTCAGACTGGTTCATCTTTCAGCAGGACAATGACCCTAAGCACATAGCCAAGTTATCATAGGAGTGGCTTCAGGACAACTCTGTGAATGTCCTTGAGTGGCCCAGCCAGAGCCCAGACCTGAATCTGATTGAATATCTCTGCAGGGATCTGAAAATGCCTGTGCACTGACACTCCCCATGCAACCTGATGGAGCTTGAGAGGTTCTGCAAAGCTGAATGGGCAAAACTGCTCAAAGATAGGTGTGTCAAGCTTCAAGCATCATATTCAAGAAGATTTGAGTCTGTAATTGCTGCCACCTGTGAATCAACAAAGTATTGAGCAAAGGGTGTGAATGCTTATGTACATGTGATTTATTATTTTATTTTTTTAATAAATTTGCAAAAAAAAAAAAAAATGGGGTTATTATGGGGTTCAGTGAGTAGACTTTTAAGGGGGAAACACAAATTTACTCAGTTTTACTCCATTGACACTGTATATCTTCACTGTAACAAATTTCCTTTTTAATTTACAATACCCTACTGGCAATTGCAGCTGCCAGTAGGGTACAGGTATTCTTTAGTGTTACTGTACTCTTATTCGACTGTAACACATAACAGAACACATAACAGTTTGCAGTTGCATTGTCATATTATCAATGTAATTAAACCTAGTAGGGACTAGTAGTACAAATGTCGCGTGGACACGTTCTCCCATGAAGCAGTCTGTGGACTGTTTAGTTAATGAAATGTGCTGGTCAATGTCCATGGTGCTGAAATGCATCCCCATTAAATAATAATAATAATAATTTCCCCACTTGCTCGTACAAATGAAAGTTTGCTTCAAAGCATACACCCACACGCAAGCACACCACTATACATACAGAGAGCATATTTGAGAGTGTGTTTAATGGAGACTGGCACACTTGGCAGGAGAGGGCTTTCTGTGACTGTAGTTTGTTGTTGAATTTACATGTTTACACAAGAAAACTTTCAGAATGAATGAAAAAGTGCCGCATGTGGCTCAGTATTGATAGAACAGGACGGATGCAGTGAGAGTATGGTACACGTGTGCAATGTAATTTTTCATTCTAAGAACAAATTACATGTGGTCCACACATGATTGTGCATGTGCTAGGAAATTAGTGGGAACTTTTCTCTGCTTAGAGAATACAGCAGGGACATAATCAAGATGAACAATAGACTTGAAAACAGCACATTTTTTTCCATTTTGACCATGTCTCTGCTGCGTTTATCAGAGTTTTTTGTGATTTTCCAGTCTGATGGGGATGGAACCAAGGATCCTCTGGTCTACTAGACCATCACCTCCCCAAAGCACATCATATCCAAGTACACTACTGAAGGCATATGCTCTTGTGATTGCTGTGGTCTCTGTGTAACTAGATTTGCATGTATGTATGTTAACAAGATATTTGAAGAAAACCTTGACTGATTTTGATCAAATCTGGCAGGTGCACTGTACCTATGGATGGGAAGAAGTGATCTGATTTAGGTTAGGTTCTGTTGCAGATCAAGGTCAGGCAGCCAATAAATAGGAAAATAGGCAGTTTTATAGCAATGAGTTCAGATATTTTGTTGTTAGTGAATGTAACTATTTAAAAGCCTGTGTCCTCTACATGTCTGAATTTGAACCATTTTGGAGTCGTTGTGGTTTGAGTACTTTTGGTTTAAAGTGCTCAAAACCTAATATTTAGACTTGATCCTGAATATGGAATTCCACAATCTTTGCCAACATATTTTGTCTGCTTAAGCATAAATTTAGTGAAAATGTTGGTGGTACATTTATCTGATTCACTCCTGCAAGTACAGCAGATAACAGAATATTTACAGCGGAATCTTTCAAATGGTGGTACAAGCACCAAATTTGGCACAAATACTCCTTAGACATTACTCTTGAAAAAGCAGACTATCCACTTGATTTTTCAATCGGCGGCCAAGTCGGGGTTCATGAAGTATTACGCAGGGGTCAAAATTTACAAATGCTACAGTTATATTGAACAGTATATCACATTGTTTGTCTGATCATAAAGATTACAAAAAGGTATAATTTGGACTATCTTTGACTGAATCTTATGGAGTTATGGGGTAAAAACAGCAAAAACGGTGACAAAGGTCAATTTCAGTTTGTACAGGAGCCCAAAGTTGAAGTTGCTCCAATTTTGGTTAAAAGTGATGCAAATTATTGGTTGAGCTAATAGAATTAATAAATGGAATACGTTTGACTGTGTTGAATGTTTATTGTCCAAAGTAAAGGTCAAACAATATCAGAGTCCATTGGATTCTGTGACATATGACATATGTTACCCTGTAACGTGATAACTAAGTACGACACATGGTGCAAACTATTCCTTTTTAAAAAACCTATTCACTATTCATGCCTGCAATAATTAGCATTTAGATATGATTAGGTTATTAGTTACACCTGTGTGTTCCCTGTTAGGACATTTCTAAATCACTGCTGTAAAAAGAACTGTTTCTCTTATTCCCTTGTAATATTGTAGGACCTGTTTAGTCACTGAGTGTGCTCCGAGTATTGTTTATTCCATGAGGGCGATGCCAGAAAACATGTTTAAATGCATCCATCCATCAATCTATCCATTTTCTTCCGCTTCATCTGAGGTTGAGTCGCGGGGGCAGCAGCTCAAGCAAAGCCACCCAGACCTCCCGATCCACACACACCTCCCCCAGCTCCTCCGGGGGAACCCCGAGGTGTTCCCAATCCAGCTGCGAGATGTAGTCCCTTCAGCGTGTCCTGGGGCCTCCTCCCGATGGGACGTGCCCGCAACACCTCTCCAGCAAGGCGTCCAGGGGGCATCCGGAAAAGATGCCCGAGCCACCTCAGCTGGCTTCTTTCGACGTGGAGGAGCAGCGGCTCGACTCCAAGCTCCTCCCAAGTGACTGAGCTCCTCACCCTATCTCTAAGGGAGCGCCCAGCCACCCTGCGGAGGAAACTCATCTCGGCTGCTTGTACTCGCGACCTTGTTCTTTCGGTCATGAGCCAAATCTCATGACCATAGGTGAGGTTCGGAACGTAGATCGATCAGTAAATCGAGAGCTTTGCCCCCCTGCTCAGCTCTCTCTTCACCACGACAGTCCGATACAAGGACCGCATCACTGTAGGTGCTGCACCGATCCATCTGTCGATCTCACGCTCCATTTGTCCCTCTCTCGTGAACAAGACCCTGAGATACTTCAATCAATCAATCAATCAATTTTTTTTTTATATAGCGCCAAATCACAACAAACAGTTGCCCCAAGGCGCTTTATATTGTAAGGCAAGGCCATACAATAATGATGTAAAACCCCAACGGTCAAAACGACCCCCTGTGAGCAAGCACTTGGCTACAGTGGGAAGGAAAAACTCCCTTTTAACAGGAAGAAACCTCCAGCAGAACCAGGCTCAGGGAGGGGCAGTCTTCTGCTGGGACTGGTTGGGGCTGAGGGAGAGAACCAGGAAAAAGACATGCTGTGGAGGGGAGCAGAGATCGATCACTAATGATTAAATGCAGAGTGGTGCATACAGAGCAAAAAGAGAAAGAAACAGTGCATCATGGGAACCCCCCAGCAGTCTGCGTCTATAGCAGCATAACTAAGGGATGGTTCAGGGTCACCTGATCCAGCCCTAACTATAAGCTTTAGCGAAAAGGAAAGTTTTAAGCCTAATCTTAAAAGTAGAGAGGGTGTCTGTCTCCCTGATCTGAATTGGGAGCTGGTTCCACAGGAGAGGAGCCTGAAAGCTGAAGGCTCTGCCTCCCATTCTACTCTTACAAACCCTAGGAACTACAAGTAAGCCTGCAGTCTGAGAGCGAAGCGCTCTATTGGGGTGATATGGTACTACGAGGTCCCTAAGATAAGATGGGACCTGATTATTCAAAACCTTATAAGTAAGAAGAAGAATTTTAAATTCTATTCTAGAATTAACAGGAAGCCAATGAAGAGATGCCAATATGGGTGAGATATGCTCTCTCCTTCTAGTCCCCGTCAGCACTCTAGCTGCAGCATTTTGAATTAACTGAAGGCTTTTTAGGGAACTTTTAGGACAACCTGATAATAATGAATTACAATAGTCCAGCCTAGAGGAAATAAATGCATGAATTAGTTTTTCAGCATCACTCTGAGACAAGACCTTTCTGATTTTAGAGATATTGCATAAATGCAAAAAAGCAGTCCTACATATTTGTTTAATATGCGCTTTGAATGACATATCCTGATCAAAAATGACTCCAAGATTTCTCACAGTATTACTAGAGGTCAGGGTAATGCCATCCAGAATAAGGATCTGGTTAGACACCATGTTTCTAAGATTTGTGGGGCCAAGTACAATAACTTCAGTTTTATCTGAGTTTAAAAGCAGGAAATTAGAGGTCATCCATGTCTTTATGTCTGTAAGACAATCCTGCAGTTTAGCTAATTGGTGTGTGTCCTCTGGCTTCATGGATAGATAAAGCTGGGTATCATCTGCGTAACAATGAAAATTTAAGCAATACCGTCTAATAATACTGCCTAAGGGAAGCATATATAAAGTGAATAAAATTGGTCCTAGCACAGAACCTTGTGGAACTCCATAATTAACTTTAGTCTGTGAAGAAGATTCCCCATTTACATGAACAAATTGTAATCTATTAGACAAATATGATTCAAACCACCGCAGCGCAGTGCCTTTAATACCTATGGCATGCTCTAATCTCTGTAATAAAATTTTATGGTCAACAGTATCAAAAGCAGCACTGAGGTCTAACAGAACAAGCACAGAGATGAGTCCACTGTCCGAGGCCATAAGAAGATCATTTGTAACCTTCACTAATGCTGTTTCTGTACTATGATGAATTCTAAAACCTGACTGAAACTCTTCAAATAGACCATTCCTCTGCAGATGATCAGTTAGCTGTTTTACAACTACCCTTTCAAGAATTTTTGAGAGAAAAGGAAGGTTGGAGATTGGCCTATAATTAGCTAAGATAGCTGGGTCAAGTGATGGCTTTTTAAGTAATGGTTTAATTACTGCCACCTTAAAAGCCTGTGGTACATAGCCAACTAACAAAGATAGATTGATCATATTTAAGATCGAAGCATTAAATAATGGTAGGGCTTCCTTGAGCAGCCTGGTAGGAATGGGGTCTAATAAACATGTTGATGGTTTGGATGAAGTAACTAATGAAAATAACTCAGACAGAACAATCGGAGAGAAAGAGTCTAACCAAATACCGGCATCACTGAAAGCAGCCAAAGATAACGATACGTCTTTGGGATGGTTATGAGTAATTTTTTCTCTAATAGTTAAAATTTTGTTAGCAAAGAAAGTCATGAAGTCATTACTAGTTAAAGTTAATGGAATACTCAGCTCAATAGAGCTCTGACTCTTTGTCAGCCTGGCTACAGTGCTGAAAAGAAACCTGGGGTTGTTCTTATTTTCTTCAATTAGTGATGAGTAGAAAGATGTCCTAGCTTTACGGAGGGCTTTTTTATAGAGCAACAGACTCTTTTTCCAGGCTAAGTGAAGATCTTCTAAATTAGTGAGATGCCATTTCCTCTCCAACTTACGTGTTATCTGCTTTAAGCTACGAGTTTGAGAGTTATACCATGGAGTCAGACACTTCTGATTTAAAGCTCTCTTTTTCAGAGGAGCTACAGCATCCAAAGTTGTCTTCAATGAGGATGTAAAACTATTGACGAGATACTCTATCTCCCTTACAGAGTTTAGGTAGCTACTCTGCACTGTGTTGTTATATGGCATTAGAGAACATAAAGAAGGAATCATATCCTTAAACCTAGTTACAGCGCTTTCTGAAAGACTTCTAGTGTAATGAAACTTATTCCCTACTGCTGGGTAGTCCATCAGAGTAAATGTAAATGTTATTAAAAAATGATCAGACAGAAGGGAGTTTTCAGGGAATACTGTTAAGTCTTCTATTTCCATACCATAAGTCAGAACAAGATCTAAGATATGATTAAAGTGGTGGGTGGACTCATTTACTTTTTGAGCAAAGCCAATAGAGTCTAATAATAGATTAAATGCAGTGTTGAGGCTGTCATTCTCAGCATCTGTGTGGATGTTAAAATCGCCCACTATAATTATCTTATCTGAGCTAAGCACTAAGTCAGACAAAAGGTCTGAAAATTCACAGAGAAACTCACAGTAACGACCAGGTGGACGATAGATAATAACAAATAAAACTGGTTTTTGGGACTTCCAATTTGGATGGACAAGACTAAGAGACAAGCTTTCAAATGAATTAAAGCTCTGTCTGGGTTTTTGATTAATTAATAAGCTGGAATGGAAGATTGCTGCTAATCCACCGCCCCGGCCCGTGCTACGAGCGTTCTGACAGTTAGTGTGACTCGGGGGTGTTGACTCATTTAAACTAACATATTCATCCTGCTGTAACCAGGTTTCTGTTAGGCAGAATAAATCAATATGTTGATCAATTATTATATCATTTACCAACAGGGACTTAGAAGAGAGAGACCTAATGTTTAATAGACCACATTTAACTGTTTTAGTCTGTGGTGCAGTTGAAGGTGCTATATTATTTTTTCTTTTTGAATTTTTATGCTTAAATAGATTTTTGCTGGTTATTGGTAGTCTGGGAGCAGGCACCGTCTCTACGGGGATGGGGTAATGAGGGGATGGCAGGGGGAGAGAAGCTGCAGAGAGGTGTGTAAGACTACAACTCTGCTTCCTGGTCCCAACCCTGGATAGTCACGGTTTGGAGGATTTAAGAAAATTGGCCAGATTTCTAGAAATGAGAGCTGCTCCATCCAAAGTGGGATGGATGCCGTCTCTCCTAACAAGACCAGGTTTTCCCCAGAAGCTTTGCCAATTATCTATGAAGCCCACCTCATTTTTTGGACACCACTCAGACAGCCAGCAATTCAAGGAGAACATGCGGCTAAACATGTCACTCCCGGTCTGATTGGGGAGGGGCCCAGAGAAAAAACTCCTCCACTTGAGGCAAGGACACTCGACCGACCTGAAGAGGGCAAAGCACCTTTTTCCGGACGAGAACCATGGCCTCGGATTTGGAGGTGCTGATTTTCATCCTGGATGCTTCACACTCAGCTGCAAACCGCTCCAGTGCACGCTGAAGGTCCTGATTTGACCAAGCCAACAGAACCACATCGTCCGCAAACAGCAGAGACGAGATTCTGTGGTTCCCAAACCGGACCCCCTCTACACCCTGACTGCGCCTAGAAATTCTGTCCATAAAAGGTAAAAATGTAATTTAAATGCAGTTTAATTTAATTTAATTTTAATAAATGTAATTTAATTTAATTTGTGTTTAAATTCAATGTCATAATTTCTTACTGGCAGTGCACACACTGACGGTAACTTTATAGTGTATTTTACTCATCTGGAATACAAGTTAGAACCAAGCAAATACCAAATAAAGAACAATAAACATGCTAAAACACTTTCTGTGAGGAGCATACATGCAGAATATTCAATTATAAACTTTTTGGTTGCAATTATGTCATCTTGCAGATTTTGGGAATGGCAGCTCTTCAACACGCTCCCCACTGCAAGTTCAACAACAATTTGTGTAAATGACAAGCTATGTAATATTGGTGATCTGTTTGTCACATTGTTGATTTCCATTGCAGAATGTTATTTCTCTTTCTTTCTAAGATTTATTTGTTACACTTTCAGGTACATACATACATACCAACACAACAATTACTTGTAAGCAACAAATGTGAAACATGTGAAAGATTGTATCTTTGTAAAAACCTTGAGCAAAAAAATTTTAAGTATGTCTATCAATGAGGGCAGTTTCTGTTTAAAATAACTTTTCAGTTTCTCAGCCATTGTTACTGCTGCACACTTGCTTTCAAGTACACAATTTGAATTTTGATTTGGAGAGTTTGTCCTATGTCGGAGAAACATTTGATGATGTGAAACCACAAAATTCTCTCGTCTGCAAACTACGTTTCTTTTGCATTGGCTGAGCCCTTGACATTCAAAATGTATGTGCACTGTTAGGTTCTTTTATCACGGTGAGACCTCCAAAAAGTATTGGACAGGAAATGGACGTCAAAGTTTAGATGTTGTATTGTAAAGAGTTGTTACACCGATACAGAGTTATCTCAGCGCTGGGATCTTGAACCGGTTACATGCAAACACCAGAAACAAAGAATCCCGACTTCCTTTGTTCTCTAACTTTTATAACTTCAACCTAAGCCACCCCCATATGGGCAGTCCTTAACCTGGCTAGAATCAGTGTCTATCTGAGCTGGCTGCAGAGTGGTGAAAATGGGCGGTGTCTGTTCGCAGGGCGTTCATGGTTGTTATGTAAAAATCTTACAGTGTGTATTTATGTATGTAGTGTAGTTTCACGCAATAAAAACAGAGTGTTCCATCATGCTGATTTTTTTTCCAAATAGACATGAATACTTTGGTTTTATCAATTAAACATATATAAAAAGATCAGATGGTTTTATCAATTAAACAGCTGTTAAAGGATCTGATAATTTTGCCACATACAAGGACATTTTGGATGTGCTTCAACCATTTTGTATTATGCATCATGGAACACATGATGCACGTACCTAATCATACTGGAATTCTTTAATTATTGTAATGTAACAACACTTACAATAAAGCATGTCATATATATATGTATATATATATATATATATACATATACACACACACACACATACACACACAAATACAGGTTGCTTAAACAACCATATTAACTGTTTTGAAGTATACGGTATGTATTTTGCATACACGTTACATTCTAACCATTTTCCACAGCAGTCAACTGAAACTACAAAATAAAAAGCATTTTTTTTTTCTCATTTAAACTGGGTAAATGAGAAATTTGACCAGTTAACCTTTTAACCTTAGTTAGTCTTTTAGTGAACTTTAGGGCTAACGGCCGGCGATCACCTTAGTATTTCTTCTGTTTTTCTTGTTGATTAATGCTGGCAAATTATACAGTATTTTTTGTCTTTCTGATGCCTGATTCTGTTTTTTCTCTGTTTAAGGTGTAGCTCCATCCAGAGATGGGAGTTGTGTTTGGTTTGCGACCCTCCTGTCCTGTGCACCAACAGCAATTCTTGTATATTCGTCCATGAATTGATCTGTGAATTATTTCTGTAGTTTATGTTTGTAGCATGGCCCAAGCAGAGGGTCACCCCTTTGAGTCTGGTCTGCTTGAGGTTTCTTCCTCAGAGGGAGTTTTTCCTTACCACTGTTGCTCTGGGGGTTGGTAAGGTTAGACCTTACCTGTGTGAAGCGCCTTGAGGCAACTCTGTTGTGATTTGGCGCTATATAAAGGAAATAAATTGAAATTGAAATTGTTTACCTGATTGTGGTGCACCACTAAAAAACAACTTGTTGACACTTTTGTGACCAGAGGACCTATCTTTGTGACAGGGACAGAGGTGGGATCTAACACCAGAGTGCTTAAACTAAAAAGTAGAACTCTACCAGGTCAGCTAAAGGGGAATTCCCCATTAGCCAAGCTAGCGGGAATTCCCCCTTAGCCAAGCTAGCGGGAACATCTTTTCAATCCGGACTTCACCTTGCTACATATTTCCCCACCATTTTTGACTTCATCCCAAAGTCACAGGTGCATTTAAGCATGTTCTGTGACTACCCACATCCTGCCGACAACACCAATTTGGGACTGGAGGACCTACCTTTGTGGCAGGGACAGCGGTGGGATCAAACACTGGACTGCTCGAACTAAAGACCAGAACTCTACCAGGTCAGCCAAAGGGGAATTCCCTGTTAGCCAAGTTAGCGGGAATATCTTTTCAATCCGGACTTCAACTTGCTACACTTGAAACCTTTTATTTATTACAGCAACACATGAACACGTCATCATTGTTCACTCTAAAATGAACAATGCACCCAACAATTCTGTTTCTTCTTGACACCACAGCAATAAATAAATAAATAACTAAATAAATAAATATATAAAATTAGATTGAAAAAGAAAACACAAACAACAAATGTGAAAAATGTATAAGATAATACCTTTGTAAAAACCTTGAGTAATTACTGGTTGGGCAATTACTGGTTAAAATACAGTGGGCTGGCATGTAATTCTGTGTTGCACATGTCGGATAACACATGTTGGGCCCACAGCTTCTTTTCTCATATGGGCTTTATATGGGAAGCCTACAGTTAGGTTTGCCCATAGAATACCCACATGTGCCCACTATGAGATCAGTTTTGCCTTTTGGGCCTCACTGTGTTTTATATATGGCCAGCCCACAGTTGGACTTGCTCACAGATACAAATGAGTCTACTATGGGCAAGTTGTTTAAAATCAAATTCCTTGATGTTGACTCTAATGACCTTGACCTTGTAAAATGAATTTACGGAGAATTTTGGGGTCAAAATTAATCCGCATACCAATTTTGGTATGGTGAGAAGCTCTTCAGCATCTCACCAAGTCATTTAGGTCCCTCAGACTTTTTCCAGTAAATGCTTCTGGAGAGCATTAGCATGGCTAAAAATCTTCAGCTTCTGGGTTGTTTTACCCCCCAGACTCCCCCAACTATGGCCCTCTTAACTCCCTCCCATTTTAAGCATTTTCTTTATTTGCATCTCACATCCCTGGAAAAAGTCCTCACCATGTAATTTAGGTCATTAATACTTTTTTCACTAAATGCTTCTGGGGAGCATTAGCATGGCTAAAAAACTCCAGTCTCAACTTACCACTGAATTCTCATGAGATCCCACAAGATCTCATTTATTGTCAAACCAGGAAGTGTCGATCCATGAAGTGCTCAGCATTTGACTTTTTTTTTAATTTAATAAGACAAACAAAACATTACATAGAAACCTTACAGAGGATTAAATACAACAGCAAAACAACACATTAAAGAACAGGTTAATATAAAAAAAACACATCAAAACTAGGGAAAAAATTTTTTTTTTTTAAACTTTCCAAAGTTAAACACATTGAAATTTCCAGTTTCTCTGTGGGGTCAAAATTTGGCACTTCCTGTTTCAGTCTCAACTTGCCACTGAATTCACACGAGATCCCACGAGATCTCCTGTTTTGTATATCCAGATGGGAGTGTTCAACATTTGACATTTCCTGTTTCAGTGTGGGCCCAAAATCTGGCACTTCCTGTTTCAGTGTGAACTTGCCATTGAATTCCTGCAAGCTTCCAGGAGATCTCATCTACTGTCTATCCAGGAAGTGCTGATCCAGGACTTGTTCACCATTTGACCTGCTTCACTGTGGACTCAAAATATGGCACTTCCTGTTTGGGACTCAGTGTACCATGATGATGGTACTTCGGTGCTTCACTCGTATAATTGTCCAAAGGACTCAGGAGGAGTGGGCCAACAAATTGACATGGTACTGCATGCAGTGGTGGGCACAGTTCAGATAATCCGATAACAGATAATTATCAAAGATAATGTTTTCATTATCGGATTATCTTTTTAGATAACTTTAAAAACCATTATCGGACTAACTATCTTCCGATAAATTTTTGTCTAACTTTTAGACCGATAGCTAGTAAACAAAGCTGAACAGCAGCAAACATTTTTAAAATTTAAAATCAGTTGAGCTCCTACCTGTTAAAAGTTTACTAACAGATGTATAGTTCCACCCTCTGCAAACAGAGGAGAGCTGCTTCCAGGAGAAACTGCTCTATCCTCTGCAGGCAAAGGAGAACTGGTCACAAAAAAAAAAAATAATAATTTCCTTTAATACCATACTGACACTTGGGCAATATCACCCAAGTCATCCAGAGGCATACATTTTTAACTTATGGTTCAAATTTTAAGCAAACTAATTTTGGACAAGTTAAAATTACTGTCATGTCTGAAGTTTTATAAAGTGAAAATATCAGATATATGTTTTAGTTTTAAAGTAATGTGCTAATTTTTAAGGTTTTAGTGAACACATGCTGTGCCCAGCAGTGCATTATGAGTAGGATAGGGTAATCTCAGTAGGTTCATGACAGGACAAATGCATTTCAGACACTCTGTTCAGGCTCCACGGACAACAGCATTAAACTTTAGTGCCTAAAACTCTCGAGAATTTATATTCTCTGGGTTTATAGACATTGTTATTTTATTTGTGTTTGTTAAATTCCACGCATCTTAAATGTAGCAGACACGGATTATCTGGTATTTTGTTTTGGCAAGTTTTCAAGGCCTCTACTGCCATCTACTGACCAGTAGTGTTCATGGCAGTTCATGGCAGTATTCGTCCTGAAGCTGGGCACACGCCGTATGATATTTTTAATCACTGTACTCGGTTTCAGTTCAAACTGTACAACAGAACCGCACAGTGTAAAAGTTCAGAGTGCCCGATTTATGTTCTCACACACATTGTATGTTCAAAAACCACACATCAAACTCGTGTTTCCAGAAGCAAAACGTAAGCTTTTATTTCAAACTTAATTTACAAAAACTCTCGATGGGAGACATCAAACTTTAAAAACAAAACAACAACAACAACAAAAAAACATTACAAGACAGTGTTTACACGTCAAGTGCGAGCAGTTGGATGCTTGTTTCTCTTCAGCAGCAGGATACCCTCACGACGGCCGACCAAAATAATACCAAACAGGTTTTTTCATTGGACCATACGATCAGCGATCAGGAGGTGGTGGTGAGATGTTAAACGCAGCTTGTTACTCCATGTACACTACACGATGCAGGACACGCAATTAACCTGAAACCCGGTCCAAAAAATTCTTGCACGAATGGACAATCATCTGAAAAAGGGCCAAAACTCGCACAGTGTAAAGCCAACATTTATGTGTCAAGACAATATTGAGTGCATGCTTTACAACATCATAAAACATGCACACATCATAAAACATGCGCACGGCACTAATAAATTGAGTGCACATTCTCTCCACATGCAAAACATTTTGCGATGACACTTCCAGGGCTCCGTAAAAATGCCTGTTTTTACAAATAAAAAATGGAATATTTTAAAAAAGCACAATTATCTGTAAACACCAACACACGTCACATTAATGTGTTGGTTTACATAATGAATGACTGAACCAATCAGTGTTTAGCAGAGGCACTTTTACCCAGAATCCTTTGTGTTCTGTCTGTGTTTGTTACAAAACCTCAGAATTAATGCATTATTCAACATTAAAAGATATATGTTATATTTTAACTTTGTACAAATAACAGAATTGACATTAATGGAGTTATTCTATCAATATTCACACCAAACCATAAGTCAGCACTGCTTTATTTTCCAAGACCTCCGCCTGACCGGACCCTTGTGACTGGTAGAGAGCTGGCTTTGTGGCTGCTCTCAGCTTGCTGCTGTGCTGGAAGCCATGTAGTAAACAAGAGCTTCCAGCAGGGGGCAGGATGTTCAAACATAGAAGTGCAGGCTCATTGTTTGGGTCTGTTGTCGCTTTTGATGCTTCCAAAAGCAATTGTGGCGTTAAAACTCAAATTCAGCTTGTTAGTAGTTGCAAATGTACCAGAGACAATACTGGAATTTATCAGTTATCTTTAACTTCCGATACATTTTTGGGTGGTTTATCGGTTTATCTTTATCAAAGATAACTTTTCAGTTATCTGATAATCTGTTATCAAAGTTAATTTTTTGGTTATCTGTGCCCACTACTGACTGCATGTAAAGATTAGTTTTTGGCAAACTTTACTGAGCCTAAGCGCAGAACACACTTACATGTGGGTGACATTTGGTGCAAATCTGACTGAGAAATCCAATTTTTTTTACCTTTGATCCATATCACCTTTACGCTAATGATTGACATTTGGCATATCTGCCCTTGCCAGGGCAATTCCAGACCTCACCTACATATGTTTGCCACGTTGGGTGCAAATTGCAGTGACCCTTTGACCAAATGGCCTTGACCTTTGTCAAAATGACTCTTTTAACCCTCAAGCAAACAAGCTATTTTAATGACTAATATGACCGAGTGGGGTATTCTATTGGAATACATCCATATAAATAATTGTTTTAGGGTTTTTCATATTTAGTACACTGCCTAATATAGTTGTCCACCATCTAATGTAGTAAGGTATGGAATTTGATATGTATTTTTACCAAAAGGTAGGCAAAAACACACACCGATTACCTTGTCTGTTACATCATGTAAAATGCACATTACCTTTTATTTCCTTGCATTTTATTTCTTGGCATCGAAATGACAACAATACATCATGAACAGTAAAGTTTTGTTGAGTACAATATGTATTACAATGTGGTAGGATAGTTATAGATACCATCACAATATTCCATAGCGATTCGATATGAGGGTGGTCTGACATCTCAGAGATACGATCTTCACTGTCTGATGCTGACTCATCTCCATCAATGGAGCTATTTTCATGCACTCTGGGCATCAAGAATCAGTCTCAGTGCTTGAGCAGCTGTGAATCTTGCTATTCTACGTCTGTTGGCCATGCTTCCCTGCTAAACGGTAAAATATAATGATTAGAGTTGACAAATTACAATAAAATCTGAAGCTATAATGTAAAAAATCTCATAGATCTCCCTGGGGTCATAAGTGACTTTGCACAAGTTTGGGTTATAGTTGCCACACGGACCGGCCGATCCTTGCAAAATTCTGTGGGCACATGCAGGACAAATAGACTAACAAATTCATGGTAGGAAACTTTTTCAAATTTGAATTGGAGGAATGGTGCACAAACATATACGCCTGGGGTCGAAAATAACACTTGATGGTTAAGGACAATTTAAGATCAAACAGATTTCATCCAATTAATAGGTTTGGTGGAAATTGGCCAACAAACCTGAGAGGAGTACAGGAACACAGAGAAATCTTGTGCAAACTATAGTATGACTAGGTAGTACCTGTGTGGCAATCTTAGATTTGACCCTAATTTATTTGACTGTCACCCAAATGATTGACTTCTGGCCGACTGTTGGCAATTGTGGAATCCAATTAAATGTGTGCCCTATTTGGTCCAAATTGTGTTGAAAATAAAATTCCTTAATCTTCACCTTTGTCAAAATGAATTCTTTAAGGGCAATTTTGAGGTGAGTCTTCACTGACATACCAAGTTTGGTAGAAATCAGTAAAAGGACCTGGGAAGAGTAGGCCAGCAAACAGAAGACAGACATGACCTTGCCCACAGTGACTGACCTTGCCTGGGCAATTCCAGAATCCACATGCATATGTGGGCCACATCTGCTGCTGCTACAAATACTGAATGGTTTGCACTACTGCACTCTCTCACTTTTCCTACTACCTCAGACACTACACTGCAAATACTTGTCCACATTACTGTTCTTATTGTCAAAATGTCTTGTCCTGTCATCACTGAGGGAAGGTAAGAAACGCAATTTCGATTCCTTGTACGTCTAGTTAGTACATGTGAAGAATTGACAATAAAGCCGACTTTGACTTTGACTTTAGTGAAAAAGAGAGTGAAAAACTTTTATTATGACTTTTGACCTCAGTGACATTAACCTTTGACAAATTTGACCTTACGTTGTCAATTCCAGAACTGCCTGCATATGTGTACCAGGTTTGGTGGAAAAAGGAGCGAAAAACCTTGATTTTGAAGTATAACCATCGTGACCTTGACCCCTTAACCTTTGGCAAATTTGATCCTGCCTGAACAATTCAAAAACCAATGTCCATTTGACTGAAAATCATAATATTGACCTTTAAGCCCTTGGCATTTGCCAAAACAAACCCTTTAATGGCAATTCTGGGTTTGATGATCAACCACATATCAAGTTTGGTGGAAACCGGCAAAAGTACTGAGAGGTGTCAGGGAACAAACAGATACACTAAAAGTTTGACCACTGATCCCAACGACCTTGACCACTGCCAAAGCACACCCCTTAAGGACAGTTCTGGAGTCAACATGCACACAGCAAGTCTGGTGGAAATTATCCCATGTACCTCAAAGAGTAGTAGACAAAACAAACATTTCTCAAACTATAATATGATTTCATGGACAGCAAAAAAAATGATGTTTGGTTCCACCAAAGCCCATTTCCATTCTGTGTGTTGCTCGCCTCAAAAAAGGTAGGTGGCAGGACGCACATTCCAGTAAATCGTTTGAAACCACATGAGGGTGGGGATCGGTGTTTTGCAGCCACACACAACCAAACGTTCCCTGCCCTGTGTAATTTATTGATAGAGAAGCAGATCCAAAATGACTTTATGCGGCAACTTTGCTCATGGTGATAAACATCAGCGGTAAGTGTTGGTTTCAGCACTATGTATCCTGTTCATCTTTACATTTGGCCGGCTGAATGTGCTTTAAGAGACTTTTATGTGAATCATGACTTAAGAGAACCAATATGTCTTTGAAGCATGGCTGTTAACAGCAGCGTCCTCTCATTCCATCTTTCTCCATCAAACCACACTAATCCTGATTTACACAGTTTAAAAACCTTGGCTATTTCCCTTACCTTCCAAGGAGATGGGGTAATTAAATTGGTACTTTTTACAAGTCGTACTCAATAAATCTGAATAAATTAACAAGGCATTACTAAGACTGCTACATTAAATTTGCATAGTGTGTTTAATGAATATGCAACTGCAAGTGAAAAGGTCTTCTACTGTGAACTCTTGAAATTAGCATAACTACTTCCAGCGTGTTTCTTAAATAATGCTCTCATTTGCACATCACTGAGTTGGCTAATTCTAACTTCAGTCACTGTAGCCTCATAATTAAGACTCTTGCTTTAATTTTTAATGAAGTTTACGTTACATCAATCCTGACAGTAATGAGAGGGACATGGAAACAAAAAGGCTGCTAATAATTAAATTCACCAACCAGTTTGAGGCGTAGTAATTCCTGAGGAGAAATTACATGACTAATTATTAATTTGATATTCATATCATTCTATGGATAGTCTCACATAACTGCTTGTCCTGGTGCCAGTTATGCTGAAATGCAAAATGCCTCCTCGCCTCCTCCGATGACTATCAGGTCTCACGTGCATTTTAGTGCACAATTAATCATGTTGACACTCACGATTAAATGGTTTTTATTGGTGCCAATTTATTAGGCCGTATTACCTGAGTTGGTTTAACGGCTGGTGAAGTCCGTCAGCCAGATGAGGACATAAAGAGAGTAATGATTGAATAACAGTGTTGATATGGGCACAGTTCAGGAGTGGAGTTGACTTTCAGCAGTTTTATTAAAATAAGGAAATACAAATGAAAGCACAGCTGTTAAATTACACCAATAACAAGCATCAGACATCCAAGGTGCTGTACTAAGTGTAAATAAATGCAAGAAAGACACGCAAACTTTGCTTATTTTTAATTATTTTGTTGACTTGTGTGATGATTTTCTTTTGGCTAGCCTGTATGGAATAATTTTTTATTTTATTTTATTTATTCAAAGTACTGAAAATACAAATACTGTGAGAGAAAATAAAATCTACTTGAACAACAATAAAAAAAAATAAATAAAAATCTCAAAAGCATTAGTTTTTTCCAAATGATTAAGAAATTCTTTTTATCCAAATTATGTCTTAGCTACTCCACACCTCCAAAACATCAATAAATAAATAAATGAAAATAAAATAAAAGATTAAAGAATTCATTATTTCCTTTTGTGTTCAGAATTTTTAAATTCATTTCTCCCTATTTGCATACACATTTCTTTCCATCACAGTAATTTATTCAGCTGCATCTGCTGAAGAGTGACAGTGAAGTAGACACCTCAATAGATAAGATAGACTACCCCAAACCTAAAAAACATGAAGTAACTGTTTTTAATCAGAGACCAGATCCAAAAAGAGATCTAATGAAATGATTAGTGAACTCAAACTTACTGACTCACGATAATTAGTCCTAACATAAAAGAGGTATATATCAGAGAATGAGAACATAATGTACCACAACTGAAATAATTTTTCAAGTTTATCTTTCTTGAATCTGACATTTCACATTTACCAAAGCCTTTTTCACTCTCCAGTGCTGACGATTATACAAGCATGATTGTGTTGCTTTCACTGAAAAAAAATGATACTTTGGATCAACTTTAAAAAATTGATGTAATTTGTTACAGGTAATTCTTTTAGTTTCTCACAATGTATATTTATGATTTTGTAAAGTGATTCCAGCAGATTTAAACTGGAAACCACAATTTTCCATTACACCAATGTAAATAAGTACTTTGAATGAAGTGCTCTGTGTTTCACTTTTTTCAGTGTTGATCCTCTCAAGTTCACTCAAGTGTTTGACATATTGACACAGAAACAATACCAGAGGCAACCTAACAATGCTCAGTGAAATTTTAATGCAACCCAGCTTGAGTCGCAGTACTGAGAGAGAGAGAAAGAGAGCGAGAGAGAGAGAGAGAGAGAAATATGTAGTATGTAAAGATCTCTATAAATCAGTGGGATGGGAGTTGGACTACAAATATGCTGGTCACTCTACCTGTTTGTGTGTCCTTAGATAAGACACTGTCTCGGGCCACCCAGCTGTTAGTGGTAGCGGTCTTGGCTGGGGAAGTCACCCGCGATGGACTGGCGTCCTGTCCAGGGGGAGTGCCATCATGAACTGCCATGAAACTGGGTTGCTTATGGTTCATTCCCCAGCAAAATCACCTGAAGTCAGAATTCCAACCCATACACTCATTCAAACTCCACACACCCTGACAATCCAATATGGCTGCTCTGAGGATCAACTGTTGGTTAAGCTGTAGTTTTTACTGTTTATGTGGCCCTTCTGTCTTTTTTGTGTCCAATTTAGTAAATTTAGTCACACACAACACTGTTCTTCTGCTGTCTGTGGACTTGTTGCTATGGTGTTACCCAGTCTCAACTGCTCCCACTAATATTAACTAACAAGTTAGATGTTGTCGACAACAATCTACATTGCATTACAAACCGAGCAGTACATTAAAACACAAATGGAACTCCTATGCCATCTGTCCTCTTCTATGAGGTCTCTTTGGTGGAAAAAATAATAATTTTGTAGGGCTCAGTACTCCAAAATCTTTGAGACGCCCCGGCATATTTTCCAACTTGTGGTGTTATACTGAAATTGAAAACACATTTACCCGGGGTGTGACATCATAGTTGTGATTTACAACTTCCAAGGTAAATGGAACACATTGCTTCTTCTGAAGGGAGAAAAGTTGAAGTTAAATTGCACTTTCATTTGTTAACCA
The DNA here is from genome assembly GCF_902500255.1 of Thalassophryne amazonica. Lineage (NCBI taxonomy): Eukaryota > Metazoa > Chordata > Actinopteri > Batrachoidiformes > Batrachoididae > Thalassophryne > Thalassophryne amazonica. Next base: position 62,500,536 of record NC_047110.1, read on the forward strand.
GTTACAAAGCGTTGGGCAAATGTGGATTTATATTGTTTCAGGACCGTAGCTGAAACATCCAGTCGTGTTTCAGCTCCGGTCAAAGGAACGGGCATTATAAAAGATCACACTGAATATACAGAACAATTCTGTTACAATAACTGAAACAGGAACCAAATAATACTGATATCAAATAGAGAAAACCCATTTTCAAACAAGGTAGGAGATGCTGTTGAATTTACAGTTTTCAATTGATTTAAATAAACTTACTTATATTTCCTGTTGGGCAGTGAATGATTATTGTATTTTGTGGCATTTTAACATGGCACATTTGCAATGGAACATTACATGACATGGAAATGGTTTTGAAAACAGGATAACAATAATTGTTGTAGTAGTAGCTACACAGAACAAGCTTTCCGAGAGAAGACCAATGATAGTTTATTACATTCGCCAAGGATATAATAAAATCAATTGTGTTTATTTATGTATTTATTTGTTTGTCTGTTAGCAGGATTACATCAAAAACTACTTCAAGGATTTTGACAAAACTTTCACCACAGATAGATATTAAAGCATGGAAGATTCCATTAACTTTTGGAGGTGATCCGGATCCATATTCTGGATCAAGTTTTCACTTTATATAGGCTTTGAAAGATTATGTCAAAACAACTTCACAGATTCTCATCAAATTTGCACCACAGATAGATATTAGGGCTAATTAGGAATTTTTCTGTGAATTGTTCTGTAATTTATGTTTTTAGCATGGCCCAAGCAGAGGGTCACCCCTTTGAGTATGGTCTGCTTGAGGTTTCTTCCTCAGAGGGAGTTTTTCATTACCACTGTTGCTCTGGGGGTTGGTAAGGTTAGACCTTACCTGTGTGAAGCACTTTGAGGCAACTCTGTTGTGATTTGGTGCTATATAAATGAAAATAAATTGAAATAGAAATTGAGGGCATGGAAGACACCATTGAATTTTGGGGGTGATCTGGATCCAGACTGACGGACTTCAGAAATTTCAGATTGCTCTTGCTTTTATGTGATGTCTTAAGGTGAAGGTTATATGGTTATATGGTGAAGGTCTTATGTGAAGGTTAAAGGGGTTGTGCTGTGCAAAAAATAAGTTAAAAAAATCAGGATTCTATTATTCTCAAAAAGAGGCTATTTTGTAACAACCTGAAATAAAAAATTTTAGGGTGTGGCCCATTAGTTTCAAAAGTTGTTTTTGTTCTTTATCTTTTACTACATTTTGATACAAACATTAATATCAGTTTTGAAGACACCTGTAATAGCATGCTGAAAGAGTTATAATGACCTATTTATCAACCATAAAATTTGTTACAAATCTCAACAACTTTTTATGTCTTTGTAAAACGATTTTGATCTATGCAGATTTTCTCATTTTAGTTGTCATGACAACTGGCTATCCTGTTGAAAGTTAATTATTTGGGATTGTAATAGCTTTAGTTTTGCACAGCAGAACTGAAAATTTCCCTTGTTGATTAAGCTTTCAGTTTTCTGCGCTGTGACCAGTAAAGATATTTTTCTGATCTCCAGCAGCACTTGACATTTCACAGGATTCTTTCTGTGCTTTTCCATCAGTGCATTATCCCAACACGAACCTCACCTCCACATTAAATTTGTTTGATAGAAAAGTAATTACTTTCTTCTGTATGCGTGCAGTCTGTGTGTCTTTCCCATCTGTAATTCAAATGCGGCGCCACATCTGACGCACTTGCTCCCGAACAGATCAGAGTCAACAACATTATTTTGAAGTGCAGACGCTTAATAGCTTTGTAATCAACATCGCATTTATTACAGCTCTCCTTCAAAAATAGAAATCTTCACATCTTTCAGTCTCAATATTGCTTGAACAAGCCACAATCAACAGGAAATTCAGATATATAAATACACATTTTCTCCAGATATTAGCCATGCTGCCTAAAATCCTTATAGCTGCAGGCGTCGTCACACAATGTCACAGCAGACTGGTGGAATAATGAACCACAGCCGCAATTGTATGCCACCATAAGTGCATGCTTTTATAGATGCACAGATTTTTTTAAGACTCGCATTAATTAATATGACAAACAGGGTTGTTTCATGTGGCCTTTTCATTAGCCACGGATTAAGAGGACCTTTGTCATTTCCTCAGTGCGGCCATGTTTTCAGCACAGGTTAGTTCCCCTGTTACTAAACAAATGAATTAGTGCCTACAAATGTGTCATGCATATTACCTTTCAGCAGGAGGCACACTAAGCTGCTCGACCATAAAAGAACAGCGCAAACCATGCAACACTGCCTGTTTGCATTTCTCTTTAAAACTCTTTGTGATTTACTGTGAGGCTTGTTTGTGTTTAGCAATGCAAATTCTAATCTCACTGCAGCATATATCACACACCAATTAAGATTTATCAATGGAAATGGCACTGGGTGATCAGTCATTGTGTTACTTACCCGTGAGCCAAGGATGGAGCAGGGCCATGATGTTACAAAAAAGCAAAATAAACAAAAATAGAAATTAAATAAATAAATAATACAGAGAACTAGGAGAGTACACACCTCCACCATGACTCATAGTCCTATAAATGATGTGCCATGACAATAATGACATACTAATCTGTATGTTTCCAAATTCCACACTATGCATTTATTTGAAAACTAAAAATTATTAAAAAGTAAATGCATTCACAATATTTATATAAAAAAAAAATGCAGTGCACTGATGAAAAAAAAACCCTTTTGCATGAGTAAATTTGCATGTTGGAATGAAAACATTATTTTCAAAAGGTAAAATTATATAATTGTCATTTAATGACAGCTTCATAAAAATACACCATATGAATCTTTTACATATTTAAAAGAACTATTAATGATATGACAACTTTTTTCTGTTGATCTCAGCTACATGTTGGTGTTACAACCATGTTTAGCTGCCTATATTTTGCCAAACATTCCTTTAATAAATGGATATATTTGACCACTACCTCACCCTCCCATACATATTCTGACCCAACTGATTTTGATTTTTCATAAACATCCAAGCATTAGTCTTTAAGGAATTGACAAAGATGTTTAAAAAAAATGCAAGAGGATAAATCTTGCAATATGAATAAAAATGTTGGAAAAATCTGGCTCTACAATTTCATCCGAATCAACCCTAAAAATTCTAATAATCTCTTTCCTTCTAAGACTACAGATTCCAGTATAGTTGAATGGAATTTTAAAATTCCATTCAAATATACCGGAATGTGTTTAAAACATTTTTAAGATGCCCTGCTATCAAACAAACAAAAGAAAATGCAACTTTAATGGCAGAAGTAACAAACCAAATAAAGAGACACTTTGGAGATGTAAATGAGGACATGCAAAGCCACCAGATGATTTTCTTTGCAAAGTTTTTAAATTTAATTTTCACAATATTCTGTAATTCTCTTACCTTTCCCTTGGGTGTCCCTACCATGTTTTTTGTTTATATGTGTTGTAAACACTTGCTTATTGTTCCTGTGCATTGTGTTGCTGTGGTCTTTGGTCCTGTTAGCCATCCTTAGAGAGCAGAATTTCCCTCATGCATTACATGAAAGACAGAATAACATGCCTCTCATTTAGTCCCAGATGGATTAGTTTGTTCTGATCACTGCCAAGGTCTGGATTAAGTTGAGCCACACAAAGGACTGTGCCTTCAAACCACACAAGCTCACAATTTCTTAAAGAAAAAAAAAATGTTTTCCTCTATACTGTATGTCTGAATCCCAGTGGAAAAACATGGTGGTGCTGCCAAAAACTACTTCTTCTAAATCCCAGAGGTTAAAGATCTGTCAGGGGAGTATCCAAAAATAAATGTATAAATTCAGAGGTGGGGTTCCCTCTGTCCGCTAGAAGTCACCATTATTTGCTTAAACTTTTGATGATTTAAAACAGACAAGTGTTTTCTGACACAATTGTTTTATTTAGTTTCAGTTTTGTTGGATATTCTGTTGTTGTTGCTGTTGTTGTGAAATGGTGGATAATTCTATGAGGCAATTGTATGATTTGATTTAACATGACAAGAAATAGTGAATCCTTTCTAGCAAGCAATTAATTCTCTTGGTTCAAAGTTCCAAAATGCAATCCAAAATATTTGTTAAATTTCAGGCAGAATTTCAATTAAATAATCTCTTGCATTTGCTCGTTGTGGATTGGGTTGATGCAATACACAAATGTGTAAGTTCAGGTTGGGTCTCTTGGAGGGCTTATGCTGCACATCACATCGCAAAACCACTCTGGGTCCCAAATAGCAACCACCCAGGCAGAGCACTTCTCCATCCAGACTTCCTGAAATAAGTCATTTTTCTGTTGCAGGTGATATGTGGATATCCAATTACTAGTTTGACATTGCTGGGGTTCTCAGCAAAGATGCATCTGCATACTGGATCATGCTCAAGGAAATGTGCCACATGGCCTTAGTATTGTTGTTGATGTTGCATCACAATGCAAATTGTAAAACTCAGATTTTCCCTAAGGGCCCCTTCACACAGTGCGAATTTGGTCGAAGTGCACACGAAGTGCACATGAAGCAGGAATCGTATGCAAAACGTGTAAATTCGTAGCTGCCACGAACACCTCATACACCTGTTGCTACAATTATTTGTGCACACCAGCGGCTGAAAGACAGAGTGTGCGCTGTGCGAGCCCATTGAACCCTCTTGCGGCAGATGTCGGCCAAATTCCAGCTGACACACATGAACATCTAACATCGCTTGTTTGGCACTTAGAAAATGTGTGGCCATTCATACTATCATCACGACAACAGTCTGCAGACAATCATTGTCGAGCTGGATGTGAAATTTGTCTAAGTGCCCCACGACTGTGAAGTTGCAGAGTGTACATCTAACGTGCCAGAGTGTCAGCTCGCCCCACAAACGAGTGTGCATGTGTCACGCGCTACCCCCTGCTACCCTCAACACGCGCATGCATGTGCTTCACTCCCCTGCAAGCGAGGCACCTCTCATCTGAGTGACACATTGGTCTGTACGCTGAATGGATAGGGGTGTGGCAGTTGTTGACAACTCTGGTCCTGGACATCAGAGCTGCAGAACACGCACCGTGTTTTGACGGAGCTTGCTGTCCTCACATCGAAATACATAAAAACATATATCGCTTCTGCGACAGGCTGGAGAGTGCACACGTTGACAGGCTGTTCCAGTTGGACTGGACTGCCAGTTCATGTGGACATGCAGCAGGCGATCTGAAAATCATGTCTGTCTGACGGGACAGTGAGCGGCACCCTGCAGGACCATATGACAGGCCAACAGTACAACAAGTACACCACTTTCAGTCACATATCAGCAGAAATATGCCGTACCAAACACTGTTTGGTCAATTATCACAGCACTTTTTTCTTTTTTTTTTTTTTTAGAAAATACGCATTTGGACAGATATTTATTTTATTTGTCATCAATGTGTGCATTTTGGCTCCGCACTTCCGTGCAATCCGTTGTGACAATACCATCCACTGTGTTCCCAGCTGGATGCTGTACTTTGTGCCGCTGGATGCTGTGTATAAAAAATAATTATTTCGCAGCAGATTAATCATTTTGTCTCAGAGTTTGGCTGATGAAAACACCTCTGATCGCTTCAAGAATCACAGAGGACCTTTCCAGCGATACCTCATTTTCTCTCTCCTGCGCTTCATGAGGTGGAAAACGCATTTGGAATAGTCTAAAAAGCCAGTTATTTGTAATATTTATACAAGTGAAGCACCGCTCACTCTTATGGTAGACGAAGGCACAAACATAATGGCATAAAACAATCCGAAAATGGCACAAAAAAATCTGCCCATAGAGGAAAAAGCCACAAACCAGACAACATTGTCGTAAAAGGCTGTAAAAAGCCACAAACTGATGGTAGACGAAGCCATAAACCGGACAACATTGTCATATCCTAACCTTATGAAGAGTGCAAAATGAGTGTGGTATTATTACTGCTTTGTTTAAGAATGTTTAATTTTCACTGTTCCTGCACTTTGTGTGAAATCATAGTCACATCGTATATCATATTGATATGACAATATTGTGATATGATAATTTGGCCATATTGTTCAGCCCTACTTCTCATCTAGCTGAAAACTTTGAATATTAATTTACATCTACATTAAAAAAAAATTGCTCAAAGTGGCAGGGGGGGTCGGGGGGTTATGGCTCAGGTTGGGGGTAAGAGCAGGGTTAGTAATAGTGAGTTTAAAAAAAGTCATGAAAATTTTAATCATTTTGTGATTGGAGCCCAAAAAAAAACAAAAAAACAAAAAAACAAAAAACGTGAGACTGGGTTGTGGGCGTGCCAGATTTTCAAATCCCCATCACACTAGTTTGCCCGTGCAGTTGAATGCCTTGCATGTGTGTGTGAATGGGTGAATATGAGGCATTACTGTAAATCACTTTGACCATGAAAGTACTGTAGAAATGCAGACCATTTACCTCAGGGCCAGCTGTCAATAACTGAGTGAAGTTTCAATTAAAAATCACTCACCACGGTTAAAACTTACAGTGAGGCAACAAGCAAAACATCCAAAGACTGCCAAAGTCTCCACCTCAAAGACAGTGGTGACGTACTCCGGTGCAAGGCAGCAGAGTGACTGCTAAGGGATCTTCTCCAATATTGAGCTTTGCAAGGTGTTTTATGGTGGACTGGAGTGCCAATCCCACCACCAACCTCCTCGTAGTTGTCTGCAGGCTGGAGGATCACATACAGTGATGGATGTACTTAATGGACCCTTCACTCATAGTGCAAAGTTTGGATGGTGTTTGGACGTTTGTCTTGCCCGTTTTATCTGTCTGAAAGTTTAACTGTCTGCAGTTACAGCAGGACATTGCTGTGTTCTGGTCAACTTAATCCTGAAGTCTTGGGGTCAAAATACAAGCTTTGAGGTGACTGGGCTTTTACAGTAGCTGGTCCCAAACTATGGAACAAGTTACCCCTTGATTTACTCACTGTTTGTGACCTAGCACTTTTTAGATCAAAACTCAAGACTGATTTATTTAAAAATGGCTTTTAATAACTAGCGTCATTTGTGATATTTTAATGTGCCTAGTTGATTTTATTGTATGATTTTTATTTTACTGTATGTTTGCTTTTATTCCCATGAATTTTATTTCTTGGTTTTACTGTAAAGCACTTTGGTCACCTTTTGGTTGCTGTAAAGGGCTCAAGAGCTATATAAATAAATGTTCATTGAATGTTTATTGAAAAAACTTTCACTTTTAAACCTATTTTCAACTTATTTTCACAATATCTTTTTAAAACATCTGTTCAATGGTAAAATGCTCTCTTATGACAAACTGAGCTAAGTTTTATAAATTTAATACACAAAAATTTTACCTGGGAATGGCATTTTGTCTACAAACATGATTATGACACCATGACAAGTTACATAGTCGTAGTAACAGTTTTCAAAGGACAAAAAAGACAATGTGATACATGATATAATAAATTTATTTAAGTAGATAACTGAATACAAGAACAATGCCCTTCAAATAAAATGACCAAGAAATACAAAATCAATAATTGTTGTATATTAACAATTGAAATTAAACAATGTCAAGTTAGTAGTTTTTGTCAAAGCCACCAAAAATATTTTTCAGAAAATTCATTTTCTTCTAAACTAGCTTCACCTGTGTGATACATGGTCAAAGCTTGGAATCAGATTAACAAAGATGGCCAAAATAATGATTAAACAACATGAGTACAACATGTCAACATACTATTTTGTTGAATTTCACAAGCAAATTAAATATTCATTTATTTTTTATGCCCACTTACTCCAGTCAAGGGTCACAAGGAGCTGATGCCTATCCCAGCAGACATAGAGGGTGAGGCACGGTACACCCTGGACAGGACACCAGTCTATCACAGGGACAAACAAAACCATTCACACTCACAAGCACACCTGTGGTCGAGTGATGCTAGAACACTTTAAAACACTAATCACACACTCCCTGTGTGTGAAACGCAGTCCATCCAATCAGCACCAAAGTGGATGACAGCCTAAATCATGATAAAGAAACACTAAACAGTTCTTAACTTACCTTAAAAAGTACTGCAGGTGACTGGTGTCTGTGCTTCTATTCATTCAAGAATTTGCTTGTGTGTTCCATCTCAAAGGCTGACACAGCACCTTATGTGTGCAACCCAACCCAGTCTCACTGCAGTTCATGAGACTGGGTTACAAAAAGTACGTTAATCTATGGGTATGTGCCGCGGGTACGAAAATGGGCCACTTTTCATGACAGGGGAACGAATTAATTTCGTGATGGGGCATGAAATGTGGGGAGACGGTGGGGGGGGGGGGTATGGTTAGGGAGGGTAGACACTAACACTATATGTTATGGTTTGAGTTAGGAGAAGGGGAAGATTATAAATAGCAAAATAAAAAAATGTGTCATGAAAATCGGGCGCTTTTCATGACAGGGGCAAGAAAAAAAAAAACATAAGACTGGGCTGGTGCAACCATGTGTAGAGGTGAACATTATCCACACATCAGAGAAGGAACAGGATAAAATATTCCCATATGGGTGAATCCAACTTTGATCGCAACTTCCAGCATTAAGTTTCTGTGTGCATACACAAACTCTGTGCAGGTCTGTTTCCTCACCAGAAATTCTCTCACATTTGTCATTTGCATTCACTGTGTGTGCCAGGTGTACAACAGTTTGAATTTATGTTATGTACCATTTATTGGGTATTTATTCATTTTATCTTATTAAAAAAACTGTTATGCTGAGAGCGTATTTTTCTCTACTTTACAACACATATATGTATTGATATTTTTAAATATCATCCCTGTCTATCTTCCAGTTCCTGAAAAGAAGTTCACCTCGTTTATAGAGCAGCTGAGAAATAATGGTTCATGAGTTGATATGCTAAGTTGATATTCTTTGTTTGTGCAACTGAACTTGAAATGACAGAATATCAAGAATCACATGTTGTCAGTTCTGTTGCCACTGTGACAAACAGCAGATGGAAATGTAGCTTTAAGCAGAGGGTTGAGTAAAACACGATGGAGAGTGAGGGTGAGCATATCGAAAACTGCTGTGATATATTGTCATCACTAAGAGCTACTCAGTGTGTTCCTGGCTTGTTGTGAGAAGACGAATAAATTTCACAGTGTTTTCAAGGACTGAGCCAAAGCAACTTGAAAAATTCACCCGTCACCTGGCATTTTCTACATGCATGTTTAATAAGATAGAGGAGTTTGTGCATTTAAACTTCCTATCCCTGCATTAGCATTATTTTATCCTCTAATGGTTCACATCTGCAGATCCATGTCATCCATCTCAAAGTCTACTATCTTGTTTTCCCTTCCTTCTATGTGATTGAATGTTAATTTATACATTTCTTTGGCATAATAACCCTTTTATCTTCTTGATTCATGGCAAAGTTTCACCCTTATGTTGAGTTTAGTTTATGACCATTGCTTAATGTTGCATTATTCTTTCATTTTCAGCAGGAACAGAGCATTTCCATGATTATTATTCACGTAAAGCCAAGTGAAAAAGCATTTAAGCATTTTCTTCTCAGTATTGAGATGGACTCGTATTCTGTTCCACCTTCTCATCTTTGTGCCATTTACATTTTTCAGTCTTGTTGTAGCTGCTGATTATTTTTTTGCCGTCTTCCTGCTCTTTGCACCTTCCTTTTGCATCTGTCAGTGGCTAAGTATCATGTGTAGTTTAATAGGATGATTTGTTGTCACAGAGTCATCTGTCACCAAAAGCTAAACGATGAAATGAAACTGCACTGCACTGTCTTGTCTGTATAATGAATTATGCAGCAGGTCAGGGGCCCCTGTTTTTGTTCCAGTTGACAGCACAGACATGGACCTGCAGGTACCACACTCATCTGTCCTGCTGCGTCTCACCATATGGAGTCAATGAAGTGGGACCTCCAGCCCACACATGCACACACATGCACCTGAACACACCACCGCAAATTCAGAGAGGCAGGGATGGATTCGGTATCGCACAAAAGTTTTAGGCACACTGCAGTTTTAATAAAAAAGCACCATTTGTTTTTTTGTTTTTTTTTTAATCACATCAACCGATAACAGAATTAGAAATGTCTGAACATTCCTGTCCTCCCTACCCACAACACTATTAAAAAATCAAAGATTTTAAAAATGTATTTAGCTATATTTAAAAAATTCTATTTACAAATTCTGTTTAAATTTAAAAATAATAGTTTTTCATTGTTAAAATAAATTTTCTTGTACATTTATTGCACATTACAACACAAAAACAGCTGTTTATGATCTCTTAATAATAAAGTGAAAAAACCCTTTTTTGTTGAGGTGATCTACAAAATGTAACTATTTGTTCTGTTTATTTGATTTTTTTTTAAGAATCATCTTACTGTAATGCTATGTGATCATTGACAACTGCCTTTGTGTTTCCAGGTACACATAATAATAATAATAATAATAATAATAATAAGTATTATTATTATTATTATTACTATTATTATTTCCTTGGTTTACTTCAAAATTAGCATTTTTTACCTTAAAAATGTACTTTTAAAAGGTGCAATGTGGCCACATATTTGACATATTTTTTTATCTATTTATAAAAATAGGCATTAAGCAGCTTTTCAAGTTTGAAAGATTTTTTTAAACGTTTGGAGAGTATGATAGATAGATAGATAGATAGATAGATAGATAGATAGATAGATAGATAGATAGATAGATAGATAGATAGATAGATAGATAGATAGATAGATAGATAGATAGATAGATAGATAGATAGATAGATAGATAGATAGATAGATAGATAGATAGATAGATAGATAGATAGATAGATAGATAGATAGATAGATAGATAGATAGATAGATAGATAGATAGATAGATAGATAGATAGATAGATAGATAGATAGATAGATAGATAGATAGATAGATAGATAGATAGATAGATAGATAGATAAGCAGGCAGGCAGGCAGATAGGTAGGTAGATATAGATAGGAATTGTGGAAAACAAGATGGGTTCGTTGTAAAACCAGCGATGTCTTCGTTCACTGAGCCAAATGAACACGTCTTATGTGCGTAAAAAACGTGATTACGCACAAGGCACATAAGATTACATAAGATCACAAACCCGAAAACTGATGAGAGTCTGGAGCCTGTCCCCATCTGATGGTCACAGAGGGAAACTGCTGAGCAAAAAATTAACTACACGCATCTATATGTATTCATAAACAAATTAATACTCTGTGCGTAAAACTCAAGAAATATCCCGGTCATTCTTTTTTATTTTAGTGTTTAATTGCGGAAAAAATATTTGCAGATAAATTGAGTGAGATGCTCCCGCCTTTGTCCAATTGAGATATCTGTTACACATGATGTACCGTATAATGAATGCCTAATTTATGTAATTAGACCATTAAGCATAATCCGACCATATGTTCGAAATGCCCTGAGGTTTTCTTCTAGGTACTCCCTCTGATGTCACAATAATGGAGGAGGCTGCGAGCAGTGTAATCCCGATCTTTGATAAAATATACAAAAATACATAATGACTGAATTAAATATGAATTCTCCGCCACGGCAGATTACCATTTTATCTGGTCAATAATTCATAAAGAAGGCGACATGTGAAGATGGCCTTTAAGTAGCGCGCACGGGTTAAATTTATCCGTCACCGACGTTCTTGTGAGAGTCCTCTGACTGCTAATTAATTGTCATTCTGATGAATATTCATACCTTATCATCAGAACGGCCTTAATTGCGCCGTAAAGCATCTCTGGGGGGCTGAAATCACCACGGACTTCATTAGACGCACACGCGGGGCCGATTGGATGGAGAGTTTGCGCCACGCAGCAGAGTGCTCCTGAGCGTTTAACACAAAAATCACTTTCAAAGTGACAATCTGCAGGAGAACGGGCCGAACGAATCACTTCCTTTTTGTTGATTATTGTGAGAGACTGCACGTGTTTGCGTGGAAAATTTCGATTCGGTGCCCTAAATTCCCGACAGCGGGAGGTGAAAAGGTAAAAAATAAATAGAATTTTAAAAAATAAAAAATTCAATTAAACATTTATTTTGGCTCCCAGAAAAATTAAGCCGACCTTTTTTTCTTTTATTAATTGATATTTTCAAATTTCATCTATAGTTCCATGAATGGCATTTTTTCTGTCCTCTGGTGGGTCTGGGTGGCAGCATATCTCACCTTGATTCAGTGTGACAATATTGTTTGGCTATCATTCGCTGCTTTAGGATGAATGGCATCGATCCTCTTTTAACAACATTTGTTTCCTTTTGTGTTCGGGGGCGCAGCAGAGGAGGGCAGACGTGTGAAAGTGGCTGTTTGATTCTCTTTTTCATCCCCATGACCTCAGCTTTTGTGTCTCATCACCCTGGGAATGTCACGCCTCACTACTCTACTTTAAGATGTTTCAGAAAGTACCCTTTGTTTTCTCTTCTTTTTTTAAGCTCACACAAAATTGTTCTTGGTCCCCCTCCTGGTATAAAAGATACTTCAGACTGAGGCACGGTTCACATGTGCAATGCAATTTGGCTTATCCCAACCTTTGTTCGGGTTTCTACAAATGACCAAACATAGTGCAGACTTGATCTACTGCCGCTTGAACCCAGGACTTTAGGAGCAGCTGAAAAAAAAAAAGAAAAAAAAAAACCCTTTTTCACACTCAGAGTCATGGTGGTATTTTCAGTGCGCGCAAAAAAGCTCCAATAATATCATATAACCACGAAGCTCCAAAAACAAGCGCACGGTTTATGAGAGAAAGGCGCACGGCGCGCCTCGGTGCGTTAACGCGCGGCTATCGGAAGTTAACTAAGCGATGCGCGCGACTAAAACGCCGTTTAACATGTGAAATTACGCACCGGTGGTAAAATAAGCGCATTATAATAGTCAACACTGTGCAGCCAAAATGTCCAACTGGGAGGAGACCGCAGGGAAGACCCAGGACACATTGAAGGTTCATTCAAACAGCTGCTGAGAAATGCAGTGAATATTTATGATCAAGGGGGAAAAGCTCTTGCACACTTTTTTTTTTTTTTTTAATGTTTATTTTAAATGTTGTTTTATTTTTACAAAAAAGGCTAAATGTCAGAAGATGTTTGACTTGGCAGTGTGTTGTCATTATCCACCGTTACGTATGAGTCGACTGGGCCACTTCCTTCTGCACAAAACCTTTTCAGCCGAACATTAATAAGGAGTGACAGGTGTTAAAAGGCACTCCGCGGGGAAATACGGATGAAACTGGACGCTGGGAAATTTAAGGCTGTGGAGAAAACTAGAAGAAAAGTGACACCCTTTATTATTTTTAATAAATGAGAATAATCATTTGAAGGTAGGATCTTGTAGGATGGATCTTGTAGAAAACTCTTTTTCTGACTTTTTTGGGGTGGGGGAGAGTCTGTTTTCTGGCCCGGTGTCACCCCGCATTGCATTTCTTTTCGTAATCCGTCAGACTGGTGATGGGGCTCTTTGTGGATTTATGGTGGGGGAAATTAGCATAAATTATGAGAAAATCTGCGTGTGCGTGTGTGTGGTCCGTGGCATTGCAAACCCTCCAAGCGGAAAAGGTGGCCCTGGCCAAAAGCTTGAATAACAAAACCCTCCTCAAAATAGGCTTCCCATTCGGCTTCCACATTCATATAATTGACTTATGGATATTTTATACAGTTTTCAGCACACCATCCTCAAGGGTTTATTTGCATTTCTGAAGTACCTTTTTTTTTTTTCTTTTTTTTTTTTTGCATAAACACAATAGAGCCGATTGTGCCGTGACGTTTGAACAGCGCTGTTTGCTTTGTGTTGACGTTTTCACACCGTAGAGCTGCTTCCTTTGGGCAAAATTAGCTGAGAGACAAAAAAAAAAAAAAAAAAAAAAATCATAATATTGCGCTCATCAGCGACTGGACCCGCGGCAAACTGCTGTGCGTGTGAAAAACTATAAAAATAGACAACTTTCACTCACTCACTCACGCATCTTCAGTCGCTTAAACGGGGGCGGGTGAGACAGTTTTCAGTTAAATACTAAAGGAAACACGCAGAAAGCGCTGCACAATATTATTTTAATAAATCCACATTTATTCTATCGACAAAAACGGAAGACTGCGAAATATGGTGATATGGCAGCGGAGAATTGTTAATATCCGCAGAATAATATTAGCGCATACCTTCACACCCTTGAGTGCCATCGCGGTTCAATGCCGGTAGTCGAGCCTTTTCACCCTTTTTCTGTCTTCAAATGGAAATGATTTCCATTGGCCCAAGGTGTCCATGTAAATAGGTGTAAATGAAACCAGATTATGCCTCCCTCCCTCCCTCCCCTCCCGCCCCCCTCCTCCTCCTCCTCCCATGGCAATTGTCATGTGATAGCAAAGAGGTGGCACATTAATGGAGCGCCTCTACAGGGGTCTTTTCTGCTCATGTCACCACATAAAACTATCAGATGGTTAGAGGAAGGCCATGGAGGCATCCACTTAGCTCGTCTCATCAAGGACGCGAGATGAAGTCTATTCAGCTCCGCTAGTGGGACAAGCTGGCTGACTTTGCCAGAAAGACTTTTACGTCAAGTCGTCGCTCCATAAATGCGCGCACCGTCCGCCGTGGCGCACCGTCTGGCTGTTTTACGCGCGGCTTTAAACTTTCTCCAGCGGCTGTTTTCGTGAAGAGAGGAGAGTTTTCTCAGAGGAATTAAAGGAAACTACTTTTTTATTCCTTTCCCCCCCCCCCTCCCTGAACACTTCCAGGATGCCTCGTCCGGGGAGAAACACGTACAGCGACCAGAAGCCGCCGTACTCCTACATCTCCCTCACTGCCATGGCGATCCAGAGCTGCCCGGAGAAGATGCTCCCCCTGAGTGAAATTTACAAGTTCATCATGGATAGATTCCCCTATTACAGGGAAAACACCCAAAGATGGCAGAATTCTCTACGGCACAATCTGTCCTTCAACGACTGTTTTATCAAAATCCCGCGGCGCCCGGATCAGCCAGGTAAGGGCAGCTTTTGGGCGCTGCACCCGAACTGCGGGGACATGTTCGAGAACGGGAGTTTCTTGAGACGCCGCAAACGCTTCAAAGTCTTGCCCGTGTCCGATCATTTGGCCCCCACGAAGCAGTCGGATGCGGCGCATTACCTTCAGCAGCAAGCTAAACTGAGACTGAGCGCGCTGGCGGCCACCGGCACGCACCTGCCGCAAATGTCCACCTATAATCTGGGGGTGTCCCAGTCGTCGACTTTTAAGCATCCGTTCGCCATCGAGAACATCATCGCCAGAGAGTACAAAGTCCCGGGAAGCCTGGCGTTTTCCACCATGCAGTCCATGTCTGCCGGGTACCCGCTGCACAACCAGCTGACCACGGCGTGGCCCCACATGTACAACAGCAGCGTGATCGACACGGCTGCTCCGATCTCGATGGCGAGCAGCGACTACAGCGCTTACGGCGTGCCCATCAAATCTCTGTGTCACGGGGGACAGTCGTTACCGGCGATCCCCGTGCCCATAAAGCCCACGCCGACCTCCATGCCTGGCTTCACGGCGCTACCTCCGCACATCCCCGCGTTTCTCTCAAACTCCCCGCAGTCTCTGAGCCCGACGTCCCCGCAGACGAGCCAAAGCAGCCCCGCGACCCCGAGCGAGACTCTGACGAACCCGTCCACACTGCAGTCGGTGGCTGTGCACTGACCAGCCGGACTTTTACGCACTGTCTCCTACTTCATCGCCAAAAGAAAAAAAAAAAAGGAAGAAAAAAAAAAAAACTTCCCCAAAGTTTTGTGTCGTTGGAAGGTCTGAAGGCGAGTTGCGCTGCATATCGATTTAATTGTGTATTTGTGTTGTCGCTTTAACTTGTGTCATAGAAGTCCAGCACAGAGTCGCGCAGCAATATTACTCTTTAAAATATAAATTATTTGATAGTTCTATTTTTCAGTTTGTTAAAAAAAAAGTTGAGAGAAGGGAGAATTTGTCCCCGCTGTGATTTGAAGTGCAACTGGTTTAGATTTCGTCATAAAGCAAAACGTTTGCACCCCTTTCTGTGTGACCACTGTCACGTCAATGGAATTACGAGGCAATAGCATGTGTTCTTGTTTGTTTTGAATACTGAGATGACGGATAAAGTATACCAAATAGGGCTAGAATTTTAGATTTCTTCTCACATCCCTGTAAAATAAAAAAGAGAAGAAAGCAAACCGATCCTGGAATCTTTTAAGAATTAAAAATTATTGTAAAACATCCTCAAAAATGCAAAAGACGTGACTACTGCAAATAACTGATACCGAAATGTTGTAAAATGCACTTTTTAAAGTTTTGTTTTTAGATATCTATTTTCCAGAAAATGTTCTGTGTGAAGCATTTAATTTAAAGACCGTGGTGACCATATGTAACAGAAGCTGTAAATTTGTACGTTTTTTTTAAGGTAAAGCATGCAATCTGAACTTGTGTTGTTACTGTTGTTGGTGTTGTTGTTTTTTTTGTTTTGT